>NC_089505.1:235562968-236812968 GCF_036850995.1 Saccopteryx leptura | reverse complement strand
GGGCAGAACGGGACTTGGCGCTTGGTTCCTGAGGTTAGCATGAGAGAGCGGAGAGAGTAGAGCCAGCAGCTAAAGGAGGCCACGTGGAGGAGGCCAGGAGAAGCAGCCAAGATGGCGGAGTGCTGAGTGAGATGCCAGTTTGTGTAGAGTTTGTATCTGGGATAAGGAAGGAGATGGGGAACTGAGGAGAATAAGGTTGGTGAGCTAGAAACCTTTGATTCTAGGAAACTCGGATAAGTCAGTGGCTTTGTGAGCACTGAGTGTGACTGGGTTTTGGAGCCCAGTGTGTATTTTTACTTGCCCGCCGGGTGCAAGGTAGGATTAAAGGCTATGGCCCACCAGTTTTTGGCTCCATGGTTTCTTTACCGACTGTCCGAATCCAATGCGAACCTGCATGGGCCGGGCTGCTCTGATGGTGGCTCTGGCCCTGCTTCCTGGCTTTACAACCATCTTTTGCTATTTTATTGTTTAAAAACCTAGGTTAACTTAATTTAGGGGTCTTTTTCTGCTAACATGCTTCCAGATGTTTTAAGATCCCCTATCACCTTCAAAACCACATTCAGAACCTGATTATTCCTCAGACTACATTTTTAGAATGAAGTCCCAGGGAGAAGTTCATCTTCCCTTTAACTTAAATCCTACCTCAAAAGTCCTCATTTCTATCTGTTCATCAACCTTCCCAGTATGGTGGTAACTATGGCCCAAGATAATCAAATCCCTTCAGGGAAAATCCCACCTTAAGAATAGTATTCACGCCCATAGCTCCTGATAAAATACTGATTTCATAACAAGATAGTGCCACCTGAGGCTGTAACCGGAAAAAAAAAGCCTGATTTGGGGTTATCCGCCACCCTTAATGCCAATAAAGAGAGACAGGGACTGAATAAGAATAAGGTGTATCAGCAAATTGCAGCAACCTAAGAAAGCAGGTGACTTCTATCCAAAAGAACTGCCTTAACATTCTCTTGGTGCTGGTGGTTTTTAAAGGGTTCAGGGGAAAAAGAAAAAAAAATAAGGGAAAAGTTTGTGCAGTTACTATAATACATAACAATATGCAAGAGGTGGGGGTTCACCTGGAGGAAAGTCTCCTCTGCAAGTTCTGATATAACACAGGGCCAATCAGCATGGTCCTATCTGGTGTCCTTAGTAAATCTGCAAAACAACCGGAGTCAAGTGTCTCCCAGGAACAGCTGGGACATGGTGCCTCTGGGACCATATGCCAGAGAGAGAGAGTCAGAGAGAGGGACAGATAGAAACAGACAGGAAAGGAAAAAGATGAGAAGCATCAATTCTTTGTTGTGGCACCTTAGTTGTTTATCCATTGATTTCTCATATGTGCCTTGACGGGGGGTTATAGCAAAAAGAGTGACCCCTGGCTCAAGCCAGTGACCTTAGGCTATAAGCCAGAAACCTTTGGGCTCAAACCAGTGACCCATGGGCTCAAGCCAGCGACCATGGGATCATGTCTATGATCTCATATTCGAGCTGGTGAGCCCACACTCAAGCCGGCAACCTTGTGGTTTTGAACCTGGGTCCTCCACATACCAGTCTGATGCTCTATGCACTGTGCCACCACCTAGTCAGGCTTTATGTTTCTTTATTTGTAGTGTTTTTGAACTTATCTCTGTATATGTCTTTTAGTGATTACTCATTGCTAGAGTGCACATAATAAGTTAAGGATCACAGTCTGCAGATAACAATATTTTCTAACACTAAAATAGCTTATCACAGTATAATGTAGAAAACTAAGTCCCCTTTAGTTTATTTTGTCTTTTCCATTTTTAAATGCTATAGTCTTTAGTATCAGATGATGTTATATTTTTATTTCAAGCATCAAACATGATTATAGTAATAAAATAGATGACCAAAGGACAATCTATCATGTATTCCCAGAGCTCTGTTCTTTCCATTGTTTCTTCATCTTTCTGGTTCTCCCAGATTTCTTCTTTTATCATTGACTTTCTATTAGAACTTCATTTAGCCATTATTTAAGGATTAGTCAGATAGCAAAATTTTATTATCATTTTTGTTTAAGAATGTCTTCATTCCCTCTTCATTACAGATCAAGTGTTCCACCAAATGTAGATTTGTGGTTGACACTGCTTTCAGTGCTTGAAAATATGCCACTTTCTTTTGGCTTAAATGGTTTCAGCTGAGAAATCTGCTCTCATTTAGTTTAGTGTCACTTTATAGTAATGTATGTTTCCATCCAGCTGCTTTCAATAATTTTCTTTGTTTCCAGTTCTTAAAAGTGTAATCATGATGCGTTTTGTCATGAATCTGGGCAGGTTTATCTTATTTGGCTTTACTCAACATAGAATGTGTAGGTCTATTTCTTTTATCAAATTTGAAATTTGTTTGTTCATTATTTCTTTGATTACTCCTGCAGCCCTATCTTTTCTCTGTTGATAATATGACTGTTGGCTATTTTATTTTGTACTGTCTTATAAGACCATGAAGTTGCTGTCTTCTTTAATTTTTACTTTATTTATTCATTTTTTAGAGAGGAGAGAGACAGAGGAGAGAGAGACAGAGAGAGAGAAGGGGGGAGGAGCTGGAAGCATCAACTCCCATATGTGCCTTGACCAGGCAAGCCCAGGGTTTCGAACCGGCGACCTCAGCATTTCCAGGTCGACGCTTTATCCACTCTGCCACCACAGGTCAGGCAAGTTGCTGTCTTCTTATCCTCCCATCTTCTCCTCTCTGTTGTTGAGATTCTTCAAATTCTATGGATATCTTCAAGTTCACGATTCTGTCTTCAGTTATTTTCACTTTACCACTGAGCCCATCATCTGAGTTTCTAATTTTGATTGTTATGATTTTTGATTCTACAATTTTCTTCAAATAGTTTTTTATTGCTAAGATTTTATTTTGTTCATTTGTTTTAATATAATTTATAATTGCCTGTTAAAGCATTTTTATGATGATTACTTTAAAATCTTTATCAGATAATTCTAGTATCTGATTAATATAAGCATTGGTATCAGTTAATTGCTTTTTACATTTAAGTTAAAATTTTCCTTGTGCGTGTGTGTAGAATTATTTTTTTGTAACATAAACATTTTTTCTATTATTATGTAATTTTAGGTTTTACATAAATCTGTAATTTTAAGGGTAACATGAAGTTTTTGGCCAACATTTTATGAGCTATGGTTGCAGAGAGAAATTTTCAGAGCCTCTGCAATGCTACATTATTTTATTTTCCTGCTTGATTTATTTGGGGGTTCTATGGCTCCCACTGGTGCCTGATCTTCCTGCTTGAGGCAGCAGACTACTTTCTCTAGGCTGGGACAGCTGGTACCCCTAGACATAGGAAAGGACTCTCCAGCCCATAGGAAAAAAGGCTACTTAGGTTTAGGTCTTTATTACGCCAATATTAGTCTTGCTATTGTCACCAGTCTATTGATGTTGAAGAGGGAAATTTGAGGTACAGAAAAGAAAAACGTTTTCTGTACCTGCCCTATTTTTTTGTATGATCCATGTTGACTCTAGGAGATGAGAAGACCTGCTGGGCTGGCTGTTGTATCATAATTCTGTTGCTAATGATGCATGGTTGCATGATTTAGCTCTGTGTGGGGTGAAGGTCTCAGGCCTAGGTGGAGGGAAAAGGGGAAAAGACAGAGCTTAGCTTGCTGTTTACTGTAATGGAGTGCCCAATTAATATACTGTAAGCCAGGGATACCAGGCTAACCTAGTTTGTTGGTGAAATTCACGTTCATTCTTAGGGTCATCTTAAATCATTAATTTGAAATCATGAAACATCAGGCTTCGGCCATTTTGTTTTGTTATGTGATTGAGGAGAAAACCTGCTGCTGTTTTTCCTCTTGTCCGGAGATCTCTAAACAGTTAATCTCCTCAGTAGAACTGTCAGAGTTCTCTTGCCATGTTTCCAGCGTTTAGAAGGATACTGAGCAGAAGTGAGTTTATGCCATGGTTTTAGGATATTTCTTCACTATTTGGCATACAGAAAAGCTTATATCTTCCCACATTTTCTAAGGAAGGTACAGAAAATATACAAAATCAACATGTCTTATCTTTAAATACTTTTAGTCTATCCAGGTACTTATTTCTTTTATCTATTTATTTTCCACTCTAATTTCAGATAAAATATTTAAAACTACAAGAACAATGAAGGAGATTAGATAACATTAATAAGTACACTCAAATCCTAACTTTTTAATTTTGTTTGGTTGTGAACAGAGTTTTCCTGTTTCCAATATTTAGTTTTCCATTATCTCTTATAGAAAACATAGCTAGAATGTCTGTATAAATCTGTACAGTATATTGGTAACCAGCATCCCTAAGCTAAACATATGTATTACCACTATTATTAATTTAAAAATTGTACAAGTAATACATTTATAATGACTTCTATTTTTCAAAAAAGACAAATAAATAAAAAATAAGTTATTGAAAAGCCAATTACAAAATAGGTTTTTATCTTTTTCTGAGATCATACATATGTGTGTGTATGCCAGAGTATAATGTTTCTAATATATTTATTTTGACTTATTTTTATGTCATTCCAATATTTACTTGTGCATACACTTGACCTGTTATTATAGACTAAGTAAATAGAGAGGGACTATATTATCAAATATGATTGTTGATTTTATGTGTCAATGAGGCTAGGCCATGATACCAACATTGAGTCAAAAATCAATCTAAGCCTTGGCAGGTTGGCTCAGCGGTAGAGCGTCGGCCTGGCGTGCGGGGGACCCGGGTTCGATTCCTGGCCAGGGCACATAGGAGAAGCGCCCATTTGCTTCTCCACCCCGCCCCCCTCCTTCCTCTCTGTCTCTCTCTTCCCCTCCCTCAGTGAGGTTCCATTGGAGCAAAGATGGCCGGGCACTGGGGATGGCTCCTTGGCCTCTGCCCCAGGCGCTAGAGTGACTCTGGTCTCGGCAGAGCGACGCCCCAGAGGGGCAGAGCATCGCCCCCTGGTGGGCAGATCGTCGCCCCTGGTGGGCGTGCCGGGTGGATCCCAGTCGGGCGCATGCGGGAGTCTGTCTGACTGTCTCTCCCCGTTTCCAGCTTCAGAAGAAAAAAAAAAAAAAGAAAAAAAAATCAATCTAGAGGCCTGACCTGTGGTGGCGCAGTGGATAAAGCGTCGACCTGGAAATGCTGAGGTTGCCGGTTTGAAAACCTGGGCTTGCCTGGTCAAGGCACATATGGGAGTTGATGCTTCCAGCTCCTCCCCTCTTCTCTCTCTCTGTTTCTCTCTCTCCCTCTCTCTCTCTCCTCTCTAAAAATGAATAATAAAAAAAAAATCAATCTAGATATCATTGTCAAGGTATTTCTTAGACAAAATTAACATTTAAACCAGGAGACTTAGATTTAAACAAATTACTCACCATAATAAAATTGGGCTTTATCTAATAATTTGAATGCCTTGAGAAAAAACAGAAAACGAACAAAAAAATAACTGAGGTCCTTGAATTATAGGGAATTCTGTCTCCAAGCTATTTTAGAATTTGAACTTTAATAACTCTTCCCTGGGTTTCCAATCAGTTGTTCTGCCCTGCGTGAACTATGTGAGCCAATTTCTCAAAGTAAATCACTGGTGGTTTCTGTCTGTCTCTACCTCTCTCTCTTTCTCTCCATGTATACTGTATATAAATGTGTGTATGTGGTTACATACATACATACACATACTATATTGGTTTTTTGTTCTGTTGGCTTTGTTTCTCTAGAAAACCTGACTAATACACCAAGTTTTCTCATTTCAGGGAGCTCAGGATTCGTCTTTTCTATTTCTCAAAAAGAGTAACATTGAAGTGAATTCTTTTGATTCTTTTACTGGTTTCATAATTTAACCTCACCCCCATAACAAAGTAATCAATTTATTTATATTAGAGCTAACATAGAGATCTTGACATCCACTTGTCCATGTACATCTGAAAATACATAGTCACTTTTCTTCCAAATAGTAAGGGCATGGTATCTGTACCTTTGGTGCAACTCTGACAAGAAGTAGGTTTAGGAAGCAGGATATAATATTTGATGTAAGTACAGTATGTCTGAACAGGGGGGCACTGAATTTAGTTCTATGCTTTTAGAGATAATAATGGGCAGAATAATAGCTTATTTTATTTTACAAAATGAGTCTTAACTCATGTTCTCCAGTACAAGTCAGATATGGAAGATGATACTTTCTTTGGTACTCATATAATCTCTATTATACATTTCTTAGTTATTTAAAAATTGTTAAAAATTTATTAAGTTTTCTAAAGCTCTGAACAAAAGTTGCCATATTATTAAACAGAGGACTAGTATTTGAATTTGAAGCATTATGAGGAGAGGTTAAGACTCTGATATATGGAGACTACATGGCATTGAATAGTGCTTACAATAAAAAAAGAAAAATAAGTTTTAATTTTTTTATGTCTCTTATCAACATTATTATACATAGATAAGTAAAATTTTTCAAAAATATTTAAAGGTAGGTTTATGTGCTACAAGAGATGATTTCATAGTGCAGTTATTTTTTATCTTTTAACAATTCGTACTAGATAAAGATGAATGCTATTTTATCATTAAAAGCCTAATGCTGAAGTAAATTCTTCTTCATTTATTTGAATATCACAAGTAACAAATTATCATAGTAGTTGTGTTTAATCTTCAATCTCTACACATCTAACTAAATTCTAAATTCTATCATGATAGTGTATTGACATCTATATAACCCATATCATGATGAATTTTTACAAGTAAATAAGATATACAACAAGCACTTTTATATAAGAATTTAAGAATGCAGGCTGCCCAAAGTGAAAAAAATTGCAATGATATTTTTGTAACTTAATAAGCACTACATTGGAAAGCAAGCCTATACTCTATAAAGAAAATATGTACTTTCATGCTTGAAATATTTTGGTAATGGGATTCAGGTTATCATTAAAACAGTGCAAAAGTGTTAATCAACAAATAGAAAAAAACTAAAGTATATTTATATCCTTTGAGTAGTATGAATGATTATGTACATCCTCGTGTCTCCTGACCATCCAGACTACAATTGTACAAAAATTTTTATTTTAAAAATATATAAAGCAATATTAAAAAGGGTAAAGATATGTTCTTCTTGTTTTCATAAATTGGTTATCAAACAAACATGATTTTAAGTTAATAAAACTGTAACTGGAACTAATTTCATTTTTTGAAAAAAACTCACACCTGGGGTTTAGCAAGCATGAAAAAAACATACTACACAAAGGGTTAAATAAACATAAAAATATATATGTCTCTGGAGATTAAAAAGAGCCAAAATGAATCTGATGAGTATATTTAAAAAGAGAGGGACTTAGGAGGAGTCTCAAAGCAATTTTCTTTATAAATGAGAGGCAGAGAAGAAGAGAGACAGACTCTGCATGTGCCCCCACCAGGAATCACCCAGCAAGCCCCCAACCAGGGGGATGCTTTACCATCAGGGGTTGCTATTTTGTTGCTCAGCAACCAAACTATTTTTTAGCACCTGAGGCAAGGCCATGGAGCCATCTACAGTGCCTGGAGCCAACTTTGCTCAAATCATTTGAGCCATGGATGCAGGAGGGGGAGGTGTAGAGAAGCAGATGGTCGCTTCTCCTGTGCGACCTGACTGGGAATCAAACTTGGGACTTCCACACACTGACCATAATTCTACCACTGAGCCAACCAGCCAAGGCCAAGTCTTGATTTATTAAAGTGCAAACTAAACCTACATGAAGAGATTCAAAGTAGTGATGCCAAGAGATAGCCTACTTTAGTATGTAATTTAATATACTGCTTACAAATATTAGAGAATATTTCAAAATGAATATGCAGTGATAAAGTATCCCCTAATTTTTGTGAGCAGTGTATATTTTAAGGATTAATGAACAACAAGATATCTTAGGAACTATAAAATATTTATGGGATCCAGCAAAATGAATGAAGCTCAGACAGGTTTCAAGTATTAAAAGAATAGTTTTGTCATTATTGTTTAAACTTTTTATGTAACTAACACAATTTCTACAGAGAAGCTTTGATCCACAAAATTGTTAATGGGGTGGGGGAGAGGGGAGTGAAGAGAGACAAATACAGTGTGTCCGTAAAGTCATGGTGCACTTTTGACCAGTCACAGGAAAGCAACAAAAGACAATAGAAATGTGAAATCTGCACCAAATAAAAGGAAAACCCTCCCAGTTTCTGTAGGATGATGTGGCAGCATGTACACATGCACAGATGATGACGTAACACCATGTATACAGCGGAGCAGCCCACAGCCATGCCAGTCGAGATGTGGACGGTACAGAGGAAAGTTCAGTGTGTTTTGTGGCTCGCTAAATTCGAATCCGTGACCAAAGTACAACGTGAATATCAGCACGTTTATAATGAAGCGCCACCACATAAAAATAACATTACTCGGTGGGATAAGCAGTTGAAGGAAACCGGCAGTTTGGTGGAGAAACCCCGTTCTGGTAGGCCATCAGTCAGTGATGAGTCTGTAGAGGCTATATGGGATAGCTACATAAGGAGCCCTAAAAAATCTGTGCATGAGCCCACATGGAACTGCACTGAATAGGTATGAAACTGGGAAGGTTTTTCTTTTATTTGGTGCAGATTTCACATTTCTATCATCTTTAGTTGCTTTCCTGTGACCAGTCAAAAGTGCACCATGACTTTATAGACACACTGTATATGGTGACAGAGAATGATTTGACTTGGGGCAATGAGCACACACTACAACCAAGTGTTCAAATATTATAGAAATATTTACCCTAAACTTATGTACTCTTACTGATTAATATCACCCAATCAAAAATTTTATTTCTAAATTAAAAAAAATACCAATTCAAATCTTTTTAATAAAACAACAAAAAGGCCCTGGCCAGTTGGCCCAGTGGTAGAACGTCAGCTTGGCGTGCAGGAGTCCTGGGTTCAATTCTGGGCCAGGGCATACAGGAGAAGTGCCCATCTGCTTCTCCACCCCTCCCCCTCTCCTTCCTCTCTGTCTCTCTCTTCCCCTCCCGCAGCCAGGGCTCCATTGGAGCAAAGTTGGCCTGGATGCTGAGGATGGCTCTGTGGCCTCTGCCTCAGGTGCTAGAATGGCTCTGGTTGCAACAGAGCAATGCCCCAGATGTGCAGAGCATCACCTCTTGGTGGGCATGGCAGGTGGATCCTGGTCGGGCGCATGCGGGAGTCTGTCTGACTGCCTCCCCGTTTCCAACTTCAGAAAAATACAAAAAATACAAAAAAGACATTGTTGATAGGCAATAATAAAAATATAGTAGAAAAATCTCTTTTGAATTAATGGAATAGCTGCAAAAATGTATTAGATACAGAAAAAAAAATTAAGTGAATTTTGATGTGGCAATTGTTGTAGATGGGAAATATTTTAAAAACATATTCAAAATAGGAAATGTAATAAAACTAGACAATATACTATTTATCAGAGGCAGAGCCTGAAATAGGGACCAGGCTTTTGCCTCTTGGATCAATTCTCTCTTCCATTTTATGATATTCTTAATTCAATACAACAAAAATTTATTAAGCATTTTAAAGTGCTTATTACCATGTTAATTACTAGAACAAATGTTGTAAAAATTGGATTTAAATCAACTGGAGAGAAAAAGGAGTAAAATACAGTTGAATCTAATATAAACAATGTTTTTTTATGGGTAATTAGGATTTACAACTGCATACATGGTCACCATTTGAGGGTTTGAGGAACAATCTTTTAACTCATATATTCCATCTAGCAATCAACAGGTAAAATTCAAAATCATTTGTCAACATAAATAAGAAATAAAGGCTAATTTTACCATGAAGCAAGCATTCCTGGCTGGAAGGATAGAACATGGCATATACATAAAAAAAACCCTCTTTCTACAATATGGCCCTGGCCGGTTGGCTCAGTGGTAGAGCGTCGGCCTGGCGTGCAGAGGTCCCGGGTTCGATTCCTGGCCAGGGCACACAGGAGAAGCGCCCATCTGCTTCTCCATCCCTCCCCCTCTCCTTCCTCTCTGTCTCTCTCTTCCCCTCCTGCAGCCGAGTCTCCATTGGAGTGGGGATGGCCCGGGCGCTGGGGATGGCTCCTTGGCCTCTGCCCCAGGCGCTAGAGTGGCTCTGGTCGCAACAGAGCCACCCCCGGAGGGGCAGAGCATCGCCCCCTGGTGGGCAGAGCGTCGCCCCCTGGTGGGCGTGCCGGGTGGATCCCGGTCGGGAGCATGCGGGAGTCTGTCTGACTGTCTCTCCCCGTTTCCAGCTTCAGAAAAATTCAAAACAAAAACAAAAACAAAAAACCCACTTTCTACAATATATACTAATTGTAATTTACCTTACAATATTTACCTTAATAAAAATCTGTAGTATTCATTTTCAAACACAGTTGGACTCAACGTGAAAGTATTTAATTCTAAAATAAAATAATTCAATGACCTTAAACTTTTTTAAAATGCAAACACAATTAATTCATAAAATAATGTTATACAAATATACATATATATATATGGAACATAGTCTTTCAAAGTTTCCTAGAGCATGCTATTTTTTTATGTGATTTTACTAGGCACTGGTATAAGGAATATGTGAGTTATCCTGCAAGGAGGCATTTTTTTTTTTAACCAATAAAAACAACTTTACAATTACAAACTTTTAATGAAGTTTCCTCACCTTTATTGACTGGGAAGTATCATATCTACCATTTTAATAGAGGCATGGTCCATTGTGAGGAAGGAAGTAAAACTGACTCTCAGGACTGAACTCAAAGCTGGACGAATGGAAGCATTTACATTTGCAGCTGTGCTATGTTGTTACGAATTATCTTCTGGGAAAGTACTCTGAAAGTTTCCCTAAAATTATTTGCCCATCATCTTCCTAGGAGTGGACTGGATGCCCCCAAATAGCATATTTATTTTGCTGAAGGAACTCTAGTTTGAGCTGGAGCATTAAAAGGGTTGTTATGTTACACAGAGCCTCTAACCATATTCTAATTTTCCACTTCAAACCTGTGGAGTAAAAGGTGTCACTGTTAATTGGTTCTTAAGTTTATGTTTAAAATGTAGAATGAGATGTTTATAAAGAAAATAATTGAATATTCAATGCACATGGTATAAATTGCAATCTCATATTAAATAATGGTAAATGAAAGTGGATATGTTTTTACCTTTATTTGTAAATTAATAGGACATGGAAATATAAAGCCATTATTTTGGAAAAGTAATATTATGTTAATTTTTTTAATTTATTGGGGTGACATTGGTTAATAAAAGTATATAAGTTTCAGATGGACACTTCTATAATGTATCATCTATACAGTGTATTATGAATTCACCCAAGTCAAATCTCTTTCCATCATCATTTATCCCCACTCTACTCTCTTCTACACCTCCCACCATGTTTCTTTTTCTCTTGTAATCCTCATATTGTTTTCTGTATTTATGATACACAATGGAATACTACTCAGTCATAAAAAAGAAGGAAATGTTAATGTTTTCAACAGCATAGATAGACCTGGAGAATATTATGCTAAAGAAATAAGCCATTCAGAGAAAAAGAAATACCATAGGATCTCACTTACATGTAGAATCGAATGGACAAAATACACTAACAAAGAAAACAGAAACAGACTCATAAATATGGAGAACAGACCAACAACTGTCAGGATGAAAGCAGGAGGGCGGGGAGAAAAATGTGAAGGGTGATTATGTTAATTTTTTTATGAAGAGAAAAAGCACTTTGAAATAATTTTCAAGGGTAGATTTAATCTTCCTTTTTCTCTCTAAAAGTTTCTTGTCTCCTTTCCCTTTGTGTGATAACAACACTTAAGCTCGATCTCCTTATTTTTTTTATCAAAACTCTTACTATTTGATTAAAAATTTATCTTTCTATTCTAAATTTATATAAATATAACCACTCTTCTTTTTTATTTTTTAAAACATAATAGACATTATATATCTATATATAGATATAGATGTAGATATAGATATAATATAGATATAGATATATACACATGGGTTGGCAAAGGTAGGTTTACAGTTGTGAGTATGCAAAAGTTTGTTTGTATATTGTTATTTATTGTTGTATTATTTTTCATATGAACAACTGTAAACTTACTTTTTCCCTGCCCTATAAATGTGTATGTGTGTGTGTGTGTGTGTGTGTGTGAGAGAGAGAGAGAGAGTATCTTGGTGAAAAGCTTAGTATCAGTCAACCATAAATTATGAGTGTTTTAAAAGGCTTATTAATTATTTAATTCTATGTAGCATTAATACAAGTGTAAATCATGATGAGATGATGAGTTATATTGTATTACACATAGTCTATATTTGTTTTCAGTTTATATTTAAATTAGCACTACATAATATTGATTAAAGTAATTTCTAAATAATTAATATCAACTGTACTACCAGAGTAGTTTACATTCTTTTTTCATGTAAATAATTTTATCAGTTAGTATACTTGGTTAGAAGTAATAAAATATTTTGTTAAAACTGAATTATTATAAACTCTATAATTTCACTTAACACTATATCTGGACTAGATGTTTCTGGGTCATTTAATAATTTCCACCCTCAGCATATCAACAATATATCCTTCTGTTCACATAATGGCTGCAGAAATGCTCTAACCACCAAGCCACTGTCCACAGCATAAGGGAAACACAGACATTTTTTTTAATTCTCTATTTTATTATGAGAAGCAAATTTTTCAGAAGAAGCCTTTCACCATACAGCCCTCTCAAGATAATGGCCCATGATTGGGTCATATAGTCAAACTGTAGATAGAAGAGAACCTAATAAAGTAAATTTTTTTTTTTTCTGAAGCTGGAAACAGGGAGAGACAGTCAGACAGACTCCCGCATGCGCCCGACCAGAATTCACCCGGCACAACCACCAGGGGCGACGCTCTGCCCACCAGGGGGCGATGCTCTGCCCACCCTGGGCGTCGCCATGTTGCAACCAGAGCCACTCTAGCGCCTGGGGCAGAGGCCACAGAGCCATCCCCAGTGCCCGGGCCATCTTTGCTCCAATGGAGCCTTGGCTGCGGGAGGTGAAGAGAGAGACAGAGAGGAAGGCACGGCGGAGGGGTGGAGAAGCAAATGTGCGCTTCTCCTATGTGCCCTGGCTGGGAACCGAACCCGGGTCCTCCGCACGCTAGGCCGACGCTCTACCGCTGAGCCAACCGGAGGGCAACAAAGTAAATTTTTAATAGGTTAGACCTCTTTATTGAAAACTGGCTCTGTTTGTTAGAAATAAGAAAGGCAAAGATTGTTATTGGATAGAAAATCAATAGTATCTGCACTAATAATCATTTTCATATAACAACAAGGAAACGAAGGCTGAGAGAAGTTAAGATGAATTATATACTCAATTTTTAGAGTCAGATTTGTTTGCTTCCAAAGTCTTTGTTCTTCCCACATCCCACATTACCCTTTATTGTGTGTAGTATTTAGCATGAGCAAAGCAGAATTAAATAAACACCTGTTATCTACCTTTAAACTTTCATACAAAAGAAGAAAATTCAGACTTGGTTTTTTTGTTTGTTTGTTTCAGTAATCAAGAAAGTATGTACCAATGAATACAGTTACAGATTTAAAACTTCATATTTAAGACATTCTATGGATACATAGGATTTTCTATCAGTGAAACAACTGCTTTAATTATCAAAAAGTTCAACATAACTTTATTTTTTAAACAACCACAAATAAAAACCTTACTCCGCCTAACCTGTGGTGGTGCAGTGGATAAAGAGTAGACCCGGAATGCTGAGGTCACTGGTTTGAAACCTGCACTTGTCTGGTCAAGGCACATATGGGAGTTGATGCTTTCTGCTCCTCCTGCTTTTCTCTCTCTCTCTCTCTCTCTCTCTCTCTCTCTCTCTCTCCTCTCTAAAATGAATAAATAAATAAATAAAAAAAACCTACTCCAAGTACTTCAGCAATCTCACCCTATAGTACCTTCACCTCTTCTATTTCAATGGCCACAACTCCTACAGCCATAACTATACTATGACTTTTAGCATAATTTTTCATACTTAAAATCAAAGTTGGATATCCTTTCCTCTTATTTTACAGTTTGCTTTATTTCTAGTCTGGTTAGTCTTCCAGTACTTAGACCCACAATTTTCTTTAGAACAATCAGTTGCCTTTCACACAATTCTTTTTCAATGTAATTTACATAATAATATCCAACAATTATGTTGCTAGACCTGCCCAATTTATTTCTGTTTTTCTTCTGTATACCTATATACTTTATACCTAACAGAAAGTAGTTCCTTTCTCATAGACACCCACCACCCTACATTATACAAGAATCAGCTCCTGAATATTACTGGAAAAACAAGCATTCAACTATGTAGAATAATTCATTTTCAGTCATTAAAGAATGCCCAGTGATTCTTTTATATCTCAACTAACTGTTTTACTCCTTAAAACAGTTATAAAGACAGAATGAGAAAAATAGGGAGAGTAGAAAAAGAGAGATTAAGATAATAATAGATAGATAGATGATATATAGATAGATATGGTTGTTAAAAGTATCGCTTTTAGAGCCAGACTTCCTGGTTTTAAATCAGTGCACTGTAATGTTATAAGTATCTCTCTTTTATAAGACACTCCCATGTATAAGACACACCCTAATTTGGGGTCCAAAATTTAAAAAATAGTGTATTACATAAAGTTATTGAACTCAAGTTTTATTCATCACAGAATTCATACAACTCCTCATCATGTCAAAACTCCCATCCATTAGCTTGTCTTCATCTGTGTCTGATTGACAAATCACTGTCTTCATATATTGCCTCGTTCTCAGTTCCATCTTTGGCATTTGAAATGTCACAACCACTGTATGAGATGCATCCAATTTTTAAACCTCAAATATTTTTAAAAAGGGTGCATCTCATACATGGAGAAATATGGTAATTAATTAAATAAATGAATACGATATTTAACTCTGTATGATTTGGTTTTCTTGTGTATAAAATTGGAAATTAATAGTACTTATTCCAGGGAATGAAAGTTAAGTGTTTGAAAGTTTGGGCACATAGGAAGGACCTTGTAAGTGTCAACTCATATTTTTTACCATTTTCCAGATCTGTATATTGAAAATCAATATTGTTGTTGTTGTCTCTAGTTCTGCTGCATTCTTTTGTTGACAGTACTCTCCTTCATGCAGTGATATAAGGCAATGCCAATCACAGTAGCTGCTTTTCTAGTCCACAGGCTATGCCATTGTTTTCTATGCAATCTTTGGAGCATTTTTTACAACAAGTATAGTTTCAACTTCTAAAACAAAAGTCCAAAGGACAGTACCTTAAACAAAAACAGACAATATTTCTTGTCCATAAAATTACAGGATGTGGATTTCAGGGTTGCTCTGACGCTTCCATTGTGTTGTTGTCTGGGATTCTTTTTTTTCTTTTTTTTTTCTTTTTCTTTTTTTTTTTTTTAATAATTTTATTTTTTTAATGGGGTGACATCAATAAATTAGGATACATATATTCAAAGATAACAAGTCCAGGTTATCTTGTCGTTCAATTATGTTGCATACCCACCACCCAAAGTCAGATTGTCCTCTGTCACCTTCTATCTTGTTTTCTTTGTGCCCCTCCCCACCCCCTTTCCCTCTCCCATTCCCCCTCCCCCCCGTAACCACCACACTCTTATAAATGTCTCTTAGTTTCACTATTATGTCCCACCTACATATGGAATAATACAGTTCCTGGTTTTTTCTGATTTACTTATTTCGCTTCGTATCATGTTATCAAGATCCCACCATTTTGCTGTAAATGTTCCGATGTCATCATTTCTTATGGCTGAGTAGTATTCCATAGTGTATATGTGCCACATCTTCTTTATCCAGTCATCTATTGATGGGCTTTTTGGTTGTTTCCATGTCCTGGCCACTGTGAACAATGCTGCAATAAACATGGGGCTGCATGTGTCTTTACGTATCAATGTTTCTGAGTTTTTGGGGTATATACCCAGTAGAGGGATTGCTGGGTCATAAGGTAGTTCTATTTTCAGTTTTTTGAGGAACCACCATACTTTCTTCCATAATGGTTGTACTACTTTACATTCCCACCAACAGTGTATGAGGGTTCCTTTTTCTCCACAGCCTCTCCAACATTTGCTATTACCTGTCTTGCTAATAACAGCTAATCGAACAGGTGTGAGGTGGTATCTCATTGCCGTTTTGATTTGCATTTCTCTAATAGCTGAAGAAGATGAGCATCTTTTCATATATCTGTTGGCCATTTGTATTTCTTCCTGGGAGAAGTGTCTATTCATATCCTCTTCCCATTTTTTATTGGATTGTTTGTTTGTTTGTTGTTGAGTTTTATGAGTTCTTTGTATATTTTGGATATTAGGCCCTTATCTGAGCTGTTGTTTGAAAATATCACTTCCCATTTAGTTGGCTTTCTGTTTATTTTGTTATCAGTTTCTCTTGCTGAGCAAAAACTTCTTAGTCTGATGTAATCCCATTCATTAATTTTCGCCTTCACTTCTCTTGCCTGTGGAGTCAAATTCATAAAATGCTCTTTAAAACCCAGGTCCATGAGTTGAGTACCTATGTCTTCGTCTATGTACTTAATTGTTTCAGGTCTTATGTTTAGATCTTTGATCCATTTTGAGTTAATTTTTGTACAGGGGGAGAAACTGTAGTCCAGTTTCATTCTTTTGCATGTGGCTTTCCAGTTTTCCCAGCACCATTTATTGAAGAGGCTTTCTTTTCTCCATTGTGTGTTGTTGGCCCCTTTATCAAAAATTATTTGACTATATATATGTGGTTTTATTTCTGGACTTTCTATTCTGTTCCATTGGTCTGATTGTCTATTTTTCTGCCAATACCATGCTGTTTTGATTGTCGTGGCCCTATAATAGAGTTTGAAGTCAGGTATTGTAATGCCCCCAGCTTCATTCTTTTTCTTTAGGATTGCTTTGGCTATTCGGGGTTTTTTATAGTTCCATATAAATCTGATGATTTTTTGCTCTATTTCTTTAAAAAACGTCATTGGAAGTTTGATGGGAATTGCATTAAATTTGTATATTGCTTTGGGTAATATAGCCATCTTGATTATATTTATTCTTCCTAGCCAAGAACAAGGTATATTCTTCCATCTCATTATATCTTTTTCGATTTCCCTTAACAATGGTTTATAGTTTTCATTATATAAGTCCTTTACATTCTTTGTTATGTTTATTCCTAAGTATTTTATTTTTTTTTGTTGCAATCGTGAAGGGGATTATTCTTTTGAGTTCCTTCTCAGTTGTTTCATTGTTGGCATATAGAAAGGCTATTGACTTCTGTATGTTAATTTTGTATCCTGCGACCTTACTGTATTGGCTTATTGTTTCTAGTAGTCTTTTTGTGGATTTTTTGTGGTTTTCGATGTATAGGATCATATCATCTGCAAAAAGTGATACCTTTACTTCTTCTTTTCCGATATGGATGCCTTTTATTTCTTTGTCTTGTCTGATTGCTCTGGCTAGAATCTCTAGTACCACATTAAATAAGAGTGGAGAGAGTGGACAACCCTGCCTTGTTCCTGATTTAAGGGGGAAAGCCTTCAGTTTAGTGCCATTTAATATGATGTTAGCTGATGGTTTATCATATATGGTCTTTATCATGTTGAGATATTTTCCTTCTATACCCATTTTGTTGAGAGTCTTAAACATAAAATTGTGTTGTATTTTATCGAAAGCCTTTTCTGCGTCTATTGATAAGAACATGTGGTTTTTGTTCTTTGTTTTGTTGATATGGTGTATTACGTTAAGCGTTTTACGTATGTTGAACCATCCTTGAGATTCTGGGATGAATCCCACTTGATCATGATGTATTATTTTTTTAATATGTTGTTGTATTCGATTTGCTAGTATTTTGTTTTGTATTTTAGCATCTGTATTCATTAGAGATATTGGTCTGTAGTTTTCTTTTTTTGTGCCATCCTTGCCTGGTTTTGGTATGAGGGTTATGTTGGCCTCATAAAATGTGTTTGGAAGTATTGCTTCTTCTTCAATTTTTTGGAAGACTTTGAGTAGAATAGGAACCAAGTCTTCTTTGAATGTTTGATAAAATTCGCTTGTATAGCCGTAAGGGCCTGGACTTTTATTTTTGGGGAGGTTTTTAATGTTTTTTTCTATTTCTTCTCTACTGATAGGTCTGTTTAGGCTTTCTGCTTCTTCTTGACTCAGTCTAGGAAGGTTGTATTGTTCTAGGAATTTATCCATTTCTTCTAGGTTGTTGAATTTAGTGGCTGGGATTCTTTTTACCTTGAAGTTCTGAAACCTTTTCATCTCATATACTAAAAGATCTGCTTCAGCTTCTGCTATCTTTTCTTTTCAATTTTTAGGGCATTGCTGTTTCTATATATGCACAGATAATATAACCTACTTGAAAATAATCCTCTATCCCCTTGTACTCTTCTGTATTAACAATCTTATCTGTATCTAGCCTTTCTACTTTCTGTTCAGTTTTAGTGATGAGGAAGGTTATTTCTCCTGTTAAAACAAAATGTGTTTTTCCACTTGTACTCTGAAAGTCCATATGCTTTTCTCCTCACTGACCTAGTTTCATCAATTATATTCTTTCCTTGCATCTTCAGAAAATACATGTATTGGTTCTTCTTTATTAACAGGTAGAAGAGTGTCTATTTCTCTTCTTTGTTCCTGGGTAACATTGCTTCAATGGCTCATGTCCCCTTCATCATTTTTTTTGAATTAAGACAATATATTTTTATTCTGTAATATACTCAACTCATAGTCACTTCATTCAGGACTTACTGCTGTCTCCAACATATTAAAAATAATTTTTCTCAAAAAACTCATCAAAAACTTTAAAAGTGAAATATTAGATCTTATTTCAATTGTTTGTTCTTTTATTGCTTTTCACTTTTAGTCCAGTTACCTCATTTTTGAAACATTTACTTGTTTCATACAGAGCTCTTTGTTTCTAGCCCTTAACCTCTGCATTGATTTCCTTCTTGAGCTTTATGTCTTCTTCTCTTCGTGTATTAAAAGGCACTGTTTACTATGTTCAAAATTTTGCCTTTTTCTCAAGCCTTAACATCTTCACCACATCCTTTCATTAACTACCAAGAACACTAAAAGAGAATCCCTTCTTTCAGTACCTTCAGAGAACAGCTGGTAAGAAGTTATCTAATAAATATTTTCTCAGTGAATAAATAAGTAAATCAATGAGTCAATCAACCACATTTAAGGAAGACAGTATGTTTGTTAAATGGGAAATAGTATTAGATTCAAGTTCTTCATATTCTTACACAAATCAGATAAACTTGTGAAATGAGAAAATGGACCCAGTGGAGAGCAATAAGAAACTTGCAACTGAAGTAAACTGGAGGGCCACACCCTATCTGGAGGGCATATCTACTGAGAACCAAAAGGATTATTTTCATGTGGAATGTTGAGCCTATTATTTTCATATGTTCCTATTTTTATTTTTCAAAAGAGGCCAAAAATTAAAATGTTTAATGTAAACAACTATCAGGTTTAGGCCCTGGCCAGTTGGCTCAGCATCAGCTTAGCATGAGGAAGTCCTCCTGGGTTTGTTTCCAATCAGGGCACACAGGAAAAGCACCCATCTGCTTCTTCATCCTTCCCCAGCTCCTTTCTCTCTATCTCTCTCTTCCCTTCCCGCAGCCAAGGCTCCATTGAAGCAAAGTTGGCCCAAGCACCAAGGACGGTTCCATGGCCTCCACTTCAGGCACTAGAATGGCTCCAATTGCAGCGTTGCAGTAGAGCAACTCCCCATAGGGGCTGAGCATCACCCCCCGATGGGTATGCCAGGTAGATCACTGTTAGCCACATGTGGGAGTCTGTCTATCTGCCACCCCTTCCACAATTCCCCCACCACTTCTCACTTTGGAAAAATACAAAACAAACAAACAAACAACCACCATGTTTAAAACATGGGTCAGGCTTGAAAACATGCTTCCTAGACAGAAGCCTATGGAAGACAACATTTCAACCTATACAGACTAATAATATGTTAGGATATGGTTACTTGTTCTCTATCTTCTCATAGTCAATCTGTATATCCTCTTGGGAGACATAGTAGTACACGCAAATGTTTTATCATCTTTTGAGAGAGAAAACAGTTTTGTCATAAATGTGATGTATTGGATCCACCGGGTACGAGAACAAATGTCGGAGACTTTCAGGAGCTTAGATCCGTACTTTATTGGCCAAGTTTAACCTGCGCAGGGGCGAACTCCCCAGATGTCCTGAGACACCATACTCTCAGGGAGATGCAAATGGGAGTCGCCCCTGGCACTTACAGCCAAGTCCTTATATATCCTAAGTAAGCAAGCATTCATTATACAGAAGCAGATGTGGCAGTTAGCTATTCGCTAAGGGGTCCGCACGCAGCATAGCAACAGGGGCTGGGTTTAGCTTAGTGGTGAATTTCAAACATAAACTTCTGATAAGGGTCTCTGACCAATGGAATGCAAATGTTTTTCCTCCTTTGTGCTGATCTTCTTTGTTCTCAGCCTCACAGGGGCTCTATCAGCACCTCCCTGTTCTGGCTCCTTCACTAATACACTCTGGCAGTCTCAGCACCCCTTCCTGAATCTAACATGATGTTGTAAAAAGTAGTGCAGAGAGATAAAAAAAAATGATATCTGAGTGATCTCTGGGAGATATTGAATTAAATTGACCTGTAATATATCTGTCTTTCTGTACCATTCAAGTATGTGCACCACAAAATCACCTTTATATTTTATCTATTCTGGATTAGGTGTTCATTATAAAAAGTCACCTAATTTATTACAAAATAAAAAATTGAATTGTTCTTCTGTGATACTACTATATCTGTGATCGATTTAAGTTAGTTATTCTGAGCTGTATAGTAGTAGTTGACAAACTCAATAATGTATTTAACTGAATGGAAATTTAAGTGATTTCAATAATAAACATGGCTGGTTATATGCTATATGTCCCAATATTGTATACCATATCATATTTGATTTATTCCTATATACAACACAAATGTGCATAATAAAAATATACCCTAGATTACTTAATATCAGGTATACAAGTTCCAAAAATTATCACACATAGAAGCAAATTATTATGGAGTTAAAGAGTGATTTAAACCCATCATAATTAAAATTTTAAACTTCCTCACTTTAACTGAATTTACCAGCTAGAACACATTTATCTTCTATCTCTGTTGTGACACTTAAAGTATTCATAGAGACCCTCCACCTAAGTCAAAATTCTTCCATGAGATTTTCCCTGCCATAATGCCTCTCTATTTTTTTTTGGTCTTTAGCAACATCTTTATTGCAGAATCCACTTTGTCAGAGCTAGAGTTGCTATTTTAGCCAATCTTTATTCTGTTGTATCTAGACAGCAGTACCTATTCTGTGTTCATTCTCATTGCCAGAAAGACCAGTATGGACTTAGTGAAACCATGTAAAAAAGATACCAAAAATTTGTTTTAAGTGTATAATGATATGATACTAGGGTTTGGGTTTTAATTCCAATGAAATTATGATTAATAGTTTGTTTTAAATATGACAGGTATCTAAAGCTTTAAAGATATGAAGGATTGAAATTTTCTCTTTATACTAAATACTTGAAATTTTAACCATTCAGAATAATGATGATTAATCTTAAATTTATATATAACTGATAGTTTGCTTCTTTTATTGTTTTCCCATTTCATTTCACTACAACCAAAATAAAATAAATTTTTTTCAATAATTCAAGCAAGAGAATATTTTAAAAAGACTTAAACACAGATTTTGACAAGCCCTTTATCCAGTATTTATTTGGTTACTTTATTGTTTCTGTATACATAATATGTACACCCAAGGCCAGTTACCAGATAATATCTCCAGACAATTTTAGTTCTAAACATTCTACTATTAGACATTCTACTATTTGAGTTCAGTGAATTGGCAAAAATGAGAAAGATAAGAAAATAAAATTACTAAATGTTAACAGCACCAGTTTGTTCCAATGTCTTTGTATTTATTTTCAGACCTATGATTGAATCACATTTCTCCAATTTTGTCTTTGATCCCACTATGATTATATTTTATCTTTCTTATCTTGTTAATACACAAAAACTAGGTTTTTATAAAATACATGTGGAGGAGGAAAGCATGAGCCTCAGTACATTTTTAAAATAATGGAAAATGTGAGTTAAAGAAAATATAATTGAGCCTTTAAATGAAATCATTAAGAAAGTGTGTTGAGGAACTATGGAAATCTAGAGGCTAGGTATGTAGCATAGGACTACTTTGAGCTATTTTTAAAATAAATTTATCACAAAAGAACACACTGTGTCAGCCTTCTAAGGCCTGAAGTTAAACAAAACTGAGAGGGACAGCTGACATGATAGATAGTTAAATCAAGATTTAAAATAAACCTGACAAACTATAAAATTAATTAAACAAGGTATATGTTGTAAAGTAAATATTGGAGTTAAAAATCAACTTTGATTATGGGGGCATTGGGTGACAGAGCCTAATATGGCTCTGGTGAAAAACTATGAGTGTATTATAACATTTAAGGTCTATTACAAGGCCTAAAATGACTTCCTAGTATGCACACCTAAACACAAGCTGCATTAATGAAAAACTATTGTTTCTATGAGAGAAAATACTTTTAGTTATTTTTGTTCTAATTGTGTTGTTTACAGTAATCAAAAAGATATAAATTTCTTATTCTAAATTAAATGATCCTTACTTAAGAAGGACACAAAGTTTTTGTCCAGAAAATGTTGGTCATCATGGTAAAATGATTTGAAATGTTTAAAGAAATCTGAAATATTTAAATGTGTTTATTCACATTTTTGCAAGAGGCACAGTAGGACCAGAAGTTAAAATCAGCTAGTAATCAAATTCCTTTTCAAGAAACAATTTTCAAGTAATTACAGCTGTCCTAGATAGAAATGAATCATTTTAATGAAGAATATTTTGAAATTACTATTGTTTTTCAGTTATTTCAAAAGAAACAATCAAAATATAAATTTCTTCTGTGGCTATTGTTATTTATTTTTGGACTGTCAAATCATGTGCCCAAGAAAATCACTTAAATGAGTGATGAGTGCACACAACTCATGTAGCCAAGGTCAAATATGAGTTATGCTTTGGTCATATACATCCCTAGAAAGGCAGTGCCTATTAGGGATGTATATGACCTTGTTAAGTCTATTTCATTGTTAAGTCTATTTTATTCCTCCTAAATTTATGTGTCTGCTGGCAGTGTACATTTTATAATTATTATTACACAATCAATGTTATATTTCTATAATCTGTCCAAAAAAACACAAAATTTCAGAACAAATTTACTTATTACTGATGTGTCAATACAAGTCATCACATTAAGCAAATAAATCACAAAACATTGCACTGAATGTTGGGAGTATCTGATCAAATGCAAGGTTTTATGGCATTAAGAGAAAATACATGACCACCTTTCTGTAAATAGCAATTTGTTTATTAAAGTAAGAATAGCATTATTTTAATCTCATCACTATAAAGAAGTTCAATTAAACTCCCAAAATACAGTATAAGTATAACCTACCACTCTTGTTGTAAGGTATTATAAGTTACAGAATTAATATTAATATTTTAGAAAGCTTAAAGAACATTTTATTAATTTGAGCTAGGCATGCAGAAAGATTTTGTAAGTATGATTTCTATGCTTTTGTGATTAGATTCAAAATTAGGATGGCTGATAGCATTGTATTGTAAATGCAGAGGGGAAGGAGAGTTGGATTCTCTGACCTCCCCCCACACCTGTAAAGAAGCGAGTGAATAGCTAGCCAGGTGCAGAAAGAGAAAAGATTAAATTAAACCTTTTCTTATATTGATGGGCCATTTACAGGCATTTGTCCCCATGGAAACTACCCCTCCCCTCCTGAAAGCATGTAGTTAATGTATATATCTCTGGACAAAGGAATGGAAGGTGAACACTGAAAAATACAGGAATATCTTTTAATATGTAGAGTGACATTTTTACTATTATGTTACCTTGTAAATTTTAATGTGTAGAAAGGTCTTTTTATGAACCCTATAGACAAATGTTATAAACTTGCTAATGAATTGTGTCCCATCCCCCTTCTTCCTTTTCCCAAACCTGTATAGGTGAAAACAAGGGTTATAAGTTTATGCAATGATATCAGGTTTTTTCCCTGCCCATGTATAATTAAGGGTATATAACCAGCCCCTAGAATATTAATGAGACACACGATTTGGGACTGCTGCTCCGTGTAAGATATATGTGGCCGGCATATTTAATAAATTTCCTCCTTTAATAAAACTTCTCAAATTTTATCTGGACTTGGTGTCTCTATGAAAACCCATGGGATTGTGGATTGGGTACTTTACAACACTCTTCAGGGTGTTTGCAATATAAAGGGTGTTTGGAAACAATATTTTAAATTAATTTTATGGTATACAATTATGCAAATATATAATATTACTACTTAAGTTAACAACACAATATCTGAGGTGTTTTAGCAAAGTTTTTAAAAATAAAGATACATTACTTTTAGGATCTCTATAAATGATAAGAGAAAATAACAATCCTCTGGTATTTTAAGAGTTTTCTACAACTACAGATATAAAATCATAAAGTCTTCTGATGCTTCAGTCTACACTTTATTTGCTAGATTTCTATTAATTTATAGACCACACAATTGCACACACTTAAAAGTACAAGTTTCAGCTCCCTGAAGAAAAGTATGGCATTGTAATTTT
Organism: Saccopteryx leptura; assembly: GCF_036850995.1. Classification (NCBI taxonomy): domain Eukaryota; kingdom Metazoa; phylum Chordata; class Mammalia; order Chiroptera; family Emballonuridae; genus Saccopteryx; species Saccopteryx leptura. Next base: position 236,788,275 of record NC_089505.1, on the reverse strand, counting down.
TTGTTTAGTTTTTACAAATCCAGTGAATGTACAGTGGATGTGTAGTAAATATGTATCAATAAATTGATTCTCTACATCTAGGTGTAGAAGTTTCTAAACTTCAATGAATATTTCTTTTCCCTTAGCAAGTGTCTTCTCATACTGTTATGCCCAGAGATGAATGTAGTTTAAGGTAAATTATCAGGGCACTTGTAAAGACAAAAATAGCCAGTTTAGTCACAGAGGATAATTTACACTGCCATTGAGTTGAAAGAAATTCTAAAATATTTTCCCTGAAATTCCCCACACCTGTGAGAATCACTAAGTCTCAATATCGTTAGGCCATGGCAGATTTTCAAACTGGTAAAATGCAAATGTCCCATTTGTTTTGATGTCCTATGTTTGGCAAGCCTGTGTGTGTTATAGACATTACAAGAAGGGAGGCCAAAAGAAAATTATCGTAATGCACCTGTCCGTTAGTGAGTCCTCATGCCCAACAGAAACTTTCTGGCACCATCTGGTTATAATCTTATGCTCTGAAGCATGAGAATTGATGGACCTTTTAATTTTTATCTCAGCTAGTATAATTGCAGATGCTATTCTTATTCAAAATGGGCCACATTTTGCCCACGGCCAAAAGCTTACAATTCCCATTGACTTTAATATGCAGAAAGACACAAGAAGCTGACAAGAGAATTCATCCTAATGCTTCTAATTGCTTTATGAATCTTAATAAGCCTGTTTAACTTAATAATGTTCAATTGTAAAGACTTGCAGAGGTTATTTATTCATTTGCCATAAAAAGCATTTTCTTGAACCTTTTTAGAAAGGGCTGTGTTTTCATTACAAAGAGGATTCTTTGCTTTCTGTGGCCAAAAAGCATGGCATTGCATTCAGTCACAGATTTTATGCAAACAAAAGGAATCTGAGTAGGACTGAAAGTATCAGCATTCCAGCAGACAGGGATAGTGCATGCCTCAAAAGTATGAAGGCTTAAGAGAATTTATGCAGTGCCTTTGCACACAAAGACAAGTGCAAATTGTACAGAATATAAAGAATCAGGGCTAATTATTAGGGTTTCTATTGGTTTTGTGCTAAATCCAATGCTTTAAGGAACCACTGATGCTGAAGAAGAAAGCTAGTCAAACTATAAAATATACAGAGACGCTGAATACAGGGAACAAAGTGAGATAAAGACAACAATCCCAATAGGAAAAAAATAGCATAGTTTAAAATAGGGCATACATTTCTAAGAGGAGATAAAGGGGAAATCAATTTCAATGTTAAATGTAGACTAATTCTCTATTTCTAAACTTTACATATATGCATATGCCTATAGATATGCCTATTCTCAAATACACAAACACACACACAGAATACTTCTTGTAAGTATGAAGCTATGTCCCCGTTGCATATTTGGAATATGACTTTAAGACAAAAACACGGTAGTGTAGGGTATAAGAACACTGTAGGGTGAGTCATGATGTGAGTGATTAAGGAGAACTGATCTCTCCCATCCCTATGAGTAGCAAAAATACAAACAAAAGGAGTAGAATTAAAACACACAAAAAGGCACAACCACACACATGCATGTGGAGAGAACAAAATACACATGTATATCAGGGCAAACTAGTCTTCAAATTCTGGCAGACAGACTTACCAGATTTAATGATTGAGAATATTATCATTTATCTTCTTTATGCATAATCAGGTCTTAACATATTGCAGCATATTTTTGAGGCAAAAGATTAATCAGTTACCTTCTTTATATTTTCCTTAGTGAGTGAAATACTAATGCTAAGCAGTGCTGCTGAGAACTTGTGTTCAAATTTCACAAATCTTCTTTTTGTATTAAAGATTCATATTATCTGATGAAAAGTTTCTAATGGCTTTATGCAAGAGAGGAGGGAAAGGGGAAGAAGTCTGGGCTCAAAAACATGGGGTTATGACCTCATTTATATTCAAGAGTCACAGAGTGCGAGAGAGTCTATAGTTTCTGGTATAGACAGGGTTATGTGTCATTCCAAAACTATAAAGATTTGGATTTCTCAATTAGATATTATTTATCCAAGTTCAAAAGTGTTCACTCTACTCTGTATATTTTTACATGCCAGAGGACATCTTCAAAGTTCTTACAAAGTCATTTAAGTATCAAGGCAGTAGGGGCAGAGTAAAATTACAGTTAAGAAAATATAGACACTAAATTGCAATGAATTATTAAAGGCAGATTTGAGAGGAACAAATAATAAAACCAAGAAGTTCCATCACATACAAAAAATAGTAAATTAAACATTTAAAATCTTTGAGTCAATGCATTAGCAAGCAATGTATATTAATCATATAATAGATACCCCCCCTATACACAACCATATACTATTTGATGCAATATGCACTGATTTTACAATGAAAAAATATTTTTTAAGTGAGTTGTCCAATGTGATCTTTCTTTTATATAAGATTTATTCTAGGAATTTAATGGTATGTCTGCAGCGATTTTCTGGAACTCAAGCAGAGCAAACAAATTCAATTGGGAAAACAGTGCAATGCTATATTAAATGTGATGTGTACACAGCTTTTGGAATCCTAAGACCAAGCAGATGTCTATTCTTAAAAGAGCATTTATTAGTGCTTAACATAAGGAACTTCTAGAAAATACTGGTGCATATGAATTTAGTCAATTAACATCAAAATTTTATTGAAATAATCAATTTATTATAAAAATTATATAAAATTTAAATAGATCCTGAAAATTTAGGGAATAACTACCACATTCTGCCACCTTTGAAAATATAATCTAAATATTCTGCATTTAGAACAAAAATAATAAATAATTTTAAAGACACACACACATACAGATGCTTTCCTAAAAGTGTATATTTGGTCCTAGCTGGTGGCTCAGTGAATAGAGCGTCAGCCTGCTTATGGATGTTCCAGTTTCGGTTCCTGCTCAGGGCACACAAGAGAAGTGATCATCTGCATCTCTTCCCCTCCCTCTTCATCTTCTCTTTCTCTTCCCCTCCTGCCAGTAGCTCAGTTTGAGCCCTAGTCCTGGGTGCTGAGAATAGCTCAGTTGTTCCAAGTGTGTCAACCTCAGGCACTAAGTATAGTTTGGTTGGTTTGGGCATTGGCCCAAGATGGGGTTTGCTGGGTGGATCTTAGTCTGGGCACATGCAGGAGTCTGTCTCATTGTCTCCCCTACTCTTACTTAAAAAAAAAAAATATATATATATATATATATATATATATATATATATATATATATATATATACTTGTTATTAAATATATTAGTATATATATATATACTTGTTATTAAAACAGTAGAAGAAAATAGTACAGAAACAACAAAGGTAAATTTGGGTGGGTATTGAAAATAAACTCAGGTTTCAGATTCAAAAAACATTAAAATTGCAGGCTGTTACTGCAAATAAACAACATGTGTTAACAGCTCTACTTGAAAATATGATTTTAAGTATAATTAAACTTATCAAAAAAATAAAATTTATACTGCAAATATTGTGAAGATAACTAAGATCAACTATTATATATGTCTAAATAAGTACATTGGAAAGAAAATACATACTATGATCGATAATATTATTTGCATTTAAATATCCAGATTACATTATCAAAGTCATGAAAACAATAATGTGAAAAAATAAGATGGCAAAAATATTCTAGTTTTTTATACAACATACACACACTCACACACACACACATGCTTTTAAAATGCTGGCAATTGTTAGCAAACAGCAGAACAATAAGTTCAAATATACCCTCTATACAGTTGGACAGTGGTGGAATCAATAGTGCAAAATATGTGTCCTTTGCATTCTATGCTAGTGAAAGTATAAAATCATCCAACTCCCATAAAAGAGAAATTTGAACAATAACTGAAGAAAATCCTATATATAATTATCATTTGACACAACCAAATTATTTTAATTTACCATATTATAGCGTGTTAAATATTTTTATTTTGTAGCAATTAAAAATTGATTCTAAAATTTATATGTCATTTCAGAGGACCTACAATTGCTAAAGCAACTTTGAAAAAAAAAACAAAGTTGGATAAATAAAACTACTTGATTTCAGAACTTATTTTTAAGCTACAGTATTTAAGATAGAATGATTCTATTAAAATAGATAAATAGATCAATGCTCAGAGTAAAGAGCTCTGAAAAAGGCCCTGTTGTATGTAGCTTACTGATTTCAACTTTAATACAAAAACGATTCAGTAGAGAAAGGATTGTCTTTTTAATGACGTGAACATCAGTCTATAATCGAATGAACCTGAAACCATACCTACACCATATACAAAAATTAACTCAAAATAGATCACAGATTTAAGTATAAAATACAAAACTATAAAAATTACAGAGGAAATCATAAAATAAATTTCTTTTGACCTTGCGTTAAGTGAGATTTTAGACATAATGCCAAAATCATGATTTCTGAGAATATACAAGTACTTATTTTTAGACCCACTTATAGAAAACTTTTATAGATATTTATAAGACAAGTTTAGAAAAAGCTTCTCAGAAACAATGACTTCTAATCTTGGTTTTGCATTAAAAATGGAACAGTAATGAGATTTCATTGTCCACTCAGTGTATATGTGTGCAGGGGAAAGAGACATAGTTGATATTGATCCAATAGGATCTGTTGAGACAGTCACTTATTGAAATATTTTTATGACTTTTATTTGCCTCTAGCTACCTAATAAAAAGGAAAAGCTAATCTCCACTTTATCTCCCAGGGTGCACTGTTTCTTGCCAACTTTATAATAAACTATGATTTATCTGAAGACATTATGAAATTGTTGTGAAGAATAGAATACTGCATCTAAAACTTAACTTTGATTATTGGCTATTGAAGAAGCTGCCTTCTGTAATTACTTATAGTTTTATTTTAAAATAAGTCCCTATTTCTCATTCTTCCTCAACAGTCCTAGAATTAAAAATTGGGAAAGACTGTTTTCATAATCTGCTAGTATAGTCATTGGCATTACAATGCACTCCAATTTTTTTCCTGTGCCCTTAGGGAATTAAATTAGCTCAAATATTCCCCTGATATCTCTATCTCCTCTCTGAGTCTTGGAACAGGTGGGACATTGTCTTTTACTATAGCACCTTGGATTCTCCAGTTTTCCCAAGTATCAGGTAGAATTCTTGGACAGGCATTTCAACTCTTCCTAGAGGAAAATCATGAAATCTCATATTCAGTCTACACCTTTAACCAATAAAAAAAAATATTTTAGACCATATTCTGCTTTGTGAACATCCTAACCTGATCCTTCTTGTATCTGTGTAAATACAATACAGATAAATATGTACACATTAGCATTGTGATAGGTACAAAAAAGATATGTTGATTGCCTACTATAGTCTACAAGTGCTCATTAAATGTGTTCATTCTGTTGTTTAATCATTTTTGAATCTACAAACAAATGCTGTATTTTCTTTTGTTTTGTTTTTACCATGTGTGGCATTCTGATGAGATGACAAGAAGCTTAATAAGTCATGAGTCTAGCTTCAAGCAGCTTGTAATTCATGGTGTCAGTTTTCACTCCTTACTGGTTCAAAGAGCTTTCATAGTCTAACTCAGTGGTAGTCAACCTGGTCCCTACCGTCCACTAGTGGGTGTTCCAGCTTTCCATGGTGGGCAGTAGCGGAGCAAGCAAAGTATAAATAAAAAGATAGATTTAACTATAGTAAGTTGTTTTATAAAGATCTATTCTGCCAAACTTAGCGAAAATTCAACATAAAGTACTTGGTAAGTAATTATTATTATGTGCTTTAACTTGCTGTAACTCTGCTTTATAAATTTTATAAAGTAAAGTTTCTTTATAAATCACCATTACTGTGGAACCGGTGGGCGGTTAGAAAATTTTACTAACAGAGATACAAAGTGTGCGGTAGGTATAAAAAGGTTGACTATCCCTGGTCTAACTCATGAATTGACCTCTTTTATTCTCTCTGTCTTGATACAGATACACAATCCTCACCATCTTTCCACTAGTCACAGCTAAGCAATCAGATTTTTAGAAGAAGAATCCATCTATTTACAATTCTGCTTTGGTTTCAAATTAAGATACTTTTTGTCTGCAGTATTTTGACTATTCTTTTTCAGATCATCAGAATCAGCAGCATCTAATAAAGCCTTTAATATTTGTTAACAAAGTGAGGAAAATTCTTTGTTGGAATATAGCAACAGTGTTCTTGGCATAAACATAGATTTCACTACTTACAAGTAAATGGATAAAAATAGAGGTGGGATTAATTATAAGTTTTCTACTTTGACAATATGTATTTTTATCTCTTCAATGTAAGTGTGATAAAAATTTATCTTTATCTACTTTACATTATTATTATTTTAACATTGGAAAATTTCCCAAAAATAAAAAGAAAAATAGCCTGGCAACTAATTGAAACAAAATAGGGATGCATTCATTTTCATAATATAATTACTTATCATTTAGTTAGAAGATAAGCCCGAACCTGCAGTGATGATTCTCTGTTCTTGTAGAGGGAAGATACAATGTGTTTTAAATAAATACAATATTTAGAAATTGATGGTGGATAATGATATAGTGAATGTAAGGTTCTAACAAAAATATTTTTATATTTTCTATTTTTCTCAATTGGTTTCTCAAATAATTTACTCAAACTAGAGTAAGTCATATTTTTACCATATGTCTATAACATTTTAAGTTTATTGTGGAGGGTCTTATCAGGAAAAAAGCCAAATCTTCAAGAAAGTAGCAAACAAGCAATAAATATAACTTTTTTACTTTAATCCAACAGGTCTTTGGAAGCAGTAGGAAGTCAAGGAGGAGAAGAAAAGGAAAGAGAAAACAATGAGGGAAGATGCTGTCCCTGAGAAAGGGTGGTGCCAGATGAAGCCCTCACACAGATGTGACCTGTGTGGACAGAGTGCAGACCTTGAAATGTGTTTTTTAGAACATTCAAATGATTTGGGGAAATTGTTTAACTAGATCAGTAACCACAGAATATCAGCATTCATCAGGCTTGTGGTAAGTAGCATGAAGCCTAATGAGCAAACTTGTATAAACACATTGATTGAGACTTCATATGTTAGGATTAATCAACAGATGCTTTAAACTAACTGTAGTTATAATGTTTTAGGCCATAAACTACAAATTGAAATTTATTATAAAAAATAGAAAACAATAAAAGTGGCAAAGCTGATTTGAAAAAGAACAAAACAGAAACATTTAAGCATTCAATAACCAAAATTGAAAACCTCAAGGGTCATATTTGGAAGTAATTGGGATAGCCCGTTGGACACAGAGTAGAAAGAACTAGTGAACTGGAAGACCATATTCAGAATGTAGCATAGAAATTAATATATATATATATTATATAGAAATTATTATATATTATATATAGAAGTAAATATTGAAACAATATTGAAGAGAAAATAAAAGACATTGGGCTTATAGAGGAAGGCTCCAGAATATGGATTTTTAAAATTGTTTTAAATTTATTTAGGTGACATTGGTTAATAAGATTATATAAGCTTCAGGTTTGCATTTCTACATAGTATATGTTTGAAATAAGTTCTAGAAGTGAGAACAGCAAAAGAATATAGAACCAAGAAAAATTTTGAGTAGATAACAACTGAGGACTTACAAGTATTAATAAAAGGTACCATGTTGGATATAATAATTAAAGATTCCTTTTCATAATGCTGTTTAATCCAACCTTCAACCCATTTTCAAAAATTAGTTTGTTTACGACACCTTATGCTGACTATTAATGCAGTGTTTATTACACTGTTTTCATAATAACCTATTGATATTCTTTCTTGTGCTTTGATTTTGAATTTGGTATAGGTAAAATACTGGTTTCTATTTCTTAATTTTAAATGCCTGGCTAAATTCAGTTCACCAAGAAAATCATTTATTTAACAATTGCTTTTTGAATTAATTGACTCCCTCTTGAGGTCTATAGTTCTTATACAGTGTAATGGGAGTGTATCCAATTCAGTGAATGTATTAGCTTTTCTGCACAAGCACATCTTACTTTAGCAGAAGTGCCATCTCTGGTAATGATTGCTTTCTCTCCAGATTATTTTCTTAATTCACAAATTTATTCAAAAATTTTTATTGGTAGCCTATTATGTAATGCATTGTTCTAGGTATTGGAACAATCCTTATGACCAAAGGACAAATTTAATTACTATATGTAATGAAAGATCTAATAAACTGTGGCAGACAATAAAAATGTATGAAAGTAAACAATTTTAGAGAATGATGAGCTCTATGAAGAGAATAAACTGGGTATGTGATATTTAATGCATGATACCCTACAAGAGAATCCATGTAAGTTCTTAATATATGTAATAGAGACAGAGAAAAAACAAAAGGTTGTTCTTATATTATTCCTATAACAAAAGGCTATTATAAAAGGCAATAACAGAATATATTTTTGATGTGGCAATCTCTGCAGAGAATTTTTACAGGTCAATATGTATAGTTAAGGGGATTATAAATATGAAAATATAAAAGTAATATATAAATTCATAAACATTGTACCAAACACTGAATATATTGCTTTTCCTATGTTAAGTTCTTAAAATCTACATACTTGAGAACTTTATAGTCTAGTTAAGGAAACAAATTTTTTAAATAGAAATTTGTTACCAATGTTAAGTAATAAAGATATAGACCCAGTATTTGGTTGCGTATGAGTTGACTTATGTGTCTTAGTTTTTGTGGCCCTGCTTATCTTTCATTTTTATTGATGAATAAAGTTGTCTTATAATCTCAGGTTGCTATACTTCAGAAAAATAATAACGAAGCCAATCCATTTGCATTCATTATGATAGAAACAGAAGGCATTATTACCGTGATGCCTTTCAATGAGATTTATTTGGGCACTAGGCTTCACTTTCTGAAAAATAGAATAAGGTTAAGATGACAACTAACTTCCTATAATATTATTTTCAGACAAGAAGACAGGGAAGTCTCATGCTTTGGGAATGCTCATTCAATTCCAGAGTTCCTGTGCCCTTGTTTTATTTCCTACTTTCACTTATTAGTGATGCAGAGAAAAGATTTGTTCCCTTCTAGCACATTTCTACTAGTCATTGACAGCTCTGAAAAACAATTTGATACAAAAAAAACCAAATGGTTGAAATGAGGAATACTTGTAAATTTATGACTTTATATTCATCTTTGCCTGACCAGGTGGTGGTGCAGTGGATAGAGTGGATGCGGAGGACCCAGGTTTGAGACCCCGAGAGGTCGCCAGCTTGAGCGTGGGCTCATCTGATTTGAGCAAAAGCTCACCAGTTTGGACCCAAGGTTGCTGGCTTGAGCAAGGGGTTAGTCAGTTTGCTGAAGGCCCACGGTCAAGGCACATATGAGAAAGCAATCAATGAACAACTAAGGTGTTGCAATATCGCAATGAAAAACCGATGATTGATGCTTCTCATCTCTCTCCGTTCCTGTCTGTCTGTCCCTATCTATCCCTCTCTCTGACTCTCTGTCTCTGTAAAAAAAATAAATTAATAAAAAAAATTCATCTTTGACTTTTAAACAACACATGTTTTCTTTGTCTCTTATTATTCAGTGAAATAAGATTGATTCATTTGAATAGAATTTTGGTAAGTATGGAAAAGAAATTTGATTGTAATCACCTAAAATTCTGTAGGAAGTAACGGTGTATGTTAAACATATTTCTCATGTTGAGAGGGAAATATAGATGACATTGTAGGTACACTGTTCACCATCATTGTGTTTACTATTAAAATTATAGAGAGAGGGTTATTTTAATTCCTAGTTTCTTATGTACCCTAGTTCAATTCACTTTGAATAGAGGACACCGATTTCAAAGGCAAATGTCATAAGACTGAAACTAAATAATTTGCATTTCTGGAATGTAAAAACTGCAACACTATGCCACTATCTATTACAGAACACATGAGCAAACTATAGCCAGTAATGCCATTTATACAGACTTTAAAACACTTTCAGTACAATTCTGTCTCATAGGAACAAGGACACAACTTGAATAAAAGGAAAAAAATTGAAGATGTGAAAATAATATTGTTAAGGAAGAAAAGGCAGGCAATAAGTTATTCATGTAAATTTATGCAGGTATTTTTAAAATAGCAACAGTAGTAATAGTTGATAGAGGATTCGGGGACTTAGAAGTGGTATAAGTTGGTATATCTACTTAGTCATTGTAAACTTTTAAAGAGTTTAAATTAAAAACTTCATGGTTGGCTCTGGCTGGTTGGCTCAGTTGTAGAGCATGGGTCTAGTGTGTGGATTCCCAATCAGGGCACATAGAAGAAGCACTCATCTGCTTCTCCACCCTTCCACTTCTTGCTTCTCTCTCTCTTTTCTACTCCTGCAGCCATGGCACAGTTGGAGCAAGTTGGTTCCGGGTGCTGAGGATGGCTCTATGGCCTCCATCTCAGGTGCTAAGAAGAGCACAGTTGCTGAGCAACAGAGTGATGCACCAGATTGGCAGAGCATTGCCCCCTAGAGGGCTTGCTGGGTAGATCACAGTTGGGACACACGCGGAAGTTTATCTCTCTGCCTCCTTTCCACTCACTGGAAAAAAAAAAAAGGAACTTCATTGAAAAATTGCTGCCCCTAGGTTTGGGGAAAGAAATATACAAGATGAGTCTGAAGGTCCTTGTAGTGCCAAAAAGTAAAAAAAAAAAAAAAAAAAAAAAAATATGGAAAAACAAAACAAAAGAAATAATGAGCATATCAAAAGGATACAGAACACAGACAGAGCTCCCTATAATCAAAGCTAATACTAGGAAAAGTAACAGAAACACATAATATTGGATTATGACCCAATAAATAAATATCCACAGGCCATTGTTAACATAAATAAATGATAAAACAAATAAATAAATAAAAGAAACTGGACCAATTTTCTGTGAAAACAAATTTCAAATTAATGATTTAAATACTCAGCAATAAACTGTGAAACTTAATTCACTCTGTAAGTATGAGTTACACATAGTGGCTTCCTTCCAAATGGTTCAGTATGGAAAAAGAAACAGAATAGTAACCTTACAGTTGCAAACTTAGAAACACTATTTCAAGAAGGTGATCAAGGTCAACATTAACAATGATAAGTTATATTGATAGCATGCACCCAAAATATGACTAGATGAAAATGCTACTTTACTTCCCTAGTCTTCCTTCTAAAAGCCATAACTCCTGTCTAATTACGAAAAAAACAGCAGACAAATTTTACTAGAGAAAAGCCTATAAAATACCTGACCAACAGTCTTCAAAGCTGTTAATGTTATTAAGAACAAGGTAAATTAGAGAAACAAACAGCCCAGAGGGGCCTAAGGAACATGAAAAAAATAAATGCAACATATTATTTTGGAGTTGGACCCTGGAGCAAAAAAAACAAAAAAAAACAAAAACATTATTTGAAATCTGACATCAGAACCAGCTGCAATGATTAATGATTATCTGCATTGATGTCAACCAATCAGTAGAAACCACACCCTGAAAGGACACACCTGGAAAGTTGATGAATATTCTATTGAGATCCTTCTGTGAGACCTCCAGATAACATTCTTTAAGAAGGAGGACCCATTTCTCTCTCTCTCTCTCTCTGTCTCTCTTTCTCTCTTTCTCTCTCAAGCACATACATGCCTTTTCCTCTCTTCTTTCCCCAGATAGGTTTTTCTGCTGGCTCACTGCTTCCACTATTCATTTCTTCTACCTCTGTGACTGTCTAAATAAACTTTTGCATGTATTTGAGCCTTGACTCAGAAATCTTTCTTAACAAAATTCAAGGACCAAGGTCTAACATCTGATCCTGTTTGCCATTAACAAGACTTCTTTTCAAAAAAATGTCTTATTCTGCATTAGCAATAATGACCAAAATTAGATAACATAATTTCTTTCGACCATATGAAGAATTAATATTTATTAGAAAGAATTTTAGAAGCCAACTGAGAATAAGTAGTTATTTTAGCTCTACTGTATACTTAGAAATTTTCTAAGTAGTGGAAGTGGTATTTTATAAGTGCTCTTTATTCTAAACATGTATAATACACATGGGGTGGCAAGACTAATATAAGTAGAGGACATCTAAGTGTCTTAAAGAGCACAGAACCCCAATGGAGCAGTAGCAGGACAGGAGAATTTTTTTTTTTAATTTTTTTTTTTTTTTGCATTTTTCTGAAGCTGGAAACAGGGAGAGACAGTCAGACAGACTCCCGCATACGCCAGACCGGGATCCGCCCGACCGGGATCCGCCTGACCGGGATCCACCCGGCACGCCCACCAGGGGGCGATGCTCTGCCCATCCTCGGCGTCGCTATGTTGCGACCAGAGCCACTCTAGCGCCTGAGGCAGAGGCCACAGAGCCATCCCCAGTGCCCGGGCCATCTTTGCTCCAGTAGAGCCTTGGCTGCAGGAGGGGAAGAGAGAGACAGAGAGGAAAGCGCGGCAGAGGGGTGGAGAAGCAAATGGGCGCTTCTCCTGTGTGCCCTGGCTGGGAATCGAACCCAAGTCCTCCGCACGCTAGGCCGATGCTCTACCGCTGAGCCAACCGGCCAGGGCGGGACAGGAGAATTTTAAGTTTGCTTACAGATTGGCATATATTATAGAGAAACAAGTGAGTCTGAAAGGTGTTCTTGCTCTTCTGAGTGTTTTCAAATAAGAATTTTTACAATAAGTTAATAAAAAAGAAGTAAAATTAGGATTCTAAGAAAGTCATTATAGGCAGGATAGGCAAGAGATAAATGTCTGATTTATGGCAGGTGCTAAAAAAGTGTCCAAGTTGAATATGATTCAATAGTATTGTGTGGCAAGTTTTAATACTAGATAAAAAGAGAAAGAACAAGGGAGAAAAAAGAGGGAGAGAAAAGGACAAAGACAGAAATGGAGACAAAGAGAGACAGGAGATAAACTATAGTGAAAACCTTTAATGAATGGAAAATAGTAACGTCCTGTTGTGCTTGTTTGAAGTGAGAAGCAAATGCACTGAGTTAAAGTACAATACCTGGGCTACCAAAGTGAAATAAAAATTAAATGTTTAAGGCCCTGGCTGGCTGGCTCAGCAGTAGAGTATTGACCCTGCATGTGGAAGTCCTGAGTGCAATTCCTGCCGAGGACACATAGGAGAAGTGACCATCTGTTTCTCCATACCCCCTCTCTTCCCTCCTGCAGCCATGGCTGGAATAAGAATGAGTTAGTTGGCCCTGGGCACTGAGGATGGCTCTGTGGCTTGCCTCAGGTGGTAAAATAGCTCAGTTGCTGAGCAGTGGAACAGTGGCCTCAGATGGGGAAAACATCAGCTCCAGACAGCGCTTGTTGGGTGTATCCCGGTCAGGGCACATGCAGGAGTTTGCAGGACAATGTTTAAGAAATTTGCATTTTTATTAAAAGTAACATACTTCTTGTTCTCCTATCTAGGTTGGATTAAACCTTTTAATACATTATTTTATATAATACTTACTTGGTACAACACTGGCCTTGCTGTTCTTCATTCTCAAGCCTCAATATTAGATGCTCCATTAAGGCTGAGAGTAGTATAAACTATGTTAAAACATAAGATTATCTTCAGTTTTCTTCTGTGTTAATTCACTTCTCATATATTAAATTAATTCTGTTTTTCACTTGTGTCTTCCCATGTTTCAGGCTTTAGATCCCAAATAATAATAGCAATAGGAGGTAAAACATTTGTGTATGTGTGTGAGAGGGAAAGAGCGAGAGAGAGGGAAAGAGAGAGAGAGAGAGGGAGAGACAGAGAGACAAAAATAGAGAGAAGAGATGATAGAGGTTGAGCATGTGGTAACCTCTCTTTAAAATGTAGGAACCTCCCTTTGCTGGTAGTGTAAGTAAAATGTAAAATGTGAACCATACAATATATTTCTCTATGAAGATATATGTTAAAGTGCATATATTTACACATTTATGGGAAATTATACTTTTTAAATGTTCTATTATGCTAAATTACATCAAGTTTGCTATTGAGCTCTGTGAGGTCACAGAGTCTATATTCAGTCTCAAAGATCAACATCTTTTATTTTGCCATCTGTTTAAAAACACTTTCTTCATTATCTTCTCTCTGGTTGAGTAAAATCAGAAGAGACAGACTGTAGCCTGTTGAGTTCTTAGCAAGTAAATTCATTCCAGAAAAGAAATCTAAAAGAGGCAGTGACCCTATTACATCAATCAGCTCTGTGGTCGGAAGCGAGAGGAGAAATGTTAGATATTTTCTTAAATTTCTCATTGAAAAATAAATCAGGTCATTGAAGTCACTCTTATCCATCTTTAGTCACAACTGCAATTCTGAAACTGGTCCTTCAACTCCGAGTGGATTAGGCTCAGTTAGAGGCAGTCCAGTCCACGAGAGCTGTAAATGCACCTGGCAGAGATTCAGTTATGTAAAAGTTCCCTCCACTCCCTGCTCTTCAGGTGCTGGGCTGAAAATTAGGGCTGGTGTGGAAGAGTGGGCAGAGACTTTTCATAAAGCATATATATGTTGGTTGGAGAACTATTTCCCCAGAAGACACCCTATAGAGTGAAATTACATGACTGGTTCTTGAAGACCCAGAAAGTGTCTGCAGAAAGACAGTTACTTTTCTGTCTATATATCATCTCCTTTACTTTTCCAAGATTTTAATGATACATATTTGTCTTTCAAATAAACCTTTTGGCAAAAATAATAATAATAAACTGTCCAATGAGCAGTATAGAAACTGTGAGAGTGCTTCTTCTTCTTCTTCTTCTTCTTCTTCTTCTTCTTCTTCTTCTTCTTCTTCTTCTTCTTTTTAGAGAGAGCTTCAGGGAGAGAGAGACAGAGAGACAAGAACATATGGCTGTTTCTGTACGTGTCAGGACCAGGGATCGAACTGGCAACCTCTGCGTTTCTGGATGATGCTCCAGTGCTACTTCTTTGCATTTTACCAAGATTCTCTGATCAACTTTTATAAGTAGTAACCAGAGATGGAATGGAAAATGCATTTTTATAGTCTGAGCTTTTTATAATATTAGATCTTGGTGCAAATCAAAGGGTATCCTGGCTGCCATTGCAAAGGTCTCCTTAAAAAAAGCCACACACATAAGTGAAAGTAAATGTGTATAAAATCCTTAAATTATTTTCATATTTTAATAGGAAAGTGATAAGAAACAGGTGTTAATTTTCCTTCTTTAAATGTTATCATTTCTTGGACTTTCTTAGCTTTATTTTACCATTCTGCATGTTAAATAAAGTCACCTCATGGTTAGCCATTCCTTTGTTCCTTAGATCTTTTTTTTTTTCTCCTTGCTCTAAATTGTATACTTATAATTCATATATCTCTGAGCACACTAACCTGGGACTACAAACTAAGTTAACACTTTTATTTAATCTCTATGGTCTTTGTAGAATTGTGCTTCTTTCCAGAAATGGGCATCTCATTCCCTTCTCAGGTCCCAAAACAATACATTTCACCACACAATTTTCAGAAAAGTCTAGAGAATTTATCTTACTATAGCGTTGCTCTCTCTGCTAAATATAGTCTATCACTAATCTGCTTTGCACAGCTGACCAATGAAAAAAACGTGCTTCTACTTCAGTGAGAACATAGGTGACCAGAAGTGGCTGCATGTGTAACCCATGGACACATGGTTGGATTACATCACTGTCCTGCTCCTCTCAGAGAGTCCACCAAAATAAGCATCTCTGCAGCCATTTGGCAGCCCTCTGATACTGGCAAAGAAATACACGCTGACAGAAGGAGTGATCAGCTGACCAAGCCATCCTGTCATGAAGACAGTTTAGGCATGAGTGTGGTGCTTCAATAGACATGGAGTGAAGGGTTGCAGAGTGCTTTGAAATGGAGAAGCAAAGACAGAGCATCACTCGGTTCCACGTCTAGTCTCAGATTAGCCCAAATGGCACCACTGTTCTTCGCTGGTCTCAGCCACTCAGAAAGGGTATCAAACATTTGGTACCCCCCCCCCCCAGAAAGGTACTTCTGGAGACCAGGATTTGCATCTTGTTATGCAGGGGATATTTCTGTCGACCAGAAAGGTCAGGGACAAGGATGATTCATAGAACATTCCATAAAAAGTACTTCACAGAGTGGGCCACCCAAGGTTTAATGGCGAGGGCAGGAGTCACCATGCTGCACTCTAGGTGTAAATATAGTTACTGTCATGATAGAAATGAGATAAATTTGGTTTTATTTTATAAATATTCTGCTCATTTTGTTTCATTCGTTATCCATAAGTCAATAAATATAAGTATACATTTATGTAAATATAAATATTTCCATATAATTATAAGTAGACATAAACAATGGCATATCGCGCACACACACACCTATAATTAAATATTTAATTCACCTACCAGGGTATAAATAAGTGAAATAGTTCAGTGTTAATTCTTTGATAATTCTAAAATGAAATAGCACAACACTGAGGAATATTCATGAGTCTGCATTAGTTTTAGGAAAATAAAAAATATCTTTGTATTGCCAATCAGTTAATCACATTTCAATTACATAGCAAGGATTGTTCTCTGTGGTATTGGGATGCTGAATTCAATAGTTAGTGAACCATTTAATTCCTTCACTGGTAATTATCACAGAGGTAGTTGGGTATGCAAAAAATGCAAAATATCCTAATTGTTTTTAATCTCATAATAATTAGCCACTGTGTTACAGAGATCGCAATACTGCATGGCTTATTTTTACTCCTGGCTGAATCATTAAAATATGTAATTTTCTTCCAATTTGAATCTATACTCATTTTTTTTGTCTTCATGTACTTGTGCTATTGATTTTATTTTGTGTTAGGGTTTATCAAAATGTTATGCTGTCATTGTTATTGACAGAAAAAGCATGAGATAAAATATACTACTTTTACATAAGTCTACAAAGTGTGATAAATATAACCCTTAGGTGTTCAGACTTAGTGAAATGGAAATAGGAAAAGTCACTCTCCTTATAATGTGACATTAGGTCTGAAACCTATCTCTTCTTCCATAATTGAAATTTCATCATAATATAAATATATAAACTTCATTTTGAGAATTAAAAACAAAACAAAACAAAAAGGTATCCAACATTGTTCTAGAAGAGATCATTAAAAATATGCAGGTTATTTGTAAAAGCAAACAGAGCCTTCCTCAATCCACACATGCTCCTTAATTTTTTCTTTCTTTTTTGCTTTTGTAACTATTTTTACTCCTTATATCTTCATTTCCAAAAATGATACATGGACTCTTATGATATAATAAAACATATTACCATTTATATATAAATTCACTTGTCAAAAATTTAACCATACACTTCATTGAGCAAAAGGCTTTCTCCCTTATAACTTACAAATTAGCTTTTAGGGTTTTTTTGTTTTTATTTTGTTTGTTGTTGTTAATTTTAGGAGTCTAATATGTTTTAGAAATATACTGTCAATAGTAAATCAACAGAACACAACCGTGTGATTATTGTGTGAAAATAATTCAGAAACTATCAATATATCCATTAAAATTAATATTGTGAAAATACTATTCTGTTAACCTCAAGCCCACCAAGTATATTCTAGGATATTAAAAAGCCACACTGATTTGTGATAGCTTGGATTCAGTTCTCTAAAACTACATTTACTTATAATTTTAAAAAGGTTTCTATAATTCTGTTAGCCATGGGACTGACAAAGAGAAAACTGACTGAGATTAACAGCCTCGTGCAATCTTCTGTTCCTTGTTCCATCTTCACTTGCTCTTGATCAAGTACAGCTCGTTTTCTTCATCTATACTATATGTATAATGCTCACTTTCATGACTTTTTTGTTCCCATACTATCTCTTGGGTATGTAGCTCTAATTTCTTCATTACTCTTTGCTATTATTTTTCTGGAAGTATCTTGTTGAATATTAAATTTGAGCTGGACCTTTTTTTCTTTTACATTCACTGACTTGGAAGTGCTGTCTCACCCTTCTAATTGCTCTACAAGCCAGTGTATTGACTATTCATCTGATAAGTTTTCCTCATAAATAGGCATATTAATTTTGTAATTAGATTGTTATCTTCTTGAGAGAAGACCATAACTGCTATGCTATATCTTATTATATTTTACATGCATATCTATTTTTTATTTATTTAGAGTGCTTTAAAAAATCAGAGTGTAGTAGAACCTAAATGACTAGGTTATTTACTGCTTGCCTGTCATCTGAATTAAGCACTTTGAAATTCTGCATACATAAAAGTCTTTACCTAGATTTCCTGATGTTTTCAGAATGGAAGACTTTGGTGAATAAAATTGTCAATGGTGTCAAGAAACATAAAGAGTCTGAAATATTACCATGCTTGGAAGGTGTCATATCAGCCTGCCACAGTTGCAGGAATGCTGGTAGAAAACACAAGAGTTTAACACAGAAAACCAGAAAGTTAAGAATCATGACTACATTTATTCTCCATGTCACAAATCACACACGAGCACACAAAGAAAGCCAAGTAATTCCTGCACATAGAACGGATCGTATGACAGAAGAATTTTAAGTTTAGAGAACCTATTTTTTCTATAGTGAGAAATAAGCTTGTCAGCGCTCTATTTTAGAAGAAACCATTTTCTCTGTTTTCTAAGGCAGCTTGCTATACAAACATTCTTAAACATAGAGTCCTAAAAAGGTGATCATTGTTCCTGCTTGCAAGATGTTCAGAAATATGAGGGTCTCTTAAAATAGGACAAGCCAAAACAAAAGAAAAAGCCTGAATTCAATATACATTGTTGAAAAGTGCTATTTAGAAAAAAAATACTCATAATATGACTTCATCATTTTTATTGCAAAAGTAGAATAGCCAGATTTCACCACTGTATGAGTAGAAACCTAACCGTATCGCCGCCGCCACCACCGCCATTTTCCTGCTCTCAAACTCAGTGAAGTTAGCTATAAATCAACAATTTTTTAAAAATTCTTTTCCACTTCTCCCTTCCATCTTACTGAAGTGCTAGGAACTATGCACCTGTATAAGATGAAAAACGGCTCTTTTAATCACTCATTACTCTTCCTCCATGTAGCAGCACCTCTGCTTAGGTATACTTTCAAACCTTAAGTCACATAATTCTAGATTTGAGTCTTCCAGCACAGTAGTCATTAGTCATATGTGGCTACAGACACTTGAAATGCATCTAGTGAGAGGTACTTTTTGAAGCATGCACCAAATTTTAAAGATTTAATATAAAACATAAAAATTTTGTTAATAAATTTAATAGTAAATTAGTGTTGAAAATATATTATTTGAAATATATTGGGTGAAATAAAATATTATTCAAATTAATCACGTTCTTTTTTTACTTTTTAACGTTGCTATTACCAAATTTAAAATTCCACATATGGTTTACATATATGGCTCATTTATATTTTATTTGTACATCACTTATCTGAAGTTGTTCTATTAAGATGTCTGATCTAATTTGCTGCCTCTCTGAGTACATGCCTATTGGCATTAGGCTTTATTGAACCACAATTTTTATGCTCAATTAGCTTAGAAAAAATGAGTGATTCACATATCCATATTGATCTCTTCTACTCTCCTCTCCCACATTTTTGGGATCACACCATCTAACAAACAGTGGCTAGCTTAAATTTAACATATCTTCTGCATACCTCTGTTATATATCTATTGTTAAGAGGAGGATTTTATTTGAAATAAGTATTCATTGGCTTTCCAATAATTATAACATCCTAATATTGATGTTAGAGGCAGTAGAATAGACAGTACTGTGCAGCTTTAGCATTTATCCACTTTACAAAGGACCCTTGGTTGTCATCAAGTGGCTTAGCTGATTCTGAATTCTGTTAAGTGAATTAATTAGTGGAAATTGTATTCTAAGATGAGAAACTAGTCAGTAGGGAAGTAATATTTATACATACTCAGAGTTCATGTTTTCATTTCTTTCTGAATTCTTCTAAATTGTGTCTTTTTATATTTAATAAATATAATGAGAACTTAATGGAAGGTTTTGTGTATGTGTGTGTATTTTATTTTGACTTTTATGTTTTTGAAATGGTAGAATGCACAGAGGAATTAAAGTACATGTCTTATTTCATAATCATGTTATTAATTATAAAATCATAATATATTTTTAATTGTATTCCTTACAGTTAAATAAAAAATAATTTAAATAACTTGCTCAAATAATAAAAATGAAATATATGGACTTTAGATGATGATCTAAAGCATAAAAGCTTATGTAATATTTTATCATTTTGAATAAAGCAAACAATGTGATTAGAATACATTATAATTCTGTGAACCATCTCTAAAAATGTACTGTAGATTTTTGCTGTTGATATATTGTATATTTAAAAAATAAGGAAGATATAAATATGCTTACCCTAATAATGGGAAGATTTGTTTCTTTAAATAAGCCTCATTTCCACCAGGAATTGTCATTGCTAACCAGTTGCTTTCCTGGGATCTCAGAGCAGAAAAGTTTACCCTCTGTCCAGATAATATTATTAATCATTCACTTTATTTGATTATTGTGAATTCTTTCCCTATATATAATCAACATATGTACTATTGCTTACATTCTTATTCTTTATAAGAATATGACTCCAAAATGTTTGGGTAAGAAATGGATATTAAAGAAAAGTAGTAATGATCATCTGCAAAATAAACTTTATGTCATGTATTATGCACTTTTGTTGGTTCTATTACCTCTTGTAATATTATAGAAGTGCTATTGGCCCTGGCCGGTTTGTTCAGTGGTAGAGCACCATCCCTGTGTTTGGAAGTCCTGGGTTTGATTCCCAGTCATGGCACACAGGAGAAGTGACCAGCTGCTTCTCCACCCTTCTCCCTTCTCTCTCTCTCTCTCTTCCTCTACCACAATCATGGCTCAAATGGTTGGGTCAGGTTGGTCCCAGGTGTTGAGGATGGCTCCATTACCTCACCTAGGTACTAAAATAGCTCAGTTGCTGAGCAATGGAGCAGTGATCCCAGACTGGCAGAGCATTGCCCTGTAGAGAGCTTGCTAGGTGGATTCTAGTCTGGGTGCATGTGGGTGTCTGTCTGTCTCTCTGTGTCCCTGCCTCCCCACCTCTCACTTAATAATAAAAAAGGTGTTATTATACTCATACCAATATAGTGTTTTTTCAATTTTTGACCATAAAAGAATACCTATATATACCATTAGGAAATAAAATAAAATGGGAAAGAGAAACATATTACAGTAATAAACATGAGAATTAAAGAACATCTGATAACCCAAAGTTATATTAAACCTGTATACTATCAAATTCTTGTTTATATGAAGAAAATGAAAAACCCTCTAATCAGACTTTAAGGATTGAGTAGAGGCCCTGGCCAGTAGTTCAGTCGGTGGAGCGTTAGCCTGGTGTATGGACGACCTGGTTTCAATTCTTGGTCAGGATACACAGGAGAAGTGATCATCTGCTTCTACCCCCCTCCTTCTCCCTTTGTTCCCTCTTCCTCTCCCACAGCCAGTAACTCGATTTGACTGTTGCCCTGGGCACTGAGGATAGTTCGGTTCATCAGCCTTAGGCACTAAAAATAGCTTGGTTAATTCCATTATCAGCCCATGTTGCTGGGTGTATCCTGGTCAAGGCACATGCAGCCATCTGCTCCACTTTTGGGATGTGATCACACCAACTGGTTTACAAAGAAAGGTTCTGGTTAATGCCTATTGTCCAAGAGTGATTATTAATAGTACCTTCTTTTATTCTCAAGTGTTTTGAAACAATCAAAATCAAGTGGATGGTGATTATATATTTCTGCTGGCTGGGAGTGGGAATGTTTGTTATCTAAGTAAAGTATTCTACCAAGGAGACTGAAAATTAAACTAAGAGTCTTGTGACTCATAATAAGTTCAGGATAAATTAGGAAGAAAAAAAGTGTTTTACTGACATCAGGGAGAAAGTGCAGGAAAAATAAGACGGGAGAAAGCAGGTAAGCAGGCAGTGGCAGGGATAAACTCCAGAGTCACAGGGCAGACATATGCTATCATTTTAATTTAATTCTTATAGCAAATTTACATGACCAAGTCAGGATCATTTAAAAAATAAATAAAAATAAATAGCTTTCTGGTCTTTGTTGTTCTTATTCTGAGTGAATTACTGACTTGAAAAAAAATACACTAAATTGGCAGCAGTTGAACAACATATTGGGAATTTCATATTGGCCACAATTTAAAGTAAACAAAAAATATACAAACATCAAAAAAAGGTGTGCAAAATGATGTTTAGATTTTCAGAAGAAAAATATAATTGACTCTAAACTGTTTGAAACCTAGTTAAACTGTAACCAGGACATTTTTAGAGGCATGCTGACAAACCAATGTGGTTTTTTAGGGTTCATAAATACCAAAATGAGGTGTATTTTTACCCATAAAACTTGAAACAAAAAGAGTATAAATTAATGTCATTTCAGCTTGTTATGGATTGAATGTTTGTGTCTCTTTCAAATTTATATATTGAAGCCCTAACCTCTAATGTGGTGGCATTTGGAGATGAGACTTTTGAGAGGTGATTTGGGTTCAACAAAGTAATGAGATAGGGGTCTTAATAATGCAATTAGGGAAAGGAGAAGAGCCAAGTGAATACACAATTAGAAGAGGACAGTCTACAAGCCTGGGAGAGAACTCTCAGCAGAATCCTCCCTGATTTTAGACTTCCAGTCTCCAGAACTTTGAGAAATAAGTGTTGTTCCTATTCTCATGGTATTTTGTTATGGCAGCTCCAGCTCGTTAAGACATAGATATTCAAATAGTACCTTTCCTTATTTAATGGCCTATGTGGTTACAGGCAGCCAACTTTTAGAATCATTACATAGTATTTTATAGTACCAGGTTTTATTTCCTTAAGAGGTAGATTATTAGCAAAGAATTTTTCTGAGACTGAATTTCAATAGTTTATGAAGCAGTTTAAACAGTTGTGTTTACCTATACAGTGCACATTTTAAATAAATATGGGAAAGCAATTTCCCATGGATATTACATTATGGCAACAATGAACTACCTGAGGACCAGAGGAAATGCTCTGAGGGGCTGAGGGAGAGCAATAGTCCCAGTCAGCAGATTGAAGGCGGAAGCCCTGTCCCCAGCCTTAGTCAGATATTTATTAGCCAGTACAAATAATTCAAAGAAGCAGACAGCAGAAGATGTTATGGAGTGAAATAAAGGACAAGAAACGTACTGACTTCTAATCTCTGTTCTGAGAGCCTAAACATTTCTGTGTTGCCTAATCTTATTCTGTTCTTTTGCTGTTTCAGCATGCACTGTCTCTTATGGGTCAGAGAGGCTCCTGAACTCTCATCCACACAGGGCTTTCAAGCTAGGGTACTTCATTGTCTCTGATTATTTTCTAACTCTGCATGTCTTCATAGCATATTCTTACAATATTATAGAAAGATATTCTCAATTGACTGGAAGATTAATTAGACCACATGAAATTTTGAATAGCATAAAATTCAATATATTGTGTGAGACTTTTATTTTTGGCTTAATTTAAATAAAACATTGTATTTTCATTTTAGTGTGTTTATAGTGATATCAAATTTAGTTACTTTGCACCATTGATTCATGTATGTGATTGAAGTCTAAAATTATAACCATTGACAATGAGTTACTGACATGACTGTATAATTATATGGTACAAATATGCTTTAATTGGTATTATCTCATATAACATCAATTTGTAATAAATTAAGTAGCATTTTTAATCAACATAGTAGAGTGATCACTATTATTCACTTCTTAACAATAAATATCAATACTTTCCACAATATGAATGGAGATTTTGTGTATTCTGACATAATGTTTAGCTTTTTTGGTTATTTTTTAGGTCACAGTATTCCAATTTGATCTATGCATCTAGAGCCTAATCCCTCTACCTCTTATACCCTTATGGCTCTCTAAAATGTGCTTGTGTGGACCAATAAGACCTAACTCTACATCTTTCCTAAATCTTGAAATGGAGCTAAATAATCTCAGACCCTTTAAACTTGACTCTTCCCCACAATTTTATCTCCTCACAAAATATCTTTTCCCAGTGTTTTTTTGTTAGAACTGATGGCTATCAGAAAATTGGATGACTAATAAATGATATATTCATGTGACACATCTGAAGAAACCTCTGTGCCTGTGTTTTGGAGATGAGAAGCAACCTAAGTTGAGGGACTAACTTTTCTTTATGGACAGTGCTCTCCCAAAATCTGAGAATTTTTTTCTCTTCTCTAATCTTTCTATACTTTCACCTTGGGTGGTAATGAGGACTGAGATAAAATTATTTCTCTCAATCAAGTTGAAGAAATTTGACAGTGGGATTCTAGTGGTTTGTGTTTCCAACTGTTTATTCTACTTTATCACTAAATTCATAATAATATACTTTTTCAATATTTCTTTAGATTCAATATGACTTTGAATCTTATGATATTATAACTATAATTCTACTTAAGTAGCAATTGTTTTTCTTAATAAATGTATGAGATTATTATATGTAGCCTAAGATTCTTTATTTTATTTCTTGATTGCGTGGTTTATACTTATATTAGCCATAGTCCCAATAAAGAAGGCATGTTATACCCAGGTCAGATAAATGAGAACAGTTTAATAAGTAAGTTACTTATAAGCCTGTGGCCAGTGTTTAGAAGGACAACACAAAAATGGATAGTGGGTTATTCCAAGACTAGAAGCAATAGAGACTTGTAATTAACCCTAGACCCAAAGAGATAAGGGAAAGGAACTATTACTAGTAACCAAAGAGGGTAGTTTTTATAAGGAGAAACCAACCATAGTCTTTGTTAGATATAACAACAATCTATGCAAGTTAGTAGGGAATGAGGCAGGAAAATAAATAACCTTACTTTACTTCCTTGCCATGTCCACACACACATAGTATTATATATATACAGGGGTAGGGCAAAAGTAGGTTTATAGTTGTGAGTATATACAAAACACAGTTTACCCTTATGTTATTATTTATTAATTATTGTGTTATTTTTCATATGAAAAATTCAAACAAGTGTAAATCTACTTTTTCTCCACCCTTTGTATGTGTATGTGTGTGTATGTGTGTGTGTGCGCGCACACACACACATACACACACACATTAATTGGGAAGTTAAGGTCCCCAGTCAAGAGTAAATGCCTCCATGTAAAATATCTGTTTGAAATACTTTGAGATTAGTATGAATACATTTAGGAAGCCCTATTGAATCCTTCCGAGAAGAGAAGCTTGTCTTTTCACTTCTCTTTGATACTTAGGAAACCTTAAAATTTGATGAAAAATATCTCTACTTTCCTGCGTGTCTCTAGCAGCCAAATTTGTGACTTTGTTGTCAGAGTCTCTCACTCTGGCCTTTCTTTGTCAGTCACTAGATTTCCCTATCTTTAGGCTTTTTCTTTACAATTTAATTTCCCATTCCCTCTGGGATCTATTAACTACTCTGAAAACAAAATCTATCTCAGTTGAAGTATAAATGCATGTTAATTTATTCACTCTATTTATATCTCCCTGAGGTATTTAAATTTTCATAAATAACTCCTTGGAGGAGGGAAGATATTTGAGAATCACTTAAAACATACGTATTGAATAAGATTATATATCTGAATTTGACTAAAATCCAGAATAAGGTATAACATAATTGGGCTGAATTATTTTATTTATGCCAGAAAATATTTAGAACTTTGATAAAAAATAATGTAGAAACAGAACAATTATTATGAGGGAGGATTTGTTGTGAGATTAAAACACAAAAAAGCCACAATAGCAGAAATATAAACAACAGAACTTTGACAACATTGTGATAACTTTTAATTTACATATTTTAAAAAATTTGTTGATGTGAGAGAGAGAAAGATCTATTTGTTGTTCCATTTATATGCATTCATTGGTTGATTCTTGCATGTGCCTGGACCAGGTCCTGAACCAGAAACCTTGGAGTGTCAGAATGATGTTTTAAGCAACTGAGCTCCATGAGCAGGGTCAACATGGTGCTTTTAGAGCAAGATATTTATATTATGGAAAATAAGAAATATGATTGATAGTTTGGGGATAGAATATGAAAATCCTGATTGCTCAAACCTGATATTAGTCCTTTTTTTGCTAAGAAACATGGAGTTACTGCAGTTTTTTTAAAAGTATGTGATGATGAAGTTTGAGACTATACTAATGATAAAGATGAATGTGGTCATTGACGGTATGAAGAAAAGTGTCAGCAGCTATAGAATGCACATTGAGGAAGATGTTCATCAGAATGTAAAAAGAAGTGTAAAAATCTAAGTCAATAATATTTGTTTACTTCTTTAGACATGAGATTTGAAAAATAATACATATAATTTTACTATGAATTGAAAAATTGAAAGAATTTTGAGAGGTAAAGAATGTTGAGGGAGGGAAAAGAGAAACAAAAAATTCATTTTGGATATGGTGGAACATAGTGATTTACAGTTACTCTCACAAATATCTTGTAAATAAATATATAAAGAAGTATGCTAAAGAAAAAATATTATTTTGAATATTATATGGGATAGCAGGGGTGGAGATATATAGACTAACAAATAATTCTCATGAAGTTAGTTAGAATTATTAATTAAACTAAAGAATTAGTTAAGGCAGAGGAAGTCTTTAGAATAGCAGACCTATAGAATATTTCTAATTAGTAGAAATTTTCAGTGCCACTCAAAAGATATAGAAAGAATAAGCAATTTATTAATTTTATATGCTTCTTACAATGAAAACAAATATTAATATTGCCTTCGTAATATAAGTACAAAGACTTTTCAGCACTGCACATCTCTTTCTAAATTTAATTAATTAATGTGTTTTCTTGTTAATTCTTGGTACCAGAAATAATTATGTACAAGCAAGTACCTGATTTTTTTAAAAAATGTGTTTTGGTATGCCACAGAATTTTAGCAATTAGTTTATGAGATGAAAAAGGTTGAAAATCACTGCCATATACTGTCCTAATATATATATATAAAATAAACACCAGAGAAGTTTTAACCATTTTATTTGGCATCTCATCATTTAATGCTTGGTTTTAAATAAATGGGTGTTATTTTTTCCTTTTTAATATATATCTGGAACAAAAGTTTAGACTTATGACCAACTACAGGTTCTCACTAAAGCTCTGGAAGTTCAGTTTTCTTCTATTTTGCTATTTCACATAGTGGAACAGTTGATCACAAAATGTCATGGTAAGCCTAGCTATATCAACAAATAACTATTAAATAAGGCTTCCCCAATATCTGCCCCACCACGTTATCCCTGGGTTCTATGTCTCTAACTTATTCTACCACATGGTATCTAATAGCTAGATGCTGGCCATCAAGAAAGTTAGACTTACTACAATCTTTCTCTCTTCTTTTTAAATAAACTTCTTGTTTTATAAAGGTTTTAGATTTACTAAAAAATTCAGAGGATAATGAAGAGATTTTCCATAGTAGCATCTTATGTTAGTATAGTATATTGATCACAACCAATGAACCAATAATGATACAGTGTTATGAACTGATGCCCATGTGTTATTTAGATGAAATTAGTTTTCACCTAGTGTCCATTTTCTTACCTAGGATTCCATTCAGGATATAACATTATATTTAGTCATATATATTTACTTAATTTTCTCTATAAAGTACTATGTAGCAAAAAAGAAAATTATATCTCTCATTTTTCTTTTTCTTTTTTTTTTATATTTTTCTGAAGCTGGAAATGGGGAGAGACAGACTGACTCCCGCATGCGCCCGACCGGGATCCACCCGGCATGCTCACCAGGGGCGATGCTCTGCCCACCAGGGGGCGATGCTCTGCCCCTCCAGGGCATCGCTCTGCCGCCACCAGAGCCACTCTAGCACGTGGGGCAGAGGCCAAGGAGCCATCCCCAGCGCCCGGGCCATCTTTGCTCCAATGGAGCCTTGGCTGCGGGAGGGGAAGAGAGAGACAGAGACGAAGGAGGGGGGTGGAGAAGCAAATGGGCGCTTCTCCTATGTGCCCTGGCCGGGAATCGAACCCGGGTCCCCCGCACGCCAGGCCGACGCTCTACCGCTGAGCCAACCAGCCAGGGCCACTCTCATTTTTCTTTCCTCACAAATAATAAAGTTTAACAGAAACAAAATAAGTTACTCATGTAGTTTTTAAAGTTTTTCAATATTCCATTATTTTTGATATTTTTATTATTACTAATCTAATATTCACTCTAAGACATGTTTCAAACAGAAATTACATTATCATTTTCAGAAAACCTCAAAAACAACTAAAATCCAGGTCATGCTGTAATTATTTTTGCATTCAGCTTGTGTTACTCTATCACTATAGAAGCTGTTCTGAAGCATTTATTTGGGGAAAAAAAATAGAATCATATTCACAATGTTGACCAAGTATATAAAATTGATGTGAAAAGTTAATTGTATAAGGATAACACTATCTGTTTAAAAACAAGTTGCCTCTCAGGTCATATTTGGTTATTCTTATTACAAATTGGGGATACATACTATTTAAAAATAATGCTTTTTAAATATAATACTATTTTAAAATATTTTTTATATAAGGGATTCTTGAGCATGACAGAAATATGTTTAAAATATGTGGTCATTTGAAGTATAAAACAGTAAGTTTAAAGATAGGCATTATTGTAAAACCACAGTTTGAGGGCCTATACACAGTATAAAAAGTAGATTGTTTTTCCTATTGCATAATTATACATAGTATAAACAAAAACATCTCAAAATGTAATGGCTACAAATGTCAAAAATATTCAGAGTTGAGCAAACACAGTTCAAAGCTCTTCTTAAGACTAAGAACAGTCCAAGGAAGAACACAACCTTCTGGCCCCTTTAATTTATGGAGGTATTATTTTTGTTTGTTTGGTTGGTTTTACCAGTATTGAAGATCTTCAGTCCATATCTCTTTATGTTTAATGCTCAACCCCCCCCTTTTGATAATTTATATATCTTTTTTACATTTGTTAATCACTAGCTATCTTGTAGCTCCAATACTCAGGTCAAATAAATTTGATTTTCTCTAGGAAGCCATCTACATCCCTTATTAACAGGGTTAGACACTTTCTGGTCTCTGATCATATAGATTCTATTTACATTTTGATCAAGTTGTGCTGTTCTGTGATTATTGGTTTACTTAGTTTCTCCTCTGCTTCAGAATAAAATTCTGCCGGGCAGTAACTCTGTCACATACAATTTTGCATATCTAGGTATTCTCTCAGAACTTGGCATGTAATACTTGCTAGAGGTCACTGTGTTCAATTTATACATTTCAGTTTCTTATTATTTTCAGTAATATGCTATATGTGTCCCACCTCCAGCATGCAAATCCTGGCCAAATTCAAATACCCATTGCTGAAGATTAGGAGTGAAGTGGTAGGAAGTAATAAGCTTGGGAAGACCTTGGTAACTATAATATTAACAATTCTCTAAAATGTTGAGATATAAATGTGGCAAAAAATAAAATTCTGAGCAATAATTATATGCACACAAACAGAAGGACTTATTTTCAAATTACAATTATCTCAGACATTAATTTAATTTTGTGTCTTCTTTGATCCTTCAAAATTAATTTGAAACATCCACTAAAGGAGATAAAAATGCTTTAGTGACTGCCATCTCCCAGATTCAGTCTTGAGACGAATCACTATTAAACAAATAAAACAGAAGGGAAGTGTGTATGTGTGTATGTAGGTGCTCTGTGTATGCATCACATATTATATATTTATGTGTTATATACACATGTGTGCATCATGTATTATATATTTATGTGTTATATATACATGTGTGCATCACATATTGTATATTTATGTGTTATATATACATTTGTATATCATGTATTATATATTTATGTTATATATACTTGTGTTATATATCATATATATAAAGGAAGTGACTCCTTTTATTACTATTTCTATTTATTTGGTGATTGAATCAAGAAAAGTTAGGCAGTAAACATCTTGCTGTTGAACCATCATCTTTGATTCACTCTCTCTGCTTTCTTGTTCACATTTTCTTTTATTCTTTTTTTGTACCTTATATTTTGTTTGTTCCTCACCAGATGCAAAATAAAGAGGAAGGGCTTTTAAGACCAGAGAGATCTGAGTTAAAATTTTAGCACCTATTTATACTCTGAGGGTATTTAGCATGTTATTTAAACCAGTGTTTTTTAACCGCTGGGCTTCCAGAAAATTTGTGCAATTTCCTGAAGGAGTTAACCACATTAATGTAGTCTTCATACAAGATCAAGATGGTTAACTCTTCCGTGAACTGGTGTGAAATTTCTGGCTGACCGGCATCAGTCTGCAGAGGGCTGGTTGAAAATCAGCGACTTAAACCCTCTGAAAGTCAAGGGTCAAGACAAACAAGATGTCCCTACAGAACTAGTGCATGGCAGACACTGCAAAATAATAAATCATAAAATTTAAAACAGCAGCTCAAAGCCATATTTGTCTGCATTTTACATGGAGGGTGTTTATCATTTTCATTGTCTATTTACAAATGACCTGTTTATAACTTTTATTTTTAGTTCTTTTGTTGTGATCTGCACTCACAATTAAGATCAGTTTCTTTCTTTCCTTTTACAGCCTTTTCTTCTTCACTGTATCTATTCTAGTTCAGTCTCTCAAGATGTCAAACACACAAATTAAAAAATATTTTAAGCACATTAATTAAACAATCTCCCACAGACAGTGTCTCCTTGAAGAATCATAATACACAGTGTTGCCAATTTCACCCTCCTAAAACTTCTTTCTCATCATGTGATATTGCTAATGATATTTAGTAAGCCCTTCCTTCCTATTGCATTGAATAAAACTCTCTAACTGCCTTACAAAGCTTTTAAATTGAGCTTCCATACTATGGATCCTTGAGGAACAGAGCCACACCTCCAGTAGAAACCTCAAAATTAACACCTCGTAAGCTAATTTCATTTATCCCTGTCTCAAAATGTCCTAGTTCTCATTTTTCTAAACTTAGTTAAGACCGCTAACAACTATCTAGGCATCAAAAAACAGAAAGCTGTAAGTTTTCCTGAACCTCACTGTTTTATCCACAAAGCAAATTAAGCCATTAAGTAAGGGATGTTTGATCTTAGCACCGTGTCATCTCCATTTTCTTGGATTATTTCAGGATCCAACTATCATTTATCCAGCCCATTTGAAGTCACACTGTCACACCTAAAAATTCATCCTGAATGTTTCAGTCCACACTGTCTTATAAAATGGTGCTCACGGTGCTAAGTGCAAATCCATTAACCACAGCCCCAGTGTGGCATGCAATGCCCTACCAAATCAAGTCTTTTCTCTATCACCTCTGCCACACTGCCAGAAACCTTTCTCCCTGATAAACATATTTCCAGTCTTTCAAATAGTCAAGGATCTCACAGTTCTGCTTACAATTAGCCTAAAATATATTTTCTCACTTTGATCATATAGAAAATGTCTACAGGACCTAGCTGGGTAGCTCAGTTGGTTACAGCATCATCCTGATATGCCAAAATTGGCAGTTTGATCCCAGGGCACATGTAAGCATCAACCAGTGAATGCATAAAGAAACAGAATATCAAATCAATGTTTATCTCTCTCTCTTTCTTTCCCCATTCCTTTCTCTCTTCCTAAAAATAAACAAATAAGTAAATAAACAAACAAATAAATACACAAGGCACAGTCACTTTCCCTGCAGGAACTAGTTAGCCTGACTAGTTCACTCATGTGATCCCAACCATATAACTTTGCTACAGCTCTCATCGTCTTGAATTGCAGGTGTCTTTGCACAGTCTCAATTATAGAGACTAGCCACCCCTCTAAGTGTCTGGTGCAGTAACTTCTCCTTGTGCATATCAGGGAATGGATGAGCATACAATCACAAAGAACTGAATCATATGCTATTTTGTATTGCTTTATCTTATTATACTGAGTTCCTAATTTAAGATTAAAATTTTTGAAGTGGAAATAATAATAGAAGTCTCATCTGATTAAAATGTATACTAAATGGATAAACCATATGTAATCTCATTATCAATACATATTAGGCCCTCAACATATATTAACTTCTATTATTTTATTTAAGGTAATCTCAAGTTTAAAGGTTTATAATATCAAAAATATTATTATTATATAAGGTGCTCTTATAATCTAGAAATATTAGTACTTCAGTTAAGGTGGAAAATTTCAAAAGAATAAATCCAAGTCATATACAAATATATGGCAACAAAAGATTAGACTTTGGGTGAAACTGTACACTAGAAACATATGTAATTTTATTAAGCAATGTTACCCTAATAAATTTAATTTTAAAAAAGTTTTTACCTCACTAAGACTGAAGATGTGAAATTTCACTCTCTGTGTATCTAACCAGAAGCAATTAAGAATTTGCTAAATTTTAGGTTAGAAGTACATCTTACATACTATTGTAATGACAGCTTGGTGAAACAGTTTTGTGGGGCAAGCTGATGGTGTTGCCAGCACAAAGGGTGCCACTAAGAAATTGGCCCCAGGTTCCACAGATTAGCTAAGTCAGATGGTTCTGATAATTATCATTTACTGTTGATGAGGCATCTTTTTTGGAAGATAACTCTATTAAGAGCTTACATGAAGAATCACATAGAATTGCAGAGTGTCCACAAAGAAGAGATTTTAGACAGTAAGCCAGAAGAACTTGGTACAGGCAAACTTACTAACATAAATGAGGAAATGATTATGAAGAAAAAGATATTTCAGAAAAAAATGACACAAGCAAAAAGGAAAAAAAAAAAAAGCTCTCCCCACCTAAAGTGATTAAAATCAAAGAAACTCTGAGATATTTAACTACATAAAAAGGACAAGGGATAAAATGTTGAAAACTAATCCTTGGTAATTATCTAAGGAATAGAAAAATGGTTGATCCATATTATAAGTTATTCAATAAGAAAAAGGCAAATGTTGTCCAAACACTCTTGATAAACTTTTACTAAAAAAAGTGATGCTCAATGTTTCTAAAGTTTTAAATTAGTATAATGAATAAAAATTTATTTTACCATTATTTTTATTTCCCTGCACCCATATAATCAAGAGTAAGAGTTTTTAATACTTTCACATAAATTTGTAAAGGTCATGAAGCAATCATGATTTTTCCATTGATTATTTAAAAATATTTTTATGGTTAAAATGCAAGGCTGTTGAAGTAGATTTTTATTAATACCTTTTCTGAGTATAGGTTTCAGCATAAATGAATTAAAAACATACATATGAATGAAAGATGAAAGAAAAAAAGAAATAAAAAGAAAGGAAGGAAGAGAGAGAGAAAGAAAGAAAGAGAGAAAGAAAGAAAGAGAGAAAGAAAGAAGAAAGAAAGAAAGAAAGAAAGAAAGAAAGAAAGAAAGAAAGAAAGAAAGAAAGAAAGAAAGAAAGAAGAAAAGGAGGAGAGAGAAAGGAAGGAAGGAAGGAAGGAAGGAAGGAAGGAAGGAAGGAAGGAAGGAAGGAAGGAAGGAAGGAAGGAAGGAAGGAAGGAAGGAAGAAGGGAGGGAGGGAGGGAGGGAGGGAGGGAGGGAGGGAGGGAGGGAGGAAGGAAGCTTTATGTGTAGTTGTATTTGTCAAAACCCCAAAAATGAGAGTTTAGATAAGGTTGATTATAACAATTAATCAGGATATTATGTACATGATAATCATTTTAACAAATAATGAGCTATTTATTTATAAACTTTTAAAAGAAAAAAGGTAGTGCAAAGACTGACAGGAGTTAGAGAAATACAAAACTTATAGTTAGAGCCTGACCAGGCAGTGGCAAAGTGGAGAGAGCATCGGACTGGGACATGGAGGACTCAGGTTTGAAACCCCGAGGTCGCTGGCCTGAGCAAGGGGTCGCTTGGTCTGCTGTAGCCCCCAGGCAAGACACATATGAGAAACCAATTAATGAACAACTAAGATGCCACAATGAAGAACTGATGCTTTTCATCTCTCTCCCTTTCTATCTGTCTGTCCTTATCCCTCTCTCTGCCTCTCTCTGTCTCTGTCACACACACGAAAAAACCAAACAAACAAAAAATAACCTTATATTTAGGGTAACTGTATGTTACCTAATCTTGGGTCCTGTTGGCCCAAGATTAGCATTATGCCTTTATATAATTTTTAATAACATTCTTTTTTCTCTTAGTATTGTTACAGTATAAAAGATATATATTGAATATGGCAGATAGGGTGCAATTGCTCACCCTATTAAAGGTTCATCAAACTATAGAACTCCTAAAAGGTTTGTTTTGGGTTATCTACAACTTCTAGAGTTGGACAAAGACATGGGTGAAGAGAGGGTGTTGGAATTATAATACCTAAATAACAAAGTACTTTGTCTTTAAGATAAAATCAGACAACGAGGAATTATTCATTGCTAAGGGCTGAATATTTGTATCTACCCCAAATTTATATGTTGAAAACTAATGCCCAGTATAATAGTGTTTGAAATTGGCACCTTTGGAAAATGATTAGGTCAAGAGTGTGAGGCCTTCATAAATGGGATTAGTGCCCTTACAAAGCAAGCCTGATGAACTTTCTTACCCCTTTCACTATGTGAGGACACAGCAAAAGTCAGCTGTCTATGACCCAGAAACTGGGTTCTCACCAGGCACTAAATCTGTCAGTACCTTGATTTTGAGTTTTCCAACCTCTACAATTATAAGAATATTTTTCTTTTGTTTATAAGCCACTCATTCTATGGTAAGTTTTATAGAAATCCAAATGGACTAAGACATTCATGTGATGATCTTAACAAGCTTTCCATTAGTTACATAGAAATTCAAGTATTGCATGAGCCTTGGGCATTTTCCAAAGTGCTGCTATTGACAAACAGCACATATTAAAGCAGAGAAAATGATATAATATTTCCAAATAAAGAGGACAATTTGATCAAATACAAATGGAATTATGAATATTATAATATCATAAATTCCAGCCAGGTGTTCTGTAATTTCTGGGGCCCAGTATAAAATGTAAAAGTGATATCCCATATTCAAAATTATTAAGAACTTTAAGAGTGCAAAAAAAGAGCATTAGATTAAGCATTTGGCTCATATGAATGCACAGATCACATGCTCCGAATTTGGCCTTGTCACAGATAGGAAAAACATAAATGTAAAGAATCATTGTACTGATACTGCTACATTAATTATTATTATTATTATTATTATTATTATTATTATTATTATTAAGTGAGAGGCAGAAAGGCTGAAATACAGATTCCACATGTGCCCCAACTGGGATCCTCTTGGCAGGGTCCCAATAGGGTGATGCTCTGCCTATCTGTGGCCACTGCTTCATTGCTCGGCAATTGAGCTATTTTAGTGTCTGAGACAAGGCCATAGAGTCATCCTCAGCACCACGGTCAACTTGCTCAAACCATTTGAGCCATGGCTATGGGATAGGAGAGAGAGAGAGAGAGAGAGAGAGAAAGAGAGAGAGAGAGAGAAGGGTGGAGAAGCAGATGGTTGCCTCTCCTGTATGCCCTGACCAGGAATCAAACTCAGGACTTCCACATGCCAGACTGATGCTCCACTACTGAGCCAACTGGCCAGGGCTCATACTGCTACTTTTGATGGTAACAGCCAGGTTGATGAAATTCCTTGTAGTAGGTGAATTTATAAACGTGATCTCAATTTTGTAAAGCATCCATGCATTCTGATCTAGGTAGACAAGGGTAAGATCACCTTATCTGTGAACTAGATTGTTTTTCCTGGACTATTTATTATATTCATTCCTTAAGCCCTAGATGAATTGGAGTTAAACCTGTACCTTACCATCTTAATATTTTTCAGACCAAATAAATATACAATATTTATATTTCACCAGTTGCATTTATAATTTTAGTTTTGAGATAGTGGCTTCAGATTTTGAGGATACTAATAATGCTTATAAGAATGTCCCATTGAGCTTTATACTCAGACAGAGGCACTGTAAGTTAAACTCTGACAATACATTAGTTCATCTTAGTTGAAACTAATTATCAAAGAATTTTTCTGAGGATATATCTTAAATCATTATTTGAGTAAGAAAGGGAGATATGGTGTCATTCTGGCAAACAAGTCTGTACCTCTGGTAGATAATAACATATACAGCTTTCCACAGAAAGTTTACTATTATTTTTGAAGAAAGCAAAGGAATACAGCAAGGTATTTTGAATATAAAACTCCCACTAGTGTGTGTCCCCCAAAATTGTGTAATAAATAGGAAGGAAGGGCCCTTTCAGGGTGATAAAGATAGAGAGAAGTGAGAGGGGGAAGGATGGAGAAACAGAAGGTTGCTTCTCTTGTGTACCCTGACCAGGAATTGAACCCAGAACATCCACACTCTGGTCAATGCTCTACCACTGAACCAATCAGCCAGGGCCCTGACTGCATTCTTCTTTTAGATACTTTTCCAGTCTTTCATCTGATAAGATGCTATCCCTATATTTTGGTTTCTTAAATATGTAACACAGTTTAACAGTATCCTGATTATGTCCTTATCCAGAAGTTATAACATTTCTGTCAATTAAACATTCTTATTTCTGAAAATATGTTAGAAAATTGCTATGGTAGTTATTGAAGCTCGGCAAAATGCAGTGCCATTTTAGTTTTACAAAAATAATATTTTGTCACATGTGTCTGTTAAAAGCAAGCCTAAGCTTGATGTGAAAATCTGCTAAAGACTACCTTAGTGTGTCTCGCAGTGTTCTTCTTCCATCTCTAGTTAGCTTTAATATACCTTTTATATGGCTGCAGTTTATTTTTCTCTGTGGCACAGTCTAATCTGTAATTTTTATTCTTTCTAAGGAGTATCCCTTTGCACTTAAATGTACTCTCTTTATAGCTGTTAAGAAACTTCATAATGTCAATAGGGAATAGAATAAAAGCATACTTTTCTCTTTTCTTGTTCACTTTAATCAAATTTTGCTTCCTCTGACAAGCCAGTGATGATGCAGATAAAATATCTTAAAAATAATCACAGGAAGGAAAGATTCTATGAAATTATCTCAGGCTGTATATTTTAAGCTATTTAATAGCAAGGGATGATTTTGGTAATTTCATTAAATATTTGCTTATATCTCGAGCAGTCTCCTTTGAGATGCTCATGTGATCAAATTAATTTTAGTCATGTGATTAATTTCAGTCAACTATCATTTCTCATTTCTTGTTTTGAATCAATAAGTATCTTTTTAATGAGACCGATATTTGTAATAGTTTCTTTCAGGCCATATGTCTGGACAAAGTCAACAAGGAAATAGCTTATAAACATATTCATGAAAAAAATGAAAACAGGAACATATTTGTAACCAGGGGTCCCCAAACTATGGCCCGCGGGCCACATGCAGCCCCCTGAGGCCATTTATCCGGCCCCTGCCGCACTTCCAAAAGGGGCGCCTCTTTCATTGGTGGTCAGTTAGAGGAGCATAGTTCCCATTGAAATACTGGTCAGTTTGTTGATTTAAATTTACTTGTTCTTTGTTTTAAATATTGTATTTGTTCCCATTTTGTTTTTTTACTTTAAAATAAGATATGTGCAGTGTGCATAGGGATTTGTTCATAGTTTTTTTTTATAGTCCGGCCCTCCAACAGTCTGAGGGACAGTGAACTGGCCCCTTGTATAAAAAGTTTGGGGACCACTGTAAGACATTGTGACCATCTATATAAGAGACACAATCCCTGAACTCAAAAATTTTATAAAGTATTGTAAAAAATAAGTAATATTGTTTTCTTAAGTTTATTGCATGGACACTTGAACAAAGAAC
Organism: Saccopteryx leptura; assembly: GCF_036850995.1. Taxonomy (NCBI): domain Eukaryota; kingdom Metazoa; phylum Chordata; class Mammalia; order Chiroptera; family Emballonuridae; genus Saccopteryx; species Saccopteryx leptura. The sequence continues at coordinate 236,750,591 of NC_089505.1, read as the reverse complement.
ACATTTTTTTTCTTAAGCAAAACAATCAACCACAGACTATATAGTGACTTCTAGATAGCAAATGCCTTTCTGCAAAGGTCTTTCTGATCATTCCTTCTCCTAAAGCCAACACTCCAGAAAATGGTGTATATAAAAATTTTTTTTACACTTTTGCCATTTCTTTTTTTTTAGTATCTTTGGTTTGTTTCTCTAAACAACACTTATTTGTGTATTGTTCTTATTCTTTTTTTTTTTTTTTTTTTGTATTTTTCTGAAGCTAGAAACAGGGAGGCACTCAGACAGACTCCCACATGCACCTGACCAGGATCCACCCGGCATGCCCACCAGGGGGCGATGCTCTGCCCATCTGGGGCGTTGGTCTGTTGCAACCAGAGCCATTCTAATGCCTGAGGCAGAGGCCATGGAGCCATCCTCAGCACCCAGGCCAACTTTGCTCCAATGGAGCCTTGGCTGTGGGAGGGGAAGAGAGAGACAGAGAGGAAGGAGAGGGGGAGGGGTGGAGAAGCAGATGGGCGCTTCTCCTGTGTGCCCTGGCCGGAAATCGAACCCAGGACTCCTGCACGCCAGGCCGACGCTCTACCACTGAGCCAACCGGCCAGGGCCTGTTCTCATACTTTTTACTTTACCCACTGTATGTGAGAATTAGGTTGGAGTGAGGTAGTAATCATTTAAATAGCATTAATGCTTTTTGAAGACATCTATCCTTAAAGGATTGCAGCTCTAATGGTGGATTTTAAAGGCAGTAATTAGTAGATAAGTGTTGTTAAGTTGAGGAAGCTAATTGAAAGTTTATTTCCCTGAAACATTATATTCCATGCTCATAAAGCATTCATTTATGCATGCTATGTGGAAATGGAGATCAGATTTTATTCTGGGAGTCTTACTTTCCCAGATTGATAGCTGAAATAGTGGCCTAAACCCAATATAGCAAGTATGTTTAACCTCAAAACTGTTGCTACTATCAGTTGTGACGTGACTAGGCTAGAGATGAGAGTGAACCACGACTGAGAGTATTTCAAAATCTTGTTTCTATCAATTGTCAGTGTCTGAAGAGCATTCTCAGATGACAGGTGACATACAAGATCTTGGCTGAATCTACCAGCTACACCATTGCTCTGCCCATAGTAAACATTTGCAACAACACTGATATTAGTAACTTAACAGCTATTTCAATAAAAAAAAAATGGTTCTGTCTTTTTGACTTGATTCTTGCTAGAAAAATAATGTAACCAGACTGGATAAAGAAATCAGACAACTGCTTAATAGGTATATAACATTGAATGTATTACTGCATATACTTAACCTTAAGGTCCTTCATTTCTGACATAAGGGAAAATGGTGAAGAAAATACTCACCAACTTCATTTTAATTATTTTCTTGGATCAGGTGTTCTTTTGAAAATTTGGTATATAAAAACTTGCTTGGCCTATCCTCAGAATATCATAGATTATTAGGATACAACCACCCAACATCAAGGAGCTTTGATACTGCATAACTCTACGCATTTTGCTAAGGTATGTCTAATGACAGATGATGAAACGATTGTATATGGGACTTGGGAAGGAGGCATACTGCCTTGCTCATTTCTTTTTTCATAGGCTTTTAGACAGAAGCTGGCTCAAGCTGAAAAGGTAAATGTGTTTATCAAGTTTGAAAAGTTTTAATAATCTTATGAAAACACTGATGGAATGTTCTGGTTTCTCAATTGACACTCTAGGCTATATTATTACTTACTGAGAGCAGAGATGTCATAGAGATCCTGATTTTTATTCACAGCCAGGCGAATTTCTCCCACTAAATAGAGTTTGAGCCATGGTCACTTAATATAAAGACATTTCATTTTGTTTCATGGGTTCTTGTACAACAGCATGATTATAAAGGTCCTATAGATTTAAAAGAGAAAACTTAAAAACATTGGAATCTTGGAATATAACAAGAGAGATGTATAAACATAAAATGCGAGAACTTATCTACAAGCAGGAACCATCATACTTATTTTAGGGCTTGATGTTAAATTTTTATTTATTTTTTATTTTTTAATTTTTTTTGTATTTTTCTGAAGCTGGAAATGGGGAGAGACAGTCAGACAGACTCCCGCATGCGCCCGACTGGGATCCACCCGACACGCCCACCAGGGGGCGATGCTCTGCCCCTCCAGGGCGTCGCTCTGCCGCGACCAGAGCCACTCTAGCGCCTGGGGCAGAGGCCAAGGAGCCATCCCCAGCGCCCGGGCCATCTTTGCTCCAATGGAGCCTTGGCTGCGGGAGGGGACGAGAGAGACAGAGAGAAAGGAGGGGGGGTGGAGAAGCAGATGGGCGCTTCTCCTATGTGCCCTGGCCGGGAATCAAACCCGGGTCCCCCGCACGCCAGGCCGACGCTCTACCTCTGAGCCAACTGGCCAGGGCCTGATGTTAAATTTTTAGAAAGTTTATATTAACAGATTTTTCAGGGTATAGTGAATGGACTATAAAAGTAGCATAAAGTTATGAGAGTTAAATTAATTGGGGTGTCTATTGTGGTAAAAACAATGAGGTGTAGGATATGGTGGTATTTATATATATGGAAGAGAAACTAAAATTACTCTGTGAAGCTTTATATAGAAAATTAGAAACATTTTTTTAAAAAAGGCAAATTTCAGTTTAGTATAAGAAAAAAGTCAAGTATTTAGGACTAACACATAATGTCATGGGATATCTTGGTCATTTGTGCTTCTATAAGTTCTCTCACTATGTCACCGTAATAGGACTTTCAGCCTCAAATGACATTCTAGGCAAGAGATGGATCAATTCATTGAGAGGGTAACATTGTTTTTTATAGGTCAAATGGGATCTAGTGAAGATAAATATTAAAGAAAAAAATAGAAAAGAAAAAAATAAAGTCTAGATAACCCTGAATACAGTTAATTTCTAATTCCACAAAGAAAAGTTTATTACAGATTGCTAGGAGGTCTTACTGTTAAGATGCTTATTTTCCCAGCTGTTTCATAATGATTATATAGCACATCCTATCTTGAATTACAGACAAACCATTTCAGTGAATTTTCTCTTTGTTCCTGTTAAGTGGTTTTAATGTCTAGTTGGAAATTTACACTGGTCACTAATATGATATTAATGTCATATCTTGTTTAAAAAATTATCTTTGATTCTGAGACTCAGGCAGATGTCTACAAATAATTTAGTCCAAATTTAATAATACAGTGAGTCTGAATACCACTGAGTTTATTGTGCTAAATTAATGTCCCAGTATAACCCAAGTTCTACAGAGATCAGGCTTCCCCAGTACGATTTTCCCGCAGAGTGGGACACTCCCACTTATCAGCAGCACTGGCAGCCTCTTTCACTCTACTCTTGAGGCGGCTATGAGGATTCTACTTATCAGAGCCAAGACCAGCTGCCACCAGAAGAAAGACACGACCACACACAAGTTAGTTGCAAGAATAATCCAGGCAGTTTATTACTCACAAATACTTTTGGTGTGCCTGGGTACAGCTTAAGGGGGCCCGGTCGCGTGTTCTTCTTGGCTGTCTTTGGTCAGAGCAGCATGGAGACACTCCACGTCAACGTTGGAGTCTGGGCCACTTCTGCAGCTGGGGGACCCCTTAGCTTTAGTATCTTTTCTGGCCAACGCCTTCTAACATGTGTCAATCTACAGGATTATCACCTCAAACCACCTTTTTGGGAGTTTCTTGCAAGGAGCTCTTTTTTTTTTTTTAATTCTTTTTTTTTTTTTTGTATTTTTCTGAAGCTGGAAACGGGGAGAGACAGTCAGACAGACTCCCGCATGCGCCCGACCGGGATCCACCCGACACGCCCACCAGGGGCGATGCTCTGCCCACCAGGGGACAATGCTCTGCCCCTCTGGGGTGTCGCTCTGCCCCGACCAGAGCCACTCTAGCGCCTGGGGCAGAGGCCAAGGAGCCATCCCCAGCGTCCGGGCCATCTTTGCTCCAATGGATCCTTGGCTGCGGGAGGGGAAGAGAGAGACAGAGAGGAAGGAGGGGGGGGGGTGGAGAAGCAGATGGGCGCCTCTCCTGTGTGCCCTGGCCAGGAATCGAACCTGGGTCTCCCGCACGCCAGGCCTACACTCTACCGCTGAGCCAACCGGCCAGGGCCTTGCAAGGAGCTCTTTATATGTTAATCTACCGAAATGTTACATCAAGCCATTTTTAAGGTGTTCTTAGGGAAGCTTCTTTTTTATGTTAACCTACTGAGTTATGACATCAAGCCACTTCTTTTCTATATATAACTTCACACACACACACTAACTGGGCCTTATGCAAGAGGAAGAGTCTGTTTATCATATCTGTACACACTATATTAATTTCTATCCAGATGGCATAACTTTATTTAATTTTCTTAATTGCTTTTATTACTATATTTTAATTATTTTTCTATATCTTACATATTTTTCTATATTTATTTATATATATAATTACTATAAACTTATATTATTGCAACATTTAGGTAATTATTTCTTTAAAAAAATTTTCCCCATTCTATAATCAATATTGTTTAGTAAAAATAGTATACATTACTGGAAATCCAAAAATATACATTATAATATCAGTTTTGTCAATTTTTGGAATACTTAAACAATTAACTGAATCTTCTCCAGATGTCTTATTTTTTTAAATGAAGCGGTTATATTAGAACAATTGTTTTCAAAAGATATTTTATAAGATCCTTATAAAAATTACTGATATGTGTTAGGTTTGTTGAGAAGGTAGGTAGTGGGGGATAATTATCTCTTTATAACCCATTAATTCTGTATAAAGCATTTATAAAGATTCATTTTCTGAAAGACTATTTGTAGTACAAATACATATTAACATTGAAAAATTATGCTTGTAATATTTTCCTTAACGTTTAAAATTTCTGGATCTAAGACTACTGTCTCTCTTTTTTTTTTTTTTTTTGTCTGCTGATGAAACCTAAATTTTTCTATAAATTGAGCAGATTTTAATGTTCCTTAATGGGATAAAAATGCCATGAGAATTACAAACTTTATTTTTTTTTGGTAATGTAATTTTATTTTTCTCAGAAATATTTAATGGTTCTGGCCAAATAGCTTATTTGATTAGAGCATCGTCCTGAAGTTCAGAGGTTGCCAGTTTGATCCCCAGACAGGACACATACAGGAGCAGATCTATGTGCCTCTCTCTCTCTCTCTTTCCCTTTCTTTTTTGCTAAAATCAATAAATAAATTTTTTTTTAGAAAAGATATTTAATGTCTTTATTAATGTCTTCTGAACAAAACCAGTTTTAAAATTTTAATTTATAAAATATATATTTTAAAACTATATGTACACACCACATCAAAAATACAACTAAACTACAGGGCAGCAATCATTCAGAACCACCTGAATTTTAGTGGAATGGAAGTCCTACTACTAAGAATGTAAAGAAGAAATCACATTGAGACTAGTAAGAGGAGTGGAGACAAGAAACAGGCTGGTCACACAGCAACGGGTGGTGGATAAAAATAAAAATTGGGAGGATATTTCAATGGCAGAGGTCTTCCCTGAGGACCAAAGGAACCCAGTCCCACTTCAGGGCCACCAACCCAAGGTTCCAGTGCCAGGAAGAGAGTGACCCATAACTTCTGGCTGTAAAATCGATGGGGACTGTGGCTGAGTGAGATGGAGAGCCGCTGCAAACCCAAGTGTTTCTTTTAAAGTGCCCGCACACAGAATTACTTGACTCATCCCCTCTTTGATCCATTTCTGGGACAGCAGCTCAAAAGGCATTCATATGAAAGCTGGAGGGAAAGCTTTCTTCCAAACACAAGTGCTGACAGAGGCCATTGTTTCTTTTCTGAGCCCTCTCCCCAAAGAGGCTACAGGTGGAGTCCATATCTGAGTCACTACAAACCTAGTTATTACTATTCACCCTGCCCTGGTGAAGCCCTGAGACCATGACCCATCAACCTGTCGGTCCATCCAAGCTGTTTTTAGTAGCTTTTCTGTATGCATAGCCTAATCTTGCCTCATGCTTCAGAATTTCCTAAAATCTCTCAACCAAGCAGCATCTGGCCTGTGTGTGCCCCATACCTCTTACTAAGTGGCGCAAGCCTGGAACTAGTGGCAGCCAGTCTTGATTTGCAGCTTGGCCTCTTCTAGGTACCTCCAAGCCCAGTGCAAGTAGTAGCCATCTGTAGATTGCTTTGTAGCTTATATTGGGTGGTCCCAGGCAGAATACAGTGGGTAGCTGAGCTTGGTTGGCACCTACTGGGAGGCCCCAGAGCCAGCAGAATTCATGGACCATCTCAAATCACCCAGCTACCACTCCACATTGACAAAGTCAAGGGGCAGATTTTGTAGGCACAAACGCTCCACTGAAGTAAATCCTGCTTCATGGGGTGGGACCCTGCACAGCTGGTCCTCCACAACGGTTGCAGCCAGTAATTGCAGCTAATTGACTTAAGAGTAAATTCATTCCATTGATGTGCCAACAGAAATTAAAGCTCAACTATAATAGGAGATTGTACATAGCCCACATAGGGGAAGGGTAGTGCACCTGGAGTTTCCAGCTTGGGTGAATGTGGAGGCTGTGCCATTGAACCGTACAGAATACCTACTACATTAGACCACTCTACCAAGCCTGAAAAAATGTAGCAGTTCTACCTAATATATATATAAACACAGGGAGGCTTCCAAAATGAGAAGTCAAAGGAACATATCCAAATGAAAGGACAAATCAAAACTATGGAAGAACTAAGCAAAATGGAGAAAAGCAATTTACTAGATGCTAAGTTCAAATACTGGTTATAAGGATGTTCAATGAACTTAGGGGAAGAGTAGGTGGACTTAGAGGTAACTGCAACAGCATAAAAAAGGACAAAGAAACTAAAAAAAAATACAAGTCAGAAATGAAGATACATTAATTGAAATGAAGAATAATTTATGGACAATCAACAGTAATGAAGCCAAGAATAAAAACACCTACTCAAAATATAAATAATCCAAAAAACACCCTATCAGAACAAAAAAAAGTTTCCAAAAAATTATAATAGTATAAAGAGCCTCTGGAGAAGCATACCAATATTCACATCATGGGGGAGCTGGAAGGAGAGGAGACAAAGAGAGAGAACAAGGAATTGAAAACCTATTTGAAAAAAAAACACCAGAAATCTTTCCTAACCCAGTGAAGGAAATAGACATACAAGTCCAGAAAACACAGAATGTCCAAAACAAGATGAACCCAAAGAAGTCCATACCAAGACACATCATAATTAAAATGAAAAAGGTTAAAGATAAAAAAAGAATCATCTAAAAGCAGCAAGAGGAAAGTTATTAGTTATCTACAAGAGAGTGTTCATGAAACTGTCAGCTGATTTCTCAACAAAATCTTTGCAGGACAGAAGTAATTGGAAAGTTTTATTAAAAGTGATGAAAAGCAAGGACCTACAACCAAGATTACTCTACCCAGTGAAGACTCTAAGGAATTTAGAGTCTAAGGACATAAAAAGAGCTTCCCAGACAAGGAAAAGCTAAAGGAATTCATCATCACCAAACCAATATTATATGAAGTGTTAAAGGGAAAGAAAGCAGAAGAAAGAAGAAAGAAGAAGGAGAAGGAGAAGAAGAAAGAAGATGATGATAAAGGGGAGGAGGAGGAGTGTTACAGTAATATAATGTTATAGTAATTAAATATATAGAAATATAAAGAAGATATATAGAAATAATTAGGATATAATATTAAAAGCAATTAAGGAAAGTAAATAAAGTTATGCCATCTGGATGGGAAGTAATCTAGTATGTACAGATATGATAGGCAGACTCTGTCTTTTGCACAGGGCCCAGATAGTGTGTGTGTGAAATTAAATATAGATAAGAAGTGATTTGATGTCATAACTCTGTAGGTTGACATAAACAAGAAACTTCCCTAGGAACACCTTAAAAGTGGCTTGATGTGACATTTAGGTAGATTAACATAAAAAGGGCTCCCTGCAAGAAACTCCCAAAAAGGTGATTTGAGATGATAATCCTGTAGATTGACACCTGTTAGAAGGTGTTGGCCAGAAAAGGTACTAAAGCTAAGGGGCACCCCTGCTGCACTATTCGCCTAGACTCCAATGTTGACGTGGAGTGTCTCCATGCTGCTCTGACCAAGGACAGCCCAGAGGAGCACACCGATGGGGCCCCTTTTAGCTGTATCAAGCACACCAAAAGGATTTGTGAAGTAATGAACTGCCTATGTGATTCTTGCAACTAACTTGTGTGTCGTCGTGTCTTTTCTCTGGTGACAGTTGGTCTCAGCACTAATAAGTAGAATCCTCATAGCTGCCTCAAGAGTAGAGTGGAAGAGGCTGCCAGCCCTGTTGTTAAGCAAGAGTGTCCCACTGTACAGGGAAGTTGAATCAGGTACGCCTGATTGATGTAGAGCTAGAGCTATTCAAGGAAAAGGAGGAGGAGAAGAAGAAGAAAGAGAACAGGAGGAAGAGGAGGAGGAAGAAGAAGAAGAAAAAGAAGAAGAAGGAGGAGAAATGAGGAGGGAGAAGAAAAGAAAAAAAGAAAAAATATGAACAATATAATGGCAACAAATACACATCTATTAACAATTGAATCTAAAAAACAAAAAATGATCAAGTGGTACAGAAATAAACTTAGTGAGACAGAGCACATTTTGATGGTTGTTAGATGGGAGAGGATTTGAGTGGCTGGGTGAGAAAACTGAGGGGATTAAAAAGTACAAAATGCTAGTGTCAGTCAGAGGATGTAATATACAGCATAGGGAATATAGTCAATGATACTCTAAGAACAATGTATGGTGTCAGATCAGTACGAGATATATTGGGATAATCATTTAGTAAGTTATATAAATGTCTAATCACTTAAAATATTCTGTAAAACTAAGGTTCTACATTAGTGTATTTCGTGGCTTTTCTTAGGAGTACATTACAACTCTCTAGCTTCCTTTGGTTTCTGATGTGTGTGTTGTGTGTTTAAGCTGGGAGCTGAATTTCTATGCTCTCTGAAATGAAAATCCATTTAGTTTAATATTGGCAGGGGGCAGGTAATATCAAGTGTCCTATGTCCACTAACCATCATGTCAGAGAAAAGAAATGTAGAGATAGTTGTATATTTAAATAGAGCTATAGGGAGTAATATAAATCTAGACTGGCATCCTTAAAAGCCTATTTAAAGCTGCAATAATGTCTACATAATATTTAATTTGTACACTTTCATCTATTGATAAATGCATCTTCTTTCTTGGTCATCACAAAACTGCTCACAATTCCCCGTCTACCTCCTCTGTAGCCCCTCAGTTTTATTTACCTGTATTTTTAAAAAATTTTTTTATTTATTCATTTTAGAGAGGAGAGGGAGAAACAGAGAGAGAGAAGGGGGGAGGAGGTGGAAGGATCAACTCCCATATGTGCCTTGACCAGGCAAACCCAGGGTTTCGAACCGGCGACCTCAGCATTTCCAGGTCGACGCTTTATCCACTGCGCCACCACAGGTCAGGCCTATTTACCTGTATTTAAAAAATCCACTCTCTAATGCATTAAGGTCAGAGCATGTTAAAATGTGAGTGAGCTGAGAACACTACTAAGCAAGACCAATAGCAGATTTTTATTCTTCTCACACAGAATTTCAACTATTTAAAGGTCTAAATATTCAATTCCAAACTTAATTTCCAAAAACAGAAGCATCTGAAATTGATACTTGTTCTTTATTTTACCAGCTAAGTTTGTATAAATTAGACTGTGTCTACATGACTCCTAGCATCTGGATAAGACACAACAACAAAAATGTAAAGCTAGCTATCTGATGTTAGAGTTTATTTTGATTGTATTTTAGTGAGTTTTTATGTTTTGCAACTTGTTTGTTAATAAATTAATTAGTTACACATTATTTGTTATAAGCTACAATGTACAAAAATAAAGTCTCACCAAAAGTGTTATTTGCACTATACCAATTGCAAATGTATTATTCACTTGTTTTTTCATTCATCCACTTATTAATTAATTAATTAATTAACTTTTCTTTCCTATAGCAGTCCTAATAATGTATAGGTCCTATGGGTAACCAGTAATGCTTCAGTGCTCTTGGGATTCAAGGTTTCAAGAGCTCACTCCCCTTATACTCTGCACATGTTCAGAAATGGTTGAGAGATAGATATTTAAGAGGTAGGAGATAGGTAATCCACAATGGCATTTTACTGGTGTCACTTTGGGGGTTAGATTGAAGGGCGTGACTTAAATTTCACCAAAGTGCCTGTTAGCACTGCTTGAATCAAGCCTGGCTCTCAAAACTAAGTCAGTGGATGCCCCAGGAAACTTAATTCTAGGCTGAGAGTGGTGAGAATATTGGCTTGCTTCTTATGCACAGCAGGGTTCCAAAAACATTAAAAAAAAAAAATTAAAAAGATGAGCCAGAAAACTGAGCTTCTGTCCTCAATTCACCAATCTGATGCACCATTTCTCCTGAGGGATAGTGCAGAGAAAAATAAGAAAGTGTTTCTTTTGACTCTAACGAATCTTATCACGTGGAAATATGTGATAAGAAGTCACAAGAAATGAGTTCCTTGGCTTCTTCCAATATTTTTTATATCTTACAAATAAGTGATAGACTTTCTTTAAAATGAAAAGAACAGGCATCATTTTTTATAGGTCAACTGCTATTATATAGCAATTTCAGAACAGACTTTACTCAAAAATATTCTTGACAATTCTAAAACATAAAGTACTGCTGGAAAGTACTTCTTTGTATATCTTTTTCCTGTTGACATAGACTGTAAATTTCTTATTTTATCTGATCCGCCAGTTTATTTGACCTGGCAGTTGTTTATTTTGCTTATTCCTTCTTTCCTCCTTTTCTTTTTATCTCATCTTTTTCTTTTTTTTTCATAGACTTTATGTTTTGTTTCCTAGCTCAATGACAAGCCATCATAAATGAATCCATAATTTTGTTTGTAATGAGACTTCTACATCATTGCTAGGTGCAAATGGCATTTTGATGTGTCATAAAGAATTATTAAACAATGATATAGATGCATGCAAGTGATATTTATGGAGTTATTTTTTCCAAGACTTATCTTCAAAATTGTTAAAAAAATTTCAAAATGAAAAATTACCTGACATTCGTAGAAGCTGCTAAAACACTTCTAAATATTACGTGTATAAAGAGCTAATTCCTTTCTGTTTTGATATTTTCTTGTTAATTTTTTTTCTTTTCCTAGGGATATTACTATCTTCTTAGAAAAAGACAAAATAAAAATAAAATCTTTCTCCCCTTAGTCTTATATATGTATTTGAATGGTGAGAAAATAAATTAAAACAGTCAACAATAAAAAAGGTATGAATATTTTATTCAGTGTTTTTAATACCTACTATGTATTAAGAAACTGAGGAACTTAAAAAAAATAATAATTAGCTACCTGATTCTCACGGCAGTATTGGCATGTCAGAAACTCCTATATTGTTTCAGCTAATTAGACATAATTTTGAAGCATTTTCAATATGAGGAAAATATTTCCAAATGCTAATAAGCAACAAGGCTTATTGATCTGAAAAACTCCTGTCTTAGTTCTATAAAAATCTTCCAGTTATTTTCCATTCTCTGTCATTACTCTTGTAAATGAAAGACTATTTACTTTCTCTATAGGTCTTTCAATGTTTCCTTAAACTTTTTACCAACCAACCTATTTCTACATCACATTTCTGCATTTTCAGATCTTAATCATTTTAGTTTTATGTCTATTTTTTATGGAAAAGTTCATGGTTGTTTTTTTTTAGGGACAAAATTATAACATGCTGTTGATTCTATCTATATCTTTAGTTCTGATATTAAATAATTTTGTCTCACATTATATATTTTAACTTCTGTTTAAATTTACATTCTTTAAAAGTATACTGCATAGAACATGACACACTAAAGTCTAAAAGCTATATAATAAGTGAATGAAGTGAATTAATTAATGAACATGGAGTAAAATATAAATTTAAGAATCTGACTAGTGTTGATTAAGTTCCCTAAAAGAACAAGAAAAGATAATACTACCAAATCAAAATAATAATTATAATTAATAACAATCGCCATGATGTGAGATAAAGTTGAATAAGAATTATAAAGTTGGACTAGAGTGATATACCTGTCAGCAAATTAGATCATTACTATTCACATGAATGATCAAATAGCTGTAATTTAGGTGAGCATGTGATAACTGGCAGAAATTGAGTAATACGATTGCTCAGTATTTTTTCTTCTTCTTGTCTGGCCATGTTATTCCCTGGCTGAGAGTTAAATAATATGACTACATCTTATGCTTGGTTTAGAGGTCCAAGGAAACTTATTGACAGGTCTGGGTAATATGGTGCTCCTGAGGTGAGGAGATAAAATTGAAAGAGAACGAAGTATGTAGAACTGTACTCAGTTGGTATAGACTATGTGGCAGGTTATATGCAACCAAAAGCCCCATCATATATCCTACTGTTGTCATAAAATTCAGATCCTTCTCATAGCACTCCTGTATGCAGAGATGTTACCATAGATTTAAGGCATCTGATTTCTGTTGTGTAATAGATTTTCTCTCACTACAAACTAAAATAAGTGCTTTCTTACTTAATTTTAGAAACCTAAGCTTTACTTAGAAAAAAAAATGGGCTGAAGGAATATTCTTATTTTTATATACAGTCAAAAATGTGATTTTTGATTCAGCACCTATTTCACCAGTTATTTCAGAGCCTTAACTCTCTGAAAATTAACTCCTTCAAGTTTCAACACATTAGTCATATACTATTGGGTCCATAATACTTTGATGAATGCATTGTTTCACTGCCATCTGATTGCTGCCCATATATATATATAACCTGTCTCCATTTCCTCAGCTTTAAACTGTGGATATTGTAGTTATTATCGTTAAGGTGTCTTATTCAGGTATTAGATCAGGCATGGTCAGCATACAGCCCGTGGGCCGGTTACGACCCACGTAATGAGTTTATGCGACCTGCAATCAAATTTTTAATATTCTCCACTACTTTAAAATCTCAGCTACTCAGAAGCGGAATCATCTTTGATTATTGGAAATCGAGATATTTAAGATAGCGATACGTGGAAAAGAATTCCGCGTGTGACTAATCTAGGGTTAACTTCCAATAATTGGTCGAATGGATTCACGATACTTCTTTATTTTTAAAAAAAATTCCATTATAAAGATTTACAACTTTTGTACTTGTCTGTACTTGATATGAACTGTTTGACATTTAGTGGCGATGTGAAACCCACATTCTTTTAGGCGGAGTTTGTCAGTGCACACCCAAGGTCAAACAATTCGTTATTTTTGTGGTCAAATGTACTGAATCAAATGGCATTGTAGCATAGACAATAGCTGCCGTTTATAACTGAAAACGTATTCAGGCTATTTGTAAAACAAATTAATTGTTTTATTTGTGATATAACCCCTTCAAGCTCATTCTATTAATTAAATATTGTTTTGATTTGATTGTGATAGAGTTTGGATATTTATATGGTATGTTATTATATTTTTATTAAAATATATTTTTATTAAAATAATATATATTAAAATTTTTTCACTCACTTACATTTATTCATAAACAAATTACATAAAAAAATTTTGTTTACTTAAATTAATCTTTTTTGTATTTAACATTTTTAAATTTTAATATTTCATCTGGCTGGTGAAAAAACTTTTTTTTCTAATCTGGCCCAGGGGCAGAAACTGTTGACCACACCTGGACTAGATGATAATTTGAAACCCTGACCTTGTACTAACCCCTTAGATTTGCTTATTTGCTGGATGTTGGAGCTTCTTTTACTTTAAAATAAGCACCTCACCCTAATCCCCTAAAGTTGTTACCACTTGCTGCCTATTTTTTTATTTCCCAAATCAACTCAGATAGTCACTGAAGAAGTTAAGACTGGCTTGGGTTACTGGGCACAGACTAACTTAATCCTCTTGGAAACTCAACCAAAGATGTTTTGTTAGCTTGGCTGTTCACTTAACTTCTCAACTATATATATGAGTAATTTAAATGTCTGATCCTGTGCTAATACTGAACAATGAAGTATATGATGGACCATATTCCCACTGATCACCAAGAAGTGCATTTGGTTTGATCATTCTGATTGTTATCTGAAATATGGAGCGCAAGATCTGAGTATGTATGTACTCACTTAAGCACAGCACCCTAACCCCCCACCTCAGGAAATAGAAGGTAATATAGAATGCCTAACTCATTTGATTAATATTCATATATTTTTGAGACTCTGAAAACCTAAGAAGAAACACCCTCTAAAAAGTAAATGATTTTGTGCCTTTTGAATTTTTCTGTAAAATAACAGCCTGTGCTAAAACAGACATAAAACCAGTCTCTGTAAATATAATACCAGCTAATTCTACTCTCTCTACTCAATGAAGCATATCCTCACTGATTCTTATTATTATAGATATCAAAGTCCCTGGTGATATTAGACCTTTGGCCATTTTTAATTTGGATTAGGTGTTATTCACCTGTTAACCTAACTCTATAATGGATGGGTTTCTCCACGTTTCTCTCTCTCCACTATATTTTTATTTTCTCCACCAAACAATGTGGCAATGAATGGTTTTCAGATCCATCATTTATTGTGCAGATGGTGTTTGCTAAGAGAATGAAAGCTATATAGAACTATAAATGGGACCCTAGCCACAATATGGGTTATTTGAATTTAGTGAGTTCAGCTGCATTTTCCTTTGGGCACATATTTAAAGCTCATAATATGCCACTAATCATGGGGTCTTTCTAGTTAATGTTATCTCCCTTGTACAATTACAAGCCAAAACTTCTAAACAAATATAAATTAAGAAAGAAAAAAATAGCAAGTCTGCCTATGTTAGTGTCAGACAATGTGGGAGGCAAATAAAAGATACAATAGATCTTACTGGAATACTGATTTTAAAAATGAACACTTTATTAAGACAATACGTTATAATGCAATTTGCACTGATCAAGGTAGCAGCTAAATATAAAGAACATTATTAGAAATTATATTAGTAATTAAATAAAATACAATTCAAAGGCATTTAAACAATTTAATTTTTTCATATTTGGCAGACATTTGTAGAAAAATAAAAATTATGTAAATATCAGACAATATAATTACTAATATATAGATATATAATTGACCTATTATACAGTGATTATTCATTTTATTTCATATGGGCATAAAATAATTAAAAGAAATTTTTATGTAATTGCTCACAGTAAAAATAATTTAAAACTATTCAAAAAGTACTAGAAAATTTAGGGCATCTAATCTAATAAAATATACAATATAAAAACTGGAAATACATTACTAAAATATTAGCAACAAATACAGACACCTTGGGAATAAGAACACATTCTTTATCAAAGAAGTTTTGATCAAAGTAAAAATTTAAAAGAATAATAAATATAGAAAAACACTTTTAAAATTAGTTGGAATAAAGGCTGTAATTAGAAAAATTTATTCATTTAAATGCCTCATTATTATAAGCCAATCAGAGAAAAAAGTACCATACAATTACACTGATATGGGGAATCTAATGAACAAAATGAACTAACAAGAAAAACAGAGACAGATTCATAAGTAGAGAGCAGGCAGAAGCCATGGAGCCATCTTCAGCACCTAGCTCCAACTCACTCTAATCGAGCCATGACTGTGGGAGGAGAAGAGAGAGAGAGAAAAGTGAAAGGGGGAGGGGTAGAGAAACAGATGGTCACTTCTCCTGTGTGCCCTGACCGGGAACTGAACCAGAGACATCCACATGTCAAGGCCAATGCTCTACCACTGAGCCAACCAGCCAGGGCCACAAATATAAAATATTTTTCAAGGCCATTCTTAGCTTTTTTTATATTTTAGCATATTTTGATTATATATGTGTTACCAAATCAAATTTATAAAAATCTATCAAGGCAAATCATTACCAGAAAAATATTTGCTATTGATAATATTTGCCATATGGAATTACCATGAGTACAGCTTTTATTCTTTTTTTTTTTTTTTTTTTTTTTCATTTTTCCAAAGCTGGAAACGGGGAGGCAGTCAGACAGACTCCCGCATGCGCCAGACCGAGATCCACCCGGCATGCCCACCAGGGGGCGATGTTCTGCCCATCTGGGGCGTCGCTCTGTTGCATCCAGAGCCATTCTAGCACCTGAGGCAGAGGCCACAGAGCCATCCCTAGCGCCCGGGCCATCTTTGCTCCAATGGAGCTTCAGCTATGGGAGGGGAAGAGAGAGACAGAGAGGAAGGAGAGGGGGAGGGGTGGAGAAGCAGATGGGCGCTTCTCCTGTGTGCCCTGGCCGGGAATTGAACCCGGGACTCCTGCACTCCAGGCCGACGCTCTACCGCTGAGCCAACCGGCCAGGGCCCAGCTTTTATTCTTTATAGTAAATGTAGTACAAACTATGTATTGTCTCTATCATCTTGTATGAATTTTTTTAATCAAAAAGTTCTCTGGTAAAGATAATTTTTTTGAAATTTAAGATGTCAATATTTGTTGATAATATTTTAATAACTTCTTCTAGTATTTTGTACTTTATTATGAGAGAAGTAAATTACTGGAAAGTTTTGTTACTTAGCAGGCTCTCCACTCCTTGAAAAGAATATGTGCTAAAGATTTCTGAGAAATTTACACTTAGTTTGCCCTCTTTTGAATAGTCCAGTTGCTAGAGCAAAACATATTACCTATAGAGTTAAATAATTTTCTGATGAAATAAACATCTATTTGGACTGAATCTTTTATTTATACAAACTTTTTTCTTAGGAAAAGTCAAGTAATAACATTTCTAGAATTTAAAGAATAACAGAAAAGACTCAAACATTGAAGAGTTTGCTTGATTGAATTAACCAATTGACATTACTTTGATAAAGAACAAATGTGAGTAGTGATGGAAATGCAGATCTAAAGTCAGACTCTTTCAGTTAAAAAATATGCCTCCAACTCTGAATAACTGCATGAGAGTAAATAGATCATCAACTCCCACTGGAGTAGTTTAATCTAGTCTAAAGCAAGGTTAATAACACCATTGAGCACCCTGGCCAGTTGGCTCAGCAGTAGATCATCGGCCTAACGTGCGGAGGACCCGGGTTCGATTCCCGGCCAGGGCACACAAGAGAAGCACCCATTTGCTTCTCCACCCCTCCGCCGCGCCTTCCTCTCTGTCTCTCTCTTCCCCTCCCACAGCCAAGGCTCCATTGGAGCAAAGATGGCCCGGGCGCTGGGGATGGCTCTGTGGCCTCTGCCTCAGGCGCTACAGTGGCTCTGGTCGCAATATGGCGACACCCAGGATGGGCAGAGCATCGCCCCTGGTGGGCAGAGCATTGCCCCTGGTGGGCGTGCCGGGTGGATCCCGGTCGGGCACATGCGGGAGTCTGTCTGACTGTCTCTCCCTGTTTCCAGCTTCAGAAAAATAAAATAAATAAATAAATAAATAAATAAATAAATAAATAAATAACACCATTGAGCAAATACACTTGTGAGAATTAACACATCTAAAGAGCTAACATATGCCTCATATAGCAAGCAGTTAAAAAGTTTAGAAAAACAGTTATTTAAAAATTAAGGTCTGATGTATAGTGCTTAGAAAATGTGTGTGCAGTATAGCATTAAAAATTATGTCTGGGTGAACTAAAGTCAACTTCTTTTTTACACCTACCAGAAACAATAAATTTGACAAGCTGAGATGGGACATACTATAGCCACAGCTGAAAGTCCGAGAGTCTTAGAAATGTAAATCAAGTACATTATATTATAATCTCCTTTTGGTAGTATATTCTTAAATATTTACAGTAGCAACTAATAATCCCAGGTATATACATGGCTGCTTCCAGCTGAACTAGAGTTAGAAAGCTACAGCTCCATTAAAGATCAAATAACTAATCATTTTCTTTTCAAACTGAAACATTGAGTTAAGTAGCTGGGAGATTGAAATGAATAATTCATTGAAAAAATAAATAATTTATACTGATAACTGAAAATGACAATTGGATATTAGAATAGTAGATAGAAATAAAAGATACAGTGCTTTTCTCAGAATCTTCCATATATTTGAGTACACAGCATCTTTTGTATTTCATAATTACTTTACCATGTATTTCGTAATAGAAAACTGTAAAACAGAAAATAAATTAGGATTTGCAAGCAGCAGAAATTAATTATGGATTGGATGATTGAACCTGGTTGTGAAGAGTCAATGAGGTTTAGTTTGGAATGTTGGGACATTAAGGAATTCAGCAGATGAAGTGATTTAGTGGTGATATGAATGGCATGCAGGTTGTTAGAAAAGGAATACATGTGGAGAAGACCAAACATTAGACTTTATTGCTAAGATGATAAATAGACATTTTCTTCTTCCACTGACCCTGTTAATTAGTCATGGCCACTGCTCTTCTGCTCAGTGTGTACAGTGAGGATGGAGAGATAAAAATTGTGTTTATGTTTAAAAATTTAGTGACCTTAATTCCATGGGTCTGAAGATCTGTATTATTCATATATAGGAAATTTGGAATGGAACCAATAAAACAAATTAATCTGTAAGCTAGTTAAAAATAGCCAGTTTAAAAATGTGCAGGATATGTCAGTACAGCTTAAAATAAAGGACTGTATACTTTGTTAGAAAGTTAAGCTTGGCAAAATATTTACTCCAGATGCATATCTGTCTGACAACAGTGCTAATTAATGTAATGCTAAATGTTTCACAATGTTTTAAGTTATGATTGACATGTTTTTTATAATTCAATTATACATTTCATAAACAATTGCTTCTCAATATACTTTTTTAAATTTAGTATTAAGTTTTTTAATCATTGGTGTAGTCTAAAATAGTGGGATTATGTAACATTTAGGTCAATCTTAGTTCCACTGAGTTACAACTATTGACTTGAATTCAATCTTCTGATTCAGTATTGACAAGAGACCATAAAAAATTTCATTTGGTTTTTCTAAAATAAACGTGTTGTACTTAAAACAAGACTTTGAAGAAAAGAGAATTACAAGAAGAATTATGTTTTTGGTAGCCCTCAATAATGTTCTTAGTAAAAATAAACAAACTAGATTGAACAATGCTACATTTATTTTCTAGAAATAAATTTTAAAACTCTGACTACTATTTGTTTAAAATTAAAAAAGAAATAAAAGGATTTAGGAATTACATAATACTAATTTATTATAGAAGTTTCTTAAATGATGTAAGAGGTACTGTAGATAATGTGAAAGCAAAATTTTTCATTCTTTAAAAAAAAAATAGCCCAAGGAAAGAGTCAACATAGATACTGAAAATATGTATTAAAGAAATGGAAAATTAGTTTATTTTATTATTTTAACAAAAGAAATACCACCTAATTATATATATATTTTAAGCAAACAGTCAAATAAATACAGATTAAATCAAGTATGAAAAGTCCAATAACTTAATGGGAGAGTGTGCAGTCTGGATTAAACAACATGGATTTCAATTTGGTCTCCACCCCTGTTCTACTGAGTAACCAAGATACTTCAGATATATATAAGAGAGAAAAAGAAAGGCTACATATACAAATTAATTAACACTTTATTAACAAAGGGGTCTAGTGCAGAGTAGTTAGAAGACTATTATTTACTATAGTTTTGAAAAATTTCTATACATTATTAGATGGTGACTTTAAGCAAGCTATTTAATCTTTGTTTACCTCTTTATGAAAAGAATAAAATTATAATGCCTACCTCAAAATGTTTCCTAATTCAGAAAACATATTAAGGCATTAGAATGTCAATAAACACAAAATAAATTCTCAGTATATTACTAGTTTTTACTTTTAATGAATCTGAGTAACCTGCCATTTCCTAATCTCTTGTGTGATTCAACTCATATACTATCCCCACAGTCCTAAATTCAGTTAGATTTCTCTCTTCCCAGTTCAAAAAGCATTCTACAGTGTGTCCATAAAGTCATGGTGCAATTTTGACAGGTCACAGGAAAGCAACAAAAGACGTTTGAAATGTGAAATCTGCACCAGATAAAAGGAAAAACCTCCCAGTTTCTGTAGGATGATGTGGCAGCATGTGCGCATGTGCAGATGATGACGTAACACCATGTATACAGCGGAGCAGCCCACGGCCATGCCAGTAGAGATGTGGACGGTACAGAGGAAAGTTCAGCGTGTTCTGTGGCTCCCTAAATTCGAATCCGTGACCAAAGTGCAACGTGAATATTGGCGCATTTATAACAAAGCGCCACCACAGAGGAATAACATTACTCGGTGGGATAAGCAGTTGAAGGAAACCGGCAGTTTGGTGGAGAAACCTTGTTCTGGTAGGCCATCAGTCAGTGATGAGTCTGTAGAGGCTATATGGGATAGCTACCTAAGGGGCCCTAAAAAATCTGTGTGTGACTCCACATCAAACTGCACTGAATAGGTATGAAACTGGGAGAGTTTTCCTTTTATTTGGTGCAGATTTCACATTCATTTCTATCATCTTTTGTTGCTTTCCTGTGACCAGTCAAAAGTGCACCATAACTTTATGGACACACTGTACTTTGTCTCTATGACATTTTTGTATTATACACTCATTTGTTCATCTCTCTTATCAGTTCATGAGTTGTTTAGGTGAAAAATTATGTCTCACTCCTTTGTATATTCTTTAGAATTCAATCTCTGTCTTTTTTCAAAGAAGCATTGTTTAAGCTACAATTTGATTTGCATACAAGGACATAACATGTTAGACTTCAAACTTGTATGTTTATTTAAATTTTTTTCTATTTTTTTAGCATTTAAATTTTTATTTATTAATTATAATGTGGTGACTTTCATAAATTAGGGTATATATGTTCAGAGAAAACATCTCCAGATTATTTTGACATTTGATTATGTTGCATCCCCCTCACACAAAGTCAAATATATCTCCCTTCTACACAGAGAATCTCTCTTTGTCTTTAAGCTAAACATGGCCTTTAAGTTAGCCACAGGAAGATGGCATTTTGCTTTCCTAGTTTACTAAGAGGCAAGTCTGCCATTTCAAATATATCTCAAAACAACCAACCATACAGAGAATTGCTAGTTTGCTGGTAATGACAACTCTTCACAGTGAGAATGGAGTTTACAGTTTATAAGAAATATCTGAATGCTTCCCAGAAGCACTTATTTATTTTTCGGTTTTTTTTTTAATTTATTTATTTTTTACAGAGACAGAGAGTGAGTCAGAGAGAGGGATAGATAGGGACAGACAGACAGGAACGGAGAGAGATGAGAAGCATCAATCATTAGTTTTTCATTGCTTCTTGCAACACCTTAGTTTTTATTGATTGCTTTCTCATATGTTCCTTGACCGTGGGCCTTCAGCAGACCGAGTAACCCCTTGCTGAAGCCAGAGGTCTAGGGTTCAAGCTGGTGGGCTTTTGCTCAAACCAGATGAGCCCGCGCTCAAATTGGCGACCTCGGGGTCTCGAAACTGGGTCTTCTGCATCCCAGTCTGATGCTCTATCCACTGTACCACCGCCTGGTCAGGTCAGAATCACTTTTTTAATTTTTTGTGTTATTTTCTCATGAAGTGCAACCTAAATGACTTCTATTAATTGTAGGCCCATTTTTTTTAATGTGAGTTATATAAAACTCATATTCCTAGTTTCATCTTTTAATTAAATTTCAAATAAAGTTAAGCCTCTGCCTTCAGCTTCTTTTCCTGCAAAGGCTGGCATTTATTTATTTATTTATTTATTTATTTATTTATTTTTAATTTTTTTAGAGAGACAGAGAGAGAGTCAGAGAAAGGAATAGAAAGGGACAGACAGACAGGAATGGAAAGATGAGAAGCATCAATCATTCGTTTTTTGTTGTGCGTTGCAACACCTTAGTTGTTCATTGATTGCTTTCTCATATGTGCCTTGACCGCGGGCCTTCAGCAGACTGAGTAACCCCTTGCTCGAGCCAGCAACCTTGGGTCCAAGCTGGTGAGCTTTTGCTTAAACCAGTTGAGCCCGTGCTCAAGCTGGTGACCTCAGGGTCTCAAACCTGGTCTTCTGCATCCCACTCTGATGCTCTATCCACTGCGCCACCACCTGGTCAGGCAAGGCTTGCATTTAAAGAGCATCATTTAATCCACACGGGTATGATGCTATCTCTAGCTGCAGGAAAATTATTACATCAGTCCTAATTAGCTATATGTTCAGACCTATAGACAAATTAGTCAAATATAATGTGTAAGAGAAAAGTGCAATTGGTCAACACCGATTTTTTAGATGAGGGTTAAGGTTGGAGTAATTTACCTGTATTAGTGAGAAATATAAGACTGAATTCTAATTCCCTTAATTAACACTGGCATTTGCTAGTAGATATGGGGTGACAGTGATACATAAGGTCAGGTTCCTATCTTATGGAAGCTATGATCTAAAAAAGTTCTAATGATTACCAAGGGTCACAAGAACAAAGAAAGGAATGAATACTCATCCAGAGAAAAGGTGGCATTTTAGCTGCTCCTAGAAGGATGATTAGTGGCTATCAGATGACTGAAAAGGAGAATTGATTCTAGGTGAAGAGTAACATTTTTATCAACTCCAGTTAGATCAATATTTACAGTGAAATGTTACTATTAGGTCTTGAGTAGTCTTAAAAATCAGTGAGTCACATTCTAACAATATTTTGTGCTCTACTAAGTACAGTGCTTTGAAAATTTTTTGACATTTACCATGTGAAGTTGAAGCTCACACACATTAAAGATTTCTAAAAATACTTCATAGAGAGTAAGACTTTCAACTTATCCTTTTTTGGCCTAGATACCTTGGACATAGGGAGTTTCTTATTTTCCCCAAGAAACTGATACTCAGAATACATCTTTACTGTTACCTAGTCACTATCTAGATCTCTTTATATGATAATTAATCTTATATTGTTTTAAAGCTGATGTTACTTTAATGATTTTGGTTTTGTGCAACTAAATGTAATTTTAAATATAATAATCAGCTTTAATCTAGCAACATTTTTTATCTGTGGTCTAATTCTTGTCATTATTCTCAATATTCTTTGTTGGATGCCATTCTTTGCTCAATCTCTTAAAAATTGTCTGTTGATATCTTCTTCATCTCCTATACTCTATAATCTATAACATTTTGTACATTAAATTTATATTTATCTTTTAATTGCATTTATTAGGGTAACACTGGTTAACATAATTATACATTTCAGAAGCCCAATTCTTCAACACATCTTTATACACCATATTGTTTTTTCAATCTCCCCCCATGTCAGCAGACTAAATATTTTTAATTACACAGGGTTTTTTTTCCTTTACATGGACAAAGAGAGAGAGTCAGAGAGAGGGATAAATAGGAACAGACAGACAGGAATAGAGAGAGATGAGAAACATCAATCATCAGTTTTTTGTTGCGACACCTTAGTTGTTCACTGATTGCTTTCTCATATATGCCTTGACCACGGGCCTTCAGCAGACCAAGTAACCCTTTGCTTGAGCCAGCAACCTTGGGTCTAAGCTGGCGAGAATTTTTTATTTTGCTCAATCCAGATGAGCCCGTGCTCAAGCTGGTGACCTCGGGGTCTCGAACCTGGGTCCTTGGCATGCCAGTCCAATGCTCTATCCACTGTGCCACCACCTGGTCAGGCTAATTACACAGGATATTAATCTCACTCTCATAGACAGAATAACTGTTTTTATCCCATAATTTAAAAATTCAATCTCGCTATGTTATATGCAACTAAAAATTAGACATACTACAAATTAAAAATCAGCATTCTGAAAACTGAATTCAGTCACATTCTTAGTTCATTTCCTAAACTTAAAACTTCCTAAAAACTTCCTAAATATTCTTTACATCAATGAATGGTATCATTAAGCATACAGTCATCCAAGACTAAAATGTGTAAATTATTCTAAACACATCTTTCTATTAATGTCTTCGATTCCATTTAGTCAAAAATTTCAGTGTATTATACTTCCTTGTCTACTCTCATGATTTATCAAAGTTCTGTCCTTGTTATTTAAAATTGGCATTTTATTAATTATTTTTTTTCCAAATTACACTCATCACTAACCATATCGCAGTTCACGTTTCACAGTCTCCCTGTATTGCAGATTTTAAAATTGTATGTATTTAAACACAATTAAAACTAGAGGCAGACAACACCAAGCCTAGACTCAACCAGCTCTACAAACAATACACCCAATCACACAGACATAATGAGAAGACAGAGAATTGTAATCCAAATAAAACCACAAAAGAAACCTCTATATATGAACTGAGTGGTCTGGAAATAACCAAACTTCCAGATGCAGAGTTTAAAGTAGTGATTTCAGAATGCTTAGGGATCGTAGAACAGCAAAGGATGGTCATTATGAACACCTAAATAAAGAAATAGCAAGTATAAAAAAGGACATTGAAATACTAAAAACTAATTAGTCAGAGATGACAAATACAATATCAGAAATGAAGACCACAATGGAAGGAATTAAAAACAGGATGGATGAAGATGAGGATCAAATCAGTGTGTTGGAGGACAAGTTGAACAAAGGCATGGAAGCAGAGCAGAAAAAAGAAAAGAGACTCAAAAAGGCTGAGGAAATTCTTAGCTCTGTAACAACATGAAGAAAAATAACATCTGCATCATAGGGGTTCCTGAAGAAGAAGAGAAAGAACAAGGAATAGAGACATTGTTCAATCATATCATAGCTGAAAATTTCCCTAAATTAATGCAGAAAAAACTCTCACAAGTTCAAGAAGCACAGAGAACTTCATTAAAGAGAAACCCAAACAAATCTACACCAAGACACATCATAATTAAAATATCAAAGTGATAAAAAGAAAATATTAAAAGCTGCTGGAGAAAAATAGGCTGTAACCTACAAAGGAGCCCCCATAAGGATGACATCTGACTTCTGAACAGAAATACTTGAGGCCAGAAGGGAACGGCAAGAAATATTTAAAGTAATGCAGAACAAGAATCTACAACCAAGACTACTTTATCCAGCAAGACTATCATTTGGAATTGAAGGGAAAATGAAAAGCTCCCCAGGCAAAAAAAACAAACAACAACCTCAAAGAATACATTACAACCAAACCAATGCTAAAGAAAATGTTAAGGGGACTGTTATAAACAGATCAAAGGGGGAAAAGAATATGGAAAAGAGGAATACAGCTTTAAAGAATAAAATGGCAAGAAACAACTACATATCAATAATAACCTTAAATGTGAATAGATTAAATTATCCAATCAAAAGACCTAAGGTAGCTGCATGGATAAGAAAACAGGACCAGTACATATGCTGTCTACAAAATCACACCTTAAAAGAAAAGATGTACATAGACTGAAGGTTAAAGGATGAAAAAAAATATATTATATGCAAATTGAAATAAAAAAAGCTGGGGTAGCAATATTTATATCAGACAAAATGGACTTTAAAACAAAGGCTATATTAAGAGATAAAGAAGGCCACTACATAATGATAAAGGGAGCAATCCAACAAGAAGATATAACCATTATAAATATCTGCACACCTAATATAGGAGCACCCAAATATATAAAGCAGTCTTTGATTGCTATAAAGGGCGAGATCAACAGCAATATTATAATAGTAGGGGATTTCAATACCCCACTAACATCACTAGATAGACCCTCAAGAAAGAAAATTAACAAAAAAAGAGCAGACTTAAAGGACACACTAGATCAACTGGATTTAAAAAATATCTTCAGAATCTTTCACCCTAAAACAGCAAAATATACATTCTATTCAAGTACTTATGGTACATTCTCTAGGATAGACCACATGTAAGGGCACAAAAGTGGTCTCAGCAAATTTAAGAAGATTGAAATTATATCAAGCATTTTCTCTAATCACAGTGGTATGAAACTAAAAATCAACCACAACAGAAAAACTCAAAAATTCTCAAACACATAGAAACTAAATAGCAGGTTGTTGAATAACAAATGGGTTAACAATGAGATCGAAGAAGAAATAAAAAATTCCTAGAAACAAATGATAATGAACATACATCAACTCAAAATTTATGGGATACAGCAAAAATAGTACTGTGAGGGAACTTCACAGCATTACAGGCATACTTTAAGAAGCTAGAAAAAGTTCAAATAAACAACTTAATCCTGAATCTAAAAGAACTAGAAAAAGAACAGCAAGTAAAGCCCAGATGTAGTAGAAGGAAAAAAATAATAAAGATCAGAGAGGAAATAAATGACATAGAGGTAAAGAAAAAATACAGAGAATCATTGAAACCAGGAGCAGGTTCTTTGAAAAGGTTAACAAGATCAATGAACCTTTAACTAGACTCACCAAGAAAGAAAGAGAGAGGATTCAAATAAATAAAATTAGAAAAGAGAGTGGAGAAATAACAACTGACACAACAGAAATACAAAATACTGTAAGAAAATACTATGAAGAACTGTATAACAAAATATTAGACAAGTAAGATGAAATTGACAAATTTTTTGAAACATACAATCTTCCAAAAATCAATCTGGAAGAATCAGAAAACCTAAACAGACCAATTACAACAAATGAGATAGAAACAGTTATCAAAAAAACTCCCAACAGAGAAAAGTCCTGAGCCTGATGGCTTCACAAGTGAATTCTACCAAATATTCAAAAAAGGACTAACTCCTATCCAATTCAAGCTATTTCAAAAATTCAAGAGAAAGGAAGACTTCCAAGCTCCTTTTATGAGGTGAGCATAATTCTGATTCCAAAACCAGGCAAAGACAACACAAAGAAATAAAATTATAGGCCAATATCCCTGATGAATATAAATGCTAAAATCCTCAACAAAATATTAGCAAACCGGGTCCAGCAATATGTGAAAAAAATTATATATCATGATCAACTGGGATTTATTCTGGGAGGCCAGGCTGGTACAATATTGGCATATCATTCATTGTGATTCATCACATAAACAAAAAGGAGAAAAGCCACATGATTATTTAAATAGATGCATAAAAAGCATTTGATAAAATCCAGCACCCATTTATGATCAAAACTCTCAGCAAATTGGGAATACAGGGAACATACCTGAACATTATAAAGGCCATCTATGACAAACCCACAGCCAACATCATACTCAATGGGCAAAAATTAAAAACAATCCCCTTAAGATCAGGAACAAGGCAGGGGTGCCCCCTTTACCCACTCTTATTCAACATAGTTCTGGAAGTCCTAGACACAGCAATCAGACAAGAAGAAGAAATAAAAGGCATCCAAATTGAAAAAGAAGTAGTAAAACTATCATTATTTGCTGATGACATGATACTTACTGTACATAGAAAACCCTAAAGTCTCAGTCAAAAAACTACTGGACCTGATAAATAAATTCAGCAAGGTAGCAGGATATAAAATTAATACTCAGAAATCAGAGGCATTTTTATATACCAACAACAAACTGTCAGAAAGTGAAATTAAGGAAACAATCCCCTTCACTATTGCAACCAAAAAAATAAAGTACCTAGGAGTACATTTAACCAAGGAGATTAAAAACTTGT
Organism: Saccopteryx leptura; assembly: GCF_036850995.1. NCBI lineage: Eukaryota > Metazoa > Chordata > Mammalia > Chiroptera > Emballonuridae > Saccopteryx > Saccopteryx leptura. Next base: position 236,723,134 of record NC_089505.1, on the reverse strand, counting down.
ACTCAGAAAATTATAAAACATTGATATAAGAAATCAAGGAAGATACAAACAAGTGGAAGCATATACGGTGCTCATGGTTAAGAAGAATAAACATTATTAAAATGTCAATAATACCCAAAGCAATTTACAAATTCACTGCAATATCAATTTAAATACCAATGACATACTTCAAAGATATAGAAAATATATTCCAAAAATATATATGGAACCAGAAAACAACACAAATAGCCTCAGCAATTTTGAAAGGAAAGAATAAAGCGGGAGGTATCACACTTCCCAATATCAAGTTATACTACAAGGCTACTCTACTCAAAACAACCTGGTATTGGCTTAAGAACAGGCATATAGATCAATGGAACAGAACAGGGAACCCAGAAATAAACCCACAGCTTTATGGACAACTGATATTTGACAAAGAAGGTAAGAGCATACAATGGAGTAAAGACAGCCTCTTTAATAAATGGTGTTGGGAAAATTGGACAGCTATCTGCAAAAAAATGAAACTGGACCACCACTTACACCATTCACAAAAATAAACTCAAAATGGATAAAAGACTTAAATGTAGCTGTGAAACCATAAGCATCTTAGAAGAAAACATAGGCAGTAAGCTCTCTGACATCTCTTGCAGCAATATATTTGCCGATTTATCTCCACAGGCAAGTGAAATAAAAGACAAGATAAACAAATGGAACTATATCAAACTAAAAAGCTTTTGCACAGCTAAAGACAATAAGAACAGAATAAAAAGACAAACTACACAATTGGAGAATGTATTCGACAATACGTCTGATAAGGGGTTAATAACCCAAATTTATAAAGAACTTGTAAAACTCAATACCAGGAAGACAAACAATCCAATCAAAAAATGGGCAAAAGAAATGAATAGACACTTCTCCAAAGAGGACATACAGATGGCCCATAGGCATATGAAAAAATGCTCAACATCACTAATCATTAGAAAAAATGCAAATTAAAACCACAATGAGATATCACCTCACACCAGTCAGAATGGCGCTCATCAAAGCAACACAGAATAAGTGCTGGTGAGGGTGTGGAGAAAAGGTAACCCTCCCGCACTGCTGGTGTGAATACAGACTGGTGCAGCCACTGTGGAAAACAGTATGGAGATTCCTCAAAAAATTAAAAACCGAACTGCCTTTTGAGCCAGCCATCCCACTTTTAGGAATATACCCCAAGAACACCATAGCACAGTTTGAAAAGGAGAAATGCAGCCCTCTGTTTTTGGCAGCATTGTTCACTATAGCATAGATCTGGAAGCAGCTCAAGTTTTTGTCAGTGGACAAGTGGATTAAAAAGCATTGGTACAAAAAAAAAAAAAAAGCATTGGTACATATTTACTATGGAATACTACTCAGCCATAAGAAATGATGACATCAGATCATTTACAATAACATTGATGTACCTTGATAACATTATACTGAGTGAAAGAAGTAAATCAGAAAAAACTAATAACTATATGATTCCATACATAGATGGGACATAAAAATGAGACTCAGAGACATGGACAAGACTGTGATGGTTACTGAGGGGGGGATGGGTTGGGAGGAAGGAAAGGGAGGGGTTGCAGGAGGGGAGGGGCACAAAGAAAATGAGATAGAAGGTGACAGAAGACAATTGGACTTTGGGTGAGGGGTATGCAGCATTATCAAATGGCAAAATAATCTGGAGATGTTTTCTCTGAAATATGTACCCTGATATACAATGTCACCCCATTAAAACTAATAAAAAAAAAAAGTACCATTTGAAAATACATGCATGGCAACTAACAGATACAGTTCCTCCATTTTTAAATTTTAATGTTCCATTCATAGTAAATTATGAATGCCCAGTATGACAGAATTCCAATCTTAAAAATAATAAAATAAATAAAATTAAAATAAAATTGTATGTATTTAATTTTGTACCACAGATTTTTCACTATATTGCAGGATTTTGCAGTATATAGGTATTTTTATATATTTATTATTATTTTAATTATTTTTGTTCTAAAGTTAGCATTTTCTAGCCTGAAAAATTGAAAAGTATATAAAAAATTTTAATTTAAACAGTAGAGGCCTGACCTGTGGTGGCGCAGTGGATAAAGCGTCAACCTGGAATGCTGAGGTTGCCGGTTCAAAACCCTGGGCCTGCCCGGTCAAGGCACATATAGGAGTTGATGCTTCCTGCTCCTCCTCCCTTCTCTCTCTCTCTCTTCTCTAAAATGAATAAATAAAAAATAAAAAAATAAAAATTAAAAAAAAAACAGTAGAAAATATTAAATTGAAATAAAATACGTAGTGTACAGCAGATGAGTAGACAAATACTCACACATATGGAAAACATAGCTATGGCCGCTTCTGCTTGATCTAGAGAGTGTAAGAAGGGTTTATAAAGCCTTAAAATATATATAAATTGCCTGACCAGGTGGTGGCGCAGTGAATAGAGCATCGGACTGGGATGTGGAGGACCCAGGTTTGAGACCCTGAGGTCACCAGCTTGAGCGTGGGCTCATCTGGTTTGAGCATGGCTCACCAGCTTGAACCCAAGGTCGCTAGTTTGAACAATGGATCACTCGGTCCACTGTAGCCCCCCTGTCAAGACACATATGAGAAATTAATCAATGAACAACTAAGGAGCCGCAACAAAAAATTGATGTTTCTCATCTCTCTCCCCTCCTGACTGTCTGTCCCACTCTCTGACTCTCTCTCTCTCTCTCTCTCTCTCTCTCTCTCTCTCATACATACACACACACACACACACACAGTCACTACTTATTGTATTTTTGCCTATCGCAAGGGGTCCTGGAACCTAACCCCTGCAATAGATGAGGGACCACTGTATAAGAGAAAGTTTATATAGAGAGTTAGAGAGGTAGTAGATATGAGCCAAGTGGGCTGTGTGACTCAGGAGTCAAGTTACTGAGGCAGAGGAAGGGTCTTTGCAGCAACAACAGTATTGCACCTGGGAGCAGGGAAGAAAAATGAAAGACACTGGTGTGTTCAGAAGAGCGAGAGTATGCCTAATATTTATACTTTATAGTAAAGTGAAACATATATGTTTTGGATACCTATTCTCTCTATTCTCAATTAACAAAATATATGATCTACAAATATCCAGCCATGAGAAGTAGAAATATCATCTTGCACAGCAAAAGCATCCACTAAAACATGATTTATTAAATAAGAGTTGGGAAAATTAATGCAGGGAAGTCATCCATATGCTGATCAATGGCTTAATACCCAGAGAAAAAAATAAGTTAAGTTGTTTAACCCAATCCCTGTTTCAAGATTAAGTTTATGAAGCTGAGAGAATCTAGATAACTATGAGAAATGAAACTAACAAGTCTGCAGACCTATGAATTGAGCATGTCATGATGACTATGTGTAAAATATATGCCTTAAGAAAGGTAATTGGTACGAGATATAAACTTAAGCAGATGCACACACACACACACACACACACACACATACGTATATACATATATAATTCTTTTTATTGCAGTCTTAAGAAACAGGAGTTGTTATCCTCTGACATAATTTAAGTTTCTATATGATCTGACTATTACACCTCCAAAAGATTTCTTGCATCTGCTCTTACAATCTTTTAAAAATCTCTTTACTGACTGACCTCTGGTGGCGCAGTGAATAAAGCCTCGACCTGGAATGCTGAGGTTGCTGGTTTAAAACCCTAGGCTTGCCTGGTCAAGGCACGTATGGGAGTTGATGCTTCCTGCTGCTCCTCCCTTTCTCTCTTTCTCTCTCTCTCTCTCTCTTTCTCTCTCTCTCTTCTCTCTAAAATGAATAAATAAATAAATAACTTAAAAAAATCTCTTTACTTTAGTAAATTTAAATGTATTTCTATTTCTCATGAGCAGAAGAGCCCTAATCAAATGACCAATGTCTTATGAGAAATAGGAGGTGTTCCAATAGGAACAGGCAGGCCAATAGGAAGGTCATCTTCAATAAAGAAATAGTAGTCTTTTTGGCATCCTTCAGAAACCTTACTATGTTTCTTTGGCATCTTAATGTCTAGTGACATGTAACATTCACATTAAACTACTAAATCTGTTTAAAGAAAGATCTGGATGTTCTTAATATCTTGGAAAACATTCATTCTTAAGTTTATTTTTTGTGTTCTTCACTGTCACTCTTATCAGCATGTCTAGTATAAATAGAATAAAACAATTAAAAGCAGTTGATGTAACAATTGAGGCAATGGCAAATAAAACATAAAACAAGAATCCAAAGGAAATGCAAATTACCAGTTGCTGGCCTATACATGTATCAGTAAGAAAATGTGATTGTTATGGTCTGTAAAACCAAAAACCTGGGTAATAATCAGAGAAAAAAATTACTGTTTGAGAGGGTTTTGTTGCTGTTACTGTTCTTGTAGTTGTTGTTCAAAGCCTAGTGCACTATACTATCATTTCATTTAGCTGTCTTAATTAAACCATCAATGTTATGTATTTTATTTTACAGATTTAAGGAGCTACAAAAAGGTTTTCAGATGAACAAAGTACAATGCTCACAAATATTAGGAGATATTTTATAGCTTCATAATCATTTTGAAATATCCCGTAATTGTTGTGAGCAGTATACATAATTGGGTCATTGCTGTGTAGTATAATGCACTTAAATGGTTCGGGTGATCCATGGGAGCGACAGTGGGATCAGTCAGAAGTGCCTTGCAGTTTAATATAATCTTACACCAGGTTGATTATAAAAAGTTCAGGAAGAAAATGACATTCCATTCACTTTTCTTGAAATGATATCATAAAATTGGTTGTTTTGATTGATCAATTGTCTATTTAATGGAAAGTCACCATATGTTTCACACACAGGCAGACACTTAACATTCCTTTAATGATACCTAAGGGACTTCAGAATCTTGTACAAGCATGTGTTTACTATTCAGAACAAGAATTAGGATTGTAATGCACTTCAAAGGAAAAAAATGCTAATCAATAAGGTTTTATTCAGTCATGTTCTAAATAACTAGCATTGACTATTATGCAGATAGCAAGATTAGGACACTTGGATCTTATAAAAAACAGAAAAATATATAGATATAATGGAATTTATATATTTTTTAAAAATACAGCCTTTTCCCCCACTTGAACAGAAAATAGCATATTTCCATATGTCTGTTTTATTAGATATTGAGGAATAGTAGTAGGAAGCGAGAAGGACTTAGAAAAAAAACAGGCATATCTTTTCCCTTCCAGTCGCTTATAAACTAGTTGGGGTGAGAAAGCATCTATTGTAAAGTTCTGGAACATTTTGTACAAATAATGGAAGTTCTCATTTTTTTTGTATAATATTACCTCTGCTTTGAAAAGATAAGATAAAGTAAATAACTTTCTTCTTTGTAAAAATAGGTGCTTTTGCATGCTTGAATCTAATACAAACTTCTTAGATTTGTCATTTGTAGTTGTAATTTTATATCAAGCAAAATGCAAAAAATTTTTATGTACATCAGCTATCCTTTCAAAGCACACAAGTCACTTTTCTAAATCAAGATGTGGCAACCTGAGATATCTTCTGGAATATTCTATTTGAGTTTATTCTCAAGTCTTTTTCAGCATCTCTATTGATATTGCATTTAAGTCACACTTATATTAATCATAACCAACAACTTTGAGAGTGACTTTAAGGTGAGGGATAACACAGGAAAGCATAAACAAAATCTACTAAGATATGAGTAACCATATATAAATGCGAGTTTTATATTTTTAACACCAAGGTAGCATTAATTAGTACTAAACAAAAAGGAATAAATTGTATAGATACTAAAAAACTATTATTCTTCCTTAGTCTTTTTGTGATAGTTACTTAATTTGGAAAATCTTACATGCCCATGTATTTGTCTGTATATGTAGGTAATCTTACTTATAGGCTTTTATGTGCTTGAGGGAGACTTAAAGACCTCTTACACATATAAGAAAGGCAAGTTAAGTTTTTGAAAGGAGATGCCAAGCTTGATAGCAGAAATTGAAAATATCCCCCAAGTGTCCTGGAGTGCTATGTATTCTGAGCATCAAAGAGAGCAGGAATCCAGGAAACAGAGATGCCAGTGACTTTGCTTCATACAGTAACCAGGAGAGAAATGTTTCTGTGATTTATATACAATTGGGTTTATTTTTATTATTATTTATTGATTTCAGTGAGATAGGAAGAGAGAGAGAGAGAGCGAGAGATAGTATCATTGAGATATTCCTGTATGTGCCCTGACCTGGAATCAAACCGGCAACCTCTGCACTTTAAGATGATGCTTTAACCAACCAGGCTATCTGGCCAGGGCTATATGTATATTATTGAGATAAGCTTAAATGGCACTGCCTTTTTTCTTATAGAGTTGCCAAACTTCACGTGTATGTTAAAGTCTCACAGTTACTTAAACTGACTATAGTTTTTCCATGTCTTCCCAGGTCTCCAAGGATATAACATCTAATAAAGAAGGAGAACCTGGATCCTAAAATGTCATTGTCAAACTCAATCAGATCTGACAAGAATAAGTCAAAGGCAGAAGACACATTATAACTGTTTCATATTTCTGTATATGTTGAAAATAGACTTTGGTCATGACAGAACCTTTAAGGATATGTAGAACTTAAGGAAATAGCTGAAATTAGTGTGAATTGTGAACCCTACTGTGAGTCCAAAACAAAAGTGTGCATTCCATAGACAATTCTGAGTGGGAAATGCATACAGGCATACCTTGGAGATATTGGGGATTGACTTCCAGATCAGCACAATAAAACAAATATTGTAATATTACAAGTCACATGAGCTTTTTGGTTTCTCAGTGCATATAAAAGTTATGCTTTCACTGTAATGTAGTTTATTAAGTGCAATATAATTATATCTAAAAAAGTACATACCTAAATTTAAAAAAAAAAACCACTTTATTGCTAACCATAATTGGAACCTACAGCAAGTCCTAATTCTTTTGCTGATGGGGAATCTTACTTCAGTGTTGATGAGTATTGAATGCTTGGGGTGGTGGCTGTGACAATTTCTAAAAATTTATTTTCTCTATTGACTCTTTATTAGCACAAAAAATGTCTTTGTAACATGCATTGCTGTTTGATAGCATTTTACCCACAGAACTTTTTTCAAAATTAAAGTCAATCCTCTCAGCCTCTGACAGTTTTATCAACTACATTTATGTTATATTCTAAATCCTTTGTTGTCATTCCAACATTCTTCAGGCTCTTCGCCAGAAGTATATTCCACCTCAAATAATGACTTTGATTAGTTGTAAAGAATAATTCCTCATTTGTTAAAATTTAATCATGAGATTGCCACAATTCAATCACATCTTCAAGCTTTTGCTTCTAACTCTTTTAATTTTGCTGTTTTTACCACATCTGGTGTTACTTTCTCCACTGAAGTATTAGACCCTACAAATCACCCATGAGAGTTGAAAACACCTTCTTTTAAACTACTTTTTCTGTTGATATTTTGACCTCTTTCTATGAATTACAGATGTTCTCAATTACATTTAGAATAATATTTTTTTTCAAATGTTTTTTAACTTACTTCACCTAGACCCATCAAAGGGATTACTATCTATGCCAGCTAAAGCTTTCTGAAATGTATCTCTTAAATAATTTTGACTTGAAAGTCAAAGTTACTCTTTGGTCTATGGGCTAAAGAATGATGTTGCATTAGCAAGAATAAAAATAACATCAACTTTTGTATCTCATCAGTGTGATATTTTGAAATAAGTCTTTTTTTCTAAGCAGTAGGTCTCAAAATGTGCTTCTAGTACTCAATAAACATATTCTAAGTTGAAGTGCTGTAATCCCGCTTGTGGTGCCACAAATAGAGAGGAGGCAAAGTAAATTTAGCATAATTCTTAAGGGCTTTAGTATTCTCAGAATAAGTATTGGTTTTAACTTAAAGTCACTGGTTGCATTAGCCCCTAACAAGATAGTCAGTCTGTCCTTTAAAGTTTTGAAGCTGGGCATTGACTTCTCCTCTTTAGTGATAAAAGTCCTAGATGACATTTTATTCCAATGGAAGGCTGTTTTTTCTACAGTAATAATCTTTTGTTAATGTAGCCACCTTCACTAATTATTTTAATTAGATAATCTGGATTACTTGCTGTAGTTTCTACATTAGAATTTATTGCATTCTGATCAGTGATGTCAGAGAAATGGTGCCGTGAGGAGCACAACTGACAAATCTCCCCAAAATTTCAAAAAGTTCTTCAACCAGATACAGAAAAATCTATCCTTGGAGCATCTGGAAGTCTCACACACTGAAAACGAAGGTATGATCAAGCAAAAAATTGTCTAAATATATAATCAACCCTGCAGGAAATAAGACGGAGAAAGGAACACTCCACCTTCCTCACTAACCTGAGCAAGGTCTGCTTTCACTTGGAACTAAAATAGAGGACTAAGGGTGTGGAGGGAGCCAGACTGTGGCACAGACATCCAAGCTGAGGAAAGAGTGTGCCTGTGGCGACTCAGCCAATGTAAGCTAATGCCCGCGCCAACCCCTGAAAGGATGGGCGAGCAGCAGCCACCATTAGCCCCAATATCCTGGTTGGCGAGCGCGAATAATGTGCGAGAGGCTCCTCCTAGCACCCTGGTAGTGGGTGCCCATATTCCTAGACAGAGGGGAAGGGTCAGAGGCCTTTGCATGGGCTGTGACCAGAGTCTCAGTGTAGTCCCTGTACCCTGAACAGCGGCACATGGAAAGTGCGTGAAAGCAAACTTCCCTACGCCCAAACTTCTCCAGGCTGGTGGGACGCCTCACCCAGCCATTCAAGCTAACATCCCCAGAAAGAAAAAATACAAAAGTGTTAGGGGGAGGGGCGCAAAAGCAGCTTGCAGTCTGTCTCTGGAGCAGATCTGTGGATCCAATCACTAAAATTAGCTTAACCCACAGTCTACTCACCTCCCAACTGACCTATGCAGCTCTAACTGACAAGCTTTCTCTTAGTTCAGCAATCTAAGACAAGAGGCATGATATGTTTTAGTGCCTCTTGCTAAAGGGGTAGGGGCAACTTCTGATTGGCAGAGCTTTTATACTCAGGTCTATAGGTTAAAAAGAGGGTCTTGGCAGCTTTTAAGACCTCCTGGTCTGCAGGCAACGACTAGAACATCTTCCCAGTCGAAACAGGTTACAAAGTGCAAAAAGCCTGGGGAGAGTGGTCCCACAGAGTGCTGAGGCATACTGGACATGCCTGGAGACTCATAGAAAGGCACCTTGAGAGCAATTGGCTCCCAGCCCCGCCTGATTACAATGGCGGCTCTGACTGAGAGAGCCTTACCCAGAGCCCTGTGCTGAGTGGGGATAGAGTGGGAATTTGCCAGCTCTTTGAGTCTCTTACTCTCCAGGCACAGGCAGCGGCAACCTCATAGCTGGATCATCAGGCTGCTAATTCAGGAAGGAGAGACTAGGAGAGAGGCTCTGGAAAAACAGACTCTCTCATTGTCGGAGCCTGCAAATGCTAACAAGCTTCAACTACTAAAGAGACTGAAGCCTAATATATGACATAGCAATAGAGACTTATCAACTGCAAATCTCTACCTCAGCATGTCATAGGGGCAGAGTCTGGGGTACAGAGTCACCGACCAGGAAGAGGGAGAGGAAAGGAAAAGGAAGAAGATAACCTCTCAAAAGCAAGAAAAATCTACAGACTGTATAACTTTTTCCATTTTTTTTTGTTTCTTTCATCTTCTTGTCTTTATTATTATTTTTTTCTCTTCCACCTTGGTCCTTTTATTCTCTGCCCATCTTATTCTTTCCTATTCTTGAACTACAGTACCCATAAGTGTTACATTTCCCATTTTCTTTCTTCTTCCTTTCTCTCTGTGAGGGTTACACTCCAAAACCCTTAACTCTCTCTCTCTCTCTCTCTCTCTCTCTCTCTTTGTTCTTTTTTCTTCTTTTTCTTTTTCCCTTTTTCTTTTTTCTTCCTCTCTATTAGTTTCTTCTTTTTTCCTTTCTTCATTCAATCCCCAATCACAAATTATTTTATTTGGGACATAAATTTCTTTTCTTTGTGGCATTTTGGGTACTATTGACTTTGTTTTTTAACTCACTAGCATTTCCCCCAAACCTGGCTCTCCATTCTATCTAGTTTTTGCTCCACTTAATACAATAGTATTTTTTTCCTTTTTCCTGTTTCCCTCTTATCCCTCTCATTATATCTCTTAGTTGACGATCACTTAAAAGCAAATCATTTTATTCTTGACCCAAATTTTTTCCTTTAATGCATTTTGTGGATCTCTACCTTTTTTTTTTCCTCTTTATCACTTCTACCCAAAACAGGCCTTCCATTATAGGTAGTTTTTATTCCACTTAGCACAATATAATTCACAGTTCATCAAGATATTTTCTCAAAGAGGATGGGAGAGGAGAAGAAAAAAAAAGAAAATAATAAATTTTCTTTTTATGTTCTTTTCATTTTTTTCTTTTTTTAACTTTTATTCTTTATTCTCATTAGTGCTATCAACAAAACCACCCACAGATGCCATTACGGAAAAGGAAATCAAATATCATAGATACAAAAGACAGAGATGTAGCACAGATAGATGAGGAAAAATCTGTGGAGAAAAAATTTAATATATTGAAAACCTTGGAGCTAAATGACAGAGAATTTAAAATATAAATCCTAAAAATACTCAGAAATATATAAGAAAATACAGAAAGGCAATTTAGGTAGCTCAGAAAACAATTCAACAAACACAAAAAATACATTACCAAGAAAATTGAAACTATAAAAACAAATCAAACAGAGATGAAAAACTCAATTTCTGAACTGAAAAATGAGGTAACAAACTTAGCTAATAGAACAAGCCATATAGAATGTAGGATTAGTGACATAGAAGACAAGTAACTTGAGGCACAACAGAGAGAAGAAGAGAGAAACTCAAAAATCTAAAAAAAAAAAAGTGAAATCCCTACAGGAATTGTCTGACTCAATCAAAAAGACTAACATAAGAATAATAGGTATATCAGAGGAAAAAGAGAGAGAAAATGGAATGGAGAACATATTCAAACAAATAATAGATGAGAACTTCCCAAGCCTGTGGAAAGAACTAAAGCCTCAAATTCAAGAAGAAAACAGAAAACTCAGTTTTATTAACCTCAACAAACCTACTCCAAGGCACATTATAATGAAATTGGCACAAACCAACAGCAAAGAAAAAAATTCTCAAGGCAGCCAGGGAAAAGAAAAATACAACATATAAAGGAAGGCCCATTAGATTATCATCGGATTTCTCAACAGAAACTCTACAAGCTAGAAGAGAGTGGACCCCAACATTTAAAGTCCTAAAAGAGAGAAACTTTCAGCCAAGAATACTATACTCATCAAAGCTATCCTTCAAATACAAAAGTGAAATAAAAACATTCACAGATACAGAAAGATGAGGGAATTTATCATCAGAAAACCCCCACTCCAGGAAATACTAAAGGGGGTTTTTCAACCAGATACAAAGAACAAAACAAAACAAAACCACAAGTAAAATCTTCACCAAGAACACAATAAAACCAAATTTAAACTGTGACAACAACAACAAAAAAAAAAAAAAAAAAAAAAGGGGAGGGGATAGAGATTAATAGTAGCAAAGGATGATGGAGTGCAGAAGCACTCATAAGATAGTGTACTACAATGAACATAGTAGATATCCTTTTCATTACTTAATGGTAACCACCCTTGAAAAAACTACAGAAGCACATGACTTAAAAAAGGTAGCAACAGAGAAAAAAGTATGGAATACAAAAACAAAAAAAATGATAGAAAAACAAAAGAGAAAAATCAAACAAGATACCAAACTAACAGAAAGCAATTTATAAAATGGCAATAGGGAACCCACAAATGTCAATAATTACACTAAATGTAAATGGATTAAACTCACCAATAAAAAGAAACAGAGTAGCAGAATGGATTAAAAAAGAAAATCCACCTGTAACCTGCCTACAAGAAACACATCTAAGCAAGAAGAATAAAAACAAATTCAAGGCCCTGGCCAGTTGGCTCAGTGGTAGAGCGTCAGCCTGGCGTGCAGAGGTCCCGGGTTCGATTTCCAGCCAGGGCACACAGGAGAGGCGCCCATCTGTTTCTCCACCCCTCCCCCTCTCCTTCCTCTCTGTCTCTTCCCCTTCCGCAGCGAGGCCTCATTGGAGCAAGGATGGCCCAGGCACTGGGGATGGCTCCTTGGCCTCTGCCCCAGGCACTGGAGTGGCTCTGGTCGCAAAAGAGTGACACCCCAGAGGGGCAGAGTATCGCCCCCTGGTGGGCAGAGCGTCACCCCCTGGTGGGCGTGCCAGGTGGATCCTGGTCGGGCGCATGTGGGAGTCTGTCTGACTGTCTCTTCCCATTTCTAGCTTCAGAGAAACACAAAAAACAAAAAACAAAACAAAACAAAAAAAACAAATTCAAAATGAAAGGCTGGAAAACAATACTCCAAGCAAATAACATCCATAAAAAAGCAGATATAGCAATACTCATATCTAATAATGCTGACTACATGACAGCAAAAGTACTCAGAGATGAAAATAGTCATTTCATAATGATTAAGGGGAAACTAAAACAAGAAAACATAACAATTCTTAATATATATGCACCAAACCAAGGAGCACCAAAATAGATATATAAGACAGCTACTTATTGACCTAAAAACAAAAACTGACAAAAATACAGTCATACTTGAAGACCGCAATACACCACTGACAGCTCTAGATTGTTCATCCAAACAGAAAATCAATAAAGATATATTGGTCTTAAACAAAACATAAGAGCACCTGGAAATGATAGATAGCTACAGGACATTTTACCCCAAAGTGACAGAGTATACATTTTTCTCTAGTGTACATAGAACATTCTCAAGAACTGACCATATGTTGGGCCACAAGAATAACATCAGCAAATTCAGAAAAATTGAAATTGTACCAAGTATATTGTCTGATCATAAAGCCTTGAAACTAGAATTCAACTGCAAAAAAAGAGGAAAAAAAACGCACAAAAATGTGAAAACTAAACAACATACTTTTAAAAAATGAATGGGTTACAGAAGAAAAAAGTGCAGAGATCAAAAGATATATACAGACAAATGACAATGACAATACAACATATCAGAATCTCTGGGATGCAGCAAAAGCAGTAATAAAAGAAAATTTCATATCACTTCAGGCCTATGTGAACAAACAAGAGAGAGCCCAAGTAAACCACATAACTTCATACCTAAGGAACTAGAAAAAGAAGAACAAAGACAACCCAAAACCAGCCAAAGAAAGGAAATAATAAAAATCAGAGCAGAAATAAATGAAATAGAGAACAGAAAAACTATAGAAAAATTAATAAAACAAGGAGCTGGTTCTTTGAAAAGATCAACAAAATTGACAAACCCTTGGCAAGACTCACAAAGAAAAAAAGAAAAAGGACTCATATAAATGAAATCCAAAATGAAAGAGGAGAAATCACCTCAGACATAATAGATATACAAAGAACTATGGTAGAATACTATAAAAAACTATATGCCACCAAATTCAACAATCTAGAAAAATGGATAAATTTCTAGAACAATGTAACGTAAGCCTAAATAGACCAATTAGCAGGGAGGAAATAGAAAAAACTATTAAAAATCTCCCCAAAATAAAGGTCCAGGCCCAGACGGTTATACTAGTGAATTCTATCAAACATTCAAAGAAGACTTAGTTCCTATTCTACTCAATGTCTTCCAAAAAATTAAAGAAGAAGCACTACTTCCAAACACATTTTATGAGGTCAATATAACCCTCATACCGAAACCTGGCAAGGATGCCACAAAAAAAGAAAACTACAGACCAATATCTCTAATGAATACAGATGCTAAAATACTAAACAAAATACTAGCAAATCAAATACAACAACATATTAAAAAAATAATTAATCATGATCAAGTAGGATTCATCCCAGAACCTCAAGGATGGTTCAACATACATAAAACGGTTAACGTAATACACCATAGCAACAAAACATAGAACAAAAGCCACATGATCTTATCAATAGATGCAGAAAGGCATTCGATAAAATACAACACAATTTTATGTTTAAGACACTCAACAAAATGGTTATAGAAGGAAAATATCTCAACATGATAAAGGCCATATATGATAAATCATCAGCTAACATCATATTAAATGGCATAAAATTGAGGACTTTCCCCCATCACTCAGGAACAAGACAGGGTTGTCCACTCTCTCCACTCTTATTTAACATGGTACTAGAAGTTCTAGCCAGAGCAATCAGACAAGATAAAAAATAAAAGGCATCCATATCAAAAAAGAAGAAGTAAAGGTATCATTTTTTTGCAGATGATATAATCCTATACATTGAAAATCCCAAAGACTCCACAAAAAGATTACTAGAAACAAAAAACCAATATAGTAAGGTTGCAGGATACAAAATTAATATACAAAAGTCCATAGCCTTTCTATATGCCAACAACAAAACATTAGAAACCGAACTCAAAAAAATAATCTCCTTCACGATTGCAACAAAAAAGAAAATAAAATATCTAGGAATAAACATAACAAAAAATGTAAAGGATCTATATAATGAAAACTACAAAGCATTGTTAAGGGAAATCAAAAAAGATACAATGAGCTGAAAAAATATTTCTTGTTCTTGGATAAGAAGAATAAATATAATCAAAATGTCCATATTACCCAAAGCAATATACAAATTTAATAAAATTCCCATCAAAATTTCAATGACATTTTTTAAAGAAATGGAAAAAAAAATCATCAGATTTATATGGAACTAAAGAAACCCTGAATAGCCAAGCAATCCTAAGGAAAAAGAATGAAGCTGGGGGGTATTACAATACCTGACTTCAAACTATATTATAGAACCACAACAATCAAAACAATATGGTATTGGCTAAAAAATAGACACTCAGACCAATGAAACAGAATAGAAAGTCCAGAAATAAATTCACATATATATGGTCAAATAATTTTTGATAAAGGGGCCAACAACACACAGTGGAGAAAAGAAAGCCTCTTCAACAAATGGTGCTGGGAAAACTGGAAAGCCACATGCAAAAGAATGAAACTTGACTACATTTTTTCCCCTTGTACTAAAATTAATTCAAAATGGATCAAAGACCTAAATATAAGAACTGAAACAATAAAGTACATAGAAAAAGACATAGGTACTAAACTCACGAACCTTGGTTTTAAAGAGCATTTTATGAATTTGACTCCAAAGGCAAGAGAAGTGAAGGCAAAGATAAATGAATGGGACTACATCAGACTAAGGAGTATTTGCTCAGCAAGAGAAACTGACAACAAAATAAACTGACAACCAACTAAACGGGAAATAATATTTTCAAACAACAGCTCAGATAAGGCCCTAATATACAAAATATACAAAGAACTCATAAAACTCAACAACAAACAAACAAACAATCCAATAAAAAAATCGGAAGAGGACATGAATGACACTTCTCCCAGGAAAAATACAAATGGCCAACAGATATATGGAAAGATGCTCATCTTTATTAGTTATTAGAGAAATGCAAATCAAAACTACAATGAGATACCACCTCACACCTGTTAGATTAGCTATTATCAACAAAACAGGTAATAGCAAATGTTGGAGAGGCTGTGGAGAAAAAGGAACCCTCATTCACTGTTGGTGGAAATGTAAAGTAGTACAACCATAATGGAAGAAAGTATGGTGGTTCCTCAGAAAACTGAAAACAGACCCAGCAATCCCTCTACTGGGCATATACCCCCAAAACTCAAAAACATTGATACATAAAGATACATGCAGCCCCATGTTTATTGCAGCA
Organism: Saccopteryx leptura; assembly: GCF_036850995.1. NCBI lineage: Eukaryota > Metazoa > Chordata > Mammalia > Chiroptera > Emballonuridae > Saccopteryx > Saccopteryx leptura. The sequence continues at coordinate 236,707,331 of NC_089505.1, read as the reverse complement.
TTGTTCACAGTGGCCAAGACATGGAAACAACCAAAAAGCCCTTCAATAAACGACTGGATAAAGAAAATGTGGTACATATACAGTATGGAATACTACTCAGTCATAAGAAATGATGACATCGAATCACTTCAGAAAACACACATACACACACACACACACACACACCCCAAAAGTTTGAAATATGAAAATTGCTAAAATGTGTCACAGGAAGTGATGAAATGGTTTTGGAAAAATGGTGCTCATAAACTTTATGAATGCATTGTCACAAACCTCCAATTTGTAAAAAAAAAAAGGAAAAAAAGTACAGTATCTGTAAACATCTCTCCCTAATCACTTGAAATAGAGAACACCAAAACCAGCCGCCACAGGGACCTTGTGCCACATCACAGTCTTAATAGTTGATGATATCAGTATCAATCTCCATATGACTGATTCTGTCACATATTTCATATGTGTGCTTATATATCACTATTTTTTGGAGTCCTTTATTAACCATCTTTTCTCATTTCTCATCACTAGAAGATACAGCGAGATGACTGTTTTGTGAGGCTGTCATGCACATTGCTGGATGACAGCACCCTTACCCACAACACACAGATGCCCATAACATCCCAACCTGAGCCTTGACAATCAAAAATGTCACTGGATATTGCTCAATATCACCAGGGAGCCAAACTACCCTGGTTATAAACCATTATTCTTCAACAATGAAACAAAAGATTGAAAATATATAAAACAAAATAAATGACTTTTATAAACCCTATGGTAAATGAAAGAAGCCAGTTATAAAAGGCTTTATGCTGTATCATTCCATGTATATATAGTGTAAAAACAAGTGTCATTAATATAAAGTGTTATAAATAGGGTATCTTTGAAGAAATGAGTAGTACCTTGAAGGGGACATCTAGGGTTATTATTAGATTCTGTCATTTTGATCTGGGGCATGCTTAGAGTTGTGTTCAGCTTTTATATATTCAGAAAGCTAAATACTGTTTTGTAGTTTTTCTATATACAAATATATTTTATAATTCAGTAAAATCTTTAAGAATTAATTTAATGAATAAGTGAATAAAACTCTTTTGAAACATAGTTGACAAAATATCAAATTTAAACATAATGCTTGCTCTTTATTTCAGTTATATTTGAATATCTCCTCTCCCGAGTACAACAAAGAACATGGTTCAGTAGGTCTGTATATCTGTAGGTCTCCCTAAAGAATATAAATTCTTTTAGCTTATTATCATTTAACCTTTCTGATTTATTTGAAGAAAATCTTTAATTCAGTAAACATATGTTGCCTACCAATTTTTCTCATGAATAAATGCAGACATTACTTATTTTATCAATTCTGTACCAGACATGCCAACGGCAGGGCCTCTAAAAATGCAGAAAGATGTCTGAACCAGTGAGTGATGCTGTCTGTGCCTGTATCTGCATTTTCTGTTCTTTGCTCAAAAAGGGTGTTAATCTAAAAAAAAAATCATTTATATATAAACAAGAATTGTGGCCGAACAATTAGTGAAAAAAATATTATTTCTAATAAATCCATTTAAAGGATAATAAGAAAAAAATCACTTTTATAAAATGTCACAATATTTTTATAAAATGGACCATAATTTGAACTCTGAAACTTGTTCTATCCCTACTAGTAATAACAATATTATGGTTGAGAAAACACAAAGGAATACTGTTTTTTCTATGCATATTCTTCTAACTTCTCTTCAAAATTGAGATTTCTAAATAAGTACAGAAAATCACCTAAAAAATTCAGAAGCAAAACTGAAAGTCAAGAAATACAACATATGTACAGTTTTCCGTACATAATACTAAACAATCTAATGGAAAGCTAATGGCAAATGTTGTGTAAGCCTGTAACATCAGATTTAAAATTAATATTATATTTTTTTAGCAAGAAGGGGATTTTTCCAGAATAGATTTTATCTTCTATCTATCTATAACATTGTGCCTGGCCTTTAAAGATTAATTCCTATCTGCATGTAAGTAAGAAATCAGAATTCTGCCACTGATGTTCTTTTTCAGCTTTATAAAAATGTTTTCAGGGCCTGGCTGGTTGGCTCAGTGGTAGAGCGTCGACCTGGCGTGCAGAAGTCCCGGGTTCGATTCCCGGCCAGGGCATGCAGGAGAAGTGCCCGTCTGCTTCTCCACCCCTACCCCTCTCCTTCCTCTCTGTCTCTCTCTTCCCCTCTCACAGCCGAGGCTCCATTGGAGCAAAGATGGCCCGGGCGCTGGAGATGGCTCCTTGGCCTCTGCCCCAGGCGCTAGAGTGGCTCTGGTTGCAACAGAGCGACGCCCCGGAGGGGCAGAGCATCGCCCCCTGGTGGGCAGAGCGTCACCCCGTGGTGGGCGGGCCGGGTGGATCCCGGTTGGGCTCATGCGGGAGTCTGTCTGACTGCCTCCCTGTTTCCAGCTTCAGAAAAATACAAAAAAAAAAAAAAAATGTTTTCATGTGATTGGTCAGTTTCCATCTGGGCAGATTAGACATAGCAGTAATTACCAGAGTCAACCTGTTATGTATGGCCCAGTGACTTGGACCATGGAAACTCGGCCAACCTGGAAAGCTTTTGTGGGTGATCACGGTTTTGCTGCTGACCTATTGATTACTCCCCGCATCCCAGTTCTCTCAATTCCCCACTGTCTACAACTTTCAACATCATAACTTATCAGGACTCTTGAATGGGCTTTCGTATTTCAAACTGTCTTTTAGAAATCAACTAAATAATACAGTAGTCAAGATACTGTATCTAGACAGTAAAAGAAATAATCCCAGCTCAAATTGCATTACAAGGAAAAATTTAAAAAAAAAATCAAATGTAATAGCCTTGTGTATCTGGCCTTGTTGTTTCAAGAAACTCTCAATAGTCACTGTAATTTTTCTACTTTATTCTAATATATTAACTGTATTTTCTCAAATTCCTGATGATTTTTTATTTCATTTTGTGGGGACAGCCAAAGACCAGAAAAAATAGCAGGGTTATATTCTCACAGAAAAAATAGCAGGATTCTGTCACATAGCATTTGTTTATAAGACACCAGGGAAAATACACTGACTGGTCTGGCTTATGCCTAATTGTGACTAGGTTAGCAAGACATTGACATTGGCAATCTCACGTAATCTACAAGGAGAGAAAGTTTTCTGAAGGAAGGGATGCTGGTCAAACAAGACTAAAAGTGTCAGCAGAGTCTGCTTTGGTTTTGTTCTTTCCTTTTTTTCCTTTCCTTTCCTTTCCTTTCCTTTCCTTTCCTTTCCTTTCCTTTCCTTTCCTTTCCTTTCCTTTCCTTTCCTTTCCTTTCCTTTTTCCTTTCCTTTCCTTTCCTTTCCTTTCCTTTCCTTTCCTTTCCTTTCCTTTCCTTTTTTCCCCCTTTCTTTATGTTAATATGTGGTGGTAGAACCTATCAACTTTGATCACTAAAGGAAAGGTTCAGGACTCTATAACAAGAAAATTTATAGTTATTCTTATAGCCTTATTGGCTCAAGGAATAACTCTAATTGTTTCTTGATCTCCAAAATTCAAATAAGGTTCCTCAAAGAATTTCCATCAAAGAGAAAAACTGATTAGCTGACACTTCATTGTTGCAATCAGTTCAACATCTTAATTCCTCTCACACTTCCTTATCCATCCCTATCCATTTTCAAACCTTCAAGGACCTTCCATCTGTTACAGGAAGATTAGATGACAGGTCATAGAAAGACCAAGTGTGGGAATAAGCAACCTATGGAGGGGTTTTATTCATCTGCTGGTGTTGCGTTGGAGATGGAGATGTGGTTAGTGTTAGGGTGGGAGGTGAACAGCACAGTCCACTTAGCTCATGAGTAAAATCAAAGAGTCAGAACCTTCAGTTGTGGAAGGAAAACTCCTTAAAGCTCACATGCATTAAATCCATCATGGTGGCCAGGTGCAAGGCAGTTTTCATAGTAAAGAGGGGGGGCAGAGGATATGGAGGCAGGACCCAGATATTTCTATTTGTACATCAAAAAAGCTTTGTTTATCAGACATGTAAATTTTAGGTTTTTGGTAGATGATTTACTTTGTTAGTTGCCTTTCCAAGATTCAACTTTTAAATATATTTTAAAAAATTTCTAATGCAGAAAACATGGAACCCTTGTTATATGCTGGGTTAGAGCTGGCACATTGAAAAAAATGTTTATGTTTCTTATTCTTCAGGTTAATTCTGTCTCCTTTTATTTTTATTTTTTTTATTCTATTTTTTTTTCTTTTTCTGAAGCTGGAAACGGGGAGAGACAGTCAGACAGACTCCCGCATGCGCCCGACTGGGATCCACCCGGCACGCCCACCAGGGAGTGATGCTCTGCCCCTCCGGGGTGTCGCTCTGTCATGACCAGAGCCACTCCAGTGCCTGGGGCAGAGGCCAAGGAGACATCCCCAGCGCCCGGGCCATCTTTGCTCCAATGGAGCCTCGGGTGCGGGAGGGGAAGAGAGAGACAGAGAGGAAGGAGAGGGGTAGGGGTGGAGAAGCAGACGGGCGCTTCTCCTGTGTGCCCTGGCCGGAAATCAAACCTGGGACCCCTGCACGCCTGGCCGACGCTCTACCACTGAACCAACCGGCCAGGGCACTGTCTCCTTTTAGACTAGTGAAGAATTTGTCCTTGACCTGAGTCTACTCAAAGCTTTTGCTCATTCAAAATATCTGTATGCATGCTACTTCAAATCAATCCTCATTTTCACTCTCATGCCACATTTTGTTGACAAGATTTTCTGGATATGACCTCCTGCTGTGCTAGCCCTCTAAGCCTGTATTTTCATTGCATTTTAATGATATAGTTTCAAGATGAAGTTGGCTCAATTTTCAGCTCTTAATGTTGATTATAAGACAATTAAAATTTGTGTTCTAAGGTTACCCCGCCATAAAATAAATCTATCTTTTTGGATTGCAATAAAGAATAGAAACAATTTATTTCAATTATTGTTGGAACATTTTCTGAGAAAAATCAAGGGGCAGAGAGAATTGGTAATAGTCCTAAATAACTCAATAAATACACTCAAAGGACAGGGTTTGGCTTGAATATTATAAAATGTCTTTTGTCTAATTGAAGTTGCATAAATTTATTGCTTTCTATGCATATTGTTAGGCTTAAACTGGCTTTAGTAATAATTTTCAGCAGGGAAATTTACTCAGACTTTTGAAATGTCAGTTTCTAATATGAATTCTATCGTCTTGGTAAAGATGTTTAATCTGGCCCACTATCTTTTCTTACTCTTAGTTATATTTATATATTAGTTTTTAGTTTACATGAAGACAGAATATTTTTGTGTGTGTGTTACACTCACTGTTACATGCTCTGGTAGTGAGAACATGATTTGGCACACAGAAAGAATTTAATAAATATATTTAAAATGAACAAGGATCTCTACTATTAAAATAAAAATCAGGAAGTCATGTAGCAACATTTTTCAGAGTTGAAACTAGTAATTCTATTAAATTCTATTTTTCTAAGAAATCTGTCTCTATTTTATTCTACACGAATGGCTCGTTCAGATACATTTACTTCACATGTGCAGTTTTTACCTGATACTACGATTATTTTTGCTGTCCTAGATATAAGAGCTTATTTTGTTTCATATAAATTCCTTTATTCCACTTTTTTGCATAGCAATAAAATACATTTCAAAATAGGGAAGGTAATACATTTTCCAATCAGTCAAATTATGGGAACTAACATGAGATCTGCAGTGCAAATCTATAATAAATCTTTGTTGTCAATGCTGGTTTGGAATAATGAGATTATATCTCACACCCTTGGGGAGAATATGGTCCGAGAAAAATAACCTGTCTACAAGCAAAGAATGAAGAGGTTTGCTGGAAAATTAATTCATTTCTAAGAAAACTGATCAAAAACATTATGTAGAAAGTTTTAATAAAGTTTAAATGTTATCAGGCAAAGTGAAGACTGAAAGATATATTTGCCACAGGAGTTAAATCTATATTAACTAAATTCAATATATTTTTGATTGAGAAGCTACAATGCTTTTCCCCTCAGCTCAGTGGGAACTATTGGTCTATCTATCTCTCATCTCTCTCTCTATCTATGTATCATCTTTGTATATATTTATATATGTATATACATACATGTACGTATTACATGCATATGTGTATATATAAGATATTTGTATGTGTATAAAGAAAATAAAGTCTTTCAAATATGTCTCTCTGTAAGATATAATTGTGGCTAAAATTATAAAATTAACTTTTTTCCTCCTAAAACAAAGGAAATTACCTTCTTTATTCCATAGTACTCAAAAGAATTTTAGACCTGCCCCATGAGTGACCCAGTCAAATCACATGGGGACTATGGAAAAATATTATCTTTCATGAGTTTTTCATGGTGACTGTAGAACATTATGGGCAAGGCAAGACATCCTTTAACATTGCTGGAAACCTATATTATATGAGCCATCAAAGATTTTTAAACCCTTATCTATTTAAATCCCATCCCTGATATTTATAATCACCATCGGCTATTAGTGCTCAATTCCACTCCAGTCAAAACCACTAAGATGTTACCTAGCAAGATAGCATTAGTTGTCCCCAAGTTAGACAAAAAGTATAATCTTAATGCCCAAGTGTCTTGAGGGAAAGAGATACTAGTGTAAGATTGCACTGCAGGCTTGCTATTTAAACTCATTGCTTTGAAGCCAATATACTTCATATACGCAATACCAAGAATACATTTTTTAAAAAGACAACATGTATCTATAACCTGTTCCTTGGCAAACTTCCCAACAGTAGCAGCTGGGATAGGTTGAAAAGATTATTGACTCTTGAGTTCAGAGACATAGGCTTAAGATCTGACCTGATAATATATTTTCTGGGTGCCAAAAGATGAGGATAACAAAAGCTACTTTAATGAGTTCTTATAAAAACTATGAAATTATATATGTGCCAGCACTTCTCAAACTGTAAAATTTATAAAAATGTTCATTTCTTTTTGTTATTATAGCTATAGTTGAAAAAGATGAGACAGCTAAGAAAATAAAGAGGAGAAGGGAAATAAGTGTATGATCATACAATATGCTAATTATACAATTGAAATTAGAACCCACTCTTCTTACTAAAGATTCCCCCAAACTTTAAATTGGGAAAACTAATTGTTAATTTCAGCATGAAAAGGCTTATTGAAGTGTTTTACTTACCTCCTATTTACTACATTGGTGAGAGAGAAATCCCACATTTTATGGTAATGGCCTATCACACACACCCAACAATGGATATGTGAAATTATGACAGTTTATTGATTACACATCATCATAGCTCATAAGAGGAGACACAGCATGCCTCATCCTCTCATGAGCGTTACATTTGAAAATGGCGAACACTCAAGGTCTATGGGAGGCAAGCTTATAGTATCAAGAGGGTGTGGTTCCCTCAGTAATCATGGGAGAATCAGATTGGTTTGTTTAAATAATTCCATGCATTCTCAAGTAACTAACATTTCTTGTTGAGAGATAGACACGAACTGTGCCTGGGCCTTTTGATAAAAACAGTTGTTCAGTGGTCCTGTCTTTACATTAGAATCTCCACCTACTTTTATGTTTAGTATTCTTTCCAAGATGTATAAAGCCTGTTTCCTTTTATCACTACTAGTTCTTGGTAAGATTCACACTCTTGGTAATAACATGAACTTACTACATTCTGTGGTCAAACCTTTGCTAACTGATTCTGTAATTTTGCCTGTGTAAATTGTGATTCTTTTCTTTTTAGCCCACCCAATCCTCTACTTTTGGAAGGTTTTGTTTAGTTTCACCTTTTCCCATTCTAGTTCCTGCCAAGATTTAACTTTGTTAATATGGATAAACGCTGAGGATAAAACAGCAAGAGTGGGGGAAAGGGGAAAAAGAAAATTAGAAAAACATAAATGAGTCAAGAAAATTGTTATCTTCCAAGAATGAAATGATATTAGAAACCATGTTATATTCTCAACTTTTATGATACAAAAAGAAAGGTTCACTTGAACCACCATTCTGGATAGTGTTGCTGTCTCCAAACACAACATAGTGCCTTTAAAACAGGATAAAATTTGGAAACCATATAGATATGATGCTCACAATAATTAGGGAATATTGTTTTTCATATTCATTTTGAAATATCCCCCAATTTTTGTGAGCAGTATAGTATTGTTTGTGGCTATTGTAAATATAACTTTAAAATTCTATACTGCTAATATTTTCATAAATATTTTATATATCTTTTTTAATTTACATACCTATGTTTTACCTCTTTATTCCCTGCACAATCTGATATTTCAAGCTTATTCACTACTTGTCTTCTGTCAGTTCTAGAATCAGCACTAATTGTTCTTATTGGATATTATCATTTAGAAACAAAAATGTGGCTGTTTTAAGCTAATTGCACTTAGAATGTAGTGATCAAGGCTAGAATAGTAAATGCACATGTACAGTCACACACACAGAAAGACACATACATATCTAGATTGATCTCTAGCTCTAGATAGAGATATAGAAAAAGTTCTATCAGACATTACATAGCTATCTTATGTAAACATCTTTATTTACAGCTTAATAACCATGAAGTTTGTGCTAATTTCAACTCTGCCATAAAGGATTTATTTTAGTTTTCTCCTTTTTTATATTTGTCATTCTCTCAACAATAAGAAAACAACTCACTTTATCTTATTCCTCTATATTTACTAATTTGCTCAATCTCCTGGAATGTAATTTAGTTCTCCTACTCACAGGCTGTTTATTTGCTTGATCTTTCCCCAGCATGCTGGCCACATATGTCACCTGGGTTTTAGCCTTGCCGAGCACAGGTACTGGCCAGAAAAATCTTGAACAGTAGACCCACAGAACATGCCAATCACACCAGAATTTTTGTCATGTGCAGGTATTCCAGCCGTGCCAGTTGCTTGGGCAAAACCTTTAATCTCAGACCCACAATGGACAAACACTCAACCCTGGCCCCACCACAGCCAAGTCCTTTCCAGCCAGAAACCTGGCCCACACAAGTGAGAAAAGGAAGCTATCAAGAAAGGACAAGGCTCGCTTCATATGCAATATATTCGTATTGGTCTTTTTGCTACAGAGAACAGGCTTCATAAGAGAAGAGCGTATATAACACAGTTTCCACTGTATCCCTAGCAATCTGGACATGACTCATGCATACAACAAATATGATCACACTTTCATTATTGATAGAAGATTAAATAAATTAATGATTTATTTAACTACTCGGTAACTGCGAGTAAGACAATAATTTCTTAATTCCTTACACACAATTTTTTTCATTTTTATAACTTTTTTATGTACATATGCATTCAAGATTTTATGTAGAAATATGTACTTATGCATAAGATAATCAACTTTGTAATTTGTCCATAGCCCACAAATAAATATTAGAAAGTTCTCTGAACTAAGTGAAATAAATAGATAGATTTGTTTATATTTGGGGTTGCATTTTATGTTAATTCCCATATTTAACAGTAGAGGGAATCTACTATATTTGTCATAATTTGACCCAATTTTGAATAATTTGAAGGAAAATCAAAGTACAAAAGTTGTATTGAAGAAGGTGAGCCATTAAAATATAACATGAAAAGTTAGTTACTGAGTTTAAATTGGAAAAGATTAAAATGGTGATTCTACTTAGAATACAATCATTAAGGCTTTCATTTTTAGGAGTCATAATGGCATGAGGAGCCATCTCTAAATCTAAAAGCATTATAACTTAAAATAATAATAATATTTATAGAGATAATATATCATATTTTCATAGCACTTTATGTAAATCAAGGTTATTTCACCTCATTTGCATTACATCAAACCTCACAATCACAAGTTTGTAATTTCAGCCCTTTAAGGATCAGGTAACTGAGGATAAGAAAGACAAATCCATTCACCTAAAACCAAAATGATAGTAAATATTCTAAATAAGACAAGGATGTTGTCTTCTATGTGATAAGATTAATTTAAATTTCTACATCTTTTCTATTGAGGTTTAAACTGTTGATGTGCTTGATGATATAATTTGATCTTAATATCTATCATCATTAAGTATAAGTTTGTGCTTGCCAGTGTGCCCTAACAGAAAATTCTCCCATGGGATCTTACAGAGCAGACAAGTCTTTTGATGACTAACAGTTAAATAAGTAAAATATACAAGAGGTATCAATTTATTTCAATGTTGTGGTTCATTGATGATGAATTTTCTTAACATCTATCTGGGTGTTTATTTAAAATATCAATCAGCATGTCTGTTTCAAGCTGATATGGAGTTTTCTATAGTGGAATAATTTTAAAATAGCTTGTATATCTCAAATAACAGAGTAGACACAGAATTAGAGCTTGAGTTGTGACATTTTTTGAGTAAGCCCCTAGGTTGATTTACAGCATTATCAATATATTAACAGTTCCTTTTGTAAGTCTAAATGTTTATATGACAACCATAAACTCAAGCCAAAGTTATGCAAATTATGTGAAAGAACACAATTAAGAATCAGTAAAAAAAACACCAAGCCTTTTTGGGTCAGAATATCTAGATTTTAAATCATATCTTTCCCTGTAAAAGTGGAATAACAAAAGCTACCTGAAATTGAGTAAAATAATATATTAGATCAGGCAAGATTTCAATTTGGTAAAAAACAGCATCTAAATTTTAGTGACCTCATGTAGCAAAGTTTATCTCTTATTCATGCTACATGTTTCAATTGGTTGGCAAGCATATGGGAGTGAATAAGAGTTTGTCATCTTTCAGGTTCACTATACAAAATGCATAATATAGAGATTTATCACACTTTTTACTGTGCTCCAGCCTAACATGCACATGTTATTTCTGTTTCTAGCCTATTGACCAGAATTGGCCAAATTGGTCAGATGCCTTTGTTTTTTGTTTTGTTTTCTTTTGTTTGTTTGTTTTTTGTATTTTTCTGAAATGAGAAGTGGGGAGGCAGAGAGAAAGACTCCCACATGTGCCTGACCAAGATCTACCTGGCAAGCCCACCAGGGGGCAATGCTCTGCTCATCTTGGGCATTAGTTGCAACTGGAACCATTCTAGTGCCTAAAGCAGAGGCTATGGAGCCATCCTCAGTGCCTGGGCCAACTTTGCTCCAAAGGAGACTTGGCTGTGGGAAGGGAAGAGAGAGACAGAGAGAAAGTAGAGGGGGAAGGGTGGAGAAGCAAATTGGTGCTTTTCCTGTGTGTCCTGGCTGGGAATCGAACCTGGGACTTCCAAACACCAGGCCAATGCTCTACTGCTGAGCTAGCCGGCCAGTGCCGGTCATATGGCTTTGATTAACTATAAAGAAAAGAGAGCCATGTAGCTTTGTGTTTCTTTTTTTTTTTTTTTAATTTTTTTTTTATTCATTTTAGAGAGGAGAGACAGAGAGACAGAGAGAGACAGCGAGGAGAGAGAGACAGGGGGGAGGAGCTGGAAGCATCAACTCCCATATGTGCCTTGACAGGGCAAGCCCAGGGTTTCGAACCGGCGACCTCAGCATTTCTAGGTCAATGCTTTATCCACTGTGCCACCACAGGTCAGGCCGCTTTGTGTTTCTAGAAGGAGAATGAAGCAGATATCAGGAGCACAAAGCATTTCTATCATAAGAATTAGGTGAAATAATGCATGAATAAAGGTGTAATGCTGAACTTGCCAAAAACATCCACAGAAATGTAGATACTTATTTTTTTAATTCAGAAATTTGTAGATTGAATTAGTAGTCTTTATTTCTTTTAGGAAATTTTAAGCTTTGAAAGGAAGCATGGTGTAAGCAAAACTCTAGATTTCAGGTTAGATCTGGTTCTAGTTATGGGTCTGCAACTAATTTTTCACCCTAGAAAAGTTGTATATTGTCTCTGTATCATATTTTTAAATTACTTTGATTTTATTAAGCATTCTTCTACAGAGTTTCTTTCAATTTAAGATTATTTAAACATTCTTCTTTGACTACGTATCTTTATAGAATAACTAGACCTAACTATTTTGTAACCCAAAGTTAAGTGAGTAAATTTTGTTTTTTAAATTATCCCTGGTAGACAGCATTACACTTAAACACTTGAAATATTGGAAACACATGTGGTAAAAAAAAAGTACTAAAATAGTGTTCAGTTAGTTATGAACACTGAAATCTGGTAGAGAATGACAGGTCCTTAATGTAGTTGTTTTTAGCTGCAAGGCATATAATAGACATGGATAATTTAAAAAAATGTTGTTATCCCAGAAGATTTAAAATGTTCTTTAAGGTAAAGATATAAAGTAGATTTATTCATAATCTTGTTTTAAATTTTTTATGCCTTCTTATTTAAACCCCAAATTCAGTAGATTTTCTATGTTTGCCTTAAGCAAGAAATGGTATTCACAGCATAATCCAGATAAAAGAGACTCCATCTTTCTGTACAAAAAGTTTATGTCACTGACCCCATTTGAAGAGATCAGGCCTTTTTTTTTTTTTTTTTTGTATTTTTCTGAAGCTGGAAACGGGGAGAGACAGTTAGACAGACTCCCGCATGCGCCCGACCGGGATCCACCCGGCATGCCCACCAGGGGCAACACTCTGCCCACCAGGGGGCGATGCTCTGCCCCTCTGGGGCGTTGCTCTGCCACGACCAGAGCCACTCTAGCTCCTAGGGCAGAGGCCAAGGAGCCATCCCCAGCGCCCGGGCCATCTTTGCTCCAATGGAGCCTTGGCTGCGGGAGGGGAAGAGAGAGACAGAGAGGAAGGGGGGGGTGGAGAAGCAAATGGGCGCTTCTCCTATGTGCCCTGGCCGGGAATCAAACCCGGGTCCCCCGCACGCCAGACCGACGCTCTACTGCTGAGCCAACCAGCCAGGGCCTAAAGTTTTCATGGAAGACAAAATTGAACATATCCTTGAAGCATAACTAGAATATAAATGATAGTAAAATGAGAAAATTCATATTCAATATCAATTATGCTATTTTTATATTTAAGATTCAGTGAGTATTTAAATTCTGTTGCTCTGTTTCTACATTAGGTAAATGGTTTAATAAAATTTAACACTTAAGATATTAGAATGCAAAGACTGTATAAATTATAAACCATTGCCTAATTTAAGAATTTATTTATTCTCCTTGCGTTCTTTAAGGTCTATACAAAATATGAAATCAGTACATGGTATCTGAATGAATGCACGTTTAAGATAGAATGATTAATGCTTTTAAAAGCTAACTATAAATTTGAGGGTAACTGGACAGTCAGGGCCTGTTCTAGATTTCAACCTCGTGTATGGAAAATCTGCCTTCCAACTCGTTATCTATTCAATCTTACATGAGATAATTTTGTTTGTGCTTAATAATGTTTCCTATAAAGTTATTGGATAATATTTAAAGTGATTAACTGTATTTTTAAATTTGCAAGTATGGCCAAAATTTGTACACTTTTCCCTTCTACAGAATTATATTAAAATTAATACTTACACGATTATTTCCATGATGTCACTCAAGTGATATGTAAATACAGGCTATATTCTGCTTATTCAGAGCCTTAAAATAAATTTAAGTTATTTAGTTGCTTATATTGGAGTAAAAAAAGGGGGGATGAAAAATAAATTTAAAACTGATAGAGAATATGGAAGAAAATAACAATGCAAGCAAGAATTTTTTGCCTGATTTTTCACTCCTGTTTCCCAGTGGCTCGATTAAGTTCAGGCACATAGAAGTGACTAAATAAATTTTGTTCATTATATGTAAAGGATGAGAAAAATATTTGGTTTATAGTGTGTAGATTACATGGAATATGAGCAGAAAGAAAATAATGAAGGAAAAAGAAAGAAAATACACAATCAATCAGGCAGTGTGGTGTTGGAAGAAATGCCAGGAGACACTTTCTCTAAGCCTGGATGGACAAAAAGGAGAATAAATGGAACAAAAACAAGATTCATTTTGGTTTTATTACAATCACTGTATCATCTAAAGCCTTCTGGACTACTTCAGAAAGTGGAAAGTTTTCAGTCACCAGAGGTTTGTGACAATGATATTATATGTGTGCTGGGGAAAGAATTCAAGGCGTAGATCAATGTCCTTAAATTTGAGGATAACTGGAGTGTTAGAACCACCTCTGAATTTAGATCCCCTACATATCAATAGAAAATGAATAAAATGATATTAACCTTTTTATATTATTAAATTGAAATATTCTGTGAGAATAGAACATGGAAAATTTATAGTGTGTTTTGAAAGAATCAGAGAAAAGTCAAAAATAGACTCAGTTACAATTTCCTTTTTCACTTGTCTATTAGGAAGACGATAAAGGAGATTTAAGAAGGGAGAAAAAGACAGATGTTCTTTAACTTATCCATGGTAGAATTTGCCCTCCTCTATTTGAACCAAAATGAAGCATTTGAAATAAAACATAAGACAGATCTTTGTCACTAATATTTTTATTGCATTTAATTCCTCAAACATTACATCATTTCCCCTATTATTTTGTAAGCTGCATGAGTTATTTTTAAATAATATATTTTATAGTTGGAATAACATTTTATTTAATTCAAGAATCTAGGCCCTGGCCAGTTGGCTCAGTGGTAGAGCATCGGCCTGGCGTGCAGGAGTCCCGAGTTCGATTCCCAGCCAGGGCACCCAGGAGAAGTGCCCATCTGCGTCTCTACCCTTCCCCCTCTCCTTCCTCTCTGTCTCTCCCCTCCCACAGCCAAGGCTCCATTGGAGCAAAGTTGGCCTGAGCGCTGAGAATGGCTCTGTGGCTTCTGCCTTAGGTGCTGGAATGGCTCTGGTTGCAACAGAGTAACCCCCCAGATGGGCATAGCATCACCCCCTGGTGGGCGTGCCAGGTGGATCCTGGTCGGGCGCATGCGGGAATCTGACTGCCTCCCCGTTTCCAACTTCAGAAAAATACAAAAAAAAAAAAAAAAAAAAAAGAAAAAGAAAAAAAAATGAAGAATCTAAATATTCAGCCTAAAGGCATTCTTATGTAGTTTTTATTCTTTCAGAGATTAAAAGAAAACTAATTAGTAATCAAACTTTCACCATCCTCTTTGCTTACAGTTTTAAAAATACAGCTATGCTTTTTTGGTCTTTGCCTAAAGGAAATATATTAATAAGAGCAATCTGGTTCATTGTAAATCAAAAGGCAACTATCATCCTCTACTTCAATGCTCAATACAATTTTAGATTTAAGAAAGAAACTTAGGCTACAATTAATTACCATACAAAGCATAGATGGCACTGTGGTGGTAGCTTTTTGCTAGAAAGTAATTTTGAATATTATTTAAAAAATCAATAATACATCCATATAAATACCCAGCTTCAAAATAAAATACTTCTCCAGGTATATAAGACTATAGTACAAAATATTACAAATTATGATTGTCTAAAACTAGGAAATTTTTTATAGCAAATATTAGTGTAATGGAGTAAAACAAGCAAAATAAAAATGACATATTTTAAAAAATTTACACCTTAATAAATTTCATCATATTAAAAATATATAATTTATGTATTGTCCGTGACCTGGTTCAGAAGCCTGGTATCTTTAATAGCAAGAAAAAAATTGAAAAAATTTGAGAAGAACATAATATATGTTTAGGTAACATTATCTTCAATTTTACTCTGAATCTGTGTTCCTGCATGATTTAGACATCTGGTCTTTCTATAATGCAATCATTAAAATTACTCTTCCATCCTTCTTCATCATTTCTGCTTTTTTTGTAGAAATTTTTATATATAATTTATCTCTGAATATTTTAGGTTATTTTATTCTCAAATAACCAGAATTAAGTATTTAGTTTAACTTTTAATGATTTATTCTTTAGTATTAAAAGTATTTAGAGCACTAACTTTTTCTTGGAATACATGTACACCGTGTTGCCATAATTGATGATCATATGGTCATTAAGTATAATGTAGGGTCTTAAAATCCTAGAACTGTTTGGGATTTAATGTTGTTTAATTTATTTTATTATTATTAATTTGTTTTAAATTATTAATTTTTGTAATGTTTATCATAGTTATATAAATATTTTATGATTTAAAAAATAATCTCTTTAAAGTGTGTCATAAATTCAAAACAAACGTTTTCATCTTTTTTTTTTTTTTTTTTTTTTTTTAGTTCCTTATTTTTTTCTGAAGCTGGAAACGGGGAGAGACAGTCAGACTCCCGCATGCGCCGGACCGGGATCCACCCAGCACGCCCACCAGGGGCGACGCTCTGCCCACCAGGGGGCGATGCTCTGCCCCTCCAGGGCGTCGTTCTGCTGCGACCAGAGCCACTCTAGCACCTGGGGCAGCGGCCAAGGAGCCATCCCCAGTGCCTGGGCCATCTTTGCTCCAATGGAGCCTTGGCTGCGGGAGGGGAAGAGAGAGACAGAGAGGAAGGAGGGGGGATGGAGAAGCAAATGGGCGCTTCTCCTATGTGCCCTGGCCGGGAATCAAACCCGGGTCCCCCGCACGCCAGACCGATGCTCTACCACTGAGCCAACCAGCCAGGGCCACGTTTTCATCATTGTAATGAAATCTATGTACTATTTTGAAGCTTATAGAATTATGTCATACCACCCATTGTTTGTAGAATAGTAGATAGACATCATGATATCATTTGATATAATTTATTATAGTGCTTATTAACAAAGATTGTTAGCTTAGAAAGCATTTTTGTGGCCCTGGCCAGTTGGCTTAACAATAGAGCCTTAACTCGGGGTGTGGAAGTCCTTGGTTTGATTCTCGGTCAAGGTACAGAGAAGAGGCAGCCATCAGTTTCTGCCCCTTCTTCCTCCTTTCCTTCTCACTCTCTCTCTCTCTATCTCTCTTTCTCTCTCTTTGCCTCCTGTAGCTATGGCTTAATTGATTTTAGTGCATAGCCCCCTGGTGCTGAGGATGGCTCCATTGAGCCCCAGCCTCAGGTGATAAAATAGGTTGGTTGCTGAACAGTGAAACAATGGCCCCATATGGGCAGAGTATTGGTCCCAGACAGGGGTTGCCAGGTAGATCCTGGTTGGGGTACATGCGGAAGTCTGTTTCTGTATCTTCCCTATTTTCACTTAAAAATAAATAAATAAATACATGAAAACATTTTTTTGAAAACAGTAATAAGTGAAACAAAATTTATAAACAAATTTGTATAGGTGATCCATTATCTGTACCTGAGATATTCCATCCTAAGGCTGGTTCTCAGTATATTAGATAGTTAAGGAAATTTTAAAGTTATAAACAACATGCATCATTATAAAATTAAAATTAATTTGTTAGAAGACACATCATTTGCAAAACTCTTAAACAATTAATCAATGACCTTCACTCTACCATGAACATTTCTTCTAATTCATTCCTATACCATCCTCATATATCATAAAATCCCCCATATGTTAAGACTATCTGGAGTTAAGAGTCTCAGACAATGGCACTTAATCAGGGATGTCTTCTAGAAGTCTCCTAGAAAGCATTCTACAAACAGGTGTCTTTATTTTAACCCATTGCCAGAGAATGGTATATAACTTGTTTCACTTATTCTATGAAAAATCTATTGATTTTCTATGGCCTATATTTGGCTAGACACTGAACACAGAAATAGGAGTAACAACAGAACTGGTTCTTCTCATCATGTCACTGACAATCAATTGGAATATAAAAAAAGTAGTCAGTTATTCAAAAAAATGTAAAACTGGGCCTATCACAATGGCTGAAGTAGAAATATACATGGTGTGGAGTCTAGGGAAAAGTTGTCTCACTTGATATACTCTTCTTATTGTCCTGTAATGACCATCTTCCTATCTGAAACCCAAGGTGATCCTTAGAATGTCATCTAAACCTCATTTTCCTTACTGTCTTTGAACCTCTGATGAGTGTAGGGCCTTTCACTTTCTTATGTTTTGGAGGTTTTCATACATATATATAAAATTAAACATGGTCATTTTTGCTTGTTAATCTTTCTCATATCTATTTGATTGTTAGGGAAGTCCAAAGGACCCCAAGAGTAGAGAAAAGTTTCTTCCACACATTAGCCTGAACAATTCACAAAGTAACCATTAATTTATGGGCACAGTGTGTTCTTTCTTGTTTTTTAAGTCTATTTCTAGTAATAAAAGGAGAGAGGAGACAGAGACAGATGAAGAAGGAAAGAAAAAGGGAGGAAAAGGGAAAAGAGAGAGAAAGAGAGATATCAGAAAGCAATATCTGGGAAATCTAATGTTTCAGGAGTCCTAACACCCACTGTCATCTTCCAAGGGAAATGTTAGTTAAGACCAGTGAGGGTACTCCTGCGAAATGACTCATGTTTTCATCTTTAGATGAGAATTCTTGCAATATCTGAGAAAATCTTAGACTCTGTTTTCACCTTATATAACTTGTCTCTTAGGTAAATAATTTCTACCACCAAGATGAAGAAAAGAAGTAACCATAGTTGAGTCTATCAAAATTACTGTTGAGCATGTGTGCTCAGGCATTTACCAACAAATCCACAAACATTACCCACATAAATATTGTGTGTGTGTTTAACAAAGAAGAATAAAAATAGATAGGTTGAGTTCATAAATTCAAATGAAAATTTTATTTGGAACAGACTAGTAAAAACAATTAGCTAAAAAGATAATCAACATTATAAATACAAATACCTTCCTCATGGGCACATATAATTATACACATCACATACATTGATTACGATTCTCTCTCTTACTATTATTACTACTGTAATGTTTCTATTTGTAATCCACTTCTTCTTTCTTCCTGTTTACAGCCTATATAGTCACAAATTGTTCAGCTTTACATAATGGATTTAAAACCTGAAAAATGTCAAAATATTAAGTATTTTCCATCGCATTTCTTTTTAATTAACTAGTTCATTTAATGGCTCTTCTTAGACATGTTTAGATTAATGTCTACCTTTAGAGCAACAAATTATTCCAAATATACATAATTTGTCATGGAAGCAACCTTTAAATTTACTAAATTCTGCCTACAACACAGAGCAATTAATGTTTGTGCATTTGAGTCTAACTATTCCGTACAGTGGTTAGAATGTAAAATACTATTGAGATCAGGAACTCAATTTACTGTTACAGAATTTCAGTGAAGTTAAACATAATAGACAATAATGACACTGATGTTACATAGGTGTTTGAGTGATTATTGACAATTACTCAAAAGTCTTTCAACCAATTTGAGACATAAACTTATTTGGCCTTAATGAAGATATTTTCCTTTATTTTTTTATTTTTTTATTATTATTAACTTTAATGGGGTGACATTGATAAATCAGGGTATATATGTTCAGAAAAAACATCTCCAGGTTATTTTGACATTTGATTATGTTGCATAACCCTCACCCAAAGTCAAATTGTTTCCGTCACCTTCTATCTGCTTTTCTTTGTGCCTCTCGCTTCCGCACATCTCCAACCCCCCCCCCCGTAACTACCACCCTCTTGTCCATGTCTATAAGTCTCACTTTTATGTTACACCTATGTATGAAATGATATAGTTCTTAGTTTTTTCTGATTTACTTATTTCACTCAGTATAATGTTATCAAGGTCCATCCATGTTGTTGTAAATGATCCGATGTCATCATTTCTTATGGCTGAGTAGTATTCCATAGTCTATATGTACCAATGATTTTTAACCCACTCGGCCACTGACGGACACTTGGGCTGTTTCCAGATCTTCGTTATTGTAAACAATGCTGCCATATACATGGGGGTGTATTTCTCCTTTTGTAACAGTGCTATGATGTTCTTGGGATATATTCCTAAAAGTGGGATAGCTAGGCCAAAAGGCAGTTCAATTTTTAATTTTTTGAGGAATCTCCATACTGCTTTCCACAGTGGCTGCACCAGTCTGCATTCCCACCAGCAGTGCAGAAGGGTTCCCTTTTCTCCACATCCTCACCAGCACTTATTCTGTGTTGTTGTGTTGATGAGTGTCATTCTGACTGGTGTGAGGTGATATCTCATTGTGGTTTTAATTTGCATTTCTCTAATGATTAGTGATGTTGAGCATTTTTTTATATGCCTATTGGCCATCTGTACGTCCTCTTTGGAAAAGAGTCTATTCATTCTATGGCCCATTTTTTATTGTATTGTTTGTCTACTTAGTGTTGAGTTTTACAAGTACTTTATAAATTTGGATTATTAACCCCTTATCAGACGTATTGTTGAATATGTTCTCCCATTGTGTAGTTTGTCTTTTTATTCTGTTCTTGTTGTCTTTAGCTGTACAAAAGCTTTTTGGTTTGACATAGTTCCATTTGTTTATCCTATTTTTTATTTCACTTGCCCATGGAGATAAATCGGCAAATATATTGCTGCGAGAGATGTCGAAGAGCTTACTGCCCATGTTTTCTTTTAAGATGCTTATGGTTTTATGGCTTACATTTAAGCCTTTTATCCATTTTGAGCTTATTTTTGTGAATGATGTACGATGGTGGTCTAGTTGCATTTTCTTTGCAGGTAGATGTCTAATTCCCCACACCATTTGTTAACGAGGCTGTCTTTACTCCATTGTATGCTCTTACCTCCTTTGTCAAATATCAGTTGTTCATAAAGGTGTGGGTTTATTTCTGGATTCTCTGTTATGTTTCGTTGATTATATTCCTGTTCTTATGCCAGTACCAGGTTGTTTTGAGTACAATGGCCTTGTAGTATAACTTGATATCAGGAAGCATGATACCTCCCTCTTTATTCTACCTTTTCAAAATTGCTGAGGCTATTTGTGTTGTTTTCTGGTTCCATATAAATTTTTGGAATATGTGTTCTATATCTTTGAAGTATGTCATTGGTATTTTAATTGATATTGCATTGAATTTATAAATTGCTTTGGGCATTATAGACATTTTATGATGTTAATTCTTCCTAACCATGAGCACAGTATATGCTTCCATTGGTTTGTATCTTCCTTGATATCTTTTATCAATGTTTTATAATTTTCTAAGTGTAAGTCTTTAATCTCCTTGGTTAAATTTATTCCTAGGTAGTCTATTTTTTTTTATTGCAATAGTGAAGGAGATTGTTTTCTTAATTTCTCTTTCTGACAGTTCATTGTTGGTGTATAAAAATGCCTCTGATTTCTGTGTATTAATTTTATATCTTGCCACCTTGCTGAATTCATTTATCAGGTCCAGTAGTTTTTTGACTGAGACTTTAGGGTTTTCTATATACAATATCATATCATCTGCAAATAATGATAGTTTTACTTCTTCTTTTCCAATTTGGATGCCTTTTATTCTTCTTCTTGTCTGATTTCTGTGGCTGGGACTTCCAGAACTATGTTGAATAAGAGTGGTAAAAGGAGGCACCCCTGCCTTGTTCCTGATCTCAAGAGGATTGCTTTTAATTTTTTTCCATTGAGTATGATGTTGGCTGTGGGTTTGTCATAGATGGTCTTATAGTGTATGTTCCCTGTATTCTCATTTTGCTGAGAGTTTTGATCATGAATGGGTGCTGGATTTTATCAAATGCTTTTTCTGCAACTATTGAAATTATCATGTGGTTTTTCTTCTTCCTTTTGTTTATATGATGAATCACATTAATTGATTTGCAAATATTGTACCAGCTTTGTCCCCCAGAATAAATCCCACTTTATCATGGTATATGATTTTTTTCATATATTGCTGGATCTGGTTTGCTAATATTTTGTTGAGGATTTTAGCATTTAAATTCATCAGGATATTAGCTATAATTTTTATTCTTTGTTTTGTCTTTGCCTGGTTTTGGAATCAGAATTATTCTCGCCACATAAAATGAGCTTGGAACTCTTCCTTCTTTTGAATTTTTTGAAATACCTTGAGAAAGATAAGAGTTAGTTCTTTGAATATTTGGTAGAATTCACTTGTGAAGCCATCAGGCCCCGGACTTTTCTTTGTTGGGAGTTTTTTGATAACTGTTTTGTTCTCATTTTTTGTAATCTGTCCATTTAGGTTTTCTGATTCTTCCAGATGATTTTTGGAAGATTATATGTTTCAAGGAATTTTTCAATTTCATCTAGGTTGTCTAGTTTTTTGGCATACAGTTCTTCATAGTACTTTCTTACAATATTATGTATTTCTGTTGTGTCAGTTGTTATTTCTCCATTTTCATTTCTAATTTTATTTATTTGAGTCTTCTCTCTTCTTTTCTTGGTGAGTCTTGTTAAAGGTTCATCGACCTTGTTTACCCTTTCAAAGAACCAGTTCCTGGTTTCATTGATCCTCTGTATTGTTTCTTTAGCCTCTATGTCAATTATTTCCACTCTGATATTTATTATTTCCTCCCTTTTACTACCTCTGGGCTTTACTTGCTGTTCTTTTTCTAGTTCTTTTAGATGAAGGGTCAAGTTGTTTGAGCTTTTTCTAGATTCTTAAGGTATGCCTGTAATGCTATAAACTTCCCTCTCAGGACTGCTTTTGCTGTGTTCCATAAATTGTTGAGATGATATATGCTCATTATCATTTGTTTCAAAGAATTTTTTTATTTTTACTTTGATCACATTTTTAATTCATTCATTATTTAATAGCATACTATTTAGTTTCCAACTGTAAGTATTTTTGAGTTTTTCTCTTATGGTTGATTTCTAGTTCAATGCCATTGTGATCAGAGAAAATGCTTGATATGATTTCAATCTTCTTAAATTTGTTGAGACCACTTTTGTGCCCTATCATGTGGTATCCTAGAGAATGTACCATGAGCACTGGAAAAGAATGTTTATTCTGTTGCTTTAGGGTGAAAGGTTCTGAAGATATCCATTAAATCCAGGTGATCTATTGTGTCCTTTAAGTCTGTTGTTTTTTTGTTAATTTTCTTTCTTAAGGATCTATCTAGTGATGTTAGTGGGGTATTGAAATCCCTTACTATTATAGTATTGCTGTTGATTTCACTGTTTATATCCATCAAAGTCTGCTTTATATATTTAGGTGCTCCTATATTAGGTGTGTAGGTATTTAAAATGGTTATATCTTCCTGTTGGATTGCTCCCTTTATCATTATGTAGTGACCTTCTTTATCTCTTACGATAGCCTTTGTTTTAAAGTCTATTTTGTCTGATATAAGTATTGCTACCCCAGCTTTTTTTTCATTTCCATTTGCATGAAATATTTTTTTCCATCCTTTTACCTTCAGTCTATGTGCATCATTTGTTTTATGGTGTGTCTCTTGTAGACAGCATATGTACGGGTCCTGTTTTTTTATCCACGTAGCTACCATATGTCTTTAGATCGGATCATTTAATCCAGTGTTTTTCAACCAGTGTGCCGGAGCACACTAGTGTGCCATGAGACATGGTCAGATGTGCCGTGGGGAAATTAAACATGGGTCCCCAAACTATGGCCCCACGTGCCGAATGGCACACGGAGGCTACTTATTTGGCCCGCCACCAGCTGCCTCCATCTGAACATAAACATTCCCCTCACAATCTCTCCAGCTATCAGCAACAGGAAGAGTGGAGGCACAGAAAACACTCACTGACCAATCACCTTCTAGGATCCATCCCGACCACTAGCGATTAACCAATAGTAGGCTGCCTCTCATCCACACCCAGGAAGGTCCCCGCTTGGGCTACCGCGCATTTGTCATTGTGTGGCCAAGGCGAGTAGTTGAAGCTGCTACTCCTCCCCATGGTCCCGATTTCTAATCCTGGTCAGGACTGGATTAGAGGTAAATGTTGCCACCACTAGATGAAGCCTCAGCCTCAGCTGGTTATGTCTATCCTGATGGTGTATATAGATATTTGACCTTTTTCTTTTTAAAAGAGGCCCTCGCAGAAGGTGATACACAATGCATCACAATGTTATCTAACTTTAAAGCTAAAGTTTGCTGATCTTCCTTTGGACAGTTTTTGGTTATCTGTTGCCAAGGAGTTCCCCATTCTGGCCAACAAAGCTATTTTGACATTGCTCCCATTTTCAACCACATATCTATGTGAGCTTAGCTTCTCAAGCTTGACTGCGATAAAAACTAAAAACAGAGAGAGACTGAGAACTGTTGAGGAAGAGCTTCGTGTGTGTCTTTCTACCATTCCTGCCAGGATATCCCTTTTGTGTTCATCGAAACAGGCCCAAGTTTTACACTAAGTGAGTATAAATACATTTAGAAACTATATTATTAACTATATGTATAATATGTACTGTGTTAGAGTGTCATTTTGTGTCATTTTGGTACGTGGTGTGCCCAGGATTTTGTAAATGTAAAAAATGTGCCGTAGCTCAAAAAAGGTTGAAAATCACTGATTTAATCCATTTACATTTGCGGTTATTATTGATATATAGTTGTTTATTGCCATTTCATTTTTAAAAGCTGTATTCCTTTTTTGCTATATTCCTTTTCCCCTTTGATCTGTTTACAACAGATCCTTGCAGCATTGGTTTGGTTGTATTGAATTCCTTCAGTTTTGGGGGTTTTTTTTTGTCTGGGAAGCTTTTTATTTCTCCTTCAATTTTAAACCATAGCCTTGCTGGATAAAGTTGTCTTGGCTGTAGGCTCTTTTTCTACATTACTTTGAATATTTTTTGCCATTCCCTTCTGGCCTCAAATGTTTCAGTTGAGAAGTCAGATGTCAACCTTATGGGGGCTCCTTTGTAGATGATAGCCTTTTTTTCTCTATCAGCTTTTAATATTTTCTCTTTATCACTTAGCTTTGGTATTTTAATTATGATGTGTCAGTGTAGATTTCTTTGGGTTTCTCTTTAATGGAGTTCTCTGTGCTTTTTGAACTTGTGAGAGTTTTTTCTGCTTTAATTTAGGAATATTTTCAGCTATGATGTGATTGAACAATGTCTCTATCCCTTGTTCTTTCTCTTCTTCTTCAGGAACCCCTATGATGCAGATGTTATTTCTCTTCACGTTGTCACAGAGCTCTGTTAGAGTTTCCTCAGTTTCCTTATTGAGTTTCTTTTGTTTTTTTCTGCTCTGCTTCTGTGCCTTCATTTATCTTGTCCTCTAACTCACTGATTTGAATTTTAGCTTCATCCATCCTTCTTTTAATTCCTTCCATTGTGGTCTTTATTTCTGATATTGTATTTGTCATTTCTGACTGATTCTTTTTTATTATTTAAATGTCCTTCTGTATATTTGCTATGTCTTTAGGTGTTCTTAATGACCATCTATTGTTGTTCTAAGATCTTTGAGCATCCTAACAATCATTAACTTAAACTCTGCATCCAGTAATTTGGTTATATCTGACTCATTTATATCTTTTTGTGGGGATTTCTTTTGATTCATTTGTGTTGCATTTCTCTGTCTTCTCATTTTGACTGTATATAAAAAGGTTTTGGCCTCTGGAGTCCAATTGATGTGGCCTCTGTGCTCCTTTGGTGTGGTCTGTCTGCAGGTCCACCTCTCCCTCTGCCACAGCCTCAGGCATTTGGATACAGGTGTTGCCATTGACAGCCCACTGGGACTGCCAGTGAGGTTTCTGCCTCTCCTCCACCAGAAGGGCTGTGATCACATGCCTGTGTATACAAGCCTTAGCGGCCTCGGGCTTAACTCCTCTCCCATGGCTGTGACCATGTCTGGGCTTCAAGCTTTGGCTCCACAGGCAGGGGTAAGCACCTTTGCCCAGCTGCGGGCTCCTCCTGTTTCCAGGTTTTCATCCTGCCCCTGCAGGAGGAGCCTGCTCGTGGGTCTGTTGCAAACCTCAGCTCAGCCAGCAAGGTGGGGCTACATATCCACTCTCAGTTGCAGGACTCTGCCTGTTCTGGGCTTTTGCCGCACCCCTGCAGGAGGAGCCAGCTCACAAGTTTGGCTGCAAGCCTCAGTTTTGTGAGTAGGGTGAGGCTGCATGCCTGTACGCCCTTGCTCAGCAGCAGGTCTCTTCCCCTTCCTGGGCTCCCACCCTTCCACCACAGGCAGGATTTCAGGAGGGCATGCAGCTGGGCCTGACCACTTTTGTGCATCCCCTCCTCCCTCGCTGGGCAAGACTGAGCTCACACCTGGGACTCAGTCATTGCCAGCCAGCTTCCATCCTTGCTGATGGAACCCAACTTTTGTGTCCTGCCACCACCCACCCACCAGCAAGCCCTCAGTCATATGGGTGGGGGATGCTGCAGCTCAGACCCTAACACTCCACACTGTAGTCTGGAAAGCTCCCTCCTTCTAAGCAACTCTGCTCTGAGTGCTGCAGGAGAGCTTGTTTGACTGGTGTCCTGCTTCCCTTTGCTGGTATTGCTGTTTCCAAAGAAAATATTTGCTTCAGATTTGGGGAGTGATTCAGTCCAGGGGTTAATGTGGCAGTCCCTCAAAATGTTTCTCCCTGTTCCTCCTTGATTATACTCTCTTCCTGCTGCTCCAGTCCTCTCCTCTCTCCCCGTTTCCTGGAGCCCCAGGTGGGTGGTTGTGAGAGAGGTTTTCTTTGCGGTCCCTTTAAGAAGAATCCTGGGTCTGATAAATCTGTCTCTTTCTCACAAACAGTACTTGTTTTGCAGCTAAATACTGTCTAAACACCTCTTCTAGGTTCTGGGGCTGCAGGATGGGGCTTTGTTCCTGGGGCTCAGGACCCTCCCCTTTCTGCTAAACTCACTTCCTGCCACACAAGACTCTCCAGGCTGGGCAGCTCTCTCCACATTTCTGCTTTTCCTACCAGTCTCAGTGTGGCTTCTTCAGTGTTCCTTGGTTGAAGAGTTCTCTTAGTTTAGTCCAAAGTTGGTTTTTCCAGATGATGGTTCTTAAAATTAAGTTGTAATCCACTTTGGTTCTGGGAGGTGGAAGTTGGTACATCCACCTACTCCATTGCCATCTTGCCACTCTTGAAGATATTTTCTTTCAAATATTTTATTAGAAATTCTGACCCAATTTTTAATAAGTATAATCTTGCTGGATTGGGAAGATAAAACTATTTTAAATCTGTAGTTAGATGTCAAATATATATAATAAAAAAGTTGACTTGCAGTGCTGCACAAAGTTTCTAAAGCTATTGTATATGCTACTGTATAGTTTTTAAAAATTGTTTCCAATTATCAGCCTATATAATCTTCCAATGCAAGGAAGGCATCTATTGACACACATCAAAGTCACATATTTTCTTCATTGTTATTGACAGTGGTATTCTGCCAAAATTTCATGATGGTCCACGAAAGAGTTAATCACCCTGAAGTTGTATGGCACTGTTCTGCAGAGCAAAACCTCTGTATTAGAAGAAATAAGAGTCAGGTGGGAGTGCAGAAATAGGGAAGAGGATGAAAGGGGAATATAAATCAAGGGTATGCAAACGTTTTCTGTACAGGACATATTCGATTTTTTAAAAGCTATATGGCCACTGTTGTAATTACTCAACTTTGCTGTTGTAGCATGAAAGCAATCATATGCAACGTTTGACTCAAGGGACATGTCTTGCTATAATTCAAGTTATTTATAGAACAGGAAACAGGCTTCATTTGGTTTTTGAGTAGTAGTTTGCCGAACTCCCACCTAAACTTTGGATCAGGGTACCATGACAGGAAAACTGCAAGCCAATTTTAATTGATCAATGTGCTTTAGTTGAAATACATAATTTTAGCAATATTTGTTACACATAAAAGGTATATAAAAACAAATTGGATTCTTCTTGAATGGAATTGTATCTAGAGTCCTCAAAATATTTTTATTTTGAACATATGTAAAGAATATAAATAAAGTTTATATTTAACAAATGCCATCAATTATTTTAAATGTTTAATTTGTATATGACTAAAGAATAGTAAGTGTTAAACTTCCAAATTTTGACTTCAGGAAAAGGAATTGTCTGAGGACTGTAAAATCAGAACCTCACAATGAAAGGACAATGGTTATAAGCAATTCCAGGAAATATGTTTGGGTTATAGCTATTTTCTAAAAATGTTAAAGAGACAAAAGTGATATTTTGGTCTTTTTTTCCCTAATCTTATTTTGCAGATAAGAATCACATGGAAAAGTAATGATAGAGTAAATATTAGGTATAAATTACTAAAAAAAGAAAATAAATATTATTTATCAACAGTTTTTCTGTGTGAAGAAAAATATAAAAATGAATAAAAGAGTTCCTACATTGGATGATTCATTCTTCTACTCTGTGTGAAAACTAATACCACTGAAACAACAGAAGCTTTTAAATATATGTTCTAACTCTTTATTCTGAAATAAAATCTTATCCTAATTTTTTTCTTTTGTTATCAAAATCTCTGTATTTTTCAATACCAAAATAGAGTAATTTTATCTGTTTATATAATGCCATTTTTTCTTCTCCTTCTGAATATCTTATTCTTGCAGACACATTCTTCCCACTGTTAACTTCTTCTTCTCTCCTGGATCATTCCATCAGAAAACAAGCCTGAACAGACTAGTGGCACAGTGGATAGTGTGATGGCATGAAACACTGAATACTCAGGTTCAAAACTCCGAGGTTGCTGGCATGAGTGAGGGCTCATCTGGCTTAAGCATGGGCTCACCAGCTTGAGCACAGGGTTGCCAGAGTGATTGTGGGGTCAAAGAGTAACTCCATGGTCACTGGCTTGAAGCCAAGGTCACTGGCTTAATTTCAAGTTTGCTGGCTTGAGTAAGGGATCACTGGCTCATCTGGAGCCCCTAGTCAAGGCACGTATAAAAAAGCAATCAATGAACCATGAGTTATTGCTTCTCATCTCTTTCTGTCTGTCTTTGCATGTGCTTTTCTCTCTCTCTCTCTCTCTCTCTCTCTCTCTCTTGCTAAAAACAAAAAAGAAAAGAAATAAAAAAGATGTGCTCTAGTGTATCCATTAAAAAAATATGACAAAAATCCTCCCCTAGCTACTACTATAACCTTACAATCTATTTCATAGAAAAATAATTTGAGAAAGTTGATAATAATTTCTTCCTCCACTTCTTTGCTGTCTAATATTGTTTTGAAAAAGACCAGGTGTGTTCTATCTCCCCAATTCCACAGAACAGAGCTTACAAAGTTTAAAAATGATCTACCTCTCTTCAAGTACCATTTTCTTCTCTTCCTCCTTCCCACCATTGATAACCATGTATTCTTATAGAAATTATCTTTTCTATTAGATTGCATAATATCACATAGTTATGGTTTTTCTCCTCATTCAATGGCATTCCTAAAAGTTATTTTAGTTCTGTCTCTAAAAGCTATTTTTTCACTAAAAATTATTTTTCAGTTTATCACTAAGAATTTAAGTATTATTAGGCTTAATTTAGAGTCATTGTCTCCTCTCTATATATATTCTTAAGTAAAATCATTACATGTCATTTTTTAAATAGCATTTTTGTACAAATAACTTCAAATATACTACTGGAGCCTTCTCCTCTGAGCTCTAGATCAGCATCTCTAGAGGTCTCCAATAGACTTACAGTTAAAGGTTTCACAGGCATACAAGAATTCTTGATTTTCCTCTTTAAATCTGACCCCCAATCATCTATCCATTAAGGCACAACTATAGAATTATCTTTAATATGTCTCTTACTCAGTCTGCAATAACACCCACCACACCCATATACCACATACCACACACTACACAGTACAAGCAATCTATCAACAAGTTAATATACCCTATATGAATCCACAGTTTTTAAGTTCTCAGCATTCTAATTCAAACCACTTTCTCACCTGCAATGCAGTGGTAGCCAAAGTAGATTTACCATTATTTGTATAGAAAATAATCAATAAATAATAAAGAATAATTTATTATTGATACAAGAATATACTGTTTTGCATACTCACAACTATGAACCTACTTTTGCCAACACCTGTATAGTTTATTAACTACCCTCTCTTATTCACACTTAGAATGAAGTACAAACTTTTTATCATGACTTTCAAGGCCCTGCCTAATTTGAAACCTCACTATTTTTTCATTGTTATGTTTAATATAAAGATCATTTATATTTTACAAGATTCAGCTACTTTAGATGAGTGGTTTTCTTACTATTCTCCAAAAAAATAATTTGTTTTGGCATTCAAGTCTTTTTGGCCCTGGACGGTTTGCTCAGTGGTAGAGCATCGGCAGGTATGTGAAAATCCCAGATTCAATTCCAGGTCAGAGCACACAGGAGAAGCAACCATCTGCTTTTCCACCCTTTACCACCCCACACTCTCCACCATGGCGGCTCGATTGATTCAAGCAAGTTGGCCCCCAGCACTGAGGATGGCTCTGTGGCTTCTTCCTCAGGTGATTAAAATAGCTTGGTTACCAAGCAATGCCCCAGATAAGCAGAGCATCGCCAAATAATGGGCTTGCCAGGTAGATCTCCTTTAGGCTTATGCGGGAGCCTGTCTCTTTACCTCCCTTGCTCTCACTTATTTAAAAAATTAAAAAAAAAATTAATCGTTTTGTCTATTATGTATGTGTTTGTATTGTGAAAGACTTGAAACTGTGATACAGAGCTTGGATCTTGATGTACACTCATTGGTGAGGAGAAGTGATGATCAAAACTTTGTTTAAGCAAGATAAGGAGTGGTGAAGAGTAGAATAGAACAGAAAAGTAAAAATCTAGGGACACACAGACCAGTTCGAATGAAAATAAAAAATCGTAAGTGTCAGGTAATTAGGATCTGGATCAGGTTTTAACAGTAAAGAAAAGTGAGAACACATTTCAGGAGTTCTTGCAGTTTCAAACACATATTAAATGTTTGTTCTGTTCTAAGGGATAATAATGGAGAAATATTAAATTTAAAAAAATGTCACTGCAGTAGATAATGACAGGCACCTGAAAGGAAGAAGCAATTTCAAAGCAACAGAGGAGTCTTATTTCACACATGTTAGATTTGAGAAGCTGAATCGGTAGTGCTCTGGAGATACTTAGCTACGAGGAATAGATGTCTTATAGTTTTGATGGATTTAATTAATCCTTTCACTCTCTGAGTTCTGAACTCATTTAGAAATATGCACAGATTTCATATAGTTCCAAACTATTATTTTGATTGTTAATTAAACTGAATTAGCAAATACCAATTAGGATTCCAAAATATTTAAACTTTTATTTGATTGGCTCATCCTCCCAAGCAACAAAACTTGTTCAGTACATGTACAGCACGACATCAGTTCTTTACTGCTGCATATTTTATCTTGTTTTAAGTTGTGAAACAATTCTGATCTAAATATCAAGCATATAAACTATGTTGAACCTGTATTATTAAAACCTGAATTAAAAGCCTAAGTCACAAATTCTGTATTCACCATTCCTCATTATTCTTTTTTTTTTTCATCTGTAGATAGGACGGTTGTATGTCCTACTTGTTCATAAGTTTTTTATTAAATTTAATGGGGTGGCATTGATGAATCAGGATACATATGTTCAGAGAAACCATCTCCAGGTTATTTTGACATTTGATTATGTTGCATACCCCTCACCCAAAATTAAATTGTCTTCCATCACCTTCTATCTGTTTTTTTTGTGTGCCCCTTCCCTTCTCCTACAGCCTCCCTCTCCTTCCCTTCTTCATCCTCCCCCTCCTCCATAACCATCACACTCTTGTCCGTGTCTCTGAGTCTCATTTTTATGTCCCATCTATGTATGGAATCATATAGTTCTTAGTTTTTTCTGATTTACTTCTTTCACTCAGTATAATGTTATCAAGGTCCATCCATGTTATGATCCGATGTCATCATTTATTATGACTGAGTAGTATTCCATAGTCTATATGCTTTTTAATCCACTCAGCCACTGATGGACACTTGGGCTATTTCCAGATCTTCGCTATTGTGCACAATGCTGCCATAAACATGGGGATGCATTCCTTCTTTTGAAACAGTGCTATGGTGTTCTTGGGGTATATTCCTAAAAGTGGAATAGCTAAGCCAAAAGGCAGTTCAATTTTTAATTTTTTGAGGAATCTCCATACTGTTTTCCACAGTGGCTGCATCAGTCTGCATTTCTACCAGCAGTGTAAGAGGGTTCCCTTTTCTCCACACCCTCGCCAGCACTTATACTATGTTGTTGTGTTGATGAGTGTCATTCTGACTGGTGTGAGGTGATACCTCATTGTGGTTTTAATTTGCATTTCTCTAATGATTAGTGATGTTGGTGATGTTGAGCATTTTTTCATATGCCTATTGGCCATCTGTATGTCTATTTGGAGAAGTGTCTATTTCTTTTGCCCATTTTTTGATTGGATTGTTTGCCTTCCTGGTGTTGAGTTTTACAAGTTCTTTATAAATTTGGGTTATTAACCCTTTATCAGACGTATTGTCGAATATGTTCTCCCATTGTGTGGTTTGTCTTTCTATTCTGTTCTTATTGTCTTTAGTTGTGCAAAAGCTTTTTAGTTTGATATAGTCCCATTTGTCTTTCCTGTCTTTTATTTCACTTGCCCGTGGAGATAAATTGGAAAATATATTTCTCTGAGAGATATCCGAGAGCTTACTGCCTATGTTTTTTTCTAAGAGGCTTATGGTTTCATGGCTACATTTAAATCTTTTATCCATTTTGAGTTTACTTTTGTGAATGGTGTAAGTTGGTGGTCTAGTTTCATTCTTTTACAGGTAGATGTCCAATTTTCCCAACACCATTTGTTAATGAGGCAGTTTTTACTCCATTGTATGCTCTTACCTTCTTTGTCAAATATCAGTTGTTCATAAAGCATTGGGATTATTTCTGGATTCTCTGTTCTGTTCCATTGATCTATATGCCTATTCCTATGCCAGTACCAGGCTGTTTTGAGAACAATGGCCTTGTAGTATAACTTGATATCAGGAAGTGTGATATCTCCTGCTTTATTCTTTTTTTTCAAGATTGCTGAGGCTATTCGTGTTCTTTTTTGGTTTCTTATAAATTTTTGGAAGATGTGTTCTATATCTTTGAAGTGTGTCATTGGTATTTTAATTGGTATTGCATTGAATTTATAAAGTGTTTTGGGTATTATAGACATTTTATGATGTTTATTCTTTCTAACCATGAGCACAGTATATGCTTCCACTTGTTTGTATCTTCCTTGACTTCTTTTATCAATGTTTTATAATTTTCTGAGTGCAAGTCTTCTTATTCATGCAGCTACCCTATGTCTTTTTATCAGATCATTTAATCCATTTACATTTAAGGTTATTATTGATATGTAGTTGTTTATTGACATTTTATTCTTTAAAGCTGTATTCCTCTTTTACTATATTCTTTTCCAACTTTGATATGTTTACAACAGGCCCCTTAACATTTTCTGCAGCATTGGTTTGGTTTTAATAAATTCCTTGAGTTTTTGTTGTTTTTTTTTGTCTGGGAAGCTTTTTATTTCTCCTTCAATTTTAAATGATAGCCTTGTTGGTTAAAGTAGTCTTGGTTGTAGGTTCTTCTTCTGCATTACTTTGAATATTTCTTGCCATTCCCTCTGGCCTCAAGTGTTTCTGCTGACAAGTCGGATATCATCCCTATGGGGGCTCCTTTGTAGGTGATAGCCTTTTTTTTCCCTAGCAACTTTTAATATTTTCTTTATCACTTAGCTTTATTATTTTAATTATGATTTGTCTTGGTGTAGATTTCTTTGGGTTTCTCTTTAATGAAGTTCCCTGTGCTTCTTGAACTTGTGAGAGTTTTTCCTGCATTAATTTAGGAATATTTTCAGCTATGATATAATTGAACAAAGTCTCTATTCCTTGTTCTTTCTATTCTTTTTCAGGATGCAGATGTTATTTCTCTTTATGTTGTCACAGAGCTCTGTTAGAGTTTCCTCATACTTTTTGAGTCTCTTCTTTATTCCACTCTGCTTCCATACCTTCATTCAACTTGTCCTCCAAATCACTGATTCGATCCTCAGCTTCATCCATCCTGCTTTTAATTTCTTCCATTGTGGTCTTCATTTCTGATATTGTATTTGTCATCTCCGACTGATTATTTTTTAATATTTCAATGTCCTTTTTTACTTGCTATTTATTTATTTAGGTGTTCATAGTGACTATCCATTGTTGTTCTAAGATCCCCAAGCATTTAAACAATCATTATTTTAAACTCTGCATCTGGAAGTTTGGTTATTTCCATATCACTCAGTTCATTTCCTGGAAGTTTCTGTTGTTGGTTCATTTGGATTGCACTTCTCTGTCTTTTCATTATGTCTGTGTGTTTGGTTGTGTTGTTTGTAGAGCTAGTTGAGTCTAGGCTTCATGTTGTCTGCCTCCAATTTTCAGTTGTGTTATTTCTAGTTCCTCATTATCCTTAATCAAATCAATTTGCTTCAAATAAATTCAGAATGCATTGCCTGAAAATATATGTCCTAATCCCCTCTGTTATGTTCATATTGTTAATAATAGCAATAACATTTAGTCCTTAGCATGGGTCACCCTATGATAAATATTTTACATTCAAAACATCAGCTCTCACAAAAACTGTATATGGTAGATATTATTATGCTTATTATATACTACATATTTTTTAGAAATCTTGACTTTTAGAAGACTTATTATCAAAAAACTTCAAGTTAAACAGAGATCCAGAAATCCTCCTTAACTCTACCTGTTTACCTGAGGCTTGGATTCATTCAGTCAGATGAACAGATTCATTATATCAACTTGCTTTTTATTTTGGAAGCTCTACTTTGACTTTTGTAAGGCTAGTGGCCATGGCCATTGCAGCCATGCATGTTCTCATTGGATTCAGGCAGACAGTAAAGAAATTGTTCAGCCAGAAAACGGTGGGTCATTCCATTTATTAGAGTCTTGTAAGGGTGGATGAGCAAACAGGCCAGAAAAACTGCTTTCCTTTCCTCAGAGCTCCCAAGACCCAACTTGGTTTCTGGTTCCACAACCCAGACTCATTTTCTGGACTCACCCTCTGGACTCACAGGCCCCCACCAACCTCAGGTCTCTCTCTCTCTCTCTCTCTCTCTCCCTCTCTCCTTCTCTCTATCTCTTTGAACTCATCAGCAAAACAGGCATGATGGAAATATCCCTTTTCCTGCAAACAATAACAAACAGTTGCTCCTACCCATAGAGGCAGGCAAACCACAATTTGTAATCTGCCAACCTGAGAGAAAGCACTCACAGCTTCCATAGACTATGCACATGTGACACTGCCCCAATACAAGTAATAGAACCTAAAAAACACTTGTGTATAACAACATCTTATACACATTTTGAAGCTATCTTTTCATCCAGATTAGGCTTCCTAACCCATGTTGGATTCATAGTACTTGGCAGAGACTTCATCTTTATCCCTTCAATCTTACTCCATGTTGCTATCTTTAATGTGTAACATCAGAACTTCAGCTTTTTTAAGGCAAGTTTTGCCACCTTTATATTGACCAGGCATTTTAGCGTAGAAAAGCTATTCCCTTAAAAATACGCTATCACTAAAACACAATACCCTTTCCCAATTTAAACTCTCTCTGGTGAATATGAAGAGCTTCAAATGTCATATTACTATGTTATTTCATTAAAAATACAAAGGTTTTATCAATTTTT
This sequence comes from Saccopteryx leptura, assembly GCF_036850995.1. Lineage (NCBI taxonomy): Eukaryota > Metazoa > Chordata > Mammalia > Chiroptera > Emballonuridae > Saccopteryx > Saccopteryx leptura. The sequence continues at coordinate 236,672,090 of NC_089505.1, read as the reverse complement.
AAGTACACCATTCATTTAAGTATCTCTAGGGAAGAAAATTACAAATTATAATATAATTAATTAATTGTAAGACAGATTTCTGAGTTTTTAATTTTGAAAAAGTTGTGTCTTAAATATCTCAACATGATAAAGGCCATATATGATAAACCATCAGCTAACATCATATTAAATGGCACAAAACTGAAGGCTTTCCCCCTTAAATCAGGAACAAGACAGGGTTGTCCACTCTCTCCACTCTTATTTAACGTGGTGCTAGAGGTTCTAGCCAGAGCAATCAGACAAGACAAAGAAATAAAAGGCATTCATATTGGAAAAGAAGAAGTAAAGGTATCACTTTTTGCAGATGATATGATCCTATACATCAAAAACCCCAAAGAATCCACAAAAAGACTACTAGAAACAATAAGCCAATACACTAAGGTCGCAGGATACAAAATTAACATACAAAAGTCCATAGCTTTTCTATATGTAAACAATGAAATGTTTGAGAACAAACTCAAAAAAATAATCCCATTCACGATAGCAAAAAAAAAAAAAAAAAATACCTAGGAATAAACATAACAAAAAATGTAACGGATTATATAATGAAAAATACAAACCATTGTTAAGGGAAATCAAAAAAGATACAATGAGATGGAAGAATATTCCTTGCTCTTGGATAGGAAGAATAAATATAATTAAGATGGCCATATTACCCAAAGCAATATACAAATTTAATGCAATTCCCATCAAAATTTCAATGACATTTTTTAAAGAAATGGAACAAAAAAATCATCAGATTTATATGGAACTATAAAAACCCCCGAATAGCCAAAGCAATCCTAAAGAAAAAGAATGAAGCTGGGGGCATTACAATACCTGATTTCAAACTATATTATAGAGCCACGACAATCAAAACAGCATGGTATTGGCAGAAAAATAGACACTCAGACCAATGGAACAGAATAGAAAGTCCAGAGATAAAACCACATATATATGGTCAAATAATTTTTGATAAAGAAGCCAACAGCACACAATGGAGAAAAGAAAGCCTCTTCAATAAATGGTGCTGGGAAAACTGGAAATCCATATGTAAAAGAATGAAACTGGATTACAGTTTGTCCCTTTGTACTAAAATTAATTCAAAATGGATCAAAGACCTACATATAAGACCTGAAACAATAAAGTACATAGAAGAAGACATAGGTACTAAACTCATGGACCTTGGTTTTAAAGAGTATTTTATAAATTTGACTCCAAAGGTAAGGGAAGTGAAGGCAAAAATAAATGAATGGGACTACATCATACTAAGAACTTTTTGCTCAGCAAGAGAAACTGACAACAAAATGAACAGACAGCCAACTAAATGGGAAATGATATTTTCAAATAACACCTCAGATAAGGGCCTAATATCCAAAATATACAAAGAACTCATAAAACTCAACAACAAACAAACAAACACTCCAATAAAAAATGGGAAGAGGCCAGGAATAGACACTTCACTCAAGAAGAAATAGAAATGGCCAACAGATATATGAAAAGATGCTCATCTTCATTAGTTATTAGAGAAATGCAAATCAAAACTGCAATGAGATACCACCTCACACCTGTTATATTAGCTATTATTAACAAGACAGGTAATAGCAAATGTTAGAGAGGCTGTGGAGAAAAAGGAACCCTCATTTACTTTTGTTGGGAATGTAAAGTAGTACAACCATCATGGAAAAAGTATGTTGGTTCCTCAAAAAACTGAAAATATTCAATAGAACTACCTTATGACCCAGCAATCGCTCTACTGGGTATATACCCCCAAAACTCAGAAACATTGATATGTAAAGACACATGCAACCCCATGTTCATTGCAGCATTGTTCACAGTGGCCATGACATGGAAACAACCAAAAAGCCCTTCAATAGATGACTGGATAAAGAAGATTTGGCACATATACACTATGTAATACTACTCAGCCATAAGAAATGATGACATCAGATCATTTACAACACATTGGTGGGATCTTGATAACATTATACAAAGTGAAATAAGTAAATCAGAAAAAAACAAGAACTGTATTATTCCATATGTAGATGGGACATAAAAAATGAGACTAAGAGACATTGATAAGAGTGTGGTGGTTACGGGGGAGGGAGAGAGGAAAAGGGAGAGGGGGAGGGGCACAAAGAAAACTAGATAGAAGGTGAAGAAGGACAATCTGACTTTGGGTGATGGGTATGCAAAATAATTGATTGACAAGATAACCTGGACATGTTTCCTTTGCACATATGTACCCTGATTTATTGATGTCACCCTAGTAAAATTAATAATAAAAAAAGTCGTGTCTTAAAATTCATGAAATATTATATTTCCTTGATTTTCACCACTTTTAGATTTCTCTCACCGTTTTTATGTCCTGTTAATTTATTGTCCTTCTTTCTTAAAACCTTGCTAATTTTGTGTGAAAAAAATCCCAAAGGTAAGAAATAGGAGATAGTTGTTATTGTTACCTGCAAAAGCAGATTAATGCTTCCCCAAAATTTATTTCAGATGTTGGGACCAAAGACACCAAACAGACCAAGACAGAGTGAAAAGGTTTATTACTGACATATTTGAGGTTTCTGGGAAAAGCAGGGCAGGCCTCTCAAGCAGTTCTGAAGTAGCTTGAAAGGTAAAGGAAAGGAGACTGGCCCTTTTTTTTTTTTTTAATAAATTTTTATTAATGTTAATGGGCTGACGTTAATAAATCAGGGTACATATATTCAATGAAAATATGTCTGGGTTATCTTGTCACTAAATTATGTTGCATACCCCTTGCCCAGAGTCAGATTGTCCTCCGTCACCCTCTATCTAGTTTTCTCTGTGCCCCTCCCCCTCCCCCTCTCTCCCTCCTGCGTCCTCCTTCCCCCCATGCCTGGTAACCACCACACTTTTCTCCATGTCCCTTAGTCTCATTTTTATGTTCCACCAATGTATGGAATCATGTAGTTCTTGTTTTTTTCTGATTTATTTATTTCACTCCGTATAATATTATCAAGATCCCACCATTTTGCTGTAAATGATCTGATGTCATCATTTCTTATGGCTGAGTAGTATTCCATAGTGTATGTGTGCCACATCTTCTTTATCCAGTCTTCTATTGACGGGCTTTTTGGTTGTTTCCATGTCTTGGCCACTGTGAACAGTGCTGCAATGAACATGGGGCTACATGCGTCTTTATGTATCAATGTTTCTGAGGTTTTGGGGTATATACCCAGTAGAGGGATTGCTGGGTCATAAGGTAGTACTATTTTCAGTTTTTTGAGGAACCACCATACTTTCCTCCATAATGGTTGTACTACTTTACAGTCCCACCAACAGTGGATGAGAGTTCCCTTTTCTCTGCAGCCTCTCCAACATTTGCTATTACCCGTCTTGTTGATAATAGCTAATCTAACAGGGTTGAGGTGGTATCTCATTGCAGTTTTGATTTGCATTTCTCTAATAATTAATGAAGCTGAGCATCTTTTCATATATCTGTTGGCCATTTGTATTTCTTCTTGGGAGAAGTGTCTGTTCATGTCCTCTTCCCATTTTTTTATTGGATTGTTTGTTTGTTGTTGAGTTTTATGAGTTCTTTGTATATTTTGGATATTAGGCCCTTATCTGAGCTGTTGTTTGAAAATAACATTTTCCATTTAGTTGGCTGTCTGTTTATTTTGATATCAGTTTCTCTTGCTGAGCAAAAATCTTTTTATTCTGATGTAGTCCCATTCATTTATCTTTGCCTTCACTTCTCTTGCCATTGGAGTCAAGTTCATAAAATGTTCTTTAAAACCCAGGTCCATGAGTTTAGTACCTATGTCTTCTTCTATGTACTTTATTGTTTCAGGTCTTATATTTAGATCTTTGATCCATTTTGAATTAATTTTAGTACACGGGGACAAGCTATAGTCGAGTTTCAATCTTTTGCATGTGGCTTTCCAGTTTTCCCAACACCATTTGTTGAAGAGGCTTTCTTTTCTCCATTGTGTGTTGTTGGCCCCTTTATCAAAAATTATTTGACCATATATATGTGGTTTTATTTCTGGGCTTTCTATTCTGTTCCATTGGTCTGAGTGTCTATTTTTCTGCCAATACCATGCTGTTTTGATTATCGTGGCCCTATAATATAGTTTAAAGTCAGGTATTGTAATGCCCCCAGCTTCATTCTTTTTCTTTAGGATTGCTTTGGCTATTCGGGGGTATTTATAGTTCCATATAAATCTGATGATTTTTTGTTCCATTTCTTTAAAAAATGTCATAGGAATTTTGATGGGAATTGCATTAAATTTATATATTGTTTTGGGTAATATGGCCATTTTAATTATATTTATTCTTTCTATCCAAGAACAAGGAATAGTTTTCCATCTCATTGTGTCTTTTTCTATTTCTCTTAACAATGCCTTGTGGTTTTTGTTATATAAGTCCTTTACATTTTTGTTATGTTTATTTCTAGGTATTTTATTTTTTTTGTTGCAATCGTGAAGGGGATTATTTTTTTGAGTTCGTTTTCTAATATTTCATTGTTGGCATATAGAAAGGCTACGGACTTTTGTATGTTAATTTTGTATCCTGCGACCTTACTGTATTGGTTTATTGTTTCTAGTAATCTTTTTGTGGAGTCCTTCGGGTTTTCGATGTATAGGATCATATCATCAGCAAAAAGTGATACCTTTACTTCTTCTTTTCCAATATGGATGCCTTTTATTTCTTTGTCTTGTCTGATTGCTCTGGCCAGAACTTCTAGCACCACGTTAAATAAGAGTGGAGAGAGTGGACAACCCTGTCTTGTTCTGGATTTAAGGTGGAAAGTCCTCAGTTTTATGCCATTTAATATGATGTTGGCTGATGGTTTATCATATATGGCCTTTATCATGTTGAGATATTTTCCTTCTATACCCATTTTGTTGAGAGTCTTAAACATAAAATTGTGTTGTATTTTATCAAAAGCCTTTTCTGCATCTATTGATAAGATCATATAGTTTTTGTTCTTTGTTTTTTTGATATGGTGTATTACGTTAACTGTTTTACATATGTTGAACCATCCTTGAGATTCTGGAATGAATCCCACTTGATCATGATGTATTATTTTTTTAATATGTTGTTGTATGCGATTTGCCAGTATTTTGTTTAGTATTTTAGCATCTGTATTCATTAGAGATATTGGTCTGTAGTTTTCTTTCTTTGTGCCATCCTTGCCAGGTTTCGGTATGAGGGTTATGTTGACCTCATAAAATGTGTTTGAAAGTATTGCTTCTTCTTCAATTTTTTGGAAGACTTTGAGTAGAATAGGAACCAAGTCTTCTTTGAATGTTTGATAGAATTCACTAGTATAACCGTCTGGGCCTGGACTTTTATTTTTGGGGAGGTTTTTAATAGTTTTTTCTATTTCCTCCCTGCTGATTGGTCTGTTTAGGCTTTCTGCTTCTTCATGACTCAGTCTAGGAAGGTTGTATTGTTCTGGGAATTTATCCATTTCTTCTAGATTGTTGTATTTGGTGGCATATAGTTTTTCATAGTATTCTACAATAATTCTTTGTATATCTGTGATGTCTGTGGTGATTTCTCCTCTTTCATTTTGGATTTTATTTATTTGAGTCCTGTGCCTTTTTTCCTTGGTGAGTCTTGCGAAGGGTTTGTCAATTTTGTTGATCTTTTCAAAGAACCAGCTCCTTGTTTTGTTGATTTTTTCTATAGTTTTTTTGTTCTCTATTTCATTTATTTCTGCTCTGATTTTTATTATCTCCTTTCTTCGGCTGGTTTTGGGTTGTCTTTGTTCTTCTTTTTCTAGTTCCTTAAGGTGTGAAGTTAAGTGGTTTACTTGGGCTCTCTCTTGTTTGTTCATATATGCCTGAAGTGATATGAACTTTCCTCTTGTTACAGCTTTTACTGCATCTCAGAGATTCTGATATGTCATATTGTCATTTTCATTTGTCTGTATATATCTTTTGATGTCTGCGCTTATTTCTTCTTTGACCCATTCATTTTTGAGAAGTATGTTGTTTAGTTTCCACATTTTTGTGGGTTTTTCCCCCTCTTTTTTGCCGCTGAATTCTAGTTTCAAGGCTTTATGATCAGAGAATATGCTTGGTACAATTTCAATTTTTCTAAATTTGCTGATATTGTCTTTGTGGCCCAACATATGGTCAATTCTTGAGAATGTTCCATGTACACTAGAGAAAAATGTATACTCTGTCGCTTTGGGATGACGTGTCCTGTAGATGTCTATCATATCCAGGTGTTCTAGTATTTCATTTAAGGCCAATATTTCTTTATTGATTCTCTGTTTGGATGACCGATCAAGAGCCGTCAGCGGTGTATTGAGGTCTCCAAGTATGATTGTATTATTGTCAGTTTTTGTTTTAAGGTCAATAAGTAGCTGTCTTATATATTTTGGTGCTCCTTGGTTTGGTGCATATATATTAAGGATTATTATGTCTTCTTGATTCAGTGTCCCCTTAATCATTATGAAATGGCCATTTTTGTCTCTGAGTACTTTTTCTGTGTTGTCGTCAGCATTATTAGATATGAGTATTGCTACACCTGCTTTTTTTGGGTGTTGTTTGCTTGGAGTATTGTTTTCCAGCCTTTCACTCTGAATTTGTTTTTATCCTTGTTGCTTAAATGTGTTTCTTGTAGGCAGCATACAGTTGGATTTTCTTTTTTAATCCATTCTGCTACTCTGTGTCTTTTTATTGGTAAGTTTAATCCATTTACATTTAGTGTAATTATTGACACTTTTGGGTTCCCTATTGCCATTTTATAAATTGCTTTCTGTTAGTTTTGTATCTAGTTTGATTCTTCTCTTTTGTTTTTCTATCATTTGTTTTTGTTTGTATTCCATACTTCTTTCCTCTGTTGCTACTTTTTTTAAGTCAAGTGCTTTTGTGGTGGTTTTTTCAAGGGTGGTTACCATTAAGTAATGAAAAGGGTACCTACCATATTCATTGTAGTACCCTATCTTATGAGTATTTCTGTGCTTCATCGTCCTTTGCTACTTTTAATCTCCATCCTCTCCCCCCTTTTTTTCTTTTGTTGTCACAGTATAAATTTGGTTTTATTGTGTTCTTGGTGGAGCTGTTACGTGTGGTTTTGTTTTGTTTTGTTCTTTGAATCTGGTTGGAAAACCCCCTTTAGTATTTCCTGGAGTGGGGGCTTTCTGATAATAAATTCTCTCATCTTTTCTGTATTTGTGAATGTTTTTATATCTCCTTCATACTTGAAGGATAGCTTTGATGGGTATAGTATTCTTGGCTGAAAGTTCTTCTCTTTCAGGGCTTTAAATATTGGAATCCACTCTCTTCTAGCTTGTAGAGTTTCTGTTGAGAAATCTGATGATAATCTTATAGGCATTCCTTTATATGTTGTACTCTTCTTTTCCCTGGCTGCCTTGAGAATTTTTTCTTTGTCATTGGTTTGTGTCATCTTCATTATGATGTGCCTTGGAGTGGGTTTGTTGGGGTTAAGAAAACTCGGTGTTCTGTTTGCTTCTTGAATTTGAGGCTTTAGTTCTTTCCACAGGCTTGGGAAATTCTCATCTATTATTTGTTTGAGTATATTCTCCATTCCATTTTCTTTCTCTTCTCCCTCTGATATACCTATTATTCTTATGTTATTCTTTCTGATGGAGTCAGACAATTCCTGTAGGGCTTTCTCATTTTTTATTATTTTTGAGTCTCTTTCTTCTTCTCTCTGTTGTGTCTCAAGTTGCTTGTCTTCTATTTCACTAATCCTATCTTCTATCTGCGCTGTTCTATTAGCTAAGCTTGTTACATCGTTTTTCAGCTCATGAATTGAGTTTTTCATTTCTGTTTGATTTGTTTTTATAGTTTCAATTTCCTTGGTAATATATTCTTTGTGATCATTGAGTTGTTTTCTGAGCTCCCTAAATTGCCTTTCTGTGTTTTCTTGTATATCTCTGAGTTTTTTTAAGATTTCTATTTTAAATTCTCTGTCATTTAGCTCCAAGGTTTCCAATATGTTAAATCTTTTCTCCATAGGTTTTTTCACATCTATTTGTGTTACCTCGCTATCTTTTGTATCCATGATATTCGATTTCCTTTTTCTTATTGGCATCTGAGGGTGGTCTTGTTGATAGCACTAATTAGAATTAATAAAGAATAAAAAGTAAAAAAAAAAAAAAGAAAAAATAAAAACACCCCACAAAAAAAAACGTAATAATTTATTATTTCCCCCTTTTTTCTTTCTTCTATTCCCCTCCTCTCACCTCCTTAGGGAAATATCGTGATGACCTGGGAATTATATTATGCTAAATGGAACAAAAAGTTCCTATAATTGAGGGCCTGATTTGGGGTGAAGAGTTCAAGGGGCAAAACAGGGAGTAGGGACCTACTAAATGCAAAAAAAAGGAGAAAATCTTAGACAAGTATAAAATGAATTGCTTGTAAGTGATGGTCAACTAAGAGATATAATGAGAGGGATAAGAGGGAAACAGAAAAAAGGAGAAAAAATGATAATTAAAGAAGACAAAAGAAATAAAAATAATAAGTAAAAATCTGTTGTATTAAGTGGAGCAAAGACTAAATACAATGGAGACCTTGGGTTGGGAGGAATGCTAATGAGTTAAAAAGCAAAGTAAAAAGTACCCAAAATGCCACAAAAACAAACCAACAAAGGAAAACCAAAAACAAAGGCAAAAAAAAAAAAACCCAAAAAACTTGAGTCCCAAATTAAATAATTTGTTCATGATTGAGTATTGAATGGGAGTAAAAGTAAAAGGAGAAAGAAGAAACGAATAGAAAGAAAAAAATAAGAAAAAGGGAAAAACGAGGGAAGAAAAAAAGGAAAAGAAAAGAAAAAACAAAAGGGGAGAAAGTGAGAGTTAAGGGTTTTGGAGTGTAACCCTAAAGGAGAGTAAGGATGAAGAAAAGAAATAAAATGTAACACTCATGGGTAGTGTAGTTCAAGAAAAGGGAAGCATAAGATGGGCAGAGAATAAAGGGACCGAGGTGGAGGAAATAGAAGTAATAATAATAAAGGCAATAAGATAGAAGATACAAACAACAACAACAAAAAAATAGTGGAACAAGTTATAAAGTCTGTGGATTTTTCTTGATTTTGAGAGGTTAACTTCTTCCTTTTTCTTTTCTCTCCCTCTTCCTTGTCAGTGACTCTGTACCTAAGGCTCTGCCCGTGTCACGCTTAGGTAGGGATTTGCAGTTGATGGGATTCTATGGCAATGTCATATAATTGGCTTTAGTCTCGTTGGTAGTCAAGGCTTGTTGGCATTTGCAGGGTCCAACAATGAGAGAGTTTGCTTTCCCGGAGTCTCTCTCCTAGTCTCCCCTTCCTGAATTAGCAGCCTAGTGATCCAGCTATGAGGCTGCCACTGCTTCTGCCTGGGGAGTAAGAGGCTCAAAGAGCTGGGAAATCCCCACTCTATCCCCACTCAGCGCAAGGCTCTGGGTAAGGCTCTGGCAGTCAGAGCCTCTAGCATAATCAGGCGGGGCTGGTAGTCAATTGTTGTCAGCGCCTAGCATTCAGTTGGACCACTCAACCCAGGCTTTCCATACTTTGTAGCCTGTTTTGGCTGGGAAGAAGAGGCACTAGTCGCTGCTTGCTGTATAGATCTTAACATCTGCCAAGTCATTCTTGTTAGTGTATATCCCTGAATATGAAGGCTCTGTCAATCAGAAGTTGCCCCCGCCCCTTTAGCGAGAGGCACTAAAAAATATCACGCCTCTTGTCTTGGATCGCTGAACTGAGAGAGATCTTATCAATTAGAGCCCCGTGGGTGTGCAGATTTCATGGGTTAAGCTAATTTCAGTGATTGCATCTGCAGCTGTGCTCCAGAAAGGATTTCAAGCTGCAAGCGCGCTTCTCCCCCAATGCTTGATTGTTAGCTTGAATGGCTGGGTGAGGTGCCCAACCCACGAAGAGAATCTCTGGAGTAGGGAAGATAGCTTTGGTGCCCTTCCCGCTTGCCTTGCTGCTGGTGGCTGGGGTGCACTGGGCGCGCAGGAGAATGGGGCACTCTGGGTGTGCGGGCGAGTGGGGTGCTCTGGGTGTGTGGGCGAGTGGGACGTTCAGGGCACGCAAGCGAATGGGGTGCTCTAGGCACGCTGGTGGCTGGGGACTCTCACTCGCAGTGCGTGGGCCGCTGGGGACGCTCGCGGTGCAAGGGAGCTCGCTCTGCGACCGGACTGGGGCATGGGGCACGCACGAGTGGTTTCTCACGGCACCCCGGAGGCTGCTCGCAGAGTGTGGGTGGGCAGTTGCACGCACGGGTTGACTCACCACAGGCGTACTCCCTCCTCGGCTTGAATGAACATCAGTGGGGTAGTTAGCTTCTTCCACACCCTCAGCTCCAACCCGTCTCTCAGATTCAAGTGATAATAGTCCTTTCACTTTCAGTGTGTGTGGAACTCCGGAATGCTCCGAGGATAAATTTTTCTGTTTCTAGTTGATAAATTTGTTGAGATTTTGGGGAGATCTGTCCGACGCGCTGCTCACGGCGCCATTTTCCTGACGTCCAAGACTGGCCTTTGAACAGCAGTTAGGGACTGAGGCATAAGGAGGGTTTCCTTGAACAAGCAGGTGCTGTCATGGTTAAATTCCCCTTCTGGCATGAAAGGAGAGAACACTGGGCCTTCTTGTTGGCTTATACAGATATGGGGCACAGGGAAAGAGGAAAGGATGAATTGTAAAAACTATCAGTAGTCAAGTATCAAAAAATGGACTTAGGCTCGTATATTTACTTTCAAAACTTATAAAAGGTCAGCGTTTTAATAGTGCAGAATATTCTCCTATCCGAATGTCCATGGAAGCTAACTTTCCATACATATAGCAAAACACTAAGATCTTTAGATTCATTGAAATTTATTTTTCCTCTATTTCCCTAAATTCTTGAACATCCCTGTATAGATCTGTTTCAAAGGCCAGTTTCACTCTCTCACAGGCAAAAAGTAAAGAGTGTACCTGATATATATATTTTTTGATAACTTTTAGGCAGATGATTATATTGTTTCTGTGATCTAATCAGGTGACCCAAGTAGAGATCAATATATGCATTATTTTTTTTATCTATCTAGTCTTTCATCAGCATGTTGCTAGGTGAATTATTGATTGGTTCTTCATTTCATGTTGCATATAAAATGTTAGAGGAAAAATAATCGTGTCTGATAATAGAAAATTGCACCACCCAAAATACAGATATGATTCTTGCTCCATGTTCTCAAATTTTGTAAAATAATCTCATAAATATATTTTTATATTTTCCCTACTATGATATTATTGAAGTCAATTTTTTCTTATAGAAAATTTAAAAATTGCTTAACTTACAAGTTACTAGCGATAAGAAAGCTTCATGCCACACTATTCTACTCTTCAACTATTTAGGGAAAATATTCTGTGTATAAAGGGCATGTTTATTTTTCTTTTATCCTTTTGTTCCTTTTGCTTGAATTAGAAGTTTCCAAAAGGAAAAGTCAAAATAATGTATACAACAGTCAAACCCAATCAACATACTCCAGGGAAAGATTTTTAAGACTTTTTCTTTTACCTCAGAAGTGCTTTTACTCGAGTTTTGCTCTACCAAATCTTATTGGAACCCCTTCTTCCAATATTGGTGCTGCTGTGTGAAAGCAGTTCTTCATGTGCATGAGTCCTTATTTTGGCCAAATAGCAATTGTTGGACATTGCACTATGCTGATTAATGCAGGGGGAAAAAGGATATTGTCTTCGGATGCTTGAGCTTTGCCTTAGAAAGACCACAGACACCATAAGTGCTATCATGCCATTACTATCTCCCTCAGGCAAGAGTTGGAAACCAATAACTCATGAAGCACAGAACCCTGACACAGGAATTTGATGTTAATAATAGTTAGTCACTACAAACCTGGACCACATTCAGCTGTGAAGCTCAGTATACTGACCATTAACAACTGCCTTGTGATTCTGTCCTCCATTTATTGCATTTCCTGCCAGTTAAGTGATGCACTAGCTTGGCAGTTATAATTTTGTAGAGAGGTGGAAATTTTTTATCAGTCTCAAAAGAATTCAAACCTGGAGTAATCTCTGACTGTGAACACTTTATGTGACTTTTATTTGAGAGGCCATCTCTAAAAGATTTAAAAGCTAGACAATTTCTCACTTGGGTTGCTTGTATTTCTATTTTAACTAACTTTTTCATAGCTTTTGAAGTAGTTTCAGACAGTCTATGGAAACACAGGTTGAATAATACTCATGGTCTATGTTGCATTTTTCTTGTTTTCTTCACCAGTTACTAAATAAAATAAAACAGACTTATAATATTGCAATCTAGAGAAGTCTTTGAATCCCCTGGGCATTACTACTTACCATGGAAGAAGCATATCACTTTGGATAGTGGCCTCTTCAGATCTTCCCATCAAAGCACATTTAATTCTGATACATTTCCATTTAAGGGGCGGGGGGCAGACAATAACACAGCAAATATGAATATGTGCATCATTTTAAAAATTAAAATTTTTAGTTTTCAAACATTTGATAATCAAGCATGAGAAAGATTTAAGTATTGGCATTTAACTTTAAAAGTATTCGGATAAATCTGGAATCATGTTGTTACAGTGTACGGTAGGTAAACATGCATAGATTTAACACTTCTATCTGATATGTCTCCCGGAGCTGCCAGTAAATATGTGTGCTCCCATGGTTGTAGTGGAAAGACATGGAAGAGGTGATCTGGAAATGAAGGTTCAGATTCTCTATTCTTTTGTGGTTCTAGGTTAGCATCTACTAATGAGTAGAGTTTAGTGAGAGCAAGGGGCAGAAAAGGAAGAGAGAGCACCATCTCCAGAGGCAGTTACAAAAATAAAGAGGAAAAGGTAAAATTTATAGCAGCTTCTAAGTATGGAGATGGAGCAGCCTGAGAGAGCTGGTAGAAATTTCCTAGCTTCTAAAGCTTCACAGAGGCTTCAGGGGGAAGCTAGGAAGAAGCTACAGTATAAAGGGATAGTTGGTAGTTGTTTATTCTTCCCAGAAGTTCTTGAATAACTTCAGCAATCTCAAGGCCAGTGTTTAAAATTCATCCCCACGTGTAGTGTAGGCTGAAGCCCTTAGTGGCATCTGCTCTGACTGTCACTCTTCCTGTTCTCTCAGCACGGGCCTAAACCTCTACTCTTTTGTTTTAAAACCCTACGGAATGTCTTCTGATTATTCCACTTAATCTTAGATGACATTAAAGCTAATCATTCTTTTCAAATTAAAAACAAATACAGTACATGAAATCAATCCTGATATTTAACTTTTAAAAATCTTTAGAGACTTTGCCAATAAAAACTAAATATAATTTTGTGAAAGTGTGCCATCTCCACCATAAAAATTACTTTGATATTTCATTACTATAACTCCGACCATTAGTTAACTAGTGCTATTTTTGAAAAACTGTCATAACTAAAATACAGAAAGTATTTTTTTGGTTTGTTGTCATATTAAGTCAATTTTCCTTGACAGCAGGTTTTCTTTAAGAATCAGGAAATTTGACATTGAATTTAATTTTTTTAATTTATTTTTTATTTAGAAAATTAAATTTAATAGGCATGACATTGAGCAATAAAAGTATATAGATTTCATATAAACATTTTTATAGCATTTGAACTGTTGATTGTGTTGTGGATTTAATTTTATATATCAAATATGATAATATTTTGTCTCTATTAAAGAATTATGTTTGCAACATAATTTTTAAGTCACTCTCTAGGCTTATTTGATGAGCTTTTTTTCATTTGTTTGTATTTTATAGACAGGGTTAACCTGGTGGCTTATCTGCTTTGGCGCTATTGTAAAAACTGATGTAGGAAAACTGTAATAGAAGGGCTAGAATATTAGTAAAAAAGGTGTGAAAAATTAATTCAATTAAAGTGAAATATGAAATAAATTAGCATAATTTAATTTGAGGAAGAAATCTGGGCATAAAGGGGAGAGAGTTTATAAACAAAACTACATTAAATTCTTTTGCATTGCCAGCAGGAATGCAAGTGACTGAAGAGATTTAGAACTGTAGTCTGAGGATTTAGGATGCATATTTTAAACAAAAAGTTTTGTGTTTATGAATTTATATCGGAACTATATTATTACACATTCCAAACACAGGATGGAATGGGATAATGCTCCATCTGTCAGTAGGAAAGGGCTTTCAGTGAATGATGACAAAGCTGTTGGACCTCAGGTGCTGCCGTGGCTCAGAAGCTTTCTGCCTCTTAGTTGAAAAACACAGCGTGTAACCTCAGCATCATCGCATCAGAAATAGGTAAGGCATTCTCCTGCTCTTAGTGAGTATGGGTACATAGAGTAATGGGGCAGAATGGGTATTTGTTTTGAAAAACAAAAAAGATGTTAATTATACACAGCCAATAGGAACAGTTTAGAATTTAGCACCCCTTCCTACTTGGTCTGCATTGAGGAGTACTACCATTTTTTTTCATCTGAGTCATGGAATTGGTTGAAAGACATTCTTAGAGAAATGTAACCAATTAACACTGTTTGTGATATAATATAAGTAGCAGACATATAACATAACAATGATAGAAATTAGAAGAATTACTGTAGCACTCATAGAAAAAATCATCATAAAATATAAATAAGTTCAAATCATCTTATTGTTTCAATTTTATTTTTGTCAAGCTTATGATAACCTTCCTCCTTGCTCTGCTTTCCTGATTTGAAAAAGACACATGACATCTCACTACTGATTTTTTTAAATACAAAAATTATTTTATATGAGACTATACATTTTTTCTTCCTGATTTATTCTTTGGTTTATATTAAAAAGTACCCTAGCAGAGATAAAATTATAATGTCATGATTAAAATTTGATATGGTTTTCAAAATAACCAGGGGGAATGTTTGGGGCAACTGTGCACTGAGAATAATTGGAGATAGGGAAGTCTTGCAGGAAATACTGACTAATAGAGAGATAGTAATTACTAACACAGGGGTATTTCTGGGAATGCCTGTTCTACACAATCCCATTCAATCTTTCTCTTTTTGTCTTTTCTAAAAATTATGCAGATCAAAAGGGGTGAAAATAATAAGTAGAGTGTGAGAGTGGGCTTAGATGAATGGAAGTTGTGGTTCACTAGTTATTTAACAGACTAGATACTTTTTTGGGTCAACTCTGATTTAATACACTCTCATTAATACTTGAACTTTAAAACAAACATTTTGCAAGTATTTGGATTGGAGCCCATTTGGCACAGGCCTAGAGGAGTGGCAAATTTGCCCGAGGATGGTAGCCAATAAAATGACATATATATATATATATATATATATATATATATATATATATATATATATATATATATAATAGCAGGAGTTTTGGAAAGGCAGTTATATGTGTCTGGACACTGATGTGAAACTGGGCTTTATGATTCCTCCCAGAATTAAACTAGAATTTATGAATACCCTAAAGTCTCCGTTTTCTTGCATGTTGCAGCAAAAGCTGAAAATTGCCATCTCTGGGCCAGATCCAAATGTAAACATTTGTCATAATTGACATAAATTCATCCACACAGAATTTGTTTAATACCATTTGTTGCCAAGTAAAAAATGAATTGATTTTACAAAATCAAGATCATCAGTTTGTTTGTAAAAGTAAGATCTAGCTGACAAGGTCTACATTTCTGTGTGGTCTAATTTGGCTTCTACTCAGAATTGAGGTTCTGAAAAAGTGTGCAGACCTGTGACCATGGTCCTCATCTCTCTCTTTTTTCCATTGCAAAAATTACTCTCAGTTTGTAGTTATTATTTTCCATACACTATTGTTCTTTATTTAATAATATTAAAGAACAGTAAAATATTACTCAAATTCCAAAAAATAAAAGTTAGAGAAAGATGTGTTTTTCAGTGGACCTACTATTATACACTTAATGAGCTATTATACACTTAATGTATTGCTTCTAAAAAACAATTTTCTTAATCATTAATTTTTCTGCACTGGCCTCTTTATAGACATGTGAAAATTTGATACCTGCAGTGTAGCAATTATCCTGCAGGATGATGTCACTGCCTCCCACCCTCAAATAAAGAACTCCTAAGTCCTGCTTACAAGACAGGATATATAGTTTTTCTCATTGAGTGTCACCTCTAACATCAAAGATTTAATGCTATAGCCAAATTCTGTCAAGTCCCCACATTTGTTTCTGTCCGTAGTGTTGAGTATGTGATAAGGTATATTTAATGTTCCCACACTACCAAATATGAGTTGGGTCATGTGGATCACCAGTATTGCTGCAATTAAGAATTGGTCTAATGTAACAACCTTGGCATTGCTCTTATAAAATTAGGTTTTGTGTTCTCATAACTTGGGAGTCAATAATAAAAAATATAATATACCTTGTTTTCTTTTAGGGTGAATCATAAGGTAAGAAGAAATAATGATCTCCTTTTGATGTATTTTCTTTTCTTTTGATGCCAGCAAAAAGTTTTGACACAGGTTTGTGGTCCAAAGGCATTAATGATGTTGACATGCCCCTAGGTGTCTCTCAGATATGTAATAAATACATAAGCAATGTGACATTATCCTAAGGACACCTACCCCTTTAGGTCAAAGAGTCAAGGATAGAGTTGAAAGACAGAGGGAGTTTACTAGTTTTGACTTTTAAAATTGGTTTTAATAATAATGACTCCCAGGAGCTTCAAAAGTTACTTTTAATTCCTGTCTTCATTATTTCATTTATTAAGAGGAAATGGTGATACTCATTTCACAAGATAATTGCAAGAGTTATAAGAAACAAAGTGATACACAATCATTGAATGGTTAGAAATACAAGTTTAAGAGTAAGACTAACTAGTTAAAAAATTCTCTTCATTAATTACTGGAAACCTGAGAGATTATTCAATTGAAATGAACTGTAATTTCTTCATCTTTATCATGAAATTGTAATATATTATTTTTAGGATTGAAGGATTTGATCATATGACATAGATCTTGCAGCTAGATATCACACAATAGGTACTTAATAATAATAATAATATATATAAACAAATTTTAATAAACAAAATAAATATACCTAAAAAGTGAGTCAGCATTCTAAGACTAAGTCCTAAGAGAAGAGAAATTGTCTTTAGAAGTACTTTCTCTCTCTCTCTCTCTCTCTCTAAATATATATATATATATATATATATATATATATATATATATATGTTTTTTGGTTTTGAAGGATGCCTTTTCTCAAAAAAATTTTATTTCTGGAAAATAATCTGATATAATGATTAATATTTAAAGTCAATTAAAAATATATATCAAGTAACTTTTCAATCTAGGATATTTATTTTTAATACAAGTATTTCCTAAAAAGGATGAGAATGCATGATAGCAGCTACATGATATAGGAGTGGGACTTTGGATAGGCTTCCCTTACCATTTCACTGCATACTGCTGATCATACAAAGTTCTTGCCCCAAGGATCTCTAAACTTGAGATATTTAAAACATATAGGCATGCTGAGGCCTGTTCTGGTTCTATAACAGAAATGAAAGCTGACATAATTGGGCTAAGCAGCTTACAGTCAGATGCTTATTCTTCCACCAGCTTACAAAGAGTGACTCCAATTTATTTTCTTATTTTTAAAATTTACCTCAAAACATGTATAATGAAAAGCTCACACTATTTGCCAACTTTGAATTTATAACTGGAAAGAAATGCCTGGCAGCAGAAATACATATATTTATCTGTTTATATAATCTTAAATCCAATGGCACTATCTACCAGAATTGCCTCTCTAGATTTAGATATGCATAAATGGTTTTGTTTTTTGTTGGATAAATTTTCAATGATAATGTTCATAAAACATTTACATAAGGATTTTCAAGTGAATTTAATCAATTCATTTGGTTTTATGGTAAAACTAGTTTTATATTGTAGATGCACAAATAAAGATATAACTGTAATGCATTTGCCCCAAAGATCAGTTGTAATAAGACATTGACTTCTACAAAAAATCAGAAGTCCTAAAACTTGAATTGCTCTTAAAATTTATCCAACTTTAAGTTTCAATAGGAAAATTTCAATGTATCTTAAAGGCAAAGTATAAAAATAACTTCATATAGAATACATTTTAACAATATTGCATGTACCCTTTTTATGTAGATTATTTCATTTCCCATTTATTTTTATTATCTAAATAGTACTTATGCTGAGCTTTAACTCCCATGTGCTCTGACAACTCAATGGTCTTATTAGATGGGTATTCTTCTTTAAAACAAGAACAAAATAATGATGGTAATAGATTAATATGAAATTAATTATATATCATTGGCTTTAGAACTTACGTTTTATTCATTCATGGATAAACTTAAAAACTTTCATTTGATAAATAAACTCTCTATTTCATCAAATCATAATAACCTCAAAGTTACCATATCTATCTGTCTATCTATCTATCTATCTATCCATCTATTTTAGAGAGAGACAGAGACAGAGAGAGACAGACAGGAAGGGAGAGATATGAGAAAAATCAACTCATAGTTGTGTTGCTTTTGGTTATTCACTGATTGCTTCTCATATGTGCCTTGACTAGGGGGCTCCAGCTGAGTCAGTGACCCTTGCTCAAGCCAGTGACCTTAGACTTCAAGCCAGTGACCATGTGATCATGTCTATGATCTCAGGCTCAAACCGGTGACACGGATCTCAAACTGGTGAGCCTGTGCTCAAGCTGGCAACCTAAGGGCTTCAAACCTGGGTCCTCAGGGTCCCAGGTCAGCACTCTATCCACTGCACCACCACTAGTCAGGCACCATATCTATATTAATTTACAGATTTTGGGATGTTGTTATACTTATCGGTAGGGCTTTCTATGCCTGTTTGTCAAATTAATATTCAAGATCAAACACAATAGCGTTTCTCTCTGAAACAATATATAATAGGATTAAAGAGTTTGCATACCAACACTTAGGTCACCCAAGGTAGCAGTCAGTATTTATATATTATTTTTCTATTATATTCTCCTGGCAAAAGATTTATCTTTATGAAATCATCATTACCCTTTATACTGTATTTTCTCTAGTAAGGATATTAAGAAACATAGGTTGTCACACTCCAAAATGGCTGTACATGGAAATCTGAAGAAAACACCGAGAACTTTTCCAAAAGCCTTGCTTGACTTTGCACACCATTTATCAAATTTATCCAATATGTGGTTATTAATTGACTCCTAAATATTAGTTGCAGTGTTAGATTTGGGGAAAATATGATAAATGATGAATGAGAAAAAATTTGCACCTTCAAGAAGTTTAAAATTACATTGGATAACAAAATTATTTAGATAGTGTAGATATTGTATAATAAAATGTGATAAACAGTACTATAGCAATGTAACAGTCGCTCAAACTATACCTATATGTGCAAATTTTACTTTGCTATGTCAACTTCTTTATATTCATATTTGCAATATGGGTCTGAGCAGTATGGGTCTATAGAGTACTTGGTGGTCCTTGCTTCTCTTTTCAGAGCCTTGCTGTTTCATTTCCCTTCTCACATTCAAATTGGTGGCTTTTTCTGTAGACAGGAACTTATTTGTATTTTTGGGTCACAGTGATTGATATGCTCTCCCAGCCTACAGTATTCCCTATGTTTACTAGCTTCTAGAGTCAATGTAGTTTTTTGTCTTGTCTTTAAACTGGTATCCACAAAGGTATTTTTAAAGATTTACAGGCTACAGATCATATAATTCATTGGAGTTTGTGGTTATAGGATTTTTTCTCTCAGACATACAGTACTAAACAGTTGCTTTGTTATTTGTTTGTTTTCTTCAAAGTAGGTTTGCCATTGGACTAGGCTACTTATTACCTCTGCAATCTAGTACATGCAAGAACATCGTTTCATCAATGTGCAGGATATGGAGGCCAGAAACACTTAGTATTTTATCTTTCTAGCTTTTTCCCAGAGCAACTTTAGTCCATCTCTTATTTTAATGTTTTCTGGGCCATCAAGGTCAATACTTATATTTCCAGAATCTTTCCTACTTCATCTCTTACTCATCTTGGGGAATTAAATTCATAAATATTAGAAGTAAGACTTTGGTAATTTTCAGGATTTCTTATTCTATATGGATTTTCTTTGCTGAGGTTGACCCTTGAAAAGGCTTACCAAGAGCATTGATATTTTACTTTCTTGCTAATTCCTCCCCTCACTTTTCTCTACAATATATTTGAGAAGAAATGTGCTTTCTCTTTCCCTTTATGTCTGTATAAAACATCTTCCTAAATCCTAATCTTGTTTTTTCACCATAGCAACCATTGCACCTTTTCCTAGAGTATTAAAATGTTTATGAAAATTGTATGGCCTGTAATCGTGGCCATTGCAGTCATGCTCATGCAGGTTCTAATTGAATTTGAACAGATGGTAAAGAAAAAGTGGAGCCAAAAAATGGTGGACCATTCCTTTATTCAAGTCTCACACTGGCTGACGAGCAAACACACAGGGCTCTCAAAGCCACTGATACATTCTCCGGTTCCACAACCAGGAGAACCTTCTCTGGTTTCTCCTAAAATCAAAGGCCCCATCAGTCTCAGCAGAGCTCATAAAAGCCCCTCACCTCTAGTTCCCTATCTGCACACCTTCTCCCTTCTCTGCCCAAATTGGCTTCTTCTTCAGCAACCTGCATTCTCTCTGCTCTCCCTGAAAAATATGGCTTCTTTCTCTTTTTCCTTCTCTTTCTCTGCTCTTTTCAAAACTTTCTGGCATGAAAACATCTCCTCCAGCAAACATTAGCAAAACAATGGCCCTTCCCAAGCAGGAAGGTAATTTGCAATTTCACAGACCACATGCATCTTGCACTGCCCGGCCCTCAATGGAAACTACAAGTGAGCAAACATAAAAATTATATTTTACAAACTTATTTGACCAAAAAAAAATATTAAAAAGAAATTACCGATAAGAAATAGTAAATTGAAAGATAATTTAAGCCATGGCTGGTTTGCTCAGCAGTAGAATGGCAGTCTAACATGTGGAAGTCCTGGGTTCAATTCCTGGTCAGGGCACACAGAAAAAGCAACCATCCCTTCTTCTTCTCTATCTCTCTCTTCCCCTTCCTCAGCCATGGCTCAAATGGTTCAAGCAAAGTTGGCTCTGGGCACTGAGGATAGCTGCATAACCTTGGTTTCAGGGACTAAAATAGCTCAGTTACTGAACAATGGGGCAGCAGTCCCAGATAAGTAGAACATCCCCCATAGAGGGTTTATGAGAGGATCTTGGTCAGGGTACATTCTAGAATCTGTCTCTGCCTCCCACTACTCACTTACTAATTTAAAAAAGACAATTTAAACCCCCAAGCAATAACTAAATCATATTTGCAGGACACTAAGACAGTAAATGATAAGGGCAGGTAATCCAGTCTGCATCACATGTTCAAAATTCAGGGGAAGGCTTCCCACCAAAAGCACTATTTCTCCACCAATAAAAGATGACTGGCCTGATCAGGTGGGGGCACAGTGGATAGAGCATCAGACTGGGATGCAGAGGACCCAGGTTCGAGACCCCAAGGTTGACAGCTTAAGCGTGGGCTCATCTGGCTTGAGCAGAAAGCTCACCAGCTTGACCCAAGGTCTCTGGCTTGAGCAAGGGGTTACTCAGTCTGCTGAAGGCCCGCAGTGAAGGCACATATGAGAAAGCAATCAAAGAACAACTAAGGTGTCGCAACAACAACAAAAAAAATACTGATGATTGATGCTTCTCATCTTTCTCCGTTCCTGTCTGTCTGTCCCTATCTATCCCTCTCTCTGACGCTCTCTCTGTCCCTGTAAAAAAAACAAAACAAACAAAAAAAAATGACTGAAATTTTCTGTCATGGCATTTTAATTTCTTTGAAGGTAAAAAACTAACATTTTTTTTTAAATTTTAAAAAAAGAAAGAAAGGAAGAAAAGAAAAAGAAAAAAGAAACTGAAATTTCCTTAAATGTGAGGAGTTAAAAAAGACACAGAACAAAACATAATAAACAATCATGAAGAAAACCTAATAGAAACCATTGAAAACAAAATAAATCAGGCCCCTGCATGGACGAAGGGTATCCACAGTTTGAGGAGAAGCGTAAGAGACAATTCTATCTGTGTCCCTTCTGCTTTCCGCCCATACTACACTGCGTGAATCTCTGTTAATATCATCAGTGCTTCAAGGTATAAATTGTGTACTTATTTTTTATAATAATTTTACTTTTTTAATGGGGTGACATCAATAAATCAGGATACATATATTCAAAGATAACAAGTCCAGGTTATCTTGTCATTCAATTATGTTGCATACCCATCACCCAAAGTCAGATTGTCCTCTGTCACCTTCTATCTTGTTTTCTTTGTGCCCCTCCCCTTCCCCTTTCCCTCTCCCATGACCCCTCCTCCCCGTAACCACCACACTCTTATCAATGTCTCTTAGTTTCACTTTTATGTCCCACCTACGTATGGAATAATGCAGTTCCTGTTTTTTTCTGATTTACTTATTTCGCTTCGTATCATGTTATCAAGATCCCACCATTTTGCTGTGAATGTTCCGATGTCATCATTTCTTATGGCTGAGTAGTATTCCATAGTGTATATGTGCCACATCTTCTTTATCCAGTCATCTATTGACGGGCTTTTTGGTTGTTTCCATGTCCTGGCCACTGTGAACAATGCTGCAATAAACATGGGACTGCATGTGTCTTTACGTATCAATGTTTCTGAGTTTTGGGGGTATATACCCAGTAGAGGGATTTCTGGGTCATAAGGTAGTTCTATTTTCAGTTTTTGAGGAACCACCATACTTTCTTCCATAATGGTTGTACTACTTTACATTCCCACCAACAGTGTATGAGGGTTCCTTTTTCTCCACAGCCTCTCCAACATTTGCTATTACCTGTCTTGCTAATAATAGCTAATCGAACAGGTGTGAGGTGGTATCTCATTGCCGTTTTGATTTGCATTTCTCTAATAGCTAAAGAAGATTAGCATCTTTTCATATATCTGTTGGCCATTTGTATTTCTTCCTGGGAGAAGTGTCTGTTCATATCCTCTCCCCATTTTTTTATAGGATTGTTTGTTTGTTTGTTGTTGAGTTTTATGAGTTCTTTGTATATTTTGGATATTAGGCCCTTATCTGAGCTGTTGTTTGAAAATATCATTTCCCATTTAGTTGGCTTTCTGTTTATTTTGTTATCAGTTTCTCTTGCTGAGCAAAAACTTCTTAGTATGATGTAGTCCCATTCATTAATTTTTGCCTTCACTTCTCTTGCCTGTGGAGTCAAATTCATAAAATGCTCTTTAAAACCCAGGTCCATGAGTTGAGTACCTATGTCTTCTTCTATGTCCTTAATTGTTTCAGGTCTTATGTTTAGATCTTTGATCCATTTTGAGTTAATTTTTACAGGGGGACAAACTGTAGTCCAGTTTCATTCTTTTGCATGTGGCTTTCCAGTTTTCCCAGCACCATTTATTGAAGAGGCTTTCTTTTCTCCATTGCGTGTTGTTGGCCCCTTTATCAAAATTTGACTATATATATGTGATTTTATTTCTGGACTTTCTATTCTGTTCCATCGGTAGGAGTGTCTATTTTTCTGCCAATACCATGTTGTTTTGATTGTCGTGGCCCTATAATAGAGTTTGAAGTCAGGTATTGTAATGCCCCCAGCTTCATTCTTTTTCTTTAGGATTGCTTTGGCTATTTGGGGTTTTTATAGTTCCATATAAATCTGATGATTTTTTGCTCTATTTCTTTAAAAAATGTCATTGGAAGTTTGATGGGAATTGCATTAAATTTGTATATTGCTTTGGGTAATATAGCCATCTTGATTATATTTATTCTTCCTAGCCAAGAACAAGGTATATTCTTCCATCTCATTATATCTTTCTCGATTTCCCTTAACAATGGTTTATAGTTTTCATTATATAAGTCCTTTACATTCTTTGTTATGTTTATTCCTAAGTATTTTATTTTTTTTGTTGCAATCGTGAAGGGGATTATTCTTTTGAGTTCGTTCTCAATTGTTTCATTGTTGGCATATAGAAAGGCTATTGACTTCTGTATGTTAATTTTGTATCCTGCGACCTTACTGTATTGGCTTATTGTTTCTAGTAGTCTTTTTGTGGATTCTTTGGGGTTTTCGATGTATAGGATCATATCATCTGCAAAAAGTGATACCTTTACTTCTTCTTTTCCAATATGGATGCCTTTTATTTCTTTGTCTTGTCTGATTGCTCTGGCTAGAACCTCTAGCACCACATTAAATAAGAGTGGAGAGAGTAGACAACCCTCTGATTTAAGGGGGAAAGCCTTCAGTTTTGTGCCATTTAATATGATGTTAGCTGATGGTTTATCATATATGGCCTTTATCATGTTGAGATATTTTCCTTCTATACCCATTTTGTTGAGAGTCTTAAACATAAAATTGTGTTGTATTTTATCGAAAGCCTTTTCTGCATCTATTGATAAGATCATGTGGTTTTTGTTCTTTGTTTTGTTGATATGGTGTATTACGTTGACCGTTTTACGTATGTTGAACCATCCTTGAGATTCTGGGATGAATCCCACTTGATCATGATGTATTATTTTTTTAATATGTTGTTGTATTCGATTTTCAAGTATTTTGTTTAGTATTTTAGCATCTGTATTCATTAGAGATATTGGTCTGTAGTTTTCTTTTTTTGTGCCGTCTTTGCCTGGTTTTGATATGAGGGTTATGTTGACCTCATAAAATGTGTTTGGAAGTATTCCTTCTTCTTCAATTTTTTGGAAGACTTTGAGTAGAATAGGAACCAAGTCTTCTTTGAATGTTTGATAAAATTTGCTGGAATAGCCCTCAGGGCCTGGACTTTTATTTTTGGGGAGGTTTTTAATGTTTTTTTCTATTTCTTCTCTACTAATAGGTCTGTTTAGGCTTTCTGCTTCTTCTTGACTCAGTCTAGGAAGGTTGTATTGTTCTAGGAATTTATCCATTTCTTCTAGGTTGTTGAATTTAGTGGCATATAGTTTTTCATAGTATTCTACAATAATTCTTTGTATATCTACGGTGTCCGTGGTGATTTCTCCTCTTTCATTTTGGATTTTGTTTATATGAGTTCTTTCTCTTTTTTCCTTGGTAAGTCTTGCCAAGGGTTTGTCAATTTTGTTGATCTTTTCAAAGAACCAGCTCCTTGTTCTATTAATTTTTTCTATAGTTTTTCTGTTCTCTAATTCATTTATTTCTGCTCTGATTTTTATTATCTCCTTTCTTCGGCTGGTTTTGGGTTTTGCTTGTTCTTCTTTTTTTAGTTCCTTAAGGTGTGAAGTTAAGTGGTTCACTTGGGCTCTCTCTTGTTTGTTCATATAGGCCTGAAGTGATATGAACTTTCCTCTTATCACTGCTTTTGCTGCATCCCATAGATTCTGATATGTCGTATTGTCATTTTCATTAGTCTGTATATATCTTTTGATCTCTGCACTTATTTCTTCTTTGATCCATTCATTTTTTAAAAGTATGTTGTTTAGTTTCCACATTTTTGTGGGATTTTTTTCCTCTTTTTTGCAGTTGAATTCTAGTTTCAAGACTTTATGATCAGAAAATATGCTTGGTACAACTTCAATTTTTCTGAATTTGCTGATGTTGTTTTTGTGGCCCAACATATGGTCAATTCTTGAGAATCATCCATGTACACTGGAGAAAAATGTATACTTAGTCACTTTGGGATGGAATGTCCTGTAGATGTCTATCATATCCAGGTGCTCTAGTGTTTTGTTTAAGGCCACTATGTCTTTGTTGATTCTCTGTTTGGATGACCGATCTAGAGCCGTCAGCGGTGTATTGAGGTCTCCATGTATGATTCTATTTTTGTCAGTTTTTGTTTTAAGATCAATAAGTAGCTGTCTTATATATTTTGGTGCTCCTTGGTTTGGTGCATATATATTAAGAATTGTTATGTCTTCTTGATTCAGTGTCCCCTTACCATTATGAAATGGCCATTTTTGTCTCTGAGTACTTTTCCTGTCTTGTAGTCAGCATTATCCGATATGAGTATTGCTACACCTGCTTTTTTTTGGATGTTATTTGCTTGGAGAATTGTTTTCCAGCCTTTCACTTTGAATTTGTTTTTATCCTTGTTACTTAGATGAGTTTCCTGTAGGCAGCATACAGTTGGATTTTCTTTTTTAATCCATTCTGCTACGCTGTGCCTTTTTATTGGTGAGTTTAATCCATTTACATTTAGTGTAATTATTGACACTTGTGAGTTCCCTATTGCCATTTTATATCTTGCTTTCTGTTAGTTTTGTGTCTTGTTTGATCCTTCTCTTTCGTTTTTCTATCTTTTGTTTTTATTTGGTTGTATTCCATACATCTTTCCACTGTTGCTATCTTTTTTATCTCATGTGCTTGTGTGTTGGTTTTTTCAATGGTGGTTACCTTTGAGTAATGAAAAGGGTCCCTACCCTGTTCATTGTAGCGAACTATTTTGTGAGTACTTTTGCACTCCATCGTCCTTGCTACTGTTAATCTCCATCTTCTCCCCCTCTTTCTTTTTGTTGTTGTCACAGTTTAAATTTGGTTTTATTGTGTTCTTCTTGGAGCTTTTACTTGTGGCTCTGTTTTTTTTTTTTTGTTATTTGTATCTGATTGGAGAACCCCCTTTAGTTATTCCTGGAGTGGGGGTTTTCTGATGAAAAATTCCCTCATCTTTTCTGTATCTGTGAATGTTTTTATTTCTCCTTCATATTTGAAGGATAGCTTTGATGGGTATAGTATTTGTGGCTGAAAGTTCCTCTCTTTCAGGACCTTAAATATTGGGGTCCACTCTCTTCTAGCTTGTAGAGTTTCTGCTGAGAAATCTGATGATAATCTAATGGGCCTTCCTTTATATGTTGTATTCTTCTTTTCCCTGGCTGCCTTGAGAATTTTTTCTTTGCTGTTGGTTTGTGTGAATTTCATTATGATATGCCTTGGAGTAGGTTTGTTGAGGTTAAGAAAACTCGGAGTTCTGTTTGCTTCTTGAACTTGAGGCTTTAGTTCTTTCCACAGGCTTGGGAAGTTCTCATCTATTATTTGTTTGAGTATGTTCTCCATTCCATTTTCTCTCTCTTCTCCCTCTGATATACCTATTATTCTTATGTTATTCTTTTTGATGGAGTCAGATAATTCTTATAGGGCTATCTCAGTTTTTTTAATTTTTGAGTCTCTTTCTTCTTCTCTCTGTTGTGCCTCAAGTTGCTTGTCTTCTATTTCACTAATCCTCTCTTCTATCTGACCTGTTCTATTAGCTAAGCTTGTTACTTCGTTTTTCAGCTCGTGAATTGAGTTTTTCATCTCTGATTTGTTTTTATAGTTTCAATTTCCTTGGACATATATTCTTTGTGTTTATTGAGTTGTTTTCTGAGCTCCCTAAATTATCTTTCTGTGTTTTCTTGTATATCTCGGAGGATTTTTAGGATTTCTATCTTGAATTCTCTGTCATTTAGCTCCAAGGTTTCCGATATATTAAATTTTTTCTCCATAGATTTTTCCTCATCTAGCTGTGTTACCTCTCTTTCTTTTGTATCCATGATATTTGATTTTCTCTTCCTTAATGGCATCTGAGGGTGGTTTTGTTGATAGTATTAATGAGATTTAATAAAGAATAAAAAGTTAAAAAAATAAAAAATTGAAAAGAGTTGTTTTTTTTTAAAAAAAATTAATAATGAAATAAAGAAAAATAAAATAAAATAAAAATTAAAAAAAAGGAAATTATTCCCCCCCTCCTTTTTTCCTCTCTTCTCCTCTCCCGTCTTTTTGAGAAAATCTTGTGATGAACTGTGAATTATAACAAACAATGCCTGTAATGGAGGGCCTGAATTGGGGAAAAGTAATAAAGGGGCAAAAAAAAAAAAAGAAAAAAAAAAGAAAAAATAAGGGGGTATGGACCCACAAAAAGCAAATAAGGAAAAAATTTGGGTCAAGAATAAAATGATTTGCTTTTAGGTGTTGGTTGTCTAAGAGTTATGATGAGAGGAATAAGAGGAAAACGGAAAAATGGGGGGACAAATTAAAAAATTACTATTGTATTTAGTGGAACAAGAACTAGATAAAATGGAGAGCCAGGGATGGGAGCACTGCTAGTGAGTTAAAAAGGTGAAGTAAAAACCCCCCAAAATGCCACAAACATAAGTTTGAGTCCCAGATAAGATAATTTGTTTGTTATTGAGGTTTGAATGAGAGGAAATATAAAGGAGAAAGGAAGAAACTAATATAGAGGGAGAAAAGAAAGAGAGAGAGAGAAAAAAGAGGGAACCACTAAAAGAAGAAAAAAGAAAAAAGAGGAGAAAGAGAGAGAGAGTTAAGGGTTTTGGAGTGCAACCCTCATAGAGAGAAAGGAAGAGGAGAGAAAAGATAATGGGAGATGTAACACTTATGGGTAGTGTAGTTCAAGGAGAGGAGAGAGTAAGACTGGCAGAGAGTTAATCGGTCAAATTGGAGGAGGAAAAAAAATATCAAGAATGAAGATAAGAGAAACATAAGAACAAATATAATAAAATGGGATAGGTTATAAAGTCTGCAGATTATTCTTGATTTTGAGAGGTTATCTTCTTGCTTTTTCTTTTCTCTCCCTCTTCCTGGTCGGTGACTCTGTACCCCGGGTTCTGCCCCTTTGGCACGCTCAGGTAGAGGTTTGCAGTTGATAAGTCTCTATGGTGATGTCATGTATTGTGCTTTAGTCTCATTGGCAGTTGAGGCTCATTAGCATTTATAGGCTCCAACAGTGAGAGAGTCCGTGTTCCTGGAGCCTTTCTCCTAGTCTTTCCTTCCTCAATTAGTAGCCTGATAATCCAGCAATGGGGTTGCTGCTGCCTCTGCCTGGATAGTAAGAGGCTCAAAGAGCTGGCCATTCCCCACTCTATTTCCACTCAGCACAGGGCTCTGGGTAAGGCTCAGTCAGTCAGAGCTGCTAGCATAATCAGGCGGGCTTTCCACCCACTCAAAGACCTCTGGCTCTGCCACTCTGTCCGGTAACACAAACGGGCGCCCACTTCTGGGGCACTTGGAGGAAACTCTCCCTCACTATCTGCACGCGCAGACCAGGATATCCGGCCAGCAGTCTCATGCTCTGAATGAAACCCCCAACTGCATGGAAAAGTTGCAGCGTTGGAATTGGCTCTAGCTCCGTCCCCGTGAGCGGCTTTTGCAAGGCGCTGGGGCAGCCCGAGTTTCTGCTTTGGCCCACACAAAGGCCCCTGACTCTGCCCCTCTGTGCGATAACACGGGCAGGCGTGCACTGCCGAGGCACTTGGAGGAATCTCTCGCTCACTATCTGCGTGCGCAGACCAGGATATGAGGCCGGCCGCATTTCCTTCTGAGTGAATCCCCTACCAGCACGGAAAAGTTTCACCTTTGGAATTAGTTCTCGCTCCCTCCCATGCGCGGCTTTCCCAGGGCACTGGGGCTTCCCAGAGATTCTGCTTTTGGCCCATAGAAAGGCCTCTGACTCTGCCTCTCTGTGGGGTAACACGGGCACCCACTCCTGGGGCTTAGGAAGAAATCTCGCGCCCACGAGGAGATCGGGTAAAATGGCTGCCCCGCTTGTCTTTCTTTGTTTGGGTTTGGCACGAGTGTTAGCTTGTATTGCCCGGGTTGCCATAGAAACAGTTTTTCCTTGGCTTAGATCTCCGTGCCACAGCCTGGTTCGGCCGTTTGTGCCGAGGCCTGGATCTATTCACCCCCTTTGCCCGCCTCAGTTTCTATATTCATGGATCCCAGAGAAAGCTGCTCTGTTTAGGTTAGTGAGGAAGGCGGAGCATTTCTTACTCCCTATTTCCTTCGGGGTTTGGTTATATATTTAGCCAATTTTTTGCTCGACCATACCTACGTGTGTATTGCGAAACATCTGGAGGCTCCAAGGATAGGTTTTTCTGTTTCTGGTTGAAGATCTTGTTGAGTTTTGGGGGAGATTTATCGGTATCGCTTCCTACCCCGCCATTACTCTGACATCAGTCAAAAAGAATTGTGTACTTTTAGATCAGTGTCAGCTGGACATGGTTGGTGTAAACTAGGAGAGCAGAGCACTGGGCCCTTGCTTGAACGGCTAGTAGACAATAATGCTTATGGTAATATGCATGGGCTCTGGGTGGTACCTCTTGCCCCTTTCACTCCATAACTTGGATTGCCATGATTATAATCAATGAGTCAGGTTTTAGAAAAAGAAAAGGGTTTGTGATAGAAATTTAGAAGAATTAGCTGAGAAGCATGGCTGACTATCGGGAGAAATAGAGGGTGATGTTTAAGCCTAGAATTAAGAAGGAAATTCAAATACCAGAGGATAATCTCTGCTTTGAGAAGCTTTTTGGCCTAACCCAAACATCCCAAGAATGTCACACTGAGGCCTTTGCTAAGGAACATATATCACCCCAGAAGAGGGGAAAATGCAACAAGTCATCTGAAAAAATAATTTGAAATAAAATAAAAATAATAAGTTAAACAACATATACAGAAATAAGAATAAGAATCTTCCAAAAATATTTATAGCATGAAGGAGGAACAGGAAAATACATAGCAGAAACAACTAGAGCTATCTGAAAGTACACATAAAATAACTGAAGAAAAAAAAATTATAAAGAGGTGAAAGGATAAATGGAAAACAGAGATTAACGGAGATAAATGTGTCCATATAGATAGCGTATATTACCACAAAAAGCAATAACTCAGAAATTGAGCAAATTGAAAGAAATAATCACCAGTACCTCTATAAGGGCTCATAAAGCATTAAGTAATGTAAATGAGAAATAAGCAAATACAGACTATTTTTACATTTAAGAATATTAAAAGGAAAATTCTGAAAGTGCATGTAAAGAAAAATCAGGAAACAATTGCAATATAGACACTAATTGATGTGAAACTTTTTAATTAGAATCATTGCAATTAAAGGGAAAGACCATATATATTGTTGGAGGAAAATGCCTTAATACCTAGAATGTTCTTCCTTTAACAGTTTTATCCAAAGAACGGCTAGCTACATTTCCTAGATGCACCAAGAAAATCTATCAGTAGAACATTTTGTCAACTTGCAACAACTGTGTTAGCTTGAGCTCCAGATAGACACACTTTCTGATTTTCCTCAGCTCTCTGACTTGTACCCTCAGCTAGATGGATAGGGTTCTCTTTCACAGGTCCAGAGAATAGAGATCAGTGGAGGCAGAGTAAAAAAAAAAAGGTGTGATACTACTTAACTGAATTAACTAACTTCAACTCCAGAGGATTCTCCCCTTAAACTCATCTTGGGTTGTTAAGAATGAAAGAGGGGAGTGAGGAAGAAAATAAAATGCAATCTATTTATAACATTACAGGCTTATTCTCTATATATTTGATGTGCAAACATGAAAATAAAGAATGTCTAACATTCAAACAAATCTAGTAAGTGTGAGGGAGGATCCATTCTCCTTGGAGAAGTTTTTCATTGGAGAACTATAGAGGACTGACCTAATTTTGAGAATATCCTTTTCCTTTTAATCTTTATTCAAATCCTAGTCTAAAGAGAAAAAAAGAAATTAAGTGATGTTACAATGCAAACATTATCAAATTGTAGATTTTATTGTTACTTTATTTTAAGAAAAAATTGTATTAAGAATATAAATTAAACATAATACATATTAAGCAGAATCCTTACTTGGAATCCTCATACAGAGATATGGAACAGTCACTAATAACATGTTTATAACATATTTGTCACAAATGTTGCTTTTACCAAACTAAATTTAGGTAATTCTATTACTGGACAGAATGGTGATGACACATAAAGATATGATGTGCAAAATATTCAGAATTACCATCACTTTCACTCCTAATTCTTCTTATACCAGGCCCAGTTGCTTCAAAATTTATCCTATTTCTAGAAATTCCCCTGCTTGATACACAAAACTTAGTTTACAAATACTTATATTGCTTTTAAATAACTGTCTCCAAACATTTCTCTCTAATAATTGACAATAGTCATTGGTGGTGGTGTGAAAGACAATTTGTCAGAAGGCATTTTGTAAAACAGATTATGAAGGATTTTATAAGCTACTGGAAGCTGCTGAAAGTTTTCACCATACTTAGGGAAGAGCACTGGAGATTTCAGCATCACAAACACTGGCCTTTAGAAGAACATAGAAGTAATATTCAAGAATGCAGCCATCTTTGGAATAAAACTTTTGAGGAAGGGTAAAATGGAAAGGGGCATCAATTATATTGCAAATAACTGAAGCTACCCTTCGTATCTCATGCAGAAAAACATGTAGTTTGCATAAGTAGCAATTGAGGATAATGGAAGTGTTGGAGGAGTAGGCCACGGTCCAGAAATACTTTCAGGGCATTCACACTATCCCCCTAAGGATGCATCAATGACTGCCTTTGTTAAAAGAGATCAATGGTTAGGGAGCTGGGTCTTATGGAATTTACTCACTCCCATTGTCTCAGCTGTGATCACATAGTTACAAAGGCAGATGCCCCTTGCTCTACTACTTCACATTCATAAATCTTGAACTCTAAAATACTTGTTTCAACAATGTACCATAAACACAAACACACACACACGCCCTTACACCAGAATCAATAGAATCAGTAGAAATAGCTGAAGCACCAACACAGCCTCATCTCTACCTAATGAGCACATATACAAGGCATAGTTCAGGTGTGTGCAGAACCTGGGCTATAAGATTATTTGAGAAAAATAATCTTTAAATGTCCAGATTCTAGCATATTTTACAAAATGCAAAAGATTAGTTGACATGAATTTAATAATGCAGTCAATAAACCAATCTGCTATCTCTGCCACAATCAAGAAGGAAAAGAATGTGTGTTAATTTACATTCAAGCTGAATAAAGAATGTCTAACATTCAAACAAATCTAGTAAGTGTGAGGGAGGATCCATTCTCCTTGGAGAAGTATTTCATTGGAGAACTATAGAGGACTGACCTAATTTTGAGAATATCCTTTTCCTTTTAATCTTTATTAAAATCCTCATATTGCCCTAAACAACTGGTCTGATCCACAGAAATTCTTTTAGATTTTTGCCTATGGCACAGTCTTGCTCACTTTCTCTCCAAATTTTTCATCATGTTAAATTTAAAATATATTGAAAAAGTATGTCAAAAAAGCAAGCAAACAACTCTCTTACTACCCTCTTTTATTTTGAATCCATCTTCTAATGTAATGTTAAGATTCACATGACATTAATATAATCTTGTTTCATATTCTAAATCAAAAGAGAGATAAATAAAGAAATATTGTGTTGAAGTGATTTCCATTACCCACTTTTAAAAGCCAAAATGTGGCCCTGTCCATTTGGCTCAGTGGTAGAGCATTGGCCTGGCAAATGGATGCCCATGGCTTGATTCCCAATCAGGGCACACAAGAGAAGTACCCATCTGCTTCACTGATCTGTTCCCTCTCACTTCTCTTTATCTCTAACTCTCTCTCTCTCTCCACTCCTGCAGCCATGGCTCGATTGGAGCGAGTTGACCCTGGGTGCTGAGGATGGCTCCATGGCCTCTGCTTCAGGTGTTAAGAAGAGCTTGGTTACTGAGCAATGGAGCAACAACTCACATGGGCAGAGCATTGCCCCCTAGTGGGCTTGCTGGAGTAGAGGGTGGGGGTTGATGAGTGGAATCCTGGTTGGGGCACATGTGGGAGTCTGTATCTCTGTCTCCACTCCTCTCACTGAATAAAAATAAATAAATAAAAGCCAAAATGTTTATTATTTACCAAAGGTATCACTGCCTGGCTGGGAGGTCAAACTACCTGGTTCATACTCTGAAGTTAGCTAGAAGAATACGCTGAATGTAGTGAAATAATTATAGATGCACACAGCATGCACACAGTAGACAAATCCATGTTGCAGCCAAGATTAAAAGTACAGCTTCCAATTAATCATAGTAACTTTGTTATGAAGCTAGCTGTCTTAGTTCATTCAGGCTGCTAAGACAAAATAACATAAATTGAATGGCTTAAAAACAACAGAAATATTTTTTTCTCACAGTTTCAGAAGTTGGAAGTCCAAGATCAGGATACCAGCATGACTAGGGTCTCCAGAAACCCCTTTCCAGGCTATAGACAGGGGATCACCCTGTGTCTTCACACAGTGGAAGGGGCTAGAAAACTCTCTTGGGACTCTTTTATAAACGCACTTATTCCGTTCATGAGAGAGACATAAACATTCCACCTACAGTGTCAGCTTTTGTCTGTTCAGTTAGAAAAGTAGCCATTTCCAAATATCTTTTTTATTAATCTGAATACTGTCACTAAAACAAATAATCAACAGGAGGCAATCAGCTTCCAGGCAGGCAAAATTTTTCAATGAGCAAGGGTGCTGCTCAGAGGAGTTGAAGCAAAGTCTGCCTAATTAGGTGGGAATCAAGGAGTGCAACTGTTATAGAAACACACAGAAGCCAGCATGGAACCTCACATGGACTGTTACTCAGTCTCCAATAATCACACTGCTTGAAATTCCATTCAATATTTTTAAGATAATGTTAATGAAATAAATGCTTCAATTAAAAGGAGCAAATTACAAATTGAATACAGGATGCTAATATAGATTTTCATATACTCTTCTTATGCACTACATAAAATATCAAGATATAGAAATATTTAATATAAAAGATTAAAAAATATGCCACTCAAATGCAAATAAAATCAAGAGGATAATAATTCTATATTACTATAACAGAGTAGTTTTTAAGACTAAATCATATTTGAGATAAAGGGAGTCACTTCATGATAATAAAGGCTCATTTGACAAGATATAATTTTGAAGAAGAATGTACCTGATAATAAAGTCACAAGATATATAGATGGCAAAATAAATAATTGATAATATTGAAAAGATAAATTGTGGCAGATTTACAGCTATTTTTACAACTAATAAAAGACAAAAAGAAACAAACAAAAAACCCACACCCTGGCCGTGTAGCTTAGTTGGTTAGAACATTGTCCTCTACACCACTAGTCCCCAACCTTTTTTGGCCACGGACCGGTTTAATGTCAGAAAATATTTTCACGGACCGGCCTTTAGGGTGGGGCAGATAAATGTATTGCATGACCAAGTCAAGCGTCAAGAGTGAGTCTTAGATGGATGTAACAGAGGGAATCTGGTCATTTTTTAAAAATAAAACATCGTTCAGACTTAAATATATTGAGTTGGGGAATAAGTTCGTAGCGTTTTTACCGAAGACTTTTATTTAAACAAAAAACAATAATTATATCAATAAGTTAATCAATTATATATTTGCCGTTGCTGTTTACAACCTCTTCCCACCTCTCGACCAATTTGTTGATGCCGTTCCACCAAAAATCACCTGGTCTGGTGTCAAAAAAGTTGTTGAGCCAGTTTTTAAGGACCTCTTTGTTATTGAAGGTAATGCCCTTCATATGGTTTGACAGGGAGCGGAAAAGATGGTAATCCGTCGGTGCAAGGTCCGGAGAATACGGCGGATGCTGAAGGACCTCCCATTCGAGCTCTTGGAGTGCGGCTTTGACGATTTGTGCAACATGGGGCCTGGCGTTGTCGTGAAGGAGTATGGTTTGAGCATGTCACTCAGGTCTTTTCAGTCGAATAGCCTCATTCACACAGTGTAGCTGGGCAAAGTAGAGCTCCTTGTTGACCGTGGCATTCTTTTCAAGCATTTCCCAGTTCTTCATCGAATTCAGAAGGCCTTCCGCTGCGGCACGTGTCATCGATGTCAAAGTCGCCATTTTTGAATTTTGCAAACCATTTCCGTGCTGTAGACTCACCTATGACACCTTCTCCATACACGTCGCAAATGTCCCAGGCTGCTTCGGCAGCTTTTTGACCTCGATGAAAAGCAAAGAAGAGCAGGTGTCGAAAATGTTGATTTTTGCCTCCTGGGTATTCCATTTCTAAGCCTCAAAACTAATAAAAAATTAAATAACTCAAAAATACAATTAACATAGTTTTGTAGAGCAGAAAGAGTTTTATCGAATGAATACTTACCCTTTGCCAAACAGCAAACAAATCGTTGTAAAATAAAAGAAAATATAAAAACGCTACGAACTTATTTCCCAACCCAATATATAAAACGAAAATAATGTACGTTATTATTCTTTCTCTGTGGACCGGTACCAAATGGCCCACGAACTGGTACCAGTCTGCGGCCTGGGGGTTGGGGACCACTGCTCTACACAAAGATTATGGGTTTGAACCCTGGTCAAGGCACACACTAGAACATAAAAGAATCAACCAATGAATTTACAACTAAGTAGAACAACAAACTGATACTTCTCCCCCACTCTCAAATCAAAAATTAGAAAAATAGAGCATGATTTTATAAAGTTATGAAAAATTAAAACAATACATGGACAAACTGGACCTACCTGTCCTGAGAAACCTTGCACTGAATACCTGCAGACTGACAATCGTATTATTTTCATTTTCACATTTAGCATTTACTTTTATTTATTTAAATCATGTTTTTAAGTTAATTTTTTAAATTTCATGTATTGATTTTAAAAAAGGAAAAAGAGAGAGACAGAAACATCTATCTGTTCCTGTATGTGCCCAGCCAGAGGATCAAGCCTACAATCTTTGCATATCAGAATTTCAAACCAATTGAGTTATCTGGCCAGAGCCACATTTAACATTTAGAAACCATTTCCATATGCTGATCCAAAAGCAAGAAACAAAAATTTCAGAGCACTGAAATAATACAAATAAAGTTAAACCAGAAATAAATAAAACAGTAACAAAAACGCTAACACACCCAGCCTTCTTGGAAATTTGGAAATGCATTTCTCAATAGCTCATGGGTAAAAGATTAAACTCATTGGAAGTTGTTAATACATTGAAAACATACATATACATATTACAACTTGTGGAGTGCTGTTAAATTTATGCTTACAGGGAAGTAGTTTTAAATGGGTTTCTTATAATGGAACAAAGATAGAAAATTAATAAATTAAGCATTTTTTTTCTGCTTAATTTTCTGGTACTTAAAAGAAGACCCATTAACCCAAAGAAAGTAGAAGAAATGAATGATGTATAAAAAAGAAAAAAATAAAGTTGAATAAAATCATATAATAGAACCAATTCATGTTGCAAAAGTATAATTCAGTTGATAAAAGACAGAAATGGTGAAGAAAAAATCTCAGAAAAAACATCAGTTATGAAAAGGACACATAAAAGAGAATAAAAAAAGTATAGAAAATCTCTTTCAAAATATGTATACATTTAGGAAAAATATAACTCACAGTAAAATACAACTTATTAAAAGTAACTAAAAACTTGTCAGGGTGAACACACAATACAGTACACAGAGATGTGTTGTAGAATTGGGCACCTGAAACTTGTATAATTATGTTACCCCAAGTGTCCCCCCAAATAAAGTTTAATTTTAAAAAACTAACAAAAATATTTTTTTAAAAGAGAGAGATAAATGAATTTCATGATTAAAAACATAACTACAAAAAGATCTTACAGCTCTAACAGCTTGACCAGTTAAGTCAAATACTTAAAGAAAAATTAATGGCATATATAAACTGACTTTTTCCAAGACAAAATAAAGATAAAAATTCTAACTGATTTTATGACACCAGCATATCACTAAACTTAGAAGAAAAAATTTAGGCCAACCTCACATAAACACAAATGCAAAAACCTTAAACAAAATATTAGCAAACAGAATCTATTAATATCTAAAATACATAATATATTGGAACTAATTTGAGTTTATTATCAAGAATCCAAGTTTAGTTAAACATTAAAAATTATTCATTGAGAGATGACGTCAGAGAAATGGCGGGGTAGGAAGTGATACCGATAAATCTCCCCCAAAACTCAACAAGATCTTCAACCAGAAACAGAAAAACCTATACTTGGAGCTTCCAGATGCTTCGCAATACACCCAAAGGTATGATTGAGTGAAAAATTGGCTAAATATATAACCAAACCCCGAAGGAAATAGGGAGTAAGAAATGCTCCGCCTTCCTCACTAACCTAAACAGGGCGGCTTTCTCTGGTAACTGTGAATATAGAAACTGAGGCGGGCAAAGGGGGTGAATACATCCAGGCCGCGACACAAACGGCCGAACCAGGCTGTGGCACGGAGATCCAAGCCAAGGAAAATCTGATCCTGTGGCAACCCGGGCAATACAAGCTAACACTCGCGCCAAACCCAAACAAAGAAAGACAAGCGGGGCGGACATTTTACCCGGTCTCCTGGTTGGTGCGCAGTAAGTGGGCGAGAGATTTCTTCCTAAGCCCCGAAAGTGGGTGCCCGTGTTGCCCCACGGAGAGGCAGGGTCAGAGGCCTTTCTGTGGGCCGAGGGCAGAGTCTCTGGGCAGCCCCAGCGCCCTGGGAAAGCCACGCACGGGAGGGAGTGAGAACTAATTGCAACGGTGGAGATTTTCCGTACTGGAGGGTGTTTCACTCAGAGCGAAACGCGGCCAGCCTCATATCCTGGGTTGCGCGCGCAGATAAGGAGTGAGCGATTCCTCCGAGTGCCTCGGCAGTGCGCGCCCGTGTTATCGCACAGAGGGGCAGAGTCAGGGGCCTTTGTGTGGGCCAAAGCGGAATCTCGGGCCGCCCCAGCGCCTTGCAAAAGCCGTGCACGGGGACAGAGCGAGACTCAATTCCAACGCTGCAACTTTTCCCTGCGGTTGGGGGTTTCACTCAGAGCGTGAGACTGCTGGCCGGATATCCAGGTCTGCGCGCGCAGCCAGTGAGTGAGAGTTTCCTCCAAGCACCCCGGAAGTGGACGCCCGCTTGTGTTACCGGACAGAGTGGCAGAGCCAGAGGTCTTTGAATGGCCGGAAAGCCCGTCTGATTATGCTAGCAGCTCTGACTGACTGAGCCTTACCCAGAGCCCTGTGCTGAGTGGAAATAGAGTGGGGAGTTGCCAGCTCTTTGAGCCTCTTACTATCCAGGCAGAGGCAGCAGCAACCCCATAGCTGGATTATCAGGCTACTAATTGAGGAAGGAAAGACTAGGAGAAAGGCTCCAGGAACACGGACTCTCTCACTGTCGGAGCCTATAAATGCTAATAGCCTCGACTGCCAACGAGACTAAAGCACAATACATGACATTGCCATAGAGACTTATCAACTGCAAACCTCCACCTG
This sequence comes from Saccopteryx leptura, assembly GCF_036850995.1. Lineage (NCBI taxonomy): Eukaryota > Metazoa > Chordata > Mammalia > Chiroptera > Emballonuridae > Saccopteryx > Saccopteryx leptura. The sequence goes on along the minus strand of NC_089505.1, from coordinate 236,633,082 downwards.
AGCGTGGCAAAGGGGAAAAACCCGGGGTACAGAGTCACCGACCAGGAAGAGGGAGAGAAAAGAAAAAGCAAGAAGATAACCTCTCAAAATCAAGAATAATCTGCAGACTTTATAACCTATCCCATTTTATTATATTTGTTCATTTGTTTCTCTTATCTTCATTCTTGATACTTTTTTTTTTTTCCTCCTCCAATTTGGCCGATTAACTCTCTACCGGTCTTACTCTCTCCTCTCCTTGAACTACACTACCCATAAGTGTTACATCTCCCATTATCTTTTCTCTTCTCTTCCTTTCTCTCTATGAGGGTTGCACTCCAAAACCCTTAACTCTCTCTCTCTCTCTCCTTTCTTTTTTCTTCTTTTAGTGGTTCCCTCTTTTTTTTTCTCTCTCTCTCTTTCTTTTCTCCCTCTATATTAGTTTCTTCCTTTCTCCTTTACATCTCTTCTCATTCAAACCTCAATAACAAACAAATTATCTTATCTGGGACTCAAACTTATGTTTGTGGCATTTTGGGGGGTTTTTACTTCACCTTTTTAACTCACTAGCAGTGCTCCCATCCGTGGCTCTCCATATTATCTAGTTCTTGTTCCACTAAATACAATAGTAATTTTTTAATTTGTCCCCCCATTTTTCCGTTTTCCTCTTAATCCTCTCATCATAACTCTTAGACAACCAACACCTAAAAGCAAATCATTTTATTCTTGACCCAAATTTTTTCCTTATTTGGTTTTTGTGGGTCCATACGCTCTTTTTTTTTCTTTTTTCTTTTTTCTTTCTTTTTTTTTTTTTTTTGCCCCTTTATTACTTTTCCCCAATTCAGGCCTTACATCAAAGGCATTGTTTGTTATAATTCACAGTCCACCACAAGATTTTATCAAGAAAGAGGGGAGAGGAGAGGAGAAGAAAAAAGGAGGGGGGGAATAATTTCCTTTTTTTTTATTTTTTTTTTTATTTTTTTAAAATTTTTATTTTATTTTATTTTTCTTTATTTTATTATTAATTTTTTTTAAAAAAAAAACAACTCTTTTTGAATTTTTTTTATTATTTTTTTAAACTTTTTATTCTTTATTAAATCTCATTAATACTATCAACAAAACCACCCTCAGATGCCATTAAGGAAGAGAAAATCGAATATCATGGATACAAAAGAAAGAGAAGTAACACAGCTAGATGAGGAAAAATCTATGGAGAAAATATTTAATATATTGGAAACCTTGGAGCTAAATGACAGAGAACTCAAGATAGAAATCCTAAAAATCCTCCGAGATATACAAGAAAACACAGAAAGGCAACTTAGAGAGCTCAGAAAACAATTCAATGAACACAAAGAATATATGTCCAAGGAAATTGAAACTATAAAAACAAATCAAACAGAGATGAAAAACTCAATTCACGAGCTGAAAAACGAAGTAACAAGCTTAGCTAATAGAACAGGTCAGATAGAAGAGAGGATTAGTGAAATAGAAGACAAGCAACTTGAGGCACAACAGAGAGAAGAAGAAAGAGACTCAAAAATTAAAAAAAATGAGATAGCCCTACAAGAATTATCTGACTCCATCAAAAAGAATAACATAAGAATAATAGGTATATCAGAGGGAGAAGAGAGAGAAAATGGAATGGAGAACATACTCAAACAAATAATAGATGAGAACGTCCCAAGCCTGTGGAAAGAACTAAAGCCTCAAGTTCAAGAAGCAAACAGAACTCCAACTTTTCTTAACCCCAACAAACCTACTCCAAGGCATATCATAATGAAATTGACACAAACCAACAGCAAAGAAAAAATTCTCAAGGCAGCCAGGGAAAAGAAGAATACAACATATAAAGGAAGGCCCATTAGATTATCATCAGATTTCTCAGCAGAAACCCTACAAGCTAGAAGAGAGTGGACCCCAATATTTAAAGTCCTGAAAGAGAGGAACTTTCAGCCACGAATACTATACCCATCAAAGCTATCCTTCAAATATGAAGGAGAAATAAAAACATTCACAGATACAGAAAAGATGAGGGAATTTTTCATCAGAAAACCCCCACTCCAGGAATTACTAAAGGGGGTTCTCCAATCAGATACAAAGAACAAAAAAAAACAGAGCCACAAGTAAAAGCTCCAAGAAGAACACAATAAAACCAAATTTAAACTGTGACAACAACAAAAAGAAAGAGGGGGAGAAGATGGAGATTAACAGTAGCAAAGGACGATGGAGTGCAAAAGTACTCACAAAATAGTTCGCTACAATGAACAGGGTAGGGACCCTTTTCATTATTCAAAGGTAACCACCATTGAAAAAACCACCACAGAAGCACATGAGATAAAAAAGATAGCAACAGTGGAAAGATGTATGGAATACAACCAAATAAAAACAAAAGATAGAAAAACAAAAGAGAAGGATCAAACAAGACACAAAACTAACAGAAAGCAAGATATAAAATGGCAATAGGGAACTCACAAGTATCAATAATTACACTAAATGTAAACGGATTAAACTCACCAATAAAAAGGCACAGAGTAGCAGAATGGATTAAAAAAGAAAATCCAACTGTATGCTGCCTACAGGAAACTCATCTAAGTAACAAGGATAAAAACAAATTCAAAGTGAAAGGCTGGAAAACAATTCTCCAAGCAAATAACATCCAAAAAAAGCAGGTGTAGCAATACTCATATCGGATAATGCTGACTACAAGACAGGAAAAGTACTCAGAGACAAAAATGGCCATTTCATAATGGCTAAGGGGACACTGAATCAAGAAGACATAACAATTCTTAATATATATGCACCAAACCAAGGAGCACCAAAATACATAAGACAGCTACTTATTGATCTTAAAACAAAAACTGACAAAAATACAATCATACTTGGAGACCTCAATACACCGCTGACGGCTCTAGATCGGTCATCCAAACAGAGAATCAACAAAGACATAGTGGCCTTAAACAAAACACTAGAGCACCTGGATATGATAGACATCTACAGGACATTTCATCCCAAAGTGACTGAGTATACATTTTTCTCCAGTGTACATGGATCATTCTCAAGAATTGACCATATGTTGGGCCACAAAAACAACATCAGCAAATTCAGAAAAATTGAAGTTGTACCAAGCATATTTTCTGATCATAAAGCCTTGAAACTAGAATTCAACTGCAAAAAAGAGGAAAAAAATCCCACAAAAATGTGGAAACTAAACAACACACTTTTAAAAAATGAATGGGTCAAAGAAGAAATAAGTGCAGAGATCAAAAGATATATACAGACTAATGTAAATGACAATACGACATATCAGAATCTATGGGATGCAGCAAAAGCAGTGATAAGAGGGAAGTTCATATCACTTCAGGCATATATGAACAAACAAGAGAGAGCCCAAGTGAACCACTTAACTTCACACCTTAAGGAACTAGAAAAAGAAGAACAAAGACAACCCAAAACCAGCCGAAGAAAGGAGATAATAAAAATCAGAGCAGAAATAAATGAATTAGAGAACAGAAAAACTATAGAAAAAATTAATAGAACAAGGAGCTGGTTCTTTGAAAAGATCAACAAAATTGACAAACCCTTGGCAAGACTTACCAAGGAAAAAAGAGAAAGAACTCATATAAACAAAATCCAAAATGAAAGAGGAGAAATCACCACGGACACCGTAGATATACAAAGAATTATTGTAGAATACTATGAAAAACTTTATGCCACTAAATTCAACAACCTAGAAGAAATGGATAAATTCCTAGAAAAATACAACCTTCCTAGACTGAGTCAAGAAGAAGCAGAAAGCCTATACAGACCTATCAGTAGAGAAGAAATAGAAAAAACCATTAAAAACCTCCCCAAAAATAAAAGTCCAGGCCCTGACGGCTATACCAGCGAATTTTATCAAACATTCAAAGAAGACTTGGTTCCTATTCTACTCAAAGTCTTCCAAAAAATTGAAGAAGAAGGACGTCAGAGTAATGGCGGGGTAGGAAGCGATACCGATAAATCTCCCCCAAAACTCAACAAGATCTTCAACCATAAACAGAAAAACCTATACTTGGAGCTTCCAGATGCTTCGCAATACACTCAAAGGTATGATTGAGTGAAAAATTGGCTAAATATATAACCAAACCCCGAAGGAAATAGGGAGTAAGAAATGCTCCGCCTTCCTCACTAACCTAAACAGGGCGGCTTTCTCTGGTAACTGTGAATATAGAAACTGAGGCGGGCAAAGGGGGTGAATACAAACGGCCGAACCAGGCTGTGGCACGGAGATCCAAGCCGAGGAAAATCTGATCCTGTGGCAACCCGGGCAATACAAGCTAACACTCGCGCCAAACCCAAACAAAGAAAGACAAGCGGCGCGGCCATTTTACCCGGTCTCCTGGTTGGTGCACAGTTAGTGGGCGAGAGATTTCTTCCTAGGCCCCGGGAGTCAGTGCCCGTGTTGCCCCACGGAGAGGCAGGGTCAGAGGCCTTTCTGTGGGCCGAGGGCAGAGTCTCTGGGCAGCCCCAGCGCCCTGGGAAAGCCACGCACGGGAGGGAGTGAGAACTAATTCCAATGGTGGAGATTTTCCTTGCCGAGGGTGTTTCAATCAGAGGGAAAGCGGCCGGCCTCATATCCTGGTTTGCGCGCACAGATAAGGAGTGAGCGATTCCTCCGAGTGCCTCGGAAGTGCGCGCCCGTGTCATCGCACAGAGGAGCAGAGTCAGGGGCCTTTGTGTGGGCCAAAGCGGAATCTCGGGCCGCCCCAGCGCCTTGCAAAAGCCGCGCACGGGGACGGAGCGAGACTCAATTCCAACGCTGCAACTTTTCCCTGAGGTCGGGGGTTTCACTCAGAGCGTGAGACTGCTGGCCGGATATCCTGGTCTGCGCGCGCAGCCAGTGAGTGAGAGTTTTCTCCAAGCGCCCCGGAAGTGGGCACCCGCTTGTGTTACCGGACAGAGTGGCAGAGCCAGAGGTCTGTGAGTGGGTGGAAAGCCCGCCTGATTATGCTAGCAGCTCTGACTGACTGAGCCTTACCCAGAGCCCTGTGCTGAGTGGAAATAGAGTGGGGAGTTGCCAGCTCTTTGAGCCTCTTACTATCCAGGCAGAGGCAGCAGCAACCCCATAGCTGGATTATCAGGCTACTAATTGAGGAAGGAAAGACTAGGAGAAAGGCTCCAGGAACACGGACTCTCTCACTGTCAGAGCCTATAAATGCTAATAGCCTCGACTGCCAACGAGACTAAAGCACAATACATGACATTGCCATAGAGACTTATCAACTGCAAACCTCCACCTGAGCGTGGCAAAGGGGAAAAACCCGGGGTACAGAGTCACCGACCAGGAAGAGGGAGAGAAAAGAAAAAGCAAGAAGATAACCTCTCAAAATCAAGAATAATCTGCAGACTTTATAACCTATCCCATTTTATTATATTTGTTCGTTTGTTTCTCTTATCTTCATTCTTGATACTTTTTTTTTTTTCCTCCTCCAATTTGGCCGATTAACTCTCTACCGGTCTTACTCTCTCCTCTCCTTGAACTACACTACCCATAAATGTTACATCTCCCATTATCTTTTCTCTTCTCTTCCTTTCTCTCTATGAGGGTTGCACTCCAAAACCCTTAACTCTCTCTCTCTCTCTCTCCTTTCTTTTTTCTTCTTTTAGTGGTTCCCTCTTTTTTTTTCTCTCTCTCTCTTTCTTTTCTCCCTCTATATTAGTTTCTTCCTTTTTCCTTTACATCTCCTCTCATTCAAACCTCAATAACAAACAAATTATCTTATCTGGGACTCAAACTTATGTTTGTGGCATTTTGGGGGGTTTTTACTTCACCTTTTTAACTCACTAGCAGTGCTCCCATCCCTGGCTCTCCATATTATCTAGTTCTTGTTCCACTAAATACAATAGTAATTTTTTAATTTGTCCCCCCATTTTTCCGTTTTCCTCTTAATCCTCTCATCATAACTCTTAGACAACCAACACCTAAAAGCAAATCATTTTATTCTTGACCCAAATTTTTTCCTTATTTGCTTTTTGTGGGTCCATACGCTCTTTTTTTTCTTTTTTCTTTCTTTTTTTTTTTTTCCCCCTTTATTACTTTTCCCCAATTCAGGCCCTCCATCACAGGCATTGTTTGTTATAATTCACAGTCCACCACAAGATTTTATCAAGAAAGAGGGGAGAGGATAGGAGAGGAAAAAAGGAGGGGGAGAATAATTTCCTTTTTTTTTTTTTTTTTTTTTTAAATTTTTATTTTATTTTATTTTTCTTTATTTCATTATTATTTTTTTTTAAAAAAACAACTCTTTTCGATTTTTTTTTATTATTTTTTTAAACTTTTTATTCTTTATTAAATCTCATTAATACTATCAACAAAACCACCCTCAGATGCCATTAAGGAAGAGAAAATCGAATATCATGGATACAAAAGAAAGAGAAGTAACACAGCTAGATGAGGAAAAATCTATGGAGAAAATATTTAATATATTGGAAACCTTGGAGCTAAATGACAGAAAATTCAAGATAGAAATCCTAAAAATCCTCCGAGATATACAAGAAAACACAGAAAGGCAATTTATGGAGCTCAGAAAACAACTCAATGAACACAAAGAATATATGTCCAAGGAAATTGAAACTATAAAAACAAATCAAACAGAGATGAGAAACTCAATTCACGAGCTGAAAAACGAAGTAACAAGCTTAGCTAATAGAACAGGTCAGATAGAAGAGAGGATTAGTGAAATAGAAGACAAGCAACTTGAGGCACAACAGAGAGAAGAAGAAAGAGACTCAAAAATTAAAAAAACTGAGATAGCCCTATAAGAATTATCTGACTCCATCAAAAAGAATAACATAAGAATAATAGGTATATCAGAGGGAGAAGAGAGAGAAAATGGAATGGAGAACATACTCAAACAAATAATAGATGAGAACTTCCCAAGCCTGTGGAAAGAACTAAAGCCTCAAGTTCAAGAAGCAAACAGAACTCCAAGTTTTCTTAACCCCAACAAACCTACTCCAAGGCATATCATAATGAAATTGACACAAACCAACAGCAAAGAAAAAATTCTCAAGGCAGCCAGGGAAAAGAAGAATACAACATATAAAGGAAGGCCCATTAGATTATCATCAGATTTCTCAGCAGAAACTCTACAAGCTAGAAGAGAGTGGACCCCAATATTTAAAGTCCTGAAAGAGAGGAACTTTCAGCCACGAATACTATACCCATCAAAGCTATCCTTCAAATATGAAGGAGAAATAAAAACATTCACAGATACAGAAAAGATGAGGGAATTTTTCAACAGAAAACCCCCACTCCAGGAATTACTAAAGGGGGTTCTCCAATCAGATACAAAGAACAAAAAAAAACAGAGCCACAAGTAAAAGCTCCAAGAAGAACACAATAAAACCAAATTTAAACTGTGACAACAACAAAAAGAAAGAGGGGGAGAAGATGGAGATTAACAGTAGCAAAGGACGATGGAGTGCAAAAGTACTCACAAAATAGTTCGCTACAATGAACAGGGTAGGGACCCTTTTCATTATTCAAAGGTAACCACCATTGAAAAAACCACCACAGAAGCACATGAGATAAAAAAGATAGCAACAGTGGAAAGATGTATGGAATACAACCAAATAAAAACAAAAGATAGAAAAACAAAAGAGAAGGATCAAACAAGACACAAAACTAACAGAAAGCAAGATATAAAATGGCAATAGGGAACTCACAAGTATCAATAATTACACTAAATGTAAACGGATTAAACTCACCAATAAAAAGGCACAGAGTAGCAGAATGGATTAAAAAAGAAAATCCAACTGTATGCTGCCTACAGGAAACTCATCTAAGTAACAAGGATAAAAACAAATTCAAAGTGAAAGGCTGGAAAACAATTCTCCAAGCAAATAACATCCAAAAAAAGCAGGTGTAGCAATACTCATATCGGATAATGCTGACTACAAGACAGGAAAAGTACTCAGAGACAAAAATGGCCATTTCATAATGGCTAAGGGGACACTGAATCAAGAAGACATAACAATTCTTAATATATATGCACCAAACCAAGGAGCACCAAAATACATAAGACAGCTACTTATTGATCTTAAAACAAAAACTGACAAAAATACAATCATACTTGGAGACCTCAATACACCGCTGACGGCTCTAGATCGGTCATCCAAACAGAGAATCAACAAAGACATAGTGGCCTTAAACAAAACACTAGAGCACCTGGATATGATAGACATCTACAGGACATTTCATCCCAAAGTGACTGAGTATACATTTTTCTCCAGTGTACATGGATCATTCTCAAGAATTGACCATATGTTGGGCCACAAAAACAACATCAGCAAATTCAGAAAAATTGAAGTTGTACCAAGCATATTTTCTGATCATAAAGCCTTGAAACTAGAATTCAACTGCAAAAAAGAGGAAAAAAATCCCCAAAAATGTGGAAACTAAACAACATACTTTTAAAAAATGAATGGATCAAAGAAGAAATAAGCGCAGAGATCAAAAGATATATACAGACTAATGAAAATGACAATACGACATATCAGAATCTATGGGATGCAGCAAAAGCAGTGATAAGAGGGAAGTTCATATCACTTCAGGCATATATGAACAAACAAGAGAGAGCCCAAGTGAACCACTTAACTTCACACCTTAAGGAACTAGAAAAAGAAGAACAAAGACAACCCAAAACCAGACGAAGAAAGGAGATAATAAAAATCAGAGCAGAAATAAATGAATTAGAGAACAGAAAAACTATAGAAAAAATTAATAGAACAAGGAGCTGGTTCTTTGAAAAGATCAACAAAATTGACAAACCCTTGGCAAGACTTACCAAGGAAAAAAGAGAAAGAACTCATATAAACAAAATCCAAAATGAAAGAGGAGAAATCACCACGGACACCGTAGATATACAAAGAATTATTGTAGAATACTATGAAAAACTTTATGCTACTAAATTCAACAACCTAGAAGAAATGGATAAATTCCTAGAAAAATACAACCTTCCTAGACTGAGTCAAGAAGAAGCAGAAAGCCTATACAGACCTATCAGTAGAGAAGAAATAGAAAAAAACATTAAAAACCTCCCCAAAAATAAAAGTCCAGGCCCTGACGGCTATACCAGCGAATTTTATCAAACATTCAAAGAAGACTTGGTTCCTATTCTACTCAAAGTCTTCCAAAAAATTGAAGAAGAAGCAATACTTCCAAACACATTTTACGAAGCCAACATAACCCTCATACCAAAACCAGGCAAGGATGGCACAAAAAAAGAAAACTACAGACCAATATCTCTAATGAATACAGATGCTAAAATACTAAACAAAATACTAGCAAATCAAATACAACAACATATTAAAAAAATAATACATCATGATCAAGTGGGATTCATCCCAGAATCTCAAGGATGGTTCAACATACATAAAACGGTTAATGTAATACACCATATCAACAAAACAAAGAACAAAAACCACATGATCTTATCAATAGACGCAGAAAAGGCTTTCGATAAAATACAACACATTTTATGTTTAAGACTCTCAACAAAATGGGTATAGAAGGAAAATATCTCAACATGATAAAGGCCATATATGATAAACCATCAGCTAACATCATATTAAATGGCACTAAACTGAAGGCTTTCCCCCTTAAATCAGGAACAAGACAGGGTTGTCCACTCTCTCCACTCTTATTTAATGTGGTACTAGAGGTTCTAGCCAGAGCAATCAGACAAGACAAAGAAATAAAAGGCATCCATATCGGAAAAGAAGAAGTAAAGGTATCACTTTTTGCAGATGATATGATACTATACATCGAAAACCCCAAAGAATCCACAAAAAGACTACTAGAAACAATAAGCCAATACAGTACGGTCGCAGGATACAAAATTAACATACAGAAGTCAATAGCCTTTCTATATGCCAACAATGAAACAACTGAGAAGGAACTCAAAAGAATAATCCCCTTCACGATTGCAACAAAAAAAATAAAATACTTAGGAATAAACATAACAAAGAATGTAAAGGACTTATTTAATGAAAACTATAAACCATTGTTAAGGGAAATCAAAAAAGATATAATTAGATGGAAGAATATACCTTGTTCTTGGCTAGGAAGAATAAATATAATCAAGATGGCTATATTGCCCAAAGCAATATACAAATTTAATGCAATTCCCATCAAACTTCCAATGACATTTTTTAAAGAAATAGAGCAAAAAATCATCAGATTTATATGGAACTATAAAAAACCCCGAATAGCCAAAGCAATCCTAAAGAAAAAGAATGAAGCTGGGGGCATTTCAATACCTGACTTCAAACTCTATTATAGGGCCACGACAATCAAAACAGCATGGTATTGGCAGAAAAATAGACACTCAGACCAATGGAACAGAATAGAAAGTCCAGAAATAAAACCACATATATATAGTCAAATAATTTTTGATAAAGGGGCCAACAACACACAATGGAGAAAAGAAAGCCTCTTCAATAAATGGTGCTGGGAAAACTGGAAAGCCACATGCAAAAGAATGAAACTGGACTACAGTCTCTCCCCCTGTACAAAAATTAACTCAAAATGGATCAAAGATCTAAACATAAGACCTGAAACAATTAAGTACATAGAAGAAGACATAGGTACTCAACTCAGGGACCTGGGTTTTAAAGAGCATTTTATGAATTTGACTCCAATGGCAAGAGAAGTGAAGGCAAAAATTAATGAATGGGACTACATCAGACTAAGAAGTTTTTGCTCAGCAAGAGAAACTGATAACAAAATAAACAGAAAGCCAACTAAATGGGAAATGATTTTTTCAAACGACAGCTCAGATAAGGGCCTAATATCCAAAATATACAAAGAACTCATAAAACTCAACAACAAACAAACAAACAATCCAATAAAAAAATGGGAAGAGGATATGAATAGACACTTCTCCCAGGAAGAAATACAAATGGCCAACAGATATATGAAAAGATGCTCATCTTCTTTAGCTATTAGAGAAATGCAAATCAAAACGGCAATGAGATACCACCTCACACCTGTTCGATTAGCTGTTATTAGCAAGTCAGGTAACAGCAAATGTTGGAGAGGCTGTGGAGAAAAAGGAACCCTCATACACTGTTGGTGGGAATGTAAAGTAGTACAACCATTATGGAAGAAAGTATGGTGGTTCCTCAAAAAACTGAAAATAGAACTACCTTATGACCCAGCAATCCCTCTACTGGGTATATATCCCAAAAACTCAGAAACATTGATATGTAAAGACACATGCAGCCCCATGTTTATTGCAGCATTGTTCACAGTGGCCAGGACATGGAAACAACCAAAAAGCCCATCAATAGATGACTGGATAAAGAAGATGTGGCACATATACACTATGGAATACTACTCAGCCATAAGAAATGATGACATCGGAACATTTACAGCAAAATGGTGGGATCTTGATAACATGATACGAAGCGAAATAAGTAAATCAGAAAAAAACAGGAACTGTATTATTCCATACGTAGGTGGGACATAATAGTGAAACTAAGAGACATTTATAAGAGTGTGGTGGTTACGGGGGGGAGGGGGGAATGGGAGAGGGATAGGGGGTGGGGAGGGGCACAAAGAAAACAAGATAGAAGGTGACAGAGGACAATCTGACTTTGGGTGGTGGGTATGCAACATAATTGAACGACAAGATAACCTGGACTTGTTATCTTTGAATATATGTATCCTGATTTATTGATGTCACCCCATTAAAAAAATAAAATTATATTAAAAAAAATTATTCATTGTAACACTTTATATTAATGGGATAAAGAAGAAAAACATACATCAGATTTGATTCAGAGAAAATAGTCCTCAATAATTTTCAAGACCAATTTTTACTTTTAAATAAACACTTAGTAAATTAGGAAAGAAAGCAAACTTCCTTAAACCACTAAAGTACGTGCATTTGATATTTCTTACTGCTTAACAAATTACCCCCAATGTTAGTGGCTTTCAAACAAAACCACACATTACCCCACAGTTTTTATCGTCTTTAAATCAAGTACAGCTTTGGTGAGTATCTCTGATTCTGTGTCTCTAACAGAGCTGCAGTCAAGGTAACCACTGGATCTCAGTAAACTTCAGATGTGACAGGGGAGTGTCTGTTTTCATGTTCACTCATAACTGTTCCCCACCGCATGAGTCTTCCCATAGGAACAGTCAAAACCTAGCTGTCTACTTTTTATAGAACTCCAAAAGCAAGACAGCATGTAACATAATGTCAGAAGTGACACCCCACAGGTCACCTCCATTATATTATTTAGAAATGAGTGACACACAAGGACTGCAGATTACACAAGGTTAGACATCAGAAAGCAATCATCACTGGGGCCATCTCAGAGACTACATACCACAAGATGTCAACATCATAACAACTAAAAGAACAGTTGGGCAATTATTACACTTAATGATAAAAGTTTGTAAGTGCTGTGTTTCCTTTAAGCTTGGGAGAAAACATGTGCTCTTTCACCTACTAAAAATTGTACTTCAGTTCCTATCAAGTGTTATAAATAAGGAAAATAAACAGCAATAAAAAATTACAAAGAAAACATTATAAAATCATTATTTTCAGAAGGCATGTTCATGTAATTAAAAATTTAAATTATACAGATAACATAGCTTTAAAAAGTGATTATTTGAAAAAATCATTTCAAATTGCTTAGAAATATTAAGAATATAGCAGAAAAGTTAATAAAAGAAGCTATAAAGCTGTAAAATACTAGTAAGACAAGTTAGTGAAGACATGAATAAAAGAAAGAACATATCATGTTCATGAATTGAAAACTAAGTATTGTAAAGATGTCAATCTTCTCCCAACCCCAAGGAATTCAGTCAAAATACCAACAGTTTTTGGTTATTACTGTTGGACTCAACAAAGAAATCTGACTGTTTTTTTAATTAAAAAAGAGGAAGAGAAGGAACAAATAAACACACACACAGACAAAACAGAATGTTACAGGTTACAACTTATTCTATTAGTTTACAAGTCATATAATACAGCTTTGCTGAAAAAGCAGCATGGTATTGGGAAATGACCCAGCATAGACAGAAATGACCAGTGTTACATCACAGATATGTCAGACTAGACCCTTTCATATATGGTCAGTTGACTTACGACAAAGTTTGTATTCATTAAATAAGAAAACTACAAAGAATAAATTGCTCTATGTTAAAAGTCAGAACTCTGTTTATCAAAGATCCTATTAGATAAAAGAAAGAAAGAAAGCTATCACTTCAAAGAAGATATTCGTAATACATTTGTAAGATGTGAGACTTGTGACCAGAATGTAATTATCCCCCAAAAAACTCTTAAAAATCAATAGAAAATACAGAAAATAGATAAAAGTTTTGAAATTACACTGTACAAAAAAATATCAAATGGCTAATAAATATATGGAATTGTATGTATCTTAAGTAAAGGTAATGCAAATTATGTGTATGATGAGCTATAAATAATTGTCATAGAGACCATACACACTAAATAGATCAAAGTATATATTTAGTGACATGTAGAAGTCAAAGAGAACCAAGTTTAAAAACATTAAATTCAATAAATAAGACACAGGTCAGCAAAAATGTTAAGCTAATTAATTTGCATTAATAATTTTAATGCTAAATCTACAATTATTTACACCATTTAAAAACTTACAAAATTTTTTTGCATTCTTATGCACTTTACAAACTGTGACTTGGCTTTTAAAAAGTTTCTCATGTTTTTATTGTATTGTTTTCTTTGTGACCTTTCTTAGTGTTTTAGATATATACTACTACCCTCTGTATTTTACAAAGTGATGTCTCATAGCTCATCTTCATGATGCCTCTAAATAATTTTGTATGTGATTGAGCTAAGTTCCCACAACCTAGGAAGTAGAAAGAACTACAGATCTAGAATCATGGTGACTTTTTCTATTTAAGGTACCACTTTTTTTTTTTCATTTTATGAGCAACATAGTTAACTAATTTATTTCAATTTCTGTGTAATTTCTCATAAAATGTGAGAAAATATAGTTGTATCTTCCTCACTGTGTTGTTAAGCAAATTCTATAGATGGTATGTTTCAAAAGCTTTGTATACATGACAAAAAGCTAGACAGGTTATGATGATTATGGTGAATTTGTGGAGTTTGAGCTAAAATTATTTTAGCCTACAATGCCAATCAGAAAAAAATATTATAAGAAATTATGAGTTGAATGAATATGCGCTCTAGCCACATACTCCACCAGTATAAAAAGAAAATTTGGGCAAAAAAAGAATTAATTGGAAATCATCACTGTGCACACATATTTGTAGCTAAGCAACAAATTAAAATTACCCTTTACTTCTACTGCCTGTTTTATCATACATTCATTAAACAAAATCCTTCCAAGGTCCGCCTTAGATTTTTTTATCACCTTTGTGTATGGCTTTTTATATCCTCTTCAGCTGGCTATGTACTAATATTATTTTACAAATCAGCATAAAGCTATCTTTTTAAATGATATGCACATAACAACATATTGATGCCTAATTCGGTACAAAGTCCTATCTGTGTTGGAAGCATTAGATTAATTTTATTTAAACTGTGACATAATGCAGTTTCCAAGGGAAACTGGATGCTAACCAAGCCAACAGAGGCACCATGTAGTTAATTTTTGATTCATAGGAGCTTGCCAAGTTCTTGTCCTGAGGTGTTTACTAAATATAATCACATTAGTTTGGTGGAGATGACGCACATTGCTCTGTCTTGCAGGTGTGTTTTTTTTGTGTGTTTTTTTTTTTTTTTACTTTTTATTGCTGTTTGTTTTTGTTTTGTTTTGTTTGTTAGTCCTATTTGGTTTAGTTCTTTCTAAAGGGCCAGAGATATTTTTCTTTCTTTCTTTTAAAATTTTATTCATTGATTTTTAAAGAGAGGAGAGAGAGAGAGAAGGAAGGGGAAGAAGCAGGAAGCATCAACTTATAAAGTCGCTTCCTATATGGGCCTTGATCGGGCAAGCCCAGGGTTTTGAGCTGGCAACATCATCGTTCCCGGTCAACACTTTATCCATTACACCACCACAGGTCAGGCCCAGAGATATTTTTCAAAGAAAAATTATTTTAAAACAAGTTGAAATAATACCTCAGTTACAAAGTTCTGAGTAGTGAGTAATTATCAAAGATTTTTAAGTATGTTAAATATTTAAGTCAACTTAATACAATGTAAAAGCATAAGATCAACAAATCTATTATATTCAATATTTGTATTCTCTACAGTAAAGTGGAATTTCATCCTCACTTATACAAAAACAAAGAGAATAGGAGAGAAAAGCAGGATGTAATCAATTCCTTGTCACGTTCCTGCCTAATTACATTATGTAGTCCCTGAATCATTTTAATGCTGGGGATAGGGACATGTGTTTCTTTTTCTCTTAATTTACTCTGCCAATTCAGGGATGCTCTTAGTGGTGCTGCGGCTGGTTAAGAAGAAAAACATCATACGGCACTCACAACAAGGAAACATTTGAAAATTGTCAATCCTAGGTATCTTTTGATAAAAACCAATCTGTTGTTTGGTTGCTTATTATCTACCCAAATTCTGCTAGATTAGAATGTAATAGTAAAGCAAAATGAGAAAGCACAGTTTCTCTACCTTCAAAGGAGTAAAAATAGGGCACAAACTCACACTCACAAACACAATTATGTCAGCATCAGTGATAAGAGAGAGGCCATGATAAAGAACATAACCGACTTAAAATAACTCAGTTATGAACAAAGTGGTATTGAAGAATTTAGTACCAAATGGGAAGAGACAGAGAGTCTAATGTCACTTTAATAAGACATGTGGCTTTATACTCGTAGATTATGTGTCATTGTTATGTATGTTGCTTTACATGTGTAACTGAGTACTGTCAAGGTAACACAGGCAAAAAAGAAAAAGATGTTATTATCTGGTTTTACTTAATGTACTGTATGCTGTAAATCAGGCATTACACAAACATGTATAACAATCTTGCTTTTTTGCAATCAGCAGTATTTATGCTTTTGCAGATAATTTCACATAAAATGCCATCATTGTTGCTAAAAGTGGTACTTCTGTGTGTCTTTTCCCCCTCAGGTGTTTGCCTATATTGAGATTTCCTTTCTTTTCACCCTCATAGACACCATAACAGAGTAGTAGCTACCTTACCTGTTGTTGGAAAGGTCATTGATAAAGTTAAGTTACCCTAAAACACTTCTTTTTCTTATCATGGTCATTACTAATATCATTACTATCTCTAGGAAATTCCTTTTGCAATTGCAACAAAAATAATAAAAATAATAAAATACCTAGGAATAAACTTAACAAATGATGTGAAGGATTTATACACTGAAAACTATAAATCACTATTAAAAAGAGATTTAAAAAGACATAAAGAAATGGAAAGATATCCCTTGTGCATGGATCTGAAGAATCAACATAGTTCAAATGACCATATTACCCAAAGCAATATATATTGCAATCTTTCATATATTTTTTTCTTACCAGAATGTTTTAATCTTTTTTGTTTCCTCCTACTATTTTCCCCCAGAGGGTCTTTTTCTATTTTTATGATATTTACATTATCAGTGCAGATCTATCTCTATCTATCTGTCTATCTACCTATCTATCTATCTATCTATCTATCTATCTATCTATCTATCTATCATCTATCTATCTTTCATCAATTCAGGAAGCCAATTCCTTGTCTGTGTTTTGTGTGTGTGTATTTTCTATGTAATACTGGTGGTTCTGTTTCTCTTTTGAAAGCCTTACTTATGCAAATTCCAGTACCAAGAGTGGTTTTACAGGAGCAGAATTTTAAGAAAAATTTTTGTGAATTGGTTCAGGTTTCTAATATTGGTTATCTAATAGGATTATGTTTAAAGACATTCACGATTCTGTGTCCAGTGGTGAATAGAGCAATGGCTACTGATGTCATTATGTGTTAAGAAAGATAATAAAATATCTAGAGGCAATACATCCAATCAAATATTAATAAAAGATAAGGTTCTGAATGCTTGAGTATTTGATACCTTAGAACATTTTAGTAAACTAAAAAGTATAATAAGACTGGCTGGTTACTCTTATCCATATGGAAGAAATTGAGAAATAAAAGGTTTGAGCTAAGAACTTCTAATCCCCAGTTTAGGGCATAAATAACCTTAAAGAAACTTTTGTCCCTTCTAGGTGTAAGGTTGAGATTTTGGGAGGACAAACTCAGATTTCATCCAGTGTGTGGTTGAATTATAATGAAATTGATTTTTCAACCTTGCAGAGTTTGTGATGGTAAATTGACAGCATGGATTGGGACGGAATGGCATCCTGGAAAGTGGGATTAGGGACAAGTGGGAAGATCCCAATAAAGCTGGAAATATAGAACCACTAAATTCTGCTGAGTCTTCTTTGCCCTTGGAAACAGCCTAACCAACTCTGCTAAGGAAGTGAACTCTATTTTGTCTGGAGAATCTTTTATGGTCTCACTGACCTCACCAGATACTATTGATTCTCTTCATCCTTATCATCCCTCTTTGCTTCTAGACCTATACCTGAATTCAAGTACCAGTAATCTCCAAGGTTGAGGTAGAACGTGTCACCTACGAGAAATAACTGCATGTTCCCAATGAATATGGAAAGGAAATTGGGTACTATATGTGGGGATGGATATTAAAGATGTGATATAACGGTGAAAGGAAAATAAATTTGGATTGTGACAAATGTATTGATAAGGGACAATGAAGCAAGAACTCTGGGTGCCAAGTTTTAGAAGGGAGACTAGTAAGTGTTCTGAGAGCATATTTGATTGTTGTACTAAAAAGGTGGCCTGCACTAAATAAAATTGAAATGCCAACACTGCCTTTGTAAATGATACAGAGAAGTATCCTGAGTCTTAGGGAGACTGGGATAGTAGCATAGATTTATTTTGTTTAGGACCTGCTCACCCACTCCCAGAAATTTCACTGGACACAAATTTTATAGGGCTGTGAGAAATAAATTTGTGAAGAAAGCCTCAGAACCCTTGAAGAGCTCTGTTGTCACTCAACTGTGTAGGTCAGAAACTAAAGTGGAAACTTTTGCCACTGAGCAGGTGCCCCAAAATCAGTGGAGAAAATTGGAGAGAAGAATGTCAAGGAGCCAACTGTCAGCACTTATCAAAGCCAAGGTGGCATGTTTAGCACTCTGTAACAGACAGCAGAGTCAAAGGTAATTGTTGAAATAGTCAAATTCACAGAAACCTATGGTGTTGGTAGTTGACCATGGAGCCCCTATAAATAAAACTAATGCAGTCTAATAATTCTTAGTGGATCTATACAAGTAGTATAACTGTATGAATCCTAAGCTAGATGTATAACTGAACCAACAAAACCTACTCCTAATAAATAAATAAATAAAAATTTAAAAAAAATTAAATAAAAGCCTGGCCTGTGGTGGCGCAGTGGATAAACTGTCGACCTGGAACGCTGAGGTTGTCGGTTCAAAACCCTGCACTTCTCTGGTCAAGGCACATATGGGAGTTGATGCTTCCTGCTCCTCCCCCCTTTCTTTCTCTTTCTCTCTCTCTCTCTCTCCTCTCTAAAATGAATGAATAAATAAATAAAAATAAAAAAAACCCTACTCCCACAATCTTTTTATCAGTTCCCAGCTTTCATGAGGTTTATAGGCCCAAAACCCCTTGAATAAAGGGGAAGGAGGGTCCCTCTCAGGAAGCACTCTGCTATAATTTAAATTGTTAAAACTTACCCCAGTTTTTTCTAAAGACACCTGGCACCATTTATCAGCATGATTGTTCACTATGGAAAGGGAAATATTCAGACCTCAGGGAGATTACGGTGTACTGAACTGACACTAATTCAGGGATATCCACAACTTTCTGGTTCCAGCCATCAAAGAAGGGCTTCTGGAAACCAGGTGCTTGATGAGTTTTAGCTCAGCTCCATCTCCCAGTGTATCCAGGTATCCAAACCCATTCTTGGTTATTTCTCCAGTTCCAGATGCATAAGTGAAATAGACACACACAGCAAAACAAACCCATTGGATGTCTGACCGGTGGAGTGAACACCATTATATTAGAAAAGGTTAAGGGGAAGCAACTACAATGACCTCTACTTATGAAACTATTAAAACAGGGGTCCTCAAACTTTTTACACAGGGGGCCAGTTCACTGTCCCTCAGACTGTCAGAGGGCTGGACTATAAAAAAAAACTATGAACAAATCCCTATGTGCAGTGTGCATATCTTATTTTAAAGTAAAAAAACAAAACGGGAACAAATACAATGTTTAAAATAAAGAACAAGTAAATTTAAATCAACAAACTAACCAGAATTTCAATGGGAACTATGGGCCTGCTTTTGGCTAATGAGATGGTCAATGTCCGGTTCCATATTTGTCACTGCTAGCTGTAACAAGTGATATGATGTGCTTCCGGAGCCGTGACATGTGCGACCCGCCTCACTGGAAGTAGTACTGTACGTGAGTGCTGCCGCCACGCTTTGTGGCGCCACCACATCTTGTGCTCCTCTCACCGACCACCAATGAAAGAGGTGCCCCTTCTGGAAGAGTGGTGGGAGCCGGATAAATGGCCTCAGGGGGCCGCATGCGGCCCGCGGGCCATAGTTTGAGGACCCCTGTATTAAAACAAAACCAGTGACACATTCTTAGAGAGGTTTCAAAGATTAGTGCCAGGACTCAAGAGACGGAGGAGTAGTGATCCTCCCAAGCTTCCCATTCAATTTGCCTATTTGGCCTCTGCAGAACACAGATGGAATCATCATACTCTTAGCCTGGAGTGATTTCATTTGCAGCTACTTTCCCAGATGTGGGTTCATTGCTTCAGTGAATTAACATTTCCCCTGGTATTTGGTTTGCAGCTATTGATCTGGAAAAATATTTTTCTCTTCAGTGTCTTACTAAAGATCACCAGAAACACTTTCCTTTCAGTTGTCAAACTAGCAATATATGTTTGGTGTTCTTATTCAGGGGTGTACAACTCTTCGTTACTACAACATAATTAGGACTACAGGGAACTTCATCACCTATCCTTTCAAAAAGATATTACACTTATTTAATATATTGAGGATATGCTGATTATACCTGGTTACCAAGAAGTAGCAGCTATCCTAGATATACTTGCAAAACATTTCCACATCAGAAAATGAGAAATGAATTCACCAAAAATTTAGAGATCTAACTCTGTGAAATTTCTAGAGGCTCATTGATACTGAGTATACTTGGATATTTTTTCTGAGGTGAAGGGTAAGTCATTACACCGGTCTCTTCTTTATCCAAAACACTGATGCAGGACTTAGTGAACCCCTTCATATTAGTGATAACATGTTTCTTATTTAGGTGTGCTAACCCTGCTAATTTACTGAGTGGTCCAAAATTTTGCTAGCTTAGCATGGAGTCTAGAAAAGTCAAAGATTCACAACAGGTTTAAACTGTTGTGCAAGTGGGACTGACTATATGATCCAGAAAATTTTATGGCACTTGAAGTGTCAGTAGTAGATAGAGATTCTATTTGGATCCTTTCAGCTCCAATAGAGGAATCAGCAAAAAGACTTAGGATTTTATAGTAAAACTCTGTTATGTGAAAAACTACTTTTTTTGTTGTTTGAGAAACAGCCTTTGTATTGCTACTGGACTTAACAGAGACAAAAGCTTAACCATGAGCCACCAGATTATTGGATGAGTTCAGCTGACCATCATGAATTGGGTATTGTCTGACCCCAAAACACATGAACTTGGACAGGCACAGCAGCGCTCTATTTTCAAATACAAGTGGTGTATAAAAAGTCAGACTTAATCAGAGCTTGGAGGCACAGTAAGATACATGGGGAGGTACCCTAAGTGCCTGTGGCCC
The DNA here is from genome assembly GCF_036850995.1 of Saccopteryx leptura. Lineage (NCBI taxonomy): Eukaryota > Metazoa > Chordata > Mammalia > Chiroptera > Emballonuridae > Saccopteryx > Saccopteryx leptura. Next base: position 236,612,246 of record NC_089505.1, on the reverse strand, counting down.
CTATACCTGATATATTATCTTCTCTCTCCCAGTCCACACTATAAAATCAAGGGGTGTTTCCTATGACCAGATGAATAAGAAAAAAGAAACTTGGGCTTGGTTTATGGATGGTTCTGCATGATATGCAGCCCACCCAAAATGTGCGAAATGTTTGGTTAGAAGGTCAAGGTCCTAGAAGGAATATGATTGGTAAAGCACTAACAAGGATATCTTGTAAAACTGTATTTTGATAGACATCTCTGAATGACCAGAAACATAAATATATTGTGTCCCTGTGAAAATCACCAAAGGGTGATCTCAGTAGAGCAAGATTTTAATAATCAAGTGGATAGGATGTTTCCTAAAATTCAGGCAGCCTTCTTCAGCAGCCATTTCTATCATTTTTTCAATGGGCTCATTTAAAAGGGGGCCGTAGTAGCAGTAATAAGTTATGCATGGGCTCGGTGATGTAGACTTCTGCCCATCAAAGGTGATGTGGCTATAATTACTACTAAGTACTTAATCTTCCAGTAAAAGAAACCACATAGAATCTCTGATATGGTAGCATTGCCCAGTGTGAATATCTGGTTGCAGATTGATTACATTGGATAACTTCTATCATAAAGGGAAAAGCACATTTTCTTCTGGAAATACACATGTGCTCTAAATATAGATTTGCTTTAGTTTCTGTAATAGCAATATTTCTGCAAAAATTCCATGAGTAAACTTAAAGAATACCTTATCCACCATATAGCATTTCACATAGCATTACTCCTGTTCAAGAAACTTACTTCACAGCAAATAAAATGCAGCAATGGGCACATACATGCTCATTGAATCAGAGTCTTACCACGATAGTCCTCAACCTGAAGCAGCTGGTTTGAATGAATTATAGAAGATTCTTTTGGCGACTTTGTTACAGTGCCAGGCAGGGGACATTACCTTACAGGTCTGAGTCAATACCCTCCAGAAAACTACATGCTTAAAATAATTATTAATAGATGGGTCTTTTCTCCCATAGTCAGGATTCATTGGATTAATAAATAAGGAATGGAAGTGATAGTGGCAATACTTTTCCCTTAGTGATCTACTATTTCCTTCCTGTCCCTATGGTCTTATGATCTGCTGGTTTATAGATCTGAATTCTAAAAAGAGGAATTCTGCTGCCGGGAAACACAATGATGTTGCCACTGAACTGGAAGTTAAGACAGCTACCTGACCACTTTGGGTACTCAAGTCTTTGTATCAGCGTTTCAAGAAAGAGTTGCTAATTTGGAGATGTGATTTATCCTTATAACTAAATAAAAATTGGGCTACCACTATACAATTAAGGTAAGAAACAGTATGCCTGTGATATAGAAAACTCATTAGGTCATCACTTCTAGTGTTGTCATGTACTATAATTAAATGAAAAACTACAGCAACCCAAATTAGATGGGAATACAAATGGTTAGTCTGATCCGAAAATTTTTGGGTTTCCCCACCAAACACAGAATCATGACCATGTAAAGGTTTGCTAAAGACAAAGAAAACATGAAAAGGGAAAGAAATAGACTGTAATTTTTGTGAGCATTACTATGTTCTCTCCATATATAAATATATATATATATATATATCTTTGTATCATCTATACCTATCTATATATCTGTGTATCATCTAATAATATGTGTTGTAGTTAACTTTATATCACTGAATTTCAGTTATAGAATGTCAAAGAAAAAGAGCAAATTATCACCCAGGGAATTTGCATTGTTTCAGGTTAGAGGTATAGTGCATTTTTGGTTGTTTTCAGAATAGTTGTGTCATGTTACATAGAAGTATTACCTTCCTTGTATTTCTATTTAATTTACTCTTAATTTATAAAAATGATTTGTTCCCAGTACATCTTTAGATAGATAGATAGATAGATAGATAGATAGATAGATAGATAGATGATAGATAGATGATAGATAGATTACTTATATTTTTCATACATATCACTTACCTAAAAGTTTTATTTTTACTAAATCACTTTTTATGGTATATTTTTCACTCCTAATTTTTTTAAACAAAGAAATTCTATTTGTTTTAGAATTTATGTTTAATAATCTTTTTAAAAGTCACATTGTACTTCTGTTTTTCTAATAATTATTTTTTATTTTTCATTTATAATACCTTTTTTGCTTATTTTTGTAAGCAACTTGAAATTATCCTTATACTAGAGGAGTGAGTAGATTGATTATAAAATTCAAACTCAAATGAGTTTTGGTGTCTGACTCATAAAATATTTCCAAAAGCTGTGGTTAAACAAACTGCCAAATATTTTTTTTGAATTCTTCTCTATTTCTAAGAAATTTCTTGAATTTATTTTTGTCCTTGATAATTTACCTGAAATTTTGATTAATTGTCTATATTAACCTCTTTAGTATTTATTAAGTCAGCCTATCTTCTATTTAGAGTTTTATTTTATAATTGTTTCTCATTGAGAGTCTGAACTTCTCATCAATTCAACATGACAACATTGTCATAAGTCACACACTAAGCCCTTCTACCTTCCTAAATTTTTATTACACACTGTGTGAACAGAATGGGTTGAAGTATGTGTGCGCACGCATGAGTGTGTGTGATAGCTCTTCTGTTATATGAATAATAAAGGAACTGTGATCACAATCATTTATGTGAATTGACTGGATAGGAATTTATTCTAGGGCTAAACCATTCTCCCAGATAATCTTTCCCATCTTTTATTTCTGCTTTACTGTCCACATTGTGCTTAAAGATTTTGTGTATATTTAAGAACAGTTTGTGTAACCTCAGAAAATTAAAGAAAATTACAAAATTAATTATAATTTACTAACAGGATCTAGACATCTCTGAGATCTGAGACTTCTGTTATAATCTATCAAATCTTTTCCAATATCAAGAATTAATTCATAAAATAATTTATAATTATGACAGTTGGCACATATTACCTTTCTTTGTAAGAAGTGTAACAACCTTACTGTTCTCTTTGTTAATCCACTACTTGTTTCACATTTTGACATACCCTTCTTCATCTCTGAAGCTTAGGTGTGTTACGCTTCCATCTAGTTTCTGTGTACATGGCTTGAATTCTGAATCCTGAACTGTATGAATGTTTAATTCTGCCTTTTTTTCCATTATACTTTTAAGTTGAACTCACAATTCTTGGAGATTTTAGAATTTTTTGGTTTAAAAATTTAGACATAACCTAATCACATATTGATTACATTTGAATAAATGAGAAATTATTTTGTTGCATCAACAGTTAAATTTATCATTTTAGTATGATTTTTTTTTCTTTCTCTCAGGCTACTAATGCATGGCCATGGTCTCTAGATTGATGTCTTTGGTTCCAGCACAAGGCTGGGCTGACCTTGTCCATAATTACTGCATGATCTGATGATGGATTCTACTGGTGACCACGTTCTATCTAGGTTAGACAAAATATTTTCAAATAAAAAGTTGTTCTACTCATTTTCTACACCCCCCAGAAATTGTAACAGTAGAGCAATTTTTATAGGACAAATCACATCAACCAGAGGCCACTATGAAATTATGTTTATTTACTTAACTAAAAGTCATTTTGAAATGTATCATCATGTAATATTCAATAAACTTTGTGCAGTGACAAATTATTAAAATAGTTTTAACAGAAAATCTTTTCTGAAGCTCATAAAAATCTAGTTTGAAGGTGTTTCATATGTTAGCTATAACTACTGCAGTAACATCCTACACTATATAAGATCTTACATTAAATTATACAAAAATTTGTATAAAGATTACCTTTATTAAGCATTTTTTACCTACATGATTTTACTTAAATGTTCATATCAATCATGTAATACAACTTAATTATACACCTTTAAGCAATAAATAAAATGAAGAAAGTGAGGAAGCTAAAGACAACTGTCATAACTCCTGCCTCTAGCTGTACACATTTCTCTATGCTGTGATGTAGAAAAGTATATTATACTTAAAGGGATGCAATGAAATATGATCATTCATATTTTTTTTGCTGTTCTCACTAAATGAATAAATATAATCCCAATATCAATGTTAGTCTCTGGTTCTTTCTTGTTCACAACAAGCTTTGTATTAGATAATTAATCATAAGCATTTCAAAAAGAAGCAATTATGCTGTGATCACCCATACTTTTTCACAATACAGACCTCTAACTGGATATTATTTGTTTGTTTACTACTAGAGATATCACATAGTCATGTGGCAGTCTAACTAATTCCTGAGATTACTTAGGTCTAAAATACAATAATATTATGATAACATGAATGACCTCTTTAGAGTTTTATAAAGTAAATCTTGAATCTCTGCATTATTCTTTGCCTTTATACTTTTCCAATAGTTATGCAAGATAAGACTTTAATTACATCCCAGATATATTTTGCTTCAGAAAAATTATCTCTAATTTCTCACACTAACAAAAAAATAATTTTCTGGAAGTACATCTTTAATAATAGCATTTTCCTGCTCAACACCCTTTAATGCATAATCGATACCCACTGAATAGCATTAGTGCTTCTTATAATATTTGGTTTCAACTATCTTCTATCTGTATTTCCCTCTGACGTGGGTTTTTCCCATTGACCATTTAGCATTGAAATGAATTTTTCTCCATTTTTATGTCATCATTTTAAAATCAATTCTTCCTACTTCTTCTTAGCTCCTCCAGCATCCACTATCTCACATGCCTGCCTGACTATTCTTGATATATATAACAGATTTCAACTTTTCCCCACTTTAGTCTTTACTCTACTTTTACCAACTTTGTCAAACTTGCTTATTTAGTTTCCATTGTCCTTAATTATGCAACATTCTATCTTTTATAAATTCCTTGAAGCACTTTTCCATGTAGGAAATATATCAATTAGTACATTAATTATTGAACACATGAATGAATTTATACCATCATTAGAGATACAGTTTAAACATAAAGGAGAGGATGTATCTATCTAAATTTTTAAACTCATCAAGCTCTTTACTGATGGCATATCACCAACATCCTCAAAAGTGCATGGCGAACAAAGGGAACATGGCAAAGGTGGCTGGTCGTCCCTCCATGAACACTTTCTGCACTTCCTCTGATTTTGGCTAAGTGACCTCCCAAAAAGCCTGTACTTTCTGGCTTCCTTTGACCAAATGCCTAAACATTTGCCAATAGCATCTAAATAGAAGTAATATTACTGTCTTAAAGTAGAGGACACAGCAACCTTTTCTCATTCCTGCTAAGAAATGAAAACCAACACTAGAGCGTTTTTTAGTCACTTGGGCATGAATTCACCATGGGAATGAGGCCACACACACACACACACACACACACATAGAAATCTGGGTTCCTGAGTCTATAGAACGTCTTATCACTAGTGCGGATGGCCTTCTACCTCACTTCTACATGAACAGATACGCATTAACTCACTAAGCCACTGTTAGTTTGGATTCTTTGAGAATTGCATTAAAATTATCCTAAAATATAGAAATTTATCAACAATAATGGAAAATAATAAATGAGTCTTCTGAGGCATTATCTTTTTAAATATTTGCTTATCTCATTCTAAATTTAACAATATTTGAAGTAATTATATACATATACATGCAAATATATATTTAATCATCTTAGTGGTTATCTAGTTACAGTATCTTTTCAATTTTAAACATGTATTGGGGAAAAAGGTAACCAATGATTATTTTAAATTGTTTGATTGCCTGTAATTTTTTAAAAGAATGTCAGAAAGTTTTGCTCAATAGGTAAGCACTTTGTGATGTGTCATTTACTTAAAATTATTGTGAAAAGGTAGAAACTGCAAAATTAAATGGAAATAATCCATACTTTTGCACTTAAACTCACGTAGTATATGTAAAATTACAGATGAATAAAAAAAATCTAAGTAAGCTTCTTTACAATACTTTTGAAAAAGTTAAAATTGTATAAATGTTTTGGAAATTAAGATCATGGCTTGCTTTAAAAACCATTGTAAAATTGTAAGCAATTATAATACAGGACTATTTTGTATTAATAGGTTATACATAGATTTTTTATTGCATTAATTGAATTAGTCAGCTCCTATCAGTGCTATTTTTCTTTTGCCAATAACATTTTCTTTTCTTCTAAACATCTCTACACTTTGTTACTGTATCACTTAATGTGCTGTATGTTGTTAGTGACAAACCTGCTGCACTAAGTCAAGTATAAGCCTTCATCTTATTCTCCACTGATCTTTGCTGAGGATAGGTAGATAATTGACATGTGAGTTTCAGGTGTAAAATATAATAATAGAATTTGATTTTTAAATAATACTATTTATTTTACAATGATTATGGGTACACAATTATTTCTAAGATATTAAGAGAGCTTCCACCCACTCCATACTCAGCATTCTCTATTATTTTTTTTTTAATTTTTAATTTTTATTTATTTATTCATTTTAGAGAGGAGAGGGAGAGGGAGAGAGAGAAAGAGAGAGAGAGAGAGAAGAGACAGAGAGAGAGAAGGGGGGAGGAGCTGGAAGCATCAACTCCCATATGTGCTTTGACCAGGCAAGCCCAGGGTTTCAAACCGCCGACCTCAGCATTTCCAGGTCGACGCTTTATCCACTGCGCCACCACAGGTCAGGCGCATTCTCTATTATTAATGTCTTACATTAGTATGGTTTTTTGTTACAATTAATGAACCAATATTGATATGTTATTATTAATTAAAGTCCATATTTTAGAATTTTTCAAATTTTACCTAATGTCTGGGTAATATTCTAGGATACCATTTAGGATAACTTATTACATTACACATCATGTCTCTTTAGGATCCTCTTGGTTGTAACATTTTTCCAGACTTTGTTTCAATGACCTTGACAGTTTTGAGACATACTGTTCAGCTATTTTGTATAAAGACCCTTGATTAGAATGGATATGATATGTTTCTCCTTATTAGACTTAAGTAATGTGTCTTAGAGATGAAGATTACAAGAACAAGTGCCACCTTTATCATATTAAATCAATGGTGCATTCTATCATAACATGGATGTTAACATTGATCACCTGGCTTAAAGTATGATATGCATGTGTTTCCACTGTCCAGTTAGTCTTTTTCCTGCCTTTCCATACTGTTCTCTTTGGAAGGAATCACTATGTGTAACTCACAATTAAGAAATGAGGAAATCATGCTCTATCTTCTTCAGGACAGAACATCTACATAAATTATGTAGAATTCTTCTGCATAGCAGATTTGCCTTCTCTCCTCCATTTATTTTCAATTAATTAATCATGTCATTCTGGACTCATGGATATTTATTATACTTATTGGGTTATAATTTAATACTGCTTTATTTATTTTATTGCTCAAACCTTCTAGCATTGGCCCATTGGAAATTAACATATTTGTGTTTTCTCTTCAATATACGCTATTATCACTCTTTGTGTGTGTCTGTGTGTGTGCATGTGTTTTACTTTTTCTTGATTTCTAGCAATATAAGTGGGCACAAACTCATGTTGCTTATTTCCTATTCCAGTCTTAGAATCAGCCGTTTTTTCTAAGAACCCATGTTCCTCTAATTTCAGGATATTAGAAACTAAGATCTAAACGTTAGATGTACTCATCGCTACTATGGTGTTGTTCTAGGCCTCTCAGTTAATAATAATAATAATAAAATATATATATGTTTATACTAATTTGTTTAAATAAAATATTTATACATATTTTGCATAGTTATCTAACTGTACCTATTTAAGCAAAATATGAGTTCATGCTAAAATCTCAACTCCAATGCATTATTACCACATGACTCCTCCCTTTGTTGTCATATATATACAAGCATGTATACACAATATACAAGTATAATGGTATCAGAATTGTTAACCCACACTCCACACTCCACAGAAAAAAATTTTATTAACTACTTTTTTTGCCTTTATTACTGAAGATTCCATTTATTTCCAAAGTTTCTCCAAATTACTAAAGTCAGCAACTTCTAACTGCTCCTTCTCCAGTGAAGTTGTCTCATACATTTGAAATATATAGATTCTTTATTATATTGTGCATTCCCCCTTGGGATGGAAATAATTGCATATATCAGGTTTAGTCATTCTTCTGAGAAATTATGTGTTTTGACAAACGCTTAATGCTTTGTATTCACCATTAAAATATTATACAGAATAGTTTCACTGCCTTAAAGAGTCCCAGTCATGCTTCACCAGTTAACTCCTCCTCCCCTATCATGGGAGGATATAAACTATCGATCTGTTTATTATTTTTTATAGTTTTGTCTATTTCAGAATGTCATGTAATTGGAATCATAAAGTATTCAGCCTGTTCACAGTGATTTCTTTCACTTAAAAATGTTTATTTCAGCCCTGGCCAGTTGGCTCAGTGGTAGAGAGTCGGCCTGGCGTGCAGGAGTCCTGGGTTCGATTACCGGCCAGAGCACACAGGAGAAGCGCCCATCTGCTTCTCCACCCCTCCCCCTCTCCTTCCTCTCTGTCTCTCTCTTCCCCTCCCGCAGCCAAGGCTCCATTGGAGCAAAGTTGGCCCGGGCGCTGAGGATGGCTCCATGGCCTCTGCCTCAGGCGCTAGGATGGCTCTGGTTGCAGCAGAGCAGCGCCCCAGATGGGCAGAGCATCGTCCCCTGGTGGGCATGCCGGGTGGATCCCAGTTGGGCGCATGCGGGAGTCTGTCTGATTGCCTCCCCGTTTCCAACTTCAGAAAAATACAAAAAAAAAAGTGTTTATTTCAGATTCATGCATTGATTTTCTGGGCTTGATAGGTCATTTATTTGTTATAGATAAATAATATTTTATTTTATAGGAGTATTGCAATTTATTTATTTACCCACATATTAAAGGGCATACTAATTGCTTCTAGTTTTGGCAACCACATACAAAGATGTGGAAAACATTCATGTGCATGTTTTTGTGTGGAAAGAATATCCCAAACTTTGGATAAATAATCAGAAAATTGATTGCTCAATCTATAGTAAGACCATGTTAGTTTTGTAAGAAATTACCAAACTATCTTTACTGTGTATTCAGGATTTTGCATTCCCACCAGCAATAACAGAGAGTTTCTGTTGTTTATAGCATTTGGTAATTGGTATTGTTAGATATCTTGATTTGAGCCATTTTAATAGTTGTATCCTATTTTTGTTAACTTTACAGTTTCTAATGTTGAGCATCTTTTCATATTAATTCTACTTGTATTTCTTCTTTGGTGTGGTATACGTTGATATTGTTTGTTCATTTTTATCTTGGGTTGTGTTCATTATTGTTAGTTTTACATTTGTATGAGTCTTTTTCTGGGCTCTGTAGTTTGTTTCATTGATTTATTTATCTATTATTTCACCAATACCATGCTGTCTTGATTATTCTACCTTTATAGAATGTGATCACATTGAATTGTATGAGTCCTTCAATTTTGTTCTTTGTGTTGACTATCCTCTGTCTTTTGCCCTCCAATATAAATTTTGTAATAAGTTTTGTAACAACTACAATATAGTTTATTCAGATTTGATTGAGATTGTGTTGAACATTTAAGTTAAATTGGGAGGAACGGATATTTTAACCATAATGAATCTTCCAGTCCATGAATACAGAATATCTGTCCACTAATTTATATTATTTTTTAATTTTTTTATCAGAGTTTTATAATTTGTGACCCTGGCTGATTGGCTCAGTGGATAGACCATTGACCCAGAATATGGACATTTCAGTTTCGATTCCCAGTCAGGGCGCACAAGAGAAGTGACCATCTGCTTCTCTTCCTTCCCTCTCCCCCTTCACTCCCTCTCTCTCCCTCAGCCAGAGGCTCAGTTGGTTCAAGTGCAGGCTCCAGCTGCTGAGGGTAGCTTGGTTAGTCTCAGCATGTCACCCTCAGGTGCTAAAAACAGCTTGGTTGATTTGATCATCTGCCCCAGATGGGGGTTGCCTGATGGATCCTGGTCAGGATTCTTCTTCTCACTTAAAAATAAAATAAAGTAAAAGAGTAAAGTAAAATAAAATAAATCTTTTAAAATAATTTTCTGCATATACATCCTGTACATATTTTGTTGGATATAAACCTAAATATTTCATTGATTGGTGCTATTGTATATGTTACTTTTTTTCCCCTTGTCCTTTCAAATTCTAATTTTAAACTGTGGATATTAAAGAAAAAAATTGACCTATATAATAACTGTTATCTTCCAATTTGCTATATACACTTATTTATTCCAGGAGATTTCTTGTGAATTCTAAACTTTCTACATAGACAAAATGCCATCTGCAAATTGTGAGTTTCATTTAATTCTTTATATTCTGTTTACCTTTTATTTCTTCTGCTTGACTTAATGCACTATCTGGAGTTTCCACTGGCATGATGAATGGATGGTGCAGGAGAACATCCTTGTCTTTTATCTGATTTCATGGACAAAAGAGTCTAGTTTCTTTCACTAAATATAATGATCACTATAGAGGGTTTTAAAATTTATTTTATCAAATTGAAATTGTTTCATTATATTCATAGTTTTCTGAGAATTTTTATTGTTAATGGGTGTTAGATTTTTCAAAATGTTTTATTTTATATTAGTTACTAAAATCATATAATTAGTCTTCTTTATACTGAATTAAGTTGATGATTTGACTTTTCTTGCATACCTAAAATAAAACTCACTTACTTGTGGGAAGTTCATAACTATTGTTTTACATTGTTGGATTCAATTCGCTAATACTTTTTTGAGGATTTTTGCATTTCTAATGATAGGACATATTGGTCTATATATCCCTGGTTTTATAATATTTTATCTTGTTTTGCATTAGAGAAATGCTAACTTCATATGATGAGTTAGGAAGTATTTCCTCTGCTTTATTTATTTATTTATTTTCCTGAAAAAGTCCATAGGGAAATTGGGTTCCACTTCTTACTTAAATATTTGGTATATATCACAGGTGAAACTATCTGATTCTTGTAATTTCTTTTTAGATGTTTATTTATTATTGATTTAATTTCTTTAAGAGATACAGGGCAATCCTGCCTGTTTCTCCTTGTGTGAATTTTTGTAGTTTTTTTTCTTTCAAGGAATTGGTCTATTTCAGCTAAATTATAAAATTTCTGGGGATAGAGTTATTTATACTATTTCTTTATTATTTTTAAATATCTGTGGGATCAGTAGAGATACCTCTGTTTCATGTGTGATATTGATAATTTGTCCATCTATTTTTCTTGGTCAACCCAGTGTGATATACAGCATAAGGTTCAATATTACCTGTTCCCTGGTAGCTAGTATAATAAGCACTCAAATTCCTAACCACAAGTTCTCCTCCCCACTCAGCTGCCATGTGTAAGCTCCCTTGCAAACCACCTTTATTATCAAATAGACCAAGTGCAGTTATGCTCATCCCTGAGTAGATTTCAGTTTGCTGCCAGGTCACAGAATTATTCAAACAAGCCTATTACATCATCCCCTGGGAACCAGGGGCTCCCAAACATTCTTGATACTTTAAAGCCTGCCTCTCAACAACCTGGGATTGTTTACCCTGTTCCTGAGGGCAATACTTGTGCCAGTGTGACTCTGCATGTCATGTGTTATCTTCCTTATAGGTTATGAATATATGTAACTAATAAAATGCTGTTGATCTCATCTGTCTAGTTTCAGGTGCTAAGTGTTCATCCATTCCCATAAATCTAGGATGGGAATCCCTGTCTCACCAACAGAGTAAATAGAGGGTAATTAAAACAGCTGGGTAGAAGTTTATCAATTTAAATATTTTTTCCAAAGAACATCATTTTATTAACTTTTCGACATCTTTGTGTTTTCACTTTCATATTTTCTGCTCTAATTTTAATTATTTCTTTCTATCCAGATTTTTCAGACTCTTCTTTTGCTGATTTCTTAATGTAAAAGCTTAAAAGTATCAATTTTCTTTCCTAATACTTGTACTTACTTGTATAAATTTCACTCTATTGACTCTTTTTACTGTATCCTATAAATATTAATGTTCTGTTTTTACTTTTAATATTTTTAAATATACTTTAATTTCTCTTGAGAAAATTGTTAGATGCATGTGCTTTTTAGAAGTGTTTAGTTTAATTTCTACATATTTGGGTATATTCCAGTTACATCTTTGTTATTGATGTCCATTTAAAATTCATTGTGGTTTGAGAATCTACTCTCAATATTTTTTTTCTTTCAAAAATTTTCACGTATATTTTGTTGCCCTAAATTTGATCTATGTGGGTGAATGTTGCATCCATGTTTGATAATATGATAATGTGAGTTTTGTTTATGTTGGATGAAATATGCCATAATTGTCAATTAGATGGAATTGATAAATAATGTTGTTCAAGTCAACTATATCTATATTAACTTTCTGCTCACTTGATTTATTTATTAACAACAGAGGCTGTGTTGATGGCAGCAACTATAATTGTGAATTTATCCATTACTTTTTCTAGGTCCATGATTTTTTGCCCTATACATTTTGATTCTTTTTTGTTTGTTTGTTTGTATTTTTCTGGGGTGAGAAGTAGGGAGACAGAGAGACAGAAAGACAGACTCCTGCATGTGCCCAACTGGGATCCATCTGGCATGCCCACCATGGGGCGATTCTCTGCCCATTTGGGGTGTTGCTCTTTTGCCATTCTAGCACTTCAGGCAGAGGCCATGGAGCCATCCTCAGTGCCCGGGCCAACTTTGCTCCAATGGAGCCTTAGCTGCGGCAGGGGAAGAGAGAGACAGAGAGAAAGAAAAGGGAGGAGGGTGGAAAAGCAGATGGGTGCTTCTCCTGTGTGCCCTGGCTGGGAATCAAACCCAGGACTTCCACACTCCAGGCCAACACTCTACTACTGAGCCAACTGGCCAGGGCTTTTGAATTTTTATTGCTCAATTTGCATATATTCAGGATTATTGCATATTCTAGAAAAATTTTATAATTATGTAGTATATTTATTTTTGACAATTTTTCTTTTTTCAAAGTCTGCTTTCTCTAAAATTATGTCAGCTTTTCTTTGATTAATGTTAGCATGGTATATCTTTCTCCATTCTTTTAAATTTAACCTTTTTTGTCTTTATATTTAGTGTGGGTTTCTTGTAGAAAAGATAATCTCATGTGATTTTTTTGTCCTTTATGTCCATTTCTGTGTTTTAATTGGTTTATTTAGAAATTCACCTTTAAAGTGATTATTGGTAAATTTGAATTAATATTAAACATGTGTTAAATGTTTTATTCTCTGTCAGAGACATTTCTTCTGCCTTCTCTGATTTTCACTGAGCATTTAATATGATCTTATTTTATGTAATCTTTTCATATAGTATTATAATATTTCAATAATAGTACTCTCCCTAGTGTTTACAATATATACCTTGATACATTTTTAACTAATATAATTAATCTTTAAAGTTACAAGATTTTGCTTTAAGTATGGTGCAAGTACTATATATAACAAATTTATCCCAAATTTCTTTTCTTATGAAAATATGGTTACTTCATTTATCCATATGCTATAATCACCCAAAACAGAGTTAGTACTTATACTTTCCACAGTTATCTTTTAGGAGTATTAAGAAAATATAATAAAAATTTTATTTGTCCTTATTTATTTCTTCTCCAATGTATATTCATTATGTATATTGAAGATTTTGACTTATGTAATTTCTTTCTATATAAAAATCTTTTAATATTTTTTCCGGGAAGATTTGCTGATAACAAAATCTCCCAGATTTTAATTGTCTGAAAAAAAACTTTAATTTTTTTTTTCAAAGAAAAATTTTATGGGTTACACAATTCTAGAATGATAGCTTTTTAAAATCCTTTAAAATATTTAATTATACTCTGTTCTTACTAGTGTGTGAACTCTTATTCTTGCTTCTCTTTAAATAATGTGTTTTGTCTTCCTGTGGATTCTTACAAAGTTTTTTCCTTGTCTTTGACTTTTTGGTGTCTGAATATAATATTTCAAAGCATTGATCTTAGGCTATTTACTCTTTTTGTTATTTTCTGAGTTTCATCTCTGATTTATGTTCTGTTTATACATATATATATTTTTATATATATATATATTTTATATATAATATATATATATTTCTTGATTTTTTTTTTTTTCATTTTTCTGAAGCTGGAAACAGGGAGAGACAGTCAGACAGACTCCCGCATGCGCCCGACCGGGATCCACCCGACACGCCCACCATGGGGCGACGCTCTGCCCACCAGGGGGCGATGCTCTGCCCATCCTGGGCGTCGCCATGTTGCGACCAGAGCCACTCTAGTGCCTGAGGCAGAGGCCACAGAGCCATCCCCAGCGCCTGGGGCCATCTTTGCTCCAATGGAGCCTTGGCTGCGGGAGGGGAAGAGAGAGACAGAGAGGAAAGCGCAGCGGAGGGGTGGAGAAGCAAATGGGCGCTTCTCCTGTGTGCCCTGGCCAGGAATCGAACCCGGGTCCTCCGCACGCTAGGCTGATGCTCTACCGCTGAGCCAACCGGCCAGGGCCGATTATTTTATATCAATATAATTCTTGACTATTATTCCTCCAAATATTCCTTCTGCTTTGTTCTCTCTTCTTCTTTGGTTAGTCCTATTACATCATTTGAAAATTTCCTAGATTTTAATGTTATGTTCTGTTTTTTCCATTTTTTTTTCTTTTCATTTCAGTTTCAATGATTTTTATTTACCTCCCCCTATTCCTTGATTCCATTTGGAGTTTTGTATTTGACACCTGTAAGTCGCTGGTTCCTCCTTTGATTCTATTGGTTTTACTGTGCAGCCCATCAAAGGCATTCTTCATTTCTATTTCAGTGTGGTTTTTTTTATTCCCTGCATTTTCTTTTGATGCCTTCATAAAATTTTAATTTCTTTCCTTATGTTACCTGTATGTGAATATCGTCTTCCTTGTCTATCAGAGTCCTAAACATATACTGCTCACAAAAATTAGGGGTATTTCAAAATGAATATGAAGCAATAAAATAACTCTAATTTTTGTGAGCAGGATATGTATCATTATTATTTTAGTCTCCTTGTCTGATAATTATCATCTGTGCCATATCTGAGTTGGCCCTGATGCTTGTTTTGCCTTTTCAGACTGTTTTATTCTTGACTTTGAAGTGCTCTGTAATTGTTTGTTTTTATCTAAAGCCAGACATAGTCCATCAAGTAATATTCAATAAAATCTGTTAATTTAGCTAGTGCTTTTACTTTTTTTTATATATGTTATAGCTGTAGTTTTCAGAGGATAGAAAATTCTCTAGTGTCCTTGTTTTTGTCTTCTCTGTTCATTTGAGTTTCCTAAATACTCAGTGATAGTTTGTGTCTTGTAATTCTTTCATCTGTAATTTACAATTATAAATTGCATTTGGAGGTAAGGGATGATGAAAGGAAATCATTCTGTGATGTTCTAATTAAATTACAACCTATTAGAGGGCAAATGTCTCTAAATAACTTTTACAATTATTTCTTATTTTATAGGTTTCTCCTTCCCCATTGATGAAACAGAAAGTCTAGAAGCAGTTAGGGTACCAGGATCAGCTTCTGTATAGCTCTTGAACAAGGGTTCTCTGAAGAGTTTACCCTGGAGATTAGAACTTTGTGATGAAAATATTCTATTCTCCTTTTCTTCCTTTACTCAAAGAAAGTATACCTGTCAAGAGGGACTTTTTTCTTGTGGTTGATTGGGCCCAAAATCATAACCAGGGTCTACTATCTATTGTTAACGGAGGCGTTGTACGCATATTGCTCTTCACAGACCCTCTTACATTGTGTTCCTGCCCTCTGAGCTGAACCTTAAGAAGAAGGAATTCCTGGTATGTGTTCTCTTTTGGCCAATGAGTTTAGACCTACCCTGTTCAATTGGAACTGGGTGTATCTTCACTTGCATCTGTATTGATCATTCAGAACAGCCCAATAATGACCAATAAAAACACATAAGTCCTATCAATTAAGACAGTGTTATTTGAATCAGACTATGCAAATTTTAATTCCTCAGTTGCATAAAAACAGAAAAATTAGGCAGTAGGGTGGGAACTTAAAAAAGCAGTGTCTCTTCTTTGTCTTCATGGAGTGCAATTCTGACTTCCACAAGAGTCTCTGTTTTCCTGGTTTGTAAACTGTTTATTTAAAAACAGTTTTTTCTCTTTATCATGCCAGATTGGGAACTTTTGTTGACATTAGATATGTGGCAGCAAATGTTTGCTGAAATCTTTTTAATGACACAGGGGCTCTTTCTTGGCTTTTTACCATTAGAATCTTATAAGACCTTAGAAGTAATATCCATGAAAATGTGCAGGCTCTCAAAAAAAAAAAATGCAGCTCCCAGGAACTTTTCACTTTCAATCTAGTCTTCAATTTTCTCATTATTCATAGAAATTGCCATTTATATGTGTCTACCAGTTTATCACTCCAACAGAGAAAGTATATGTCCATGGTGGTTCTTAACATGCCATTTTGATAACTTAGTTTAATTTATTATGCCAGGGGCATTAGGGTGGAAAATGTTTTAATTACTTGTTCTGATTTCTATTTTCTTTAATCTCTTCTTAAAAGAGAAAACAAATAAAATGTTGGAAAATTATTTTTTAAATTCCATTCCATGATTAATTTTGAATTTTGGGTTACTACTAGAACTTTTTTATGCAAAAAAAATGTTATTAGGCCCTGGCCGGTTGGCTCAGCGGTAGAGCATCAGCCTGGTGTGCAGGAGTCCCAGGTTTGATTCCCAGCCAGGGCACACATGAGAAGCGCCCATCTGCTTCTACACCCCTCCCCCTCTCCTTCCTCTTTGTCTCTCTCTTCCCCTCCTGCAGCAGAGGTTCCATTGGAGCAAAGATGGCCTGGGCGCTGAGGATGGCTCTGTGGCCTCTGCCTCAGGCACTAGAATGGCTCTGGATGCAACAGATGGGCATGCCAGGTGGATCCCGGTGGGGCGCATGAGGGAGTCTGTCTGATTGCCTCCCCATTTCCAGCTTCGGAAAAATGAAAAAAAAAATGTTATTAGATCGTAAAAGAACAACTTTTGGAGAGTGACTGATAAAATATGGAGAGCTGAAGGGATAAAATAGGCTCATTGGTGCCATGGTATATAATTCTATATGTGTGTATGTGTGTTGTTTGTGTGTGTTCTTGCACATATTTCTGTACAAGTTAAAATATACTTTCAAACAGTAACTCATTGAACCTTGTGAGAAATGTTTGGTGAATATTTTTTCCCTATAATTTTTATATAATAAATTTTATAATCTTAAAGAATATCTCTATCAAATAATTCTAGGTTTTAAGCAATATATGAGTGGTTCTTAGAAAGGCTTCAACTATTGACACCTTTCTAATTTTCACTGTATGATTTCTCACCAAACACAGTATTGAGATTATTTCACACAGTTATTCCTGAAAACTAAATTGCCTCCAATTTAATGTTATCATTAACATTTGTCTTTGCTTGGTCTGTTGTCAATGTTTTATCAGTTATATCATTGTTTTATTTTGCACACTACTGCAGCATGCATTGAAGCTGAAATTTTTTTAATTCCCCAGGAATATTACAATTGATATGTTCACTTTTGTGCAATGTTGTCGTTTTAGAAGTCAGACAGATTGGGTTTGAAGCTTGTCATCTATGCCTACTTATTATTTGACTGTAAACTAAATATTTATCTAAACATTAAATTTTTTCATCCATTTTATTGGAACACCAATAGCATTTACACCATACGGATACTGTGAAGATCACATAAAAAATTTATTCAATAGGTTAGGTTAATACCTGTCATAAGTGCTTGTGCCATACATATCCACCTTATCTATGTTATTCCATAATCATCCTTTTATTTAAAAAAAATAAGACAGATACTGCCTGACCAGGCGGTGGTGCAGTGGATAGAGCATCGGACTGGGATGCGGAAGGACCCGGGTTCGAGACCCTGAGGTCGCCAGCTTGAGTGCGGGCTCATCTGGTTTGAGCAAGGCTCACCAGCTTGAACCCAAGGTCGCTGGTTCCAGCAAGGGGTTACTCGGTCTGCTGAAGGCCCGTGGTCAAGGCACATGTGAGAAAGTAATCAATGAACAACTAAGGTGTTGCAACGCGCAATGAAAAACTAATGATTGATGCTTCTCATCTCTCTGTTCCTGTCTGTCTGTCCCTGTCTATCCCTCTCTCTGACTCACTCTCTGTCTCTGTAATAAATAAATAAATAAAATTAAAAAAAAAAGACAGATACTTAGATGAAACTATTTATTTTTTTACTTAGTTACCATTTTTAATTAACTGGCTTACCTCTCTAAATCCTTAAAATTTAACCAAATTTCTGATACTTTGTTGTCATCTTAGTGTAAGCAGTCAGAGCAGCAGAATGACTCCAAATGAAAATTAACAAACTAAAAATAAAAAATGATATAAGATTAATAAAAAGTATAAGAAAAGAACCTCAAAATGATATTTTATAAGGATTTCAATAAAGCAAATGTAGAAATTGTTATTTTTCTCAACCATGAAACAATTAATAAAGACATACATTTTTACTATGGATTAGATTAAGATGACCCATTTGTATACATAAGAAAATCATGCTTTCAATTAATTCAACTTTATCATTAATTTCCACCAGAAATGTTTTTTTTTTCTTTTTAAAGAATTGGTCAGGATTATAGGTTGGTGGAGCTCATTACTTGAATTATATTTCAATATCATTGAGCTTCATTACAATGTCCAATGGCTCAATTAGCACTCCATGCATAAATAAAATATATCTGCAGGAATAATACTGCAGTTTTATTTGTATTCCAATTAATATTTTGCTATTAGGTACTTTGTTACAAATAGATTGTCAAAATAAATGAAGTAGCAAGTTTTCTATATTTAACAACAGCTACTTTTAATTTGTACAATACTTTCCTGGTAAAAAAAACCAACAACAAACAATTGTCATTATTTCTGATAACTGAAAAAATAGAGCAATACAAAAATACCTTTATTAGCTTTCATCCTTCACAAAAATTTCTGCTTTCATTTGCTTTTAATTATATGTTTTAATGCATATGTATATATTCTGGTTGTAGATATAGTTATTTATATTCATCATTTTAATCTTTGATATTTAAATATGGCATTTTTTATTTATAAAACTACTTTTTCTCTCCTCTAGATTTTTCTATTGTCTTTCCTCTCATTTTCCTAGCTATGGGGCAAACTGTAGTCTAGTTTCACTCTTTTGCATGTGGCTTTCTAATTTTACCAGCATAATTTATTGAAGAGACTTTCTTTTCTGCATTGTGTGTTTTTGGCTTCTTCGTAAAAAAATTATTTATCCTGTACATGTGGTTTTATTTCTGGGCTTGCAATTCTGTTTCATTGGTCTGTGTATCTTCTTTTTTTTTTTTTTTTTTTTTTTTGCCAGTACAATGTTGTTTTGATTATCATAGCTCTTTAGTATAATTTGAAGTCTAGTAGTGTGATACCTCCAACTTTCTTCTTTTTTCTCAGTATTGTTTTGGTTATTCAAGGTCTTTTTTGTTCCATACAAATCTAATGATTTCTGTGTGTTTGTTTTATTTCTTTAATAATGACATTGGAATTCTGGTGAGGATTTCATTAGGTCTGTATATTGCTTTGGGCTATATGGCCATTTTAACAATGTTGATTCTTCCAACGTGAACACAAAATATCTTTTCATTGCATTGTGTCTTTTTCAATCTCTTTTAATAATGCCTTGTAATTTTTCTTATATAGCTCCTTCACATCCTTTGCTGCTTATTATTATGCAATTTATTCTTTTGGTTGCAATTGCAAAAAATTTTTTTTTAATTTCTTTTTCTGAAATTTGATTATTAGTATACAAGAAAGCAGTAGATTTTGTACATTGATTTTATATCATTTCATATTTGTACTTGTAGAAGATAATAGTACCATAATTTATGGTGTTGCTATGAAGACTAAATGAGAAGATATATGTACAAGACTCAAAACAGGTTAGTTCTAGTTATGCTTTGTTTCCATCAATTTTTTAAAATTACATCAAGTGTAAATTATTTATAATTATGTTTTAGTTTAAATATAGAATGCATGTGTGACAGGGTGAATGGTTACAACCACCGATAAAGGCAGAGTAGCAGTATTGAAAAGCAGTTGTTTTCTCATATGTCTAGAATATTTTAGGCTTGTAGCTATCCAATCATGCTGGCTAGAACTAGTATAAGTGTATAAGATTTGAAACTATAATCTGAATAATCAAAACTGTTTATTAAAGTAAGAAAAAGGTAAAATAGCAATGGTGAAAAAATTCTAAAGTCTTATCCCCCCAATTGTATTATAATAAGTTATTTGAAAATAATACAGTACATGACTAAGTAATTACAAATGATGTTATTTTAATTTCAGATGTTTAGTCTTTTTATTTTAAGACCCTCAGCAACAATTTACTATGGTAGGTAAAAAAGAAGTCATTGGACATTGCCTCAGAAAAATAAACAATTTTAATAAAATATTTTTATAATGTATGTACTAGAACTAGCTATATCATATAAATTATTAAAAAAAGGAAAAAATGTCCAGAGCCACCTCACTTTAGATTAGGGATTTCAGTCTTTAGTGTTAATATTTGTACCTTTTTATTTAACATTATATTAATTTTTAATTATAATTTTATATTTTAAAGGTATAAACAATATTTTATATACATATATAATGAAATTATGACCACAGGAAAGCATCCTTTTTTATAGTACCTTTTAATTTTTTTGTTGTTGTTGTTGAGAGAACCTGAAATCTATTCTCTTAATTTCCAGCACACAATACAGTATTATTAACTATAGTCACCCTGCGGTACAGTAGATTGCTAGAACTTATTTATCCCACATCAGTGCATCTTTGTGCCCTTTAACCAACATCTCCCCATTTTCCTTAACTTTCCGTCCCTTGTAACCATCATTTTTTTGCTCTTCTATATAGTCATCTTTTTTAGTTTCCACCTAAAAACATTATGTCCTTCAAGTTTATTCATGTTGTTGCAAATTAAAGAAACTCCATTTTTAAGGCTGAATTACATATATAAATAGATATAATGATTCTACTATAATAATAAATTATATGTAATTTATAAATATATAATTATATAAATATATAAATATCATTTATAAATATATAACTATATATAAAGAACATTGTATATATTATTTTTTTGTTTGTTCATTCATAGATTGATATTTAGGTTGTTTTCATTTCTTGGCTATTGTGAATAATGCTGCAATGAACAAGAAAGTACAGATCTTTTCAAAATATTGATTTAATTGACTTTGGATACCTACCCAGAGGATTTCTGGATCATATAGTAGTACTATTTTAGATTTTTTTGAAAACACTTCATACTGTTTTCCATAGGGGCTGCATCAATTTAACATCCTCAGTCCCACCATTATTGTACCAGGATTCTCTTTTTTCTATATTCTCACCAACAGATGGTATTTTCTTTAACAATAACCAAGTGTTTTCCTTTTCTTCTACCATGTTCACTGAGCACCAGCATCTAGAATAGAAAGGTTGATGAGTAGGAAACTTTATGGTGATATATCCTGATTATTTATTGATTCTACCAAGAATGATTACTCATAAATTCAATCAGCGAAGCTTAGAAAAGGAAATCTTTTAAAGAGTAGAAATAATGCATAACATTTCTTAACTTTATCCTCGTTCTGTGATTCTAACATAAATAGTAGTCAGTTTCTACCAGCAGACTATTGATTTAGCAAATTATTCTATTCATTTAGGTTGTTTCCAAGAAAACGAGTTTTACAACCTCAAAATAATTTTCCAGGCACCATTGTAATGTGATTATGATTAAATTACAACAGTCTCTCAATAATGATGGAGCATACTCAGTGTTTTAGGAAGGGAGTTTTTCTTATTTCTTCCCAGCTACTTTGAATTTGTGTTATTGAACCTCTTATGTTTCACACATTCTGATATCCCTATGAACTCTCAAAGCAAAAAATCTTTTTTTTTTTTTAATGGGGCGACATCAATAAATCAGGATACATATATTCAAAGATAACAACTCCAGGTTATCTTGTCGTTCAATTATGTTGCATACCCATCACCCAAAGTCAGATTGTCCTCTGTCACCTTCTATCTAGTTTTCTTTGTGCCCCTCCCCCTCCCCCTTTCCCTCTCCCTTTCCCCCCTCCCCCCGTAACCACCACACTCTTATCAATGTCTCTTAGTCTCACTTTTATGTCCCATCTACGTATGGAATAATGCAGTTCCTGTTTTTTTCTGATTTACTTATTTCACTTCGTATAATGTTATCAAGATCCCACCATTTTGCTGTAAATGATCCGATGTCATCATTTCTTATGGCTGAGTAGTATTCCATAGTGTATATATACCACATCCTGGGTATATACCCCAAAAACTCAGAAACATTGATACGTAAAGACACATGCAGCCCCATGTTCATTGCAGCATTGTTCACAATGGCCAGGACATGGAAACAACCAAAAAGCCCATCAATAGATGACTGGTCAAAGCAAAAAATTTTTATCTGGAAACTTATATAAGGTTTTTGATAAAAACTCAATGTTGTATGTATGTATATTATATTAAACTATGTCTTACACATTTTAGAGTAGACATCAGGATAATAACTACACAAGTAATTGACAAAAAAGAAGAAAGAACTATAATAATGAATGATTACCAACCTTTGCAATTCTAATTAGAAATACAAAAACAAAATTTTAAGACAAACATCACAGCATGAAATATTTGAAATACTTGACAGCCTTTCTTGTTGCTATTTTCTAAAATTATTCAAGTTAACATTTCCATTTATAAGTTATTTATAATAATAAGTTTCAACTAAACTGTTTGTTGTAATTATTTGATGTTTTTATAGGCCTCATAATAAAGAAGGCTTAGTACAAAATGAATCAGATGTATTATCTTACACATGCTACTTTATTCCAATTGTAAAAAAATTAAAATATCAAATTATCATGAACTAACCATAACATTATTAGTGTTGTGTTTTATTTATTTATTTATTTTGCCTTTCCGAGAATAACATTATACAGCTGTCATAACAGCTGACAGCATAAGTACTGGAGGTGATACACCACGCAATTACCCAAAAGGTATTTATGTTTCCTGTATTTGAGCACTTAGACATTATTGCTATAATAAACATAGATGTTACCAAAATACCAAAGTCATTGTCATGTTAGCCAATGTTAAGGGAGCAATTACTATATTTTTATATAGTAATATTTTGGTTTAATATTCACCTAGAGTTTTATACTTTAAATTGCACATATGCTTTTGCAATGAGTCATATATCCTTAGAGTGGAATTAAAAGAGAATAAATAGTTCTATTACCTTAACACCTTAGTTTTTTCTGTATTTTTCTGTCTTACTTTTTATGTTCTTTCTGTGCAATGTTATGTGCACAGATTACTCCAGTTATTATCAATTTTAGGACCTATACCATTGGCTAATTATAAAAGAAATCCAGAGCCAAGCCTAAAAATGCAATAGTAAAACCTCCAGGTGCCTCAGCTGGGCTGCAGCTTTGTTTGTGTTATTCTATCATTTCTGGTTTTTGTATTGGCTTTAATCATGGTTACAAGGATGACAAACAGACTGTAAAAATTTGCCACCATGATTATGTGCAGTGGAGGAAGAGATAGAGCATCTCTACTAACTAAAAAGTAAAATCTCTTCTAATCAGTATAACTGAGCCAATTTCAGTCACTTGTGTATCCAAGAACCAATTATCTTGTTTAAGGTAACACTATTAGCTTATTTTCTTAATTCTGGGTTCTGACGTCTATTTGGGACCAAATTGATGTGCTTGTCATAATTACTTTAGAAGTTTTTATTAACACCTTTTCCAAGAACTAGGAATGAATTAACTTCCACTGAGTTTCATGGGTTCTTTGGAGGTGGAATTGATACCTGAACAATATATTTGTGTATCTACCCAGTACTCTTTTCAGAGATCTCAAGCAATATATTTAACATATTTAATTGCTACATTACATTTTCCTTTGAGCAAAATAATAATATTATAATATTTAGGAACTGTTAGGCATATTCTGTAGATCCTCTGTATTTATTAGATGTTTACTCTTCACTTCCACTAAAACAAAACTAGTTATCTCCATATCTCATTGCATATTTTCAGCATAAATGTGTTATAATAATTTTTTTCTTCACAATATTTTAAATATTTAAGAAAACAGAAGGTTTGAAGAGCTGTCATTTATTAAAAAATTTTGCAAAAATAGGGTCAGTAAAGCACATATATTACTTTCCAGAAAAGAGTTCATCTCAGCTTGAATAGAAGCATAAAGAGAGACGTGTGGGATTTTAGAGGATGCTGTCATAGATCTTAGAATGTTGATTACTTGGGCAAACCCATAAACTATCCCTGTACATCTCTAAAGTGATGTGGATGAAATAGAGGCACTGAAAGAAAATTATGGAGGAAAAGAATGATGTACACTTGTCAATAATCTTTGTGAGTCATTGACAAGAAGTTTTTATCCAATACTTTAGTGCTGTGCCAGATCACTAAGTCATGTACACACTGGGAAAGAAATAAAAAGTGAACAGTGAAAGGATAAAAAATAGTGCTTAGAAATGAGCTGATTTTTAAAACAAATATATCGAAAGAATATAATAAGAGTAATATTTTTATATGACTAAAATTTTTTAGAAAGAGGCAGACAGGAAGGGAGATGAGAAGCATCAACTGATATTTGCAGTGCTTTAATTGTCCATTAATTGCTTTTTCATACACAACTTGAGTAGGGGACTCCAGCTGAACCAGTGACCCCCTGCTCAAGTCAGTGACCTTGGGTTCAAACCACAATCTTGGGTTCAAGCCAGAGATCTTTGGGCTCAAGCCAGTGACCCCATGTGGGGTCGTTTCCATCATCCCCCGCCAAACCAGCAACCCTGCACTCAAGCTGGTGAGCCTGCGCGCAATCCTGATGAGCCTGCAATAAAGCCAGCAACCTCGGGGTTTCCAACCTGGCTCCTTAGCATCCCAGGTTGATGCTCTGTCTACTCCGCCATCATATAGTCAGGCTATAAAGAATTGTTCTATATTAAAAACTATCTTTTTAGGTAGGTGCTTTGATTATTTCCATTTATAATTATAAGCTAAAATATACAGGACAGCATTCATAATATTTCCCTCCATTCTCTTCTCAGTGGACAGCATTAAATGAAAGGCTTCATTCACTTACTTGGAGCTTGACAGTCATTGTTTGGACTCAGGCTCACTGCTCACATCCAATTATGCTCTAACTCAAGCCACTATATAATGTTCTAAATATGATTTGATTTCATCCACTTACCATCTCTACTGTTCCCTAAAGTAACATAATCTCTCACTTCATTTAGCTATTCACCTCACATAAGTCCCTTGAATACTTTTTTTATATTCAGTCTTTCAATTTGTCGATTCATTTTCTAGGTTTCCATTTGTCAGCATAAATGTTTGCATAACCATGTCTGTTTGCTTTATTTCTCTTTTGAATTAGTTCATGGTTTTCACAGACCTTTAGTTGAAAATTGATTTCCTTTGTATAACACACAATGAGTCCCACATCAGTTTTTCATCTATATAGCCTCATTTCTTATTCTCCATTTCTGTTCTTTCTAATCCAGTTATATTAAATTTTAAACTTTTTCTTATTTACTATTATATGTTTCACAAATGATATTTTTGTGGACATAATAGTCTACTTTTTATTTTTACACACAAAGGATAATTTTCCCCCAGAACATACCTTTCTTTCTCCAGAGCAATTTTATAATCAGATCAGAGTCCCTAATTCATGAGAAAAAATTGGGACCCATTATTATATATGCATATATATATACATAAAAATATTGAACTCAACTTTTATTCATCGTAAAATTTATATAACTCCTAATCACTGTCAAAACTCCCATCCTCATCTGTGTCTGATGAAGAATCACTGTCTTCATAAATTGCCTCATCCTCAGTTCCATTTATGGCATTTGAAATGTCACAATCACTGTATAAGAAGAACCCAGGTTTTAGACTCCAAATTTTTCAAAAAAGGGTGCATCTTATACATGGGGAAATATAGTATGTACATATATATATATACACACACACATTACAGTAAAAAAACTAGTTACGCAAGAGATATTTTTGCAACATTCATCATGTTTACAGTTTCCTCCTAATTCCTTTTCCTATAAGATTTAAAACCCTGTGGTGTTTATTGCATAACCTTATCTTAGTCATTTGCATACAAATATTGCAGGATATGTCTACAGCTTATCTGGATTCACCTTCAATACCAGGTGACTCTGATAGAGAATGGATATATTTTCATCAGATTCATTTTCTTGTCCTTCTTGACCCCAGTTCTTGGCCTGGATTATAGAAACCCATTCTGTATGCTCTTCCAAACTCTTCCTTTGTACACCAGTTCAATAATAATAAGCAAAGTGATTTTAAAAGTCAATATTAGAACATGACCTACAAGAGAAAGAAAGCTGCATCCCTGAATCGTTTTTTGTAAGAGAGCTATTCAGCTGAAATAGTCATCTAGAACTTACTTGTGTAAAACATTAATTTTTATTATATTAGTGTCATTATACAGATTGGTGTTTCTTATAATATTTATTATTTAATTAACAAAACAACGTAGCCCTTCTATGCATTCAATTTCCCCCTTTAAAATGGGGTTATGGAAAATATTAAATCACAGTTGTTATTGTTTTTAAAAAAGATGTATAAATCAATTACAATTGTTGACAGATAGTATGTTCACCATTTGTTGAATAGATTATTTTAGTACTTGTAATTAAATAAAAATAATAGGAATAAATTCCAAAGCTGTGATTCACAGGCCATATTTAGCTCATTGACATATGTAGTATTAGCTTCCACAATGTTAAATGCATATATATTGGCTAATATTGAAAAATTTTCATTTCTAATTAAAATATGAAATTTCTGTATGAATTGAAATATCTGAGCAGAAACTAAGCCCCCTTCTAACTTGGTAGTAACCAGGTGAGATAAATAGATACCATTATCTTTCAATGAGGCATATCTAATGGGAAGTCTGTATAACCTTTCCTTACCCCTTTACCTTGAGACTAATAGGTCATTTGATATTGTGTACATATTTAAGGTTTGTCTATTAAAATTGGAAGAAACAACAGATGAACAAAGAGAGAACTAATTGTTTTTGAAAGGTGGCCATGGACTTATTTCTTTAAAAAGTAAAAAACCTTTCAGTCATTGTCTATACCCCTTTAGGACAAACTTTTATGGTTCTATAATAATTTCAGTGTTACTTCTGATTCAGGAACCATTAGCTTGTATTTAAATAAGACTGCATAAACACTTAGCTCTGAAATATTGATACTTCTGTAAGTGGCAGTACTGTTCTTTATACTATTTATGAAAAATGACAAGATATCCTCCATCACTATCAGAAGGGCTATTGATATTGAATACTGATGGAAATCTAGAACATAAAGGTTCTTTCTATAGGAACATCACAAACAAATGTATTTGTAAATATACCTGTGATATATTCTAGTTTTATCACTCATGCTGAATCTTACTTTCTTTGCATAATAAACAAGAATTGTGATATGTTAATAGTTTCTAACATTGGTCTATATGAAGTTTTATGATACAAGAGACAACACAGGAAGAATAATGGACAACTGGACAAAAATCTTACCTCCAATTGCAACCTCAAATCGAGTAGCTAAAATTGTATGCTTTAAAAATAATTAGATCTTTATGAAATATTTTTTAAGAAAAATACTTAATCTTTTTAATGTAAAAGTTTTTTATAACCAGTTGGTTAAACATTTAGACTTCTTTCAGTTTCCTGAGGAAAAAAAGCAAGCAATATAATAATAGTAATAATAATAAAATAATATTAATAAAACAAAACAAGAAATAACTTATTGGACTATTCCAAGGGTCCTGTTTTCATATTTATGACTATATAAAGCTATATAAAAACAGGAAAAAATGTCCATAAAGCCATGATTCCTGATACCACATAGTAATACTATGATAGGTTAAATTATTTCTCTTAGTTTTTATATCCACATTTATTTCTTTATTAAAATATGCTAATGTTGAGACTATATATCTTTATATAATTATAAAGTTAATTTTATTGATATATATTTGATTATTTTAATATATAATGTTAATCGTATAAGACTATAAAATCTAATTTTTTTCATTAAAACATTCTTACTCTGATTTACATGACTATAAGATCATATTTATCACCAGGAGTAACTCTGTAGTCTGTTTCCTCTAAGATAGGTCTTTAGATTATTAAATTTAAAATGGACAATTCTAATGATATTTATTATTTAATGCTGAATAAAAATTATTTTCTATTTTGTCTATTTCTACTATAACATTTTTTACAGTATCACAGTACTTTAGTGAAACTCAATTTATTTTCTGTTTCTTTTAAGAAAGAGAAGGAGAGAAAGATTGAATGGGGTAGATTTGGAAATGCAAAGACTTAACCATATCTAATATTAGTAAACATTTAAGACAGATGAGTCTTTTCCTAAATTTTAAAGAAAAGAATATCTGTAGATCTCAGTGTAGAACAGAAGTATACTGAATAAGAGACTTCCTTGTCAGACTAATCTGGACCAAATCCCTTGAGAATAAAACATTTCAAGATTTGAGAGGGGTAGTCACAAACATTAGGCATACCCATATTCAAAAAAAATCAAATTATTTAAAAAATTCACATTTACTGACAGTGTGATCCCCTTTGTTCTCCATAGAGAAAAATCTGTTTACAACTGGTTTTTAGTGAGAATTTTAATTATCTCAACCAATAGTTTTTTAAAGAAGTCTCCTATGTCATATTAAGGCTGATAATTGACACTATATAGGACAAAACAGGGTTCTATTCTTCTACTTAGATTTTACCTTCATGACTACTTATATCCATAATTTCTACCCAGGAAAAATTTATAAACAGATAAAGTGATAGTGGATATATGGATAGAGAAATTTATCAGACAGTTGAAGATAAACCCATAAAAATTTGTTTAATTGGGAAACATATCAAGTTATTTTTTCTGAAAAAAAGGAAGTCCTACCTATTATTTCTGTACAATCTCATCATGAACCAACACTATATTTATTACTTTTATATTTATTTTTGGTTCATATGTCTTACAAGGAGTAGATTAAAATCTTTTCATACCAGCTGAACAGAGACATATTGCAAGCTATATATGCCTAAAAAGGTCCTGATAACATTATTCCAACATATCATCCTTTCATATTAGCTCATTAAATAACACCATATCCAATACATTGAACCAAATAATGAGATTAATTTAGACTTATTCTTTGCTTCATCCTTCTTTATTACCTCACTCAAGTTACTACAACAGGTACAAACTCTTACAATTTTTTCTTGAACATAAATTAAAATATGGCACAATAATCAGTTTTCCTTTCTACAGATTCATCTTTCACCTGAACTGATTTCTATCTCCATAATCACCCCAATTCTATCTATCTTTAACCTAATAGCATAATATATAAATTTGAACCTATTATTCCTAATTTAAAACATTAATTAATAACAGTCAATTTAAATAATATATCTGTCCCACAAATACAGAGATTGGTTTTCTCGAAAGTTCTACTTTTTTTTGTTACAAAGATATAGTATCCTTCAATTTTAATGATAGAGTAAATAGGAGATGAGAGGGGTTGAGAAAGAGCATGGATCATGACTCAGGGAGATGGCCTTCTGACTGGGTAGAGAATTCATAGGTCAACATCTTTTCCTCTTAATTTGTCATTGTCAATATTATATGTGTTTATGACATTAAATTATAGAAGAGAATAAATATGTTTTTCAAAGTTTATTTCTTTGTATATTTTTATTTTACTCTCAGGATTATTGAGAAATTATTTATTTTATAATTTGGGTTAAAGCAGTGTAAAAAATCTTTAATCTAAAATCAAATATTTCAGATACACTACAAAACAATGTTGTAAAATTACTTAATATGGTACTCAAATAAATACACATTTTAAAAAAAAGATAAAAAACTTTTTATATAAAATCATTGTGCAATGAAACAATATTTGTATTTTTATAAAAAAAATTATGTGATAAAAAATTATTTAAAAATAAACAAAGCTAAAAACATTAAAATCCAGCACCAATAAACTAAAAAAAATTCTGAACAATGTCTTTCAAAATAAAGACAGTGATCTCAGAATGAAAGTCTGAGATTCAAGAAAGAAAAGGAAGGAAGAAAAGGAGGATGAAGAAGAAAAGGAAAACAAAATGTAAGCATATCTAATGCCCAGGTGTTAGTTTCTAATACCATCCTCCATTAAACTAAATTAGAATTCCTTGGATAAATTCTAAATGTATGACCTGAAGAAGAAATAATATAACATGATAATTTTTAATGCCAGAAGTTAAGAAAGGACTAAACACACAGTCACACAAACACACATACACAAATAAGAGTATGGGATATATTAATGGGCACACACAAATGAACTAAAAAAGCTCCCAAAAGACAGAGTTGGAATAATCTTAGCAACAAAAATATATAAATTATCATTGGATTACAACAAAATAGAAAATAAATTTTCATGAATACTAATGTAAGCACATAATTAAATAAATAAATAACCAGAAAAAGACAAAACTCTTGTGCAGAAATATTCAATATAATTTATATAGATGATCCACTTTCAAAGAGGTAGAACAATTCCCTACCTCTTATAAAAGTCTGTGCATGTAGAGTTCCTTTCTTCTGAAGAAGGTATAGCTAGTGGAAGAAAGCACAGTAAATTTACAGGGAGAAATCTAATAATAATGTTGAATTCTCAGCCAGGCAATTGAATTTAACATCAGTAGTCATCATGAGAACAGGTAGCATGAATAAAATGGTTAGAAAGGCACAGTAACTCTGTGGTCTTACTAACATGAATACATTACCTCAGTATAATAATGAGAAACCCTCAGAAAACGTTGTAGAAAACACCAGACCAGAACATGGTCAAGATGATCAGAAATAAGGAAGTCAGATGTACTTTCACAGCCACTAGGAGCTTAAGGATAGATAATGAGTAAACAGAATGTGATCTTGGAGCGGGTAAAAACAAAACAAAACACAAAACATTAAGCAAAAATTGAGGAAATCTGAATGAAGTATGGACTTGAATTAATAATAGTGTATCAATATTTTAACAAATATACCATATTAATACAATATTAATACAAGGATATTAGTTAATACATCAGAACTCTCTAATATATTTGTAACTTTTCTATAAATGTCAAACTATTCTCAAATAAGATGCCTATCACATAAGAAAGGAGGTCATCCTCTTTCCAGTTCACCATGTGTGGTGCTATAATAGTGGAAGTCATTTCTTTACTAGAAAACAAAAACAAAACAAACTAAAATACTAAAAGGATTGGAAATCCTTATTGAATACTTCAGAGAGAAGAGGACCCAGAGTAAGATGCTTCCCTCAAGACTGGAAAGATAGGGAAGTAGAGAATTGAGACTTACCAGACTTGAGACTCACAAGCGGAAATTTCTGCAAAGCCCAGTGCCATGGCAGGAAAACCGGAACTCTAAATGAAAATTACAGGAGGCTTAATGTGGACAACTCTTGAGAGTTAAAACCTCCAGGGAATCCCAGCTATAAAAGGGTTCTAATAATTTTATGGGATTTACCTCCAGAAGTTCAACCAGGTTTGCATAGTAAATATTTAAGGAAAATCCCTCTGGGCTTCTGGCAGGGAGAAGAGAAAAAAAAAAACACAAACATATTGAAATACCACAAAGCAACCTGTACTTAATAAAGTCTGCATTAATGAAAGTCTAGCCTGCTGGGGTATTATCAGAGCCTAACTGACCTGCAAAAAGGGAAGTACCCAACTCCAGCTCACTTCAGCCATCTGTCCCATATAACTAGGGGTGAAAAACTGAGACAGGTTAGGGTAGTTCACAGTACAGAGGCACATGCTTACTAAAAGACTAAGGACTAATCATAGGATTATAAAAACTCCCCCTCCCACTATTCCTTATCACCATGTTACTAAGGGCCTATCAAGGGCACTTCCTTTACCCAGCACATGATAGCCCACTATCAAGGAGAAAATAGAAGGCATACAAAAAGGTGTAAAAAAAAATTGAATAGAGAGAGCAAGTATTAGAATCAAAGTAGGAATAGTGGAATTATGAAACCTACTATTTGAAACAATTATGAGAGGCATTTGATAGGCTATTTACAAAACAGGACACAGCTGAAGAAAGACTCTAAACTAGAGAGTATATCATTACAAACTTAGCCAAAAAGCAAAGAGAACCAAGATTGAAAGAAAACAGTAGAGACTATCAGAGAATGGTGGTACACATAAAATTCTGTAACAAATGCTAAATTGTGTAACATATGCATAATGAGACTTCCAGAAAAATAAGAAAGAAAACAGAAGTTATATGCAAATTATAATGTCAAAGAATTTTCTCAAACTAATATCAAACATGAAACCACAGATCCAGTAATCTCATAGAACACCAAGCAGATAAAAAGCCCAAATGCTACATCTTGGCATACAACTTTCATGAACAGAAAATCAAAGATGAAGAAAAAAATGCCAGAGGAAAAATATAAATACCTTATCTATAGAGGAACAAATATTAAAATTGCATCCAACATTTCCTTAGAAACAATGAACATGAAGAGAAAAGAATAAAATGGTTAAAGTCTTAGAAAAATATCTCACAAAACTAGAATGCTGCATCAATAAAATTATCCTTCACAGGGGAAGGAGAAATAAAGACTTTCTGAGACAAACAACAATTGATAAAATTTGTTGCCAGTGTACTCATCTTGCAAAAATATTAAAATGTTTTATGAAGAGAAAAAATTATAGATCAGAAATTCAGATGAATATAAAGAAAGAAATGGCAACAAAGAATGAATAACTAAAGGTAAAAAAAGAACATATCAGATAATTAAAATTTTGTCAATAAAGAACCTACCCCTATAAAAAGAGTATTATATATTATAATAGACAATGCAATATTCTAGATATAATTTTTGAAATTGTATTTAGAAATTAATATACAAAATCTAACTTATTAAAAATATATATTTCAGTGAAAAGTCTGATAAAAATTTATAATTGTTTTTCTAAAAACTTGCATTTTTCTTATTAAAATTGATCAGAGAACCATTCATTAATTATAAAAAGAATGAGTTTTATTATGTATGCACACCTTTGTAATAGATATTTTCTCATTCTAATATATATATACATATATAGGAATAAAGAAAGTAAAGCACCTAAAAATTAAAAAACTCCAAAAAACAAAAAATGGTGAATGGAAAACAAAAAAAAAGAACAAAATCAAAGTAAAAAATAGAAAACACTAATGAATATTGAAGATATCAATTCAAATATATAAATAATCATTTGGAATATCAGGGGTTTAAATGTATTAATTCAGAGACAAATATTGTCCAAGTGGATCAAAAAAGAAAATCCATCTCTATATTGTCTGAAATTTAAATCTAATTTAAATATAAAAAATCATAGAATAGATTAAATTTCTACTCAAAAGACATACGGTAGCTGAATAAATAAGAAAAAAACAAACAAACCATTAATGCTGTCTAAAGGAGCCATACTGCAGTTTGAAAGACACACACAGACTGAAAGTAAAGGAATAAAAAAACATATTATGCAAATGGCAACAAACATAAAACTTAGGGTGGCAGTGTTTATATAAAAAAATAAAATTTAAAAGAAAGGCTATAATAAAAGACAAGGAACAGACATTATGCAATGATAAAGAGATTGATCCAATGAATATAACACTTGTAAACATTTATGCACCCAATATAGAAGAATCTAAATATGTAAATATAAAGCAAACATTGATGGAACAATGGACATAAAGGGAAACATGGACAGTCATATAGTCATATTAGGGGACTTAAATATGCCACTGAAATCAATGGATAGATCGTCCATACAGAAAATAAAATTAAAAAAAACCCAGTGGCTTTAAGTGATACATTAGACCTAATGAATTTCTTTGATATTTTTAGACCATTTTATTCCAAAACAGTAGAATAAACATTGTATGCTGGTGCACATAAAACGTTTTCAAGAATCAATCACGTATTAAACAACAAAACAAGTCTCAATAAATTTAAGAAGATGGATATCAACCATCTCCTCTAAACACAATAGTATGAAACTAGAAATAAATTAAAAGAAGTGAAAAACTCACAAACACATGGAGGCTAAATTATATTTTACTAAACAATAGATGGGTTAACAGTGAGCTCAAACAATCAATCAAAAGATACCTTGAGCCTGCCCAGGAGGCAGCTCAGTGGATACAGCATCAAACTGGGATGCGGAGGACCCAGGTTCGAGACCCCGAGGTTGCCAGCTTGAGCATGGGCTCATCTGGTTTGAGCAAAAAAAGCTCACCAGCTTGGACCCAAGGTTGCTGGCTCGTGCAAGGGATTACTCGGTCTGCTGAAGGCCCACAGTCAAAGAACACATGAGAAAGCAATCAATGAACAACTAAGGTGTCACAACGAAAAATTGATGATTGATGCTACTCATCTCTCTCTGTTCCTGTCTGTCTGTCCCTATCTATCCCTCTCTCTGTCTCTGTAAAAAAAAAAAAAAAAAAAAAAAAAAGATACCTTGAGACAAATAAAAATAAGTACACAAAAATCTGAAATCTAAGGGACACAGTATAAACAGTCATAAGAGAAAAAGCCATAGTAATGCAGCCCTACCTACCTCAAGAAACAAGAAAAATCTCAAATAAAAATCTAACCTTACACTTAAACATACTAAAAATAGAAAAACAAACAAAGCCCAAAGTGAGTAGAAGAAAGAAAATAATAAATATCAGAGCAGAAATAAACAAAATAGAGTAAAAACAAACAAACAAAAAAACAATATAAAAGAGCATTGAAACCAAAAGCTGGTTCTTTGAAAAGACAGATATTGATAAACCATTCACCAGACTCATAAAGAAAAAGAGAAAGAATACACAATTAAATACAATCAGAAATAAATGAGAAGTGACAACTGACACCACAGAAATACAAGGGATTAGAAGGAAATACTATGAAAAATTATATGGTAACAAATTGGAGAACCTGAGTGAAGTGGATAAATTCCTAGACACATGCAATCATCAAGGACTGGATCAAGAAGAAATAGAAAATCTGAACAGACCAATTACAACTAATGAAATAAAGACCTAAACAGTAATTTGAAAGTATATATGCACCTCTAGTTTATTGCAGCACTAGTTAGTGACAATAGCCAAGATGTGGAAGAAACCTAAGTGCCCAACAGTAGATGAGCGGATGTAAAAGCAGTGGTACTTATATGTAATGGAATATTACTCAACCATAAAAAAAAATGACCATTTGTGAATACATGGACAAACCCTGAGGGTATCAATATAAGTAAAATAATTCAAAGAAAAACAAATTTTATATGGTTTAACTTATTTTGAGATATAAAGAACAAAATTAACAAACAAGGAAAAAAGAAAGTGACTCACAGATGCAGAGAACAAACTGATAGTTGCCAGAGTGGAAGAATGTTGCAAAGCTGGATAAAGAGGTGGATTAAAAAGTATATATTGGTAATTACAAAATAGTCATAAGAATGTGAAGTACACTATAAGTTATATTCTTAATATTGTAATAACTATGTACGGTGCCAGGTAGTCACTTGAAATTTGAGGTGTTTCTCTTTGCAAGGTATATGATTGCATAGCCACTGGATTGTACACCTGAAACTAAAAATAATAATGGGATGGAAGGGAGTAGCAGAAATGAATAAGTGAAGCCCAGAAGTCTATTAGGGTAATGAAAATATTCTGTATGATATCATAATGATACATCTGTCATTATATATTTGTTCAGACACATAGAGTGTGCAACACCAAGAGTGAATGATAATGTGAACTATAGACTATGGGTGATTATGATGTGTCAATGTAGGTCTATTCATTGTGAAAAATATATTACTAGAGTATGGGATATTTGGGAAGTCCATGAAAGCATGGGTCAGGGTGTGTATGGGAAGTCTCTATATTTTCCTTTTAATTTTGCTGTGAACCTAAAATTGCTTTAAATATATAAATCTTAATTGAAAAAGAATGTAAAATAAAATCTCTGTAGACAAAATCTTACAGAGCTTACTAGCAAGCCAGAGCAAAAGAAATGATGTTTAAATAATACTTCAAACACAATAATATTTCAAAAAATTTTATATTTTTGTATTTTTCTGAAATGAGAAGCAGGGAGACAGAGAGACAGATTCCTACATGCACCTGACTAGGATCCACCCGACATGCCCACTAGGGGGCGATACTCTGCCTATCTGGGGCATTGCTCTGTCGCAACCAGAGCCACTTTAGCACCTGAGGTGAAGGCCATGGAGCCATCCTCAGCGCCCAGGCCAACTTTGTTCCAATGGAGCCTTGACTGTGGGAGGGGAAGAGAGATAGAGAGAAAGGAGAAAGGGAAGAGTGGAAAAGCAGATGGGTGCTTCTCCTGTGTGCCTTGGTTGGGAATCGAAACTGGGACATCCACACATCAGGCTGACACTCTACCACTGAGTCAGCCTGCCAGTGCCAGTTAAAAAATAATTTGAATGAAAAGTTTTAAAGATTATAATTAAAAATAATAATAGATATATAGAGCTTTGGCCCTCTTATTTTTTAACTTTTATCTGATAGGTGTTGATGAACATTTTCTCAAAAGGCTAGAGAGTAAATATTTACATTTATGTTTACATGTTATTAACTCTGACATTGTAGAACAAAGCTAACTATAGACAATACATAAACAAATGAGCATGCACTCTGTCAGTAAAACATTTATTTACAAAAATGTATCTTTAAATTACATTCTCATGCACTAAAACAATCTTTAAAATTAGCATGTAAAAAATGTAAACTCTAACATGAAATTTGAAGAAATTCACTGAATAAAAAAAATATAAAGGGCTCCTGCCGGTTGGCTCAGGGGTAGAGTATTGGCTTGGTGTGTCGTGTGTGAAAGTTCTGGGTTTGACTCCTGGTCAGGGAACACAGAAGCAACAATCTGCTTCTCCACTCCCCCTCCTTCCTTCTCTCTCTCTCTCTCTCTTCACCTCCTGCAGCCATGGCTCAAATGGTTCAAGCAAGTTGATCCTGGGCACTGGGGATGGCTCCATGACCTCACCTCAAGTGCTGAAATAGCTCAGTTGCCAAGCAATAAAGCAGTGGCCCCAGATGGGTAGAGAATCGCCCTGTTGGGGGCTTGCTGAATGGATCCTGTTTCTGCCTCCCCATCTCCCTACCTCTCAATAAAAATATATAAATAAACAAACAAACAAACAAATAAATAAATATAAAGGGTTAAAACACAACTGAAGAAATGTACAAATTTAAATCTAATTAAATAAACATAAATTAAAACAATAAATAACATTTTTTTGGTCAGTTAAAAATGTTACTTGGCCTTACCAGGTGGTGGTGCAGTTGACAGAGTGTTGAATTGGAACCCAAAGGACCCAAGTTTGAAACCTGGAGATTGCCAGCTTGAGAGTTGGCTCATCAGGCTTGAGCACAGGTTCACCAGGTCAAGCGTAGGGTTTCTGAGTGTGGGATCATAGACATGACTCCATGGTTGCTGGCTTGAGCCCAAAGGTAGCTGGTTTGAGCTCAAGGTCGCTGGCTTGAGCAAGGGGTCACTCACTCTGCTGTAGACCCCTACCCATTCAAGGCACCTATGAGAAAGCAATCAATGAACATCTAAGGTACCATCAAAAAGAATTGATGAATCTTATCTCTCTCCCTTCCTGTCTGTCTGTCCCTATCTGTCCCTCTCTCTGATTTTCTCACTGTCTCTATAAAAAAAAATGTTACTATGACTTTTTTTGTGTGTGTAGCTGTTTTTATTACATTATACCATAGCATTGGCACTTGGCCAGACAAGTAAGAAATTTCAGACGTGGATGATTAAGCCAGATTAGTTAATATTCTAGTGATAAGAGAGTAACATAAAACAAGAGCCCTGAATTTAGCATGCCCTTAGGTTAATCAACCTTCTTTCATAAATGATTCTTAGAGAAAACTTTTCTTTAAATCAACAATTATTTTTCAGAAACCTAGTAGTCTGGTGATATTCAATCTTAAATATGTAAATTACCTAAGTCTCTGGGGTATAATTGCTAATATTATGCCAGAAATATTAATAAAACATTAAGTTAATGAAACTGGTTATAAAATATCACTCAGTATGTGTTTGTTTTGTTATAATTACATATATATGCATCTATTTATTATATATACAGACACATCTGTTAAAATCTTATGGATATATATATATATATATATATGTGTGTGTGTTATTTTCTATACTGTGCTCAGTTTCCTTTTTTTTTTTTTTTCACATTTTTCCGAAGCTGGAAACGAGGAGGCAGTCAGACAGACTCCCGCATGCGCCCGACCGGGATCCACCCGGCATGCCCACCAGGGGGCGATGTTCTGCCCCTCTGGGGCGTTGCTCTGTTGCATCCAGAGCCATTCTAGCTCCTGAGGCAGAGGCCACAGAGCCATCCCCAGCGCCCGGGCCATCTTTGCTCCAATGGAGCCTCGGCTGCAGGAGGGGAAGAGAGAGACAGAGAGGAAGGAGTGGGGGAGAGGTGGAAAAGCAGATGGGTGCCTCTCCTGTGTGCCCTGGCCGGGAATCGAACCCGGGACTTCTGCACGCCAGGCCAATGCTCTACCACTGAGCCAACCGGCCAGGGCCGCCCAGTTTCTATTATAATGCATACTGCTTGTCTGAAAAATAATATTTTATCCTTATATATAACAAATATCTCTTTTCCTCATTGCAAAGTTAGTGAGCTTAGTATGAGTATAAAATATAATCCATATTTTCACAGAATATATTAATTGTTAGCATTTAAGGAATTATAAATTTTCTATATTTTATATAATTATACATAAAAAGGTTTATAAATTTACTTATAAATTTTAGCATTCTGAAAAACAAAAGTGAAATTTTAATGCATGTATGAAATATAAAAAATGTACAAAATATTAACAAACAATTTGAATTGTTGCATAATGCTATATAATTTTGCATATTAGCACATAGCATTTTCTAGACAATTATATTTTTTATTTAATCATTATAAATAATACTGCAATTTATATGTATTTGCATGAGTTTTTAAAATATATATAAATACTGTTTTCTTTAACAAATTTCTAGAACCTATAGTGCTGTATAAAAATATCTAACATTTTATTGGCTCTTTGTATATAAAGTATGTCTTTTTTAGAAATGTTCCTAAAACAGGTCACATTAATTGTTGAGATTTTTGTCAGTTTAGAACAGACATTTTAACATTATTCTCTAAATAAATGGCTAAAACTTGAACTAAAACAATGATATTTGTGGTAAACTGTCAGTTTTAGAACTGGGCATTTTCTAAAGCAGGGTAGAATGCAGATTAATTAGGAGGTTTAGTTAAGCAGATACCTGAGGAAACTGAATAATTTGTGGGGAAAAGAAGAAATGTTGAGATTGAGAGAAACACTAAAGGAGAAAATAAATGTGCATGATAGGTAGTCATGACTACCTTTCCTGCCCCATCCCAACAAGTCCATGTCCACATGCTTATTAAGCAGTTGCATCTCGGTGTTTCTCTCTTACAGATTAAAGTCCAAAGAAATAAAATCAAGTAAAAACATTATTCAGCAACAAAATTTATTATGGTTATAAAGTCAGCATCAACTTTAAAATGATATTTTTTGGCAATGTATGGAAATAATCATATGTCAGATTCAGGTAGCTTCTTATGCTGTGGCTATGGACATCTGTCCAAGACAGGCTTAGATGTGAATATTAAGTTTCTACCAGGAGGTTGGAAGCTGCCTGCTGAGATGGCTACCCAGTGGCTTGAATGCATTTGGAAGAAAATCAGAGCCAGCTTTGCTGTCTTGACATCTTCAGATATATGCTTTAGCTAAGAATTTCTCCTCCTGTTAGGTCTTACAAACTAGGAGAAGCTGATATATATGTATCAGTTTTCTTCACCTGGAAAGAAGTTTCCTTCTGGGAACTGTTTTTACATTCTCTTTACAGAGACGGAATTTTGTGTGGATTTGTAGTTTGAAACAGGCTAGCATCTTGCTTTATAGGATGTTTATAACAAGATAAAAACACAAATGTTACAAAGCACAAACTATTTCTATGTCCAGGAAAATATTTCATTTTAACCATGAAGTAGAAATCTGGTAAGAAAGACCATTCCACTTCATTATATATATTGAGGTATACGTACAGGTAGAATACAGGTTATTGTTTCTGATTATTTCTTTTATTACCTAATCTACTCAATAAATTCAGATGTATTCACAATTAGTATTTCAAATCCAATTTGTAAGTGTTCATAACCCAAGTTTCAATGTACATTATGTTAAATACCTTCTATCTTTCTGTTTCAATTATAGTTTCACACATGCCTCAAAGTTTATTTTACTGATCCTGTACTATTTTTTTCTCACAGTATCACTAACAAAACTTTCTGTGTATGAGTCAACATCAAACATTGAGAATGAATAGGATCTTACACTCTAGGATAATGGAAGTTATGAAATAATCCAAAAATTGCATGCTAATTATTTCTGTTTTTTAAGGTCCATTTGTTTTAGTCGGGTTGGGTGACTATAACAAAAGATCATCAACTGGGTGACTTAAACAGCAGACATTTATTTCTCACAGTTCTGAAACCCGGAAAGTACCCCAGATGAGTGCTGGCCGACTCGGTCTCTAGCGAGAGCCACCTTTTCCCTGTGTGCACATATGGCCTTTTCTCTTTGCCTGTTTCCTAGAGACAGAGCCCTCTTGTCTCTCTTCTTCTTACAAGAGCATTCAGCCCATCATGAGGACCCTACCTTCAGGACCTAATCTCTTCTTAATTACTTCCCAAGTATCATTGGGCATTAGGGCCTCAGCATATAAACTAGAGGAAGAATGGAGAACACAGTTATTTAGTCCATAAAAGCATTACAACGTTTCCAAAAGTCTGTGTCTTCTATTGTTGATTGATAATTTAGCAACTAAAATGTAGCATTATATTTAAAACATTACTCTTTTTTTTAATGTAGTCTAAATTAGATCAGATGATTAGGTGAGAATTTTTCACAGCCAGTATTTGTATGCAGAGAAGCAGTATTGACATGTCTGGTGTAGACATGTAAGGATAGAAGAATGCCTTATTCTACCAGTTATATTTGTATGCTATTATTTCTACCATTTAAACATTTCTCTATTTTATCTACCTATTTATCTATCCTCTTACTACTCTAGATAGACTTGAAACTAGTAGTGGGTAATAACAGTGCCCTTACCTAGTGTGTTTATTATAATACAGAAAACATTTTATTTACATATATATATAATATTAAAAGTTTTTAATTTATTTTTAATTTTTCAATTTTCAATTTTATCTGTGTTGTATTACAAGAAAAATATTCTCTTCATCCTTTTTTTAAGTAGATGTGACAGGATTTCTTGAGATTTTTTTTAATTGAATTTATTGGTGTAACTTTGATTAACAAAATTAAAATAATACAGGTTTCAGGTGTATAATTCTTTATTTCATCATTTGTTTATTGCACTGTGCTCACCACCCTAAGTCAATGGTGATTACCATAGGGAATGGGGGTGGAATGGGGGTGGGGGGAGGTAGTGGAGAGCATGGCGGTGGGCTAAATGGCGATGGAAGGATTCATGAAGGTTTTAGATTTAACACATTTTTTCATACTTTCTTCTGCTGAGGAAGTGCAGAGAAAATGAGATTTCTGAAATTTCTTTAGAATCTTTGTCCTCCCTCTTGTTCTCATCTATCAATCACAGACCCCTCTACATGTTGTTGTGTCATTGATACATAGTCAAGAAATATCCTGCTGTAGAAATTCATCTGACTGATAACAGACACGTGCGTTGCAACTTTTTATCAAATTTCACCAGACACTTGGACTATTTTTTGTCAGATCACTGTTGACTACAGAATATAGATTTATCTGCTGTCCTTTTGTGACTAAGTAAATAATTAAATAACCCAAAATATAATAACTAAAATTATCTTATCTTGGTGGTAAATTAAGGAGGTGAGCAGTATCTGGTTATCTAGTATCTGGTAAGGAAACAAATCACACCTTTGGAAGAGGGTATGTTTGCCTGTGTGTTTTGCAACTTACTCCAAAGGATTTAAAGCCTCCCAACCCAATATCAGCAATTTCAAAATTTACTCTATGATTGGACTCAAACTTCCTTATTTGCAAGCTTTCATAAATGACACTGAAAGCTATAAGATTAAGAGAGAAAGAATAGTCTTGAATGGCTATGACGCTACCAAAAACTTCATGTGTCTGGTTTTTCCATCTCGTGTTCTCCACTAGCTGTTCCCTCAAGTAACTTAGAAACTCAAAGAGGCGAAAATCCAACCTATTCAGGCAAAGCTAATTTTAGGACTACCTGAATAATTTAACATTTTTATCTGTATATTTTTATTATCTACAACATGGGTTGGGAACCTATGGCTAGCAAGCCAGATGTGGCTCTTTTAATGGCTGCATCTGGCTCGCAGACAAATATTTAATAAAAAATAATAACGTTAAAAATATAAAACACTTTCATGTATTACAATCCATTCATTTCTTACTGCTCATGTTCATGATTGTGGGTTGCTGGAGCCAATCACAGTTGTCCTCCAGGACAACACCAAATTTTTATTGGATAATGCATAATGTACATGGGTCATTGTATGGCTCTCACAGAATTACATTTTAAAATATGTGGTGTTCATGGCTCTCTCAGCCAAAAAGTTTCCCAAACCCTGACTACAACACCGATCAGCAGGTAAGAACAATTAAATCGTTTAGCCGATAACTTTATTAATTTGTTTATTGGTTATGTTATTGTTAAAAAATAATTAAAATAGTATACATAATTATGTACTTAAAGGCAAGATTAAAAATCAATATAGAGCAATTAGAGCATTTGGAAAAAAATGAACATCATCACGTTTCAAGGCCCCTTTGCTTACCTGCTCAAACACATAGACTGTGGTCTATCTGGTCTGGTTATATACTAATTGTAAGGTCAGTGGATAATGGGGAAAAGGCCCTAGAACTTTGGCTGGAACCGTCCACAACCAAGCGTGCCAAAAGAAACTTCCCAGGAACCCTTTGGAAAACAGTGACCGTCTGCCAGCACAGTGAGATTTCACCACGTCATATTAGCTCGACCACCCTAGGGACCCTTTAAATATCTCCCACACGGGTCACCACTTGCAACTTCCCTGGCCTCCA
Organism: Saccopteryx leptura; assembly: GCF_036850995.1. Classification (NCBI taxonomy): domain Eukaryota; kingdom Metazoa; phylum Chordata; class Mammalia; order Chiroptera; family Emballonuridae; genus Saccopteryx; species Saccopteryx leptura. The sequence continues at coordinate 236,568,845 of NC_089505.1, read as the reverse complement.
TTCTTCGGGGCCAGAGAACCTCATCGGGCGGGAAGCGCGCTCTGTACTTAATAAAGCCTTTTATTATTCCACACTTTGAGGCTCCAGCCCCCTTCCTTCCTTCTCAGTGGGGGGAAAAATACCTTACATTTTGGTGCCAAAAACCCAGGAGGAGTTTAAAGTCTGCAAGGACCGCTTCTCTTCCCATCTCCTCCGAAAAAGAACCAGGATCTCCGACCTTCCACCCACTTCGGCGCACAGTGCAGTAAGTCCCCTGCCTCCAGCCTTCCCCTCAGTTCTTTCCGCCAACACTCCCTGTCCGAATCTATAGCTATGTCAGGGAAGTCTTTCCATTCAGAGCACTTGTGCTCATGGAGATGTCCTGAGCACATCCACTTTACCTTATCCATCCATGGCCAGAGCTTGAGTTTTGGGACGCTGATACTCAAATCTGACCACTCCGAGGACTGAGGGTGGCCATAGGGGCACAGGAATCTCCCGCACTAAAGAAGAAGAAACTGTTCTTCTCTGCTGTGGCCAGGCCACAGAACCCACTGAATTAGCCTCCTCAAGGGACTTTTGGTTTTAACACCCTCACCAATTTAACTATCGCCAAAAAAGCTGGGAACTGATTGGAGATCTCTTACATTCATGGCCTCTAGTTATTCGTGCACCCATTCTTAATCTCTGAGCCACCTGTTCCACTGCTCAAGCCCGTTTTCTAGCCAGAGAAATCTCACCTAAAACCTCCACTCCTTATCTTTTCTTCTCTGTGGTCTCCCAACTCTCTCCCTCCTGCCTGACCCCCGGAGTTGCCCCTCTCTTGGGACTTCTCTCATCCTTCTGCGGACCTCTTTTGTGCTCAGGTCTCTTCCCTCTGAGAGCCCCCTCCCCTCCCTTTGCAAAATCCTGTTTCTTATTCACCACTACCATCTCTCTTTCTCCTCCCCTGCTGGTCAGGGGCCCTTCCCTTCTTCACTGTGTTCTTAAGCCCCTCGTCCGTCAGGCCATTCTCAGCCTGGCATTGGCTCTTATACCAGTTTTCAGGTCGTCCAACCCCAATTTTCTTGCAGGAAGTTCTGGCCCTGTCCTGCCTTTGGCTTCAGCGTTTCCTGCTGGATCTGGGTGTCGGGCGTCCCATGAACCCCCCTCCTCTTATTCTCAATTCCCAAATCACTATTCAGAACCTGTGAACACAGCATTTAAAGTTTTTAACAGTCCCAACTAGTAGAAAGAGGCCAAGGCTGTTCGCAAAGACTGCATGCAGCAGAAGGTAACGCTCTAAACCCAGGCTCTTGTGGCAACCCTGTGGCCGGCACAGCAACAGAGGCAAGGCACAGGAAGTGCCTGACCCAAGTCCAAGCTGCAAAGAGAAACCCCACCAGCAGCTTGCTTTAAGTGTGGCAAACAGGACCACTGGTCCCAGCAGGGCCCCTGCCCACTGAGCCCTACCCTGACTGCAAGTAGCCCGGTCACTGACAGAGAAATTGCCCCTTTGGGCAACAGGTTTTTCCTCAGCGCCTCTACGTGGAGGACAAGCCACCCGAATGGGAGGCCAATCCAGCCAGGTTGGCACATCGCTCAAACTCCTAGGACATGGCCTGGACATGGAGAACCCAGGGTATGCTGCAACAAGTGGGTAAGTCCATCTCATTTCTTGTGGACACGGGGGTTACCTTCTCTGTTTTGTAATCACACTCTGGACCTCTAGTTCCCTCATGGGTCTCAGTTATGGGAATGGAAGGGACCCCTTCCTTTCCCCTTTTTACTCCACTCCTGACATGCAGTTTTGCCTCAAGCTTGCCTCCTTACAGAACCACTGGCAGTCAGAACCACTGGACTCTATCTATCTCCAGCTCACCAAAAGGCTGGACCCTACAAATCCCCCTATTACTTCTCTTTTTAAAAAATCCTACAGGACCACATCCACAAAGTTTCTCAACTCATGGCAAAACAGATGTTCCTCCTGACACCCCTCAAAACCACCACCTTCCGATCTCCCCCTCCCTACGACGCCCTTAATCAGCAGGAAGTAGCCAGATGAATAAACGGCGCCTCTATTCTATTTAACACAAAAGGTCAGAATGTAAGGTCGGTGGATAATAGGGAAAGGTCAGGCCCGGGAACTTTAGCTAGGACTTCCCATAACCAAAAGAAACTTCCCAGGAACCCTTTGGAAAACAGTGACCGTCTGCCAGCCAGTGAGATTTCACCACGTCATATTACCTCGACCACCCTAGGGACCCTTTAAATATCTCCCATACGGGTCACCCCTTGCGACTTCCCTGGCCTCCATCTTTCCTCGGGGCCAGGGAACCTCCTCGGGCGGGAAGTGCTCTGTACTCAATAAAGCCTTTTATTATTCCACACTTTGAGGCTCCGGCCCCCTTCCTTCCATCTCAGCGGGGAAAAATACCTTACACTAACTAATGTATATATTTTATTTTTTCTCACACACAAAAAAACTATCTTCCCAGAGAAAGCACTATATCACAGCAGATTGAGCCTTCAAGGAATTGGGAAATAGATTAATATTTGTAGATTGTTTTAAATATAATTAAGGGTCTAAAGAATTTCAACAGTCCTTGGCAAAAAAAAAAAAAAAAAAATGTTGTTTTCTCCATAGGCACTATGACCAGTGTGTCCATATTAGCAAGTGGATGACTTGTGCAGGGTGATAATGAGGGAGTCAATATTCCATAGTGGCTAGATGTAGTAGGTGACAAAATACTTCCCTCACTACTCTCCTCATGGTAAGGCTCATGAATAGATGGATTTAAGTCTGCAGCTTTAGTGAGAACTGAGACGTAGCCTGCATCTGCATCTATAACTGAGTCGGATTCTTTTCTTTAAAATCACCAGTGGGACAAGTAAGAAAGACTGCTACCTGAAGGCTCTTCTAAAGAGCACTTATTTTAATTGAAAGAGGCTCTGGTTTTCTGGTTTGTTTGTTTGTTTATTTTTATCTTCCATCATTCTCTATATTAGTTTGGTAGATTAATTTAATAATGGACACTGATGGCATTTTTATTCTGGTGCACATATGAGGAAGAAGACCCTCCTTTAAATAAGAGGCTTCAAGGATATTTTATAATTTAGGCCAAGCATTTGTGTAATTTACAAAATCTCAAGATGGCCAATAATATTCCTGCTTAGGAAGGGCTGTTATAATGTAAAAAAGAGATTTTCATACTTAGGTTTTGAATAGAAGGAGGGAGGAGGCTTGGGCCCCCTCCCTTCTATACACCTAGGTGAAAGTAAAAGAGCCAGGAATATAGGAGGAGAAAGGGAGACATGAGTAGCCCTTTCCTTTTTCCTTTTCTTTCTCCTTAATAGGCAATTTACAAATGATTATCCTCTGGAATCCTGTAAGCCCCTGACCAACCTGAAATCATGTAATTAACAACAAAGGAATCATGTGACCCATGAATGTGAACTTATGTTCTGTAAAGGGTATATAAAATGTAAGAAATCTAATTTCGGGGAGCATGTGTCTTTGGAGCTATAGCCCTGTGTGCTCTGCCAGCTTAATACATTCTTTTTTTTCCTCTTATAAGTTGTCTGTGTGTCAATCCTCCAAAATTTTGCTCTCCTGCAACACATATAATGATTTCCTAAATTACTAACTTTATACTATTTCTACTCTAGTGTGTGCGCTGGATGCTTCAAAAGGCCAAAACTCAAAATGCCAGTTTTCAGTAAAGGAAGGTTTATTGATGGAGAAGATGGGAATTTTAGCAATGTATCAAATCTATCTTGCTTGCCGGAATATGTTAAGGGTTTTGATGGGGTAGGGTACACAGGTATGAAAGCACACGTTTTGACTGGAGGACCTTGAAACTAGGACACTTATATTAAGGAGCATCAGACTGGATCCTCCTGAACAATGACTCCTTCCCCTCTGAAAGAATTTCAGTGTTCAAAGTCTAGTTATGTCCTGGAACTTTGGTTTTGTGTGTGAATGGGAAACTTTCGTTCCAGGTACAGCTGGAGGTCAAAGTTCATTCTTCCGTGGACGCTTCAGTTGTTTGACTTGCTGTTTTGTCTATTGTCTCTGAAAAACAACTCAATATCTCATTTAACAAGATAGGATCATTTTGAGCTGATTTCACAGTTATCGTACTTGTCACTTTCCTCTCTAGACCTCAGTTATATTAAGTACAAAATAAGGAACATTGTCTAATTATTTTTAGTGGCCTCCCCAGAAAAAACACTTTATTTTTCTTAATATTTATTGCAAATCTAATACTTCAGTATACTATGCTTCTAATCACCACTTTACAAGGCATAAAGTAAATGAGATCAAGCATGAGAAAATTTCCAATGGAATCAACACTAAAAAAAAATTTAACTCTTACCTTTCCTTTTAACCACTTTTTTTTTCCACTGTTGAACTCTGTAGTAAACACTGTTGCTATTTTGTCCAGAGCCAGTCTATGTACTATCCAGAGGCACATGTCCCCTAAATGCTGTAAATGTTGACTAACAGGTCATAGCTGTGCCCCTCTTCTAAGATTGCTCTCAGCCAACACAAAAAATTCACCCTAAAATGCCTGGGAGATCATATCCCCATCCTGGGTGCAGCCCTCAGCTAATAACAGGCTAAAAAAGTGTATAATATTCTGGTCCTCTGTTTCAAGTTGGTAGTATTGTATTGTTTGTGATATGTCAGAGCTTCCTGTGGAATGACCTAGACTCCAGGTGAACCCAATTTTTGGCTGTCTTCTTCTTTTGGCCTAATTTCATTCCTTCACCAAAGAGCACTTCCTCAATAATGCATGAACAAAAGTGCCCTTGCCTCATCTTATGCTTCTAGTAATGTAACCTGAGACATTAAAATTGTTATAAAGTAACTGTACCTTAATTCCGCCGGTTAGGTTACGTAGAGACACCAAGGCAGGATACAGAAAAAGTTTCAGGAGGAGATTTTTTAATACGCAGGTGACATATGACTTACACGGGGTATAGTTAACCCAAATTGTGCAGCCTCGAATATAGCTTTGAGACTAGTTATACAGACACGATCACATTCAGGTTGGGGGAGCATGACACAATAGTTAATTGCTAACAAGTTTGCAACATTCATCTAAGGATCTAGAGAAAGAAAAAACATTCCTATATATTAAAACTTACAAAGTAACACAATAGAGAAAAATATCACTTTACATATCAACACAGTAGCAATAAATGTCATTTTACATATCAAAAGACATTCCCAAATCTTCTAGGGTTGTTGCCACACAGTGAAAAGTTTTAGCTTAGGATAAGAAAGTAGTTCCAGAATGCAGGTTTTTCAAGCAAGGGGTAGTGGGCTTGTGATTCCTTTGTCTAGAGGTATACATCACTCTCAGGATTCCAGGAGGGGAGGGATAGTTATAATCAGTGTAGGATATGTAAACATTGTCTCCTAAAGGGTCTTATTGAAGGAGAAGAGGAAGTTTTCAGATAAGCTTTGTCTACTTTGTTGTCTAGCAAGTAGTGGCCTCAGTCCTTCCAGAGAACTATAGATAAATTATGACTAGATGGCCCAACTGTCCTTGTAAGCCAGGAAGCTTCCACATTCTTCTCCTTCCATTCTCCACAGAAAAGAGGGGGCAAGAAGAAAGACTTTTTCTCTTTAAAATGGCATTGCCAATACTAACAGTACCCACGGCCACCATCACAGCTGCCTGGCCCATGCAGGTCTGCATTAGATAAGGACAGACTGTAATGAAACAATGGAGCCAAGAAGTGTTGGGCCATCATCTTTAATCCTTGCTTGCACCCAGCAGGCAAGTAAAAACACACACTGGGCTCCAAAACCCAATCATTCAGTGCTCACAAAACTACTGGCTTATCCGAGTTTTCTAGAATCAAAGGTTTCTAGCTCACCAGACTTATTCACCTCTGTTCCCCATCTCCTTCCTTCTCCCTGCACAAACTCAGCAAAACTGGCTTCTCCCTCAGCACTCCACAACCTTGGCTGCCTCTCCTGGCCTCCTCCATGTGCCCTTTCTCTGCTCTCCTCTCTAATGCTAATCTCAGGAATGAGGGAGAGCAAGCCCCACTTTATAGTGTAGATTAAAAACCTTTAATCCAATACAAACAAGGAAGTCTCTGATACAAAGTCACTTATCTGAGGCATAATGAGATTCCTCATGAGAGTGCACCACCTCACATCATGCAATCAGTCAAGGGTGGGAAAAAGGTTAGTCTTAAAACTAAGCCTCAGGCTATAACAACTCAGCTGCTTACAGCCTGTTCCCCACACCCAATGCAAACTATAAGCAAGCAAACATATATATCATCTTTACAAACTTATTTGACCAACATTCCACCTCTTTTGCTCTCTTCACAATCTAAAGCACAGGTATACCTGCACAAGGAAATTAGGCACATTACACAAATTACAACATGATATATCATACAATTTCAACAATTATTTATACAAAGATACACTTCACTAGTCTCTGAGCACTTTGTCAAAAGTGCAAAATGTCTTCGACCTTCTTTCTTGCCATTTGAAAGGCTTCCCAGGGCAGGGGAATGGCCTCCAGCAAAGCCGCCACCCACCCTCATTAGAGTATTTCACATTGTCCAAAATCCGTAAGTCCATCCAACAAAAGAGCCAGTGCTCACTCTGGTCATACTCCAGGAGTCAGTTCACGCACATGGCGCCTCGGCCACCCCCCTCATTCCTGCCATCCTGGCAGGTCTTATACTGTCCCAAAGAGGAGCACGTGGCAATGGCAGTCAGCATTTCCATCTCTGCTCTGGAGAACATGATGGCATTCACCCCTATGTCCCAAAATCACAGACCTACCAGGAGCATAGCAGGTACTCCTTCCAGCTGGGCTCTCACCTTCTGGAGACTGTGGATTGCAACTCCAGCCTGTTTCTCCTCATCCTCCAAAGAAGAACTGAAAACATCAGCTCCTGCTGCAGGGCTCAAGCCCCGGGCCGCTGCTGCCTTCCGCTCAGCAGGCCTTGCATCCCCAGGTCTGGCCTCAGCCCCAGCCTCCTGCCACTGCTGGCCTTCCACAGTGTCCAGGGAAAGCTGCAACTCATGAACCTGTGATTCCTTCTCAAGTGTCTGCTCCATTTCCAGGCGAATCTCATGAACCTGGTCTGCCTCCTCCTCCAGCACTTCCTCCAACTCCAGGGTCAGCATATGTTTCTCCCATGTTTCTTCCAGCTCCTTCCACTGCTCGGTATGCAGGTCCTGGGCAGTCTCTTCCACAGAGCTCTCGATTTCCTCACACATGGCTGTAAAAGTCACTCAGCCTACAGTCCCCAAAAGGACAGCTACGGGAACCATAACAGCAGCCAGTCCTCCACTCCACCACTCAAAGAATGTGGTGGCTCCATACTCATCTGTATGGAATCCTGCCACAGACTGCACCAAATGTAAAGCCAGTAGCCACAGCCACCATCACAGCTGCCTGGCCTGTGCAGGTTCGCATTGGATTCTAACAGATGGTAATGAAACAATGGAGCCAAGAAGTTTTGGGCCATCATCTTTAATCCTAGCTTCACCTGGCAGGCAAGTAAAAACACACACTGGACTCCAAAACCCACTCATTCAGTGCTCATAAAGCTACTGACTTACCGATTTTCCTAGAATCAAAGGTTTCTAGCTCTCCAGAATTATTCACCTCTGTTCCCCATCTCGTTCCTTCTCCCTGCGCAAACTCTGCACAAACTGGCTTCTCCCTCAGCACTCCACTAACTTGGCTGCTTCTCCTGACCTCCTCCACATGGCCTCTCTTTGCTCTCCTCTCTGCTCTCTTCTCTAATGCTAATCTCAGGAACAGAGAGAGCAATCTCCCAGTCTGCCCCACATTATAGTGTAGATTCAAAACCTTTAACCCAATATATGATACAACAAGGAAGTCTCTGATACAAAGTCACTTAATCTGAGGCATGATGAGATTCCTCATGAGAGTGCACCACCCCACATCATGCAATAGTCAAGGGTGTGGGGAAAAGCTTAGTCTTAAAACTAAGCCTCAGGCTATAATGACCCATCCACTTACAGCCTGTCCCCCACACACAATGCAAACTATAAGGGAGTAAACATTGTTGGTCAAATCAGTTTTTAAATATAATATATATGTTTGCTTCCTTATAGTTTGCATTGGGTGTGGGGGACAGGCTATAAGCAGGCAGGGTTGTTATAGCCTAAGGCTTAGATGTAAGACTAAGCCTTTCTCACCATAAGTGACTTTGTATCAGAGACTTCCTTGTTTGTATATAGGATTAAAAGTTTTGATTTCTACACTATAAAATGGGGCAGAGGAGCCATGCTGGAACAGAGCAGAGAAAGGCCACATAGAGGAGAGGAGAAGCAGCCAAGATGGTGGAGTGCTGAGGGAGAAGCCAGTTTGTGCAGAGTTTGTACAGAGAAAAGGAGATGAGGAACAGAGGTGAATAAGTCTGGTGAGCTGAAAACCTTTGATTCTAGGAAACTCAGATAAGTCAGTAGCTTTGTGAGCACTGAATGAGTGGGTTTTGGAGTCCAGTGTGTGTTTTTACTTGCCTGCTGAGTGTAAGCTAGGATTAAAGATGATGGCCTAAAAGTTCTTGGCTCCATTGTTTCATTACCGTCTGTCTGAATCTAATGCAGACCTGCATGGGCCAGGCGGCTGTGATGGTGGCTGTGGCTACGGGCTTTACAGACCAATACTAACTTTTATAGTTCTTTGGCATCTTATCACAAAATCACTCTGTTGGTCAAATAAGTTTAAATATGATATATATGTTTGCTCACTTATAGTTTGTGTTGGGTGTGGGGGACAGGCTGTGGGCAGGCCCAGTCATTATAGCCTAAGGCTTAGTTTTAAGACTGGGCTTTTCCTCACACTCTTGACTGATTGCATGATGTGGGGTGGCGCACTCTCTTGAGGAATCCCATTATGCCTCAGATAAGTGACTTTGTATCAGAGACTTCCTTATTTGTATATTGGATTAAAGGTTTTGATTTCTACACTATAAAATGGGGGCAGACCGGGAGCTTGCTCTCTTGGTTTCTGAGATTAGCATTAGAAGAGAGAGCAGAGAGAGAGCATGTGGAGGAGGTCAGGAGAAGTAGCCAAGATGGTGGAGTGTTGAAGAATAAGCTAGTTAGTGCAGTTTGTGTAGAGAGAAGGAGATGGGGGAAAAGGAGAATGATGCTAGTGAGCTAAAAACCTTTGATTCTAGGAAACTCAGATAATTCAGTAGCTTTGTGAGTGCTGAATGAGTGGGTTTTGGAGCCCAGTGTGTGTTTTTACTTGCCCACCAGGTATAAGCTAGGATTACAGATAATGGCCCATCAGTTCTTGGCTCCCATGTTTTATTATCATCTGTCCGAATCCAATGAGAACCTGCATGTGAATGGCCAAGGTGGCGGCTACTGGCTTTATACACCCAATGAGATGGGCTTTAATTTAACTGTATCTATTCCTTTGAGCTAGTTTGTCCCTTTTGTGATGCAACAACATATAATAAAATGGATCAGAGCAGCAATGTAAAATTTAATACCAAATTGAATAACAAAAACTACCAGATCAACAATATTTATTTCACCATTTCCTATTCCTAGGTGTTTTTTTTTTGTTGTTGTTGTTGTTTTGTATTTTTCTGAAGCTGGAAACGGGGAGAGACAGTCAGACAGACTCCTGCATGCGCCTGACTGGGATTCGCCCGGCACGCCCACCAGGGGCTAAGCTCTGCCCACCAGGGGGTGATGCTCTGCCCCTCTGGGGCGTCACTCTGCCGCGACCAGAACCATTCTAGCGCCTGGGGCAGAGGCCAAGGAGCCATCCCCAGCGCCCGGGCCATCTTTGCTCCAATGGAGCCTTGGCTGCGGGAGGGGAAGAGAGAGACAGAGAGGAAGGAGGGCGGGGGGGGGGCGGGTGGAGAAGCAAATGGGCACTTCTCCTATGTGCCCTGGCTGGGAATCGAACCCGTGTCCCCCTCACGCCAGGCCGACTCTCTACCGCTGAGCCAACCGGCCAGGGCCCTAGGTTTTGTTTTGAAGTAACAATGCCATCCCAGTAGAACAGATGAGGCAATATGGAGACATAGATATTTAGATAATTTATAAAAGTCATAGAATCTGTGTGTGAGTGTGAGTGTGTTTGTGTGAATGAAAAACTTTGTGTGTGTGTGGGAGGGGTGAAGTGTGGGAGAAGAGAGACAGACAGGATCTAATATAGACATTCTCAAACTTCATTATACATCAAAATCACCTTTAGGGCTTGTTGCCTCCCCCCACCCTACGTTTTTGAATTAAGATGGGCCCAAGAATTTGCATTTAAATAAGTTTGTAAGAAATGCTGACATTGCTGGCCCAAAGCCACATTTTGAGAATCACTTATCTATAGGACTAATGTTTAATAAAACATTGAGATAACAGAATGTTCTATAATCTGTTTTGTCCCATATAGTAAGCATTAGCCACTAGGTACACCTAAGAGGTTACTTAGGTGGCAGATTTGTTTTTTATTCATTTCAATTTCTAAACCAAGACCATATCTTTGAATGCCATTTCTTTTCTATTACATGGAACCTTACACAAACCCCTGCTGAGATCTTCAAAGATGCACATAGTAACTTCACTCTGTTAGTTACTGTGAATTGTATTGGCCTTTACTTTTTTAAAAATAAAATATAATAAACCAAATAATGAAGCTTTGTAGGCAGGGCATTTTGGAACAGCACTTGATATGCCAGAATGTTTGCTATGTGGCAGATTTCCTATTGGTTCTGGCTTGTCTCATTTTTTAATTATTTAGTGTAAAACCATAAATTAATGGTTATCATCCTTGTTACAATTTTGTTAGCTAGTTATTGAAGTTTCTATTTTATCTTTCCTCTTATAAAGATGTTTCTGAATTTACTGACTTATTTTACATATTCATTCATTAATATTGTATACTTTCTTCTTCCAACATATAGATACTTCTAGTTGGTTTTCTAAATTATATATGATGTTACTGAGAAAAAAAACCCAAAAACCTAAACTTACAATTTTTTGTAGGGAATCATCTGTCTGATCTTGGACCCACTATAACTTGGATTAAGAAACTTTTAGTTAAAAAGTCCTAAGTGTAAAAGGTGCTGTGAATGTGATTCCTGCTGCAAACACAAGGAAGTAGGTTTCTTGGTTGGAAATACCAAGAAACTGTGAGCAAGTGACCTTTGTGCAGACACCAAGAAATGCATGTGACTGGGCTTTAGGAAATTATCCTAGAGCTTCTAGATTGCCCCTCCCTTTGTGTTTGTTAATTAGCAAAAAAGAAAGAATGTACTGACTGAAACTGGCCCTTTTTTCATATTAACAAGGAGTACATTAGTCATTCTTTCCCCTAATCACCTGATCTCCTTCCCCTGGAATTCTCTTACCTTTGTTCTGCTTCTGACTGTAAAGCCAGTAGCCAGGGCCACTATCACAGCAGCCCAGCTCATGCAGGTTCGCATTGGATTCGGACCGTCGGTAAAGAAACAACGGAGCCACAAACTGGTGGGCCATAGTCTTTAATTCTAGCTTGCACCCGGCGGGCAAGCAAAAATGCACACTGGGCTCCAAAACCCACTCACATTCAGTACTCACAAAACCACTGACTTATCCGAGTTTCCTAGAATCAAAGGTTTCTAGCTCACCAGCCTTATTCTTCTCAGTTCCCCATCTCCTACCTTATCCCAGATACAAACTCTGTACAAACTGGCATCTCACTCAGCACTCCACCATCTTGGCTGCTTCTCCTGGCCACATGGCCTCTTTCTGCTCTCTGCTCTGCTCCCTCTGCTCTCTCATGCTAATCATCCCAGGAACCAAGAGGGAAAACTTTCGTTCTGCCCCCATTTTATATTGTAGCTTCACAATCTCTAATCCAATATACAAAATAGGAAAGTCTCTAATACAAAGTCACTTCTCTGAGGCATGATTGGATTGTACCACCCCACATCAAACAGGGTGGGAAAGGCTTAATCCCAAAACCAAGCCCCAGGTTACAATGATCCCCAACACACATTAATATCACCTGGGCAACGGCCTCACGTAGGCAGCACCATCTTTAACAAAGTGAGTATAATACATTTTATCTGCCCAACACTGACCAAATAAAGCTCTGGGTGAAGGAGACTTAGTAACTTAGTTTATCTTGACTGCCTCTCCCTCTTCTCTTGCCAACAGTTTGTATCTTGAGCAGTTTTTCCACAATCACTGGTAAAACGAGTAAAGCGCGCTCATTTAAATTCCTTTATTCTTAATATGTGAAGTCTTTGTTTAATGTGTAACTGTGTCTGTTTCTAAGGCCTTAAATCAGTAATTGCCCACCTCTTAAACCAAGTTTACGGCCCTGGCCGGTTGGCTCAGTGGTAGAGTGTCAGCCTGGCGTGCAGGAGCCCCGGGTTTGATTCCCGGCCAGGGCACATAGGAGAAGTGCCCATCTGCTTCTCCACCCCTCCCCCCTCCTTCCTCTCTGTCTCTCTCTTCCCCTCCCACAGCCGAGGCTCCATTGGAGCAAAAGATGGTCCCAGGCACTGGGGATGGCTCCTTGGCCTCTGCCCCAGGTGCTAGAGTGGCTCTGGTCACAACAGAGCAACGCCCCAGATGGGCAGAGCATTGCCCCCTGGTGGGCGTGCCGGGTGGATCCCGGTCGAGCGCATGCGGGAGTCTGTCTGACTGCCTCCCCATTTCCAGCTTCAGAAAAATACAAAAACAAAACAAAACAAAAACAAACAAAAAAACAGGTTTACTCATCCCCATGGAATCTCCCTGCAATACCCCCATCCTTCCTGTTCTAAAACCTTCAGGAGTTTATCACCTTGTATGAGCCTTACACCTAATCAATGAGGCAGTAATTCCCCTCCATCCAGTAGTCCCTAATCTCTGTAAATTACTGTCACACATTTTCTCAAACACCACTCACTTCATGGTCCTAGACCTCAAGAATGCCTTCTTTACCATTCCTCTACACCCTGACTCTTACTTTCTGTTTGCCTTTACCCAGACACTAATGCAGCCCAGCAACTTACATGGACTATTTTACCCCAGGGGATCAAAAACAGCCCACACCTGTTTCGGCAGGCACTAGCTCAGGATTTAGCAGCATGCAATCTCAAACTAGTACTCTCTTACAATATGTAAATGACCTACTCCTCTGTAGCCCCTGCCTGCCTCAAGGAGACACACCGCCACCCTTCTTAACTTCCTCATTATGAAGTGTTATCCTGTCTTCTCTGCTAAGGCTCAACTTTATTCTCAGTCCCTAATCTATCTAGGCATTACTTTAACCCTCACCACCTGAAGCCTCACCCTAAATCAAACTCAGACCCTCCACAGTCTCCAACTACCTACTACAACAGATCAAATCTTTTCTTTCCTCAGTCTAATAGGCTTCTTTAAACACTGAATTCCCAATTTTGCTCTCTTAGTCAAGCCCCTCAGTGAGATCTTCTGAGCATGACTTTTAAGGTCTATAATGACCAAGGAAGTAACAGAAAAGGCAAATAAGGCCCAAAAGAAGTCAGGAAATACCAGCTTTTGGCTCCAGCGCCCCAAGAGGCTTCATAGCATTTCATCAAGACCCTGCTCCAGAGTGGAAAGAAAGATCATTGAACTGAAGCCTGCCAGGCTTCCCGGCCCCGCCAGTTGACACGTCTGTGTTGTAGAAAGGGACACAAGAAGGTAAGCTGACCCCTTGCTCCATGGAGGGAGAGTTCAGTCTCTTCTAGCCCTGCTCCAGCTACCTGTGACCTGACCTTGCCCAGCGTGCTGGGAATTGCCACTGAAGGCCCAAGGACATCGTTCATGAGCCTAAGGTATTTCTTCCAAGTTGCAGATAAACTGATCTCATTTCTTGTAAACACAAGGGCCATCTACTATGCCTTGCCTAAATACTTAAGTTTTATTTATCCCTCAAAGATCTCTACTGTGGGTATTGACAGTCTGATTTTATTGCTTTATTTAATGTTTAGTATCTCCTTTGTTCCTCTTATCTCAATGCCCCATGCCTATTATAGGCTGGGACCTGCTGGTAATTCCAGCTAGAAGCAGTGGTCACTAGGACTTAAACTCTAACTGCAAAGTGTAGAAATGTAACACCCTTTCCCTAAGTACTTGCAAGATTTACAGGTTACTCAGCAAACTGTTCAAAGACTGTCCAAGAGGCACTTCCAGCATTACATCATCCAAGGACTGACTTTCACATGGACAGGTCCACACACCATAATCCTAACAACTCACTCCCACTGCACCTTTCAACCTACCTCACCAAATCAGGAACTTTCTACTCATGTGGAACCAACACCTATCTGTGTCTCCATACTAATTAGACAAAAACCAGTACCCTAATCTATCTCACCCTAAATATCAACCTAATCCCACCCCATGAGCCTCTTCCAGTTCCTAATACACTCTATACAGGTCATTTCTCTTCACATAAACTGGGCGTCTTACTATTGCCTTTCATTAATCCACTTACTTTCCTATTTACTTTTCTAACTTTTAAACCCTGCCTCTTATGTTTGTTTACTAGTTTCTTACAGAACCGCATGCAGACCTTCGCTAATCAGACAACTTGAAAAATCTACCTAACCCTACATGTCAACCCTGAAACCTGCCCTCATGAAACAGAAAAATCTGAAACCCTATATCAGCAAACCTCCTAAATTCTATCTTTCAACCTCTACAGGTCCCCTAACCCTAAAGCTCTCCCGTATCCTTGAAGAACTAGGAGAATAAATAACATTCACCTCTTAATGCTTTTCAGTCTTTTTACCCTTCACATAGTAAAAGGACAAGATCACTGGGTCTTCTTGGCTGAAGAAGAGCCTACAAACAGACATGAAACATTTCTTTTAGCTCAAGCTAACTGCTCTCTTCAGGGCTGCCAGGGAAAAATATCTCTAACTTTACCATGGAAGAACTTTCACACACACCCCTTATACAACCCTCCTTATCTCTGCATTGCTAATCTCCAAATACCTGCCTCTTTCTTTATTAAGTTCCTACAGGCCAGGATGAGAGAAATCTCTAGGATTACATACAATCAAATGTTCCTACACTCCTATTCCCCAGTACCACAAGGAGAACTTCATGAGGGAAATATCAAATAGGTAGGGATGACAGCAGGAAGAAGCCGCCCCTCAGCCTGAGAAGTTCCCTCCTAAATGTTCTCCAAACCCTCTTCCTCTTTACCACACATATTCAATCCTTCTAAAAAACTTACACCAACAGGTTTCCTGTATCTTAAAATCTCCACGTCCTCCCATTCGAGAGGAACCAGACCAGCACGTCTCATGAGGCTCTCATCCAGGAGACCATGTATCACCATGTCACTCTGTACACTTGGCACTAGCAGCAAGCAACTGACAATTATTACCCCACAAAATTTTTTTACTTCCTCACTCAGGTTTTCACAAACATCGCCTGGTTCAGACCTCACAGCATGGAACTTGACGACCTCCTTAACTGGAAGAGGGACCTGGCTTGGCAAGGTTCTCTTCTTGAGTTCTCTCCAGAAAAAGCAATAATTTTCCAATTTTTTCTCCTCTTTCTCCTCATCACCCCTTACCATATATTATAAAATTAATAACTGTCTTTCTTTTATATGTAACCACAGAGTTGAGAAATGATAGATTTGTAAATTCCAAACTTCCCTCTTGATGTTCCATTTATCTGTTAGACCTCATCCTTACTGGACTATTGACCCTGAGACAGAGGAATTCCAAAAAGCTGAGAAGCCGCCCCAAGGAGGAGCTCCAGACACACCAGGACTTTTGATTCAACACTCACATGCTCAAAGCCCCCCAAGGAGGAGCATTCTGGACATACCAGGACTTTTGCCTCAGTATCCCCTCAGGCTCTCCCAAACACTATATAACTTGCCCCTAGTCTGTAACTGGTGCTCTTCTCCCCTGGGATAAGTGCCCGGCAGGGTTCCTTTCATCCTTTCAATAAAGCCTGTTACTCTGGTCTTTCGGACTCCCATGGATTCCAACACTTGATGCTTATAGCAAAAGCATTAAGTGACTGGCTGTTCCTAATTTATTTCAGAAATATTTATGGATCATAAATTATGAGTAAAAGTAGTGTTTAAAATATTCTTGAACATTGGATTCATGGAGCTTATCCAGTCATGCACTGCATAATGTCGTTTCAGTCAATGATGGACCACATATAAAGCAATGGTTCCTTGGAATTATAATGGAGTTCAATGTCCTGTAAGAAATAGAAGAATATGAGGTTCAGGAGAATTCTTTTCTTTGGTAAGAGCAACATCTGTGGCACATGACAATACATTCCTTCCCATACAACTCAGTTTTGAGTGTACAGAAAACATACCAGCCAGTCAGCCACAAACTGTTTCAGCAGAAGGAAAAGTACCCCCTAGGGCTATATTTCAGAGGGCCCTCCAATATATAGCTTGATATTTTTTAGAGTACATTGTTATACATTTTTGGCTGAGAATCTAAGATCCTATACAAGGACACAGGTCCACATGAGCTACCTTCACAAGTATGAACTGCCACTTCAATTAATACTTTCTGTGGTAGTATGGAGCCAGTCTGCCCCTATACTTTAGAAATATTTTTAGGTTATAATAATGTAAAGCATAGGTAAATTTTATTTCTCCCATCAGTTGAATGTTAGAGATAGTCTTTTGTGTCACATTGTCACATAAGTTCATTGAAAGTAAAACAAAATTACCAAAGTCAAAATATTTAGGAGTGACGTCAGATTAATGGCACTGTGAGGAGTGCTCCTGATACCTCTCCCTGAAACTTCAACAAATTCAACAACTAGAGATAGAAAAACAATCTCAGCATCAAAAATACACATATGTTGGAAAAATAAGTTTGTAAATATGATATATATATATGTGTGTGTGTATATATATATATGTTTGCTCGCTTATAGTTTGCATTGGGTGTGGAGGACAGGCTGTAAGCAGGCAGTGTTGTTATAGCATAAGGCATAGTTTTAAGACTAAGCCTTTCCCACCCTGGGGTAGTGTACTCTTATGAGGAATCCCATTATGCCTCAGATAAGTGACTTTGTATCAGAGACTTCCTTGTTTGTATATTGGTTTAAAGGTTTTGATTTTTACACTATAAAGAAGAGCAGAGAAAGGTCACATGGAGGACCTTCCCTTCCCACTGTGTGTATTGCTTGCCCGCTGTGTGCAATCTAGGATTAAAGCTAATGGCCCACCAATTATTGACTCCGTTGTTTCATTACCATCTGTCCAAATCTAATGTGAACCTGCAAGGGCCAGGCGGCTGTGATGGTGGCCGTGGCTACTGGCCATACAACATACATCAAACAAAGGTACGATTGGACAAAAAGGTGGCTGAATATATAATCTACTCTGAAGGAAATAGGATGAAGAATGGAGCATTCTGCTTTCCTCATTGACCTGAGCAAAGGCTGCTTTCACTTGGAACTGAGAGAAAGCTAGGGCTGGAAACGTGGATAAAGCTGGGCTAGGGCAGAGACATTCAAACTGAGGAGAGAGTGTGCCTGCGGCTAAGCCCACACAGAGCTAATGCCAGTGGGAGATCCCGGCAGAGGTGGGTGAGCAGTTGACTTGTTTACTCCAGGTATCCCAGTCGGCAAGCGCAGGCAGTATGCAAGTGGATTCACCTGGCGCTTTGAGCGTGGGTACCTGTGTACCCAGATGGAGGGGTTGGGTCAGAGACTGACAGTAGTGGCCCTCTACATGGGCTGTGACCAGAGTTTCTGAATAATCCCGGCTTCCAAACAACAGCACGCAGGAAGTGCACCAAAGCCAGCTTCCCTACACCCAAACCTGTCTGGGTGTGGTGCCTCCACCAGCCATACAGGCTAACAAAGCACACTCCTGGGGAAAAGAGAACTGTGGAAGTGGTGGGGGGAAGGACACGCAAGTAGCTTGCAGATAGCCTTTGGAGAGCAGATCTGCAGAGTGCTGAGGCATACTAGACATGCCCGGAGGCTCATAGAAATACAACTGAAAGGCAATCGGCTCCCAGCCCTGCCTGATTATGCTGGCAGCTCTGGCTGTCAAAGCTTTCCCCAGAACCCTGCATTGAGTGGGCATAGAGGGGAGATTTGGCAGCTCTTAGAACCTCTTGCTCTCCAGGCAGTGGCTGGGGCAACCTCACAGCTGGGTCCAAGGCTACTGGTTCAGGAAGGAGAGATTAGGGGAGAGGTTCCGAGAAAACGAACTCTCTCATTGTCAGAGCATGCAAATGGTAATAAGCCCTGCCTACCAATGGGACTGAGGCCTAGTTTATGTCATCACCATAGCAACACAACCGCAAATTTCTGCCTAAGCGTGCCACAGGGACAGAACCTGGGGTACAGAGCCACTGGCCAAAAAGAGAGAGAAAAAAGAAAAAGGAAGAAGATAATTTCAAAAACCAGGAAAAATCTACAGTCTTTATAACTTTTTCCATTTTTTTTCTCATATTTTTTATCTTAAAATTTTTTTCCTTCCATTTTGGTCATGTTATCCTCTTTCTGTTTTATTTTTTTCTTTTCATTTTGAATGTTATTACCCATAGGTGTTACATTTTCCATTCCTTTTTTTCTATAGTGTTACATTCCAAAAAACTTAACTCAATTATTTTCTCTCTCTCTTTTTTTTTTCTTCATTTCTATTTCACTTTTTTTCATATTCGAATCTCACCCACAAATTATTTTATTCTGGTTTCAAATTTTTTCTTTGTGGCATTTTGTGTGCATTTTACTTTGCTTTTTATCTCTTTAGCATTTCCCCCAACTCCACCTCTCCATTCTATAGTTTTTGTACCACTTAATACAATAGAATTTTCATTTTTCACAGTATTTTTTCTTTCTTTTTTATCAAAAAGTTTATTAGTGTTATTAAAAATACCACTCTCAAATGCCATTAAAGAAAAAGAAATCAAATATTAAGGATACAAAAGATAGTGATGTAGCTCACATAGATGAGAAAAAATCTATAGAAAAAATTTCAATATCTTAGAAAACTTGGAGTTAAATGACAGAGAATTTAAAATTGAAGTCCTAAAAATACTCAGGGATACGAAGAAATCATGAAAAGGCAATTTAGGGAGCTAAAAAACAATTCAATGAACAGAAAGAATACCACACCAAGGAAATTGAAATTATGAAAATTAATCAAACAGAGATGAAAACCTCAATTCATGAACTGAAAACTGAGATAACCAGCTTAGCCAATAGAACAGTCTAGATATATGAGAGAATTATTGACATAGAAGACAGGAAACTAGAGGCACTACAGAGAGAAGAGAAGAGAGATCACTAATTTAAAAAAAATGAGATAGCTTTACAGGAATTGTCTGACTCCATTAGAAAGAGCAACATAAGAATAATGGCTATATGAGAAGGAGAAGAGAGAGAAAATGGAATGGAGAACATATTCAAAAAAATAATAGATGAGAACTTCCCAAGCCTGTGGAAAGAACTAAAGCCTCCAACTCAAGAAGCAAACAGAACACTGAGTTATCTTAACCCTAACAAAACTATCCAAGGCATATCATAAAATTGGCACAAACCAATGACAAATAAATAATCTCAAGGCAGCCAGGGAAAAGAAGAATATAATATATAAAGGAAGGCCCATTAAATTATCAACAGATTTCTCAGCAGAAACTCTACAAGCTAGAAGAGAGTGGACCCCAATATTCAAAGTTCTAAAAGAGAAAAACTTCCAGCCAAGAATACTATACCCAACAAAGTTATCCTTCAAATATAAACTAGAAATAAAAACATTCACTGATACAGAAAGGATGAGGAAATTTATCACCAGAAAACCCCCAATTCAGTTAATACTAAAGAAAACAACAAAACAAAACTACAAGTAAAAACTCCATCAAGATCATAATAAAAACAAGATTAATTTGTGACAAAGAAACAAAAAAAGTGAAGGGACAAAGATTAACAGTAGCAAAGGAGGATGGAGTGCAGAAGCACTCATGAGATAATGTACTGCAATGAACATGATATGTATGCTTTCCATTACTTAATGGTAACCACCCCTGAAAAAACCAGCCCAGAAGTGCATGGCTTGAAAAAAGAAGTAACAAAGAAAAAAAGTATGGATTACAACCAAACAAAAACAAATAATAGGAAAATAAAAGAGAAACAAAAAAGAAAACTATCAGAAAACAATATATAAAATATCAATAGGAAACCCTCAAATATCAATAATTACACTAAACGTAAATGGATTGAACTCACCAATAAAAAGACACAGAGTAGCAGAATGGATTAAAAAAATAAATCCAACTGTATGCTGCCTACAAGAAACATATCTAAGCTACAAGGATAAAAACAAATTCAAAGTGAAAGGTTGGAAAACAATACTCCAAGCAAATAATATCCAAAAAAAAGCAGATGTAGCAATACTCATATCTAACAATGCTGACTACAAGACAGCAAAGGTAATCAGAGACAAAAATGGTCATGTTATAATGATAAATGGGACATTGAATTAAGAAGACATAATACTTCTTAATATATATGCACCAAACCAAGGAGCACCAAAATATATAAGACAACAGCTGACTGACCTATAAACAAAAAACAACAAAAATAGAATCATACTTGGAAACCTCAATACACCACTGAAGGCTCTAGATTGGTCATACAAAGAGAAAATCAATCAAGAAATATTGGCCTTAAATAAAACACTAGAAAAATTGGATATGATAGACATCTATAGGACATTTCATCCCAAAGTGCCAGAGTATACATTTTTCACTAGTGTACATGAAACATTCTCAAGAATTGACCATATGTTGGGCCACAAAAATAACATCAACAATTCAGAAAGATTGAAATTATACCAAGCATATTTTCTGATCATAGAGCCTTGAAATTAGAATTCAACTGCAAAAAAAAGAGGTAAATAAACCCACAAAAATATGGAAACAGCATACTTTTAAAAATGAGTGGGTCAAAGAAGAAATAAGCACAGAGATCAAAAGATACATACAGGCAAATGAAAATAACAATATAACATATCAGAATCTCTGGGATGCAGCAAAAGCAGTAATAAGAGGGATGTTCATATCACTACAGGCTTATATGAACTAATAAGAGAGGCCCAGGTAAACCACTTAACTTCACATCTTAAGTAACTAGAAAAAGAAGAACAAAGTCAACTCAAAACCAGCAGAAGAAAAAAAATAATAAAAATCAGAGCAGAAATAAACAAAATAGAGAACAAAAAACTATAGAAGAAATTAATAAAACGTGGAACTGATTCTTTGAAAAGATCAACAAAATTGACAAACCCTTGGCAAGACTCACCAAGGAAAAAAGAGAAAGGACTCATAAACAAAATCCAAAATGAAAGAGGAGAAATCACCACAGACATCATAGATATACAAAGAATTATTGTAGACTACTGTGAAAAACTATATGCCACCAAATTTAACAATATAGAAGAAATGGATAAATTCCTAGAACAATACAATCTTCCTAGACTGAATCATAAAAAAGCAGAAAGCCTAAGCAGACCCATAAGCAGGGAGAAAATAGAAAAAACTATTTAAAACCTCCCCCAAAATAAAGTCTAGTATCAGACGGCTATGCTAGTGAATTCTATCAAACATTCAAAGAATACTTCGTTCCTATTCTACTCAAAGTCTTCCAAAAAATTGAAGAAGCAATACTGCCAAACACATTTTATGAGGCCAACATAACCCTCATACCGAAACCTGGCAAGGATAACAAAAAAAAAAAAAAGAAAACTACATACCAATATCTTTAATGAATACAGATGCTAAAATACTAAACAAAATACTAGCAAATTGAATACAACAACACATTAAAAAAATAATTCATCATGAGCAAGTGGGATTCATCCCAGAACTACAAGAATGGTTCAACATATGTAAAACGGTTAACATAACTCATCATATCAACAAAACAAAGAACAAAAACCATATGATCTTATCAATAGATGCAGAAAAGGCATTCGATAAATACAACATCATTTATGTTTAAAACACTTAATAAAATGGGTATAGAAGGAAAATATCTCAACATAATAAAGGCCATCTATGATAAAACATCAGCTAACATCATATTAAATGGCATAAAACTGAGGACTTTTTCCCTAAAATCAGGAAGAAGACAAGGTTGTCCACTCTCTCTACTCTTATTCAACGTAGTGCTGGAAGATCTAGCTAGAGCAGTCAGACAAGAGAAAGGAATAAGAGGTATTCATATTGGGAAAGAAGAAGTAGACGTTTCACTTTTTGCAGATGATATGATTCTGTACATCAAAAACCCCAAAAACTCAACAAAAGGACTACTGGAAACAATAAACCAATACAGTAATGATGCAGAATACAAAATTAATATACAAAAGTTCATTGTCTTCCTATATGCCAACAATGAAACATCAGAAAATGAGCTCAAAAAAACAATCCCCTTCAAAGTTGCAACAACAAAAAAAATAAAATACCTAGGTATAAACATAACAAAGAATATAAAAGACCTGTATAATAAAAAGTACTAAGCATTGTTAAGGGAAATTGAAAAAGATATAATGAAATGAAAAAATATTTCTTGTTCTTGTATAGGAAGAATAAATATAGTCAAAATGATGATATTACCCAAAGTGATACACAAATTTAATGCAATTCCCATAAAAATTCTAATGTCAGTTTTTAAAGAAATGGAACAAAAAGTCATCAGGTTTATATGAAACTATAAAAAACCCCAAATAGCCAGAGCAATCCTAAGGAAAAAGAATGAAGCTGAGGGCATTACAATATCAGACTTCAAATTATATT
Source organism: Saccopteryx leptura (assembly GCF_036850995.1). Taxonomy (NCBI): domain Eukaryota; kingdom Metazoa; phylum Chordata; class Mammalia; order Chiroptera; family Emballonuridae; genus Saccopteryx; species Saccopteryx leptura. The sequence goes on along the minus strand of NC_089505.1, from coordinate 236,546,102 downwards.
ATAGAGCCACGATAATCAGAACAGCATGGTATTGGCCAAAAAATAGACATTCAGACCAATGGAACAGAACAGAAAGGCCAGAAATAAAACCACATGTATATGGTCAAATAATTTTTGATAAAGGGGCAACAACACACAATGGAGAAGAAAAAAAAGCCTCTTCAACAAATGGTGCTGGAAAAACTGGAAAGCCACATGCAAAAAAATAAAACTTGACTATAGTTTATCCCCTTGTACTAAAATTAATTCAAAATGGATCAAAGACCTAAATATATGATCTGAAACAATAAATTACATAGAAGAAAACATAGCTACTAAACTCATGGACCTTGGTTATAAAGAGCACTTTATAAATATGACTCCAAAGGCAAAGGATGTGAAGGCAAAGATAAATGAATGGGACCACATCATACTAAGAAGCTTTTGCACAGCAAGAGAAACTGACAAAAAAACAAACAGACATCCAACTAATTGGGAGATGATATTTTCAAACAACAGCACAGATAAGGGCTTAATATCCAAAATATACAAAGAATTCATAAAACTCAACAAGAAACAAGCAAACAATCCAATAAAAAAATGGGAAAAAGACATAAACAGACACTTCTCCCAGGAAGAAATACAAATGACCAACAGATATATGAAAAGATGCTAATCTTCATTAGCTCATAGAGAAATGTGAAACAAAACTACAATGAGATATCACCTCACACCTGTTAGATTAGCTATTATCAACAAGACATGTAATAACAAGTGTTGGAAAGGCTGTTGAGAAAAAGGAACCCTCATCCACTGTTGGTGGGAATGAAAGTAGTACAAATACTATGGAATAAAGTATGGTGGTTCCTCAAAAAATTAAAAATAGAACTACCATATGACCCAGCAATCCCTCTACTGGGAATATACCCCCATAACTCAAAAACACTGGTATGTAAAGACACATGCAGCCCCTTGTTCATTGCAACATTATTCTCAGTAGCCAAGATATATATAGAAACAACCAAAAAGCCCTTGAATAGAAGATTGGATAAAGAAGATGTGGTACATATATACTATGGAATACTACTCAGCCATAAGAAATGATGACATCAGATCATTTACAACAAGGATGGACCTTGATAACATTATACTGAGTGAAATAAGTTAATCAGAAAAAGCTAAGAACTATATGATTCCATACATAAGTGAGACATAAAAATGAGACTCGGGTCTCATTTTAAAAATGACACTTGGTCTCACTGCCAAGAGTGTGGTGGTTACTGGGGGTGGGGAAGTAAAGAGAGAGGGTGGGGGGAGAAGAGAGACACAAAGAAAACCAGTTAGAAGGTGACAGAAGACTATATGACTTTGGGTGATGGGTATACAACATAATCAAATGTCAAAATAACCTGGAAATGTTTTCTCTGAACCTATGTACCCTGATTGATTAGTGTCACCCCATTAAAATTAATTAAAAAATTTAGTACTCAGTCCTACATCCTTTTAATGTCAAACACCCTGTTTTTTTTTATGACTTTTACTAAGTTCCTTACTTTGACCACTGCTCCAGCATTCAGTAGCCAAATCCATGTTGCCATAAAAATTCCGTGTTTCTTCATCTCTCTATCTTGACTTCTAATTCCTCCTGATCCTTGTCCACCTTTCACTCCCTCCTGACTGTCACTCTCTCAGTGATCTATGCTCAACCCAGCAAGCTTGTTCTCAACATTTTCTGCCATGCTAAATCGCATCTCTATTTATGGAACAGCATTGACAGCTTCAGGGTTTTTTTTTTTTTCTGACCCTGTTGGAAGGAAGCAGAGGAGAAGGGCTTGTAGAACAGTGTTTATAAATTTACAGTAGTGCACAGTCATGCTCTAGGTCTGTGATGGCGATCCTTTTTATAAAAACTGTCCACTTTTGCAGTGCTGGTCAACCTGGTCCCTCCCGCCCACTAGTGGGCAGTCCAGGTTTCATGGTAGGCCAATCGTGGGGCTGTTTGGTTGCTCCACTACTGCCCACCATGAAAGCTGGAACGCCCACTAGTGGGCGGGAGGGAGCAGGTTGACCAGCGCTGCAAAAGTGGGCAGTTTTTATAAAAAGATTTGCCATCACGGGCTTAAACACTAGTAATGCCACTTTGGGCCTGTGGTTTTCTTTTTTAACATCATACTGTTTGGATTGCTACTTTACAGTAAATCTTGAAGATGATGGTTAGTGTCAGCCCTTCAGTTTTGTTTTCTTCAATTTTGTGTTTGTTATTTAGAGTTTTTATAAAGTTTAGATTCAGTTTATTGATATTGGGAAGTGGATATTTCACCCCATTCCCCTCAGCACACCCCTGAGTTGACCCTCAGCTACACAACTGGGGGGCATTTGTTTTGCTTAATCACAATTTTCTATCTTAAACACTCAAGTCTTCTGGCTGCTCTATTACCGAAGGTCTTTGGTGCCATGGGAACTGGATCAGTGCATGCAAGACACTAACCTGACAGAAAAAGTAAATGCTGTAGGAGAAAGCAACAAGGACTAGAGTCCAAAATGCTACTATAGAATTCTTTGGTTGATGACTCTACAGATGAGTTTCTCGGGTTCCTCAGAGCTATCTGGAGCATTAAGTTCCAGTTGTTCACAGTGGTAACCTGCTAAGTAGTAATGGCTTCTTTATTGCTTATCTTCTAGTCCTGTCATACTCTCCTTGATAGTCACTAGTCTTTCCTAAAATCACTTTGCATAAAAACTTACATTCAATTTCTTATCTCATATGAGCAATATGTATGGTAGGTATAACCACCTGAGGAAAAAAACCACTGTTAAATGTCTTGATATAAAAAAAGTCCAAAAAATATAATACTAATTAGTATTAAATAAATAAAGGACTTCTAAAAAGGAAACAAAATTATTTTTCATATTTTATAATGTGAGGACAATAGCATTAACATTTTTTAAGTATTAATATCCACCACATATCATTTTTTTCTGGTTGTAGAAGTATTCTTAGAGACCTCTAAATGCTGGTTTCATATTTAAGGCAGAGAAATACATGTCAAAGATTCAATTAATGATTTCACTATAGATACGGCTGTACTGAAGGAGCATCTCCTGACCTGGCTTTAATAATTAGAGATTACAAATGCAATTATCCACTCTTTACATGTACATAATTTCCCATTTTCTGCAGAGAAAAAAATAATAATTTGGAGATACAAAGCACTGCTTCTAAGCCTCAAATGTACTCTTTTAATGCAATACACATAGTCCTCATCACATTGCTGTATAATGAAAATTGGCTAATTATATAGTAAGATTTTAAAACTGTCAATGAAGTGGTATATCAAATATTTTAACTTACATATCTATAATCTATTTAATAGTTTTTATTAAAATGTTTTTTATTTTATTAAGTGGCAATATTTCTTTCATAAGAATTGTCTATTCATTTACTTTGTCTATTTTTGTATCTGAACTTTTTTCTTAGAGATGAATAAGATGAATAATATATATATATATATATATTTTTTTTTTTGCAAAGCCTTGGAGAAGAAAAAGTAAAAAAATTGCAAAAGCTATTCTTTACCAATAGAAGCCTGAGCATTCAGAAGAAGCTATATAAACCATTTTTGTTCTTCTTTTTATTAAATGAGAAGCAGGGAGGCAGAGTGACAGACTCCCTCATGCACCTTGATGGGGATACACCTGGCAAGCCTTGTATGGGGCGATGTTCTGCTCATCTGGGTCCAATGCTCTGTTGCTCAGTGTAAAGCCAGTAGCCACGACCCCCATCACAGCCGCCTGGCCCTTGCAGGTTTGCATTAGATTTGGACAGATGGTAATGAAACAACGGAGCCAATAACTGGTGGGCCATTAACTTTAATCCTAGCTTGCACACAGCAGGCAAGCAATATACACAGTGGGAAGACACTTCCTTTCTCATTCAGGGCTCCCAAAGCCACTGACTTATCTGAGTTTCCTAGAATCAAAGGTTTCTAGCTCACCAGCCTTATTCACTTCTTCCTCATCTCCTCCTCTCTACACAAACACTGTACTCCGCCATCTTGGCTGTTTCTCCTCTGCAATGCTAATTTCAGGAACCGAGAGTGAGTGAGGCCCCTGTCTGCCTCATTTTATAGCATAGAAATCAAAACCGTTAAGCCAATATACAAATAAGGAAGTCTCTGATACAAAGTTACTTATTTGAGACAAAAATGGAATTCCTCAGAAGAGTGCACCACCCCACATCATGCAATAGTCAAGGGTGTGGAGAAAAGCTTAGTTTTGAAAAGATCTTAGTATTAAAAGGGCAGATAAGGCTTAGTCTTAAAACTAAGCCTTAGACTATAATGACTTCGTGGCTTACAGCCTGTCTCTCACACACAATGCAAACTATAAGTGAGCAAACATACATATCATATTTACAAACTTATTTGACTGACACTCAGTAACCAAACTATTTTAGCACCTAAGGTGAGGTCATGAAGCCAGGGCCAAATTGCTTGACCATGGCTATGGGAGGAGAAGAGAGAGAGAGAGAGAGAGAGTAAGGGGAGGGGGAAGAAGCAGATGGTTGCTTCTCCTATGTGCTTTGGCTAAAAATTAAACCTGGGATTTTCACATGCAAGACCAATGCTCTGCTGCTAAGCTAACTGGCCAGGGGCTGTGCCATTTTTCTGTATGTCATCCTATGAATACTATTGCCTTTATGGTTCTACATTAAAAATAATATGGTAGCATGAGTGAATGAATTATTAGTGATTTTTTCACCAGTTTTTATTGACACAGGTTACTTTTTAATTTTGTATTTTTATATATAATTAGCTGCTATTCAAATGTAACTCTATTAATTCACTGATCAACTATTTTTTATAAAATTTAATTTTTGTTATACTTAAGACAAAAACAAATATGATTCTTCTCCATGTATATGTATTCTCTCCTTCCCATATATGATATTATGTTTTTAAATGTTTTGCAAATATTTTCTTTCAGTATGAATCCCAGATTTTTTCTGCTACTATATGTTGTATAATTATTTAAAAGTTTTGTTAGTTTATGTGCTTTATTTGAAATTCATCCAGTTATAAAATTATAAATATGTTCTATTTTTTCTATATTGATAGGTTTTTAAATTCACATTTATATACTTATCTACTGGAAAATTAATGTTCTGTTAATAGTATAAAGTGAGAAGCAATTTTATGTTTCCATGTGAATAACTGTTATAGCATCATTTATTCAGTTACTTATTAATCATTTTTTTCTATCATTCATTTATCCAACATTTTTCAAATACTGCATGCTCAGCCAGACAATATTGTGTGAGAAGAGTTTAGAATAGAGGGTAGAACATGGTCCATGCTCTCCAGAATGCTGTTTAGAGGACTGTGCTGGACTTAGAGGAGAGACTAAGTTAAAGCTTTAGTTCATTTGTTTTTTTGTTGCTTTTTAAAAAAATCTATAATTTAACTGTTTTATTGTAAATTGCCTGAACTGTGCTGGATGTTTGATTTGAACAGACATAACACACTCACTGAAACTGGAGCTCTTATGAATTTTTAACAGCTATGATGGTTTAAGGAGGAGCATAATGATATTAGAATTGGATGAGGGCTTTCTCTTCCCCTGAAAAGTATACTTAGGAACCATTACCCTGAACCTAAAGAGAACTCAAAGACTCCCAATACACAGGAAGGGCAAAAAGAGCTGAGCACAGGGGCCTACTAAAAAAAAGTCTAATTTTTATTTCAATAATGAAGAAAATTCTGTTAAAATGACTTTCTGTTAAAATTTAAAGAACATAGTGCTGTTTGTTATTAATAAGATTATAAGAACATGTATGGGACAACAAGTATTTTGTTTTACCCAGGGGACTGATAATAAACATTTTTCTCAAGTACTTTTTTCCTAATTTTTCTACTGGCTGGAAAATTGTTCTGTGTGTGATTTATAGATTCTTTTCTGTGATTTTCTAACTTTTTCTTAGTTACCCAGAACTAAAGTTCTGTGGTCCTGTTATTATGAGTCAAAAAAGACAAGTCGTGTAGTTTTCTGAGTCATCAGTTACCTGAATCAGCTTTTACAGTGGATCCCCTTTCCTGCGTGAAAGTGATACCCTTTTCTTTTCTTTCCTTTTTCAAAATTATAAATCAACATTAATATACCATCACCTAATTTATGACATTACTTAAATTTTATTGCTTACTCTATTCATAGCAAAAGGAAAAAAAAATATTTCTTGTCCAAAATAAAATCCTGAATCACATTTCATTTAGTTGTGATATTACTTAAGTTTTCTTTCATTTGAAAAAATATTTTTAATCTGTTTTGTCTTTTTTAAAAATTTTATTTAGAAAATAAAATTTAACAGGGTGACATAGTATCATATGACTCAGTAATCTATATTGAGTGTCTACCCCAAAAACTCAAAAACATTGCTACATAAAGACACATGCACCCCATGTTCATCACAGCATTGTCCACAGTGACCAAAACATGAAAACAATCAAAATGACCCTGAATAGAGGATTAGATAAAGAAGATGTGGTGCATATATACAATTGAATACTACTCAGCCATAAGAAAATATGACATAGTGACATATATGGACCATGAGACCATTATACTGAGTGTAATAAGTAAATCAGAAAAAGCTACACTTTATAATTTCACACCTAGGTGGATTATAAAATGGAGACTCATGAACATAAATAAAAGTGAAGTGGTTACCAAGGGGAGAAGGAGGTAGGGAAGGAGAATAGCAGAAAGGGTGAGGCAAAGAGTTTAAAGAGGGACAAATATAAGGTGATGGAAAATGATTTGACTTTGGATGACAGGTATACAATATAACCATTCAAATACTATACAAATGTTTTTTTTTGTTGTTTTTTTTTTTTTTGTTTTTTTTTTTTAATTTTATTTATTCATTTTTTAGAGAAGAGAGAGAGAGAGAGAGAAGGGGGGAGGAGCTGGAAGCATCAACTCCCATATGTGCCTTGACCAGGCAAGCCCAGGGTTTCGAACCAGCAACCTCAGCATTTCCAGGTCGATGCTTTATCCACTGCGCCACCACAGGTCAGGCCCAAATACTATACAAATGTTTAAGTGACATTCTTTTCTATGGCCAGTTCTTACTTGTTTGCAATAACATCATAGTTTGTCCTCAAGTTCTCAATACTCATTTAGTTAAATTATTTTTGCTACTAAAGTTATAAGCATTCAGGATGTCAAAATAAGCTGACCACTGGACAAATGTCAGCTCTAAATTAATGAGCTAACTTGCCAGACCATCTAACTTCTCAGAAATAAACCCATTTGTAAAGATTATATATATATGCAGGTTTTTGCAAAAATATAGTAGACATTTCAAACCTGAAGCTCATAAAGTAAATTCTAGATGGTAATGAGGATTTCAGAAGAAAAGTTCATAAAGCCTCAATAGTATATAATATGAAAATCCGTGCATGCCTGAGAATAAATGTTCCCCTTTTCATAAAATGATTTCCATTATCCAGGTCTTATACACTCAATCTATGTATAAGAAAAATCTCTTCTTAAAATATTTAATGCCTGAAATATTAGAGTGAAAGTGAATTAATCTGACATTTATGGTCTAGCTGTCATAGTTTAATTCCATCCTGATTTTATTGAACTGATTGAATTGTGACTCTTTGGGGTATTGCACTTTGATGCTTTCCCATCAATATGTATAAGGGCTGTAAAAATTGTGGTGAGAATTAGACAGTGGCATTCAGCAGTAATGGAAAAATCTTAATATTTTCACAGAAAAGATTGATTCATGATGAATCATAGATATTCTAAAATGTTTTCAAATTGATAAAGTGGATTCATAAAAATCACGTCTACATATTGAATTTCAGACTTTATATCTGAAAATAATAATATAGACAAACAATAAGATCCTTATTTTTTAGAGGGAAGAAAAATTGAATGTTGGGAGTAGAAATAATTGTCTAAAATCCTATTATTTTATTATTAGAGTTGAAGCTAGAACCTTACATAAAAATATGTAAAGCCTGACCAGGTGGTGGCATCGTGGATAAAGCATCAGACTGGGATGCAGAGGACCCAAGTTTGCAACCCCAAGGTTGCCCGTTTGAGCACGGGGTCATCTGATTTGAGCACAGCTCACCAGCTTAAACCCAAAATCGCTTGCTTGAGCAAGGGTCAGTCAGCACATATGAGAAAGCAGTCATAGGTGCCGCAACAAAGAATTGATGCTTTCAATCTCTCTTTCAATCAATCTGTCTGTCTGTCCTTATCTGTCCCTTTCTCTGTCTCTCTCTCTCTCTCTGTCTCTGTTACAAAAAAAAAGCTGTACAAACCTATTCACCATCTAAAGAACATTACTCCTGAATTAGTTGTTTTGTCTAAAATATATTCTAGACAAGCCCAAATTCTACAAATAACGTCTGTGTTCACATAATATAATAAAAACTTCTATGCCTTATTCACTTTTTAAAATTTATATTTTTTATTTATGTATAAAAAGTTGAAAAGATTTATAATAGAGAATCTTGATACATATTTTTAGTTATATTTTAATTGTTTCCTAAAAATGTTGTATCTAACAGTGCTAAGTAAAGTGAGAAGACAATGCAACTAAAAACACATACTCACCATTGATTAAAAATTATTTATAATATTTAGTTTCTTTGTCTAATTCAAAATTGGGTGGTCCTACCACCTCTATTGATAGAAAGTAGACTTCATGCTCATTGTTTCTGAAACATATTTTTTGAAACTAATCCAGCAAAAACTTGTTGCTTTGCCTCCTTGCCATGTCCTCTCATCATTCCTCTCACACCACTAATAATAAATAATTCTACAACATCAAAAACAACTCAATTAAAAGTTGGCAGAGGATATAAATAGACAAATTTTCCAAGAAAAACATACAGATAATTGACAGGTATATGAAAAGATGTTCAACATCATTAATTATTAGGATAATGAAAATCAGTAACACAAAGAGATATCAGCTCTTATTTAAGAATGATTATTTATTTTGTATTATTTTTATTTATTTATTTATTTTTATTCAGTGAAAAGAGGGGAGGCAGAGGCAGACTCCTGCATGCATCGCTACCAAAATCTACCCAGCAAGCCCACTACAGGGTGATGCTTTGCCTATCTCAGATGTTGCTCTGTTGCTCAGCAACCAAATTCTTCTTAGCACCTGAGGTGAAGGCCATGGAGCCATTCTCAGTCCCTGGGGCCAACTTGCTCTAGTTAAGCCATGGCTGCATGAGGAAAACAGAGAGAGAGAGAGAGAGAGAGAGAGAGAGAAGCAAGTGAGGGAGAGGTGGAGAAGCAGATGGGTGCTTCCCCTATGTACCCTGACCAGGAATTGAACCCAAGACATTCACACACCAGGCCGACACTCTAACACTAAACCAACCAGCCAGGGCCAATTATTCTTAAAAAGAATAAAACTAGCAAACAAACAAAATAAAGCAAGAACAAACATATATATACAGAGCAGATGTGTGGTTAACAGAGGGCAAGAAGCATGGAATATGGTGAAATGGTTAAAGAAGGTTATGTATATAATGATGGATGGAAAGTAGACTTTTGGTGGTGAGCATGCTACTGGGTATACAAATATCAAATTGTAATGCTGTACATGTGAAAATATATAATGTTATTAACCAGTGTTACATCAATTAAAAATATGTATTGTGAAGCAGATGGTATGTGAGTGCTGCCATCTTTGTCCAGTTCCTGCCTCTGCCTCTCCCACTTCCACAAGAGGAGAGAAAAGACTGTTTTCTTTATAATCATTGCCTCAACCACAGTCAAAGGCTATTCTAATTATCTCAGTTAATGCCCAAATCAACAAAAAAGAGAAAGTTATTTCCTCAAATTGTTTCAGAATTTTTCTCTTTAGTTCTAATTTTAAGCTTTAGGACTTACCTTTTTCCTGGGTTAGTGACATTTTTGAAACACACTTATTTTACAGAAACATCCTAAACAAGATTAAAATATTCCTCATTTATTTTCTGATGTCTGAAACCAAAATGCCTTCTCCCACCTGACATCAAAGGTTACATACAGATTTACTCACATTTTTCTAACAAGAATGGTATCCCCTTATGTTCCTCATGCTCAATTTATACTCACGCATCAGAACCAAATTCAACTGCAAGTTCCTTTGCTACTTTATGAAGATGTCCATGACTGTCCTTCAAACAGCAATAATCCTGTTTACATCCCAAAACATGCATATATTTATTTATGTAAATAGTTTCTTATTACTGATTTTTACCGATCTTGTGTTATAATTATTAATGTAGTATACGTTTTGTCACTTAGCATGACACATGAGAAACATGTCCTCATAAGTCAAGTAAAATGCACAGACATTGTTACTAAATAAATCTAAAATAAAACTTTGCTTCCAAAGTCATGTAGGTATAAAACATTAAAATTGTTTTTCATATTTTCTAAGCCAAAGTACTCAAAATAATTAAAACGAGAAAAGCCAACCTGAACAAGCCTTAAAACTGTCTTTTGGCATTCAACTACAAGTCCACAGAGCAAACATGTCTTTAAGTTACCACTGGCAAGTTAATGGTGTTCATTTTTTAAAATAATTTTCACCATCAAACATACATCTCTATGAAAATCTTCCCCCCCATTCTTTACAAAAAAAGACCTCGAAGAAAATATTCCTTTATAATAATACTTAGTTGCCTGATATAAAAAATGATACATCAGTTTTAACTACGTGTCTTCAGTAGAAACAGTTTGAGATAGGAAAGGATGAGTGGGAATAAGCAATGGAAAGTCAGAAGAATTTATTTTTCATTCAATTTAATTCACGGTTCAGTATTTGGGTATAATTTCTATCATTTCATTTCTGTACTCCAGATATAAATATACATAGTCACTTGAAATACTGTGCTTTCAGAAATTCAAGTGTTCTCTATCATTAAAGTGTTTGCCTAAAAATTGTGCATCAGTAATGCCCACAATAGGTTGTAATAAATATACATGTTTGCATGTATGCCAATTTTCCACATAAAACAGAAGATACATTCTTACTTGGAATGGCAACTCAGTAAGTATTTTGAATGAATGACTAAGGGTTTCTTTCTTAGACTTTGGGATAGGCCACTAACACTATCTATACTATTATACTTACCGCTAATGATGTGAATTTTTAAGCTATGTGACCAAGGTTGATATTAATATTTTCCTGTATGAGTATGTGAGACTTAGACAATACATACAGACAAAAATTATTAAGACTTTTCTCATAAACGCCAACATTCCCATACATATAACTAACCAAGCCACAATATACACAAGGCAGTGACTCGGGGATTTTACGTGTATTGCAACCAGGCACAAATCATCTACAAAATAAAAACATAACAAAACCCTAATTTCTGAGATTTTGTAAAAGATGGTGTTGTTTACCCAGGCTTGGTTAATTACGTTTTACAATGTAACTGTGTTTATTTTTTTGTTTTTTTGAAAAACAGTGTTTATCTAGTACCAGAATTAAATTGCCTTTTCCCAATATTAATATTACAGGACATTTCATTTGAGAGTCTATATATATATTTAAGAAGTATACTGTAGATACAGAAACTAATCTGTCCAAGTTATTTGGTTATTATACCAACTAAATCATATTTATATTTAATTTTGATGCAATTTTTGTTTCTAAATCTTTTTAAAATTATTTCTTAAGGTAAATTTATATAGCACTAATAATAAAAAGATGATAATCTTTTGAAAGTTTCAAGTCAATTTGGCCCCTTGGCAAAATACTGAGGGAAACAACAACTCTCAAACCTCCTTTTATCCAATTGTTTCATTGACGTAGATGACGGCTATCTTAAGCTGTGTTGCAAATTTTGTTTTGTTTCATCTTTCTTTACATTACTGTACAACAACAACTAAGAAAAAAAAAGAGGGTGGGGAAAGAAAATGTAGCAAAACACACTAAAAGATTTCCATTCCTTTCTTTTCAAAGTCAAGCTTCTCTTTGACAATACCTATCTTTCCAAAATGCACTTTGACACACATTTGCTAGCAAATTCTTTTACTGACACATCCTTGTATACATACATATTTATACACATGTCTATAAATTCCTCTCATGTACAGTTAAAAACAATGAAGGCCACGGTGGTGCTGACAACTGGTGCTGACTCTATCTCGGGCACTCTGCTTTGTATTTTATCTCTGTTCTCTCATTTATTGCAAAATCAACCTGCAAGGTAGCTATAATACTCTGTGTGATGCAGATAAAGAAGCTAAATATTATGGACCTTATAAAAAAATGGACGTGGTCAAAATGATCCCAAGTGATAACCTGAAACCCAAACTCATATCCCAAAGATTTCAAAGCCCATAACTCCACATTACTAATCTGCTGAACATAAATTTGGTAAGTGACAGTGCCATTGAGTTTACACTGGGGATGAAATAAGATGAGAGAGTAGGCAAACATCATTTAAAACTAATTAAAAATATTGTGATTCAATAAAGTGAAAATCTATTTAATAAAACAACTAGGAATTTAAAAAATTGTATAAATGACAATGACACAGAAATATGAGTTTAAATACAGTCCCACAGACCCCCACATGAATGATTGCCACAGATAACATGTTATAGTTGAACTCAGAATGTGAAAAATCATGGACTGTGTCCCAGCATGTATGCCATCCTTTTGCTACTGTTTTGCAACATCCTTAATAGACATATTCTGATATCACAAAAATAATTTATGAAGTTTTAAAAATATTTACTGATTATTTATCTTTATATGATCTGAGCATGAAGCACTGGACACATTAAAATTATCACTAACTGCCTGACTTGTGGTGCAATAGATAAAATGTCAACCTGAAAGGCTGAGATCACCAGTTTGAAACCCCCAGCTTGGTTAATAAAGGCACAAACTGGAAACAACTACTACTGAATTGATGCTTCCCATACCTCTTACCTTACCTCCCTTCTTTCTCTCTCCTCTCCTTTCTCTGAAAATCCAATAAAATAAAATCTTAAATAAATGTTATGGCCCTGGCTGGTTTGCTCAGTGGTAGAGCGTCAGCCCAGAATGTGGAAGTTTTGACTTTGATTCCCAGTCAGAGCACACAGGAGAAGTGGCCATCTACTTCTCTCCCCCTTCCTCCCATCTCTTTTCCCTCCTGTAGCCATGGCTCAAATAGTTCAATCAATGTTGGCCCCAGGCACTGAGGATGGCTCTATGGCATGCCTCAGGTGGTAAAATAGCTCAGTTGTCAAGCAACAGAAGTGTAGCCCAGTTGGACATAGCATTGCCTGGTAAGAACTTGCCAGGTGAATCATGGTTGGGGCACATGTGAGAGTCTGTCTCTGCCTCTCCACCTCTCATTTAACAAAAAATTTAAAAAAGAATTATAACTGAATAAGTAAAGTATACTTGGGCCTTGGCTAGGTTTCTCAGTGGATGGAGCATCATCCTGGCATGCTGAGGTCATTCATTCTTTCCCCGGTCAGGACACACATGAGAAACAATGAATGAGTGCAAAACTAAATGGAACTAAGTGGAACAACAAGTTGATACTTCTCTCTCTCTCCCCCCCTCTCTTTTGCTCTCTCTCTCTCTCTCAAATCAACAGAAAAATTTTTTAAAGATAAAAAATATATACTTATGTTTTTATAGTGAGTATCTCCACATTTGTGCATGTAGGCCCCATTCTTTTCCATGAAGTCACACAACTGCACTATGTTTAGTCACATATAAAATGTTTCTGAAAACTCATAAAAATATTTTGTCAGCTTTTCATCTCACATTATATCTTACATAGTACAATTAGACATAAAAATAATTGCAAAAGTAATATTTTTGTTCAATATGCATACTGTTATATAATATAAAATTTATATATCAGAATCTGTTCTAGCTACTGTTTTACAAACATATTTAATCCAAAAAACAAGCTATATATTGCTCTTATTCTTACTTTAAAAATTATAATAGTATCTTATATATTTATAACATTCATTATATAACTATAAATAATGTTATATAATTGTCTACAGAATATTTATTACACCCTTATTTACAGAATATACAGAAAATTACCAAGTAATTTTAGGTAATTAGATTTTATTGAGGGAAAACACATTACCATAGTTCTAAATTCTAAGATTACATAAATAAATACATGGCTTAACTCAACTTTACAATAATTACCATTTTTGATGTTTAAGTTATAGAAAACAAATTTTATCTATTTTATAAGTACAATTTTATAGTTTTGGCAAATACATATATCTCTATAACCTTCATTATTCTTAAGATATAAAATATTACTATTGCCCTAAAGTTTTGTTGATTCTCTTTCTAGTCCATTCTTACTTATTAGTAGCCCAGCCAAAGAAATACCTGCCTTTACTAACAAAAAAGACTTATACTTTTTATCATTGTATACAAATGAAACTATACAATATATTATCTTGTTTTGTTTGTTTGTTTACATTCACCCATATTATTGTATGAATCAGTAGTTTGTTCTCTATCATTACGAAGTAGTATTTCATTTGTAGTTTAAGAATTAAAATACAACTACCATCTAACCCAGGAACTTTACTTAAAGTATTTATTTATATAAAAGAAATGGAATCAAATATCCACACAAAAACTATTATTATATTTAAATAAATGTTCAGTCTTCTTGTTAGTATCTAAAAACAGAACTCACAAAACTGGTCATTAACAGATTACTTAATAAAATTAATATATATATATATATATATATATATATATATATATATATATATATATATATATTACAGTGGAATACTATCCAGCAATAAAAAAGGACTATGAATAATATTAAATATATATACACATTTTAGTTAACATGTAACTACATTCAAAATGAGAATCTATATTGATCCACATTTACATTTAACTAGTGCTTATTGTTTTAGTATTAAAGAGATTGCTTCAATAATTTATCTCTTCTATCTACTAGTTAAAAAATAATTACAGCTCTAGTTGGATGGTTTGGTTGGTTAGAACTTCGTTCCACTATGCAAAAGTTGCTGGTTTGATCCCCAATTAGGGCATATATAGAAACAGATTGATGTTTTTGTCTATCTCTTTCTCACTTCCTCTTTCTTTAAAAATTAATAATTAAATTAAAAATAAATAAATAAATGTTTTCCTTCCAATATTTTGGGCATTATCTAAATTTTCCACAAAGTCTTTGATAAAATAAAAAAGTTAAAGTTTTTATTTTTGTGCAAATATAACTTAGTATTGTAGATAAGAAAAAAAACTATCTCCCAAGTTACTTTTTAAAATCAAATTATAATAAAAAGATACGAATCATAGAGATTCACATCATTTTTAACATTTAACACTTGTTAATAATATTAACCACATGTAAAATGCCTCTATGACTATGGTTGAAGCCTAGAATTCACCTGTACATATAGAAAGACCAGGTTCATAAATATGACCATTCATAAATAACAATTCACATGAAAAGTTGAACAATAATTTGCTACTTAAGATGTAACAGGCAGGTCTTAATTATTTGATTATTTTTTGTTATATATTAAAGAATATTTAATCAATTATATACAAATGTTTGAATTCCCTCCAAGTCATTTCCATATGGTGAACAAATAACACAAAAACCTTGCATCCAACATCAGAGCAATGAAAAATGTATTCTAAATATTTGCTTTTTATATATCATAGAAATTTTTTTTATGTATTGCATTAAGATTTATTGCGTTCGTTCATCAACTCAATCACTCCATCAGTGGGGATTTATTGACAATTGATGAGGGATCTAAATAGACACTTCTTTAATGAAGATATACAGATGGTCAATAGACTTATAAAAACATGCTCAATCTCACCAATTATCAGAAAAATGTTAATTAAAACTACACTGAAATATCACCCACACCTGTCAGAATCACTATCATCAATAAATCAACAAACAATAAGTGCTGGTGAGGATGTGGAGAAAAGGGAACCCGTATGCACAGTTGGGAACAAAAATTGGTGCAGCCACTATGGAAAGCAGTATGGAGTTACTTGAAAAAAAAAAATGGAACTGCCTTATGACTCAACAATTCTATTTCTGGAAATTTATCTGAAGAAACTCAAAACACTAATTTAAGTAAAATATACATATGCATGTTTACTGCAGTATTATTTACAATAGCCAGAATTTGGAAGTAGCCAAAATGCTTATCAGCAGATGAGTGGATAAAAACTGTGATATGTGTACACAATGGAATATTACTCTGTTATTAAAAGAAGGAAATCTTACCTTTTATGACAGCATAGATGGACCTGGAGAGCATTATGTGCTAAGTGAAATAAGCTAGTCAGAGAAAGACAAGTGCTATATGATTTTATTCACACATGGAATCTAATGAACAAAATGAAATAACAGCACAAGAAAGACAGACTCATAAAGAGAGAACAGGCTGACAGCTGTCAGGGTGGGGAAAGTGTTGGGAAGTTGTCCTGGGGGTGAAAGGCTTTAGAAAAAAAAGAAAGAAAGAAAGAAAAAAGAAAAAAATACTTATGGGCAAAAAACACACACAAAAAAACCAGAATAGTGATTGTGGGGGAGGGGAATAGAGAAGGAGATGAAAGAGATAAATGTTGATGGGTGGAGTACTGACTCAGGGTGGTAAGCACACAGTACAGTGTACAGATGCTGTTATGGAATTTTGCACCTGAAACACCTGTAATTTTGTTAGCCAGTGTTATCATAATAAATTCAATAATAAGGAAATAAAAACATTATATACATCAATACTTACAAACATTTTGAAACATTGATATGTCTTTCAAAGAAAGTTCAGCTTTGTCTTTCCCAATATTTTCATTGTTTTCAGTGGTAGTTCTATGCCTTACCAAATCAAGAAACATCCTGTGTACTTAAGTTCCTGTGAAATGTCAATTTCTTATTAGATATATAATTGTTTTTAATCTGAACATGGCTGTCATTGCCAATATAAATAATATATAAAAATTAGAGATAAAAATTTTCTTTTTTCTTTAATTATTATTATGATTATTTTGAAAGAGGCAGGGAGAGAGAGAGAGACAGGAACATCGAGCTGCTCCTGTATGTGCCTTGACCAGGGAATCAAACTGGCAACCTCTGTATTATGTGATGATGCTTCAACTGAGCTATCGGCCAGAACTTAATTATTATTGATTTTTAGAGAAGACAAAGAGAGGAAGGGAGAGGGAGGAGAAGGGAAAGGGAAGCATTCGTTTGTTCCACTCAGTCATGCATTTCTTGGCTGCTTCCCATGTTTGTCCTGACTGGAAATCAAACCTGCAACCTTGTTTCCAGACGATGCTCTTAACTTACTGAGCTAACCATCAGGGCCAAAAAATTTCATCTGTAAGAATTCATGAAAGTAAAATAGTCATACCATTACTTTGGGCTTGATAATATTTTAAGTTAGATATTTCCCAACCATTAGTTTATAATTAAAGGAACACTTTGATGTTGCTCATCAGTCCAGCATTATATGACCTATTAAGGTTCTGTGATCTCTCTGCCCCAAATATCATTATTTTCTTGTTCCTCTGTGGAAGAACTTGAATGACACCAGCTAGATATTTTCTTTTTTTCTTTTTTTTTTTTTTTTTGTACTTTTCTGAAGCTGGAAACGGGGAGAGACAGTCAGACAGACTCCCGCATGCGCCCGACCGGGATTCACCCTGCACGCCCACCAGGAGGCGATGCTCTGCCCCTCCGGGGCGTCGCTCTGTCACGACCAGAGCCACTCTAGTGCCTGGGGAAGAGGCCAAGGAGCCATCCCCAGCGCCCGGGCCATCTTTGCTCCAATGGAGCCTTGGCTGCGGGAGGGGAAGAGAGAGACAGAGAGGAAGGAGGGGGTGGGGGGTGGAGAAGCAAATGGGCGCTTCTCCTATGTGCCCTGGCCGGGAATCGAACCCGGGTCCCCCTCACGCCAGCCCAACGCTCTACCGCTCAGCTAGATATTTTCATATTGTCATTTTCTCATCAAATAACATCAGTTTATTACTTTTTTTTTTAATTTACAGTGATTAAAGCCTTTAAGCAAACTCTTGGCCAATACAGCAAGAATTCATAGAAGAGTAGTGTCCTTAACATGTTCACCAGTCCAAGTTGGCCCCAACACCATGCCAAGTCCCTGAAAAATGTAACCCAGCCACAGTTCAGTCTGTTAGGAGCTGTCACAGGAGCAGGAGTCCAGGAAAAGTCCACATCCAGGAAAAGTCCGCATGGCACTGGAAATGTTGTCACAATTCTATACTTTGCAGCTCACGTCCAAGTCCCAATGACCGCTGCTTCTAGCTGGTAATGATTCAGGTACACTGGAAAAGCCATCCGCAGCATGTGTGGATATGGAGCTTCTGTTCTCCTGTGCCTGGAGAGATGAGACCAGGTTGCTTTTCCCTGGAGCTCTGTGACTGTGGCTTGGTAAAGAGAACCTTGGGATACACTAAGCTGGGTGACAAAGGTAGATTCATAAGAGAAGTTGGCAAAAGGGGGAAAGAGAGCTCTAAATTAGGAGTAGATCCAAGCCTGAAATATGAATGGGGCATTGAGGTAGGAGGAATAAAGGAAACACTATATATTAAACAAAGCAGCAGAAAATAGGACTATTAACACCCACAACAGAGATCTTCAAGGGAAGAATAAAAAACCTGACTATTCAGGCAAGACATAGTTAAGTGGCCCTTGTGCATATGAGATCAGTTTACCTGCTTCTTGGAAGAAATACCCTAGCTCGTCCACAGTGTCGTAGATGGGGCCAATGGCCCTGGGCACCTTCAGCCTTCAGTGGCAAAGCCCAGCTTTCTGGGCAAGGTTAGGTCATAGGTAGCTGGAGCAGGGCTGGAAGAGACTGAACCCTCCCTTAGAGGAGCGAGGGGGAAGCCTACCTTCCAGTGTCCCTGTTTCCTCACAGCAGAGGCATGTAAGTCTGGCAGGCTTTAGCTCAATGACCTTCCTTTCCACTATTGAAGCAAGACCCAGCTGGCATCCTATGAGACCCCTTTGGGGTGTTGGAGCCTTTAAGGGTGTATCCTAAAAGCTGGTAGTTCCCCTGATCTCTATTGGGCGTTTTCTGCCTCTTGGTACCTTAAAAGCCAAGCTCAGAAGATCTCGCTAAGGGGTTTGAGGATCCCCATTCACCTATATAAATCTTTTCCATATATCTGGAGCTATTTGGAAAAAGACAAAACAGTGTTATTAGCTGGATCAAATAAAGAAGGTAGTAGTTTACAGGAGAAAAAGATTTGGCATCTCCTGTTCATCAGCATTCAAAAGAAATTTATAATTTTTTTAAGTAAAAAGCATGATATGGTAGACCCATAGGAGTTCCAGGATATGACTACCCCTTTTTAAATTTTTTTAAATTGACCTTAAAATATTTGCTTGGTACACTTTAATAATACCTTAACTTTAAAGGTTGTAAGAATGACAAAATACAGTAAATGCTTTTGTTCCATATGTAGGAGCATTTTCAGTTTAACCAGATTAGGAAATCCAATAATAGAACAATGCATACAGACAATGAGATATAACATGCTTAGCAGCCTTTCCTGTTCTGACAGAGGTTACTATAAATCCAGAATATGTATCCACTGTAACATGGACATAAGACTGTTTGCCAAATGAAGGTATATGAGTGACATCCATTTGCCAAAGTTGTCCTGGTAGGGGCCCTTGAGGGTTAACTCCAAATGAAGGGGCAGATTGTAGTATAGGACCGCTTGGACAGGATTTCCCAATCTGCCATGCTGCTTCCCGAGAAAGTTGAAACTGTTTACAGAGGGCTGCAGTGTTCTGGCGATGAATAGTATGAGTCTGAATTGCTCAATCTGTCATGGTTGCTCCAAATAATTTTCTTTTGGGTAGCTTGATCAACAAGGGCATTCCTAGGCCCTAGCTGGTTGGCTCAGTGGTAAAGCATCAGCCTGGCGTGCAGGATTCCCGGGTTCGATTCCCTGCCAGAGCACACAGAAGAAGTGCCCATCTGCCTCTCCACCCCTCCCCCTCTCCTTCCTCTCTGTCTCTCTCGTTCCCTCCCACAGCCAAGGCTCCACTGGAGCAAAGCCGGCCCAGGTGCTAAGGATGGCCCCGTGGCCTCTGCCTCAGGCGTTAGAATGGCTCTGGTTGCAACAGAGCAACACCCCAGATGGGCAAAGCATTCCCCCCTGGTAGGCGTGCCGGGTGGATCCTGGTTGGGCATATGCGGGAGCCTGTCTGACTGCCTCCCCGTTTCCAACTTCAGAAAAATACCAAAAAAAAGGGCATTTCCTTGTGCTAAAGCTCCAGGGAGCATGGAGTGAGCTCGAGTATGTTCTATAAAACATGGAGCTCTATGTTGACATACAAGTCTTTGAAGAAGGAGGAACTGCTGAAATAGTTCATCAGCATTTGTCCCTAAGACAGCAGTCTTTATAGTGGAAACACCATAAGTAAATATTTGCTGTCTGTATATAGATTAAAGGGGGAATATGGCAAATGCTGAAAAGCCATGATAATGGCATATAATTCTAGTCTTTGAGGACCAAAATCCCCGATCAAGCATCTGAGTACTGACTAAACCGTTAGGACTGACAAACAACCCTCCCATATTTTTCAAAACATCTCTACCTGCAAATTAAGTGGCCATCCAGGGAGCACATAAGGCTTAAAAAATCCAGAATAACCTTCTTAATCTTCCCAATGTAGAAAACTAGAACTTTGTTGAGGGGATTTACTCTGCCCTATACCTTATAATTCTGTGGCTGCTGCATGAGTGGGCCAGGAAGGAGGCCAATGTAGCTTAGCAATAACAGATACATCAGCTCCAGTATCTAAAAGTCCTTTAAATTTATGCTCATGTATTGTTAGTTTCATTTCAGGGCCTTCCTGACCTATTTTTTTTTTTAAATCTAATTGGCAAAATTCGAGGAGCCAAATCACCAATTTTCTTGGGGCCCCTTTTGCAGGATGTGGCTTCAGAAGCAGAATTAGCATCCTTATACTATTCTTCTAACTGCCTGAATTAGCCATGAGACACATTAGATTATTACTTTTTAACACCATTCAGTTTACTTTGTAGAAACAAGTAAACATATTGAGTTTGCATCTGTAATTTATGATAATATTAAGTGTTAATGATGAATGCATATTTCATTAGATAATAAAGATTCATAGAAAAAATTAATCAAATTAAAAAAATATTGTAAGGTTGTTGGATAATGGGGGATGGTCACATGGGGAACTCAGACCCGCGAACTTTGGCTAGGACTGCCCACAACCAAGCACGCCAAAGGAGGCTTCACAGGAACTGTTTGGTAAAAAGCGACCGTCTGCCAGCCAGTGAGATTTCACCACATCATGTTAGCCTGACTTCCCTAGAGGGACCCCTTTAAATATCTCCCATGCGGTTTAATCCGTGCGACTTCCCTGGCCTCCATCTGGCTTTCATCTTTCCTCCGGACCAGGGAACCTTGCCAGGCGGGATTCGCTATACTCAATAAAGCCTTTTGCTATTCCACACTTGGTGGCTCCGAGCCCTCTTCCTTCCTTCTCGGCGGGGAAAAATACCTTACAAGTATATATGCCTTATAGTATTTCCAGACAAACTGTTAAGTATTTATTTTAAAACTATGAAATTGTTTGTGTTTAATATTAAAGATATCAGTAAAAACATATTATGAAAAATGCATATCAATGTTCAATATTTCAATATACAAAAAGGACCTACAAAATTCAAAAGCTTTCTTTATATTTTTTAATTTATTATTTTTTAAATTTTTATGACTTTATTTGAGCCAAACTGATGAAAATTACTGGGAAGCAAAATTTCAACAAATTGAGAATATGATCTGGAAATGGTAGTTTTACCACTTGCTTTATACATCAGAATCAATGGGGAAAATATAAGGGAGTTACATGAAATCTACTGGTAATAGATGAGGGAGATGGGAGAAAGCAGAGGGAAAATCTCTAGGATTGAATTTAAAAAAAGGAATAGACACACTTCTTTTACAGGGGTTGGTATAGAATAGTTAACAGTTAACAATTAAAATAATAATAATGAGGGGATTTGCAGTCTCTGCTCTGGTCAAGTGGTTGTGCTTTGACATTTCAAAGGTCTTTTTATCAGCTATGCTAAAAAGCTTTCTTTTTAAAACATATTTAAACGCTTTTAAAAGTAATGGCAGTGGCTGTTTCTGATTTTTCTTAAGATTAGCAGATGTCATAATTGAAAAATTGAAAGTAATCTATCCATCTACTCAGTCATTCATGAGTTATTATATGTAAAGAATAGTTATATCTGTTGGTTTACTATAACCAATCAAGAAATTTATTAAAATATACATCAAATTGCTTCATGTGATTACATGGTAATAAGTTCAGGCCTTATTATCTGTACAGATTATGGCTTTTAAGGTTAGGATAAGATATGGTTATTATTATATATCCAGTTTCACTTTGGGTATATATAACTTTCAGTCAATGAATCATTACTTATCCTTAATAGGATGACATATTAGTTCTAGAGTCACCTTTTGTTTTGTTGTTGTTGTTTGTTTATTTTTTAATTTTTCTTGAAATTAAATTTAATGAAATGTCATTGATCAATGACAGGCCATAGGTTTCAGGTGAACATTTCAATAACATTTGACCTGTTTATTATGTTGTGTGCCCATCAATTAAGTCAAAACATTATCTGTCTCCACATATTTGTCCCTTTTTAATCTCCTTTCCCTGATTACAATTTCACTGTTATCTATGTACATAAGTCTCAGTTTTATATCCCATCTATGTGTAAAATCATATAGTTCTTAGTTTTTTTCTGACTTGCTTATTTCACTTAGTATAATGTTGTCAAGTTCCACCTTTTGATTTGATCTTGAGGAAAATGATTATTTGGCATGAGTGTGAATATGTATTACTTATAATTGTATAAAAATGTGTGTGTATGTGAGCATAAGTAATGTAAAAACATGAAATACTATATATGAATATTATATATGCATTTATGCTTATATGGGCATAATGCTCATTATGGATATAATGATTTATCTATTTAAAAGTAACTAGATAACAGCATTCTGTTTATGTCGTTAGAATCATTAACTCGATTTTACATGAATGGAATGTGAAATAATATTAAAAAATAAAAGTCTTATGCACACATTGATTATTAACATAGATTTTCATCAGAATTTATTTATTTATTTATCTTGAAAAAATCTATTTTTTAATATCAAATTATTTTCTTGATTGCAAAATAACTTTTACTGCTTGAATTTACCGTACCTTTTTTTTTTTTTTTTTTGTATTTTTCCAAAGCTAGAAACGGGGACAGACAGTCAGACAGACTCCCACAGGCGCCCGACCGGGATCCACCCGGCACGCCCACCAGGGGCGACGCTCTGCCCACCAAGGGGCGATGCTCTGTCATGACCAGAGCCACTGTAGCGCCTGGGGCAGAGGCCAAGGAGCCATCCCCAGCGCCTGGGCCATCTTTGCTCCAATGGAGCCTCAGCTGCGGGAGGGGAAGAGAGAGAGAGACAGAGAGGAAGGAGAGGGGGAGGGGTGGAGAAGCAGATGGGCGCTTCTCTTGTGTGCCCTGGCCGGGAATCGAACCCGGGACTTCTGCACGCCAGGCCGACGCTCTACCACTGAGCCAACCAGCCAGGGCTCGTATCTTAATAAGTGAGTTTATGATAATCTTAATTATATGAGATTACATTTTTATTATTTTGTTACTTTTCTATAAGATTTTAAAAGTATTGTAAAGTATTTTTTGCAAAATATATATGTAGTATATGCACACTGGTGAACTTTGTAAAAATGCACAAAAGCAAGGAGACATAACCAGTTATACATTTTATGCTCCAGAGGAAACCAAGTTTAATAGAATGAATTTTTCTCTTTTTAAAAAAATTCATATGATTACATAGAGATTATACATTTCTATCATTTTAAAGATTTTTTACATAATTTCTTTTATTTTTAGAAATATTTCAGACATTCATAATTTTCACTTTAAATGCAAAATAGTTGATAATAAGAAAACATTGCCAAACATAATACACTGACCCTTTGCCCCATATGCAGACATCAGCCTTTGGTTATTGCTTTTAGGTAATTAGGTAAAAACTAAAAAAGAACTTAAAACAATTTATTTCTCTCCAAAAAAAACAAAGTTGAGGTATTCTATTTAACAGATGTATGATCTCAATCCAAAGTGGTTTCTCTGTTAATTAACAACCTCGCTACATGCTATTCCAAACCTTTTCTTCTAAAGCAGATCTTTGTTAGAGCAGATGTTCATAAAACTGACAATATTCCTTGATCATCATAAGGTTGTAAAATAATATTGAATGTCATCTGTAATTGAAAAAATAAAAAAAAAATTAGCAAATTAAAAAAAATTATATTAAAGTTGCCACAGAAATACATTAGGGCTAGTACCAGACCACACAGAAGATATGATGCAGCAAGAACCTTTAGAGGGCACTTGGGGGCTTTCTGTACAGACCCTGAGCCACCTGGCCTTCCAGTCATAAACCCACTGCCCACCAAGGAAAGCTGGCTTCTGTGCTGATGGCCTGAAGGACCAGCAGTTATGCCAGATTCTTCAAATAAGAATCTTTTCTTCTTTCTTTATTTCTCTCTTTCTTTCTTTTTTATTTTTGTTATTGAGAGAATAGAAAGAGAGAAAAGTGGAAAGCATCAACTCAATAGTAGGTGCTTCTCGTATGTGCCTTGACCAGGCATGGCCAGGGTTTCAATCCAGTGACTTCAACATTCTAGGTCATTGCTTTTTCCATTATACCATCACAGGTCAGGCAAGAAATCATCACATTTCTCATCAACTGCACTTGGAGCTGGATGTCAGACTCCTTTCCTTATATTTTTGTAAATTAAAAATCTGAAATCTACCCTGGCCGGTTGGCTCAGCGGTAGAGCGTCGGCCTAGCGTGCGGAGGACCCGGGTTCGATTCCCGGCCAGGGCACATAGGAGAAGCGCCCATTTGCTTCTCCACCCCTCCGCCGCGCTTTCCTCTCTGTCTCTCTCTTCCCCTCCCGCAGCCAAGGCTCCATTGGAGCAAAGATGGCCTGGGCGCTGGGCATGGCTCTGTGGCCTCTGCCTCAGGCGCTAGAGTGGCTCTGGTCGCAATATGGCCACGCCCAGGATGGGCAGAGCATCGCCCCCTGGGGGGCAGAGCACCGCCCCTGGTGGGCGTGCCGGGTGGATCCCGGTCGGGCGCATGCGGGAGTCTGTCTGACTGTCTATCCCCGTTTCCAGCTTCAGAAAAAATGAAAAAAAAAAAAAAAAAAAAAATCTGAAATCTGGCCTGACCTGTGGTGGCACAGTGGATAAAGCATCGACCTGGAAATGCTGAGGTCGCCGGTTCGAAACCCTGGGCTTACCTGGTCAAGGCACATATGGGAGTTGATGCTTCCAGCTCCTCCCCCCTTCTCTCTCTCTGTCTCTCTGGTCAAGGCACATATGGGAGTTGATGCTTCCAGCTCCTCCCTCCTTCTCTCTCTCTGTCTCTCCTCTCTCTCTCTCTCTCTCTCTCTCTCTCTCTCTCCTCTCTAAAATGAATAAATAAATAAAAATAATTTAAAAATCTGAAATCTAGAATTGTAATTTGAAAATAATGCATATCTATAGTGTGTATATTTGAAATTATTTTAAAAACATTTTCAACTTAAGAAACTATAATGTTTGAAGATAAAATTCAATGCATATTTATTAAGCAAAATCAGAAAACATGAATGCCTAACACAAGACAAAATAAAATACAAGTGGACTTCTGAAACAAGATAAAATAGCACAGTGAGTTTATGCTTCAGAAATACTTTCTGTTCTAAACATGGCAAAATAGCAGCTATCTTATAAAAAGAAACAATAAGAAATAAATATTCAGAATCAAATGAAAAATAAACATTTTCCAAGACCTAGAAATGCAATGGAAATATAAATCTGTAAAAAGTTTGTAACTTCAGATTGGAAGTTTGACTACTTTTATGAAAAATTAAATTATAAACACTCATCATTGATGTAAGACCTAAGTCAAACTCACTGAAACTGAAAAATAAACAAACAAATAAAACTTAAGTACTGAGTGGAACTAAATCTTACTGCAAAATATAGACCCACAGATCCTGAGTCAGGCAACCTATGTCTCTCTCACTGCAGTTTGTACAGAGAGAAAAAAGAAAGAAAAGAAAGAAAAGAAAAATAGGAAGTCATTCCCTGTAAAAGAGTTTACAGATTATAATTTGAAAACATATTAAGAGCTCTAATACTGACAAAATAATCAAAATTTATATTGCAATAGAATCTTTTCTACATAAAAGTCTGTAAAAAATCTTGCAAGTAAAAATTAACTATTCAAATTAGTCATGCAGAAGAGGTAAACAGACAAACAGCTCAATTTAAAACAATAGGCAAAGGACAAAAACATCAAAAAAGATATATAAGAAAACAACAGTAATATAAAATGTTGCTCAATGACATTAGTTATCAAGGAAATGCATATTAAAACCACAATAAGACACCATTTCAAATGCACAGAATTGCCTAAGTTAAAAAAAGCACTAATGACAAATGTGAAGACACAGAATATCTAAAACTCTTGTATTCTATTATGGGAAGTGTAAAACATACAACCATTTTGGAAAGGATGCTTTCAGCCTGTTATAAAAGTGAAATATATAGTAACCATATAATCTAAAAATGCAATCCTTAAAATTTATACACACATACACATTGCAACTTTATTCATGATAGCTCAAACCCAGAAACATCCCAAGTATGAATCAACTGGTCTATGAAAAAATACAATTCAACACAACTCAGCAATGAAATAAAACAAGCCATTTATCCATAGTACAACACTGACAAATGTAGTATATGCAAGGTAAAAGTCAGAAACAGGAGAACATATAGTGTGTGGGTCAATTTACTTAAAAATCTAAACTGGGCAAAACTAATCTATTATAATTGGAAATAAAATCAATAGTTGCCAAAATGGTAGATGGTTAATTGAATGCAAAGTGTTATAAACACCAAGAATAAAGTTTTTGGTATAGTAGAAATATTTTAGTTGTTTAGTGTGGTGTCATGTGGTGGTTACGTGTATGTCCACTCATTAAAATTTATTAAGCTATACATTTAAAATGTGTGCATTTTGTTGTGTGTAAATTATGGCAAGATACAATTTATTTAAAATAAAAAGGAACAGAATTGAAGAAACAATAACAAATTAGTGATACAATACTACTTCTATAGTGTTCTGTAGTATGGTAGGAAAAGCTAATATTGACATCATATAGGGATGAGCTGAAAGAGGCAAATACATTGAAGAAGAAAGAGTATGAGAAGAGAATGAGAGAAAGAGGAGGGCTGTAAAGAGGGAGAGGGAGAACAGGATAGAGGAAAAAGAAAGAATAAAAGGAAGGAAGGAATAAAGGGAGGGAAAAAAAGAATGTAAAAAATAAGAAATAAAAGAATGAAAGAAAGAATGAATGAAAGAAAGAATGAATGGAAGAAAGAAAGCAAGAAAGAAAATAGAAAGAAAGAAAGAGAAAGGAAGAAAGAAAGAAGAAAAAATGGAAGAAAGAAAATGAAAAGAGAAAGAAGGAAAGGAAGGAAGAAAAGAAAGAAATGCCTGCCCTATGGTAGTATAGTGGATAAAATGTTGACCTGGAATGCTGAAGTTGCTGGCTCAAAACCCTGAGCTTGCCCTGTCAAGGCACATGTGGGAGTTGATACCTTCTGCTCCTCCCCCTCCCTCTCTCCCTCTCTCTTTCTCCTCTGCAAAATGAATAAATAATAATAAAGAAAAGAAAAAAAAAAGAAAGGAAAGAAAAGTTGAAATCATAAAGCATGAGTACATGAATTAAGAGGTTTTAATTTTTTTAACAAGAGTCTAAGAACAAAAGAGATGAGCAAAGCAACAATTGAAGTGATACATACTGAGAATCTTAGGGAAATGAACAAAGTACAAATCCTCAGTTTAAAAACACACTCTGAGACAAATAGCATAAATACAATCAAATCTGCACTGAAAGCTATTTGATAGAACAGCAATTCAAGAAAACTAAGAGATAATAAAGGGTTGAAAGACAGATTACTTATAAAAACTACAAGCAAACACACAAAAATATAGTGAAGTCATTTCTTCAAAACATTTTTGCAAATAAACACACAAAGTATCCAGCCTACAATTTTATACCTAGTCATGTTATCATTCAAGAGGCAGAACAGAATAAATTTTTAATGATTCAAGGGGAAAAATAATTTAAAATAGAAAAAAACATTTGAAATGACACAATAAGTTATAAAATTAAGCTTGTTTTAAAAATGTGAATTTTTTCTAAAATGATACATTGGGGAATAATTTGAACATAACACGACTCTCACGTTTGCTTGATTTATCCATGAGAAACACTAGGTAATACAGAAATTTACACGAAGCTAAATCAAGCCACATGTACAAAATCTCAAATGTCCATAGGCTCCTTCAGTATTATAAGCAACTTCCATTCATAGCTGTTTTTACAGCTTTCCATCTTGTTTCAGATAACCCCGATTCAACCAATTCACAATTCACAAGCTGTAACCCTTCTTACAACCATTTTGGCAAGCAAAATACAGGAATACAGGTCTTTTTCTTGGAAATATAATATTTATTATAGATTTTATGTGTTTCTGAAACATTAATTAAGTATAAAACTTAGACACCATTTTTATATTAGGCTCCTATCTTTTTACATATATCACTGAGAAATTGGATGCCATTCAACAAATTTTATGGATAAAATTGATGTACCATTTTAAGTAATGCAGTGCATTTTAGAAGTACACATGTAACCTGATGGCAGAACTGTTTGTAATTAATTTCAGTACATAAAAGATGAAAAAGAATGTTATGGAAAAAAGAAAACAAAACCAAAAAATGATAAAATGTGTTCATAAATATCATTAAATATTGACTGATGTTACTATGTCTATAACTTAATTTATCATGTTTTATCATTGTTATTAAAATATAAGTGTATGTATTAAACTAAACTATACTTCACTGACATTGTGTATTTCTTATTAGAAATTTATCATATTACTAACTGCATGAAGAGAGGAATTATCAAAAATTCCATACTTGTTTTCAGCTACTTAAATTGTCATTTTGTTCTTAATTCTGATAAACATCAGTTATTTTGTTAATTAGCAATACAAATATAAGAAACAGGTTTTTTCTTATTTTGTGTGTTTTGTCCTCTAGTTGGATAATAGTGTGCTCATACAAAATACTAGAAGGATAGATGATGGATTGTTCAAGAGTTTTTCTGTGTCTCTTCACCGTAGGTTTGACTTGAGTTGGTAGCTGTTTCTTTCAATTGGAGTTCATTACCTCCTTCACTGTGGCCTCCTCCTTCTGATCTTTTTTCTGGGTTTCATTTATTGCTCTTTTCCCTGCTCTAGTCAGCCAAAGATAATGATAGTTCTTCTTCTGCAAGCCCCAGTTTATGACACCTAACCCACACCTCATTTTCATGTTTGTAATCAGACCCATTGTAAATAAGTCCTTTTTAAATTGTGCTCCTCTAAATATATACTCCATTTCTGATTGGAAGCTGTCTGATACAGAAAGTGATAAGTGGGAAAACGCTGTAGGAAACAGACTCAAAAATTGTTTTCATGAATTGAATAAATGTGTACTTGAGGGCAGTAGAGACAATCCTCTTGCTAGTGATATGAGATAGGACTCATATAATTCTTGCTGAGTGTTGGTGACATTATTACTCAAATTATCACTGGTGGCATCATGAGATACAGGGCAGATGGGAGCAATAATAGAAAAATTGAGTGGCCATGCAGGTTAGTCATTATGGATAAAATAATTTATAAAATCTCTGTTCTCTGGTTTCTTTTGAATTTTAAGAGTCTGCACTGGAAAGACATACAGCGACAATACACATGACAAAAGTCCACCTGTGAAGCATTGAAAGAGTCCCAATCTCCTGCAGCTACACGGCTGAGGGCAAAGCCTTGTCCGACTGTGGAATTGCAATGCTGACTGGTGTTCAACTTAAAGAACCTCACAGTGAGGTAAGAACACTGATTGAGATGGAGACAGAAGTAGGATGTGAGATGCGGTCATTTGGACATATTGAATAAAAACTGTTAATGTAGTCATTTTCCTCAACTTGCACATAAGATCCTCTCAGTGACTACCCTTAAAACTATAGATTATTGAGCTGATGATTTATTTTAGGATGCATTTCCATGTCCTCTGATTTTAAGTCCATAATATGAGTTAATTCAAATATTATTGACAAAAACAGATAAAGACTGATCTTCTAAGTTATTTACAAAAAGCTGGGACAAAACAATGGCAAACTATGAACCAAGTGGAAATGCTGGGTCTCCCTGAAATAGTACAAATGAAAGGTTTTAATAATTCAGGGAAATATAGATACTCAAAAAGATTTTCTAAGGAAGTTTCTCTGTACTTCCTTAATCATCATCTCCATGAGGGCACTGAGAGAAGAAAAATCATTCCTGAGGAACTTTATGGTACTTGCAGATCATTTCATCATGACATTGGGTGACTATTCAGTGAGATTTTATTCCTAAATTTAGTGGGAATAATGAGATCCCAGAGTAGCAGAGTCATGCAGGACTGTTGCTTCTCCCTCACAGAGGAGATGAGTGTAATTACAATCAGAGATCAAGGGAACAGGGAGCTCTCAGATTGTTTTGATTCACAGATATCTTGGTGAATGGCTGATTAAACACAGGATTTCTAGAAATAAAATAATGAGTAGCTTACTAAGATTCTGTATGGAATATATTGGAAAAAAACTTTCTAATGTGTTGGACAGAAATATAACTGAAATCATTACTGTGGAGATTCATACAGTCTTTTTATACTCAGTTCACAGACCAATTCATAGACTGAGAGACAGTCTAATGATTAGTATTTCAGGTCTATTTTGGGAAGTATTTTTTAGTGCACCCTCAGATGTATACTATATATCTTTTTCCAAGACAAATCTGTAATAATGTACTAGAAAGAGGGAAATAAAAGTTAATTTCCAAATTTTTAATTGAATTTATTGGGATGACATTGATTAATAAAATTAAATGGGTTTCAGATGTATAATTCTATAAGACATCATATATTGTATTGTGTGTTCATCACCCCAACCCATCTCCTGCCATCACAATTAATCCACTTTACCCTCTTGTAATCACCATATTGTTCTCTGTGCCTATGAGGTTTTTAGTTTTCTTTTTTGCTTAATCCTTTCACCTTTTCCACCCATTTGCTCCATGCTCTCCCTTCTGACAGCTGTCAGTCTATTCTCTGTATCTATAAGTTTGTTCTGTTTTGTTTTTTAGTTTATTTTGTTATAAGTGAAATTATATGTTACTTGTCCTTCTCTGACTGGTTTATTTCACTTAGCGTAATACTCTCTTGGTTAATCCCTGCTGTCACAAGTGTTAATTATGTCTGAATTTATCCTGACTCTTAGAGAACTAAATTAGAGTATGATTCTCTAGATGAAATTTTAGGAAGTTAGAGGTTAGGTCAAATTTTGAATATAGCATATTTAATAGTAGATTTGATAAAATTATCAATCTTTTCCATAATTACTTTGTTGCAAAAATGTATACCTGAGACAGAAATAAATGACAAAATCTTTACATTGCTTCCTGATACTTGGAGTGTGACCTCATGATAGGAAAGGTCAAGTGGAAGTTCTTAGGAACTTACTATTCAGTCTTCAAATTTTCCAAACTATATGGTAGCCAAGGAGCTGAAATTACATGGCCTTCGTGAACAGTGGTTTTTGGTTGAGTTTACACAAAAAGAAACTCCTGTGGGATATTGAACAAAGGAAGGAGACTGAATCCTGGTAACAACAAAGGTTACTATGATGGGCTTTGCCCCTTAAATGCTTCTCTCAGAGCAGTCTCTTCCCACTACCTCTTTGTTCGGCGCTCTTCTTTTGACTGTGGGTTCCTGCACCATCCCTTAGCTTTTCTCTAAACTCCTCCTGCTGTAGTCTCTGTCATTAGTTGTGTTTGTAAATGAAGCTATTTTCAGTATGTTAATTAGATCACATGTTGTTTCCTTTTGATACAGTGTTACAAAAGGGACACTACATAATACTGAAAAGAGTGAAAAACAAATATCATATATGTTATAAATATATATACACTTAACAAGAAAAGCTCAAACTCTAAACCAAAAATCTATCCAATTATGAAGATTAAAATAAATTAGTATACTTTTTTCAAACTTCTCTATCAGAAGCTGCTGAATCAAATTGACAAAAGGGTAAAAATATAAAAGTTACAAACATCATAATTAACAATGGTATAAAAATCCCTGCACTCCAGAAATAAAAATGTGTAATTTATGACTACATTTGTAAGGCATATAAAAGTTGTCATTCACTATTTTCAAAAAATATATATTTTTTCAATAGAACCCAGAAATAAAAATTTAGTCAAATACATCATGCATGTTTAGAAATGGAGAAATAGACTCAAAGTAAATGCATCTAAATTACAAAGAACATGAACTGAAAAGAAACTTGACTATGAAAATGTAAATAAAAATTAAAACAGAAGCAAATAATATTTTAATATTAAATTTATATATGCATATTTAACTGTATAAAAGTAATATAAAATAATATATAGAGAAAGCAATATACTAACCTACTTATATAAACAATAGAAAAGCAAATATGATTAGATAATGTAAGGATTATCTACAGAATTTAATTTCCATGATTGAATTAACAAAAATATGTAGAACTCTGCATCCTATTTTTAGAAATTATATCTTCTTGGTTGCTTATGGAATGTTTACAAAAGTTAAAAACTTTACAATTGGTATTAAAAATTCTGAAACAATCAAAAATACTTACTACAAAAAGAAGAAAACAATTTGGCCCTGGCCGGTTAGCTCAGTGGTAGAGCATCGGACTGGCGTGCAGAAGTCCCGGGTTCGATTCCCGGCCAGGGCACACAGGAGAAGCACCCATCTGCTTCTCCACCCCTCCCCCTCTCCTTCCTCTCTGTCTCTCTCTTCCCCTCCCACAGCGAGGCTCCATTGGAGCAAGAATGGCCCGGGTGCTGGGGATGGCTCCTTGGCCTCTGCCCCAGGCGCTAGAGTGGCTCTGGTCTCAATGGAGCGACGCCCCGGAGGGGCAGAGCATCACCCCCTGGTGGGCAGAGCATCGCCCCTAGTGGGCAAGCTGGGTGGATCCGGGTCGGATCCCGGTCAGGCGCATGCGGGAGTCTGTCTGACTGTCTCTCCCCATTTCCAGCTTCAGAAAAATACAAAAAAGCAAACAAAACAAAACAAAAAAAAGACAAAGAAGAAAACAATTTAAAGTGCAACAACATATACAAAAAATAAATGATGATAAAAGTATATTGAATATTTTGTAGTGAACAAAATATTAAAATAATAAATAGGAACTTTTGGGGAAATTTAGCTAAAGTGATAATTCAAAAGAAATTCATAACCTTAAATGTTTATGTTTTAAAATAATAGTTTTGAATTAAGCATTCAATATCAAGTATACAAAGAGAAGGGCAACTTCTCTTGTAGAATAGACACTATAAAAATAGAGAATACAGATAGAATTGTTTTGAACATAAATTAGTAAAATATAGAACAAAAGATTTTTTCTTTGAAATAACAATAAAATAAACAATCAGAGGTTATAATAAACAATAATTAATAGAGCACAAATGACCAATATTAAAAATAAAAATAGGATATAACTAGAAATACCAGCATAGAATTTTCATTAAAATAATGTAAATATTAAGAATATTTCTTCACAATTTACACATTGTATATCAGATGCATTAGAATAAAAAATAGTATTATTAAAAAAGAAACAAAACATTCAAAACTGAAGGTTTAAAAATATATCTTTGGCCTTCAGTTTAAAAATTTTTATTAGTAAAAGCAAAATAAAACATGTAAATGATATGTAAAAAAGCTGATTAATTATACTAACATAGTCTATTAATAAATAATTTCAATGTATAAAAAGGTAACATTAGAATATTAATGATCAGATATAGATTGTAAAAATTGTCAGTACCTAATCCTCAATAATATTATTAATAATATTGCAAATGTATAAAATAACTATTGCCAGTGAACAGAAAAATAAATGAAGAAAATTCAACTGAAAATTACAAAACAATAATGAATTGAAGTTTTAAAAAGAGGAATTAAAGTGACAAACAATTACAGTATTTGCAAAGATAATCTTACTAGTGAACCAGATAAAAAAATTGAAATGCACCTGTTGGCTCTGGCCGGTTGGCTCAGTGGTAGAGCGTCGGCCTGGTGTGCAGAAGTCCCGGGTTCGATTCCCGGCCAGGGCACACAAGAGAAGCGCCCATCTGCTTCTCCACCCCTCCCCCCTTCCTTCCTCTCTGTCTCTCTCTTCCCCTTCCGCAGCGAGGCTGCATTGGAGCAAAGATGGCCCGGGAGCTGGGGATGGCTCCTTGGCCTCTGCCCCAGGCGCTAGAGTGGCTCTGGTCGCGACAGAGTGACGCCCTGGAGGGGCAGAGCATTGTCCCCTGGTGGGCGTGCCGGGTGGACCCCGGTTGGGCGCATGCGGGAGTCTGTCTATCTCTCCCCGTTTCCAGCTTCAGAAAAATACAAAAAAAAAAAAAGAAATGCACCTGTTGAGTTAGTGAAATTTGGAAAGAGATAATATTTGGTGTGTAGAAATGGGAAAACAAATATTTTATTTTTTCTTTCTTGCTGTGAATGAAAGAACAGTCTTCATTCTTCTCTAGCATGGGGCATTATTATTTTTTTAAAGATTTTTTTTACTTAACTGATTTTTGGAGAGAGGGGAGAGAGAAAGAGAGGGAGAGTGAGAAAGCGGGGAGAGAAACAGGAAACATCTACCCGTAGTAGTTATTTCCTGTACATGCTTTGACAGGACAAGCCCTGAGATTCAAACAAGCGACCTCAGGGCTCTAGGTCAGCACTTTATTCACTGCACTATCACAGGTCAGGCCAGCGCATTATTAAAGTAAGTATACTTAGGTCTATCAAAATCACTCTTGGATAATGTAGCAAATGCAAACTCTCATATAAGTTTTAGGGTCACAAGCAAAAAGATTTTGTAATAGTTCTAGCTCTGTTTATAATAGCATAAACTCAGAAACAATATTCAATCTTATACTCTCCTTGAGTTGAACAGAGAAGTCTTTCCTCATCTGTGTTAACCTTGCTTGTGTACATATTAATATATCTATCTACAAGTCAAGTAGGTTTTTAGTTTGTTCTCAATTCAATCAATGGGCATTTAAAAGTATTAAGATATAAATGATTGGGACAGTTTTCTTGCTTGACCTTTTAATTATCTACTGAGGAAACATTGATTAAGTATTCACACAAAGCAAGAGCCACAAATAATGCTTTACAAAATCATGCCCTACATTTTATTTTGTCCTTATTTTTCCTATGTCTTCTTATCAGAAATTTCTCAGTTCTTTTTTAAATTAAATTTATTACGGTGATACTAGTTAACATCATTACATGTTTCAGGTGCCCAATTCTACAACATATCCACTGTATTGTGTATTTACCCCTCAAGTCAAATAAATTTTTATTAATTCTGAATAATTTTGTAGACATAGAGATATAACAAAATTATTCAGAATATGTAATTATCACACATTAAGTGAAAAATTTTCAAAGGTTCAAATAATTTGAAATTGGCAATGTTACAGAATGTCATTTGCAAAGTGCCTTATAAAGCAACTTTCACAGGTAACCATGTGTACATTAAATTACACAATCTTGGTAATTGAAAGCACAATAGAAATTAGACTGACATTTCTGGGCAAATATTACTAATGCTGTGTGTGTGTCTGTGTGTGTGTGTAATGTATGTTGTTAAGGAAGGCTATGATAAGGGGATAAACTTAGTTATTAATTCTATTGCAACCCTTCATATTCTGTACTGCTGATTTTGTGTGTGTGTGTGTGTGTCAGAGACAGAGAGAGAAAATGAGATGAGCAGATAGGGACAGTCAGGAAGGGAGACAGATGAGTAGCATCAATTCTTCATTGTGGAACCTTAGTTGTTCACTGATTGCTTTCTCATATGTGCCTTGACTGGGGGCTGCAGCAGAGCAAGTGATCTCTTGTTCAAGCCAGCGATCTTGAGCTTAAACCAGATGAGCCCACGCTCAAGCTGGCAACCTCAGAGTTTCAAACCTGGGTCCTACGCATCCCAGTCCAACACTCTATCCACTGTGCCAGCACCATTTCAGGCTCGTATATATTTTAATTGATATAAAGTTATTACCAGTGAGTTCATAATTTGTCTTGCATAAAGGTATCATTGTTTTTCTATAACTCACTCTTTGGTATGCAGATGGAATTATCTAAACATTATCTTCTATGGTTAGTGGTGTTTTATCTCATTGACTGGTCACTGAATGGAGGTTAAGAAATTTTTAGCATGGAATCAATCGCTCTTGACTTGTTATTATCAGTAAAGAAGATTTAAGCCACAAAAATCTGTATGTATGGCTGGTGTGTGGTCTCTGTAATGATATTCTATTTTCATAATCTCATGTTCAATTTGTTGTAGATATTTAAAAGAGGGAATTAGTCCCACTCTAATTGATCTGCATTCTCATCAATACATGGGACAATTCTACAGAGACTCATACTTGGCCTTTTCCATTATGCCAATTTCATGCCCTTTTAAAAACCTGGTTTCTGACTATGCTTTATGATAATACAGCTATGACAATGGTGTTCTCATTTACTGCGTTTATGATAAAGGTCATGCATTGTCTCTGAGGAACCCTTAAGGACTAAATATGACTTCGAAGCCTGGAAATATTTCAGCTACTAAAAGTTAAATAGTCCCTTTTAATAAAACATTCACAGCTTAAGGATATTGGAAAGCTTTGGGGGAAAAAACTTCCTGTTTAATTGACCATATGAAGTCTCCACTTGAACTCATTTGCCCTATTTTATGGATGTTTTTGTCATTAGAGCTTTTAAAGAAGATAAGTTCAGAAGAAAAAAAGATATACGCAAATAAACACTATAAATATCCTTGAAATTTGCATTTGTGGGTTAGTTAACAACCTAATAGTTAAATGACAGCCAAAAAAATTCTGTAGGCATGTAAGATTTTGACAGATTTAAATTTATGTAGCATCTTTGGCACACAGTATAAATAAGTAAATAAAGAGAAAACAATCTATAATGCACAAGTCCACTGCAAATTGTTATGTATACTAAGAAAAAGGGATGATTGAGCCATCTGTAAAGAGAAAAAATATCTCATTTACAAGTGTTTAAAATTTTGAAAATTAAATATATTTGTCACCTATGTCTTGGTCAATTTTTGTTGGGGACCAAAAAGCCAACAGGGTTTTTGTGGTTTAGATTTTTGAGGGACAGAGGTGTGAAGAACTAGCTGTAAACTGACAGTCTGCCCAACCCCCACCTCACTTGCTTGATTAAATTGCAAAAGGCTAAGCCTTTCCCCACACCTCCATGTTAGCTTATATTCATCCTACCTCCTATGCTTCCCTGGAAAGACTGGAGGCAAGTTTCTTCTACCCTGTTATGTGTAAAGTTAAGATGTTATGTATGGTGGGGGTGTTCTGCACTTGGTAAAATTATTGGATTGCCTTGGAAACTTAATCAGAGGTCTCACTGATTTGCTAATGGCCCACTTTGTCCTATAAATAAAGCAAGATGCGGTTTTTGAGTGCTCTCTGTTTCTGCTATCAGCTTTGCAGAGCCTTCTTGAATCCATTTTTTAATTCTTTAAGCACATTTTCTTAACTTAGCACCGTTCCCACTCAGGACCTAGAATTATTAGTCATCCTGGTTCACGACAAGTGGCACTTGAACAGAGACCTGAGTAAGGGAAAACTAAACTAAAGGCTGGTGACGGAACTCCCTAGGTGTATGCAGTAGGTAAAATTTTTGAGTAGAGTTTTGGGGGAGAGTATAATCAGGAGAATAAATTATGGGACAGTTAGGGTCATGTAAAGCCAGTAGCCACGACCACCATCACATCCACCTGGCCCATGCAGGTTCTCATTTGATTCAGACAGATGGTAATGAAACAACATAGCCAAGAACTGGTGGGCCGTTAGTTTTAATCCTAGCTTGCACCCAGCAGGCAAGAAATACACACAGTGGGAAAACACTTCCCTTTCCATTCAGGGCTCCCAAAGCCACTGACTTATCCAAGTTTACTAGAATCAAAGGTTTCTACCTCACCAGCCTTATTCACTTCTGTTCCCCATTTCTTCCTCTCTGCATGAAGTCTGCACAAACTGACTTCTCCTTCAGCACTCTGCCATCTTGACTGCTTCTCCTCTCCTCTACATGGCCTTTCTCTGCTCTCCTCCAGCATAGGCTTCTATGCCCCATTTTATAGTGTAGAAATCAAAACCTTTAATTCAATATACAAACAAAGAAGTCTCTGATACAAAGTCACTTATCTGAGGCATAATGGGATTCCTCTTGAGAGTGCACTACCCCATACCATGCAACAGTCAAGGGTGTGGGGAAAAGCTTAGTCTTAAAACTAAGCCTCAGGCTATAACGACCCTGCTTACAGCCTGTCCCTCACACCCAATGGAAACTATAAGTGAGCAAACATATATATCATATTTACAAACTTATTTGACCAGCAGGTAAAAAGTGAGAGACCTTTTTCTTTTTATGCAAATGTTTTTACTTGAGGAGAAAGTGTTGTTTGATCAGAGTGAGGTAGAAACAGAAAAATGTAAATATGAGAAGACCTTGGAGTCTGAGAATGACTGGAGATAATAAAAATGTCCCAGCTGAGGCTGTTTTAACCTTTGCATCTTGGCAACCCTCTGCTCTTTATTATGCTTATCAGGTTGCTCCCAAGGTCTTTGTCTCAGACCTTTGGAGATTCCCACTCTAACAAGGTTTAGATCAGGCTCAAGATATAAGGGATTAAATCAGAATAAGCCTTGATATTGGAAATTCATATATGCAAAGTCATGCTATTGCCATAGTGCATAAGGGGAAGCTTCCAGGATACTTTGATAAAAGGCAAAACAAACAGAAAAAGGAAGGTTAGGGAAGTACTTCTGCCCATGGATCTTGTTTTCAATGTGGGGGTGTTGGTAAAATAAGTTTGCAAATATGATGTGTATGTTTGCTAGCTTATAGTTTGCATTGTGTGTGTGTGTGGGGGGGGGGACAGGCTGTAAGCAGGCCAGGTTGTTATAGCTTGAGGCTTAGTTTTAAGACTAAGCTTTTCCCCACACCCTTGACTATTGCATGATGTGGGGTGGTGCACTCATGAGGAATCCCATTATGCCTCAGATAAGTGACTTTGATTCAGAGACTTCCTTGTTTGTATATTGGATTAAAAGTTTTTATTTCTACACTATAAAATGGGGCAGAGGAGCCCATGATGAAAGAGAGCAGAGAAAGGTCACATGTGAAAGAGGAGAGGCAGCCAAGATGGCGGAGTGCTGAAGGAGAAGCTAGTTTGTTTTTTAATTGTTTTATTATTATTATTATTATTTTATTTAATTAACTGTGTTTACATAGATTCTAGGGTCACCACGAATGCATTCCCCCTCTCCCATATTCCCCTCAACATCTCCCTTGCCGCACTCCCCACAGCGCCCTGTACCCTTCCCTTCAGGTTTATCCCATCCTATCATCCCCTTTTCCTCTGTCCACTTTTCCTCTGGTCCCTTTGATCCCTCCTCTGTGTCAATTCCTATCCTCAGTTCTCACTGTTCCTTGGACTCCTCAAATGCGTGAGGTCATATGCCATTTTTCTTTCTCTGCCTGGCTTATTTCACTCAACATAATAGTTTCCAGGTCCATCCATGTTGTCGCAAAAGGTAATATTTCCTTTTTTTTTCATGGCCTCATAGTATTCCATTGTGTATATGTACCACTGCTTTTTAATCAACTCATCCACTGATGGACACTTGGGCTGTTTCCAGATCTTCGCTATTGTGAACAATGCTGCCATAAACACGGGGCGCATTTCTTTTTTTCAGTCAGTGATATGGTGTTCTCGGGATATATTCCTAAAAGTGGGATGGCTGGGTCAAAAGACAGATTCATTCCCACCAGCAGTTCAGGAGGGTTCCCCTTCCTCCACATTGTCGCCAGCACCTATCATGTGTTGTTTTGTTAATGAGTGCCATTCTGACTGGTGTGAGGTGGTATCTTATTGTGGTTTTAATTTGCAATTCTCTAAGGATTAGTGATGTTGAACATTTTTTCTTCTGTCTATTGGCCATCTGTATGTCCTCTTTGGAGAAGTGTCTATTTATTTTTTTGTCCATTTTTTGATTGGATTGTTTGTCTTCCTGGTATTGAGTTTTACAAGTTCTTTATAAATTTTGGTTATTAACCCCTTATCAGATGTATTGTTGAATATGTTCTCCCATTGTGTGGTTTGTCTTTTTATTCTGTTCATATTGTCATTAGCTGTACAAAAGCTTTTTAGTTTGATATAGTCCCATTTGTTTATCCTTTTATTTCACTTGCCTGTGGAGATAAATCAGCAAATATATTACTGCGAGAGATGTTGGAGAGCTTGCTGCCTATGTTTTGTTCTAAGAAGTTATGGTTTCACAACTTACATTTAAGTCTTTTATCCATTTTGAGTTCATTTTTGTGAATGGTGTAAGTTGATGGTCTAGTTTCATTTTTTGCAAGTAGTTGTCCACTTTTCTCAACACCATTTATTAAAGAGACTGTCCTTACTCCATTCTATGCTCCTGCCTCCTTTGTCAAATATCAATTGTCCATAAAGGTGTGGTTTTATTTCTGGGTTCTCTGTTCTGTTCCTTTGATCTATACACCTGTTCTCATGCCAATACCAAGCTATTTGGAGTAGAATGGCCTTGTAGTATAACTTGATATCAGAATGTGTGATACCTCCCACTTTATTCTTCTTTTTTAAGATTGCTGATGATATTCGTGTTCTCTTTTGGTTCCATATAAATTTTTGTAATATGTGTTCTATATCTTTGAAGTATGTCATTGGTATTTTAATTGGTGTTATATAGAATTTATAAATTGCTTTAGGTAATATAAACATTTTAATGATGTTTATTCTTGCTAACCATGAACATGGTATATGCTTTTAATTGTTTGTATCTTCCTTGATTTCTTTTATTAATGCTTTATAATTTTCCGAGTACAAGTCTTTAACCTCCTTGGTTAAGTTTACTCTAGGGACTTTATTATTATTATTTTTACAATAGTGAAGGGGATTGTTTCCTTAATTTTTCTTTCTGACAGTTTATTGTTGGTGTATAAAAATGCCTCTAATTTCTGTGTATTAATTTTATACCCTGCCACTTTGTTAAATTTATTTATCAGGTCAAGTAGTTTTTTGACTGAGACTTTAGGATTTTCTATATACACTATCATATCATCTGCAAGTAATGATAGTTTTACTTCTTTTTTTCTAATTTGGATGTCTTTTATTTCTTCTTGTCTGATTGCTATAGCTAGGACTTCCAGTACTATGTTGAATAAGAGTGGTAAAAGGGGGTACCCCTGCCTTGTTCCTGACCTTAAGGGGATTGCTTTTAAATTTTGCCCATTGATTAAGATGTTGGCTGTGGATTTGTCATAGATGGCCTTTATCATGTTGAGGTATGTTCCCTGTATTCCCACTTTGCTGAGAGTTTTGATCATAAATGTGCACTGTATTTTATCAAATGCTTTTTCTGCATCTATTGAAATTATCATGTGGTTTTTCTCCTTCCTTTTGTTTATGTGATGAATCACATTAATTTATTTACAAATATTGTACCATCATTGCCTCCCCAGAATGAATCCCACTTGATCATGATGTATGATTTTTTTCATGTATTGCTAGATCCGGTTGGCTAATATTTTATTGAGAATTTTAGCATCTAAGTTTATGAGGGATATTGGCCAATAATTTTCTTTCTTTGTGTGTTGTCTTTGCCTGGTTTTTGAATCAGAATTATGCTTACCTCATAAAAGAACCTTGGAAGACTTCCTTCCTCTTGAATTTTTTGAAATAGCTTGAGAAGGATAGGAATTAGTTTTTCTTTAAATATTTGGTAGAACTCTCCTGTGAAGCCATCCAGCCCAGGGCTTTTGTTTTCTGGAGTTTTTTGATAACTATTTCAATCTCATTTGTTGTAATCAGTCTATTTAGGTTTTCTGATTTTTCCAGATTAATTTTTGAAAGATTATATGTTTTAAGAAATTTGTCCATTTCACCTAGATTGTCTAATTTTTTGGCATACAGTTCTTCATAGTATTTTCTTATAATATTTTGTATTTCTGTTGTGTTGGTTGTTATTTCTCTACTCTCATTTCTAATTTTATTTATTTGAGTCTTCTTTCTTTTTTTCTTGGTTCATCAATCTTGTTCTTCCTTTCAAATAACCAGCTATTGTTTCTTTAGCCTCTATGTCATTTATTTCTGCTCTGATCTTTATTATTTCCTTCCATTACTATCTCTGGGCTTTACTTGCTGTTCTTTTTCTAGTTCTTTTAGATGCAGGGTTAAGTTGTTTATTTGAGCTTTTTCTAGCTTTTTAAAGTATTCCTGTGTGTTATGAACTTTCCTCTCAATACTGCTTTTGCTGTGTCCCATAAATTTTGAGTATTCTCATTATCATTTATTTCTAGGAATTTTTTTATTTCTTCTTATAGCTCTTTGTTAATCCATTTGTTATTTAACAGCCTACTATTTAGTTTCCATGTGTTTGAGAATCTTTGAGTTTTTTGTTGTGGTTGTTTTCTAGTTTCATGTCACTGTGATCAGAGAAAATGCTTGATATGATTTCAATCTTCTTAAATTTGTTGAGCCCACTTTTGTGCCCTAACATGTGGTCTATTCTAGAGAATGTACCATAATTATTTGAAAAGAATGTATATTCTATTGCTTTAGGGTGAAAGTTTGAAGATACCTATTAAATCCAGTTGATCTAGTGTATCCTTTAAGTCTGCTGTTTTTTTTGTTAATTTTCTTTCTTGAGGATCTATCTAGTGATGTTAGTGGGGTATTGAATTATAGAATTGCTGTTGATCTCACTCTTTATATGCATCAAAGTCTGCTTTATATATTTGAATGCTTCTATGTTAGGTGCGTAGGTATTTATAATGGTTATATCTTCCTGTTGGATTGCTCCCTTTATCATTATGTAGTAATCTTCTTTATGTCTTACGATAGCCCTTGTTTTAAAGTCTATTTTGTCTGATATAAATATTGCTAGCCCAGCTTTTTTTTCATTCCTATTTGCTTAAAATATTTTTTCCATATTTTACCTTCAGGCTATCTGTGTCTTTTGTTTTAAGGTGTGTCTCTTGTAGACAGCATATGTATGGGTACTGTTTTCTTATCCATGCAGCTACCTTATGTTTTGATTGGATTATTTAATCCATTTACATTTAAGGTTATTATTGATATGTAGTTGTTTATTGCCATTTTATTCTTTAAAGCTGTATTCGTCTTGTCTTT
Organism: Saccopteryx leptura; assembly: GCF_036850995.1. Taxonomy (NCBI): domain Eukaryota; kingdom Metazoa; phylum Chordata; class Mammalia; order Chiroptera; family Emballonuridae; genus Saccopteryx; species Saccopteryx leptura. The sequence continues at coordinate 236,502,528 of NC_089505.1, read as the reverse complement.
TGCTATAATCATTTCCCACTTTGATCTGTTTACAACAAGCCCCTTAACATTTCCTGCAGTATTGGTTTGGCTGTAGCGAATTCCTTGAGTGTTTGTTTTGTTTTGTTTCTTTGAAACTTTTTATTTCTCCTTCAATTTTAAATGAAAGCCTTGCTGGGTAATATAGTCTTGTTTGTAGACTCTTGTTCTGCATTACTTAGAATATTTCTTGCCTTCCTTCTGGCCTCAAGTGTTTCTGTTCAGAAGTCGGATGGCATGCTTATGGGGCCTTCTTTGTAGGTGATACTCTTTTTATCTCTAGCAGTTTTCAATATTTTTCTCTTTATAACTTGGCTTAGGTATTTTAATTATGATGTGTCTTGGTCTAGGTTTCTTTGGGTTTTTCTTTAATGAGGTTCTCTGTTCTTCTTGAACTTGTGAGACCCTTCCCTTCATCAATTTAGGGAGGTTTTCAGCTATGATTTGATTGAATAAAGTTTCTATCCCTTGTTTTTTCTTTTTTTCTTCAGGAACCCCTATGATGTGGTTGTTATTTCTCTTCATGTTATCACAGAGCTCTCTTAGAGTTCCCTCAGACTTTTTGAGTCTCTTTTCTTTTTTCTGCTCTGCTTCCATGCCTTCATTCATCTATTTCTCCAACTCGCTGATTCAATCCTCAGCTTCATTCATCCTGCTTTTAATTCCTTCCATTGCAGTCTTCATTTCTGATATTGTGTTTGTCATCTCCGACTGATTATTTTTTAATATTTCAATGTCCTTTTTTATACTTGCTATCTCTTTATTTAGTTGTTTGTAATGACCATCCATTGTTGTTCTAAGATCCCTAAGCATCCTAACAATCATTATTTTAAACTCTGCATCAGAAGATTGGTTATTTCCGTATCACTCAGTTCATTTCCTGGAGGTTTCTTTTGTGGTTTCATTTGGATTGCACTTCTCTGTTTTCTCATTATGTCTGTGTGTTTGGGTGTGTTGTTTGTAGAGCTAGTTGAGTCTAGACTTGGTATTGTCTGCCTCCAATTTTCACTTGTGTTATTTCTAGGTCTTCTTGGGTTGGCATCAGCTGTTATTTTTAATCCACTGTCTGATTTGGTTTTTCTAGTAAAGCCACTTTATTTTTTTGTTTTTTGGTGTTGTTTTTTTGTTGTTTGTTTTTTTTATACAGAGAGAGTCAGAGAGGGATAGATAGGGACAGACTGACAGGAATGGAGAGATGAGAAGCATCAATCATTAGTTTTTCGTTGTGACACCTTAGTTGTTCATTGATTGCTTTCTCATATGTGCCTTGACCGTGGGGTCACAGCAGACTGAGTAACCTTTTTCTCAAGCCAGTGACCTTGGGTCCAAGCTGGTGAGCTTTTGCTCAAGCCAGATGAGCCTGTGCTCAAGCTGGCAACCTCAGGGTCTCAAACCTGGGTCCTCTGTATCCCAGTCTGATGCTCTATTTACTGCGCCACTGCCTGGCCAGGCTACTAGAACCACTTTGAAGTCTTGATTTGTTTGTTTTTTTCTCAGTTTTCTTAACATGGTGGTAGTGTTGTTTACTGATCTCAGCAGGGGGCTTATTTGATACTGTATCCAGGAATGAGGTGGGTGTAACCTGAGACTCTGAAGGCCTGATCTGCCAGGTACTCTCTCCAGGGACGGTGTTCTTCTCAACTGCAGTAGGAGGAGGTGTATCTCAGGTCTCCATGGAGACCTGAGTCATTGCCCCTCCTCCCCACTTCTTGTTTTCATCTGTGTCTTGTTGCACTGATTGGAGCTGGAGAGATGTCTGGAGATGGGTCACCCAGAACCACTTTCGTCTTGTATTCTGTGGAAGGATCAACCCATCCCCCAGCTATGGTTGCCTCCAGCACTGGATGAGTCAGCTTCTGAGGTCCTCCCATGTATTCCTCTGCCCATCACTGTCTGTCTCCCTCTCTCCCCTTTCCTTTTGGAAGACAAGCCAGCCCTTTCAACGCACCTAGTTCCTAGGTCTCCAGGTAAGTGGCTGTGAGCAATATTTTCTGCTCTTTTCCTTGGAATGAGAGCCCTTCTGAGCTCTCAGCCTCAACCCCCCTTCATTCCTGGAAGCAGTGGAGACCCATCACTCCTTTGCACTCCCTACCAGTCTTGGTGTAGCTTTTTCTTTGCTCCTTATTTTTTCAGGGTTGTTCTGGTAGTCCAGAGTTGATTATTCACACTGATTGTTCTTAAATTAATTTGTAATCCAGTTTGGTGGTGTGATCTGGGAGTCTGTGCCTCTGCCTACTCCACTGCCATCTTAAGGTTCAGGAGAAGCCAGTTTGTGCAGAGTTTGTGCAGAGAGAAGGAGATGAGGAACAGAGGTGAATAAGGCTGGTGAGGTAGAAACCTTTGACTCTAGGAAATTTGAATAAGTCAGTGGCTTTGGGAGCCCTGAATGGAAAGGGAAGTGTTTTCCCACTGTGTGTATTTCTTGCTCTCTGGGTGCAAGCTAGGATTAAAGCTAATGGCCCACCAGTTCTTGGCTCCATTGTTTTATTACCATCTGTTTGAATCAAATGCGGACCTGCATGGGCCCGGCGACTGTGATGGTTGCCGTGCCTACTGGTTTTACAGGGGATTTGGAACATTTTGCTGAAGGTTTTCCTGCTCCTCCTGAATATCGGTCTTGGCCTCTTCCTCAGTTGTGGCCAACTCCTGGGGATCCGGACCACTGCCCACGTTGTGGGAGGGGGAGACATTGGGCGAACGACTGTAGATCTGGGTGTGCTGCCAAAGAGCAGGTGATTCAGGAAGGTGGACAGCAGAGGCTTCTCTGCCTCTGTCAACTAAGTGCCACTCATTTAAAATTGAGGTAGAAAAATCTCAGCATAATCAATCTGAACTTCCAGTTGCAGCAGCTATTGGAATATGAGAATAAATAGAAGATTCATGTATAGAAAATGTTGGTCAAATAAGTTTGTAAATATGATATATAGGTTTGCTTGCTTATAGTTTGCATTGGATGTGTAGGACAGGCTGTAAGCAGGCAGGGTCATTATACCCTAAGGCTTATTTTTAAGACTAAGTCTTTCCCACCCTAAGTGACTTTGTATCAGAGGCTTCCTTGTTTGTATATTGGATTAAAGGTTTTGATTTCTACACTATAAAATGGGGCAGACCAGGGGCTTTCTCTCTCTTGTTTCCTGAGATTAGCATTAGAGGGGAGAGCAGAGAAAGGCTACATGGAGGAGAGGAAAGGCAGCCAAGATGGTGGAATGTTGAAGGAGAAGCCAGTTTGTGCAGAGTTTGTGCAGAAAGAAGGAGATGGGGAGCAGAGGTGAATAAGGTTGGTGAGGTACAAACGTTTCATTCTAGGAAACTCGAATAAGTCAGTGGCTTTGGGAGCCCTGAATGGAAAAGGAACTGTTTTCCAACTGTGTGTATTTCTTGCCCACTGGGTGCAAGGATTAAACCACCAGGATTAAACCTAATAGTCCACCAGTTGTTGGCTCTGTTGTTTCATTACTGTCTGTCCAAATCAAATGCGAATCTGCATGGGCCAGACAGCTGTGATGGTGGCCATGCCTACTGGCTTTACAGAAAAATTACAGCTTTTTTTATTCTTATCTAATTTTCTTTAATGTTTTAGCTACAATCTTCTGAACTATCATTTTATTTCTTTCCTATTCCTTGCCTGGAAATCTGGGGGGGGGGGGGTTAGAGTGAATCAGTCTATAAAATTTTCATGCAGCCAACCAAGATTTTTTTCGAGAAATTTTGATTAGTCTGATTCATCTTTATTCCCTCTCAAAAAATGCCCTAAAATCAGGCAGGCATCTTTCAAATCTGGTTGTGCTCTGAAATCCCAGGTTTCTCCCTGATTTGTCTAGTTTGTCTGATTCTTGTTTCAGTTTAGTTTTTGTTTAATGTTGTCTAAAATGTTTTTCTAATGCATGAATTAAGTTCTTCCATGCAAAAATTGGAAATGCTGGCTCTAATATTGAAAAAATAAAATGGTTACATCCGTACATTTTTTTAATTAGAACTTGTAAGGTGCACTCATTTAAATTTTAATAAAATTGAATGTGGAACCTAAAGACTTACTAATTTGGCCAAGCTGCCAAAAGCTGCAAGCTGCACACTGCAAGCTGATAGTCTTGGGGCAGCCTGGTTTTGCCTAACAAAAGTATAAAAGAAATTTTTTTTATTTAGGAAGATAACAAAATCCATATTAGATTTTTTCAGTCTTAATGTGCTCTTTAAATTGCCTGTTAATTAATAGGGTAGAACTGTTTTGAAAAATATTGGAGTGTTACTTGGAAAAGCATTTACTATATTTTTTCAGACATTTAGGATTAACATAAGGATAGGTATTTTTTAAATTCTTCAGGGTCAAGGCATTATAAAGTGTGCCCAGCATATACTTAAAGGTCAATTATAAAAAATAAAAAAGGGTGAGTCATATCTTGGAACTTTTTCAAATCTTCTTTATCATCCTTTTTACTAAAAAAAATTTTTTGAATGCTGATGTACAGGGCCATTCAGCAGCCAAGAGACTCCGGAATCCTACTGTTGCAAAGTACCTGTACCTCACTTCCATGGTTTATGTAGAGACACCAAGTCCAGATGAATTTTGAAGGGTTTTATTAAAGGAGGAGATTTATTAAATATGCTGGCCACATACGGCTGACACAGATGCATTGCAGTCCCAAATCATGTGTGCCAAATACATCTCAAAGGCTGCATTTATACCCTTGATTAAACACATTTTGGGGGAAGGATGACATCATGACACAATTGTTAACAGGCCCACAACATTTGTTTAGGATATACACAGAACATTAAAACTTTCAAGGTTGCCTGACCTGTGGTGGCGCAGTGGATGGAACTTCGACCTGGAGTGCTGAGGTCGCCAGTTTGGAACCCTGGGCTTGCCTGGTCAGGGCACATGTGGGAGTTGATGCTTTCTGCTTCTCACCCTTCTCTCTCTCTCTCTCTCTCTCTTTTCTCTAGAGTTGAATAAATAAATAGATAAATATTTAAAAAAAAACTTTCAAGGTAACACAATTAAAGACATTAACAGATCTTTCAGTGTCCATCTCCCCTCCCTTACCTAAAGGTATGTTACTCTCAGGATTCCAGTAAGGGAGGAGGAACCACAATCAAAGTAGGGTGGTATATAAATTCTGTCTCCCATTGAAAGAGAAAAGAAGTTCCTCAGTTTACCTTTATTCTATATTTAAAACTAAATGACCTATTGTTCTTGCAAGCCAGAAATTTCTACATTCTTCTCTGTTCCCTCCCCAAAGAAAGGATAGGACAAGAAAGCCTGTCCTTTCCTCTTAAAATATCAATATTAATTTTGCAGCTTTTAGGTAAAAAAGCCTTCCCTGTAATGCGATGGAGGGACCCGCTCACAGGAATCTGGCAAGGGCCAGGCCCTGTTCTCTTATGAGGCTTAGGATATGTATGTATTTTTCCTAGGTCTCCTGAGGCTCCTTGGAGGCTTCCTGAACATTTTTAAGACACCATGAGCCAGGATGAGAGATTCACGTCACAAGAGCAATTGTATAAGGCTTACTTTACTATGCCCTCATCTCTTTCTCTGTTAAACCTGTTACATCTGTCAAATCTTAGCACACTCCAAACCTCTTTCCCCTGCAAATTCCTACCCTTCTTTATTTGATCCAGCTGCTATCACTTCCTTGTTTTTTTCTAGTCAGCTCCAGAGATATGAAAAAAGTTTATATAGGTGGAAGAGAACCCTCAAACCCCTCAGTGAAATCTTCTGAGCATGGCTTTTAGGTCTATAATGACTGAGAGGAACAGGAAAAGGCAGACAGAGCCCAAAGAGATCTGGCAAAATACCAGCTCTTGGCATATGCCCTTAAAGGCTCCAATGCCCCTAAGGGGCCTCATAAGCCTCCATCAGGGCCCTGTTACAAGAGTGGAAAGGAAGGTCATGGGGCTAAAGCCTGCCTGGCTTCTTGGCCCCCGCCAGGGCCATGCCCTTTCTGTGGGAAAAAGGGACACTGGAAGGTAGGCTACCCCCTTGCTTCTCCAAAGAAGGGTTCAGTCTCTTCTAGCCCTACTCCAGCCACCTCTGACCTAATCTTGCCTTGCCTGCTGGGACTAGACATTGTACACTAAAGGTGCCCAGGGCCATTGGCCCCATCTCATGTCACCTTAGATGAGCCTAGGGTAATCATCCAAGTAGCAGGTAAGCTGATCTCATTTCTTATAGACACGAGGGCCATTTACTCTGTCTTGCCTGAATATTCAGGTTCTGCTCATCCCTCAAAGATCTCAGTTGTGGGTCTTGATGGTCTTATTTTCTTCTGCCTCAATGCCTTGTGCCTATTGTAGGCTGGGACCTACTCTCCAAATTCAGAGCTTCCCTCTCTCTCTCCTTTTTGGCCATTTCTGTTACAAATTTACCTCTACCACACAGCATAGTGTGTCCCAAGATTTTCCTCACCACCCTATGGCTGCAAAGCTCTAGGGAAAGGCTCCTTGGGTTCATCTCTCCAGATTAAAGAAAACGGAAGCTCCATCTCCATACATGCTGCTGATGTTTCTTCCAGTCTACCTGAATCATTGCCAGAAATCCAATATTAACATTAAGTTTGAAACAAAGCTTAAGGTGCTAGAAGCAGTGGTCATGGGACTTGGACACTAGCTTCAAAGTGTGGGAATGTGACAACAGTCCCAGTGCCTTGTGGACTGTTCCTGACTGTGTGTGACTTCTGCTCCTTGGGACAGTTCTCAGACTGAAGCAGTGATGGTGTCAACATGGACTTGGTGAAATTAGATTCATATGTTAAGGACATTAAAAATTACAAAGATTTTATTTTAGATCCTGCTGTATTAGCTAAAATTTTGTTTGATTATCTAGAAGACTTTAATTCTTTCATTGTATTAAGACACTTGTTTTGGTATCAGTTGGTATTGGCTATTGTAATTTTGTGTCTATTTTATATTTTTTCATTCTGCCTCCAAATTGGAACATGGGAAATTAGATGAGTATAAATCATAGCACACAAATTGAAGTTAAAAAATAGAAAAGGGGTAGCCTGATCAGGTGGTGGTGCAGTAGATACAGTGTTGAACTGGGATGCAGAGGACCCAGGTTCGAGACTCTGAAGTTGCCAGCTTGAGCGTGGGTTCATCTGGTTTGAGCAAAGCTCACCAAGGTCGCTGGCTCAAGCAAGGGGTTACTTGGTCTGCTGAAGGCTCACGGTCAAGGCACATATGAGAAAGCAATCAATGAACAACTAAGGTGTCACAACAAAAAACTGATGATTGATGCTTCTCATCTCTCTTCATTTCTGTCTGTCTGTCCCTATCTATCTCTCTCTCTGACTCTCTCCCTGTCTCTGTAAAATTAAAGAAAGAAAGAAAGAAAGAAAGAAAGAAAGAAAGAAAGAAAGAAAGAAAGAAAGAAAGAAAGAAAGAAAGAAAGAAAAGGGGGATATGTTGGAGACCAAAATGTCAACAGGGATTTGCGGTTTAGATATTTGGGAGACATAGGTGTGGGGAACTGGCTGTAAGCTGACAGTCTGCCCAACCCCCCACCTCACTTGCTTGATTAAGTTGCAAAAGTTTAAGCCTTTCCCCACACCTTCATATTAGCTGATACTCATCTTACCCCCATACCACTTGGGAAGACTGGAGGCAAGTTTCTTCTACCCAGTTTTATGTAAAGTTAAGATGTTATGTATGGTGGGGGTATTCTGCACTTGGTAAAATTCTTAGGTTGCCTTGGAAACATAATCAGAGATATCATTGATTTGCTAATGTTGTTTTACAAATAAAGCAAGATGCGGTTTTTGAGCACTCTGTTTCTGCTATCGGCTTTGCAGAGCCTTCTCGAACCCATTCTTTAATTCTTTAAGCACATTTTCTTAATTTAGCACCATTCCCACTCAGGACCTGAAATTACTAGTTACACTAGTTCACAACAAATTTTCCCTACCACTTTCTTTTAATAGGTAGTAGTTTAACTATCTGATTTCCTATAGCAAGCTTGGAATTATTATTGCTAAGGTATACATGTGGTTCAAAGTGATATAACAAATAAATTGAAAGACAAAATATCCTAGCTCTAAAATTTTCACACATATGATAATCATTAAATCTAATATAAAAATTGAAGGAAATAAAAATGAATTCCTTGTAGTTAGAACTTGAAAATGAGCAAAAGAAAAGAGATGTGAATTAAAATATTACAATATACATTTCAGTAGACTGCAAAATTAGCAACATGTGGTGTTGTGATAAACACATGGTGATGTGATTATCATCACCTAAGCTATAGGGGGGCTGCCCAAAGTTATACAAAGTATAAAAAAATTGGACACTGCATAGATATGACTCTATCAAGAACCTTAAATTCAATTCAAGGCATTATTATACACATAACTTTGATCAAACTGTATCATTCAGAATGAATAATTTGGAAGACATGAATTTTTAGGAGAAGAAAAGATAAATGGGAACAAAATAAGTGCTTTTAGTTATTTTATTTTCCTTCTATTCCAATTGAGAGAGGGGAGATAGAGACAGAACCTTGCATGTGCCTGAGGATCCACCCAGCAACCCATATCTGGGTTCGATTCTCTGCCCATCTGGGGCCCATGCTTCCAACCAAGCTATTTTTAGCACCTGAGGTGGAGGCTCCATGGAGCTACCCTCAGCACACAGAGGCTAATATACTTGAACTAATCTAGCTGTGGAAGAGGAAGAGAGAGAGAGAAAGAGAGAAGGGGAGGTGTAGGGGGGAGAAGCAATTGGTCACTTCTCCTAAGATCTCTGACTGGGAATTGAACCTGGCAAACCCACAAGCTAAGCCAATGCTCTGAGCAAACCAGCCAGGGCCACTTTTACTTAAGTACTGTTATTTACTAGACTTATTTATATTACGACTTACAGCAAGACACCAAAATTAAGACTATTCAGTAAAAGTTGTAGGGTGGCAGATTTGGTTCAGTATTTAAAATTAATTTTCCTCATTACAGCCATGAGCAAAATCATTAAGATAAAATTTCAAGGCCAGGTTGATTACCTGTAATGGATTCAGGAGAGAAGATGCCTCTGGTAAACAGTATGATAATCACCATATTTTTTCTTACTCTAGGAACCTAAATTTATCTATTTCTTTTTTTTAGAAAAGTTACCTGTTTCTATAAAACTTGTATGGTGTTGAGTCAACTCATGCATATATTATTATTAACATACATTAAATATGAAATATATTTAATTTTATACATTACATTTTGCTTCTTGATCTCTTTATAAAAAACAAATTTATCTAATAAAATGGGTCATAGTGAATTCAACACAGTTTATTTTCTAATATTTCTGAATAAAATTACATTTGGACAAAGTTAAGTGAATCAAATGAAATAGAGAAAATAACTGTTAGATCTAACTTTGTAATAAATACATTGTGTATAAGCAATTACAATACTTCATTTGTTGAAGATAAGTTCTGAATACTTCTACCTGGTTTGAAGATCAGAGGTTTTCCTGAGGTAATTTGAGGTCTGAAGAATGACTAGGAGGTACCATAATAGGAAAAAGTGAAGGAGATAGGAAAGGGCAAGCGCTTTTCCGGCAGTGGCAACCGGGATGCAAGAGCTTCCTTTTGGAAGAGAGTATGTTAAGATAGAGGCCTGAATAACTTACAGTTAGGAACCACAAAAAATGGAAGAGAAGACAGAAAAAAGCATAAAAACTAGCAGAAGTAGCATACCAAGGGCATACTGTGACCTGGTGTTTTAATTATACTGCTCACAAAAATTAGGGGATATTTTGTCACTTTATATTCACTTTGAAATATCCTCGAAATTTTGTGAGCAGTATTTTACTCTAATCAAAATTAGAGAGCATTAGATTGTTTAAATCAGAGCATTTATTTTTTTAATTTTTATTAATTTTAATTTATTGTATTAACATGAATTCAAGTGTCCCACTCAATATAACTCCCTCACCCCTACCCTCATGTCCCCCATAATACCCCTTTTGTTCCCCCCCCCGACTCCATCCTCCTTTTCTTCTGGGATTTACTGTCTTGTTATCTGTATCTATGTGTTATGTATATATAATTTCACTAATCCTTTCACCTTCTCTGATCCTCTCACCTCATCCCCCATCCTTCTCACAGATGTCCCTTTGCTCCCTGTGACCCCGGCTCTGCCTCTATTTTGTTCCTCAGTTCACCATATTCATTAGATTCCACATATAGGTGAGATCATACGATATTTGTCTTTCTCTGTCTGGCTTATTTCACTTAGCATAATAATCTCCAGGTCCATCTATGCCATTGCAAAAAGGTAAGATTTCTTTCTTTTTCACAACCATATAGTATTATTCCATTGTGTATATGTACCACTGCTTTTTAATCTATTTGTCCACTGACAGACACTTGGGCTGTTTCCAGATCTTTGTTATTGTAAACAATGATGCAATAAACATGGGAGTGCCTATCTGCTTTTGAATCAGTGATTTTTTATTCTTAGGATATATTCCTAAAAGTGGGAAGCTGGGTAAAAAGGCAGTTCCATTTTTAATTGTTTGAGGAAACACCATATTGTTCTCCACAGTGGCTGCACGTCTGCATTCCCACCAGCAGTGCAGGAGGGTTCCCTTTTCTCCACACCTTCAACAGCAGTTTTGTGTGTTGATTTGTTAATGACTGCCATTCTGACGGGTGTGAAATGATATCTTATTATGGTTTTAATTTGCATTTCTCTGATGATCTGTTGTGGACCGTAAATGGCAGAAAGCCATTGTAGATTCGGGACTTAGCAAAAGGCTAAGTTCTCCCCCCTTCACCTCCATATTGGCTATGAAGCTGAGTGTTTGCACCCACTTCATTGCTTCCTTGACTTGCTGGGAGCAATTTACATGCCCTTCCTCTGACTCTTTGTTTTCAGATGTTGGTAGATTTCACTAATGCATTCTGTTTATGCCTTGTGAGAGTTCCTGTTTTAAGCCTTGGATGTGTAACTTTGTATCAAGGACTTCTTTGATTTGCATATGGCTATATAATAAAGCAAACTGGGGCTATGGGGCACTCAGATATTGCCATCAGCATTTGAAGAGTCCTCCCAGTCCCATTTTTTCTTGATGAGTATGTTTCCTTATTTCCGCACCATTATAAGGAGCCACACTGGTCCGCGGCAATGATCAGTGACATTGAACATTTTTTCATATGCCTATTGGCCATCTGAATGTCCTCTTTGGAAAAGTGTCTATTCAGTTCTTTTGCCCATTTTTTTTTCTGTCATTCTTTATGTCTCTCTCTTCTCTCTGTGGAGAAGGCAAGTGTTTTGTAGTTGTTTTGAGCATGTATTACATGCCAGCCAGCCAGTGTGCTAGGTGCTTTATATATCATTTAGTGTCATTGTCCATTTTTTAATTGGATTGTTTACCTTCGTGGTGTTGAGTTTTATAAGTTCTTTATAAATTTTGGTTATTAACCCCTTATCAGACATATTGGCGAATGTATTCTCCCAATGTGTGGTCTGTCTTTTTATTTTGTTAATGGTGTCTTTTGCTGAGCAGAAGATTTTAGTTTGATATAGTTCCATTTGTTTATCTTCTCCTTTATTTCACTTGCCCATGGAGCTAAATTGCCAAAAACATTGCTATGAGAGACATTAGAGAGTTTACTGCTATGTTTTCTTACAAGGTATTTATGATTTCGCTAGTTACATTTAAGTCTTTTATTCATTTTGAGTTTATTTTTGAGAGTGGTGTAACTTGGTAGTCTAGTTTCATTTTTTTGCATGTACCTGTCCAATTTTCCCAACACCATTTATTAAAGAAACTGTCTTTACTCCATTGTAGGCTTGTACCTCCTTTGTCAAATATCAATTAACCATAAAGGCATGGTTTTATTTATGGGTTCTCTGTACTGTTCCATTGTTCTGTATACTTGTTCTTATGCCAGTACCAGACTGTTTTGATTTTAATGGCCTTGTAGTATAACTTGATATCAGTAAGTATGATACCTCCCACTTTATTTTTTATTTTCAAGATAAAGCAGGACATTGATCAAAAAGTATTTGTTGGGTTTTTTTTGTAAGATTATTCTTTTTACAAAATATGTTATTGATTAGGCAGGAATATTCCAGATACAGAAAGTCTGATTAGATGTTGATCAAAAGTGAATCATTTTTATTGTGATTATGTCTTGAACAAGGAGAAATAGAGAAAGCAGAAATAACCAACATATTTAGGGCTATAAAATTGCCAAAAAATGAGATAGATTTTTCTATTCTCCAATTCTGAAACTTATATTATTTCATAATTTTTCTCAAGTTTATATGGAAACCTCATTCTTTTTCTAATTTTTTTAAAGTACAGTTTACCTTCAACATTATTTTGTATTGGTTTCAAGTGTCCAGCACAGTGGCCAGATTAACACTAAATTTTCAAGGCAGTCTTACATAAGGCTGACCACTGCAGTCATCTATAATTTCTATGGATACAGTAGTCTTAGTAAGCTCTGGCTTATGTTGTCTGCAAGATAGGCTAGCTATAGTCAGTGTGCATCAACTCTAAGTGTTCTATTCCAGTTTCTGAACATCCCAGCAAGGATATATTTCAACAACCATCTTTTCATTTACAAAAAGTACTCTTTGATGGCTGCCCTTGTTATCTGTCTTGTAACCTTGCCTGTAGCCAGAAACATTGATTATGATGAGTTATTCAGAATTTCACCATACTGTGGTTATATGTGTTGGGGACATCAAGGGGAATATAATCTCTGATTATGATGGGTCTTCTGTGGGTCTTTTGGGGTTGTTCATTCACTTGATCTCTGAATAATGTAGCAGCATGGAATCTCTAAAATTAACAGGGCAGACCAGAACTGGAAGGAGTAAGTTTTCATTTTTACCCAGCCCCTATGTGGAAAGGAAGGAACTGTTCATCAGCAATAATTAGAGTTAATATTGTCTCTTAGTGGATTCAGTTGGTTTATATATATGGTTTTGATTCAATAGCATCTGAAATTATTTACCTGCCTTGCATCTGTTTCCAGTTTTATTCAACAATAGTTCTCTACCAATATCAATTCCCAATAGAGCTAGTAGAATTCTCATGATTGTTGTCCCTGTAGAAAAACCTTCAAAATGCACCAACTCCTGTGTTGCTTTTCATTATTTGCTCTCTGCTTCTACATGACTATGGCTGTTCTACATGAACACTTGCACTTTTCTCTTATTTAAAACTCTGTGCTGGCCTAATCATGGAGGATAGCTATAATGGTTAATTAGAAGAGCCAAGTTGACTGAAACACAGCTTGTCCAGATGTTCGGTTAAGCATTATTTCTGGGTGTATTCGTGAGATTGTTTCTGGATGAGATTAGTATATAAATAGTTGTTATAAACTCTGTGATTAGCATACTCACAGAAATACTATAGTTGTGGAATAAAAAATAATACAGCTACTTAGAAAGGCAGTTGGCAGTTTCTTACAAAACTAAACATATTTTTACCATATTATCCAAAGATTTTATTCTTTGGTATTTACCCGAAGTAGTTGAAACATTATATTCCCAAAAACCCTTAACAAGGTTTATAGCAGCTTAGTCTCCCCACTTTTTCTCTACTGTAAAGATGAATTATTTGCAATATAAGCATTCACTGAAGTTTTTCAAATTACAGCATAAAAAATTAACAATTTTAGAGATGTTTGTCTTAGTACCCTTTGAGTCTCAAAACTAATTTTGAAAAAGAAATAATATTTTTCTCTCTAATTCATGTGTGGGAAAACAGAATTCTCAAGAAGTCACAATAATTGCCCCTAGTTACAAACTTAATAAGAACAGAGAAAGAAATTCAACTATATCTTAAGCCCTTATGGGAACACCCCAGAGAAAGTTATTAAACTGATCATGTGGAGGAGATGAATCCACAAGGCTGTGTCTCAAATTTGCAGCTTGAACAAATAACTGCAGAGAATGATACTAGATGCCCTATTCATGTTTTATTTGGAGGCATGTGTACATTACCCCTTTTATGACCTTAGATAACTGGCAGTCTTTTTCCTTTGAATTATCTTTTCACAGAAGATTGTTTCAAGGGCATGACTTGTAATTATCTATAGTTTAAGTTAATACCTCAACAAATAGTTCTTGAGAGAGTTATTTAGACCATTTCTACATTATCTAGAAAATCACTGCTAATTTTATTAACCTTATTTATAACCACTAAAATGTCAAGTCAACCTGGTGTGCCTAAGTCATTTTTAGATAAATAAGTGAAAATTAGAAGGTTTTGAATTTTTGCAATGCTAGAAAATGAATGGTCTCATCAAGACATGCTTGGGAGAAAGAGAGAAATAATTAAGCTTGTGGGAGTGACAATAATATTGGCATGTATTTTTCACTTGTAAATAGTAGTTGTGATTTTTAAGCCATTTAGTCCTTCAGATATTCAAATAAGGGACAATAGAATGGTGTAATGGTCAATTGAACATAATTCAAAGCCATCTATGTAAGAAGGTCAAATTCATTAGAAAAAAAGATAGACAAGGTGATTTTTCACTATCATTCTCCTCATTTGTTTTGTCATGCTAGCTACCTCTCTTGGATACTTTTCTATTCATAGACTAATGATGATTGCTCCTTAAGTGTCCATGTTTAGATTTCATTATATTTTATATGCTTTATTGGAGGGCTTCATCCACATCATGGTTTTAACTTTCACTTCATTCTGGTGTTGTACTAAATATTCACAGGTTGGTTTATCAGATTCTGACACTCGTGTCATGCTGAGTATTGATTAAATGCCTTTATCATTTTCACTGCAAAATTTCCAAAATTTTTGAAACAAGTATCTACTAAGTACTTAATGACTAGTGATTTTAGAATGTAACAAATCTAGTTTTATACTGTCTGTGTTTCTGTATTGACTTACTTGGCACATAAGTACACCTCTGTGTCTAAGATTTCACACATGTATAATGAAAATAAAAATAATGTAGAAAATAAATAATATACATAAAATCCTTAGTGCCTGACAACTTATAAGCACTCAAAAACCTTTAGTTACTATTATTGTTAAATATATGTATAATCTGGCTGTACTCCTACGAGATAGATTGTGCTATCCCTACTTTTTGCATGAAGTAATTGAAACTATAAGAAGTTTAATTTGTTCTGGTAACTAAGATACCAAAGAGGCAGAGCCATGTTTGGGTATATATGATTCATGTATCCTTTTTTTCTCCCTACTTCTCTAATTTCCACTGAAATATGTTTTCTAGCATGTAACACATTCTACTATACATTTATTTGACAGTTTCTCTTAAATGTCCTGTCTTCTTTATTCCACATAAAGTTCTGTTTTCTTCTTTTCAAAGTCTTGTTTTTTTTCTTTCATCTATCACACAATCCTATGAACCATTTATCAAATTATTTATGTTCCATAGGATTTCATTATTTGCCAAATTAGTTTCTTTACTTAATCTTCATCTGTAATGAGTACTCTCATTTGATTGTTATTCAAAAAACAACAACAAAGTAAGCATGTTATTCTTATTGTCAGTGACAAAAATGTTTCCCAATTCAAATTTGAGTCCAAACTTACCAAGGTTTAACTTTGAAGTAAGAAAATACAAATGTTTTCCTTACTGTCATTATGTTTCCATAAAAGGAATAACACTTTGACAATAAGAAATAAGAAATCATTTCAGAATGAGGTACTTTAAAAAATGCATTTATACCTTGTGATATTTTATAGCAGCTTTTATTTCTCATTTTATATTCATACTTAACCATGGACAGATGAAACTCTTCACACAATCCCATGGGTGCATGTCAGGGCTGCTGACCTAGAAATCAATGTATGATAAAATTATGAAAGTTTTGAAAACTCTACTCTTAAGGTATTTTAAAATGTATGGCAATACTAAACTAGAAAGACATGTTTAACATATAGCAAATTATTCAATTTTGATATAAGAAAAAGTTAAAAGAGGAATAATATGACTTTTGCAACTGCACATTTTCATCGCCTTATAAAAATTTATAAAACCCACTCTTTTTGTAATAAACAATGTTTTTCTTCCATCACTATGCCTCTTTATCCTAGAATAAATAGATTTATATCTTAGAATAAATCATAGACTATCCTAGAATAAATCCCACTTGGTTGTGATATACTGTTGTATTTTGATATTCCTATAACATCTTTCTTGTTTGTGGTAAAATAACTGTTAAAATCATAGCATGAATTAGAAATAATGACTCCTTTTCAATTTCTTAAAGACTTTGCATAGAATTGGTATTTCTTTTTTAAATATTACTAAAATTTAACCATATAGCCCTCTAGAAATAGAATGTTCTTTTTGGGGATATTTTTAATTAAAATTTAAATTCCCGGAAGAGATATGGCTGTTTTTGTTAAGATTTCTTATTGGGTAAGTTTTGATAGCTTGTGTCTTAAAGATTTTGTTCATTCTAAGTTGTTGAAAATTTATTGGCATGAAATCATTCATTGTATTCTCTCAGTATACATTTGACATTTGGAAAATGTGTGGTGATGTCACCTTTCTCTTTCCTGATACTGTTAATTTATGTCTTTTCTCTTCTGATCACTCAGCCTAATAAGTTGTTTTGCTGATCTTTAAAGAGGTAAAATAATGAACTTTTGAGTTAATTTGTCCTCTCTTTTGATTTTCTATTTTTTATTTTATTTATTTCCTCTATAGTCTTTGTAATTTCCTTCCTTTTTTGTTCTCCTTTTTTTTTTTTTTTTTTTTTTAACTTTTCATTTAATTTACTCTGCTTTTACCTAAGATTTTAATGGGGGAGAAGATGTGGTCATTGACTTGGTACTTTTGTTTTTCTAGTATAGAATTTTAGTGCTGTAAATTTCCCTTCAACTACTGATTTAGTAGATTCCCACAACTTGTGAGATGTCATTTGACTTTCATTCTGTTCAAAATGTGTCTTAATATTATTTTTAATGTCCACTTTTGTGGCTGGAGCGCAGAGCGCATTCCTAGCAGCTGTGACTGATGCAATGCTCTAAGAATACTCCAGCTCCCAGAAGCCTCCTGGGCACACCCAGGAAGGAAGCTCGGCCACTTTAAGGAAGTGACTTAGCGTCAGCCACGCAGCTCCCTGATCTTTTTAGTCATTGGCTATGAAGGACACACTGTAACACCCTATAGGCTGAACCTGTGTATATAAGCTAGCTTACTTCCTAAATAAAGTGGATCTGCGGCACTGAACCTGGTCTCCGGTGTCTGGTCTTTGTGTCTCCTTCGTCCTCACCCTGGCAGGACTTGTCCACACACTTTGACCACTTTTTAGAAGTAGGCTATTAGTTTTCAAATATTTGTGGATTTTTCAGAGCTTTTTTGTTTTGTTATTGAATTATATAATAATTACTGTACTTATGACTTGACATTTAAATGTTTCAAAACTAGTATTTTACCAATACAGGATGTATATTTGTTGTTAAAAGTTTCTATACACTTACTTTCTGTTCACTGTCTCTACTAATTATTGAGAAAAGCATGTTGAAATTGTAGAGTGTAATTGTAAGTGTGTTTATGTCTACATTTGGTTCTATGAAAGTTGCTGCTTTATGTATTTTAAAATTCTCTGATAAGGGGCAAAACAGTTTATAATTGTTATATTTTCTTGAATGATTGACCCTTTTATCATTATGAAGTGATCTCTTTATACTTTTGATACTACCAGCTCTGAATCTACATTATCTAACAGCCACTCCAACTTTTTCATTAGTATTATATTAACATGACATAGTTTCAATCCTTTAACTTAATCCATTTGAGTGTTATATAAAGCATGTCTTATAGGCAGCAGTTAATTTTTATTAAATTTTATAATATCTGCCTTTTAATTAAACTAATTATAGTATTTATTAATTTGATAATTAATTATCATAGTTATAAGTAGTTCTAAACCTATCATTTTATTATCCTACCTTGTACAGAATTCTAAATTAACAGGTTTCCCTCTTCAGTAGTTTAAACATATTGTCCCACTGTGCTTCCGCTTATATTATGCATTTGAATGACGTGCCATTGTTTTTATCTTTGTTTTTCTATTTGTCTTTTTACTCTGGATAATTTTGACAATTTTTTTCTCTTGCATTTGTTTTGAGCAATTTGATTATAATGTGACTTGCATTAGTTTTCTTCATATTTTGGTGTTTGGAGTTTCTTGAGGTTCTTGAATATATGGATTTAATATAGAGGATGAGAGTCTGTCACCCCCAAATGTGCAACTTTAGCTTAAGGATTATTTTGAGCTGGAGGCAATGGATAGCTTACACATGCAAAGAAGCCTTCCCAGAGCTTCCCTTATCTGAATAAAACAGAAACTTCTGATAAATGAAGACTGGTGTGAATCCCCTCTCTCGGAATAGTTTTATGGCTATGAAGAACATAAAAAGTTAGCAGTGAAAAAGACCTGCAACAAATTAGACTAAAATAATTCTTATCTTTCATTATTTTCTATATTTATCTACCTCCCTACAGTTTGCTGACCCTAAACACCGAAACACCTTTACCCTTGTCTTGCCAATTCTCTAATAATTTATTGTTCTTTGTTAAGATCTTAATCAAACTCAAGTACTTTTCAATTAACGCCCTTTTGAGTTACTCATCACTGAGTTTCTCCCACATATGTGTGCACTGCACATATTAATATAATCTGTTTTTATTTGTTCATATGTCTTAGTCATTTTAATTTTCAGGGCATCAGCTGGAGAACCTAGTAGTGTAAAGAAAGAGAAATAGTTTTTCATCTTGTGCAATAACTTTCATTAACTTTTGAACAGTTTTGGTAATTATTCCTTCAAATATTTTTTTCTGTCCTTTCTGCTTCAGTAACTTTATGACTTGTATTTTTAACTACACAATGCTCTGTAATTAAAAAATATATATTTTGTATGTGTGTGCTTTTTACGCTAATACTTTCTTTTTCTTTTTTTCTTTTCCTTAAGTGATAATCAGGGAGGCAGAGAGACATACTCCCGCATATGATCCAACAGGGATTCACTTGGAAAGCCCCCTTCCCAGAAATGTTCTGTGTATCTGGGGCTGTTGCTCCATTGCTCAGCAATTGAGCTATTTTAGTGCCTGAGGCAGTGCCATGGATCCTCAACACCTGGAGCCAATTTGCTTCAACTTAGCCATGGCTATGGGAGGTAAAAAGAGAGAGAGAGAAGGGAGAGGGGAGGGTTGGAGAAGCAGATAGTCACTTCTATTCTGTGTCCTGACCAGGAATTGAACCCGGGATATCCACATGCTGGGCCAATGCTCTACCACTAAGCTGAGTGGACAGGCTTGGCTAATTCTTATCATGTCTTCAAGCTATAGTAGTGTTTTCTTCTGTAATGTCAAACATGCTGTTATACCTACTAATGTTGTTTTGATCTCATACACTGTAATTTCTTTCATTTGTACATTTTCTATCTTCCCTGTCTCTATTTAACTACTTATTAATGGAAAATATAGTTTTAAAATATTAAAGGTCTCTCTCTGATAATGTTTATCTCTGATTTAATTCTGGATCAGCATTAATTTTGATTATCTTTTTATTTAGATTTATAATTTTTCTACTTCTTTCTAAGCCAGATGGTATTTGATTAGATACCAGATATTGTGAATTTTAAGTTATGGAGTTTTACTTTAGAAAAAATTACTCTAAATGTTCTTGAAATCTATTCCAGACACACTTAAGTAATATGAAATAAATCTGATCCTTTTAAATTTACTGACTGGTTATGTTCTGTCTAAGGCCAACTATCACCACTGTTAAAGCAGGACCTTCCTTCTAATGTTCAAAATGCCCATGACTCATGACTTTTTCTCATCTGGGTTTTGAGGACAGGCATTATCTTTTGTTCTGTGTGACTGCTATGAATTGTTACCTGTAATTCTTTCCTAAACTCTTGCAGTGTATATATTTGCTTATGAGTACTAAACTGAGTGCTCAAAAGGCATGAATATTCTGCAGAACCCTAGGTACCTGTCTTTGTACTGTTTACTCCTACCTAGTGTTCTTTGTTAACTTTGGTCATCATGCTCTCACCAGACAATCTACTCATTCTCTTTAACACAGGGATTCTGTTTGGCTCTGCCCTCCCTCTATTTAGCCTGGAAATTACCACAAAATAGTGTGGTTTATCCTCTGTCTTTTCTCATTTGTTCCTATCTCTTAGAGCAGTGGTTCTCAAAGTGTGTACCAGGGTGCACTGGTGTGCCCTAGATTTTCTGGTGTGCCCTACGGTATTCCAGAGAAATATGTGCCAGTTGGAGACCAAAAAACCAACAGAGTTTTTACAGTTTAGATTTGGGGGGACAGAGGTGTGGGAAATTGGCTTTAAGCTGACAGTCTGCCCAACCCCTACCTCACTTGCCTGACTAGGTTGCAAAAGGCTGTTAAGCTGTGGTGCTGGATTGTTTACACTATCCCCCTTGTACCCCAAAAAGGCTGGAAGCAAGTTTCTTCTATCCTTTGTTGGTGTAAAGTTAAGATGAAATGTATGGTGGTAGTTTTCTGCACTCAACACATTTAAGAATAAAAAGAGAGGAATTCTTCAATATATTGACAAGAAAAAGACTTTGCCTTTCAAATATATGCTCAAATATTGAAGAAACCACTAGGACACATCAAGCTCATGTTTCTCATAAACACAGACTGAAAAAACATAAATTTGTGTGAATTTGTTACGTTTTTTCAGTCTAATTTGTGTGAATTTGTTACGTTTTTTCAGTCTAATTTGTGTGAATTTGTTATGTTTTTTTAGTCTGTGTTTATGAGAAACATGAGCTTGATGTGTCCTAGTGATTTCTTCAATATTTAAGTATATATTTGAAAGACAAACTCTTTTTCTTGTCAATATATTGAAGCAGGGACCTGCAAAATTTACTAAATCTTACTAAGAATGTATCTATATATAAAAAATATATAACTTTTATGTCATTTTTTATTTTTTAACCCCTCTTTTTGGTAAATTCTAAAAAGCATAACAAAAGAATATAAAATAAAAAAGTTTTTTAATGTCAAAAAAATGTAATTTTGTCATATTTATTTTGTTTAATTACCATAAAAGCACACTTGGATATTTTTAATTTTTCCTTAATATTTGACTTAATTATTATAACATATTTCTCAGAAATTTGTATGTAGTGTGCCTACAATTCACTGGGGAACAAAATTTTTGTTGCATCCACAAAAACACTTCTTCTTACCTAATTTGAGTTTGCTGATCTGAAATCTGACATTAGTTTTTCTCTGTAAGCTACAGTTTTTTGCAATTCAAGATTTTAGGTTTTCATCTTATTGTAAAATTTTCAACATTTAGTTTAACATAATGAAGTAGAATGTCTTCTTGGACATCATCTTTGTGAAAATATAAAAATTTATATAATGCAGTAAATACACTAATACACTAAAAGAAATGATTGCATCAGAATTTGTCTACAATTTCAAAATACAACATATTAAAACACTTATTTTAATCATTAAATTTGTGCAAAACTTATTTAAAATTTTTTTTAAATTTTTTATTTTCTGTATTTTTCTGAAGTTGGAAACAGGGAGGCAGTCAGACAGACTCCCGCATGCGCCCGACCAGGATCCACCCGGCACGCCCACTAGGGGGCGATGCTCTGCCCATCTGGGGCATCACTCTGTTGCAACCAGAGCCATTCTAGTGCCTGAGTCAGAGGCCACAGAGCCATCCTCAGTGACTGGGCCATTTTTTCTCCAATGGAGCCTTGGCTGTGGGAGGGGAAGAGAGAGACAGAGAGGAAGGAGAGGGGGAGGGGCCGAGGATCGAACCCAGGACTCCCACACGCCAGGCTGACGCTCTACCACTGAGCCAACAGGCCAGGGCTCTTATTTAAATTTTATTCAGGCAAAAATTTGCATTTGTAGCTCTTGCGTTTGTGTACTTGTTGAGGTCAATCTCGTTTGATGCTCCTGCAGTAGTCTGCTTATCACTAACAGCTCCAAGATTTTCGGGAAATTTCTCAAGGTGACTGTTTAGGAAGTGAATCTTAATGCTCATGTTACATCCAATGTCACAGAAAGCCAACAGCATCCTTTGGACCAGAAGTTTATAGTTTTCTGCTTTTTTGTTGCCAAGGAAGTTCTTTGTAACTGCCACAAAAGACTGCCATGCTGCTTTCTCCTCCTTATTTAGCTTCCTGGAAAATTCTTCATCACATGTGAGGGTTTGAATTTGACGTCCTTCTCATACACCTGCTTTTATCTTCTCAAAAGACATGGCAGGAAAAGCAGAAATAATATTTTGAAAGCATTCACTTTCTCTATTCAAAGCCTGAACAAACTGCTTCATTAAGCCAAGTTTGATGTGAAGTGGGGGAAAATTGATCCTGTCTCAATTAACTACAGGTTCATTCACAATATTTTGCATCCCTACTTCCATAGCTTCATGTTTCGGCCACTCCTTCTGTGTCCAGTGTTTCTCCCGAGTTTGGCTGTCCCATAAACACAGAAAGCAAGGATACTTCGTGAAACCTCTCTGTTGTCCGAGCAGGAAATTTATCATTTTACAATCCACACAAATGATCCAGTTATGCTCCTCATACTTCAGAAATTTGAGGACAGTTTTTATGTCATTCTTACTAAGTCATTCAATTCAGGTTGGCTAAACTGCTGAGGGGTTAATGACTGCTTGGCATCAGAAGAAGACCCTTCAGATTCTACAACCATTTCCTTATGCATCTTATCAAAATATACTTGATCACCATGTTTACTTTCTTCATCCTTAGAAGAAATAAAACCATTGAAAACTGGACCCAGAAGTGTCTCAGAGTGTGGGATAGGTCATATTGCTGAAGGAATACTAGGATATGCGATCATATGCCATTTTTTCTTGCCGATGTCCTTTGTATGGATCTGACAGAAATAACAGTCACTGCTGTGGTCCTTAGGTTCATGCCAAATCATGGGAATACCAAAAGGCATTCCTTTGTGTTTTCCTTTTGTCCAGTTATGAAGCATTTCCTTACAATTATGACACACAATATGAGGAGCCCAATTTTTGTCTTGATTGTCAGCGGGAACTTGAAAATAGGCAATATATGCATGTGTCACAAATGATAAAATATTGCACCTTTGAAATTAAAGTCTGTAACAGCCACATATATACCAGAAGGTGTCAGGAGTATTCATTCATTTACACCTACTTGAAGAAGCCATGATTCAATCTTAAAACAAAATAAGAGGGTGCTTTTTATCAGATAATAACTTTTTACATCTAAAAACAACTACAGTTATGTAAAAATGATGTTTGTAAAACATTAATTGCCTTGTGGTTATGTTCAATCCAAGAGTTGTTGCCCTTTAACTCCAATTTAAAAACCAATGCATGCCATTAACTGTAACAAAAAGAAATTAAAAGTGCATAAAAACTAGAGCATGTGCCAAAAACAAGATTTCAGATTTGGAATCAACGATGCAGAAATATATAGAAGCAGTTCTAAAACCTAATGCAACAAAAAATGAAAAAAAAATTGTTCTCCAGTGTTATTTATAGGATTTTAAATGTGCCCTCACTTCAAAAAGTTTAAGAACCACTGCCTTAGGGATTACTACTCTTTATTGTTTGTTGTCCAGTTCATGGACATCATTGTGTCATTTATTGGTTGTTTCAAGTGGGATCTCATCACTGTTTTCCATCTTTACTGGAAGTGCAAGCTCCTGAATATTGTCCCCAATGTAATAATCTGGTAGGATAGAGAATTTATAGAATATACAAGGGGATTTTTTAATATAATATCCATCAACCTATGGTTCAGAAAACAATATGGTAATTTTTCTCTTCTTTAGTATGTAGCCCAAATATATTTTAAAGATTGCATAAACATAGAGTATGTCTAAAAAAAGTTAAGCCCATTTATTACATGACTTCCATTAGTTGTATTAAGACCTGTGAATCTCAGAGGCACTTTGAATCACCCAAAATTTATCATGAAGTCAGAGCCAGACCTGATGTATGGTGGTATGGTGGTGCGGTGGATAAAGCCTTGACCTGGAAAGCTGAGGTCTCCAGTTTGAAACCCTGGACTTGGCTGGTCAAGGCACATATAGGAGTTGAGGAGGAGTTTCTCCTTCCTTCTCTTTCTCTCTCCCACACTATAAAATGAAAAAATAAAATATTTAAAAAAAAAAATAAAAATCTTACCAAAAAGAAAAAATCAGAGCCAGTATCTTAAAATCCTGAAAAACTTAGGTATATTTATTTACCTTATTGCACCATGTTTTACTCTGAAATTTAGAAAAAAAATTAGGATTATGTGAATTTAAGTATATATAGAAAGTCATTTACTTTCAGTTTTAGAATAAGGGTTGTTTAACTCTCTGATAAAATAACTTAAAATTTTAGTATGTATTTCTCATGACCATACTAAATTGACTTTTCTTTCTCTATTCAGATAGCACTCTTACTATTTTGTTTAAGAAAATGCAATTTGGTTAATTCTAAATACCACTTTTTAAATTTCTTCATTTATGTCTAATTCATTTAATTATTTTTGTTCTCAACAAAAAAAATTTTTATTACCTGCTAAGTATTGGCCACTTTTCTGAATTATTTATTTTCAGAGATAAACAAAATAATTTAGGTTCTCCATACATGACACATACTAGTGATATTTAGCTCACTTAGACTTATAAATTTTATGAAATTACTCTGTGATAAATTCTGACATATTGTATAGACATTGCTATATTTGTTTTATGCCTCTCTACTAGAGCATCATCTCCCAAAGATAGACTGTGTCAAAATCATATCTCTAATAAGTGCCCTGAACAGTACATGTAGTAGATGCTGAATTACATTTAATTAATGGATGGTAGTTTCTAGAATTGCAGATTCCCTGAAAGCATTGAATTATTTTTAATATAATTTAATACACACACGCTCACACATGGACAATATATATTTACCCAGGAAAATACACTTATCATAGGTAATAGGAAGTGATTTTCCCAATATGAATTAATATTCATATATGAATGTTTTTAATAATAATGTTACAATGTATCACTTAAGCATAAGGAGGACAGAAATTGAAAAGCTAAATATGTTATGATACCTTGCAAAGAAATGTGCAAGTTCAGGATTAGAAAATGCCAATGCAGGAAAACAACTTAGATATTAAAACTTCATACTTTCTATTTTATATTTAACACAAATTTCAATTTTAAACCATACACAAATGGTTTCACAATCACACATTTAATATATTATCTATGATTAAATAATAGCTAAGCTAATATGTATTAAAATCCTCAACCTATACATATAAATATATACTATATTTCCCCATGTATGAGACACACTCTTTTTCAAAAAATTTGGGGTCTAAAAACTATGTACGTCTTATACAGTGGTTGTATATATTTTTTTTACTTGCATTTCTCACTTTTTCACACAGATGAAGAGTTGTATGAATTTTATGATGAATAAAATTTGAGTTCAATAACTTTGTGCAATACTTTTTTTTCAAATTTCAGGCCCCCAAATTAAGATGCATCTCATACATGGGAGTGTCTTATACATGGGGAAATATGGTATATAAATATATATAAATATATAAATAGATATTAAAATTCTCAACCTATAAAGTAATGTTGTTTTTTTTTGTTTTTGTTTTTTTTTTTTGTATTTTTTCTGAAGCTGGAAACAGGGAGAGATAGTCAGACAGACTCCCGCATGCGCCCGACCAGGATCCACCCAGCACGCCCACCAGGGGCGATGCTCTGCCCACCTGGGGGCGATACTCTGCCCCTCCGGGGTGTCACTCTGCCGTGACCAGAGCCACTCCAGCGCCTGAGGCAGAGGCCAAGGAGCCATCCCCAGCGCCCGGGCCATCTTTGCTCCAATGGAGCCTTGGTTGCAGGAGGGGAAGAGAGAGACAGAGAGGAAGGAGGGGGTGGGGGTGGAGAAGCAAATAGGCACTTCTCCTATGTGCCCTGGCCGGGAATCGAACCCGGGTCCCCCGCACGCCAGGCCGAAGCTCTACCATTGAGCCAACCAGCCAGGGCCTATAAAGTAATGTTTTAAAATATAATTTGAGTGGTTTAACAGATGATCTACCATTTTCATAGCTGATTTCATTAGTAATTTTCTTTTTTTGATTGTATAATTAAACCATAATAAGAAATGTAAGCTAATGTATCTTCATAGAGAATTTGTTACAGTAAACAAATCATAATTAACTAAAAACCTCAAATTCATCATTTTATTTTTTATTTTTTATTATTATTTTTAATTTATTTATTCATTTTAGAGAGGAGAGAGAAAGGGAGAGAAAGAGGAGAGAGAGACAGAGAGAGAAGGTGGGGAGGAGCTGGAAGCATCAACTCCCATATGTGCCTTGACCAGGCAAGCCCAGGGTTTTGAACCAGCAACCTTAGCCTTTCCAGGTCGATGCTTTATCCACTGCGCCACCACAGGTCAGGCCATTTTATTTTATATAAAGGCTTATACTATAGAATTTATTTTTTTGTTAACATGAGCAAAGTGATAAATACTAACTTCTTGAACTAATGGACCACATAATTGAAATTAATTTTTTTACTCTAAAGTGATTTAGACAGTGTAATATTTTAGTTAATATAATTAAGTTAATATAATTGGTTCTTAGCATTATTGTGCTTCTTAGAATAACAGTGTAGAGAAAAATATCACAGACACAGAAAATAAAATAAATTTTGTTTTAGTTCTAGAGTGAATATCATATGTTGCTTAAATATAAGTGTATATATAAGGTTTATATATGGAATAGTAGAATTTAGATACTAAAATCTAAAACATTTTCTTAACACTTGACAATTTGTTAGCCACTATCTTTTCAATTAAGATTAATTTTCTTTGTGAACACAGAGTTAAAACAGTATGTATTGAATATATTTGAAATTCAAAGTATGTAACATAATAAATAAACAATTGGGTTACATAGTCAATTTGTCATATTGTGCATACTTGTATGAAAATACCATCATGACAGATATAAGTTCTGAGAAACTCATACGAAGGCAATTTTATTATTGTGCAAACATTTTAAAGTACACTTACAGAAACATAGATGGTATAGGGTTCTATACACCTAGGCTATATGGCATAGCACAGTCTTATATGTGGTTTATGTTTACTGAATTGTCATCATTTGAAGCATGACCACACTTTATTATTTAAGCCAAACAATAACAAAAATTTAAACAAAACTATGATGATATTATATCCTTCAAAAATATTTGTAGAAATAAGATAAATACATTTCTTGAAGTATATCTATCTTTCTAATTCCATGTTCTCATGTCAGGGTTTGGATGTTTGGAAATGCCATGATTCTAGTAACAGGTAATTGTATCCTGCAGCCAGTTTATGTGAGTCTCTAAACCTCAACAAAATGCAAATCTGCAGTAGATGAATTTTATGTTCAGACAATAGAACATACATGTGCAAACATACATGCGCACACATACACACACACACATACAAAACCATACTCTCACTTCAAATATCTGAAATGCCTACCATGTCTAGTGGTTTTTCCAAGCAGAATAATAATAGGTTTAAATATCTGGAACAGCAGTGTTTTTACCTAATTCATTTCATTCATTTTCTCGGAGCACATTTGCATTTTTATCAGAAGAAAATGGAAAAGAAAAGCTAGAAAGGAAAAAATAATCACAAGGAAGCAAAATGTCTCCTCCCCACCACACTTCCAAAATTATCTTATTATTTTTCTTTCTTTCTTTTTTTTTTTTAGAGGGAGAGAGAAAGACAGGAACATTGAGTTGCTCCTGTATGTGCTCTAACCTGGGAATCAAACTGGCAACCTCTGTGCTCTGGGATGATGCTCCAGAGGTATCTGGCCAGGGCTTAACTTTTTTTGATCTTTAGAGAGACAGAGAGAGGAAAGAAGAGAGAGTGGAGGTGGGAGAGAAGCGTTTGTTGTTCCACTCAGTTGTGCAATTTTTGGTTGCTTCCCATGTATGCCCTGATCGGGGATCAAACCCACGATCTTATTGTTTTGGGAGGGCACTCGTAACTGATTGAGTTAACCGGCCAGCATCATTAGTTTCTTAACTAATTTATTTAACAAACATATACTTCACAAGATTTTTTCCCCAGGTAGAGTTTTCCAACATTTAGCTAAAATGAAACCAACTATTCTTTACTTTTTGAGAAAGATGATTGTCTCTGCTTGACTCTAGACAGTGTTTCTATTGCAGAAGCCTGAAAAAACTGAGCTAGCAATCTAAACTCTCATTAAAAAAGCAAACTAACAAACAAACAACCCCCCCCTCGAAAAACAGTATTATTAAGAAGCAGCTCGCCCTGACCGGTTGGCTCAGCGGTAGAGCGTCGGCCTGGCGTGCGGGGGACCAGGGTTCGATTCCCGGCCAGGGCACATAGGAGAAGCGCCCACCTGCTTCTCCACCCCCCCCCCTCCTTCCTCTCTGTCTCCCTCTTTCCCTCCGGCAGCCAAGGCTCCATTGGAGCAAAGATGGCCCGGGCGCTGGGGATGGCTCCTTGGCCTCTGCCCCAGGCGCTAGAGTGGCTCTGGTCGCGGCAGAGTGACGCCCCGGAGGGGCAGAGCATCGCCCCCTGGTGGGCAGAGCGTCGCCCCTGGTGGGCATGCCGGGTGGATCCCGGTCGGGCGCATGCGGGAGTATCTGTCTTTCCCCGTTAAAAATTTCAAAATTTTAAAATTTTAAAAGGAAAAAAAAAAAAAAAAGAAGCAGCTCAATTTCCCAAGTAGTTTAAAATGTTTAAGGATTAAGACCCAGACACTGGCCTGACCTATGGTGGCACAGTGGGTAAAGCATCCACCTGGAATGCTGAGGTCACCGGTTCAAAACCTGGGGCTTGCCTGGTCAAGGCACATAAGGGAGTTAATGCTTCTTGTTCCTTTCCTGCCCTTCTCTCTCTCTCCTCTCTAAAATGAATAAATAAAAAATATCAAAAAAAAAAAACAACCCAGACACTTGCAGGTTTTACTAACACAACCCTCCAAGTCACAGGTCTCTGGAGGAGAATTGGGAATAAATAGCTTTGCTAATTAGAAATTGGGTCAGTTGGGGGGAAAGTTGTTTAACACAATAAATCTACAGACATAATTGGCCCAGAGGAGGATATGACATTCTTTATAAATATTAGGCAAATTTGATTGCATTATTTTTTTAAATAAAAAAACCCCACTTTTCTTTAGGGGAATTAAAGGAGTAACAATGATGATGTTTTTGGTAATTATTGAGGAATGGTACTAGGATTCATAATATGCACATCTGAAAACATTGAGTCTAGCACATTGAATTGTAGTGATCCATTCGTGTGTTGTTTATTAATAGCAAGTAGTACAGACTGGACTAAGTTTAGAGATGAAATAATACAGTAGTTATAGAGAGAAATTGCATTTTTTTTTAAATTGGGGAGATAAAAGTCTTTAAATATGTAGGTAGGTATGTAGATAGATAGATAGATAGATAGATAAGGATGATAGATAAATGATAGATAGGGATGATAGATAAATGATAGATAGATGATAAATAGATAGATAAGGATGGTAGATAAATGATAGATAGATAGATAGATAGATAGATAGATGATAAATGTGATAGTTTAGTGGTTCTATAAAGATGAGTAGCTAGCTATCCAGTAGATGGAAACGTATTGAAGTTTATTATAAGCAAAGAGTGCAGCAGTAAGCTAACGATGCAAAATTGAATGGAAAATGACTGCAATATAAAACAATGTATTTAGGACATTATTATGCAGGATTTTTTGTCAAGTTTAATTTTATAATTTATACAGAGGAAAATGTATCCCTTTTAAAAGGGAAGTATGATTAATTTTAACAAATGTATACAGTTGTGAAACCAGGATCCAGATACAGATGTTTTTCCTCATTCTAAAATTTGACCTGCAACCCTTAGTATAAATCACATGCTCTAAACCTCCCTCCCTCAGCATGTGGCAACAACTAATCTGCTTTCTATCCATATAGTTTTGCCTTTTAGAGAATACCATGTAAGTGAAAGAGTATAATATATTCATTTTCATTTATATCTGGCTTTTTTTTTTTTTTTTTTGTATTTTTCTGAAGCTGGAAACGGGGAGAGACAGTCAGACAGACTCCCGCATGCGCCCAACCGGGATCCACCCGGCATGCCCACCAGGGGGCGACGCTCTTCCCACCAGGGGGCGATGCTCTGTGCCTCCAGGGGGTCGCTCTGTTGCGACCAGAGCCACTCTAGCGCCTGGGGCAGAGGCCAAGGAGCCATCCCCAGCGCCCGGGCCATCTTTGCTCCAATGGAGCCTTGGCTGCGGGAGGGGAAGAGAGAGGCAGAGAGGAAGGAGGGGGGGGGGGTGGAGAAGCAAATGGGTGCCTCTCCTATGTGCCCTGGCCCGGAATCGAACCCGGGTCCCCCGCACACCAGGCCGATGCTCTACCGCTGAGCCAACCGGCCAGGGCCTATATCTGGCTTTTTATACTCCTTTTTCTCCCTCTTTGTTCTTTTTTAAAACTTTTTAAAAGACTTTATTTATTCATTAGAGAGGAGAGCGAGAGAGAGAGAGAGAGAGAGAGAGAGAGAGAGAGAAGTGGGGAAGGAGCAAGAAGCATCAACTCTCATATGTGCCTTGACTAGGCAAGCCCCGGGTTTTGAACTGGTGACCTCAGAAGTCCAGGTTGGTGCTTTATCTACTGCACCACCTCAGGTCAAGCTTTTTCTCTTTATTCTTTAAACACTAATTCCCACCATGGACCAAAAAAACAAAACAAAACAAACAAACAAACCAAAAAAAACAGATATAGAAGAAATCACCCTGCCATCAGTCATTTAATAAACTCCTTGAGGAAAAAAAAGAAATGTTATTATACCTGACAAGTGAATGACTCTAAATTAAAAAAAAAAAAAGAATGATAATCTAATTACTATAACCATTAAAACAATGACTACAAGTTAATTTCAACTCAGTAATATGAATCTGAATATAAATATGGAAGCAGAATATGCACACAAATCGATATTTGGAATAAGTCGCTCAGGGTATATTAGAAAGCATCTGATAAGTATTGGTAATTGAAGATTCTGGGGAATTCAGAATGAGCTCAAAGCCACACATTTGGAGTAAAAAATGAGAAACATCTGTTTTATAAAAGACATCACTAACTGAATAATTAGATTCTTTTAGTTTTCAGTAGAAAAGAAGGAGAATACTACAGGAAGAGAATATTAGTTACCATCATAATCTTGGAAGAAAGGAGTTACTGTTTGGGCTTTCATCAAAATGGAACCACAATTAAAGCATTTGAAATGATTTATATACTTTAAACAAGTTTATGAAACTGATTTAGACACTGCAATACTGTGGGGATTATTTTTAAGTCACATCTGTTGGAAGGAGATTCTACATGGTTAGAAATACCAGGTTGATATCACCAAGACAGTATTCGTCATCTCTTTATACACTCCTTCAGAAGAGATAAGTGATATTCTGCCTCCTGCAAAGCAGTTACATATGGTATGTGACCATGTTTTGATGAAATAAACATGACAGAAATAAGAAGCATCATTTCCAGGACCCTTTTATCTACTTATTTATTTTGACTGAATGAAATGTGAACAACCCCAGAGTAAATTTGAGAGTCCCACATTGAAGAATTTGAAGCTATAATATGGAAAGAGTCTGGGTACTGATATCACCATTGGAGGAGAGACATCCAACCAGAATTATTTACTTTGAGCAGTTGCATGAGGAATACATATTTTTAATTGTGTTTAAGTCATGTAAATTTTGTGGTTTATCCCTTTTTTTTTTTTTTTTTTTAGTGAGAGGAGAGGAGGTGGAGACAGACTCCTGCATGCACCCTCACGGGGATCCAGCCAGCAAACCCACTACGGGGCAATGCTCTTCCCACCTGGGGCCCTTGCTCCATCGCAACCAGAGCCATTTTATTAGAGCCTGAGGCAAAAGCTATGGGGCCATCCTCAATGCAGGGTGCCAACTCGCTTCAATGAAGTCCTGGCTGCAGCAGGGGAGGAGAAACGAGATAGAGAGAAAGTGAGAGGTGAGAGGGGGAGGGGTGGAAAAGCAGATGGTCAATTTTCCTGTGTTCTCTGGCTGGGAATAGAATCCAGGACATCCACACACCAGGCCAATGATCTACCGCTGAAACAACAGACCAGGGCCTGTGGTTTAGCCTTTAATAAAGTCATTGTTACCTTAATTAATAGAGTAACATTTATTTAATTATGTCAGTACTACTACTGTGAATTTTATTGCCTGGGAAACAATGTAAGAAAAATTTTAGGGAAAATATTAATGCAACTAAAATGTAAAGAACAAATTAGATTGGAGAAAGTTGGAAAACAGAATTGACCTGGATGTATTAAATTATGACCTGGATTATGAAAGTAGTATCAGGACAAAAACAGAATAATTGAGAGAAATTTTAATCTAGAAGAATGCTTTGATTATTTTCATTTATTCATTTTTATTAATGATAATTTTTATTGATGAAGCATAGATATACTTGTTCTAAAAATTCAAATAAAATACAAGCTATCTGTTAAAATTTTAAATCTTATTATTTATTCTATCAGACTTTTTGAGTTTCAAAATGTAACATATTTATTTAAATATTTGTTTAATATAATTAACTGTTTTCAGTGCTGTGAGTTTAACAGAAATGTCAGGAGCATTTCTGTTCCCATGGGGTTCCACTCTTCTTTCATTAATTCAATATTTTGCCCATTTCTTTACTGTTAAATCTTTACTAAATTATTTCTATATTACATAGGTATGGTGAGATTAAAAAAATACATTTTAAAATGAAAAAATAGTTTCTGCGTGACCAGGTAGTGGCACAGTGGAAAGAGCATTGGACTGGGATGTGGAGCACCCAGGTTTGAGACCCTGAGGTTGCCGGCTTGAGTGCAGTATCATCCGGCTTGAGAATAGGGTCACTGGCTTGAATGTGGGATCACAGACATGACCCTAAGGTCATTGGCTTGAGCCCAAGGTTTTGGCTTGAGAAAGGGGTCAGTCCCTCTGCTTTAGCCTCGGTCTTGGTACATATGAGAACACAATCAAAGAACAACAAAGGTGCTGCAAAAAAGAATTGATGCTTCTCATCTTTCCCTTCCTTCTATCTGGCCCTATTAGTCCCTCTGTCTGACTTTCTGTTTCTGTCAAAAAAATAATAATAATAATAATAAGTAAAATAAAAAAATAGTTTCGTAGTTTCTCACATTGGGTATGATCGTTAGACAAAAATCATGTTGAGTCCTGGCCAGCAGGCTCAGTGGTAGAGTGTCAGCCCAGTGTGTAAAATTTCCAGGTTCGACTCTCAGCGAGGGCACACAGGAGAAGCACGCATATGCTTCTCCATCCTTCCTCCTCTCCTTTTTCTCTATCTCACTCTTCCCCTTCTGCAGCCAAGGCTCCATTGGAGCAAAAAGTTGGCTTGGATGCTGAAGATGGCTCTATGGCCTCTGCTGCAGGTGCTAGAATGGCTTCAGTTGCAATGGAGCAACACCCCAGATGTGCAGAGAATCGCCCCCTAGTGGGCTTGTTGGGTAGATCTCAGTTGGGTGCACATAGGGGTCTGTCTCTCTTCCTCCCCACTTCTCACTTCAGAAAAGTACAAAAAAATCATGTTGATTTAAGAGAAGTTTGGAAAGAATTTTATTAAACAAAATATATTTTTTTCACTCAAAGAAGTGTAAGCTCTTTTCTAGAAGGCAAAGGATGACAATCAGAATTCTAGGACTATAGAGTAGCTTGTTTATTCTAGATTATGAGGATAATCATAGCTCTCAACATATCTATAAACTGACGTGTAAGAGTTCGGAAAGTGGAACTCATGAATATCAAAAGAGCATTCAGAATGTATCCATCATAATTCACACAATCTAACAAATGAAAATCTCTTTCTATTATAACTCCTTATTTGGATTTAAATAGAAATCACAACTCTCTAAATTTATTTTCACCTCAAAATTTTATTCATTCATTCATTTATTCATGCAATAAACAATTATTTGTCTATTTTATGACTGTTATAGATGCATGTAGTTCAGTGATAAATCACAGAATAATAAGGCCCTGCTCTTTTAAGGAAGGTTAATAGAGTAGATAACAAATCAATAAAATAATAACAATATAATATCTGAGAATTAGAAGTGCTAAGGAGAAAAATAAAGCCAAGTAGAGAATAATGTTTTCTGAAGCATGGGAAAATGAAGAGAGCAAATGTAGAAAGGGTAATCAAGAAATTTATTTTGGCAAAGATGACTGGTGTATAAACAATTATGAAACATGAAGATCAGCATTAAAGTTTTTATAATTTTATTTGTATAATTAAATTTAATGAGGTGACATTGATCAATAAGAACACATAGGTCTCAGGTAAACATTTCTATAGCATTTGAACTGTTGATTATTTTGTGTTTGCATCACCAAAGTGAAATCATTTTCCATCACCATATATTTGTCCTTTTTACTCCCCTCCCACTCCCCTAAACTCATCTCCTAGTAACCACTTCAGTTTTATCTATGTCCATGAGTCTCAGTTTTATATCCCACCTATGTGTGAAATCATTTAGTTCTTAGTTTTTTATGATTTACTTATTTTACTTAGTATAATGTTCTCAAGGTCCATCCATGTTGTTGTAAATGGCAGTATATCATTATTCCTTATGGTTGAGTGGTATACCATTGTAAATATGCACTGTATCTTTTTCTTTCTTTGTATTTTTCTGAAGTGAGAAGCAGGAAGGCAGAGAGACAGACTCCCACATGTGCCCCACCAGGATCCAACCATCAAGACCACTAGGGGCAATACTCTGCCTCTCTTCGTTGCAACCAGAACCATTCTAGTACTTGAAGCAGAGGCCATGGAACCATCCTCAGCGCTCGGGCCAACTTTGCTCCAATGGAGCCTTGACTGAGGGAGGGGAAGAGAGAGATAGAGAGGGAGGAGAGGGAGAAGGGTGTAGAAGCAGATGGGTGCTTCTCCTGTGTATGCTGCTCAGTAATTGAACCTGGGACTTCCACATGCCAGGCAGATGCTCTACCACTGAGCCAACTGGCCAAGGCCCCGTATCTTTTTTATCCAATTCTTTATGAAAAGATGTGGTATATATATATATATACACACACACACACACACACACACGCACACTGAAATACTACTAAACCATTAGAAAATATTATTTCACTCATATGAAAAATATGAAATATGAAAATGAAAATATGAAATATGAAAGTGAAAGCAACAGACAAAGAAGACAAACAAAAACTTAAAGACACAGACAACAGTATAGTGATTGCCAGAGAAAAGGGAGATGGGAGGAAGAGTAGAAGTTAAAGGGAGCAAATATATGGTGATAGAAGATGACTTGACTTTGGATGATGGGCACACAATGCAGTATACAGATCATGTGCCATAGAAATGTACACTTGAAACTTATAGAAAGGTATATTTGAATCTTATATAATCTTATTAAGTAATGTCACCCCAATAAATTTAATTAAAAAAAGAGAAAACGGCCCTAGCCAGTTGGTTCAATGGTAGACCACTGGCAAAGCATGTAAAAGTCTTAGGTTTAATTCCCAGTCAAGGCACGCAGGAGAAGCGACCATCTGCTTCTTCACCCCTCACTCCACTCCACTCTCTCTTTCCCTCTCTTTCCTTCTCACAGCCATGCCTAGAATGGTTCAAGGAAGTTGGTCCCCAGTGCTGAGGATGGCTCCATGGCTTCGCCTCAGGTGCTGAAATAGCTTGGTTGCTGAGCAATGGAGTAGTGGCCCCAGATGGGCAGAGCATTGCACTGTAGAGGGCTTGCCAGGTGGATCTTGATGGGGCTCATATGGGAGTCTGTCTCTCTGCCTCCCTGCTTCTCACTTAACAACAACAACAACAAAAAAAAAAAAAAAAAAAAAGAGAGGAAAGATCAGTAGTCAAGAGAAAACAAAGTGGGTACTTGTTTGAGGACTGGAAAAAAAAATTGGTAATAGTTTCCTGGATTATGGAAGAATGCATAAAATGAAAAAAATGCAGTTTGTTTGCCAGAATCTTTTAACATATATTCAGAAGTTTAAAATTACATTGCGGAAGGATTATCTATGTTGGGATTTGAATCAAAATTTACGTTAGGGGAATGGCTCAGATAGGATCAGCCAGTCAGGTACTCGATACCTGGAATTTTAGGAAATAAATAAGAACAATGGTTTGAAGTGGTGATAGGAAGTAAACAGGTCATCTTCATCTCCTGGAGACCATGTGTGGGTAAGGAAATTATCTGGCAACACATGAGAGGGCTGCAGAAAGAAAGGAAAAAGCATATATTCATAGATAAGATCAAGAAAAGCCAAGTTAGGGTGAGTATATTAAGAATATAGTGTAAAAAATATTCTTTTCTCACCCTCCAGGTTTGTGGTAGATTTGGTATACATATCTAAAAATGTAAATGTGGCTATCTCAAATTAGGACATCCCTAATGAGAACAAATTTTAAAATTGTATATATAAAAATAAAAAATTGAAATGATGTATAGGTGGACATGGACAGAATTAGAAATGTCTATGTAGAGCTTGGCAGGTGTCTGGGTTTTATTCGAAACACAGTGAGAAGAACTAGAGACTTTTCTACCTTGTTAATGCATTTTAAGTGATCACCCTGACTGTTGTGTGATGAACAGAATAGAGATAGTTCAATGAGAAGCAAGCCCATCAGGAGGTTACTGCCGCAGGCCAGATTCCAGATCCACCCTGATGTTTTCAGATGTATTGTCATATAGAATTCATTTATTTATTTAAGGGTGATAACTGGCTTTTGGGAATTAAGAGGAAAAGAATTCAAAACATAAGGGTTTTTTTCTGAAAGCAAGAGGATGGCACTCCTTCTGTGTGTTATCCTTTGAATAATCTAATTTATCTTTTTCTAAATTGAACAGAAAACATAATTATGTTGATATGTTTATACACTTAAAATCCAAGTTCCCTGGAGAAATAAAGTCTTCTTGAGGACATAACACTACAATGAATAAATTGATATTTGAAGTCATCAGATATGAATATAAATCATGGATTCATCAATTATTAACTGGATGACCGTGGTCAAAATAATTAACCCTTCTTAGTCCCAGGGTTTCATACTGAAATGAGAAAAATACTATCATCCCATCGTAGGGAGAACGTGAGATTTAAATAACCCACTTTAACTAAAGCTGGACTTTTAACTTTAAGGAATAGATAGAAAATATAATAATTGAACATGAGCATCTTAGAACATAAAATATAAACACTATTTATTTTATAGTCGATACCAATATCATCTATAGCATATTTAAAGTTTTAATAATTGCCATTCATCAAGAATATATTAAGTAGTAATATGGGAAGCAAAATCATATGGTTTTGAAATGTTATTATTAAAATATCTTAATAATGATATTAAGATATTAAAATATCTTAATCAATACATTGTTCATTTACAGAATATATACAATCAAAATAAGTGCCCATCTAAATACTACTGATTAGATAAAATATTGAACATTTAAACAAGGGAGCAGTATGCATCCATATAACAAAATGAAGCTCTCATCACTGTTACCTATAATGCAATGATTTACAGAAAACACATTTTAGTAAAGACATAATTTGGATGAGAAAGAAAGGAAGGAAGGAAAGAAAGAAGGAAGAAAGAGAGAAAGGAAGACAGAAAAAGAGAGAAAGATGAAACAGAGCTTGCATTATCTTTTGTGTAAAGAAGAATATATACATAAATTACTTTTTTAAAAGAGAAATATTTTTATATAATTTTAATTTTTGAACTTTGTACATTTTACACATTTTAAAAAACAAAGTTATGCATAATATGATAAAAAAGGCAACACTAAAACTAAAATTAAATAACCACATAGAAAAAATAGAATTAACCCAGAAAACCTTTCAACACATAATGCTTAACTTGACATCCTTAATGAGACATATTCTAAGGGCAAAATGTTGTATGGAGAAAGCTAAACTGGTATTAATTGGCTTGTTTTTGATAGTTCTACTGATACAGTCACAACATGTAATTGTTAAAAGATAGTAAAGAAGTAAACACCAATGATTCTCTGTTTTGTTCTGCAGGAAATGAGATGTGATTTAGAATAAAGAAGGCTGAGTATAGTGTTAGATTTAAATTGGAGGCATCAGTTTAAGTCGATAGTAACTTTACAAAGTTATTTCATAATATGGTTCGTCCAATAAGCATAGAAAAATATGGTCTTTCCCCCTTAGCAATTACTGCACTTTGTTCTAATACCTTTGTAAATGTCAGTGCCCAGTTAATAGATCCAAGTGAATGACAAGGATGGATCAGAGAAAGTAAAGGGGAAGCTAATATAATTTGTTGTGTCAGAAAGTAAGAAAGGGCCCGACCACTGGTAGATGTGCTAAAAGAACACAGCAACCAACTCAAAAGAGTTCCCATTTTTTCAGCTCAAAAGAACAAATTTGGGATCAATTTGAACACTAAAAAGAATAACTGTGGTAATAGATTTTAATATAATGAATCTAAAAAAAAGCCCCAAATCCATAACAATATGTTAGCAAAAACTGGGAAGTTGATTAGAGAAGAATGCCAGTTAGTGTTTAAGAAGCAATGATAGAATACAAAGTTTACAATTGTACCCCCACCAATGCAAGAATATCAGGCAGAGACTGTCAGTAGAGGCAAAAAGCTTTTAAAAAACAATATTAAAAACAGGATAAATGTTGATAACAAGTATTACCTCCCAAATCACTTATTAATTAATGGAGAAAAATTACCTTTACAATGAAGAAATCAGGAAGACACTACCAACCAAGTACTCAAGTTCAGCATCACCAATTACAGAATGCTGGGACTTAGGGCCTCGTGATGCAATGCAGTGGGACACACACAGCACCATCCCTGAAATGCTATTAACAGTGATATTTCATCTCCATCTGTTCATTAGAAAGCCATAAAAAATACAGAATGTGAGATATTTTACAAGACAAGTGGAATAAATTATATAAAATGTCAAGGCCATAAGTGAAACATAAATTAGATGACTATTGCAGATTAAATGAGATTAAATGTATCTGAAAAATAAATGCAATGTACATTCCTTGAAAAAAACCTAAATTGAACACAAGCAAACAAATGTAAAGGACATTATTAGTAGAGTTAGGAAGATTTAATTTAACAGAATAGTGGTTAATACTGTTTCAATGTGACATTTGTTAAGTATGATAAATTTGGTTATATAACCGAATGTCCTTGGTTTTTCAAGAATAAAACTCATGATGTCTACAGTTTACTTTCAAATGGGTAAAATGTGTGTGTTTGTGCATGCACACGTGTGTGTCTCTGTGTGTGTGTATGTGTAGAGAGAGGAAGATAAAGTAGTAAAATGTAATCGTTGGTGAATATGGGTAACACGTGGAGATCAGATTTTTTATAATAAATGTTAGAAATAAATGATGGAAGAAATAGCAGATATTGAAATGCAAATTTAAAATAATATATTTTGCTGAATTTATAAGTTATTACATATACTTATGGTCCTGGCTGGCTGTCTCAGTGGATAGAACATAGACCCTCATGTGCAGATGCCCTGGGTTTGATCCTGTCAGGGCACACATGAGAAGTGACCCTTTGCTTCACTTCTCCTCCCTCTCCCCCTTCCTTTCCTCTTCCCTTCTCACAGCAGGTGACTCCATTGATTCCAACCCTGGCCTCAGGCACTAAGGATAGCTCAATTGATTTGAGCATCGGCCCCAGATGGTGGTTACCAGGTGAATCCTGGTCATAGTACATGTGGGAGTCTGTCTCTCCCCTTCTCTCACTTAAAAAAATAATATATATATATATATATATATATATATATCTTTATTATATGCGGCTTAAGTGTCTGTCGCCAATAGCTTATTGGTTGCATGCGTAACTGTACTAGCCAATGGGGTGAAGTTGCCACAGCTGAACGCAAATTGAGCGGGTCAGGGGGAAGGTGAACATTTGTTTGCATTGGCAATCATCTGTTTTTGAAACAATTTAAGGCTGAACGCAAATTGAGCATGTCAGGGGGAAGGTGAAAATTTGTTTGCATTGGCAATCATCTGTTTTACATAAAAACTACGTCTTAACGTAATTTCTTTTAAGAATGCCTCCTAGAAAATACAGTACTGAAGAGGAGAGAAAAGGAGCTAAAGCTGCACAAAAACGGCTTTCTCGACAAAAAGAAACCACTGAGCAGAGAAAGACAAGGCTTGCTTCAGTCGCAGAGCAAATGCGTCTTTCTTGGCAAAATGAGACTGATGAGCATAGAGAAACAAGGTTTGCCTCAGATGCAAGACAAAAAAGCCTGTCTCGACAAAATGAGTCCCTTGAACAAAGGCAGGAGAGAAATGCAAAAATAAAACGACAGAGTAATGCTGACCGAAAAGCAAAAAGGATTAAAACAGTTTCAAACGGAGATAGCGGTGGCTCTTAAGAAATGTACCCCCAGTGGTTTCCTTCATTGCACTCTACTTTAAGCAATTAAGCAAGTAGAAGGGGGAAACCCCATGGGGCACTAAGAAAAGGGGCGTCCTCGCCACCTGCCCTGGGTAATTCAGTTTGAATTAGCAGACACCTTTGCACAAATCATTTTAATTACAATTTATAATATCTAGAACAGCGGTCATTTCGTATGACCATCAGGCTTTCTAGTGTGTGTGTGTATATATATATATATATGTATATATATATATATACATATATATATATATATAATTATAAGCAGTATTTATTAAAGTTGTCTAAGAAACATCTAATTTTTATTTTATTTTTCAAAATTAAACACAGTGGCATAGTCCTTAGATGGTTAAATATATTAGAACTCTTTAGTGACAGCTGGAGAGAGAGGATATTTACACTCTTGATAAATGTGTTGTGTAAGTCCTACCATATTTCTCCATGTATAAGATGCATCTCTTTTTGAAAAAATTTGGCCCTGGCCGGTTGGCTCAG
Organism: Saccopteryx leptura; assembly: GCF_036850995.1. Lineage (NCBI taxonomy): Eukaryota > Metazoa > Chordata > Mammalia > Chiroptera > Emballonuridae > Saccopteryx > Saccopteryx leptura. Next base: position 236,461,499 of record NC_089505.1, on the reverse strand, counting down.
CGGTAGAGCGTCGGCCTAGCGTGCGGAGGACCCAGGTTCGATTCCCGGCCAGGGCACACAGGAGAAGCGCCCATTTGCTTCTCCACCCCTCCGCCGCGCTTTCCTCTCTGTCTCTCTCTTCCCCTCCTGCAGCCGAGGCTCCATTGGAGCAAAGATGGCCCGGGCACTGGGGATGGCTCCATGGCCTCTGCCTCAGGCACTAGAGTGGCTCTGGTCGCATAGCCCCCTGGTGGGCAGAGCATCGCCCCATGGTGGGCGTGCCGGGTGGATCCCGGTCGGGCGCATGCGGGAGTCTGTCTGACTGTCTCTCCCTGTTTCCAGCTTCAGAAAAATGAAAAAAAAAAAAAAAAGAAAGAAAAAATTTGGGGTCTAAAAACTGGGTGCATCTTATACAGTAGTTGTGGCATTTCAAATGCCACTGAGGATGAGGCAATATGTGAAGACAATGTTTTATCATCAGATACAGATGAGGACAAGCTAATGGATGGGAGTTTTGACAGTGATGAGGAGTTGTATAAATTTTATGATGAAGAAAACTTGAGGTCAATAACTTTCTGTAATATATATATTTTTTTCAAATTTCAGGCCCCAAAATTAAGGTGTGTCTTATACATAGGAGTGTCTTATTTTTCTAGTTTTATTCAGAAATAAGTTACGTTCATCATATATACGCTTAAGGAATATAGACTGATGGTTTTATTTATATATATTGTGAGATGATTACAACAATAGCTTCAGCTAACCTCCATCATTTCATATAGATACAATAAAAATGAAAGAAAGGAAATACCAGAGAAGTATTCTCCTTGTGATGAGAAACTTTAAGAGTAATTTTCTCAACTTTTTTGTATATGATACAGCAGTGTTAACTGGAGTCATCATGTTGTACATCACATCTTTATTACTTATTTACATTATAATTGGAAGTTTGTACCTTTTCACCACCTTCCTTCAATTCTCCTTCCCCTTTTCCCCTGCCTCTGATAATCACATAATACAAGTCTAACTTTTTTGTATTTTTCTCTAAGGTTTTCCTTTTTGTTTTTAGATTCCACATATAATTGAGATTATGCAACATATCCCTTTCTTTGACTAATTTTATTTAGCACAATGCCTTCAAGGTCCATCTATGATGTTGCAAATGAAAGATTTTCTTAGATTTTTATGGATGAATAATATTCCATTGTGTATACCTATTACATCTTTTTTATCCATTCATCCATCAGTAGACAGATTGTTTTCATATCATGACTATTTTAAATAATGCTACTATAAATAGAGGGGAAGAGATATCCTTTTGACTTATCTGTTCCTTTGCATATATTTCCAGAAGTGGAATGAAGAGATCATATAATAGCCCTATTTTAATTTTTTGAGGATCCTCTATATTGTTTTCCAGAATAGCTCTCTGACCTCTGCTGTCTAAACTGTCTGTGGGCCTTTAATCCATTTTCCAAAAGGGAGTTACAATGTATACATAAGCATCTGTGATTTTGGTATTTTAAAAATGGCAACATCTGCTGAAGATAAACTGTAAGAGTGGAGCAGTAGATAGAGCATCAGAGAGGGATGCAAAAGACTCAGGTTCAAAACCTTGAGTTTGCTGGCTTGAGCACAGGCTCATTCAGCTTGAGCACAGGCTCACCAGCTTGAGCACAGGGTCTTTGGCTTGAGTCCAAATGTCGCTGGCTTGAGCCCAAGGTTGCTGGCTTGAGCAAGGGGTTACTGGCTCTGCTGTAGCCGCCCCCCACCCCACTCAAGGCATATATGAGAAAGCAATCAATGAACAATTAAGGTGTCACAATGAAGATATTATGCTTCTCATCTCTCTCCTTTCTGTCTGTCTATTCCTTTCTCTGATTCTGTCTCAGTCACAAAAAAAAGAGAGACATTAAAGATTAATGGACAATCCTGACTTCTCACAATCCTCTTAGCATACGTGGTTATCTTTTCTTTGAAAGAATAAATCAACAATGAATTGACTACTGGGTCTATGACTGCTCTTAAAAGACAGCTTTGGAAATCGTCAGCTCTCATGACAGAATAACCATCTCACTTAATGCAGTAAAGTATTTGTGAGCTGAACTTTTCACATTAAAGCCAGGTATTTGCCCTTATGCCGCTGGAGCTTCAGGAAGGCAAGTCCTGTGGCAGTCCCGGTGTGGCAATCACGACAAGTCCCCTGAGGGCGTTCTATGTGTGTCGCTGATAAATTGAGAACAGGGGGTGTCCCGACACAGAAAAGAAAAACTGCAAATTTTACACATTGAGAAATTTTAAAAGTTACTTATAAGTGAAAGAGTAAAAGAAAAAATAAGTAACTGTATCCAAATGGATATAATAAATAAATACCTTTGTATCAAGTAATTTGATCTTTGTATTTTCATGAATGTTAGCTTTAAAATACATATAAAATCAAACAATGAGTTTGCTTGATAAGCCATATTATTTATAAGGGGATAAATGCTGAATTTCCTCAAGGTGGAAAGCTGCAAAACCTTTTTCAGAGTTACCAGGTCTAGTCTATCATATTCTGTCTAGAAACAGCATTGTCAAATGTAGGGTCCAATTACACTTAAGACAAAAGATGAATAATAATTATGTTTTAGATTATTAATTATAACTGACATATAACTATAAAATCCATGTTGGGTTCCAGGCAATGGCCAGTCGATGAAAGGTTGTGAATTGTAAAATATTTTAGAAAGCTAAGGGTCATATAATCTCTAACATCCCTTCTTTGGACACATTAAACAAATCTTATTATTATATATGTTCCTTTGTACACCATACTCACTGCCATTTTTTAAAAATCTATGATTTATTTGAGTTTTCTGATATGTTTTTATTATAAAATTTTTTGCAAGAAATAGTTAAAAGTAGTATATATCTGAATCATAATTGTAGAAGATTGGGAAGGATGTATTGATATTTACCCATCTGTGACTTGTACTAAGACAAACTCAATAAATAAATGCCTTTTGAAAAAATATCAATCTAGCTTTTTTAAAGTAAAAATGTTAGCCAGTTGGTCAGAACACAGTTTCCCCCTGTTTAAACAACAATAACAATAGTACCACCTTCACTTGGAAACATGATATTTTAGCACAAGACAAAATAGATTTCATGGCACAAAAGCAGAATCACAGAAACATGCCCTTACTCTTGATTGATAGCTCTTTGTTATTTCTTTTGGAGACACAGAAGACAAGAGACACAGCAGTTTAGAACCCGCAAATGCCCAGTTCCAGTCTGCATGGCCGTGCATTTAGAATATTTATGCCTAATGAAACATACTAAAATGTGTTTTGTGCTTAAAGTAACAATGAAAAACTGGTAGAAATTGTAGATTATCAATATTCACTGACGTATTCTACATACAAGTTTTACATCAATCAATACTGGGCCCAAAGCAATGTTCTGGGAAACTTGAAGCAGAAGAAATTAAAAAAAAGATACAGTGCATGGCATCCATATTTGGGGACTTTATATTAAATTTCTTAAAATATATTTTATCTCACTAAAATGTACATTTCACAGAGACAGTGATTTCTATCTAATTTGTTGATTACTGTTTTCCAAGTACCTAGATCTGTGCCTGGCACCTAACCATAAATAATTGTTAAATAAATGAATATAATATACAGAAAAAGACAGTACATGAGTGCACATAGCTACTATATCTTTCTGGGGAAGCAATAATGAATGTGGCCTAAAATACTGGGAAAGAGCCAGGGGGAAATGAGGTTTGAGTTGGATTTCAACACATAGATACAAGAGGAGATTCATTCAGAATCAATAGTTGAAGCAAAGTGTATAGAAAAATGTAATGAACAGTGACAAAACCTTACTCATGAAGTAAAGTGTTCTTTAGAACAGTGGGTTTCAACCCTTTTACACTTGGGGACTGGTGAAAATAGGACAATTATATATTTCAAGGACCACTAAGGCAGAAATCACCCTGAGCATAAGCAAATCCAACTAAGATCATTGGGTGTATAATCATCATACAATGTCAAGGTGGTTACTCTTGTGGAAGGGCACACAATTTCTGGCAGACCGGTCCACAGGCAGTTGGCTGAAAAACAATGACTTAGGAGGTAAGAAAGCAATAGATTTTAAAGGTAAGTTGAGTTGAAACAAAGATATTCTTAGAGAATATAGCCTTTAATACTTAAACAAGCAGGATCTTCTGAACACTGAATTGTAAAGGGCCAAGGAAACCAGAAATGGAGAAGTCAAGGCTGTGTTGACTGGGTAGTTCCTTCTCAGCCCTTCAGTACAGTCTGGTTTCTGTTGGCTCAGATCTATGGATGTGGGTCTGGATACTCTTTCTAAAAGTCTACATCAATTTGGTTTGAAAAGCTCCAAAAATCACTGCATTTCTCAGTTAATATAAGAGTGTCACACGCTAATTTAGGTAAATAACAAGTTGAAGTGATAGCAGTTAATTGTTATTGATTGGTGTGTAACAGCTTTAAGTGAATTCCAGAGGGTCTGGCCATCAGTAAGATATAAAATAATCCAGCAGTAACTTAAACTGATTTTAGATAAAAAGAAATAAAAACACACAGGGAGACAGTAAGATTTAAGATGCTTGAGAGAACTAAAGCTCTTCCTTCGATTAGGTTTAAAAAGAAAACTGGAGTAAGAAGAGGAATGAATCCCTGTATGTTGGGAGCATGATGGAAGATAGAAATGATTCAGATGTTTCACAGTCTGAACCATTGCTTCTGAACAGAACTTTCTATGATGAGAGAAATGTCTTTGTGCTGTTCTACATGGCATCCACTAGCCGCATGTGGCTACTGAGCATGTGAAATTTGGTTAATGTAACTTAACTGAATTTTATTTAGCTCAAATTGATTTAAATTTAAATAGTCTAGTTGCTGTTGGCTATATTTTGGATAGTACATGTCTGGACATTTTCCTAAAAAAAAGGTGATAAAGTTTGGTTATTTTGATAAAGCTGGCTGTATCTATCAGGAAAGGCAAGGTAACACTAAGAAAATAATCAAAATAGCTTTAAAAATCCATAATCCCACAAGTTTTTGCCAAAAAAGGTGAATATTTCTTATCACTTCTGCTTGTAGATAGACAGATGATACATAGATGATAGACAGATACATCTTATATCACACATATATACATTTTCCTCTAGTTAAGCACATAATCACTGTTGAGCTAAATAAAGCAGGAATTATAACTTAGCTCAGGGTAACAATGGCCTAAATTTTTAAAAAATAGAAAGAAATATATTTGTTGAATTAATGAACGTGTATTTGCTCTCAAATTCTGCATGCCCTGACTACAATTTGATGCTGTGACCCAATTACTATAAGTATGAATACAGTGCTATAATACGCACATTGCTGTCTTTTACAGTATCATTCTATTTTTTTAAATATATATATAGAGAGAAAGTGGGACAGACAGATAGGAAGGAAAAGAGATGAGAAGCATCAACTCATAGTTGCGGCACTTTAGTTCATTGTTTTCTTATATGTGATTTGACTGAGAATAGAGGGCTCCAGATGAGCCAGTTAATCCTTGCTCAAGCCAGCAAACTTGGGTTCAAGCCAGCGACCTTTGGGTTCAAGCCAATGACCATGAGGTCATGTCTATAATCCTACACTCAAGCCGGTGACACTGCACTCAAGCTGGATGAGCCCGGGTGCTTAAGCCAGAATCCTTGGAGCTTCAACCTGGGTCCTCTGAGTTCCAAGCCAACACTCTATCCACTGCACCACCACCTGGTCAGGCTTCAGTACCATTCTTTCCCAGTTCTACACATGACTGCCTCCCTTTTATTCTTCACTTTCCAGTTTAAAGATCACTTTCTCAAAAGGAAGTCCCTAAATAGTCTAGTTTAAATTAGTAAACCTTGGTGGATTTTGATACAGAAGTGGGAAAAAATAGTTTTTCAGTTGTGAGTACATGAGGGTTTATTCTTGTTTTATTATTTATCAATTATTGCAATATTTTCCATATGACTACTTTTTACCCACTTCTATATAATACAGATAATAATCCAAAGAGCAGAGGAGATTAGAAAAAGATACAATGTATAGTATCTATAGTTGAAGACTTTAAATTATGAATACTAGGAGTAGTTGGGGAGATACTATTTTTTTTCTGCCACAATGTTTTAAAAGATTTGTTACTCTTACAGAGACATAATTTATCTGCCTGACTTTGATTTTGAATTATCAACAAATTAGTTTGGCGTAGTGTTAAACACTGCTTTAAAAATTTTAAGTAAATAACATTATCTAATATATATATATACATATATATATATAAACTGTCTAAATATAAATAGCAGATAGTGTGAAGCAAGTGATTTAAGGAATTTTATACTTGCTTTTATTTTAAAACTAAATGATCTATTTTGTGTGTATATAAAAATTAACCTTAATTATATAAAAAATGACATATTTTTACTAAAAAATAAAGAGGGAGAAGAGAGAAAGTGTTAATTATTTTGTGAACCTATGGAATCAAGTATTTCAAAGCCATTGCAATGAAATATTCATGTTAGCTTTTAATATAAATTGGGTTTTCTTAGAGATTGTCAGTTTTTTGACAATGTTTTATGATGTATATTTTTAATTATTAGGCATCATCCACTTTCCAGAGTATTAGCTTAATATATTTGTTTAATATTCTCAGCATTCATTTCTACATGCCAATTTGTTTTTCTTAAAGCTTTTATTAGGTACAATTTTTTATCTGTCCACAATTTAAATATTAGATAAAAAGATTTTAAAACTAAAAAAAATATGATTTTGGCTTTGGCTGGGTATCCTAATAGGTTAGAGAATCATTCTGATACACCAAGGTTGCAGGTTTGGTCCTTAGTCAGGGCATATGCAGGAATCAACCACTGAATGTATGAATACAGCTGATCCACGTTTCTCTCTCTTTTTAATTTATTGATTTACACATCAATCAATAAAAAAGAGAGAAAAATATATGTAAATAAAATAAAATTAGAAAATAGGTTTCTTATATTAGTCTTTTTTATGTTCTTTCCCATATATAAATAATGTGTATGTATGAGCATATATCAATACCCTCCCCAGGAAGTTCTGTGGAAGAAGCAATACAAGTGCTCAAGTGTCATGGTCTAACTCTTGCCTAACTGCTTAAACATAATAAAATATTGGTGGTCTTCCAGAGTTAAATCATAAGTTGATATTTTATTTTTCTCATGACCTTTGGGAAAGTATATAATATCAGAAAGGCCAAACAAAAGCACATCATCAACTGAACAAGGAATGCTGCAGTGTATATGGAAGTGGTTTAAAGTCCTGGGGGCTGGATTGTTACCCAGCACAGATGACCTATTCTGTTCTTAACATTGAATCAAACTGTGAATCATGTCGTTATTTTTATCATCACTTGTACTCCTGTTTGGGTGACAACTTAATAACCTATAACAGTAGCTGACTATAAATGGTGCATTTGACTGGTCACAGGCAGTAAAGAAAGCCCTTGTACTTTCTGATTGCTACAGGAAAATCTCCTGTGTAATTTGTAATTGAAATAAATAGAGAAATATACAAACACAGCAACTCAGGCCTTGCTAAAGAGTGAGTAGAAAATCAAGTTGAAAGTCATTTTCTTCAGCCTGCACAAAGAATGAGCGCTCTCTTAGTCTGAGGGCAGGAGGCTTGCTTACCTATCATTGATGGCAGTTTTCATTTTCTTCATAGTTTGATTGCAAATACCAGAGACCCATAAAATATTTCTCACCTTCAGGAGTCAGATCATAATGGTTGTTAGTTCATGGTGGTTTTCTTTATAGTAATAACCACAATATATTTGTTATCAGCTCTATTTCAATAGCATCATTAAATGTTACCTAAACAAATCTGATCTCTCCAAATGAATTTGAAACTTCTAAAGGCATTTTAATATCATGCATTTCTTTTTTTCTTTTTTTTGCTTTATGAAAAAACATTCCCCTTCCCCACAATTCTTTTATTTGTGATTCAGCAGTGACATCAAAAGTATCATTATGTTCTTAAAGGCAGTTCATCTAATCTTCAGTTAAAAACTAGTCTAAGAGCTTTTATGTCAGAAAGGCCTAGATCAATGATTCTCATATTTATCCGCTATCCATATCTGCTGTGGTTGTAGGCCTTTCTCTGTCTCTGGATCTCACATAGCAACAACTTACCAATGGCTTCCCTGCCTCCATTCATCCCTCACTAGAAACTAGTTTTCACATTACCACCAGAGTTAATGCCCTAAAAGGTATTGGACGACATCACTCTCTTTACATTCTCTAATGATTCCTGTTGCCTGAAGAATAGAGTCCATGCTCCTTAGACAGGTAGTAAAATCTAAAATCCTGGGTTATTTAAAAAAATTTTAAGACTTTGTTTATTCATTTTAGAAATGAGAGAGAGAGGGAAGGGGAGAAGAGCAGGATCCCATATGTGCCTTGACCAGGCAAGCCCAGGGTTTCAAACCAGCGACTTCAGCGTTCCAGGCTAATGCTTCATCCACTGCATCAACACAGGTCAGGCCAGGGTTATTTTAAATTTGAAATTGTATTTTTCTTTAACAGACTGCATACTTCTTCGCTAATTCTGTACCCCTCATATAAACAACTCCCATCTATAAGTATGTACTAATTAAATATCTACTCCCTTTACTTTTTTCTGAATAAATAACCACTTTATATGAACTTACAAAACATTTTTCTTTATCATACTTCTTCCTAGTATTTATTTCAGCAACTAACCGCTGACTTACATTCTCTCCATCCTCCCTATATATTAAGCATTACAAAGATAGTAAGCATTTGCCTCACATATAATAGTTGTCCAACACTTAATATTAGGTAAAACACAATACATGAACCAATCTGAAGGTTTAAATCTCTCTCTCTCTCTCTCTCACACACACACACACACACACACACACACACACACACACACACACGTTCTGTGTTGGCCATTAGCAGAAAAACAACTAAAAAAAATTTAGTATCCCTAATAAAATTTTTAAAATAATGTAAGTTCAGTAAGAAATGTTTTACTCAATGATATATTACTAGCTGTTTGAAGAATATCGGACACATAACAGATACTTTAAATTATGTGTAGCAGTAATACATTCGTATTTATCACTATTTGAGAAGTGTGATCAGCTAAAGGCTATTTTATCTTGATAAAGATATTAAAAATCTAAAATAGTGTAAGATTATTACTCTGAAAGATAATATTCAGTTTTTTTTCTTTCTACAGTAAGGAGTTGATGAGAGGTGGTTTTACATAGAAGTATAGTGATAGCTAGTATTAGAAGCATATGGGGCAGACCCAGTTTGTGCTGAGAGGTCACTGGGTAATCAGGATAATAGCTAATGTTACTGACTACTCTACAGTAGAATGTGAAATTAACAGAGATGGAATAATGCCTAAACATTCATTTTTATTTCTTAAAGAAAATGAATGAAATGGTATCTTAGTTATTGATAAGAAAAACTAGAGAAAAAACAGGAAAAAGCTCACAATTGTGCCTTTGTGAATGCTTTTTGTTTGAAGTGAGGTAAAAATTACTATAGATTTAAAAGAATGATGGGGAAGACCACTGGGAATATTTGGGACTAAAATCTTCACTAAAGTTCATATGTGTGTATGTGTGAATGTGTGGTGGGTATGTCTCTGTATATATGAAGTGTATTTTTATGAATTGGTATATATTTGATTGGATAGTATAAATTTCACTAATTATTTTTCAAAGAAAATTAATGGTTTAAAATAACAAATGTGTTTAGTTGAAGGACTAACTATTTAATGTAGATGGCTCCAGTGTTGGTAATTAAGTCTCCACGGAAGACCTAGATTTTTGTCACTGTTTTCACTCTTCTCTTGCATTGTCCTCGGTTTCTGTGCCCTCATTTCCATGAGCTACCAGATTGGTGTCATATACATATGCAGACACTTTGACACAGAAATAGAATAAAACAATACAGTTCTTTCTTTTAGAATGACAGAAATTTTCCCAAATTGGTGCACCAGTTTTCTTCTCAAACCATTAAAAAGGATTCATTGTATGCCCAGACACATTGAATGTCACGGAGAGTTAACCTCTGGAGGAGTTACTCCTGGGCTGAGTATTAGGGCCACTCTGCCTCAGAAACGCTCCCTTAATAAAAATATGTTTTTGTAACAAGAAATAAATGAGCAACCAATAATTATGTTACATCATTTTAGTTACAGAGTCTTACAAAATGGTCATGACATTCTTGATACTTTTGCTACTGATACAGAAAATTTAAATTTCTATTAGCTCATGTTAATATCAGTTTTCAAATGTGCACAGTTAGTTCAATCAGAAATAGAGTGCAATACAAGTTGACATTACGGGTATATATTTAGAGCTATCTCCAGACTTACATGTTTTCATCCAAAACTTTATCAAATAAATAAATTGGACAGTTTATCATGAAAAAGAGCGATGTTTTTTTATTGCAAATTGCCAACAGAAACAACAAAAGTACAGGTGTTCTTATTAAAATACCATGAATGTGCTCCTGAAAAACTTATGTTCTACAAAATCCCACACTAAGGATATCAGGGCTAATGGGGAAATATGTCTAGAAGCAGAATAATCAAAACATAGGCAACCTTTTAACTGTAGGGTTGACCAGCACAATAACATTTTAAATATTATGATAACAGAGTTTAAAAAAATAGTATACCTACTAAACAAATTTTATGTTGAAGATATAGGGATTTTGACTTTTTAAAAAAGAAATTAGTTGCAAGAAAGAGTTGAAGTTATTAAGTAATAAAGATTTGGACAAAATTTTTAAAAATACAACGGGATGATCGTCATTACAATTTCAATGTAAAGTGGATGGCCAGCTGAGCCAGAAGCAGCTTGGGGAGTGAGTGCATTTAGTTCACTGCTGCCCACTCCTTCAGAACTCACTGTTTTTGCCTGTGTATTTTCATTCCAGATCTGCTGTGTGTACCCGTGTGGCACAACACATTCAGTCTAGAAGAAAAGATCTTAAACAAAATAGTATTTTCTATTTGATTGATGTTATTATTCTGTGTATAAGTTATATAGCTCTTTTAATCTATCTATCTATCTATCTATCTATCTATCTATCTATCTATCTATCTATCTATTTATCTATCTATCTATCTATCTATCATCTATCATCATTCATCATCTATCTAATCCACATAGTTATATATAAGCAATACATGCAACTTATATATGTATATGTATAATTTATGTTAGTGAAGCATAAAATGTAGGACTGTAAGCTTATAAGTGAAACTAGACCAGCTGTTCAGATATAAATGCAGCTTTTCTTCTTAGAAGACTCCATTCAGGAAACATGGTACGGTATACACAATAATATATTTATAACACCCAAAATTGATTTTGCAGCTGCTATCCATGGACACAGAGTTCCAATATAAAAGAGGTTTTTGGCTAAAATAACACTGGATGACAGCAAATGGTGTAGTATTAGTTGGTTTGGTCCAAAATTCAGAAAATTGCTTCTTGGCTAAATTCTGGTTGAAGATTAAAAAACTTTTTATATATTTTATCATTTATTGACCAAAGAGTAGGTAAATCTGTGTATCAAAACTTTATTTCAAAGAGAATTTGTGCATAAACTTGAGGGTAAAAACAATTTCCATTAAAGTGTCATGGATCAGGAATACTTGGTGATATAGAGAGAACATATTTCCATAGAAAGTTGTGTTTCAGTGGAGAAAGCAGAATATGGTTTTATGAAATTGATCTATTAGAATAGAAAAATATTTTCAGAGACAGGACAAATATACTTTCCATTAATATATACATTTTATAAACTTGAAATTTTATTGTTGAAAAACTACCCTACAGTAGCTTAATTTGAAAAACCCAATTCCCATATTTATAGGATTTTAAATGTACAAGACTATATGTGTGAGTATGTTTGTGTGTGTACCTTAAGGAGTTCATATATAGGTACTAGTAATTTCATTTTTAGAATAATAAAGTTTATATTTTCTTATTCTGCAACTTCCTTTATTGTGTTTATATTATTCACCATACTATATTTTTCAATATATATATTCATAAATGTGTATATACATTCAAAACAAAATTCTATATTTTATCTTACAATTAAGTATTTTCTTTTTTTAAAGTGTCTTTATTATGTTTTTTTGTTTTTTTTTAATTTTTTTTACAGAGACAGAGAGTGAGTCAGAGAAAGGGATGGACAGGAACAGACAGACAGGAATGGAGAGAGATGAGAAGCATCATTCATTAGTTTTCATTGCGTGTTGCAACACCTTAGTTGTTCATTGATTGCTTTCTCATATGTGCCTTGACTGTGGGCCTTCAGCAGAACGAGTAACCCCTAGCTGGAGCCAGCGACCGTGGGTCTAAGCTGGTGAGCTTTTGCTCAAATCAGATGATCTCTTGCTCAAGCTGGCGACCTCGGGGTCTCAAACCTGGGTCCTCTGCATCCCAGTCTGACGCTCTATCCACTGTGCCACCACCTGGTCAGGCCAATTAAGTATTTTCTAAACAACCAATTTTATTAACAACTTTTTAAAAATATTTTGGTTGAAGTCAGCTAATTTTATTTCTGCTTTTAGATCATTTAAGTCTTTAAAGTTTAGGCTTAGATTTGTGCTTACAGTCATTTCTTGAAAGAGTAGTGAAAGTGAAAATGTTATTAAATATCAAGGAAACAATTATTTGTTAATAACAATGGTGTTTACCATATTATCATCAAAACAATCCTATAAATTATTATTCCAACTTTATATATGAGAAAGGTGGTTAAGAAGAGTAATGATATAGAACTTAGGCTTTAGAAAATAATTGAGTTAAATTTAAACCCTTTGATATACAATTCGAGTAACCTGGAACAAGTCACTTCCCCTTCCTAAGCCCTGGTAGAGCAGCACTTGCTTTCATCCAAGGTTCTTGGATAAAAAGGAATACATAGAAATGTGTTAAGGGTGTTAACAGAATAACTGACACCCAGCAATGACTAAAAGTACATAAGTTATTATTTGTCTTTTTATTTTGTATCATTTTGTTATTGTTACAACTTTAGGGACACTGTTATCATTATTGTTACTATCAGAGATAGTAATAGCTTTTTCTGTAAAAAATCATTGTGTTGTAAACACTTAAATCAGATTTTAATTTTATGCTTTTCTGTCAAAAACTGGACTTTAATTTTAGGTCTCCCTGCCTAAATTATGTGTCTCTGTGGATGCTTCAGTGCCTTAAAAAGAGCATATGTCTCTAAAGCAGTGCTTCTCAGATTTTAAAGTGTTAACAAATCACCTGGGAATTTTGTTTAACTATAGAATGCGATTGGTTCTTTCAGTAGAGAGACCTGAGAGTGTGCATTTCCAAAAGCTTCTGGGTGCCAGTGCGTCTGGTCCTCAAAACGAAGTCTGAGTAGTGAGGAGCCCAGGACATCGTCAGATCCTTGGGTACCTAAAGGTGGAAATAGCACCTTGGTCTTCTGGCCTTTTAAATAGAACACTTCCTGATTCATCCTTAATAAATAAAGGATCACTCTCTTCAATTCTTCAGATCCAAGTTAATCCATGATTTTATGAAAACAGTATAGAATTCAAATTTTAAAGTATATTGGAAATGTCTGTCTGCCCAACACTTAAAGTGCATATATATTGTGGATAGATCTACTTTCAGATATTTACTCTCTGGAATATACATCTCTCTTGTTTCTCTACCTCTCTTATTTCCTCACAAATTGACATTTTGCTCTAGTTTTGACTGTTTTTGGTCAGTCTAGTCTCTACAGGAAATTATTATTTTAGGAATGCTTGGACTTTTACTTGACAATTGAGCTTAACTTTCATATGAATCTCACCCATAGATGAAATTCCCACAGTGTAGGCTTGAAGCCCACTATTATTGGCTGAGTACAAAACAACTTGATGATATGCAATGATTGCTATGGTTTAAATGTTTGTGTTCCCCTAATTTTTGTTTAAATTTTAAATTCCAAGGTGTTATTGGTATTAAGACCATTTGGGAGGTGATTAGGTCATGTAATTACATGAAAAAAAAATCTATCTAAATATGTCGTCTTTGTAAAATTTATTGGCTATGAAAATGTTCTGATTCTATTCTCTCAATCTGTTAGGAAACTCTTCTTATGTATACTGGGGAGTACTAGCACTTCTATCCTTCTTTTGTGACCATCAATCACTTAAACCAAAATGAATTTTTTTTTTTTTTTTGTATTTTTCTGAAGCTGGAAATGGGGAGAGACAGTCAGACAGACTCCCGCATACGCCCGACCTGGATCCACCCGGCACGTCCACCAGGGGCGGTCGCTCTGCCCACCAGGGGGCGATGCTCTGCCCCTCCGGGGCGTCGCTCTGCCGTGACCAGAGCCACTCTAGCGCCTGGGGCAGAGGCCAAGGAGCCATCCCCAGCGCCCGGGCCATCTTTGCTCCAATGGAGCCTTGGCTGCGGGAGGGGAAGAGAGAGACAGAGAGGAAGGAGGAGGGGGTGGAGAAGCAAATGGGCGCTTCTCCTATGTGCCCTGGCCGGGAATCGAACCCGGGTCCCCTGCACGCCAGGCCAACGCTCTACCACTGAGCCAACCAGCCAGGGCCCAAAATGAATTTTTAAATACCAGTTTGGGGAAAATAACACTTCACATTTGGTGATATAACCTTATAAAACAATTTAAATAAAGTTTTGCAGGATTTGTGTGTGCATGTGTGTGTATATATATTAACAAGTATTTATTGATTACGTGGGGACATGTAATATTTTTCAAATTGAGAGTACTTGGTTTCTGCATTTGGAATGTCATGTAAAAATATGAGGTGGTGTAAAAGCTGTGAAGTGCACAATTCAAGTAAATAATATATGCATTACTATCTGAAATTACATTATTCATAAATTTATATACTTACTTTCTGTTTTCTTGTCAACTGTAGAAGGTCCGGAAGGCACATGTGGATCAGTATGCTGATCTTGTTCATGGTATCCTGTTGGTAAATGAAGTGGATTTAGACCAAGAATCATAAAGGTTTTATTTACATATGTCTCTTGCAATAACCATATATCCAGCTAGTGAGCAAAACCTGACTCAGTTTCATTCAGATGGTCCTGAATTTTTTCAAAGTGAAAGATATCTATGAAAGAACAGAGCATTCTAGATATTTAGGTAAAGCTATCTTTTAGTCATCCATACCAAAAAAAAAGTAGTGGATCAGTTCCCTCAAGAATTAACCAAATAGCATGCAAATTTTAGGAACAAAAAATGAAGACTTAGAGAAATAACAAGACTGAAATAAAATGATGTTTATATGAGTAAAAGAGACTAAAAAAATATGTATCTGTATCTCACCACCCAAAAGAGGTGTTATTTCAAAACCTTGTTTACATAGAGACAAGATAATATAAGAAAATAAATATGAAGATGCAAATGAGAACTAGATTTACTCATTCATTCATTTATTCATTCATATTTTGTATGCATTCACTATCTTAAGAATGTGCTGCACATTTAGGGTTTTTATGCAATGGTGAGGATAATGCTATCCTAGGATTCACAGAGCTTTTAGAATAGTGGTGGTTATAAGCATTTAAAAAGTAACCATGAAAATAAATAATTTTACATATTTGTAAAGATTAAAGAAAAATAATAACGTAATATGAGAAAAAATAGATGGCCAGGGTGAGGGGACAGTGGAAAGAGAAGGCTTCTCCAAGGAAATTATGATAAGACTCACACCTGAAAATTACAAACCACTCAGGATCATAAAGAAATAAAAAGATTTGAAGAATATATGAGGAACAGCATGTGCTAATTTATTGAGAACAGAAAGAATGATGTTTAAGAATATGGACAGGGGCTGTCTGATGGTAAGTAACTTGATCTTACTGACCAAAGGAAAGATGGCATAAGATGTGGTTGGAAATACAGGCAAGGAACACAATTGTACTTTCTTGGTTCTGGTCAAGCTTCCCTCTCTCCAACTCCCGTTGAGCAACAACTACCAGTATAATGATGCTGGATCCTTTGCCTATCGTTTTCTGGTCCTATAAAATACAGATGACTGTTTTTCTCCTAACAAGATTATTTTGAAAATCAGGTAACATGAGATGTCTGGAAATGATTCAACTACTTAAAAATACTATGACTCTGGAAGCATCCCAAGCGCCCATTAGCAGACAACTGAATAAAAAAGCTGTGGTGAATATACACAACAGAATATTGTCCAGCCATAAAAATGAATGAAATCTTACCATTTGTCACAGCATGGATGGACCTAGAGGGTATTACACTCAGTGAACTAAGTCAGTCAGAGAAAAACAAGTATCATATGACTTGACTGCAATGTGGAACCTAAAGAACAAAATAAATGAACAAACAAAATAGAAACAGACTCATAGATAAAGAAAACAAACTGATGTCTGCCCAAGGCAAGGGGTTAGAGGGCAGGATGAAAAAGGTAAAGGAGCCCGACCTGTGGTGGCACAGTGGATAAAACGTTGACCTGGAATGCTGAGGTCACTGGTTCAAAACCCTGGACTGCCTGGTCAAGGCACATATGAGGGTTGATGCTTCCTGTTCCTTCTCTTTCTCTCTCCTCTCTAAAATAAATAAATAAAATTTTTAAAAAAGAAAAAAGTGAAGGGATTAAAAAATACAAGTTCATAGTTCAAAATCACATAGATATAAAGTATAACATAGGAAATACAGTCAATAATATAGTAATAACTAAGAATGCTGCCAGGTGGGTATCAGGGGTTCATTTTATAAATTACAAAATGGTATAACCACAAAGCTGTACTGTCTTAGCAGAAGCTCTACGTCAATTAGGCATCCATAATTTGACCTCCCCACACAGTGCGACACTCCTGCTTATCAATAGGGCTGTCAGCCTCTTCGAGACTACTCTTGAGGTGGCTATGAGGATTCTACTTATCAGTGCCGAGACCAATGGCACCGGAGAAAAGACATGATTGACACACAAGTTAGTTGCAAGAATCACACAGGCAGTTTATTACTCACAAATCCTTTTGGTGTTCTTGGGTACAGCTTAAGGAGGCCCCATCGTTGTGCTCCTCTGGACTGTCTTTGGTCAGAGTGATGATTGAGGTCTGGATAACTACCGCAGCAGAGGGGCACCTTAGCTTTAGGTCCTTTTCTGGCCTATGCCTTCTAGTAGGTGTCAATCTACTACAGGATTTTCACCTCAAACCACCTTTTTGGGAGTTCCTCGCAGAGAGCCCTTTTTATGTTAATCAACTGAAATGTTACATCAAGTCACTTTTAAGGTGTTCCTAGGAAAGTTTCTTGTTTATGTTAACCTACAGAGTTATGACATCAAGCCACTTCTTATCTATATATATCTTCAGACACACACACTAACTGAGCCCTGCGCAAAAGACAGAGTCTGTTTATCATATCTGTACACACTATATTAATTTCTATCCAGACAGCATAACTTTATTTAATTTCCTTAATTGCTTTTAATGTTATATCCTAATTATTTTTATACATCTTCCATATTTTTATATATTTCATTACTATAACATTGTATTACTGCAACATGTAGACCTACAACTAATATAAAATACTACTGAAAATACTTAATAATCGGTAATAAAATAGTGTGTCTCTGTAGAATTATCACTGTAAGAAACATAACCTGCTTCAACTGTCAGTGTCTTTTAAGCTTTAAAATACAGTCATAAAATCATCTTGATTTTTACCAAGATGCCATGATTGTCTTGTAAATTCACTAAATTTGTTGATGTCACTAGGACATTTCAAAACTAAACCTAAAGTAAATAGCAATGAAATTCAATAGAGTGCAGATCATGGTGAAAGTTAATATTGATCTAAGGGTAGAATATTTCTTCCCAGAATGTTTTCATTACACAAATAAGAGAGCATTACAACCTCTTGGAATAAGTAAATGTTAACAAAGAGAGCATATTGGGATATGATATTCTGGGCAGGTAAGCTGAAAGGTCTTTGGAGAACAGATCCAGGTGGAATATCTGATAAGCATGTTTAGATACATTTCTCTGTATCCTCCCGCATTGATGTATGCAAAGTTTAGCTACCCTCCCAAGCATACATCATCGGGAGGCTTGTCTGATGTCTTTGTCAAGCTGCTAACACCTGCAACTCCGTGATTCTCATAATTCATGTCATTTACTTGTTGACAATCTTTATAGTTAAACTATTTTAAATAATTTATAGTTCAGTGGAAATAAGATAATTAATTAATTCCTTGCAAAAAAATGTTGAGAGGAGCAAGGACATTTCAGCAATATGTGAAGCAATAAGATAAAGTGTTTTGACGTGCCCAAGGCAAAACTGACTGATTTATCCATTTATTTATTTTTATTTATTTAATTTATTTTTTTAGATAATTAAATTTAACAGGATGACATTGGTCAACCAGAGTACATAGATTTAGAGAAAACATCTCCACATCATTTGGACAATTGATTATGCTGTATACCCATCACACAAAGTCAAATCATCTGTCACCTTTACAGTATTATGTTTCTCTTTAAGCCCTTCCCCTTACCTTCATGCTCCTCCATCTCCACCCTTCCATTACCCCTGGTAACCACTGCATTTTTATCTATGTCCATGAGTCTCTATTGTGTGTTCCACCTATGTATGGAATCATATAGTTCTTAGCTTTTTCTTATTTACTTATTTTACTCATTATAATGTTATCAAGGTCCATCCATGTTGTAGTAAATTGTACTATGTTACCATTTCTTATAGCTGAGTAGTATTCCATTGTATATATAGGCACCACATCTTCTTTGTTCAATCTTCTATTGAAGGACATTTCAGCTGTTTCCATGTCTTGGCCACCGTGAACAATGCTGTGATGAACATGGAGGTACATGTATCTTTACATGTACCATTGTTTTTGGGTTTAGGGGGTATATTCCCAGTAGAGGGATTACTGGGTCTTTTGGTAGTTCTATTCTTAATTTTTTGAGAAACCACCATACTTTCTTCCATAATGGTTGTACTAATTTACATTCGCAACAACAGTGAATAGGGGTTTCTTGTTTTTTTTTTTGTTTTGTTTTGTTTTTTTTTGGTATTTCTCTGAAGCTGGAAACAGGGAGAGACAGTCAGACAGACTCCCACATGTGCCCGACCGGGATCCACCCAGCACGCCCACCAGGGGGCGACGCTCTGCCCACCAGGGCGCAATGCTCTGCCCCTCGGGGGCGTCGCTCCGTCGCGACCAGAGCCACTCTAGCGCCTGGGGCAGAGGCCAAGGAGCCATCCCCAGCGCCCGGGCCATCCTTGCTCCAATGGAGCCTCGGCTGCGGGAGGGGAAGAGAGAGACAGAGAGGAAGGAGAGGGGGAGGGGTGGAGAAGCAGATGGGCGCCTCTCCTGTGTGCCCTGGCCGGGAATCGAACCCGGGACCCCTGCACGTCAGGCCGATGCTCCACCACCGAGCCAACCTGCCAGGGCCAGTGTTTCTTTTTCTTTACAGTCTCTCCAGCACTTGTTATTACCTCTCTGGTTGACAGGTAATATCACAAGAGTAAGGTGATATCTCATTGTAGTTTGATTTGCATTTCTCTAATAGCTAGTGAAGATGAGCATTTTTTCATATATCTGTTGGCCATTTGTATTTCTTCTTGGGAGAAGTGTCTGTTCTTGTTCTTTTCCCATTTTTTATTGAATTGTTTGGTTTTTTTGCTGAGTTTTGTGAGTTCTTTAAATATTTTGGATATTAGCCCCTTATCTGAGCTGTTTGAAAATATCATTTCCCATTTAATTGGCTATTTGTTTTGTTGTCAGTTTCTTTTGCTGTTCACAAGCTTCTTAGTTTGATGTAGTCCCATTCATTTATCTTTGCCTTTACTTTCTTTGCCTTTGGAGTCAAGTTTATAAAAAGTTCTTTATGGCCAAGGTCCATGAGTTTAGTACCTATGTTTCCTTTTATGTAATTTATTGTTTCAGATCTTATATTTAGGTCTTTGATCCATTTTGAATTATTTTTGTGCAAGGAGATAAACTATAGCCAAGTTTTATTCTTTTTCATGTGGCTTTCCAATTTGTTCAGCACCATTTATTGAAGAAGCTTTATTTTCTCTATTGCTTGTTTTTGGCTCTTTTATTAAAGATGACTTGACCATATATATGTTGTTTTATTTCTGGGCTCTCCAAGTTGTTTCATTGGTCTGTGTGTCTGATTTTTTGTTTGTTTGTTTGTTGTTTTGCCAGTACCATGCTGTTTTGATTATCATAGCTATGCAGTATAGTTTGTAATCAGGTATTGTAATGCTTCCAGCTTCATCTTTTTTCCCTTAGGATTACTTTGATTATTTGATGTTTTTTATGGTTCCCTATAAACCTGATGATTTTTTGTCCCATTTTTTAAAATAATCACTTTGAAATTTTTATGGGAATTGCATTAAATTTGTATATTTCTTTGGGTAATATGGCCATTTTAACTATATTTATTCTTCCTATTCATGAACAAGGAATATTTTTCCATTTCATTGTGTCTTTTTCAATTTCCTTTAATAATGCTTTGTAGTTTTCAGCATATAGGTCCTTTACATTCTTTGTTATGTTTATTCCTAGGTATTTTGTTGTTGTTGTTGCAACTGTAAAAAGGATTATTTTTTGAGTTCTTTTTCTGAGGTTTCATTGTTGGCATATAAGAAAGCAATAGACTTCTGTATATTAATTTTGTATCCTGTGACCTTACTATATTGGTTTATTGTTTCTAATAGCCTTTCTGTAGAGTCTTTGGGGTTTTCTATATACAGGATCATATCATCTGCAAAAAGTAAAACCTTTACTTATTCTTTCCCAATATGAATGCCTTTCATTTCTTTCTCTTGTCTGATTGCTCTGGCTAGAATTTTCAGCACTATGTTGAATAGGAGTGGAGAGACTGAGCAGTCTTATTTTGTTCCTGATTTTAGAAAAAAAGTTTTTAGATTTTTACCCTTTAGTATGACATTAGATTATGGTATGTCATAAATGACCTTTATCATGTTGAGGTATTTTCCTTCTATATCCATTTTGTTGAGAGTCTTAAACATAAAAGAATTTTGTATTTTATCAAATGCTTTTCTGCACCTATTGATAGGATCATATAGTTTTGTTCTTTGTTCTGTTGATAAGGTGCATTACGTTAATCATTTTACATATGTTGAACCATCCTTGTGTTTCTGGGCTGAATCCCACTTGATCACGATGAATTATTTTTTTGATGTGTTGTTGTATTTGATATGCTAGTATTTTGTTTAGGATTTTTGCATCTGTATTTATTAGAGATACCAGTCTGTAGTTTTCTTTTTTTGTGTTGTTCTTACCAAATTTTGGTATGAGGGGTATGTTGGCCTCATAAAATGTGTTTGGAAGTATTGCTTCTTCAATTTTTTGGAAGACTTTGAGAAGGATAGGAATCGACTCTTCTTTGAATGTTAGGTAGAATTCAGTAGCATAGCCATCTGGCCCCGGACTTTTATTTTAGGGGAGGTTTTTGATGGTAGTTTCTATTTCCTCTCTGCCTATTGATCTATTTGGGCTTTCTACTTCTTTGTAATTCAGCCTAATTAGATTGTATTGGTCTAGGAGTTTATCGATTTCTTCTAGATTGTTGAATTTGGTGGCATATAATTTTTTATAGTATTCTGCAATAATCCTATGTATATCTATGATATCTGTGATAATTTCTCCTCTTTCATTTTGGATTTTTTTTTAATATGAGTCCTTTCTCTTTTTTCCTTAGTGAGTCTTGCCAGAGGTTTGTTTATTTTATTGATCTTTTCAAAGAACCATCTCTTTGTTGTATTAATTTTTTCTATTGTTTTTGTTTATTTATTTCTGCTCTAATTTTTATTATTTTCTTACTTCTGCTGGTTTTGGATTGCCTTTGTTCTTCTTTTTCCAGTTCCTTAAGATGTGATGTTAGGTTGTTTACTTGGGTTCTTTCTTGTTTTTTCATATAAGCCTGTAGTGATATGAACTTCCCTCTTATTACTGCTTTTTCTGCATCTCAGAGATTCTGATATGTCATATCATCATTTTCATTTATTTGTACAGTATATATCTTTTGATCTCTTCTTTTATTTCTTATTTGACAGATTCATTTTTTAGAAGTATGTTGTATAATTTCCACACTTTTGTGGGTGTGTTTACTTCTTTTTTGTAGTTGAATCTTAGTTTCAAAGCCTTATGATCAGAGAGTATGCTTGGTATAATTTTAACCTTTCTGAATTTGGTGGTGTTAGTTTTGTGGCCCAGTATATGGTCTATTCTTAAGAATGTTTCATGTACACTGGAGAAAAATGTATACTCTGACGTTTTGGGATGAAATGTCCTGTTGATATCTATTATGTCTATTTGTTCTAGTGTTTCATTTAAGGCTGATATTTCTTTATTGATTTTCTGTTTGGATGAATGATCTAAAGCCATCAGTGGTGTATTGAGGTTTCCAAGTATGATTATATTTTTTCCAACTTGTATTTTTAGATCAACTAGTAGCTGTCTTATATATTTTGGTGCTTTCTGGTTTGGTGCATATATATTCAAGAGTGTTATGTCTTCTTGATACAGTGTCCCCTTTATCATTTTGAAATGTCTATCTTTGTCTCCTGTTACCTTTGTTGTCTTGTAGTCAGCATTGTCAGATGTGAGTATAGCTACTCCTGCTTTTCTTTGGATATTATTTGCTTGGAGAATCATTTTCCATCCTTTTACTTTGAATCTACTTTTATCCTTGTAACTTAAATGTGTCACTTGGAGACAACACACTGTTGGGTTTTGCTTTTTGATCCAATCTGTTACTTTGTGCATCTTTATTGGTGAGTTCCATCCATTTACATTTAATGTAATTATTGACACTTGAGGATTTTCTATTGCCATTTTATATGCTGCTTTCTGATAGCTTTGTGTCTTGTTTGATTCTTTTTTTTTTCTGTCATTTGTTTTTGTTTGGTGGTATTCCATACTTCTATATTCTGTTTTTGTTTTTTTTTAAGCTATGTGTTACAGTAGTGACATTTTCGGGGGTGGTTACCATTAGGTTATTAAAATAAAAAATTTCAAGTTTACTAGAGTCCATTATCTCATATGTACTTCTGCATTCCATCCTCCTTTGTTACTGCTGATCTTTATCCTCTCCCCTTTTATGTTATTGTTGTCGCAGATTATCTTTATTTTTGTTGTGGTTTTGTCAAAAAAATTTTTACCTGTAATTTTGTTTTGTTTTGTTCTTTGTATCTGGTTGGATAACCCCCTTTAGTATTTTGTGTAGTGGGATTTGCTGATTATTAATTCCCTCAGCTTCTGTATGTCTGTAAATGTTTCCATTTTCCCTTCATATTTGAAGGATAGCTTTGATGGATATTTTATTCTTGGCTGGAAGTTCCTCTCTTTCAGTACTTTAAATGTTGAGGTCCACTTTTTTCTGGCTTCTAAATCTGATGATTTCTCTGCTGAGAAATCTGATGATAGCCTAATGGGCCTTCCTTTATATGTTATATTTTTCTTCTCCCTAGCTGTCGTGAGGATTCTTTCTTTGTCATTGATTTGTGATCATTTCATTATGATGTGCTTTAGAATAGGTCTGTTTGGGTTGAGGTAACTCAGTGTTATTTTTGCTACTTGGATTTGAGGCTCTAACTCTTTTCACAGGCTTGGGAAGTTCTCATTGATTATTTGTTTTAATATGTTCTTCATTCCCTTTCCTCTTTCTTCCTCTTCTAATATACCCATTATTCTTATATTGCTCTTTCTGATGGAGTCAGACAAATCTTGTAGGGCTTTCTCATTTATTTATTTTTTAATTCATGAGTCTTTTTCTTCTACTTTCTGTAATATCTCTAGTTACCTGTCTTCAATGTCACTGATTCTCTGCTCTCACTGGCCTATTTCATTGGCTAGGCTTGTTACCTCATTTTTCAGTTTATGTATGGAGTTTTTAATCTCTGTTTGGTTCTTATTTTATAGTTTCAATATCCTTGGTGAAGTACTCTTTTTGTTCATTAAGTTGAGTTTTGAGCTCAGTAAATTGCCTTTTAGTGTTTTCTTGTATCTTGTATTTTTAGAGCTTCAACTTGAATTCTCTGCTATTAAGCTTCAATGTTTCCATGTAATTGAGATTTTTTTCCCTGGAGATTTTTCATCATCTATCTGAGCTACATCTCTTTGTCTTGTCTATGCATATTTGATTTCTTTTTCCTTGTTGGCATTTGCAAGTGGTATTGTTAATAACCCCAACAAGAGATAATTATTCCTTTTTCTGGAAGGGGGTGCTGTACTACAAGAGTTGTCTCTGAGATTCTTGGGTGTTCTTCTGTCACCTTTGTAGTGATGCAGGCAAGGCCTTCATGTTGGTAAGAGAGGCTTGTTGCCAGGGCTTTGCAACTCTATGTCTTTAGGAATGGCCAAGCTGGGGTCTTCCAGGGCTCTCCCCATGCCCCAAAGAGCAGAAGATCAAATGTCCAGGTGCCCCACCTCTCACAAGAGAGAGCATTCTGGAGACTAAGTGGAGGGAAGTCCACTACCACCGCTGTTCTCATAGCAAGCGGAGCAATGAGGGACCAGAAGGCTGGGTTGACACAGTCCAGTCCCTCCTCTGATATCCCTCTGAGCACCCAAATGACAGCCCCCAGCAGGCAGGGGCTGCATGCCACGAACCAGTGTCCTAGCTTCAGGAGCATTTGAGGTCACTGCCCTTATTTCAGCTTTTTCTCCCAGACTCTCCTCCAATCTCCAGGTCTGAGACAAAGCCTGTGGCAACAGTGCCTCCCTCCCATATATCCATGAGGAAAGAAAAAGACTTAGTCTTTCAGTATATATTTTTTTCTTTTGAGCTTTGGCCTGCCTTCTTATGCAATCATACCTTTGTCTGTCTGGCATGTGTATATTTCAAGTTCATCTTGTGTTTGTTTGTTTTTTTTTCTCTGTATATAGTTGTAGAATTCATTGAAATTTCAAGGGGTGAGATCAGAATTATCTCTTATGCTGCCATTTATCTGATGTCACTCAAAACTGACTGATTTAAATTGTGAATGTAGTTTGTTCTTTTCTCACTGTGATTAATGTAGTCTAACTTTTGTGCATCTTTCATAACTTCAAAAGTTGTAGCAGTATGGAATATCTGGATAATTATTAACTATACCAGATCATAAACTTATTTGAACTACTAATTTTTTTAGAATTTCTTGACAAAAGTTGTATGGAAGAGTGGTTGACTGAGAGTTATATAGAACTTTCTCCCATATCCTAAGTTCCAGGCCCTGATTATAATAGAAAAGAATATACTATAAACAAACAGTAATTAAAAGTAAGCTAAGTCATCACAGGAGAATGAACAAGTAGCATGAACAAAATGTGAAGTGGTGGATAAAACCAATAACAATGCATTCTGAATATTTTTAATCAAGTATGTGTGTGTGTGTGTGTGTGTGTGTGTGAGTGAGTGTGTGAAAGAGAAAAAGAGAGAGAGGTGAAGAGGAAGGAAGAAGAAAAGGAGAGAGATAAAGACTTGGACAAATAACATTAAAATTTCAAATTGTAGCCCTGGCTGGTTGGCTCAGTGGTAGAATTTTGGCCGGGAGTGTGGATGTGCCAGATACAATTCCAGGTCAGGGCACACAGGAGAAATAACTATCTGCTTCTCTCCCCCTCTCCTTCCCACTTGTCTCTCTCGCTTTCCCTCTGCAGCCATGGCTCAATTGGTTGAAGCACATCAGCCCACACACTGAGGATGGCTCTTTAGACCCTCTACCTCAGGACCTAAGAATAGCGTGATTGTGAACTTGACCCAAGATGGGCAGAGCATCAGCCCCAGATGGGGGTCACCTGATCGATTCTGTTCAAGAAGTCTGTTTTTCTGTCTCTCCTCTCACTTAAAAAAAATCAAATTGCAAAATTACGTTTTTCTAAAATCTTTGTGAATACCTTATGTTCTTTGCCATATTCATTCTGGATCTATCTTGTAAAACATATATTACAGACTGAAAAGATATTTGCTTTTACACTTCCCATGGCTTAAAAATCCAGTCTCTCTGGAAAAGTTCATCTCAAAAGAATTTTTATTTCTTTTTTTGTTGTTATAAAATAATCATGCTTCCTCTTGTATAATTATATGTTACATTCAATTTAGTTTCTACTTCATTTTTACATTAATCTTATTTTCTTAATACTCTAGTTAGGGTATTATTCTTTTACAATAAAGCTGTTAACAAAGTCAAAAAGTATTCCTGGAAAAGAAAAAGAATTATATTCAAAATTTAGAGAGCTTTTTCCTGTCCTTTTTAATTTTTGCTTCAAAATACTGCAGTCCAGTAATGTTTTTACATTTGAGGCTTGAGTTTCCAGCACAAAAAGTATTGATTCTTTCATTTACAGGATGTTTTTGGCCACAGCAGACAGCACAAATGAATGAAAATACATGTGCTTTCTACCACTTTAAAAAAAAAAAAGACTTGCCACCTATACGTGGCTTTTTATGATCAAAAAACAAAGTCCCTTGGTTTAGTGTTAAATAAAATACCTCTACAGAACTATCCAAAAGAAAGGTTCTATCTCTGCAATGTGAAAGAATGGTTAGGGGAAGAAATACTTTTTTACAATGATGCATGCATCAAGTATTAGTTAAGTGGCACTGTGTTAGTGTCTGGGGATAACAGTGGCCAAATGGAGCATGAATGCTCCACAATTTCTTGAAACATCCAGTTTAATGAGATCAGAAAGGACAACCGCATAGAAAGCAGCATTAGTATTTTTGAGGAATACCTGGCAGAGAGTGGTTGATTAAAAAGAATCTCAATCTATGTGTCTAGAGATCTAGATTTTAGGCCCAGTTACTACCAGTTAACTTCTCAAATGTAAAATGAAGTTCAAAACACTTACCTTCCAGAACTTTCCAGTGGTCTAAGTATGGGAAAGCTGTGATGATATTTTGTGAACATTTCTGTTTTTATTTGTTTTATTATCATTTTATTCTTACCATATATATATATATATATATATATTTCCTACCATATATATAAATATATATAATCATCATATATAAATACATCGAAATATTTAAAAATATTGAAAAATAGTTGTAGTGCTAGAAGATATTTTCATTTTGTACTTTAAGGTTATTGGGAACTCTCTGTTTAATATGTAAAAATTTTTACTTAAAATGCAACAGGTTATACTACTTTCATATTAATCCTCCAGGGTGCTATATTTCCTTTCCTATTAAACAAGGACAACTTGCCTATTAGAATATTTTTGTCATGTAGGTTATACATAGAAGACATAAAATTTTGATACAGTCTTGATTTTATTTTTCCACACTTTTAATGTTCCTGACTTATGTTTATAAAAAGTTAATTTTTTTGCTAATGTTCAAGTTACATATTTAAAAGAAATTAGTAAAATAAACTAGGAAAAAACCTCCCCAAATTAAATTAAAGGTGAAGGCTGCAATGGCATACAGAGACTATTATTGCTGCTAATGAATTTTGTCTATGTCTACCTTAAAATGGTAATACACAGTGTGTTGGGGCAAACAGAGAAAAGAGATGGGAGAATCTAGAAGGAGAAAAAAAAAGATTTGTTTGCTTGCTTTCTTTTTCTTTCTTCCTAAAACCTGTTCATAATGTATATTTGTAATCAAACTATACATATTTTTATGACAACCAGCCAGATATTTCTCAGGCAAGTCATGTATTACTTCGGAAAAATTCTCTCACATTCTCAAGAAGTCTGGGTAAGGAAGAGTGGGTGTCTTGCAGTTAGCATTTTCAAAAAGCTGTACATGTGCATGTGTGTGTGCATGTGTATGTGTTTCCCCACACACAGTGCCATGAGATAGTATACCTTCTAAAGAAAGATCATCTATACTAAATCACATGAAAGAAAAAACTCTTACAAGAAAGGAATTTTATGGGCAAAAGTCATAGTTTCCATTTCTGGGTAATGTTTATATTGGTTCAGAAGACAAAAGAGCTGTACCCCCCACAATTTATAAACTTATTTATTTCTACTTTTAAGATTAAATTTTATGGAAGTAACATACTCACCCATTGTTTGGACAAGCAGGATTTCCTAGACTAGGAATGAAATCAGTAATGCTTATCATCATTTAGTAAAATCCTTTAGTTTGTTTAATATTTTATCATTTACAAAGTTTATTTGAACACAAATTATATTTAAATCACCAGAAAAATAAAACTGACAGGGAGGGCAACAAACCTATTTATTTTTACAAATAAAAGAAATAATCGGGTTTGTCATAATCAGTTAGTTTTCAATATCAGAACACATGTTGTTTCTTTGACAAAGACTTTTATTAACTACCCAGCTACACACTACCCATTATCCTCCAAATATTCAGTAAAATATTATACTTATATACATTACTACCCTCCACTATGAACTCTACATTTTTGCAACTTATCACATGCAAAGGCACTACTTCAGTTGAGTACTTTTATTCACTTACTTGATTTTACTAGCAATCAATATTATTATCCCCAACTTACAAATAAGGAAAAAAAACCAAAAAAGTTTAAATCATGTGAAATACTACTCTAGCAGTCTGTGGCAGAGCCATAACTAAAGCACCAAACTCACTTTTCTACACACTTCATATTTTCTCATATGAAGAATATTTATCTGTGTATCACTTCAAACATATCACATAATAGTTTGAGAATACTCTTTAACAGAGTAAATGCTGACTGAATGAAGAAATAAATAAACAGGATTTCAGATATAGAGAAGATACTTTCCAAAGAATAAAGATGAAAACAGTTTGACATGATTGTGACAATACAACCAAAATTCTGTAAGAATACAAATATAGAAGGGTTAGAGATAGTCTTAATATTCTGTTTTCCTTAACGGGATATAGATCTCAGACAAACAAACATAATGCATTTAATTTAAGAAACAAGAAGAAATACAAAGTTACACTAATAGCTTTGAAGGAGCCACCAAGTTTAAGAGCAAAGATAGTCATATAAAGGTTGAGGCTCTGTCTAACTTAAATGATATAAATTACAGAAAGAACTGATATCTCTGGTGAAAGACATATTGTGCATTTAGACACAATAAGAAATTTAAAATTTAATTATTTTATACAATTTTAACCCTTGTGTTCACTGTTATTAAGATCAGGATATCATTCAAATTTATATATTCAATGTAGAGCTCAAAAACTATTAATAATTTTTGAATTTATTATTGAATTTATTAATAGTTATTTTAAATTACCTCCAAATAAAGACACAAAATATAATTTAAGAATGTGATAATATCTTCATTTCTGAATAATACAAGAAAGATAACATGGGACAGATATGACTACTGCATCTTGAAATTTTGTATTCTATAAGGCATACACAACATAGTTATCTGAAATATGCTTGAAATACTTATACAGAATTTGGAAAAGCAAGGATATATCTATCTATGAATGAGCCATTCAGATGAAATGTAAATTTAGGAATATTAATTTTTCTGATCATGTTAACTTAGAAGAAGATGTGAACAAACTTCAAGGTGCAAAGAAGGAACACATATCTTAAACATATTGTAAAATATTACCTGACTTGAGATTAGTTCCATCAGGCAGAATCAAGGTGGTGAAAGACCATGGAATTCATAGCAGCAACACAGCTCTGAGGTCTCATGGACATACATTCAAGTACCAGTCCACCCCTAGACTTGACTCTGGTTCTTGGCAAACAAAAACAAAATACTTTTATAGTATCTTCTAACATCTTCTTTTATACGATGGAGTTCATAAATATGCTTACTTCATTTGTTTGTTATATAGATTTCAAAAGGTAAACATACAAAACACTTAAGCCAACATCTAGCTTATTAACAAGCATTAGCTATTGCTATTTCTTTTACTTTTTAGACTAAAAAAAAATTGCAGTCAATAACCAATGATTATTAAGAGGCAGGGTTTGACTTTCAAATGAAACTGAAAGGGT
This sequence comes from Saccopteryx leptura, assembly GCF_036850995.1. Classification (NCBI taxonomy): domain Eukaryota; kingdom Metazoa; phylum Chordata; class Mammalia; order Chiroptera; family Emballonuridae; genus Saccopteryx; species Saccopteryx leptura. The sequence goes on along the minus strand of NC_089505.1, from coordinate 236,431,489 downwards.
TTGACCTACAATGAAATTTAGAATAGCTAAGATTTGGAAACAGCTCAAGTGCCTGTCAGTAGATAAGTGGATAGAAAAATAAAAAGCTGGGATACTGATGCTGACCAAGTAGCTCAATTTATTAGAGTATTGTACTGATATGCCAAGGTTGCAAGTTCAATTCCCAGTCAGGACACATAAATATATGAATCAACCAATGACAACATAAATAAGTAAAACAACAAATCAATGTTTTTCTCTCTCTTGCTGTCTCTCTTACTTCTTCTCTCTGTAAAAATCAATAAATTAATAAAAAATTAAAAAAATAAAAAGCCGGGTCAAAAGGCAGTTCCATTTTTAATTTTTTGAGGAATCTCCATACTGTTTTGCACAGTGGCTGCACCAGTCTACATGCCCACCAGCAGTGCAGGAGGGTTCCCTTTTCTCCACATTCTCACCAGCACCTATCATGTGTTGTTTTGTTAATAAGTGCCATTCTGACTGGTGTGATGTGATATCTCATTGTGGTTTTAATTTGCATTTCTCTAATGATTAGTGATGTTGAGCATTTTTTCATCTGTCTATTGGCCATCTGTATGTCCTCTTTGGAGAAGTATTTATTCATTTCTTTAGCCCATTTTTTGATTGGATTGTTTGTCTTCCTGGTGTTGAGTTTTACAAGTTCTTATAAATTTTGGTTATTAACCCCTTATCAGATCCCACTTATAGGAATATATCCCAAGGACACCATATCACTGACTCAAAAAAAGAAATGCACCCCCATGTTTATAGCAGCATTGTTCACAATAGTGAAGATCTGGAAAAAACCCAAGTGTCCGTCAGTGGACGAGCGGATTAAAAAGCTGTGGTACATATTGATATATACAATGGAATACTATGGGGCTATGAAAAAGAAGAAAATATTACCTTTGCAACAACATGGCTGAACCTGGAAACTATTATGTTGAGTGAAATAAGCCAGGCAGAAAAAGAAAAATATCATATGACCTCACTCATTTGAGGAATCCAGGGAACAATGTAAACTAAGGAATGGAATTAAACCTGTTGAGAAGGGGGTAGGGGAGATGTTTAGAGGAATATGGGGTAGGAGGTAGGAATATGGGGCATTCGAGGAGACACTAGAATCTATGTAAACACAATAAATAAATAAATAAAAATTAAAAAAAGAAAAATAAAAAAGCCATGGTTCATGTACAGAATAAAATGCTATGCAACCATATAAAAGGTATCTTACCTTTTATGACAACATGGATAAATCTGTACATTATTATGCTAAGTAAAATAAGTCAGTCAGAGTAAGAAAAATACTATATGATCTCACTTTTATGTGAAATCATTTTTTGTTGTTTATTTATTAATTTTAGAGAAGGAGTAGAGAGACAGAGAAAGAGAGAGAGGAATCATCAACTCTCATATGTGTCTTGATCAGGCACTAGGGGTGTCAAACCGTCTACCTCAGCGTTCCAGGTCGATGCTTTATCCACTGAGCCACAGCAGGTCAGGCAATGAGGAAACTAAGGAACAAAATAAACTGATGAACAAAATAGAAACAGAGGCATAGATACATGGAACAGACTGACAGCTGTCAGAGGAAAGTGGGTTGAGGAATTGGACAAAAGAAAGTAAAGGGATTAGTCAAAATACTTATATGCATAACACATAGACACAGACAGCAATGTGATGATAGCCAGAGGAAAGTGGATCTGGCATGTAGAGGTGGGCAAGGAGTGAAGAGACAAGTATGGAAAGAGTCTTGCTGGGGGCGATGGGTGCATGATGGAGTGTGAAGATGGTTTTATTGAGTTTTACATTTCAAACCCATATGGTTTTGTGAACCAATGCCTCCCTAATAAATTCATTTAAAATAAATTAGTAAATAAATAAATAAAATTTAAAATAAAGTAAGAATACAAAAACAATTTGTGGCCAGATGCTTGTGAGGAATAATTTGAAAATGGATACACCTTAACAAACATACATGATGGCCCCTGCACATCTGAGAAGTGATATTTAAGTCTAGCCTTTCTTCTCAAACCCATCTTTTTTCCAGAGTCACCTCATACTGATGACTAGTTATCCAGGGACAAACAAGCCTTGATGACAAAGTCTTTTACCCAGCCAATCAGAAGTGCTCCAAAGCCATCTCTCTTTCCTGCTTTTAGTCCATAAACACCAGGGCTTGACCTGTTTTCAGCAGAGCACCTAACTTTGTTTTGAATTTATGTGGCTCAGTTTCTAAACTGTGATACGCTCAAACAAACTTAGATTTTGATCAAAATAAAATGATTTTATTTTTGTCAGCACTTGATACCAATACAAGGAAAGGGATTATACTATTGTGGAGAAACTACAAAAGTCTCAAAGTTAGTAACACAAAGCAGCACATGTAAAGGGAATTTAATTTTAGAAGTCATAAATCTGGTTAACAAGTAACATCAAATTTTATATATAACACATACATACACATACATTTTTATTTCTATTTCTATCTCTTTCTAATTTTATTTCTATTTCTACCCACCTTCAGGCAGGTGTTTTGCTTCCCCAAGACATTGTGTTGAATTTCATTATCTGACTTACTTTGGTCTTATGGTGGCTGAAAACTACCATACTGACCTTTGGCTTCATGTTTGGAAAATGTGGTGTCAACTTATATGATACAAGCAGAGGCTTGAAATACACTTAGAAGCTTAGATTTGCTCTCTAAGGTAGTTGGCTTCAATGTAATAAGAACTTTCTTCTTGCTCCTTATGCCAAAGATTCTAAAACGAATCTATGTGAATCTATTGTGCCAATTCTAGCCAGATCTCACTGCTAGAAACAGAATTTCCTGGCAGAGTACAGCCCAGACCAACAAACCTTAGCCAACAGACAGATTCAAAACATAGAATAAATAATTGCTATTTAAAGCTACTGAACTTTGAAATGCTTGCTTATATAACAACAGCAAGTAACAAGTATAACTGTGTTAAATAAACAAATTACAAACTGGTTTATTAGAGCATATGTTTTTCTCTATTTGGTATGAATGAATTTGAGTGTTTTTTCTGTTTGGTGAAAGAAATTCTGTAAATATACAAATAATGTTCATATTAATATATATATATATTAATATAAATATAATCTCCTCATACTTGGGAGACTGTGCAGATCCTCTGCTAATTTTTAATTATACTGTTTAGTTTTTGATTGTCAAGTTGTATGTGTTTTTAATATATTTTGAATATTAACCCTTAATTGGAGATGTTTGCTACTTCTATTGTTGGTTGTTATTGTGTTTTGTTGATTATTATTATTTTTTGCTTTGAAAAAGCTCTTTAGTTTAATCCTATTCATTTATATTTTCTTTTATTTACCTTGTATTTGATGTCAAATTTATAAAATCCTCTCTAAGACCAAGGTCCATAAGTTTAGTACCTATGTTTTCTTCTATGTATTGAGAGATTTGGAAAAATTAAGAATGAGTTATCATATGATCCAACAACCACTCTTTTGAGTATCTACTCAAAACATTGTTAAAAATTGGTCTGGCCTGTGACAGCACAGTGGATAGAGCATCAACCTAGAATGCTGAGATTGCTGGTTCAAAACCCTGGGCTTGCCTGGTCAAGGCACATATGACAAGCAAGCAATAAAAAACTAAAGTGAATTGATACTTCTTGTTTCCATATGGATGAATCCTGATAAGATCATATCATGTGAAAGAAGTCAGACAGAAAGCCAAGAACTATATCATGGGCCTGGCTAATTGAGTCAGTGGTAGAGTGTCTGCGTGGTGTGTGGATGTCCCAGGTTCAATTCCCAGTCAGAGCACACAGGAGAAGCACCCATCTGTTTCTTCACCATTCTCCCTCTCACCCTTTCTCTCTTTCTCTCTCTCTCTCTCCCTCTTTTGCAGCCATGGCTTGATTGGATTGGGTTGGCCCAGGTGCTGAGGATGGCTCCATGGCCTCTGCCTCAGGCACTAAAAAGAGCTTGGTTGCTGAGTAATGGAGCAATGCCCCAGATGGGCAGAGCGCTGCTCCTTAGTGGGCTCGCTGAGTAAATCCTGATCAGGGTGCATGTGGGAGTCTGACTCTGCCTCCCCTCTTTTCACTGAATTAAAAAAATAAACCATATCATTTGACTCATATAAAACTGAAAGCAACAAATGGACAATGAAAACAAACAAAGAAAAATTCAGAGACAGAGACAACAGTATGGTAGTTACCTGAGGAAATAGGGAAGAGGAAAGATAAAAAGGGTAAAGGTGGTCAAATCTAAGGTTGCAAAAGAATATTTGATTTTGGGTGGTGAGCACAAAATGCAATATATAGAACTGGGGAACAAAATTTCTGTTGCATCCATGAAAACACTTGTTCTTAACCTAATTTGAGTGTGCAGATCTCAAATATGACATTAGTTTTTCTCTGTAAGCTACAGATTTTTTGCAATTCAAGATACTAGGTTTTCATCTTACTATAAAATTTTCAACACTTAGTTTAACATAATGAAGTAGAATGTCTTCTTGGGCATCATCTTTGTGAAAATAAAATAATTTATATAAGGCAGTAAATACACTAATACACTAAAAGATATGATTGCATCAGTATTTGTCTACAATTTCAAAATAGAACATATTAAAACACTTATTTTAATCATAAAATTTGCACAAAACTTATTTAAATTCTATTCAGGAAAAAATTTGCATTTGTAGCTCTTGCCTTTGTGTACTTGTTGAGGACAATCTCGTTTGATGCTCCAGCAGTAGTCTCTTATCACTAACATTTCCAAGGTTTTTAGGAAACTTATCAAGGTGACTGTAAAAGAAGTAAAACTTAACATTCATGTTACATCTAATGTCGTGGAAAGCCAACAGCATCCTTTGAATCAAAAGTTTATAGTTTTCTGCTTTTTTGTTGCCAAAGAAGTTCTTTGTGACCGCCACCAAAGACTGCCATGCTGCTTTCTCCTCCTTATTCATCTTCCTGGCAAATTCTTCATCACATATGAAGGTTTGAATTTGAAATCTATTGAATACACCTGCTTTTATCTTCTCGAAAGACAAGGCAGGAAAAGCAGAAATAATATGTTGAAAGCATTCACTTTCTCTATTCAAAGCCTGAACAAGTTGCTTCATTAAGCCAAGTTTGATGTGAAGTGGGGGAGAAATGATCCTGTCTCGATTAACTACAGGTTCATTCACAATATTTTGCATCCCTACTTCCAGAGCTTCACATTTCAGCCACTACTTCTGTGTCCAGTGTTTCTCCTGAGCTCAGCTGTCCCACAAACACATAAAGCAAGGATACTTTGTGAAATCTCTCTGTTGTTCTAGCAGGAAATTTACCATTTTAAGATCCACACAAATGATTTGTTTATGCTCCTCATACTTCAGAAAGTTGAGGAAGATTTTTATGTCATTAAAATCTTCTCACAGATGAGTTGAATAACCAATTGAAACCACTGTATAAATATTACTGTTGCATAGGAGAACACATTTCAGTCTTCATTTAGAGCTGTCAAGAAATAGCTACCAATCTGTTGGACTGTATGTGGTAACACCTAGCTGGCTGAGAAGACTACTGATATCATGACAGTAAATAAAGTGTTTGTCTTCAGAAAAAAAGTCCACAAATATTTGCTCACGATTCCTGAAATGGGATACTTTAGCTGACAGGTGAAGTACATTCTTTTCTTGAAGACTGGAGGCTAATAACTCAGCTGCTTTCTTTGATAATCCCAAATCTCTTACTAAGTCATTCAATTTGGGTTGGCTATACTGCTGAGGGGTTAATGATTGCTTGGCATCAGAAGAAGACCCTTCTGATTCTACAACCATTTCTTCATGCAGTTTATCAAAATACACTTGATCACCATGTTCACTTTCTTAGCCCTTAGAAGAAATAAAACCATTGAAAACTGGACCTGGGAGTGTCTCAGAGTGTGGGATAGGTCATATTGCTGAAGGAATACTAGGATATGCGATCATATGCCATTTTTTCTTGCCAATGCCCTTTGTATGGATCAGACAGAAATAATGGTCACTGCTGTGGTCCTTAGGTTCATGCCAAACCATGAGAATACCAAAAGGCATTCCTTTGTGTTTTCCTTTTGTCCAGTCATGAAGCATTTCTTCAAAATTATGACACACAATATGAGGAGCCCAATTCTTGTCTGATTGCCAAGGGGAACTTGAAAATAAGCAATATATGCATGTGTCACAATGATGAAATATTGAGCCTTTGATGTTGAAGTATGTAATGGCCACATATATAACCAAAGGTTTCAGAACTATTCTTACATTTACGCCTACTCGAAGAAGCCATGATTTAATCTTAAAACAAAATAAGAGGATGTTTTTATCAGATAATAACTTTTTAAATTTAAAAGCAACTACAATTATGTAAAAGTAATGTTTGGAAAACATTAATTGCCTGTGGTTATGTTCAATCCAAGAGTCATTGCCCTTTAACTCCAATTTAAAAACCAATGCATGCCATTAAATGTAACAAAAAGAAATTAAAATTGCATAAAAAGCTAGAGCATGCACCAAAAAACAGATTTCAGATTTGGAATCAGCAATGCAGAAATATACAGAAACAGTTCTACAATCTCATGCAATAGAAAATTAAAAAAAAAATTGTTCCCCAGCCTGCCCTCTGGTGGCGCAGTTGATAAAGCATCACCCTGGGAACACTGAGGTCACTGGTTCAAAACCCTGTACTTGCCTGGTCAAGGCATATATGGGAGTTGATGCTTCCTGCTCCTCCCTCCTTTTCTCTCTCTCTCTCTCTCTTCTCTAAAAAAAATGAATAAATAAAAATAAAAAAATAAATTTAAAGTGTGTTTGCTGCTTCATCTTGGCTGGTACACTTTAAAAAAAAATTGTTCCCCAGTGTAATAAAATTGTACCCTGGACACCTAAATAATTTTGTTGAGTAATATCACCTTAATAAAGTTAATAAAATTTCTTAAAAATTATATTAATAAAAACAAATAACATTATCCAAAATTTTAACCATAAACAAAAATGAGCAAAATCTACTATAAAAAAATAATACTGTCACACTTGAAAGTAAAATGTTGTAATGTGTGCTTGCTTAGTTTTTTTTTTTATCATTTTCATGTTGTATATTTTTCCAAATTTGTAACTATAGCTTGTTTCTTAGTAATTGGTTTATAGACTTTAGAAAACTAGGTTGTTAGTAAACACTATTTATTTGAGGCACTTTAGTTTAAAAGTTCTTGTAACCTATTGAGTTTCCCATATTATAAACTTTATCTATCAAAAGCCTTTTGATAGATGTTGAAGTAAGTGTTATGGTTTGTTCAGTGGATAGAGCATTGGCCTGGTGTGCAGGTGTCCTGGGTTCCTCACCTTATCAGGGCACAAATGGGAAATGACCGTCTGCTTCTCTTTCTCTCCCTCTGTTCACCCTCTTCCACTCCTGCAGCCATTGGCTCAATTGGTTCAAGCATGGCTCCGGGCACTGAGGATAGCTAGGGTGGTCCAAGTGTCGGCCTCAGACACTGAGGATAGCTCAGTTGATTCAAGCATCAGTCTCAGATAAGGTTGCTGGGTGGATCCCAGCTGGGGTGCATGCGGGAGTGTCTATCTCCCCTCTTCTCACTTAGAAAAAAAAAGAAGAAGGAGGAGAAGAATGTGTTATAAATTTTTTTAGGAAAAACTAAATAGTGATTATAAATAAAAAAAATCCTTGCTGAACAAGCAAAGTTTTTTCTTCATAGGAGGATTGTTTGCTGCTTACTTTTCTACGCTTTGCACATTAACTGGAGATAGCCCTTACTTCCAGCCACACAAAATACCCACTGGACAGATCAGGCCATGTGAAGAAATGCATGCATATGTAGATAAAAGTTAGAATCATTTAGAATTATATGCAGTGTCTCCTTAAAGTGGCCTTACACTTTTACTGTGCATTTCAATGAGTCAGTAACAATTATTTATTCATTTGTTTGTTTGTTTATTTATTTATTTTCTTCTTTTTGTTCCAATTGAGAAGAGGGGAAATAGAAAGACAGATTCCCACATGCACCCCGACTGGGATCCACCTGGCAAACCCCATCTGAGGGTGATACTCTGCTCATCTGGGTCATGCTCACAGCTGAGCTATTTTTACCCCTGAGACTGAGGCTCCTTGAGCCATCCTGAGCACTTGAGCTAATATGCTCAGAGGAATTGAGCCATTGTTCTGAAAAAGGGAAGAGAGAGGGAGAGAGAGAGAGAGAGAGAAGGAAGAGGGGAGGGGTGGAGAAGCAAATGGTCACTTCTCCTATATTCCCTGACTGGGAATTGAACCCAAGACACCCACATGCTGAGTCAAGGCTCTACCATTGGTCCAACCAGCCAGGACCCACATACATTTTAAAAAAGAGAAAGAACATTTTATTGTTTGTGCTTTGGGAGATTAGAAAGATCATTAGTTTAACTACAGCAATTTTTAGAAATTTTATTAGATTTAATTATTTTTAATGTTAGTAAATGTCAAAAAATTCAATTAACTATTCTTAAGAGTTTCTGTTTATAAGAGGTGCTACTCTATTTTTTCTAAAGAACATCACCACATATCAGTAATTATAAGTGAGTTACTATAATTTATGAGTACATTTTCAGAGTTAGTCTTCTGTTTTTTTTAGATATAGTTAGTTATATAATTTCTAAGGTATTTTAGAGAGAATGAACTTCTATATCACTCTAGATTCATGACAGATAAATTGATATTTATATCACATTATCCTCCCAATATGAATATCTTTTCATTAATATCTCTTTTCCTAAGACAAGATGGCGATGGAGTAGGCAGACATACCAACTTCCACCTCCCAGAACCAAAGTGAATTACAAACTAATTTTAAGAACCATCCTCTGGAAAAACCAACTTTAGACTAAACTAAGAGGACTCTTCAACAAAATAACACTGAAGAAGGCACACTGAGACTGGTAGGAAAAGCAGAAATACGGAGAGGGCTTCCCAGCTCCCCGGAGCAAATGGCAGCCGGGAGAGACTCACGTGGCGGGAAGTGAGTTTAGCAGAGAGGGGAGGGTCCTGAGTCCCAGGAACAAAGCCCCAGTCTGCAGCCCCAGAGCCTAGAAGAGGCATATGGACAGTATTTAGCTGGAAACAAGACAAGATACTGTTTGTGAAAAAGAGACTGATTTCTCAGACCTAGGATTCTTCTTAAAGGGACCTCACAGAAAACCTTTCTCACAACCACTCACCCGGGGCTCTGGGGGATGGGGAGAGGAGAGAGGACCAGAGTAGCAGGAAGAGAGTGTAATCTAGGAGGCACAGGGAGAAAAATTTTGAGAGATAGCCACCCTAACCTCTGGGACAAGTCCCTTCCCAAATCTGAAGTGAATATTTCCCCTAGAAACAGCAATACCAGCAAAGGAAAGCAGAACACCAGCCAAACAAGCTCTCCCCCGGCACTCAGAGCAGAATCGCTTAGAAGGAGGGAGCTTTCGGGACTAGAGTAGTGAGTATTAAAATCTGAGCTGCAGCACCCCCACCCAAATGTCTGAGGTCTCCTCTGAGTGTGGGTGGCAGTGGGACACTGAAGGGTAATTCTGTCGGCTAGGGCAGAAGCCAGCTGGCGACCACTGAGGCCCAGGTTTGAGCTCAGTCTTGCCCAGCTGGGGAGGAGGGGATGTGCAAAAGTGGTCAAGCCCGGCTGCAGACCACCTGCAATTTAGCTTGTGGGCGAAAGGTGGGAGTCCAGGAAGGGGAGGAGACCCACTCTTGAGCAAGGGCACATGAGCACAGCCTTGCTCTGTCCGCAGAACCAAGGCTTGTGGCCTGACTTGGGAGCCGGTTCCTCCAGCGGAGGTGAAGGTAATAGCCCAGAATAGGCAGAGTCCTGCTACTGAATGTAGGCACACAGTCCTGCCAGACCTGTGGAGCCAAGGCTTGCAGCCGTCCCATGAGTGGGCTCCTCCTGCAAGGGTGGGGCAAAAGCCCAGAATCAGGTAGAGACACACAGCTGAACAAAGGTGCTCACCCCTGCCCTCAGGGCCAAGCATAACACCACCCATGGGGGAGGCGTTAATGCCAAAGCCACTGAGGTTTTTATACCCGAGCACGTGATCACAGCCACTCCCGTGAAGGAAAGGTGGAAACCACAGCAACAGCCCCAGTGGGCAGGCACCGGCAACATCTATACCAGAATGCCCTAGGCAGCAACAGCAGAGGGGGTGGCGGGCCTGCACACAGACCATATCAAGGAAACACAGAGGCCACACCCAGTGGACTCCACTGACCAAAACTTTCTTTTACACAGACAAAATGAGAATGCAGAGAAATGCAACACAAATGAATCAAGAGAAATCCCCCAAAAAGGACCTGAATGAGTCATATATAACCACATTACCAGATGCAGAGATTAAAATAACAATTGTCAGGATGCTCAAAAATATTAGAGCAACAATAGATGGTCATGACAAACACCTAAATAAAGAGATAGCAAGTATAAAAAAGGACATTAAAATAATAAAAAAGAATCAGTCAGAAATGACAAATACAATATCAGAAATGAAGAACACAATGGAAGGAATTAAAAGCAGGATGGATGATGCTGAGAATCAAATCAGTGAGTTAGAGGACAAGATAAATAAAGGCATGAAAGCAGAGCAGAAAAATGAAAAAAGACTCAAAAAGTCTGAGGAAACTCTAATAGAGTTCTGTGACAACATGAAGAGAAATAACATCTGCATCATAGGGGTTCCTGAAGAAGAAGAGAAAGAAAAAGGGATAGAGCCTTTGTTCAAACATATCATAGCTGAAAACTTCCCTCAGTTAAGGCAGGAAAACATCTCACAAGTTCAAGAAGCACAGAGAACTCCATTAAAGGGAAACCCAAAGAAATCAACACCAAGACACATCATAATTAAAATACCAAAGCTAAGTGATAAAGAGAAAATATTAAAAGCTGCTAGAGAAAAAAGACTATCACTTACAAAGGAGCCCCCATAAGGATGACTTCTGCATCTCAACAGAAACATTTGAGAACAGAAGGGAATGGCAAGAAATATTCAAAGTAATGCAGAACAAGAGCCTACAACCAAGACTACTTTATCCAGCAAGGCTATCATTTAAAATTGAAGGAGAAATAAAAAGCTTTCCAGACAAAAAAAAAAAAAAACAAACCTCAGGGAATTCACTACAACCAAACCAAGGCTGCAAGAAATGCTAAAGGGCCTGTTGTAAACAGATCAAAGGAGAAAAAAATATAGCAAAAGAGGAATACAGTTTTAAAGAATAAAATGGCAATAAACAAGTACATATCAATAATAACCTTAAATGTAAATGGATTAAATTATTCGATCAAAAGACATAGGGTAGCTGTGTGGATAAGAAAACAGGACCCATAAATATGCTGTCTACAAGAGACACACACACCTTAAAACAAAAGATGCACATAGACTGAAGATAAAAGGAGAGAGAAAAAAATATTTCACGCAAATGGAAATGAAAAAAAAAGCTGGGATAGTAATACTTATATCAGAAAAAAAGGACTTTAAAACAAAGGCAATAGTAAAAAATAAACAAGGTCACTACATAATGATGAAGGGAGCAATCCAACATGAAGATATAACCGTTATAAATATCTACACACCTAATATAGGAGCACCTAAATATATAAAGCAGACTTTGATGGATTTAAAGGGCAAGATCAACAGCAATACTATAATAGTAGGGTATTTCAATACCCCACTAACATCACTAGATAGATCCTCAAGAAAGAAAATTAACAAAGAAACAGCAGACTTAAAGGACATACTACATCAACTCAATTTAATAGATATCTTCAGAACCTTCCACCTAAAGCAGCAGAATATACATTCTTTTTAAGTGCTCATGGTACATTCTCTAGAAGAGACCACATATTAGAGCACAAAAGTAGTCTCAACAAATTTAAGAAGATTAAAATCATATTGAGCTCTTTCTCTGATCACAATGGCATGAAACTAGAAATCAACCACAAAAGAAAATCTGAAAAATACTTAAACAGTTGGAAACTAAATAACATGTTATTAAATATGAATGTGTTAACAATGAGATCATAGAAGAAATAAAAAAAATTCCTAGAAATGAACGATAACGAGCATACATCAACTCAAAATTTATGGGACACAGCAAAAGCAGTCCTGAGAGGGAAGTTCATAGCTTTACAGGCATACCTTAAGTAGCTAGAAAAAGTCCAAATAAACAACTTGACCCTGCATCTAAAAGAACTAGAAAAAGAACAGCAAGTAAGGCCCAGAGGTAATAGAAGGAAGGAAATAATAAAGATGAGAGCACAAATTAATGACATAGAGGCTAAAGAATCAATACAGAGGGTCAATGAAAATAGGAGCTGGTTCATTAAAAAGGTAAACAAGATCGATGAACCTTTAAACAGACTCACCAAGAAGAAAAGAGAGAGGACTCAAATAAATAAATTTAGAAATGAGAATGGAGAAATAACAACTGAAACAACAGAAATACAAAATATTGTAAGAAAATACTATGAAAAACTGTATGCCAAAAAACTAGACAACCTAGATAAAATATATAATCTTCTGAAACATATAATCTTCCAAAAATTAATCTGGAAGAATCAGAAAACCTAAACAGACCTATTACAACAAATGAGATTAAAACAGTTATCAAAAAACTCCCAAAAAAACTTGACCTGTGGTGGCACAGTGGATAAAGCATCAACTTGGAACACTGAGGTTGCTGGTTCAAAATACTGGGCTTCCTTGGTCAAGGCACATATGGGAATTGATGCTACCTGATCTTCTTGCCTTCTCTCTCTCTCTCTCTCTCTCTTTCTTCTCTCTAAAATGAATAAATAAAAAAAGTTAAAAAAAAACACTCCCAAAAAAGAAAAGTCCTGGGCTGGGCCTGATGGCTTCATAAGTGAATTCTACCAAATATTCAAAAAAGAACTAACTCCTATCTTTCTCAAGCTATGTCAAAAATTCAAGAGGAAAAAAGACTTCCAAGCTCCTTTAATGAGGTGAATATAATTCTGATTCCCAAACCAGGCAAAGACAACAAAAAGAGAGAAAATTATAGGCCAATATCCCTGATGAATTTAGATGATAAAATCCTCAACAAAATATTAGCAAACCGAATCTCGCAATACTTAAAAAAATCATACACCATGATCAAGTGGGATTTATTCTTGAGAGGCAAGGCTGGTACAATATTTGCAAATCAATCAATGTGATTCATCACATAAACAAAAAAAAGGAGAAAAATCACATGATAATTTCAATAGATGCAGAAAAAGCGTTTGATAAAATCCAGCACCATTCATGATCAAAACTCTCAGCAAAGTGGGAATACAGGGAACATACCTCAACATGATAAAGGCCATCTATGACAAACCCACAACCAACATCATACTCAATGGGTAAAAATTAAAAGCAATTCCCTTAAGATCAGGAACAAGGCAGGGGTGCCCCCTTTCATCATTCTTATTCAACATAGTTCTGGAAGTCCTAACCACAGCAATCAGACAAGGAAAAGAAATAAAAGGCATCCAAATTGAAAAAGAACAAGTAAAACTATCATTATTTGTAGATGATATGATATTGTATATAGAAAACCCTAAAGTCTCAGTCAAAAAACTACTGGACCTGATAAATGAATTTAGCAAGGTGGCAGGATATAAAATTAATACTCAGAAATTAGAGGCATTTTTATACACTAACAATGAACTGTCAGAAAGAGAAATTAAGGAATCAATCCCCTTTACCACTGCAACCAAAAAAACAATGTACCTAGGAATAAATTTAACCAGGAAGATTAAAGACTTCTACTTGGAAAATTATAAAACATTGATAAAAAAAATCAGGGAAGATACAAACAATTAAAAGCATATACCGTGCTCATGGTTAGGAAGATTAAACATCATTAAAATGTCTATATTACCCAAAGCAATTTATAAATTCCATGCAATACCAATTAAAATACCAATGACTTACTTCAAAGATATAGAACACATATTTCAAAAATATATATGAAACCAAAAGAGAACACGAATAGCCTCAGCAATCTTGAAAAGGAAGAATAAAGTGGGAGGTATCACACTTCTGTATATCAAGCTATACTACAAGGCCATTGTACTCAAAACAGCCTGGTACTTGCTTAAGAACAGGCATATAGATCAATGGAACAGAACAGAGAACCCAGAATTAAACCCATACTTTTATGGACAACTGATATTTGACAAAGGAGGTAAGAGCATACATTGGAGTAAAGACAGCCTCTTCAATAAATGGTGTTGGAAAAATTGGACAGCTAGCTGCAAAAAAAATGACATTAGACCACCAACTTACACCATTCACAAAAATAAACTCAAAATGGATAAAAGACTTAAATGTAAGCTGTAAAATGATAAGTATCTTAGAAGAAAACATAGGCAGTAAGGTCTCTGACATCTCTCCCAGCAATATATATATATATATATGCTGATTTATCTCCATGAGCAAGTGAAATAAAAGACAGGATAAACAAATGGGACTATATCAAGCTAAAAAGCTTCTGCACAGCTAAAGACAATAAGAACAGAATAAATGACGGAAGACAGTCTGACCTTGGGTGATGGGTATGCAACATGGTTGAATGACAAGATAACCTGGACATGTTTTCTTTGTATATATGTACCTTGATTTATTGATGTCACCCCATTAAAATTAATAAAAATTTATTTATATTAAAAAAAGAACAGAATAAAAAGACAAACTACACAATGGGAGAATATATTTGACAATATGTCTGATAAGGGGTTAATACCAAAATTTATAAAGAACTTGTAAAACTCAATACCAGGAAGACAAACAATCCAATCAAAAAATGGGCTAAAGAAATGAATGGACACTTCTCCAAAGAGAACATACAGATGTCCAATAGGCATATGAAAAAATGCTCAACATCACTAATCTTTAGAAAAATGCAAATTAAAACCACAATGAGATATCACCTCACACCAGTCAGAATGGTGCTCATCAACAAAACAACACAGGATAACTGTGGAGAAAGGTGAACCCTCTTGCCCTGCTGGTGGGAATGCAGACTGGTGCAGCCACTGTGGAAACAGTATGGAAATTCCTCAAAAAATTAAAATTGAACTGTCTTTTGACCCAGCGATACCACTTTTAGGAATATACCCCAAGAACACCATAGCACTGTTTGAATGGAAGAAATGCACCCCCATGTTTATGGCAGCATTGTTCACAATAGCGAAGATCTGGAAAGAGTGCAAGTGTCTGTCAGTGAACGAGTGGATTAAAAAGCTTGGTACACTTGGGCTGTTTCCAGATCTTCGCTACTGTGAACAAAGCCCAAGTTTCCGTCAGAGGACGAGTGGATTAAAAAGCTTTGGTACATATATACAATTAGAAGGTGATGAAAGACAATTGGACTTTGGGTGATGGGAATGCAGCATAAGCAAATGGCAAAATAACCTAGAGATGTTTTCTCTGAACATATGTACCCTGATTTATCAATGCCACCCCATTAACATTAAAAAAAAAAAAAGACAAGTATATCAAATCCAAAAAAAAAAAAAAAAAAGAAGCATTGGTACATATATACTATGGAATACTACTCAGCCATAGAAATGATGACATCGGATCATTTATAACAACATGGATGGAACTTAATAACATTATACTGAGCAAAATAAGTAAATCAGAAAAAATTAAGAACTATATGATTCCATACATAGGTGGGACATAAAAATGAGACTCAGAGACATGGACAAGAGTGTGGGGGTTACAGGGTGGGAGAAGGAGAGTGAGAGGGTAGAGGGAGGGGTGGGACACAAAGGAAACCAGTTAGAAGGTGACAGAAGACAACTGGACTTTGGGTGATGGGAATGCAGCATAATTAAATGTCAAAATAACCTAGAGATGTTTTCTCTGAACATATGTACCCTGATTTATCAATGTCACCCCATTAAAATTAATTTTAAAAAAATCTCTTCTTCCTACTTCATATCCACATCCTCTTTCTTTACCATTTACTTTAAAATATTGCTCATTTTCCTGACTCCTGTGCTTCTCTTGGCATTTTTTATTATTCTCTTTTGAAAACAGATATATAAGAGAAAACTGAGAGTAGAAGGATGAGAAGATAAGATGGAATTGGAAAAAAAGCTTAGGTAATATTCCCACACAGCAAATAAAAATAATAATAATGTTCAGAAAGTCCACTATCTGAATTGTCAAAAATAATAAAATGTTCAATTTATTTTGAGGTTCTGCAAACTTGTTTCTCTTTGGATAAGAGAAAAGAAACAATAATAAAGAGCAAAGCTTATAAAAGCTAGTAGTGCCTGAACAGGGGGTGGCATAGTGGATAGAATGTCATCCTGGTATGCTAAGGACCCAGGTTTGCAACCCAGAGGTTGCCAGCTTGAGTGTGGGCTCACAAACTTGAGAGGTTTGCTGGCTTGAGCATGGGATGCAAGACAAGACCCCATGGTCACTACTTTGAGCCCAATGTTGCTATCTTGAGCCCAAGGTCATTGGCTTAGCTAGAGGTCACTGGCTCGGCTGGAAGCCTCCAGTCAAAGCACATATGAGAAAGCAATCAATGAACAACTAAGATGCCACAACTTAAGAGTTGATGCTTCTCATCTGTCTCCCTTCCTGCCTGCATGTTCCTGTTGTCCCTCTCCTTCTCTCTCTCTTTCTCTCTCACACACACAAAGCTACTAGCTCCTTTTATAGGAGAACCTTAACAATAGCATATCAAATTGGGTCACTCTTTTCTCCCATGACTGTTTTAATCACACTGTTCTTTGAAGTGAATAAATTCATCCTCACCTCTAATTAATAATTGTTTGCCATACCTTCAGGCCTAACTATTTTTTTACTCATTAAACTCACACTAGTTATTCTAGCCCATAGATGATCTCAATGAACTTCCATGATACTTTAGTTTGTTAACACAAGATTAAGTACTTAACTATTCTCAATTGTGTGTACCTTGAGTTTTTACACAGGGTGTAAATTACAGAGCCAATATTAAGCATCATTTTTGTAACAGATACTTGTTTTATTTTCCATGCTTATTTTCTCTTGATTACCAGTTACTGTATGCTACATTTTTTTATGCCATCTGATGCCATAAATAAATTTACTTGGATAATTGATATAGAATCCTTACATTCTAACCTTGATTAGTTAGACATCCATCTGCAGAATAATACACTTACTTCCTACATGATGAACCATCCCCTCATTCTTTCTGTTTGATGGGAAACATTCAAGTGAAACCACCATCTTTTTCTTCTTGATGGGTCATTGGGGGTTTATATTTTACCTTTTAAGGATATTAAGCTTTTGATTGAAAAATGTTTGAACAAGGCTTGTGTGAAAATAAAGTTGGTATTGAATAAATAACAATATTTCTAATAACAAAGTACTATGCTCTTCTGAATACTGGAAGTTTTACCATGTCAATATTAAGATAACATGGAGTAGACAATACTACAGTAAAGTCTAAATGTGTTCTAGGTGAGTAATTGAAGTATGACAGAATAATATGTATTACATCAAGCTATAAATTAAGCAAGCTTTAAAGTTCAAATTATAGCATATCTTATTTAACAACGTTCAATATTATCGAAATAAAATAAAACACACAATCACAACCATGACTAGGGAGCTATTGAAATAATTAAATTGGAGGAACACTGAAGAGACTTACATAAGTTTTATATAACATTGTAACTTTGTTCAAGGTATTGATAAAAACAAACACCAAGCAGTTAGTTAATCATTTTGTGCTCCTTAACTCCTTCATTCTCATACATTATTTAAACAGATAATTTTCAAAGATGAACAGCATTAAATGAGCTAGAAAAAGTATGCAGTAATGAGTAAACTGTCAGGCCTAAATTTTTGTTAAGTCCAGATTATTCCTGGGACCAATTTTAATGGTTGGTGAGAACCAATTGTTAAGTTTAAAGATTTCTAAAAAGCAGTTAAGGAAAAAAAATGATAAAAATCAAATTATATAAAATTACAATTAAAAATTAAGTAGTTCATACTCATAACACAGTAATTCCTACATATTTACCATATTTTTCCATTATATATAAATTGTGAGATATTTTTGTACTTATTGTATTTATATGGTGGAAATATTATATAATGGTATGCACCAGCACTTCAGTCTAAAATCCACATTCGGTAATACACTGCTGCTTAAATTGACCCTGGTGAGAGCACTGGCACCACAAAAAATGGTAAGTTCCTTCTACCACAAAAGTAACTAAATTTATAAATTATTTAAAGTACAATACTAACAACTGTACAGAAATAAAAAGAAATATAAAAGAATGCTAAGAAAAGTTGTGTCAATAAGTTAAATAATTTAGAAAAATAAGTTAATTCTTAGAAAGATCAAACCATAGCAACTGATTAAAGAAATAAAAAAATCTGAATTAAGTTGGAGCAATAAAGTAATCAAATCAGTAATAATAATAAATGTACCTAGAAGGAAAAGTTCCGCCACAGATGGCTTTGCTAGTCAATGCTACAAACAAGTAAAAAAGAACTAATAGCAACTTTTCACGGTCTTTCAGCATTTATTAGAGAAAAACAGACTCTCCAAATCATTCTATCAGATCAGTATTACCCTTATATCAATAAAAGCCAAAGACATCACAAGAAAATAAAACTATAAGCCACTATTTTATATAAATAAATGCAAAAGTCCTGAAAAAAAAGATTAGCAATCTTAAGAAGCAAATTATAAAAGGATTATACATTGTGATCAAGTGGGATTTTTTACAGGAATGTAAGATTATATTAACATATAAACATCAATTATTGTAGTATACCTTATCAATAAAATAAAGAACAAAAATCATATGAGCAACTTGATAGACTCAGAAAAATCATTTTACAAAATCTGCATAATTTTGTAATAAAACTACTCAACAACTATGAAAAAAGAGGACTTTCTCAGCCTGATGAAGAACACTTACAAAGGACACACAGCTAATATTATATCAAGTAGTGAAAAACTAGATGCTTTTCCAAGGATATACAGTTTAGCTATTACTATTTAAAATTGGGAAAATAGAAAAAAGAAGTAAAAATTATTCACATTGGAAAAGAAGAATTAAAAACTATATTTTCAGACTTAAGTTCTTATAGAAATCTTAAGGAGTCTACAAAATAATTATTAAAACTAATAAGTTCATCCAGTGGCACTATCCAGACAAATATAAGAAGAATCCACTGTATTTCAATACAATTGCAATAAACAATATAGAAAAATTAAGAGAACACATCCATTTACAGTAACATTTGAAAGAATAAAATGCTTAGAAATATATTTTAAAGTTGAAGTGTAAAATTATGAAGATTATTGACAAATTAAAGGAATCCTAAATAAATGGAAATAAACTCTTTATAAATTAGAAACAATATTTTTCAGACTGACCTACATATTTATCTGCAAGTTTAATACCATCCTTATCAAAGTCAAGGCTACTTTTTTTGCAATATTGACAAACTGATCATAAAAATCATTTAAAAAATATACTGGGTCCAAAATTATCAAGATAATTTTGAAAAATAAGAACAAATTTAGAAGACTCACACTTTATGACTAAAAAACTTAACTACAAAACTATTATAATAAAGTCAGTGTGATATTAGAGAAACAGAGGCATGTAAAATAAGATTAACAATTAAGACTGAACCCTTATATTAGCAATAAATTGATTTTCAGCTTTATTAAGGTATAATTGGTAAATCAAAAGAAAAGATGTATAAAGTATGTACTGTGATGATTTGACATACCTATAAGTTGTAAAAGAACTTTCAACAAATATTGCTAAAACATATAAATATCCACATTAAAAATAATTTATTCAGATCCCTCCCACACATTTTATAGAAATACTAACCCCAAGCTGGATAACAAACTTAAATGTAATGGCTAAAACTATAAAAATACTAGAAGAAGCATAGGGTTAAATTTTTGTCACTTTGAATTTGGTACAGGATTCTTAAATATGACACTAAGTGCATGAGCAACAGAGGACCAAAAAAACTAAACTATATTTATCATCTATTTTAGAACCTGTGTGCTTAAAAGAATGCCATCAAAAAAATTGAAAAGACAACACACTAAATGGAATAAAAAATTTATATATCTAACATCTGATAAAGAGCTTTTGTTCTAGAATATATAAAATGCTTACAACTTAAAAATAAAAAGACAAATAATCCTATTAAAAATTAGTACACATCTGACCTGTGGTGGCGCAGTGGATAAAGCATTGACCTGGAATGCTGAGGTCACTGGTTCAAAACCCCAGAATTGCTTGGTCAAGGCACATATGGGAATTGATGCCTCTTGCTCCTCCCACCCTCTCTCTTTCTCTCTCTCTCTCTCTCTCTCTCTCTCTCTTCTTCCCCTCTTGAAAATGAATAAATAAGAATCTAAAAAAGAAATTAGTACAAGATCTGAGTAGACAGTTCCATAAAGAAGACATAAAACAACAAATAAACCTATAAATGAATGCTCAACATTATTAATCTGAATCAAGAAAATGAAATCAGAACCACAATGAGGAACAACTTTACACATAGTAGGACAAATTTGATGAGGATATAAAAAAAAATTGAAACCCTCCTGCCCTATTGGTGGAAATTAAAGTAATACAGCTACTTTGGAATATAGTGATGTATCTTCAAAAAGTAAAACATACAGTTATCATTTGATCCAGTTACTTTATTCTTGGGTGTTGAAGATAATTGAAAAAACGTGTCCATGCAAATACTTGTGTATATGAATGTTCGTAACAATAGTATTGATGATAGCCAAAAGGTGAAAAATATACCAAGCTCTATCAACTGATGAAATGTTATATACAATATACATATCCATACAATTTAGTATGATTCTGTCATTAAAATGAATAAAGTATTGATTCATGCTACAACATGGATGATCCTTGAAAATATTTTAAGGGATATAAACCAGACACAAAAGACTCCATACTATATTGTAGATATGTCTCACATTATAAGATTACATTTATATGAAAAGTTCAGAGTAGGCATCTGTTGATATAGACAGTAAATTAGTAGTTGCTCGTGCTGGGGTAATGAGAGACTGAAAGCTAATGAGAAAGGGTTTTTATCAATCATACATATATTCTAAAATTGTGGTGATTGTTGCTCGACTCAATATATATAAAAAAAAACCACATCACATTGTTAAATGGGTAAATTATATCTTAGTAAAGCCCTTCTCTTCACCAATAAGACATATAAGTAGCTAGATTTTTACCTTCTTTCTACAGCTTCTGAAAAAAATGTCTTCATATTTGTCAGAAATGTAAAACTGAAATTTTATACATTTTTTAATAAAATTATTTTTCTGATTATATTTACCTACTTTTATAAAACAATTCTTCTGTTTAGGGACATAGTTAAAATACTGGTTCAACTTAATTAGGCAGGATTTTTGTAACATTTCAGGAGATTTTTAATTCCCCTTCAATTCTTTTTGTGTTTGTGGTACATTGTTTCCATATTTAATTTCTTGATTTGGAAATTCTGTGAGCCTTTCATAACATTGGGGAATGTTGTTAATTTCACAAACTCTAACTATGTCTAATTCAGAAGGTTATGATCAGTGTTCAGTTCTCACTTCCTCCCACTCCTTCCACAACCCTTGTGGCAGAATACAATGATAATTAAAAAGTCTTTTGTTCGGAAGGTTCACAGCATTTTCTCTACCACTGTCCCTTTATCTTTAGTGAACTGAGTATACTAACTGATATCTGACCTTTGTTGACATCTTTAATAAATGGAAATAGAAATTCTTTGTCCTGGACATTGACATATGCATTTTTGGCATTGATATTTGATGTCAACTTGCATTGATATATGAGATAGTTTAATTAAGAGGAAATGATAGTGTTTATGCAAGAGAGTTTGAAACTGGTAAATACCCAAAATCAATCAATTTTATTACTATAGAAAGTGTTTTAAAATCAAAGTATAACTTCTTGTAAATGAGTTCAGTTAGTTCATGTCCACTTGTATTTATATACCTTTATTTTCTGTTTAATTTGTTTCCATATTAATTGTCACATTTATTGTATTCTCCTTCCAAAAACTTAATATTTTGAGAACTGAAGATTAGTCAAAATTTGTTAGGAAAGCTTGCTTTCCAGATACCACTTATAGTACTATACTACATGTACGGAAGACAAAGTTTCATTTATTTCTTACCTCATTAAAGGAGAACATTGTCTTGGCAATGATTTGGTAGTGTTTCCAATGTAAACGGACAGGGCCAAATTTACTGACATTTTAAAATTAAGCTTAAGCAAGTTTTTTATTGTGAGATTTGAGTAAGATTGATAAGGTTCATAATATAATACTTTATGATTTTGGCGAAAGTTTTTGAGGTCAAAAAGTAAATGGTATTATGATGTCTGTTGATTGTATTAAGCCTTGATGATTAGCTTTGTAGTATACAGTGGTCCCTTGTCTATCATGGAGGTTACCCCCATAGGTGAAAATCTGTGAAATAACAACCTTATATTTATTTTATTATTTATATATATTTTAAGGTTTTATAACCTCCCCACACTCTTATTAACCTTTCCCACACTTGTTTTGTTTATTTAACTGCAAAAAATAATTAAAATAATAAATATATAAAATATCTATATACCGCAAAATCCCACAATATAATAAAAAATCCACGATACAAAATTAGATATATACAATTTTAAAATCCATGATACAGTGAGACCGTGAAAAGTGAACCGTGATATGGTGAGGGACGACTGTCATTTGAAACCAAGGAACATGATACCTCCAGCTTTGTTCCTCTTTCTCAAAATTGTTTAGGCTATTCATGGTCTTTTTAATTCTATATAAATTTTAGTATTATTTGTTCTGAGAGATAAATGTCATTGATATTTTGATAGAGATGCACTGAATCTGTAGACTGCTTTGGGTAATATGGATATTTTATTTAATTTGAATTTACTAGGGTGGCACTGGTCATTTTAATGATATTAATTCTTACAATCCATGAGCTCTGGATATTTTCCCATTTGTATCTCCAATTTGTTTCCTGAATATCTTATAGTTTTCTGAGTGCAGCTCTTTTACCTCCTTGATTACATTTATTCCTAGGCATTTTATTCTTTTGAGACAACTGTAAATTGAATTTCTCCTGATTGTTATTAGTATATAAAAAGCATTACAGATGTTTGTATATTAATTTTGTATCCTGCTACTTTGCTGAATCTATATATTAATTCATTATTTTTTGGTGGATTGCTTAGGGTTTTCTTTCCTTCTGTTGTTCTGTCTTTTCTTTTTTCAAAAAAATGAGAGAGAGAGAGACAGAAAAGGAGAGAGAGAGAATGAGAAGCATCAACTTGTAGTTGCTTTCACTTTGGTTGTGTATTGAGTTTCTAGTATGTGCTTTAACTGGAAGGACTCAATCTGAGCCAGTGACACTTTCCTCAAGCCAGTAACCTTGGGTTTTTCATGTCAGTGACATTTGGTCTCAAGTTTGCATCTTTGGAATCATATGGATGATCCCGCTCCACTCACACTCAAGCCAGCAATCCCACACTGAGAAACTCACACTCAGAACGAGCAACCTCAGAGTTTTCAACCAGCAGCTTCAGCATTCCAGGTGGAGACTTCATACACTGTGCAACCACCAGTCAGGCCCTGAGCGGGTTTTTTTTTATAGTATAATGTCACCTGCAAATAGTGGCAGTTTTACTTCTTTCTTTTCAAGCTGGCTACCTTTTATTTATTTCCTTTGTCTGATTGCTTAGCATAGGACTTCCAATACTATATGAAATAAGAGTGGTGAGAGGGAGCATTTTTGTATTGTTCCTGATACAGAAAAAGTTTTCAGCATTTCACCACTGAGTAGGATGTGTGCAATTTTATGTTTAGTACCACATTATTTACAGTAGCCAAGATATGGAAGCAATCTAGGTGTGAAATTAGTAAGAAAGCAGTTGTATATATAGAATGGAATATTATTCACCAATAAAAGAGAATGACATATTGCCTTTTGCAACACTAGGGATGAAACTCAGGGGTGTTATGCTGGGTGAAATAAATCAGACATAGAAAGACAAATACCATATGAATGAAGGTATATGTAAAATATAAAAAATGAACAAATAAAACAAAAACAGACTTTTAAAAACAGACATCAAACTGATGGCTGCCAGAGGGCAGGGAAGTGAGGATGGTTGAAAATGGTGAAGGGAAACCTAGTCAATAATATTGTAATAAATTTGCATGTTGACAGAAGATGCTAGATTTAGTGTGGTAATCACATGTAGGGTTGAATCATTATATTGTACACATGAAACTAATTTAATAGTGTATACCAACTATATATAAATAAAAAAATAATAAATTACAAAAATGAAGACTTGATGAGTCTTTCAGGTAATTTCTGTTGTAGAATTTAAAGTATTTTGTTGAGCAAGAATCTCCTGAAACAATAAAATTATGCTACAGAAAACAATGGGACAATAAAGTCATGTTAAACAGCAAGCTGTCTGAATGCAAATAATTCTGGTTCTCTGTTGTTTTAACAAGTCTGCACAGAAAGGAGACATAATTTAATTACTGTGCTCTCAGATGTAGGGTTAACCTTTAATGTATAAAAATGTCTTGTTTTTTAGTTACTAAAAAGTACATTACATTCATCATTTTATTTATATTTTATTGACACCATTTGATTTTGAATTTGTCAAAGGATTCAGCCAATACTATGAAGACCATTGTGGGGAATTTCTTTATCTAGTGAGAAATCATTCAATGCTTAAAGTGAGAGAGACATGATACAATATGGCAACAAGAGGAGATATAATAGAGTCAAAATAAAAAATAAAAAGTGTAGAAACTTTTGAAATGAAGAAATTAAATATTCTGAAATTGAAGTACTTATATATTTTGCATTCTTGTTCTTCCTTCATGCTTTTGAGTCTTGGTAATAATCTCTCCTTGCTGTATTTGAGAATGGTATTTTCAAATGCAGGGGGATTACAAGAGTCTTCAAACATGATCTTTGAAGAATCTTAATAATTCACCCAAAGACTCCTTCAGTACCATGGTTTGATGCCCTCATCTGGCTGCAGTTTGTAGGTCATCTGATTAATCAGCAGCTCTGTGGTACAGACAAGTTCTCCAACTGGTGAAGATTTTTTGGGAAGACCAGCAGGTGGGGAGAAACATATGTTGATCCCAAGAAACAAGTGATAGCTTTACATTTAAAGGTGGTTGAGTTTGGGCTGAATTTCTGAGTGATTATACATATAATATATCAAGTGCTTAAATGGCCAAACATCAGGAACTTTCAAGATTGAATGGGGAGTGTGTGTTGTGTCCCAGGGAATTGTCTTTTACCTCTTGAGAGATAACAAAAAGGAAGCCTGAATATTGTGGCATGTGAAATCATTTTTTTTGTTTGTTTATATATCATAAAAATCTCTCACATCACACTAGAACACAGGAGAAAATAACTGACTATTCAGGAACCCACTAATAATAGGCTTTGATATAATCATATGGAAGATTGGGATTTGGTGATCCCCTTATTTAAAAAAAAAGATGCTGGTACAATATAAAGACAATATAAATAAAAGAAAACAGACAGTGACAAAATATCAAAACTAACCCCAAACTGGAGATCCCAGTTCTCTTCAAATGTATCAGAAATTCAATTCAAATCCAATAACTAAATATAAATAAAACCAGTGTATTTCTATGGATTTTTTTCACAAAAGACCTAAAATGATTAAAGAAGATATAAAAGGCCAAGAACAGTCAAGATTATTTAAAAAATGAGCAAGATAATTTAAATTATCCTGCATCTTCTAAAGCTTATAATGAATCTCAAGTTCCAGTAATAAAAAATAAAGTGTTACATTTTAGTCAGTAATGAAAAGGTTTAATAAGTCAAAAAGAGGCCCATGTTGACAAGGGTATCTTTACATATAAGAGAAGAAAGAATTGTATTCAATAAACAAAACTTTAATGTTATAAATAATTTCTTACAATGACTGAAAATGCCAATAATAAAATAGGCACAAATATGACAACTCTAAAGTGTAAAATTTTGTTTATAAGCAACATCATAACAGATAAATAAGCCATATAGATATCATCACCAGAGATATAACTAATAAAAATCAGGTTCCAAAATATATCAAGAACATCTAAATTTAACAAGGAAGAGACAAACTTTACAACAGAAATAAAAACATAGGCAAGATTTATAATAGATAATAAAAGCATAACAGGAGGAAAATGAATGGTCAAAAAATACATAGGTATACCCACACACACACACATAAAGCCCCACATTACCTATAACCAAGGAAAAGCAATCAAACAGCAAGAAGGTAGCATTGTAGGCACTTTATATTTGTAAAATCTAAATGTCTGGCAATACAATAATATATAAGTGACTCCTCTTGAAACTACTGCTGAAATGTAAATGGTTACAATAACTAACTTTGGTGAGCAAGTGGGTAGTGTGCAATATATATATATATGATATATATATATATCATATATATATATCATACATAATGTTTAACCTAATCTTTCCACATATAGGTAAACTCTTTCTTTGCAAAAATATTTCTTGCCACACTGTAGTAGCACAAAAAAAGAAACTTAATAGATAACCAACATCAAGGTAGAGGTATTTAAATTTTCACTTAAGTGGAATAAATTGTTTCATAATTTAAACAAATGAATTCTATAACAAAGTTAAATTAAAGAATACATGCAAAAATTATACACCAATAATTCTAGTTGGATATTATATCTACAAAGTAAACTTTATTTTGTTAAAATTTAAAACATGAAAATTAATCTGTATTTGAATTTGATGTTAACACATGAAACAAGATGTACAAAATACCTATAGGCATGATAAAGACCAGATACAAGATGATTACTTTTAGTAAGTGAAGGAGGAGTGTTTTTCATAAAGGCTTCAAATTAATATTTATTGTATTTATAAAGGTGTACATATGACAAATTATTAGTAATAGATTAAAAAATATGGTGACTACTCATGTGTGTAAAGTCATCTTTTTTTACAGCTTTAAAAATATTATAATGAGAAAGGCACAAATTAGATTGTATGCATATCACACATACCATGTTCAGAAATTATCAAATTCTTTAGGATCAAAATTTTATATAATATTTATTTTCAAGACCAAGATTTTTTTCTTTATTATTAAATTTATTGTGGTGACATTGGTTAAAAATTTATATAGATTTCAGGTATAAAATTCTATACTGCATAATCTGTATAATGTAATATGTGTCCATCATCCCAAGTCAAGTCTTTTTCCAGCACTTATCTCTTCTTTACCCTCTTCTACTCTCTCTGCCATCTCCCTTTCTCTTTGGTAATCACCATACTGTCGTCTGTGTCTATGAAGATTATTTGGGTTTTTTGTTTGCTGCTTATGCTTAATTCCTTTACCTTTAATTATGTTCCATATTTTCTTCTAAATGAAAAGACATGCTAGCTTCTGTCAATCACCATCTTGCAATTGAAAAGAATGCAAAGAAATGCCATCAGTGAGTATGCCAAGGAATATGCTTCTGCAGAGTAGTTTCAGAATAAATATTGTAAGTCTTTAAAAGGTGGTTATACCTTTAATCTGAAATTCTACTTCTAAAATCTTACCTTAAGGAAATATCAAGAGATAAAAATATTTATATTGGAAGGTATTTATTTTGGTATTATTTCTTATCTTAAAAATTTGAAAAATAAATTATGCAATAGAATGACACAGGTTAAATATTTTATAATGTGTTGTGATATTTCAACCACTGTAACATTATTTTGAAATTAAATATTTCATGAAAAATTATATTTAAAATAGAAAAATAAGGTACAAATATATAGTGCATTTTATTTATACTGAGATATGACTGTAAATGCATAAATGTTTATCTCAAATCAAAGATTTTTTAAAATTCTTGTCTTCTTTAACAGTATAAATTGAGAATATTTTATCTATCATTATTTATGTATATATTTATATAATTAAAATAAACACTAATTTTCAAAAGTCATCTTTTTACTCCACAACTCCAAAATATTCAGCTTTCCACCAAATACTCATCAGGATTTCTGCAAATTCCAGAAGAGTTGTGTTTCTCACCACTGTAAGTAGACCTGTCAAAAATATTTTAGAAGGGATTCCAGTGAATTAGTTAATAATATTGCACCAATGTTAAGTATCTTTTTTCTTGTATTTTTCCAAAGTTAGAAGCAGGGAGGCAGTCAGACAGACTCCCACATTCATCCAACTGGGATCCACCCAGCATGCCCGCCAGGGGTGATGTTCTCTGCCTATTTGAGGCATTGCTCAGTTGCAACTGGAGCCATTCTAGCACCTGAGGAGGAAGCCATGGAGCCGTTCTCAGTGCCCGGGCCAACTTTGCTTCAATGGAACCTTGGCTGTGGGAAGGGAAGAGAGAGACAGAGAGGAAGGAGAGGGGGAGGGGTGGAGAAGCAGATGGGCGCTTCTCCTGTGTGCCCTGGCCAGAATCGAACCCTGGACTTCCACACGCCAGGCCAAAGCTCTTCTGCTGAGCCATCCAGCCAAAGCCAAGTATCTTGATTTCATAACTGTTGTTGTATGGAAATTATTTGTTGTATGGAAATTATTTGTTTTAAAAACACACATAGGAGTATTTGACATTAAAGTAGCAGAAATTTTCCAACTTATTTTCAAAGATATAGAAAATATGTGTGTGTGTGTATGTAGATAGATAGAGAGACAGACAAACAAGAGAGAGAAAGAGTAAAAATGCAAACAGTGCAAGATTGAAAAATTGGTAAATTTGAGTAAGTATGCACACTTGGTCTATTTCTATAAAAAAATGTGTACATTTGAAATTACATCCAAACAAAAAGCTTCCAAAAAATATCAATTCAGTAAAACAACTCAAAAATAAATTAGCTTCATGGTATAGCTTTTTAGTTATTTTCCAAATAGCCTCAGTGTAGCTGGCAGTTAGGTTGAAATAGGCAGGCATGAGGACTAAAAAATATAAGTAAGCGGTTTGAGAAGTATGTCTTAAAAATATATTATTTTTTCATAAAATGGAAAGCAAAATTTATATATGTACGTAGTTACAAGAAGAATAGACCAGGTCAGAGACCACTAGTGCTTTCTGAGTATCGTCATGATCCCCAGTATGCAGATCTTGGAATCAGGGAGATCAAATGACCCTGTTGCCTACCAATAGAAGGCAGAAAAAGTAATACACCCATCTTACAGTGCTGTTAAGAATGTGCTTTTTTGCTTTCCATAAACTTTCATTCACAGCCTACACAAAATGAAGCAATGTGTTGTGACTACATAGTAGAAGTATAGCATAGAAGCAGCTTGGATCCCGATTTAGCACTTGGAAGAAAATACTACAATGAGCTGCATTAAGTTAGATGTGGACAAGTAAACATTTCCTCTAGTTAAAAAGTGCATATGTATAGCTACATTTTCATCTGTATACACCTGGCAGTTTCCAGTCACTTTAGGTGTCTAATCAAATGTATGCGATTATATGACAGGTATTGAAAAAGTAATTTTTGTTTTAATGACATAATTATTCTGTTTGTTTTGTTACTGCCAATATAGTAATTTATGGTTCCTTTTACCAAAAAGACATCAAGAGCTGTTTATGCACAATCTGAGCTATTTTTAAGTGTCTTAAATATTTGCTGCTTTGCCATATCAAGTCCATAATATAATCTAAATTTGAACTCATCTTCTTTATTGCTTACACTTGCTAAGTTTTAGTAATGTCTGAGAATAATTAATATTTACAGAAAAAATCTATGAATGAATGAATAAATAAATAAATAAATAAATGCAATACAAATCTAAAAATAAGAAAGAGAAGCATTGGATGGATAGTAGAAACTCTATTGGCTATTACTAGTGTTTCTATAAACAAAACCTATGCTTTACATTGTAAGACTGTGAATAATACATTTGGAGATTATTATATAGAATAAGGGACAGTACATTATTTTTCTAGTGAGTATTGTTATATAGTTTTTATTTTTATTTTATACAAAAATTAAATGCCCATTTTTCTTGACTCTCCATGACTTCTATTAATTATTTCATAATATTGCTTTAAACCGATTGGATTTAATAGTTTCAGTCCTCCACTGTCATAATTATACAACTTCATTACTAATCTGAAACCCTGAACATTTACTGTGGGAGACAATGGCAAATGCATTGCTGTATATGTTTCTAAATTGATTAATTTTATGAATA
Organism: Saccopteryx leptura; assembly: GCF_036850995.1. NCBI lineage: Eukaryota > Metazoa > Chordata > Mammalia > Chiroptera > Emballonuridae > Saccopteryx > Saccopteryx leptura. Next base: position 236,401,129 of record NC_089505.1, on the reverse strand, counting down.
ATGAGTATTAGTATTCATCTTAATTTTTTTTCCAAGCTTAGTCAACATTTAAAGAAATAGTTTAAAACTCATTTTCTTTTTTGATGAGTCAATAGATTTTCAGAGCTAATAAACATTTGATTACTGCAGAAAGACACAAATCACAATTTTAACATATTTATATGATTTTATAATGCTTTAAACAAAATTTTTTTTGAAATTACATAGAAACCCATTCTAATGTTTGGCTTTTCTCACTATGAATAAAAGTAGTAAGTCAAGATTATATGCAGAATCTTATATAATCATTTAGCTCTAAGCTGGTTTCTGACTAGAGTCTTTCTCACAGTAACTGTTTAATTCTTGAAATCCTGATCTCAACAGTTTTAAGCTTTTAAACCCAAGAAAGTCATTTATCCACTCAGTTTAAATGTTTGCCTCTGTACAATACTAATTATAATACTAATTGTATAGTGAGTATTAAATGAGATGGTATGTGGGAACATTGTGTTGTCATCAAAATGCTTTCCAAACATGAGAGATGATGTGAAGCTGATGATCCACAGAAGCAACATAAACAATGCAGCGATAGTCATATGACAATAGAGAACCATCTTGGGTAGAATGACCATACAAAGGGAATATTACCATGTTCAGGAGAAAGATAAATGTCTTCTGATATCCCTTCTCTTTAGGCATTTTTATATGATAAGTAATTTGGTTTTTCAGGGAGAAAAAGCTGCCCCACTGTGTGTAACCACAGTGGTTTTATTTGTCTGCACATCAAGTGACATTCTTTTCTAATAAGCCAAGACCATGTAGAAAGTCAGATGCCTATTAAGAAAAGTATAATTTTAAATAAATCTGTCACCAATAACTAAACTTAAATTGACCAGCTCTCTTACGGTTGGCAATAATACCTAGTAAACATTATATTTGGCTTACATGGAACCAAGAAAGGTCAGAATTAATACCTAATGGCATTAAATAAAATCGACCTATAATCTATCTCCACCTTAGAGCTGACTTCCTGCTATAACATGAACATTCTAAGATTACTGACTAAGATTGTCTTCATCTCGACAGTGCTAAGATAATGATTGCTTTTGTTTGACTATGTGACTATTGCTTTCTAGGTTTCAAGGATAATCAAATTGCTTGTAACTGACATAGTCTCTTTTTAGTTAAGTTAATACAAAAGTTCTGTTTAGACTTTTTTTATTTTTATAAAAAATATAATTGAAATTTTAATAGAGAATTGAACTGAATCTGTAGAATGCATTGAATAATACTGACATCTTAATATTAGGTCTTTAATACCATGAACATGTCATGTGTTTCTACTTATATATGTTTTCTTTAAATTACTTCAGTAATATGTTTTTTAGCACCTTGAATATATTAGGCTACTGTTTCTTGTCTTTTGATGAAAAATCTACTGATAATTTTATTGAAGAATTCTTGTATATTTTGATTATTTATTTATTGTTGATTATAAGATTCTATTGTTGTGTTTGAGTTACAATGTTTAGCTATAATGTGTAACTTTGGATTCATCTTTTTTAGAGTTTGTTGAACTTTTGGGATTTTATATTCATGAATTTAATTATTCATTCTTTAAAAAATATTTCTTCTACTTCTTTATATTTTTTCTCCTTCTGAGTTGTCCATAATGCTTGATGATATTACACAAGTCCCTTAAATGCTGTGCAATTTTTTAAAACAATTTTTCTTTCTCTTTCTCTTTGTCTTTACTTTACCAACTCAAATCTGATTTTGAATTTCTTTGGAAAATTATTTATTTTAGTTATTGTAATTTTAGGTTCTAGATCTTTTTGTTTTTATTTTTAGGTTTTCCATATTTTTAATATTTTCATTTTGTTCATATGTTATTTTCTTAATTTTCTCTACACCTGATTTACTTTTTTGAGCATTTTTAAGCCAGTTTTTTAAAAACTTTAGTCTTATATATCTGTCATGTAATCTCTTTTATGAACATATTTTTAAAGGTTCTTTTGAGTAAGCCATATTTTTCTTTTTTGGCGAATGCATTGTGCTTTCTTTGGTTGTTAAATTAATTGTTACTTTGAATCTAATATGTTATCTCTTGAAATAAGATTCTGTCCTTTCTTCTGGGTTAATAAGTTTTTTTTCATACTTTTTTAAAGGAAAAATATTTAAATTCATTTTATTTATTAAGAAAGAATAATATTGGCATATAATCTGATCAAGACAGTTGTTTAGTTTTGGTGTGTGTGTGTGTGTGTGTGTGTGTGTGTGTGTGTGTGTGTGTGTGTGATGTGTCTGTGATGAGGATCAATGTGAGAGGTAAACTTTGGATACTCTAAGGTATTATCAGAATGCTACTTTCCCTGAGCATGCACTATTATTTTTCATTTTTCTTGAACATATAGAAGCTTTAGAAACATCCTAGTGTTTATGTATGGTTCTCAAAAAGCGAAAAGAAAAAAAAATAAATGAGAAATAAAAGGGCATCAGACCACTAAATCCCTTGGAACTCACCTCAGGAAGAAAGGCAGAGGCTTGTAACAAGTGGAAGAGAAAACAGCAATGCCCACCCAAGTCGCTGTCTGTACTGCTAAGGTCAGAAGCAGGAAGAAGCAATAAGAACACAAATGCTCACTACTTGGAAAACAAGGTAGTTTCTGTGTTCCTCGACTCCCATAAGTGAGTGTAAACCACTCACTCCTCTAATGTTTACATGACTTCCACCAGAGTCTGGAGGAAGGGGATGGTTAGTTACTTCATATAGTGCAAAGAGCTGATTTTGACTGAAACTAAGTGCAAGTTACTATTCAAGCCTTCCCTTGGAAGTTGTAAGCCTTCAGAAGACTATAGAGTTGCAAAATAGTTGCACCAGTCAAATCCCGTCAATGCAATTGCTTGGTGGAGAGAGATTCTTGGTGATTATTCTTACATCTTCTTAGAATCTTGTTATAAATTTTTTTGAAAGATACGTTTGATTTGGCCTTCACTCTTGGCTGCTGCTTATAGTAAAGAAGTATACAGAAGTTCACTTTAACAGTTAAAAATATGGATTCAGATATACAGCCACTTAATACTTAAGTGACACAGGACAAATAATTACCCACCTACACTTTCAGTTCCTTCATTTATAAGCCGTGGATGTGGTAGGCTTACAATGATACTCACAAGCATTACCACAAACATTTTGTGTGGGAATTAAATGATATTAGGCAAATAACTCTTCCCACACAGTCACTGATACATAGCAAGCACTCAAAGAATGTTTATTATTACTTTTTTTCTTGTCTTAGTTTAGTTAGTACTCACACTTGATAAATGGATATTAATTACACTTCTGGGATCCACAAATATTTCAGGCTTTAAGAAAGGTACATATACAGTTTAGCTTGTCGGATTATTAAAACAAATACCTAGAAGTTATAAACCTGTTAAAAGGAATTATATGTCACCCAGTGCAGGAAATTTCTTGCTTAACTTATTCCAAAGGTATACAATTTATAATTAATTTAAAATAAGAACAACTAACCTAAGGAAAACTATGGTTATATTTTAACAACCTAAGACCTTTCTGCTTCATAAGCAAAACACAGTCAAGTGGTTATGTCAATTGTTGCTAGCCACAATAGCAACCAGATCCTTTTTCTTATTACTTGGTAAGATTCATTATTATTACTGACTAGCCTGAATTTAATATTTTATTTTTGACAAGTGTTAATTACTTCAGTGTATTTTCATATCTAAAACTTTGAAATCAGTATATAACTAACTTCATTGTCAAACCAGGTAAAATTCCAAGAAAATTATTTTATCAAGAAAGTAGGATTATTTAAAAAAATAATTTAAAACACATTTTACTCTAAGAGAAAAGTACAAAAACTTTCATGTGTTTAAAAATTAAGTCGAGGGAACTTCCTTGAGATGAGAAAATAGAGGCGTTGAGAGAATTTTTTCACTTGTCCATGTAACCAGCTTGTTAAGTGGTGGTGTTCAGATTTTAACTAAGAAAGTGTGACTTCAGAATTTTTATTCTAAACTATTATGCTATATGTTACTAGTGATAGCAGTAGTCATAAATATATTAATAAAGTGATTGATACTTTTCAGACATATTATAATTATTTCATGTATATATTGCAATTAATTCTATACAATGACTATGTGATATAGCCATCAATGTTAGCATTTTACTGGGTCAGGCAGAAAGAAAATAAGTGAAAGTATACTGGTCTACTAAATCTCTTTATTTTGCTAAATCCTAAACTTTATATATCAGAAGTCATATGCTATGTGAATTTCACAGCTGGAGTATTGATGTGACTGTGTTTCATTACACAATCATTTTAAGAGTTATTCTGAGCATAATAATGTGTAAGTCAGAGAGACATGTAAAAACAACCTTCAAAGAGTTTTAATATACCAAAGATTACCAGGCAGATTAGAAGAATCAAAACTTGATTAGTATGTCTTGTGGGACTTTGTTAAATTATATTATTTACTCATTCACCGAATGATCTCAGTGATTTCCCACCTGAAAAGCTGGGTTAAGGAGGAAGTTAGAAGTGATTCTTGCTTTTGGAGGGCACATGCTTTAATGTAAAAATTAGATCTGTAGACATTTAAAAAGCTGATAATTTTTCCTTGTTTTAGGCTTCAGCATGTTCAGATATGGATAAATATAATCATTTTTCAGAACTTCTTGTATTTCAAAGTCTAAAAGTGAGCAAGATTTAATGAAGATATCTGAAACAAAAGCGGTTCGGTATTCTTATCAAGTCCTTTGGTTTCACACCAGGCTATTTTAATGCCATCCTTTCCCTATCCCACCACTGGCCAAGAGCTGTTTCTGCTAAAATTGCAGGTGATTCAGGCATGGAATACTCAATGTCCTGGGGTTCTAGTTGGCTGTAAAAAAACCTCAGAGATGAATTTATGAGCCACATGCCAGCAAGCTGCTATGTTTCCTTCTTTATTTTTTTATTAAAAAATACGTTTGCAAAAAGGTAGATTTGCCTGTATTAATTGGAAGAGATTATAATCCTTTGGAATTAGAAAAATAAAAACAAATCTGGAAAAGCTAACTTTTCTTTCCTCTTCTTCCTGCTGAGCCCTATTGCTGTTTTCTTTCCAGACTGTTTATAGGCATAAGAATTTTGCTTAGTCTTGGCAAAACCAAGCAGGCTGCACCCCCCAATGAATATTAGGATTAAATAGTTCCTTGAAGTGTCTGCACAACAAAATAATTAGAAAAAAATCAGAGTAATCCAACAGAAAAATCAGGCTCTGAGTAGTTTGGTTGGAGAAAAACTGGAAAAGATACGGTCCAATCCAATCTAAAATCCCCTGCCCACCATAAACTTGAAGTAGTAAGTCAAATTTGACCTATTTAGAGTTCATGATACATATTTACTACAATCAAAGCTTACTTTCATATAACACTATACTGATTCAGAGGTAGTTATTAAGTTACTGAAAGACAATAATAGCAATTCCTTTCTCTCTTATGGCTTTTATTCAGTTCACTAATATGTAGGCATGCATATAGGCAGGTGTATGTGTGTTTATGATTTATGTATGTTTCAGTACATTGTTATTGTTTTTAAAATATTCATATATGATCAATTAAAACAAAAGTTTTTGTTTGACTGTAACTTGTCTGTTCTCTGAGGCTCATTCTGTCTTTATGTGGATCTGAGTTTCTAACCTATATAGCATTTCCTTCTTTCTAAATCATCTTGAACATTTTTTGTAAGACAGACTAGCAAAAAATTTCCTCAATTTTTGTTTGTCTGAAAATGTTTTTATTTCTTTTTTTACTTTTTGAAAGGTAATTTCACTGCATACAGAATTCTAGGTTGGTCAGATTTTTCTCTCAACATTTTATTTAATTTTAATTTATTTTTTCTTGCATGGTTTCTGAGAAGTTATGAGACATTCTTATCTTTATAGGTGTATTTTTTATTCAGTTGATATCTTCTCAGAATGTTTTTGTCTTTGATTTTCTGTAGTTTGAAAATAATTTGCCTAGGTAACATACTTTTGACATTGATTCTGCTTGGTGTTCTCTAAGCTTCCTGGAACTATGGTTTAGTGTTTGGCATAAATTTAGGGAAATTCTTAGTCATTACTGTTTCAAACATTTGCATTTTTTTCTCTCCTTCTTCTCTGGTATTCCCATCTTATATATGTTACACATTTTTTTGTACTTGTCCCACTGTCTTTGATTATTCTGTCTGTTTTATCAGCCTTTCTTCTCTTTGCTTATTAGGTTTGAAGATTCTATTGTTATAATCTGTAAATCAGAGATCTTTTCCTCAGTTGCATCCAGTTTACTAACAAGCGCATCAAAAGCATCTTTTATTTCTTTGACAGTGTTTTCTGATCTTTAAATTTATTTATGGTTCTTTCTTATGACTTTTATTTTTGCTCACATTGCCCATATGTCTTGGATGTTCTCTATTTTTTTGACCAGAGCTCTCGGAATGGTAATCATAGATGTTTTAAATCTCTTGTTGACTATACAAATTTCCCTGCTATGTTTGGTTCTGGTGCTTGCTCTTTCTTTTCAAATTGTGATTTTTTCCCCCTTTTGTTAAGTCTTGAAATGTTTTCTTGATAGCTGGACTGGATGTACCCTGTAAAAGAAACTGCTCTAAATAGGCCTTTTGTAATTTGATAGTGAGGAATTGGGGGGAGGGGAATAATTGTGTATTCCTATTATTAGGTCTCAGTGTTTTATTGTGCCTGTGATGCCTATGACTATGGACGGTGAAGAGCACAGGTGTTTTCAGTAAATTCCCTCCCCCGTAGTAGATGGGAGAGTGTGTCTTGAGTTGGCTGGAGTTGCGTATGTCCTTCTCCCACTTGGGAGTTTAGAGGCAGCTAACTGGAGTTGGTTATCTTCTTTCTCTCAGGTCAGTTAGGCTTGCATTACACCATGGAGGGTTACATTCCTGTTAAGTAGTTTCTCCTGAGGTCAGAAGAAAAGTGTGTTCTTGCCTATTTCAAAATGGTCCTATTTCCCCTCCCCTTTCCATAAACCAGAGGGGAATTTTCTTTAATATTTTCTGTGAGAATCTGGTTGAGTTCCTGAAGGCAATCCTCATAAATCTATGTGGTCCCCCCTAAGATGGTGTGCCCTTGGGTTTCTTAATTCTCAGAATTTGCCATACTAAGCTTCCAACAATTTCCAATTACCATTCAAGTTTATTCACCCTGACACTGGCTCTCATAGATGTGTTCACGTGAGTATCATCTAGTAAACTGTGACATCTTGACTTGGCTGTCTGCCTCTTACATTTGGTGGGAGGGGGGCTTTATGGCCAGTGGTCGCTGCTGTCATGGCCATGCAGGTTCATACTGAATTTGGGCAGATGGTAAAGTAACAATGGAGCCAAAAACTGGTGAGCCGTTCCTTTATTAAAGTCTCTCACTAGCAAACAGACAGAGAAAATACTTCCTTTTATTCAGGACTCCCAAAGTCTTGATGCATTCTCTGGTTTCACAACCAGAAGAATCTTTCTGGTTCCTCCTAGAACCAAAGGTCCCACTAGTCTCACGAGAGCTCACAAAGCCACTCAGCTCTGGTTCCCCATCTGCACACCCTCTCTCTCTCTGCAAAACTTACTTCTTCTTCAGCACTCTATAGTCTCTCCGCTCTCCCTACAAAACTGCCTGGGTTCACAAAGACCCTTCCTCCAGCAAACATTAGCAAAGCTATGACCCCTCCCAAGCAGGAATGCAATCTGCAATTTGCAATCAACTACCCTGCTCTGAGAGCAAGCACACATGTGGCTGCCCAGTGCCATTTTTTTTTTTTTTTTTTTTTTTTTTTTTTTTTTTCATTTTTCTGAAGCTGGAAACAGGGAGAGACAGTCAGACAGACTCCCGCATGCGCCCGACCGGGATCCACCCGGCACGCCCACCATGGGGCGGTGCTCTGCCCCCCAGGGGGCTGATGCTCTGCCCATCCTGGGCGTCGCCATATTGCGACCAGAGCCACTCTAGCGCCTGAGGCAGAGGCCACAGAGCCATCCCCAGCGCCCGGGCCATCTTTGCTCCAGTGGAGCCTTGGCTGCGGGAGGGGAAGAGAGAGACAGAGAGGAAAGCGCGGCGGAGGGGTGGAGAAGCAAATGGGCGCTTCTCCTATGTGCCCTGGCCGGGAATCGAACCCGGGTCCTCCGCACGCTAGGCCGACGCTCTACCGCTGAGCCAACCGGCCAGGGCCCAGTGCCATTTTTTAACAATAAAAGTGAGCAAACTCAAAAAATACAAATTTCACAAACTCATTTGCCCAACAGGGGCAATGGGATTTTTAAGCTTGCTGAGCTTTTTATTGTTGTTAGGTCGAGTGGTAACTATCAAACTTCTTATATGTGGAAACAGAAACCAACAAAACAGTTCTGTTTCCATAAATCGTTCTTTAAAAGCATGTGCATACTTTTTCACATTATTGGAAATATGCTTAAATATGTTTTCAACTTTTCAAACAGGGCTTTAACAGTGAGAATTTCTCAATAGAATACTTTTTAGATATCTTGGTATCCTTTATATAATACTTTCGTTCATGTTCCTAAATATGGTTTGACATTCATTCAGCCTTGATAGATGGAGTCTGATCCTTCATCTCTAACATCTAGCTAATCAACAAGTCCTTACATTTTAAAAAACCCTTTTAGTCTCCTAATCTGTTCATCTATATCTTTATATTTGTCACCAGTGAAAAGGGGTTCTTTTGCGATATTGAGAGAAAGGAATTTCAAAGCCACATGTGTGGAAAAGTTTAAACATAGTGCTAACATTTTACTGAGGTGAAGGGAAATAATACACCCTCGGGGTCATGGAGGGTAAGTAGGCTCTAGCAGAAGCTTCCCCAAAGTTCCTGATCATCCGCCATGTATATATTTTCTCAGTTCTCATGCATTAGCAAGCTGTCATTTAAACCATCCAACCCACTCACTGATTCTTTCCAGGTCTGAATTAGGCTCTTTTCATACCCAATCTCTTCTTTGGACCAACCAGGATTTCATCTCCTCTATCCAATCCGATTCTTCTTCCAGATTTTCCCAAGCTAAATTCTAATCCTTCTGTTGTCATTTTAGCTTTTACTGAACATGCCTCTAAGTAGAAGCACTTCTCTGAGCCATTTTGACTCTCATTGCAGATGTCCAAAGTTTTATTGCATTATTTGTTTTTTACTGCACATATATCCAGCAGAAGAGTTTATCCCCTTTCTCTCCCCAATAACCTCGTACAGGGCAGACAATCTCCCAGAGAAACCTTTTCCTGTCCAATTCAGGATTAAATATTTCTCAGTGGAGAATGTGGTGGTCCCTCCTAGAGTGTATGAATGAATAGGTTGTGAATGCTATAGCTTCCTAGTAAGTCAGCTTTATGAATTGCTGTAACTTCCTAATAAAGCAGGCCCAATATCTGAAGGTATGTACATCTGTGCTCTCCACTTAATTTTGCCACAAACCTAAAAGCACTCTAAAAAGTAAAGTTTATTAAAAATATGTTCCAGAAAAGTTTAAAAAATTAATTTCTAAAATGCCTGTGCAATCTATACAAGATCATTTCTTAAAGAATGCAGAGTATGACCTTAAATTGTTAATCAAATGCTCAAATCTCATGGTAAAAATTATTACACTTGTATGCAACCGATAGGAGTTTTAAAACTCAAGGAAGTGAATACACATTTGCACTGTAATGATGGCAAATTGACAAATTTTTTTTAGGGGAGGGTACTTTAAAATACACATTCATCTTTTTGACAATTTACAATTTATTTTTACATTTTTTGATTTATAGCTTTCTGCTGATATTTTTCTAAGCAGTCATTCTTTGATATAGGATGTTATTCATTTTTTGTAAAGAATGTTTAATAAAATCATATATATAGTATGTCACAGATCCCAAAATCAAATTACAGGGAATTCACATTAACAGAGAAACAAATTGACATCATGGGAGTATATTAATGTTGAGTTAGTCATATGCACTTTTGGGTGATAGCTGTACATTCTATTAAATACACTCACATGCCTTTTAAGCTGCAAATTACAAAAGAAGTAGCTAATGCATTTTTGGTGTTTATTCTTTCAACTTTTATATCTATTGTTTATTTCACTGGAAGCCACCTAAATAAAATATTCAAAGTAGACAAAATTATTAGCTGAATCTGTCAGTGCTAGTAGGATATAGAAATGGTAATATATATTACCCATGATATAGTCTTCTCTCTGGTCTTCATTGTATTGTAAACCAAAATTCTCTAAAAAAAAATCTTTTAAATACTAAAAAAAAAAAAGCCTGACTTGTGATGGCTCAGTAGGTAAAGTGTTGACATGGAATGCTGAGGTTACCGGTTCAAAACCCTGGGCTTGACTGGTCAAGGCACATAAGGCAGTAGATACTTCCTGCTTCTCCGCCTCCCTCTCTCTTTCTCTCTCTCTCTTTGTCTACTCTCTAAAATTAATAAACAAACAAATAAATAAATATACTAAAATAAAAATTTAAATAAATAAATTTTTTGAATTAATAATACTAGGGAACAAAATTTTGTTGCATCCACAAAAGCACTTGTTTTTACCTAATTCAAGTGTGCTGACTTAAATCTGACATTAGTTTTTCTCTGTAAGCTTGCCTTGTGGTTATGTTCAATCTAAGAGTCATTGCCCTTTAACTCCAGCTTAAAAACCAATGCATGCCATTAACTGTAACAAAAAGAAATTAAAATTGCATAAAAACTAGAGCATGTACCCAAAATTGGATTTCAGATTTGGAATCAGTTATGCAGAGATATATAGAAACAGTTCTAAAACCTCATGCAACAGAAAATGAAAAAAAAAATTGTTCCCCAGTGAATTGACCCAGAAATTAAGGATTGTTGGGGAGTGGGAAGGAGAAGGAAGGTGATCAGATGAATGGGTATTGCAATAATCTGGGAGAATAATGGCAGTGTCATGAACGAGGTTGGTAACCAAAGACAAAGTTAGAAATGGCTATATTCTAGAAATATGTTGAAAATAGTGCCAAAAAAGGTTTGTGATGTGCTTATCCTTGGACATGAAAAGAAAAAAGAAAGAAGGAAGGAGACTATTATTTAACTAACTAATTAATTAATTAATTTTTATTAATTTACTTACTGAAATTAATGTTGAAAAGTCAAACCTGCTCTTGTGTGTGCATGGATGTATTTTTGTTGTTGTTTGAAATAATACTATGATGTAGTAAATGTATAATAGTGCACAAATGAGTTTCTTCTAGATAGTCAAAATAATTTTAAAAGCACTAAAATAAGAAATTTAGCAAAATTTTAATACATATGACTTTATTAATATATACTTGAAAATTATTGTTTTTACCATATATCTCTAAAACCTAGAATTCACAAGTGGAGACAGTAGTACTGTCATTTGAAACTCTCTGAAAATAATGTTGCTACCATATTCTAACTAATCTCCACTTCTTAAAAATAAGATTTCTCTAATTACATGGTAACATCTTAATATCATATTCATCTGAAGCTTGAGGTCTTCTTACAAGCTCTCTTGTTGACAAAATTTATTTCCTTGTCATACTTTTAACATAACTCTTTTTAACTTTAGAAAAAAATTTTTTAAGATTGTATTTATTTATTTTAGAGAGAAGAGATAGAGAAGAGGGTAGGAGCAGGAAGCACCAACTCCCATTTGTGCTTTGACCAGGCAAGCTCAGTGTTTCGAACCAGCAATCTCAGTGTTCCAGATTGATGCTTTATCCACTGCTTCACCACAGATCAGGCATGACTGTTTTTATCTTTAAGCCAGCAATTATATGGAATTCTTTTCATGCTTGGAACCTCTGGTTTCCTTTTCTGCAATAAGGACTCATAGAGTATATTAATAACATTTAAATAATCAGGATACTCTTCCTTTATAAAGGTCAGTTAATTAGCAATGTTAATTGCATATATTAGTATTTACCATGTAATGTAGCATATTCATAGCACAATTCCAGGTGGGTGGAAATTCTGCATACCACAGTTAAATTTCAGATATTGTCTTATCCCAAACATAATGTAGAAGACAACCGTAATATTTGGATTTTTTGTATTTTAACTCCTTCCTGTATTTGAAAAAAAAATTATAAACTGTTATTAGTTTGTGGCAAAGCCATCCTTTCTTTGTCTATAGACTCAAAGTGATAGGGTATTAATATAATATACAATCAGTAATATATCTATTCATATATATCATATATGATTGTTAGTACACTATATGTAACCTATTTCCTAGATTATCTTTAGCACCCCAACCAGGAATGCAGGAGAACTACTGAAGCCGGATACTTCCATAGCCCTGAGGAGAATTACTGAAGCTGGATGCTCCCATATTCCTGAGGAGATGACTGGCGCCCAAGAAGCAATAAAGACCGGGATTAGATTAAAATGCCATGGAGAAGAAATTATGATCTGGGAACCAGCCATTTTGTTTGCTGACTCATAAAATGCTGGGAACCACCTATCCTACTTTATGACTAACTGTATGCCCCCATTGTACTAACCTCAACAAAAAAGTATATAATCAGTCCTTGCGACTGAGATTATAAGGCAGGTTTTGGGGTTAGGGCATGCTGCCTGTCTCCTCAGGTGGCTGGCAATCTTGATTAAAGATACCTATTACCCTCTCAGACACAGTTTCTGCTTATTCTTATTGTGGCAGTGGGTGACCTGAACCCCAGACCAGTTGTAATTCAGTAATAAAAATTCTGAATAATTGCTTCTCTTGCAGTGAAAATTTGGGACCAGGACTTACAGTGCATCAAATAGATTCACCTGGCCTTGCAAGGTACTGACACAAAGAAGCAGGGACCATGAGGACCCATCCTTAGTAAAAGTGTTGGGTGTTGTTCTGAGAACTCTCCAATATCATTAAATACATAATGTAACACATACTGAATTCAGCCAAGAGTTGTTGGAAAACAATTTCTGATGGGTGTTTCATATTTCTGCACATTTTGACTGCCCTTTGTTCTGAACTATTTTTTTTTAACAGAATCTATATATAAAGTAGCCTTAGAATATAGATATAGTATATCCCTCTGGGAAAATGGCAGGTTTTCATATAAGCCTTGTGAGATTGAGCAAAGGGCAGCAATGATCATAGCCTTGGGATATAAGGAATGTCTTCCTTCACCAAAAAGGCTGACACCGATCAGTGTCCATTATAAAGACAAAGATTCTCTAAATTTGAAATTACTCTTCTGTATTACAGCCCCTTCCATATAAAGGCATCCGTCTTGGCTCATCTATATTACCCACAGGGGACTAAGGGGCAAGAGAAACTAAAGAAAATACACTTACGTATATGCTTCCTGGTTTACCATTCGTAAACAGGCTTTTGTTTTTTGAAACGGGTTTCTTTTTTCTGCCAGTCACCACAAATCTGCAGCAGGCTAATGTCTCATTTTGCACGTAAGGTAAAATCTCAGATTCTTCTCACTTCGTAGCATAACTGACAAGTGTGTTTATACTACTTAAAATTTGAAGTGATTAAAAAATTGGCATCAGGTTCCTGAAGGATACTCACTATATTTGGAAAAATTCACAAATTGGCAATGGACCTTCCTGACAGCATATTCATCCTGCCTTAAGGAATGAGATTCTGGAAGTTGTGGGATGCAGTATATCTGGTCACAAATAAAAAGATGCTAAAATTATAATTTACCTAGAACAAGATGAATGGCAGGAGAGAAATTCTAAGACATAAAATGTTGCATTCAATACTACCAAAGAACTTAGAAATGAAAGAGCAATATAAATTCTTTCTAATGTCACCTCAAAAGCCAAAAGATTTTTATGACTGTAAACACACACATACACACAGATCTTGGAGAGATGTATTTCCAAAAGTAGACCAAAGTAGTAATTTTTTTTCATTAAGAAAATCTAAATAAATATTGATATGTTACATTCAACCTACCAAAGCTAAGTGAAAAATACAAGTGTCTGTGTTTTATTAACCTATAAATTATTTGTTCATTTAAAATATAATGAAAAGAATGTATTCTATTTTTTTTGTATAGAGCTAATTTTGTACAAGATAATTTAGAGGTGGTTGAGATTATAATTTAAGATTTTGCCAACTTAATAACACATTAAATTAATAAAAATATTCATATGTGAGTAAAATGTTTATATTTAATTTAACATATTATTTAGAAAGAAATAAGGAAACTAGGTTTTTAAGTTAAATGACTTATTATTACCTTTCCTTTTTTAAAAATTATGTTAAAAATTGAGTACTTTTACATGAAGAAAATATATTGACAAGGAATTTCAGTCAGAAGGCGAAGTAGTTAAATGTGTTTGCCTCTTTCCACAAGCACACCAAAATTACAACAAAATTATAAGACGGCAATCATTGAAAACCACCTGAGACTAGCTGAACAGAAATCTTATAACTAAAGATATAAAGAAGCCACACTGCCTGATCAGGTGGTGGCCAGTGGATAGAGCATTGGCCGGGGACGCAGAGGACCCAGGTTGAAAACCCCAAGATCACCAGCTTGAGCACAGGTTCACCAGCTTGAGAGCAGTGTCTCTGGCTTGAACATAGACATGATCCCATGGTTACTGGCTTGAAGCCCAAGGTCACTGGCTTGAGCAAGGAATCACTGGCTCAGCTGCAACCCCCTACAATCAAGGCATATATGAGAAAGCAATCAATGAACAACTAAGGTGCCACAACTATGAGTTGATGCTTCTCATCTCTCTCCCTTCCTATCTATCCCTATCTGTCCCTCTCTCTCTCTTTCTCTCTGTCTCTCTTGCAAAAAAAAAAAAGACACACAATGGGAGAACATATTCACCAATACATCTGATAAGGGCTTAATAACCAAAATTTATAAAGAACTTGTAAAACTCAACACCAGAAAGATAAACAATTTAACTAAAAAATGGGCAAAAGAACTGAATAAACATTTCTTCAAAGAGGACATACAAATGGCTAATAAGCAAATTAAAAAATGTTCAGTGTCACTAATCATCAGAGAAATGCAAATTAAAAGTGCAATGAGATACCACCTCACACCTGTCAGAATGGCATTCATTAACAAATCAACACACAGTAAGTACTGGTGAGGGTGTGGAGAAAAGGAAACCCTCCAGCACTGCTGGTGGGAATGCAAACTTGTGCAGCCACTGTGGAGAACTGTATGGTGTTTCCTCAAAAAATTAAAAATGATACTGCCTTTTGACCTAGCTATCCCACTTTTAGGAATATATCCTAAGAATATCAAATCACTGTTTCAAAAGAAGATATGCACCCCCATGTTTATTGCAACATTGTTTACAATAGCCAAGATCTGGAAACAGCCCAAGTGTCCATCAGTGAATGAGTGGATTAAAAAGCAGTGGTACATATACACAAAGGAATACTACACAGCCATGAAAAAGAAGGAAATCTTACCTTTTGCGACAGCATTGGAAAGACCTGAAGATTATTATGCTAAGTAAAATAAGCCAGGCAGGAAAAAAAATATCATATGATCTCATCTATATGTAGAAGGTAATAAACAAAGTAAACTGAGGAACGGAATAGAGGCAGAGGCAGGGTCACAGGGAACAGAGGGACAGCTGTCAGAGGGAAAGGAATGAGGGGATGGGATCAGAGAAGGTGAAGGGATTAGTGAAATTATATATACATAGCACAGTGGTATAGATAACAGGATAGCAAATCCTAGACAGAAGAGGGGAAGGATTTAGGGGGAGGGGAGAAGAGGGATATAAAAAGGGACACGGGTTGGGGGTGAGGGAGTTATATTCAGTGGGAAACTTGAATCCATGTAAACAAAATAAATTAAAAGAAAAACAATAAAAAAAAGAAAAAACAAGAAGTGTTTTCTCTTAAAAATAAAAAGCGAAAATCAAGAGCAAACCTCTACAATTCAAACACAAATTGGTAAGAAGAATTAAAACCAGTGCAGATCAGATATGAAATAAAAGTAAAAGGGTTTTTTCTCCCCACCCCCCACTCTGAGCTGATATCCCAGCCCAGGACAAAGTAGATTTCCTTGATATTTTTTTAAAAGGAAAAAAAAATCTCTGAGCATGCTCTCCAAATGAAAACCAAAAATAGATACTGTTTTTCTAATCTGTTTGATTTGGAAATTATTTGGCATTTTTAGAAATTAATTTTTCCAGGCAATTAAATTAGCCAGTAATTTGATATCACCATCTTATTTCATTATGTAGGGCACATGTTGCAATGACACACAATCTCATTTTCATTTATTATTTTTTGCAAATTTAGTCCTCATAAAGAAGTGTTGTATCGACAGTGACAGCACCTAAAATTTTCCCTGCTGGCTGGGAGAGAGCTGAGGAGATTACGTGAGCTGGAGTCCAGGCCAGCCCAAGCTAGGATTACCTGCTGTGAGAGCGAGATCAAGTCTTAGTTGTATAGTCCTCTAGGATCCTAGTTGGCCCATCCATTGAACATGATACATAACACCACTACTGGATGAGATCCACCCCTTCACTTCCCAGCAGCCACCTGGTATTTCTCTGATGCCTCCATCCAAAGAATTTTTTTTTCAGAGACAGAGAGTCAGAGAGAGGGATAGATAGGGACAGACAGACAGGAATGGAGAGAGATGAGAAGCATCAATCATCAGTTTTTCGTTGCAACAGCTTAGTGTTCATTGATTGCTTTCTCATATGTGCCTTGACCATGGGCCTTCAGCAGATTGAGTAGCACCTTGTTCAAGTCAGCGACCTTGGCTCCAAGCTGGTGAGCTTTGCTCAAACCAGGTGAGCCCGCACTCAAGCTGGCGACCTAGGGGTCTTGAACCTCGGTCCTTGCATTCCAGTCTGAAGCTCTATCCACTGCACCACCGCCTGGTCAGGCTCCATCCAAAGAATTTTAAAACACTTTTCAAGTCATCCAATTCAGTTCTCTAACCCTTTCAAACAAAGAGAGATCTTTGAAAACCTGGAAATCCTCTTGGGAGGAAAGAGGACACACACATTTTACGAGAGCAGAGATGACTGAATTTTTACTTCTCTGCAGCTCCTAAGGGGGGATTGTCATGTTCTAGCAAGAGAAGAATGAGGTGGAAGATTTCTTTAGGCTCCATCGGTTCCTAGGAGAAAATGAAAGCACCCAGTGTTTCATGGGTGGCCAAAGGCACAGAAACCAGAATCAATGGCATCAAGCACCCAACCTATGACTAAAAGGCAAGGTCAAAGTTAACAGTCAGGGTTTATCAGAAATGACATTTTGTTTAATCATTTTTAATATAAACACTGTTCATATTAATATGTGATGTCATTTATCAAGTATTCAAAGGGAGCTCTGTTAATAATTACACCAGGACAATAGGCATGTAAACCAGGACTGTCTAGGGCTCCCTGAAACATAGGCCTTCCTTGTGCATGTGGGAATTTACAAATCAGCTGGGCAACTGTGATGGTGAGGACTAGTAAAGATCATTTCCCCAGCCTGCCATGTTCATTTCTTAGTGTACGTTTTGTTCATCTCTCCCCAGCTCTCATGCCTAGGGTATCCTCCCCAACCTGCCCTTTATCTATGCAAATACTACCCTTTATTTAAAACCCAAATAAATGTCCATTTCTGCAAAGAAATAAAATAAATAAAAGAAAAAAAACAATGATTCTTAACAATTCTTTAATCATAAATATGGTTTGACAATCTAATAAAAGCTATTATTATTCTGATGTATGTTACAAATCATTCAAGCTATCTTGTAAAAGTTAAATATTTTCAGGAATTTTGTGAACTGACTGGTATGGGTAGCTTGAAATAAGCAGTGGTGGGAGGATTTATACCATGGAAATAGGGAAAAATAAAATCAGGTTTGTTTGCTTGTTTTCTCCCTAGCTCCCTTCTCCTCATTCTCCTCTTCCTCCCCATGTCCTCTTCCACTCTCTCTCTCTCTCTTTCTCATTCTTTTTCTCATTTTTTATAGTGAAAGCCAGTTGTTAGCCATTTACCAACACAACACTGATTCAGTCCTTTCCAACATTTATTTATTCTGATATACTTCAAATTTTATAATATGTTTTTCCAAAACCTCTGAACATTTCCAATAATTTTTATATGTTATTTATCTTTTTGAGAGTAAGATTAGAAACAATCTGTAGTTATTTAGGTATCATTGGATTATTAACTTAAAGGTCAGAAATATAATCCAGCAATGGATTTCTAAATACAGTATCTTGGCCCTGTCCGGTTGGCTCAGCAGTAGAGCGTCGGCCTGGCGTGCGGGGGACCCGGGTTCGATTCCTGGCCAGGGCACATAGGAGAAGTGCCCATTTGCTTCTCCAGCCCCCCCCCCCTCCTTCCTCTCTGACTCTCTCTTCCCCTCCCGCAGCCAAGGCTCCATTGGAGCAAAGATGGCCCGGGCGCTGGGGATGGCTTCTTGGCCTCTGCCCCAGGCGCTAGAGTGGCTCTGGTCATGATAGAGCGACCCCCCCCCCCCCCGGAGGAGCAGAGCATCGCCCCCTGGTGGGCAGAGCGTCGCCCCTGGTGGGCGTGCCGGGTGGATACCGGTCGGGCGCATGCGGGAGTCTGTCTGACTGTCTCTCCCCGTTTCCAGCTTCAGAAAAATATAAATAAATAAATAAATAAAGTATCTTGGAAAAGGAAAAGATGAAATTTAGGTGCACAAATTATAACTTTACTGTTGTAAAAAATTTAGATTGAGCTATATTATTTAATCTGCCATTCTGAGGTACTTATTATAGACCAAATAATGCTATAATCACTTTATGCACCTTGTTTCTTTTATACTCAAATCCTAATGTGGCAGATACTAATATCTCAAATTTTCAGAGATGTTAACTGATACTTATAGCTATTAAATACCTTGTTCAAGTTTATAGTTCATACTTGGTAAGATTTGAACAAAATTTAGGTTGAATCTAAAGTATGTGTTCTTAAACTTTAGGCCATAGATGAACTGGAATGGCTTGACGTCGAAACAGAGGACTCTGAGAGAGCAAGCTTACTTTTCTGAGGGAACATTGATGTCACAAGCCAACTCATCCGGTCAGGGTACCAGTCTTAGAGGAGAAGAGAATAATTTTGGTATACCGTTCACTGAGACTGAAAAATGCAAATGGGAATTGTCAGAGTTCTCAAAGAAGAACCAGTTCTCATCTTATTCCGTTACCCCAGTTGATCAAAGCTATATATGATAAACGTTTCCCATTTTGCAAAGCAAAAAGAGCATGAAATTCTACAGAAGAGGGTATAATAGAGCACAATCTGGTCAACAGCAAAGCCACCATATCGAAGGCAGGGAAAGTTAAATGAGTTTTCTAGTCATTTTCTCTTGTAATGTTCACAATAACTCCATCAGGAAGACAGGCAACACAAGTATAAATCACTAACTTTTCTATTTTTCTTCATATATCCAGTTCTTAATGAACATGTGACACATAAAAAAATTGTTAAGTATTTGCCAATAAAATTGTTTATTATTTCCATTATGTAGTTGATAAAACTGAGGCTTTCATGAGTTAATTTAATTATGAATGATAGGAGGCAGAATTGAAACACAGGAGCTCAGTATTGAAGTTCAGGCTTTTACACTTCCGTGGGCAGACTTAAGTTTTTGAGCCACCCTGTAGTCTCAAAAGCCTTGAAGCAGATGACCTATTCCCCTTATCTCATGAGACTTTCATTTGTTCTTTTGTCAAATGGCATCAATCCAATAAATTGAAGAAAACAGATGGAGAGGCACATCAAGTCGGCAGTACACAATTCGATAAAGCAATTAAGCAACTACTTTCAGGAACACATTCCTTCCTTAAATATAATAAAGTGAATCATTATCAATATTCTTCTTACAGAAGATTAACAACATTAAGAATATTTAGCATCATTAAAAGTCTTTCTATGAAATTGCATTGTAAACTATTAAAGTTAAACCCATTCCTCATTTATCAAAATATTTTTGTTCTTTTATTTAATGAGGATCAATTTAATGAAGGGGAAAGTAGAGCAACAGAAGACAGGAAACCTAAGAGACTGGCATAGGCTTATTGTGCCCAAGGAGATTAATGGCGTGTTTCAAACTGGGTGCTCTAAAAACCTTACTTCGAAGACTCTTCTCAGTAAATTACCTAGCAACATAACTGAAAAGAAAAAAAAAAGTATAAAGAAGCTCATTTGTGAAACCTGTGCTGGTGCAGGAATTTTTTTTAGTATTGTCCAAGGTAGTAAGCAGTTAGCTAGCAGCTCAAGGTAATCTGGTCACACACACAAGCCCACGCACATACACCTATACACATACACTGTAGAAGGTCTCTGTGTTGTATGAGAAAGGACGTAGGAAAAGGATTTGAGTCATTGACAAATATGGACAGTTAATGCCAACACAGCAGAGTGCAAACAGCTGTCACTTGCCTCTAATGGATTTAATCCCTAGGCATCAGACCTGGATGTCAAACCAGTCATCATTTCTGCTTTCCTTAACACCAAGAAGACTGATTTCAAAGCACTGCGAGGGACAACTAATATTCCAACAAATGTTTGTAAACTGAGACTCATGAACTTGCAAGTTAGCATGACGGTGATGATTTCTACGATATTTGCTATAGTCTATTAGTATAAATTTTACCATAAGAGACTTACTTTTTGCTGCAAGAGGGGAAATTAGGGCAGCTATTTAGAAATGTCCATTAGTCCTGGCAATTCACATGATGTTAGGAAATGTGGTAACTTTTCAACAGAAAAACATTTTTTTGTGAGGATATGATTCTCTGTGTGACCAGACTTAATATTACTGTGAATATCAGTAATATTGGAAGGAGTTTAGGAGAAGTCACACCTATTAAACAGAGTTTCTAGACAGAAGGTACAGAAGGTATGTATGTCGATACAGATCTGAATAAAAAAAACCCTTACCCAGACTTTCTGTATATTCCTACCAGTTATAGTAATAAGAACAATTTTTTAAAAAAAATGAGAATATAGAACATTGGAGAAAGATAGAATATTAATGTTCAGAGACTGTGGTGTGTAATAAATTGGAATAGAAAATACAGAGTTTTAGAGAGAACCACTATTTTTTCTTTAAAACATTATTTCTTAAGCCACTGGCTTTTATACAGATATCACTTGACAAGTTAATTCTGTGGAGGAGACTTTTAAACAAGTGGATTTTTTCAAAGTATAAGAATTAGAATTTAAACTCAGTGCTTCAATCAATAACCATAAATGCATGCTATGGATTGGTAGCACCGATATCATTGTAGAACTCTATAGAAAAATTCAATTTTTTATTGCAAACCTTCTTCAATGGATACAGTAAATTTGGAGTCAGCCCAGAAATTAACTAAATGCAATAATTCCCAAACTGAAGACTATGCACTTGGGGAACCACTATCCCTGGTCTTTCCATGTTAGAGCAATAGTCATACTTAAAGAGAAGAATGAGAGATGGAAGGATGTTCAAAGAAAGTAAAAAAGGGTCTCTGTCATTATTTGGAAGAATAAAAGGGACCATGTGCTATAATTATTTTTTTAAAGAAGGAAATAATATTTTTATTGAATGGCCTACAGCAGCAGTAATGTTCAGAAGTGAAAATATGCCATCCTAAGAAAAATAGACAAATACAGTAATATAAGACAGTTTGACAGACCGAAAACTTGTAATTCATAATTTTTTCAATGTTATAAAAACTTTTTTTAATCAAAAAAGAGGCTATTATTTATTTTTTTTTATTTCTTTATTTTTTTAATTGATTTTAATTTATTGTGTATTTTTGTTTTGTTTTCATTATAATTTTTGAATATCTGTATTTTATTTTATTTTATTTTAACTGATTTTAATTTTTTATGTTTACACAGATTCTAGTGTTGCCCTGAATGCATTCCCCTCCCCTATATTCCCTCAACATCTCCCTTACCCCCCTCCCAAAAGCGCCCTCTCCCCTTCCCTTCAGGTTTAACCCATCCTATCATCCCCTTTCCCTCTGTTCTCTTTTCCTCTGGTCCCTTTGATCTCTCCTCTGTCTCAGTTTTGTTCCTCAGTTCACATTGTTCATTGGATTCCTCAAATGATTGAGGTCATATGATATTTTTTTTCTCTGCCTGGCTTATTTCACTTAACATAATAGTTTCCATGTTCATCCATGTTGTCGCAAAAGGTAATATTTCCTTCTTTTTCATGGCCCCATAGTATTCCATTGTGTATATGTATCACCGTTTTATAATCCACTCACCACTGACGGACACTTGGGCTGTTTCCAGATCTTCGCTATTGTGAAAAATGATGCTATAAACATGGGGGTGTATTTCTCTTTTTGAAACAGTGCTATGGTGTTCTTGGGGTATATTACTAAAAGTGGGATAGCTGGGTCAAAAGGCAGTTTGATTTGTAATATTTTGAGGAATCTCCATACTGTTTTCCACAGAGGCTGCACCAGTCTGCATTCCCACCAGCAGTGCTGGAGGTCCCTTTTCTCCACATCCTCGCCAGCACTTATTCTGTGTTGTTTTGTTGATGAACGCCGTTCTGACTGGTGTGAGGTGATATCTCATTGTGGTTTTAATTTGCATTTCTCTAATGATTAGTGATGTTGAGCATTTTCTCATCTGTCTATTGGCCATCTGTATGTCCTCTTTGGAGAAGTGTCTATTCATTCCTTTTGTCCATTTTTTGATTGAATTGTTTATCTTCCTGGTGTTGAGTTTTACAAGTTCTTTATAAATTTTGGTTATTAACCCCTTATCAGATGCATTATCAAATATATTCTCCCATTGTGTACTTTGTCTTTTTATTCTGTTCTTATTGTCTTTAGCTGTGCAAAGCTTTTTAGATTGATATGGTCCCATTTGTTTATCTCATCTTTTATCTCACTTGCCCGTGGAGATAAATCAGCAAATATTATATATTGGTGCGAGAGATGTCAGAGAGCTTACTGCCTATGTTTTCTTCTAAGATACTTATAGTTTCATGGCTTACATTTAAGTCTTTTGTCTATTTTAAGTTTATTTTTGTAAATGGTGTAAGTTGGTGATCTAGTTTCATTTTTTTGCAGGTAGCTGTCCAATATTCCCAACACCATTTGTTAAAGAGACTGTCTTTACTCCATTGTATGCTCTTACCTCCTTTGTCAAATATCAGTTGTCCATAAAGGTGTGGGTTTATTTCTGGGTTCTTTGTTCTGTTTCATTAATTTATATGCCTGTTCTTATGCCAGAACCAAGATGTTTTGAATACAATGGCCTTGTAGTATAACTTGATATCAAGAAGAGTGATGCCTTCTACTTTATTCTTCTTTTTCAAGATTGCTGAGGCTATTCGTGTTCTTTTTTGGTTCCATATAAATTTTTGAAATATGTGTTCCATATCTTTGAAATATGTCATTGGTATTTTAATTGGTATTGCATTGAATTTATAAATTGCTTTGGGTAATATAGACATTTTAATTATGTTTATTTGTCCTAACCATGAGCAAGGTGTATGCTTCCACTTGTTTATATCTTCCTTGATTTCTTTTAACAATGTTTTATAATTTTCTGAGTACAAGTCTTTAATCTCTTTGGTTAAATTTACTCCTAGGTACTTCATATTTTTGGTTGCAAAGTGAAAGGGATTATTTCCTTAATTTCTCTTTCTGAAAGTTCATTGTTGGTGTATAAAAATACCTCTGATTTCTGAGTATTAATTTTATATTCTGCTATCTTGCTGAGTTTGTGCTATGATTTTTGTAGCTTTGGATTTAGACCTGAAAAATACAAAGACCAATCAGTATCATCACTGTGATTGATTAAATAATCATATTGAATAGCCAGAGAAGACTTCTCCCAAATTCCTTCATATTTTATTGATAATCACAGTTATATTGTTTGATAACATACAGATTATTTTTTACCAAATATGCTTTCTTGTGATAAGATTTCCATCTATATTTCCCTAGGACTGAATATGTAGGGTTTTGGGTATGGTGACCAAGAGAATTATGATTTAACTTTTCCACCGAATTCAAATCAGGACACAAAGTTCTACTTAGAAAAATCTGACACAATGTCCACTTTCTGAAAATATAAAATTAAGTTGCCTTTTTAAGATTTAAATGTCATATTTACTGAACTAAAAATGACTGAGGTTGTGAGACTATCTCAACCAAGTTGATGAATACAGTTTTGTTGCAGCAAATTAGATCAGTGAAGACCTGAATCAACAATTCCTGTCATTTCTAAAATATTTAGAGCCTGATCACCAGGAAAAGTGTTTCAAACCCCCATCAATTTAAACATGCTGTGTTTATATAGGTTTCAGTGACTTGAAAAACATCATATGAAGTTCCACACTCCAAAACTGAAGTAAAATTTTCAAAAAATTAATTGCAAATAAATCTGAAAATGCTATGAAATGCCATTATTTTGGTACAAATAATTAACACAGTGTTTCCATGAGACAATTTTATTAAAAAAAACTTCATATGTTGTCTATTCATCTAAAAACATCCTCATTGATCCAAGAAATTAAACATAAATTTTAGATTGCTTATTGAAACAGCACAGACTTCTTCAGTCCTCCAGCTTAGACAAAATGGGTTCAGGAGAGCTGGCTTAGCCAGGAAGACAAAACACCTGCTGTGAATCTCAAAAAAAAAACAACAAGAGTTAAATACAAAGTAAAGAAATTATCTTAAGATTCTTATAAGAGTAAGTGAAAGATGCTATATGAAAATGATCACTATCAGAAACCTAAAGACTTACATTTGAGTTCAGTTTCTTTGCAATTGATTAAGACCCACATTTTCATTTGAGAAAAAGAAAATATTTGTTGTCTGTTTATCATACAGTGTCTTGGTATAACATAGGTGGGGAAAAAAAACAAAAAAAAATCCTCATCAATGTTATATATAATTGTGGGTGAAGCTTGAAGTTTTAAAGTCCAAGGTGGGAGCAAAGATAGAAATTAAAGTCAGATTGTATCAACCAAGAAAAGATAAGCTTGTTGTAAGAGCTAAACAATCCCATTGTCTCAATGTCTTTAAAAAGAGAATTCATTTCTCACTCACATCATATGTAATTGTGAATTAGCAGTTGTGCACTTCTCAGTGTCATATAGAAATTTTGTTAGATAGAGAGAACATCATTGGAAAAATGATAGTCACTATGTTAGTGGATAAATACCTTAGGAGGATTTTGTACTAGTAAGAGCATACTATAGGCCAGAAGCATCACATGCTGTCTCTGCTCACATTTTATTCACCAAAAGGAGTTATGTAGTCCCACCTGACCACAAAGATACCAGAGAAGGCAATCCTGTGCTATATCTGGTACATGGAAAAGGAGTTATGTGGGGATTAGTAGTGACAGCTGCCGTCCCCCTATTAGTCCAATTTTGGAATTTGAGGCAAAGAAGATTAATCAAGAAAGCAGCAGAACTGTTTTGGACTCTTAGTGAAAATATAAAAACTACATACAGTTATTTTGAAGATATGGCCACCAAACTCAAGATGGGGACTGCCTGTCTTCTATTCTGAGTTAAATAGCCCTTTTGAAGTGGAGAAGCAAAATATGGAAGGTGGGGGCTGCTCTCTGTGAAGTAGGTGTCTGTTTAGAAATTGTTTTTTGCATGAGGAATTTGAATGACCTTGGAGAACTCTCACAGTTCTGACACAATTTTCCTTTTAAGTTTCTCTGTTTATTTTCTGGTTAGTTTCTGAAATACTCTGAAACATTTTAGAAGTCCCACACTTATAACCCAGATTCTTGTTATTACTCTTTTATATGTATTTTTCCTAATGAAATGGAAGGAGATGACTTCCAACATGGCATCAAGAAAAGAATGAGTGTAGGAGGTTCTATCTGGAAGTGGCAAGGAAATAATAGTGTGGTAAAAAGATACATGCAAATTAGTGTAGAGCAGTGAAGCCCTGAATAAATAATGCTCTCATTATGCTGGGAACATGGTGGAAAAAAAGGTGGAGTCAATAGATGCAGAACCTGTGGAAAGTATTCTTTGTCTTCCCACATTTATTAGGTGCTTATGAAGAAGGAAGAAGCCATAGAAAGTTACTTACATGTGTTCTCTAATGTACTATCCCCAATACCCTATGAGGTCAGTAATATTACATACATAAGAAGAGAATAGGATGAGGAAATATTAAAACATGTCACAGAACACTTAGCTAATGGCAGACACAGAGTCTTGACCTCAGTAGGCTGAGTGCAGAGGCATCTTAAGTGTACGCCTTACCCTATGGAATTAAAAATAAATGCCGTCAAACCTGTCTGTGATTTGATGTGGAGAACAATGTAAAGATGGACACGTGAATTCTATGAAAGGCAGATGAAAGGATTCAATATATGAGACTGGGAAGAATCAGGAGACAATAAATAAATGAAAAGGATAATTTTCTAATAGCAACATTTTATTTTTCTTCTCTTATCTTCAGAAGAGATAGAATGTTTTGAGATGGGGGACCACTACTCACAGGGAAGTTAGGTGACATCTGAGGTGGCTTAGTAATTTTTGTTACTGTGGAGTTACTCTCGGTCACCTTTAGCTGTGAGCACTCTGAAATGTATCTTAGAATTTTGCACACATATTTTCTGCCTGTATCATGATGTGAAAATATTGTGAAGTCTTCTACAAGATGACTATTTCACACCTTCTTCCCAAGTGTTAAAAGCCTCGTTCTCTTTTTCATTATACTGACTGCCTTCCTTCCCATATCACTGGAAAACAAACGCTACACTACGACATAATTATCCTTATTCCCACTAGATCCCCAACTCAGAAAACAACTCCCGAATTCTACTTTTCTTTATTTCACCATGATGAAACTGTCCCATCCAATAACACTATTTTTGACTAGATTCCATCAGCCCTCCCTTATTCAAGGATTTTATCCCTGTAAGTTATTTTTTTCCTTTTTCCTACATCTTTAATGCATCTCTTTGTGATGGCCCATTTATTAGTTTATATTCAATCAGTTTACCTTTCTTCTTGAAAACACTCCACCCTGAACTCGTCCTGTTTGTCTGTCTTTTTTTTATTATTATTAATTTATTGACTTCAGAGAGAAGAGAGAAAGAGAGATTGATTTGTTTTTCCATTTGTTTATATATTCATTGGTTGATTCTTGTATGTGCCCTAATTGGGATTTTTTTTTTTTAAGTTAAGTGAGAGAAGACAGATTCCCACATGCGCTCTGGTCAGGATCCACTGGGAGACCCTGTCTGAGCCAATGCTCCGCCCATCTGGGGCTGATGCTTTCAACTCAGCTATTTTTAGCTCCTGAGAGGAAGGCTGTACAGAGCCACCCTCAGTACCCAGGGCCAATGTGCTCAAATCAATCAAGCCATGGCTGCAGGATGGGAAGAGAGAGAGAGAGAGAGAGAGAGAGAGAGAGAGAGAAGAGTAAGGGGGACCAGGGAGAAACAGATAGTTGCCTCTCTTTGTGCCCTGACTGGGAATCCAAACAGAGACTTCCACAGCTGAGTCAACTCTCTACCACTGAGCCAACTGGCTAAGGCCTGATTGGAAATTAAATTCACAATCTTAGCAT
Source organism: Saccopteryx leptura (assembly GCF_036850995.1). Taxonomy (NCBI): domain Eukaryota; kingdom Metazoa; phylum Chordata; class Mammalia; order Chiroptera; family Emballonuridae; genus Saccopteryx; species Saccopteryx leptura. The sequence continues at coordinate 236,373,597 of NC_089505.1, read as the reverse complement.
ATGTGGATGATGCTCTAACCAACTGAGCTACACTCAAAAGATCATCTTTAGTTTTTTGTTTTTGTTTTTTCTTCTAATCTAAATCTGATCTTCCCATTCTCTCTAAATACATTTCAGTCAGATTTTACTCAAACTACTGCACAGAAACATCCCTTATTCAGGTTATAAATCATCTCTTTGTAGCCGATCATCAATATTTAGCTTTACATTTATTCCTGTCCATGGTAGGCAGAATAAGAGACTCTCTAAAGGCCTCTATATCTTTATCCCTTGAACCTGTGAAGATGTTATTATATGGAAGAGGAAATCAGGTGACCTTAAAACAGTGAAGTTATATTGAATTAACTGAATGAGCTCAATGTCATCACAGGGGCCCTTAAAAAATGGAAACAGAAGGCAAAATCCGTGTCAGAGTAATAAAATGCAAGGAACATTCAACTGGTCATTGTTGGACTGAAGATGAAAAGGATTCATGAATAAAAACAGCAGGCAACCTTTAGAATCTAGAAAATGCAAAAAAACTGATTTTCTCTCAGAACATTCATGAATGAACACAGCTTTGCTGACACCTTGATTTCAGTCCAGTGTGACCTATACCAGACTTCTAATGTCCAAAACTGTAAGACAATAAGTCTGTGTTGTTTTAAAACTATGTTTGTTGTAATTTCTTACAATAGCTACAGAAAACTAACACAATTTCTCTTGTGAAAACAAATTTCCAAGACACAACTCCTTATTGTCTCCCTCTATGTCATTATTCACTTCAGACTTTCCATTGCATGTGCCTTAACAGTGACCAAATGCCTACCTAAATTTCATTTTTTAAATCTATATTTATAGTTTGTTTTATACATTCTATTTGACTTCAAAACCATCTATATGCTGCCAACTCCTGAAATTATCTTTCTAGACATTGTCTCTCTTCTGAATTCCAGACTCATACATATCTGTCTACTTGCCTCCCTGACATCTCAGCTTGAATGCTTATTATGATCTCATACTCAATCATTTCAAGACACTGTCCTCCTTTCCTTCTATCACCACCCCCAAATAAAATAATACTGGCTAATGTGCAGACTTCTGACCTAAGTGAATGACATACCCATCTTTCCAGTTGCACAAAGACAAACAAACAAAAAAATGTGTTCCAGTTAGCCTTAATACTTTTCAAATCCTATATTCAGGTTATTAATGAATAATATTGGCTCTACCTTCAAGTTTGCAAATAATCTTTCTTCCCAGTTCCTATTTTACTCCTGACCTTCTGCTATTACTCATAAAAATAAACAATCTTCCACTTTTAGGTCTTCTCACTTGTGTTTTTATCGATTGAAATAAATCTAATCCCCATGTATCTTCATAGTTTATTCCCTCACTTTCTTCAAGTCTCCTCTAAAAGGTATCATATTAAAATGGTTTTCCTGACCACTTTACTTAACCACATTATTCTTTCTCAGGAATATTCTACACCAATTAACCTGCTTTATTATAACCTTAATATGTATTTATCACACTCTTTTACTATATTTTGTTTTATTTATTTATTATCTTTCCTCCTCAAAATATAAGCTCCATTAAGGTAGGACTTTATTTTGCTCATCTCTGTATTTCTTCTATCAAGAATGTGATGCAGCAGTAAATAGATACTCAATAAATATTTATTGTATCAAAAGATAAAAATGTCCATAAAACTTACAGAGATCCTGCCCTTATCAAGCACATGGATACAAATTTCTCAGCCCACCTTTATATTAACACCAAGATTATGGTTCATTTGGTATTAGAAAGACTCTGCTTCCAATATTCTGCATTTCTTAGCAATTTTAGCCTCTCCTTCTAAGAGAAATAAATTCTGCATTTTTGTTACATTAGGAAAAAATTATCAGTTAAAATGGGGAAGGCAGTAGAAGATACTCACTGCTTATAGTTGTGGTTTTCAACCTACAAATAAATGTATTACTTCTTGGAGAGTATAAAATATTTTCTAATCTTAAGAAATAAATGGAATTTATCAAGTTTACATATATGCATAAGAAAAACTGGAGGTGATGCGACCTGGAAACAATTTTACTTATGAGGTTTATTCAGAGATATATTGCCTGGTTTTAAGCCAGGAAGTTTCTATCTACATTAACTTTCTTTCCCAGCCAGTATCTCCTTCACAGCCTAAAGCTATGGGTCAGAAGAAGTGTTCTAACTGCAAAACACAAACACACACATATTCCAATAATTATAAGCTATTTAGATTTCAAGGAGCTATGAGAATAAGACAGCATGAGAGGGGGTGACCTGAACTGTATAATTGTATAATTGTGTATGTGTACTGAGGTGTGCATACTCGTGAAGTCTTTCTTTTTTTTTTTTTTGTTAGTATTCCTGACATTGAAAATTGCCTCCCCATTAAAATAAAGACATTCCAATTGTAGTTCTTGGCAGCAGCTATTACAAAGCAAATAACTCATTTAGCTGTTTTGCTATGGCATCTTTTACTTTTTAAATAGCAGCATTATACAAGAACTCTGTTTCCGGACAAATCCTTCAAGGTGAAGGCTGTCATTGATATTCCCTTGCTTCCCAATTCTGTAGATTTACATCAACTCACACATTATCCATATGAAACAGATGTTCTCCTACTCTGCCTTATGTCAACAACATTCTATCTAGGTCACTGAACAATACCTGTTCCTAAGAAGATATATGACTTTCAATTATTATAAAGTATAAATTATATAATATCTAACCTTATTTCTTCCCTTGAGTAATTCACATTTTAACAGAGGTTTAAATGTCAAAATGTGTATCTCCAGAGACACTCTATGATTAGAATATGTACATTATTATCAATCACTATGTATCTGCTAATGATCACTTATTTCTATATTTTCCATGTTTTGTCCTTGTTTTTAATTTAGAAATAGAGAATTACACTTTTGATCAAATAGATCAATGGAACAGATGTATCTATTAGAAGATTGTTACTCAAAATATACAAAGAACTTTTAAAACTCAATTATAAAAAAACAAACATGATTAAAAATGGGCCAAAGACTAAAAGATACCTCACTAAAGAATATACAGAGATGACAAATAAACATATAAAAAGATACTAAGCATCAAATGACAATGTAAGCAAGTTAAAGCAACAGTAAGATAACACAATATGCCTATTGCAAAAAATCAAAATCCAGAACACTGACAACAGCAAATGCTGACAGTAATGTGGAGCATCAAGAATTCCCATTTATTGCTAGTGGGAATGCAGAGTCATATAGTAATTTTGGAAAACAGTTTGGTGGTGTCTTATGGACTTTGATATTTTCAAATTGTATATGATATGTACAAAGAAATGCACATAAGAATAAAACTGCATAAAACTTTACAAACTAAACACACAAGGTAACCTTAAAATTAAAAAAAAAATTAATTTAACAGCAATGCAAAAGCCACCCTCATTAATTTAGACTTTACCAGTTACTACTACTTCTTTTCCAATTCTGAACAAATCCTCCTTTCTTTTCTTTCTTTCTTTCTTTCTTTCTTTCTTTCTTTCTTTCTTTCTTTCTTTCTTTCTTTCTTTCTTTCTTTCTTCCTTCCTTTCTTTCTTCCTTCCTTTCTTTCTTTCTTTCTTTCTTTCTTTCTTTCTTTCTTTCTTTCTTTCTTTCTTTCTTTCTTTCTTTCCTTCTTTTTTTATATTGATTTTTAGTGAGACAGGAACATAATTCTGTTCCTTTATGTACCCTGACCAAACATCAAATCAGCAACCTCTGTGCTTTGGGATGATGCTCTAACTAACCAAGTTATCCAGCCAGGGCCAAATCCTCATTTCTTACCCCAGGCTAGTTTTTGCTTTTTAATTACTGAAGTTGAGAACTATTTCCTTTTTTTTCCTCTATATTTTAACTAAATATCTTTTTTGTGACATTGAAACCAGAAATATCAGTGTTCATGCTGCCCGTCACCACTCAGCCAAATAAGTAGAGACGATAATCGAATATTTATGGGCACTTTGTTCCCATGGCCAGGGATCTGAGAAGATGGGTGTTATGCACCCTAAAAAGCCATCTTAACAGCCCACCTCCAGCCAACATTTTCTTTTTTGTATTTTTCTGAAGTTGGAAACGGGGAGGCAGTCAGACAGACTCCCGCATGTGCCTGACCGGGATCCACCCGGCATGCCAACCAAGGGGGTGATGCTCTGCCTATCTGGGGCGTCGCTCTGTTGCAACCAGAGCCATTCTAGCACCTGAGGCAGAGGCCACAGAGCCATCCTCAGCGCCCGGGCTAACTTTTCTCCAATGGAGCCCTGGCTGCGGGAGGGGAAGAGAGAGACAGAGAGGAAGGAGAGGGGGAGGGGTGGAGAAGCAGATGGGCGCTTCTCCTGTGTACCTTGGCCGGGAATCGAACCTGGGACTCCTGCACGCCAGGCCGACACTCTACCACTGAGCCAACATGCCAGGGCTTCAAGCCAACTTTTTCTTAAGGGGAAGAAAAAGGTTGAAAAGGGGTTTGGAACTCAGGGGGAAGTTAATTAGATAAAAGTTGCATTTTAGAGATTTTTCTAGTATTGCTAGTAATTCTTTACTTGTGCCATGGTCTGGCAGCTTTTCTGTCTCTAGAACACAAAAGCTTTGCTTGTAGACCCCTGGGGAAGAAAGGGTAGCTTGCTTGCAGCCCTCATGAAGTCACATAGGCCCATTTATGTATCCCAGCTCCTGGAACAAACCTTTTTTTACTTAAATTAATCATTAAGTTTACTAATTATAGCTAAATTCTACTATTACTAAAGCTAAAACTTTAGCTCTTGGGTTCCCCCATCGAAGTGTCTTTTTGATACCCTCTTACTTTGTGTGTGTGTGTGTGTGTGTGTGTGTATGTGAGTGTGACAGAGACAGAAAGAGACAGAGAGAGGGACAGATAGGGACAGACAGACAGGAAGGGAGAGAGATGAGAGCATCATCTTTGTTGCGGCTCCTTAGTTGTTCATTGGTTGCTTTCTCATATGTGCCTTGACTGGGGGGCTACAGCAGAGCGAGTGACCCCTTGCTCAAGCCAGCGACCTTGAGCTCAAGCTTGTGAGCCTCACTCAAAGCAGATGAGTCCGCTCTCAAGCTGGCAACCTTGGGGTCTCGAGTCTGGGTTCTCCATGTCCCAGTCCGATGCTCTATCCACTGTACCACCGCCTGGTCAGGCTCCCACTTTTTTCAATATATCACCACTATTTGTTTCCTTGAACAAATCTTATCATTGGTGGTGGCAAAAACTGAAACCGCACCAGGAATTAGACCAATGAGGTCAAATCTGATCTTTGTTCAGCAATCTCAGTACTTGATTTCTGGCTAGGAAAAAGTTCAGAGCCAAGTCTCAAAATATAACAGAAAGTTTATTTAGAAAGTCACAGAGGTAGAAGAAACGGGCTTTAAGAGACAAGTTAAAGAGGCAAGAGAAGGGGAGCTTAGAGGAGAAAAAGAGAAATGCACCTTGTGGGGATAGAAAAAGGGGCAGGCATGCTTCTTGGAGGGAACACATGCTGGGTTCTCTGTCCTAAGGGCTTTAAGGATGGAAATTTTAGGGGAGTTCCCAGGGAAGAATCTCAATAAAATATCCATCTGCTTTCCAGGGTCATGGTCTCCACTGATTGGCTGGAGTCCGTAATCAATGTAGCTGGCCCTGAGGTTAGCTGTGGAGTTCCTTGTCTGGTTTTGCTGTTTCTCTGGGCCTGGAGCTGAAACACAGCTGAGGCCTAGATGTATTTGATGCATGTCAGAACTTCATTGTCCTGGAGAACCCTTATTCTCCGGTCCTCTTATTTGTTTCTCCTCATGACCAGCAATCTGCCAGGGGAAGAAAGGTCATCCTGGGGACAAGGTCCTTGTTTTTCCAGTTTCGCCCATTGTTAGGCACCCAAGGTTTTCTACCCTGGTGACCTTTTGTATCTGGCCTATCATTTTTGTCTGCTTGTGTCTGTCTGCCATACTATGATGGATATATCAGAAGTATCTTTTCTCAGTGTATACTTTTATTTTCATACCCTGAAGAATGTTTCCTTTTGATGAAAGATGATACTAATTGTAAAGGCAGCCCAATTTATCTATTTTTTCCCCTTAATGTTAATTTTCTTTGTGTCCTGTTAAAGAAGTCCTTGTATAAACGTTTATGAAAATATTTCTCTATATTTTCTTTTAGATATTTGTTAGACTTTCACTGTTAAGTCTAATTTCAGATGGACTTGAATTTATTATAAGAGGTGAGAGCCAAAATTAATCATTTTTATTATATATCCAATTAACCTAGCACAATGTATTGAAAAGTTTTTCCTCTATTGCTTTTTAGTGTTAAATCACTTACAAATTAATTCACAATATGTATTCTCTAGCTAATGGTTATATCACCCAGTTATTAAGCCATTCTTTATAATTTCTTCAACATACTTTTTAAACATTTTATTGGTCTATGACCACTGGAAAGATACCAATTTAATTGTAATTTATGTCTATAATTTTAATTAAACATAAAAATGTCACCAATGTTGGATAAAAATTAGAAGGTACCCAGTCTTAGACTATATTTCTGTGATGACAGTGATTTTGGGATTGTGAATGCTTTTGGATAGCTATACATTTTTTGACACTCGTCCCCAAAAAGGAATAGAGGAAATATTTGAAAGAGGAATACTGAAATTTTTTTGACATTAGTGAAAATATCAGGGGCACAAAGAAAACCAGATAGGTGACAGACGACAATTTGACTTTGGTGACAGGTATGCAACATAATTGAATGACAAGATAACCTGGAGATGTTTCCTTTGAATATATACACCCTGATTTATTAATGTCACCCCATTAAAATTAATAAAAAATTATTTTTTAAAAAAGAAAATATCAAGCAACAAAAGGCACAAGCAGAAAATCTAAAAAGGATAAATACAAAGACTAGGCACAAAAAATAAAGTGAAAATTTAAAAACAAAGAAACAGGAATAAAAATGTCAAGATAACTAAAAAACATTTTATTCAAAGAAGTTAATTATGACTGTTAAAGTTTAAATAATAATTGTAAATATTAGAAGACAATGGAATTAAACTTTACCAAACTGACAAAATGTGACAATGCACAATTAGAAACTAGCAGAAATATTCTTCTACTATAAAGTCTTTAAAGATGAATACATTTTTAAAATATTTCACTGGCTATATCATATCAAAAATAGAAAAGATAGTCTTACAGGAAGAAGAAAACAACTAAACCTAGATTTTTCTGGAAAAATCAGAATGCAGATAGAGTATATGGTTACTTCAGCTTTAATTACTTGTAATTTTTTACACAAGAACTATGTTCTAAGTGGCATGGGGATATATGTGCATATGAATAATTGTCTTTTCTTTTGTGCATGGTATGTTTTATTGGTGAGGGGAAGTGATAATCTGATGAACCAGAACTTCAAGGATATGTGTAAGTTCACCATGAGTATAGCTACGTAAAACCTTTCTACATAGAAAAAAATGACAAAGTTATAGAAGTATTGATGTACTTTGTGGATTTAAGAAGAGAAATAAAATTGTAGTAGATATGGGAGCATCGTTCAGTTGCCTACAACAGCATTCACAGCCTTTTATCTGATTTACAAATATTTTTTAAATGATAGAATATATAACACAAAGAAGGTAACTTCTAAAAATAAAATAACTGGATACAGACATCATTCCAAAATTAAACACTATTATGTACAAGTGCTTGCATTAAATTATTTTATTTTATTTTTTGTATTTTTCTGAAGTTGGAAATGAAGAGGCAGTCAGACAGACTCCCGCATGCAACCGACCGGGATCCACCCGGTATGCCCACCAGAGGGCGATGCTCTGCCCATCTGGGGAGTCATTCTGCTGCAATCAGAGCCATTCTAGCACCTGAGGCAGGGGCCACAAAGCCATCCTCAGCGCTCGGGGAAACTTTGCTCCAATGGAGCCTTGGCTGCGGGAGAGGAAGAAAGAAACAGAGAGGAAGGAGAGGGGGAGGGGTGGAGAAGCAGATGGGTGCTTCTCCTGTGTGCCCTGGCCGGGAATCAAACCCGGGACTCCTGCACGCCAGGCCGATGCTCTACCACTGAGCCAACCAGCCAGGGCCTAAATAATTTTATTTTTAATTTAATCTTCTCAGTGATTAAGACAATAAAACATTACAGAAGTTTAATAAATATTATTTGAATTAATTAGTAGCATTAGCAATACCTTGCTCCTAGGCTTTTGCCACATTTATCTAAAAGTGGACAAAAAGTCTTTCAAGAATGAGGAGTTATTGCCTAGTACATGTATAACAAAAGTGGATAAATAAATAATGCAAATTTTTATATAACTCTTGAAATATTTTTTTCTTATAGAATAGAAATGTTTTATTTTCTTTATTTTAAAATACAAAATGAAGTGACCTTCAGTTCAAAATAGGAGATTAATCTGGAAACACAAATGTAACTCCGTCAAGAAGAAAATAATTAATATCAAACCTTTTATACTTGATCAAGGTCTGTTTCTTGCCCAAGGGGATGGAAAGGGAATAGCTCAGTAGATCATACAGTGCATAATATCAAAAAGAATATGTTGCATAAGGAGTACCTAAAAACTTTATCAAAATTTTATTTAATCCAAGAAAATTATGCACAAACTCATTGCTTCAGAGGACTGTCATGATTTGTGTTGTCACCTGTGACTTACGAGTAGTTTCTCAACATGCAATGCATAAGTAGCCATCTGCTCTGATTTGTTTGAAGTTAATATCTCTTTGCCAGAACTACTGTAGCTTCTATTCTGCTTAGGTATACATCTATGTATAAAGATGTAGATATGTTTGGTTCTTGACACTCAAACAAAGAAAACTCAGTTAAACATTACTCTACACTAAAATACTCCAAGAATCCATTATTATAGCACAGTACTTTTTTAATAGACTGGTCTGGATCAAATTTTATTATATGCAGATGCATCTAACAAACCAAAAACCTAAATTTCTTTCTTTTCTTTCTTTCTCTTTCTTTCTTTCTTTCTTTCTTTCTTTCTTTCTTTCTTTCTTTCTTTCTTTCTTTCTTTCTTTCTTTCTTTCTTTCTTTCTCTCTCTCTTTCTTTCTCTCTTTCTTTCTTTCTTCTCTTTCTTTCTCTCTCTTTCTTTCTTTCTTTCTTTCTTTCTTTCTTTCTTTCTTTCTTTCTTTCTTTCTTTCTTTCTTTCTTCTTCCTTCTTCATTCTTCTTCCCCCCCCCCTTTTTTTTGCGAGAGAGGCAGACAAGGAACAGACAGACAAAAAGGGAGAGATCAGAAGTATCAATTCTTTTATTTTGACATCTAAACTGTTAATTGATTGCTTTCCCATATGTGCCCTGACTGGGGGGCTATAGCTGAGTCAGTGACCCTTTACTCAAGCCAGTGACCTCTCGGCTCAAGCCAGAGACCATAGGTCATGTCTATGATCCCATGCTCAAGCCTGCAACTCTGCACTCAAGCTGGCAAGCCCACACTCAAGCCAGAGACCTTGGGGTTTTGACCTGGACTCTCAGCATCCCAGGCCGGCATTCCATCCGCTGTGCCACCACCTGGTCAAGTGCTAACTAGTGCTTTTTATTCAAGGGTTTTTTCTTGTAACATGTCCTTGTCTACTTTTTCTTCCTGAGGGTTATCTATCTATATATATCTATATCTATCTATATCTATCTATATCTATCTATATCTATCTATATCTATATCTATATCTATATCTATATATATATATATATATAGATATATATATAGATATATATATTTGGACCTTGAACAGAACTTATATTGTTCAAGGTCTCAGTGCTTTCCTTCCAATAACAACCTAGTCTTCATATGAACTTCTATCACATCTCCATCTTAGCTATCTTTGCATCATACATATAAAAATTTTTCCCCAGGGTGTATGTGGGGGGGGAAGGGGAATACATTTACTTTCAAAAAGACAAGTCGCTTTTTGACTCTTATTTTTATGAACATTATTATATCATTCTTATACCATAGCCCTAGTTAAAAAATTTACATATGTTATAAGAAAACAAATATGATTCTTGTACAAATTTGTCTTGACTAAGTACTCAAATCCCATATGAAAAACTGAAATCAATATTATAAATTTTGTATTGTGAAAAACTGATAACCTTACATAGAAGCAGAGAAAAGCACCCATTTCAAACACTGCATTTCTAACTATAGCAAATCATTGACACAATTGTTATTAAGTCGATAAGTGTATGAGGCTGGCGGTAAGAGTGTGTTTATATGTAGTTAAGGGATTATTTAGTTATTTCAAGATAAGCAAATGAAAATCTGAAGCAGAAAAATATTTTTGATAAGATGTTTTCTTCTTTTTTTCTAGTTATTTTATCCAAATACTACATCAACCCATAACATGCTCATAATTAAAAATGAGTTACAGTCTGTGAGAATCCTAAATTTGGACTTAAATTTTAAAATTATTGATTTGATTACATTAAAACATGTGCATTTTAAATTTCTGCCTGTAATTTATGGGTATTATAATGTGTCCATATTTAGGAGATAATTATTGAACCTGACAAATGATGTCAATCTCAATACAGTAAGAAAAGCATGTGATTTAATTTTAACTACTAAAGGTGGAGCACACTATTTGAAAAATGCAACCAATATTTATTAACTACTAAAAATAAAGATTTTAAAAATAAAGTCTTTAAAAATCTAACAATCATCAATTAAATAAAATATTTTACATCTAATTTAAAGGTAATCTATATGATTAAAGAAAATTCAATAGTAGAGAGAACATATAAAATATCTGACAGATGCCTGACCTGTGGTGGTGCAGTGGATAAAGCGTCGACCTGGAAATGCTGAGGTTGCTGGTTCAAAACCCTGTGCTTGCCTGGTCAAGGCACATATGGGAGTTGATGCTTCCTGCTCCTCCCCCCTTCTCTCTCTCTCTCTCTCCTTTCTAAAATGAATAATAAAAAAAATCTGACAGATTTGATCTTGTTTCTGTTATATATATAATTAAATAAAAAATTAGAATATTTTCTAGCTTATATATTATAGTAAGCACTCCTATTTATTTTGGCTTCTTGAAAACACTAGATGTTAAAGATAAAAAACTAAAAAGCACCAATGACATTTTTAAATTTATAGAAAAATAGGAAATAATTTATAAATTGTGTAACAACTATAGTTGCCACCACAAAAAGAAGAAATATTTAAATTATCATACTTTCCATATTATTTTGGCTATAGATATGGGTGTGTCAATAAAAGCACAAAGACAGCGGCCAATTAGAAGTAAGACAATTCAGTTGGAGAAAATATTTGGAACAAGATTATAAAAACTATTTGTTTAAACACTTTAATATGATTTATATTTTTTAAGCAAAGACTACAATAAGAAAAAATAAAACCTTTCACTTACCAACCTTTGAAATTTCAGCAATTGCATCAGTTTTTTAAGCTAATTTATTTATCAATTAGTTTGTATTTAATATTATTCTGTGTTAGTTTCAGGTGTACAGCAAAAGTGGCTAAAAAATCATGTACTTTACAGAATGGTCTCCCCGCTGCTTCAAGCACCCACCTGGCCTCATATTTATTTTTCTCCATGTTATTGACTATATTTCCTATGCTGTAATCTGCATCTCTGTGGTTATTCTGCAACTATCAACTTGTACTGCTTAATCCCTTCACCTTTTTCAACTAACTTCCCACGCCCCCACTTCTCCAACAGCTATCATTTTTTTCTATGAATCTATAAGTATGCTTCTATTTTGTTTGTTAATTTTGTTTATTAGGTGTCATAGATAAGTGAAATCAGATGGTACTTGTCTTTCTCTGACTGGCTTATTTCACTGGGCATAGTACCCGCTAGGTCCACCCAGGCTGTTGGAAATAGCAAAATTTCCTTCTTTTTACTGTCAAGTAATATTCCACTGTGTAATGTACCACAGCTTTTTTATCCATTCATCTACTGATGGACATTTTACCTGCTTCCATGTTTTGGTTATTATAAATAATACTACATTTAACATAGCTATGCATATATTCTTTCTAATCAGTGCTTCTGGTTTCATCAAATGTATACCCAGAAGTGGAATTTCTGAGTCATAATTCAGTCCCCATTTTAATTTTTTTGAGAAACATTCACACATTTTATACTGGTTGAACCAGGGGTAGTCAACCTGGTCCCTAGCGCCCACTAGTGGGTGTTCCAGCTTTCATGGTGGGTGGTAGTGGAGCAACCAAAGTATAAATAAAAAGATAGATTTAACTATAGTAATTTATTTTTCCAAACATAGCAAAAATCCAACATAAAGTACTTGGTAAGTAATTATTATTATATGCTTTAACTTGCTGTAACTCTGCTTTATAAATTTTATAAAGTTACTTCCCTACTTTATAAATTACCATTACTGTGGAACCAGTGGGCAGTTAGAAAATTGACTAACAGAGATACAAAAGTGGGCAGTAGGTATAAAAAGGTTGACTACCCCTGGGAACCAATCAGAATTGCCAACAACAGTTCTGAGGGTTCCCTTTTCTCCACACCCTCACCAACACTTGTTGTTTGTTGATTTATTGATGATAACTATCCTGACAAAAGTGAAGTGGTATATCATTGTGGTTTTAAATTGCATTTCTCTGATGATTAGTGATGATGAGCAACACTTTCTATGTCTATTGCCCATCTTTATGTCTATTCAAATTTCTTTTTCATGGTTTCCTGTGGATGGAAGGCAATCCTGAGACCAAATACTGTCCATGTGCATTCACTTTCTTTCCATCTCTCTCCTTTGCTCTCTCTAACTCTCTCACCTCTCATACTCACACAAACACACACACACAATGATTTCACATATAAGCATTACTTATTGAATACAACTGTCCTTAAATAAATGACTCATTTCTGCAAATGATGCAAGTTCCAAATTACAAAATCTAATCCTGATAGTTTTGTTGGAAGTGTTATTACGCTAAACATTTAATAACCAATGCTAATGCATACTAGGAGAGAAATGGATTAAAGATGAGATTTACATCCAAATTGAGAGGAAAATATTATTTTGCTGTAAAGTTACCATTTTCCCCCTCCTCTTTGGATTTAGAAAGGAATAGCTACATCAAAACTTCTTTAGGCCCTTGCTGGGCAGCTCAATTGATTAGAGCACCATCTGGATACAGCAAGGCTTTGGGTTTGATTTGATTCTCAGTCAGGGCAACATACAAGAATCAAAGAATCAAGCAATGAATGCATGGATAGATGGAATAACAAATTGGTATTTCTCTCTCTCTTTCTTCCTCTCTCTCTCTCTAAAATAAATAAAAAAAACCCATCTCTATACTCTCTCTTACCTGAGGATAGATTGTGGAATTAGTTTTATTAGGGAAATGTTTATTCAGTTTAACATTCAAAATTTGTCCACTGGCATTTCTACATTTTTATGACACTTTCATTAAGCATTTAAAAAAATATTTATGCTGGAAAAATTTCAATGCAGTGATCTATACATTTGAAAACAAATAAGTTTTTTTTCCATGTTTCTTTAATATATATATGTATTTAAATTACATCTTATTGAAGTCATTTGATTTAAAAACAGAATCGTTCCTAGTATCTACATGACAAATAAAAAAGATAAGTCTCAGTTATATAAGAAACTATCAATATGTACTTTCTAAAAGAAACAATTATTTTGTCAATCCTTTGAAAACATAAAATTATATTAATTTGGGCTCACACTCTGTAAAAAGATTGCATTTATTTGATTTACTAAATATTTTTAGAGATAATTTTAGTTATTTCCTGTTTGTAAAATTTGGCACTAAAATAATTAGACTGACATAAAAGTGATCAGGATCTTAAACAATGACTGATAGTTATTAAATATTTTGGAAACCAAATATTGAAAATGTTTTGCTAAAAATTAGTGATATAATAACCACAATCCCATAATTTTCCTGTGCAATTTTTCTTATTATATACATGAATTTGATCTGGTAGCTGGTGTGCTCAAACTTTTGTGTACAAAGATGATAGTTCTTTTTAATAATGACCTGAAATGCTGTCAAGACATGGAATGGCAGAACTTCAAAAGAAAATAAATATATTTGTGATACATTAAATATTCAATTTGTTTTATCAGAATTCTTTGAAAACAATGCATCTGTAAATAACAGTTTTTATATTCCTATTGATAAAGATATTTGATCATTTTTTTCTGTAATCCCACTACACTTTAATTTACACCCATATTAAAGACACATTTTGTTAATTCCAAATAATCTTGGGGAAGGAGATTGAACTAATTTTATATTATTTATTTATTTATTTATTTATTTATTTATTTATTGTAACAGAGACAGAGAGAGACAGAGAGAGGGACTGATAGAAACAAACAGGAAGGGAGAGAGATGAGAAATACCAATTCTTCATTGCAGCACTGGCACCTTAGTTGTTCATTAATTGAGTTCTTATATGTGCCTTGACCAGGGGCAGGGGGCTACAGCAGAAAGAGTGATCCCTTGCTAAAGCCAGAGCAGAGACGTTGGGCTCAAGCCAGCAACCATGGAGTCTGTCTATGATCTTGCACTCAGTCTATGCTCAAGCCGGCAATCTTGGGGTTTCCAAGTTGGGTCCTCTGCATCTCAGTCCAATGCTCTATTCAGTGTGCCACCACCTGGTCAGCGAAGAGACTGAACTAGTTTTAAGATGAACAATTATTTAAGCCCTAGCAAGTTTGTGGAGGATAGCTTGGATCTAAACTCTCACAAAATTCTGCTGTGTTTGATGACATCAAATAACTATATTTTTAGCTGATATGTGAGAAATCAGCTTTGAAAGTAGGCCCTTAGAAATGTGAGGGAAGAAACAGGGATTCCATGGCATCTTCTCCTTTGACCTTAGAGACTGACAGCGGATTTACTGAGTTTCTGGGTGGCCAATTCCTAAGCTTCCTTGCAGATTTGAGAAGGGCAGAGTTCTTAAACTACAGATCGTTATCAAATCAATAAAACCAGCCACTGCTAAAATGTTATATTAGTTTAACCAGGGCTTCTTAACTTTGGAGTAAGAATGGCTCACTTTCCAGCATCTTTTTACCTCAACAATAAATCTCATTTGTAATTTAATCTCAAAGTTTAAATTTATCTCTGCTTAAACATGCAATAGAAACATAAAACATAATCCATCAAAATTAATCATTTATCCCATCCTGCCTTTGCTTATTTCCAACATGTTTTACTCAGTTTCCTTAGCTCAATTATTAGCAAATCCATTTTTCCAGTTTTTTAGGCTAAAAATCTTAAATTATTCTTGACTCTTCTCTTTCTTCCAAATTCCACTTGTCATCATAATATCTAAAGTGTGATACCACCTCCATTTGTTTTATTCACTGCCTTAACCCAGGAGCCTAGAAGAACACCTGACACATAACCTTTGATAAATAATTTTGCAAT
This sequence comes from Saccopteryx leptura, assembly GCF_036850995.1. Lineage (NCBI taxonomy): Eukaryota > Metazoa > Chordata > Mammalia > Chiroptera > Emballonuridae > Saccopteryx > Saccopteryx leptura. The sequence goes on along the minus strand of NC_089505.1, from coordinate 236,358,128 downwards.
TAAATTAAATGTGTGTGTTTGTGTGTGTGTGTGTGAATTTGGAGATGTACTGTATTAGAAAAGCTATTAGAAACAGAGATTTCTATGGTTTTCTCAAGTAAGTGTGAACACCCAAAATGAATGTTGGGCAAGGTTTATTTAGGGAGGAAAGCAAATGGGAAATAATGGGTAAGTTTAACTGCAAAGAGAAAGTTAAGATTACTTTGAAAACTTTTACAAGTGATAAGAGTTTTGAATTTTAGCCTAAACATAATATTAAAAAAAATTTAGAATTTTTAAGGAAGACTTTAAACCATTGAAAAGCATCAGCTAACCAAAATTTTGAAACTACTGTGAAAATAAATTTACTATTTAAAAAAGGAACCTTAAATTTTTGCAACTCTAAAAAATATTGCTGATTATAATATTTAATATGTCATCTGGTTCTAAAATTATAATATTTAGAAATAATGCCAAACTCTTTTTTTTTTGTCTCAGAGTTATTCTAATGTAAAACATGCAAGGTCTACTTAAAATTAAGCTTCTTAGGGCATGTCCAAAAGATATCATCAAAAAATACAAAGATGTCAAAAAATATTACCATTTTGAGTATTAATATCTGAGAAAATTGAATAAACTATTGAGATCTCATACACACACATACACAAATTGTATATATACTTTAAAATTTTTGTGATTCCATTGTCAAAATATCAAACACACAAAATTAGATCTTATTTCTGTCCTGTGAGTGCAACTTTTTAAATTGCTTTTCTGGTCACTTATTAAAGAAATGGGTTCTGTAGAACACTCAGCTTAAAAATATATGTTGAGTGCTCTGAAGAACATAAGAAATTATGGAGTTTCTTGACTGTACATGATAAAAGAAATGGAGATACTGTCTTTTGTTTCATTCACCATTATCTCCCTAACAGTTTTTAGCACATAATAGGTACTCCAAAATAAATGTCAACATGTCTGGAAATTTAATAGATATAATAAGGCATGCACCTGCAAAATTGATAAAAAATTTGTTATAATTATTTTTTCTTATTTGCATGGCAATTTTCTAAGTACTTTCCTAAGTATTCTCATTTGGTTTTAACAACTCCAAGCATAGAGTACTTTTATTTCACTAATCAAGGTAAATTAATTGATATGTTCAAATTTGCACAACAGAGCCACCAAAATTCAAACTCGTATCTTTTTCCATAAACTTATCTTATTCCTTGTATGGAATATATTATAAGACATATGAACATAAAATATATTTCTTTTCCTTTTAAAAAATTTTTATTCAATTTATTAGGGTGGCATTGGTTAATAAAATTATATACACGTTTCAAGTGCACAGCTCTACAACACATAATCTGTATATTGCATTGTGTGTTCATCGCCCCAGATCAAGTTTCCCTTCATCACCACCTATCCCCCTCTGCCATCCTCAACCTATCCCCACTCCTCTTTTTCTTCTGCAAATTCGACACTGTTGTCTGTGTTTATAAGTTTTTTCTTCTTTGCTCAATTTCAAACACACCCACTCTGAGTCACTTTTCTCAAACACAGATTCTACTCATGTTGGTAAAGCAATTCAAGAGAAACATTTAAATCTGTTTTTTTTTCTATAAATAATCACCTCATACATTTTTTTGTCATTTCTTTAGTGTCATTTCTTTATTTATTTTAGTAATATTTAAGTATTGTTGTATGAGATATGAAGTTAAAGTACAGACTTTTAAGTACTTTGTTTTCTGATCATTTTTATTTCCCACATCCAAGCAGCATAAAACATAGAATATGGATTTAATTAATTATGTCTTAATATTATGAATAATTATTTTATTTTAAAATGTATTGTATAATACATATGTATTTTTCAATGGCTTTAGGTGACCCCTGTGTTTTGGTCGTTTGACCCCCGACGGGGTTGCGACCCACAGGTTGAGAACTGCTAATTTAAACTATCCACTGTTTAAAGATAGTTGGCTACTAAGGTACATTAACAGCATACTACTCAGATTTTTAAATTAATAACCTTATCTTTTTTTAATGAAAATCCCATGATTGGCACTGGTATATCTCATTATTTTGATGAGGATATCAAGGCTCAGAAGGTTCAGGTAACATTTTCAATGTAAGTATTAAACAAACCCTGGAACAAAGTTAATCTGATTCCAAAGCCTTTCTTTCCGTGTGATGTTTACCTGGGTGGTTTTGCTTAACTGTGCTTTCCAAGCATGTTTGTGTTGCATAAATGTTTCAGTGATTATTTTCTCTCTGTACTTGCATCTTTTTGCCTTGCCTGGCAAATTATTTGTTTCCCAAGTAGGTACAGGTACATAAATATGTACACATACAAATGATATATTCATATGTTTATTATAACATATGTGCATTTATTATTTAGCCTCAGAACCCAGGGCAGATTATACATCTTAGATGAGAAAGAAAAAAAATTACTTCTTCAGTAGTTCTGTAGCTCCAATAATGAATCTGTTAGGATGTTCTTCCTGATTATTCTTTGATGGATTCTTTTTTCTAAGTGGATGTGATCTGGCAATGAGTTTCTTTTGTTCAATCACTATTGTCTCCATTATTACCAAAATGGGTGACGAACCACCAGTTTCTATCCTTCTAACACTGAATCTATGCAGTCTGATACAGTCTATGCACAGGCAACAGATATATAACAGCAGCAGTTGGTATTAAAACAAAGTTTGGTTTTAAATCAACATATTGAATACTTGAGATGAAGTTGTATATGTCAGGCATATGACATACCTGGGAAGACTAAAGCTAAGTGCAGAAATAGGACCCAGACAAAATTGATAGACTAATGATGAATCAAGAAACCTGATGTAGAATTTGAAGACTGGAATTCATAAGCATATATCTGACTGGGTTGAGAAATTTGCAAAGATATTTTTACACATGCTGCTAGCAGGTGTGATATAACCAGGCATCAGGAGAAAGAAAGGCTAAGAAAAATGTAAAGGTAATAACCTGTGCTGAGATTAGGATTTATTACTCCAAAACTTTATTTTGGAAGGATAATAACACTGATCTTCCTAATCAGTCTGAATCAAAGCCACCAATTAAAATCTTGGAACAAGTAGACAGTCTACCTGAATCATTACCAGCTAGAAGCAGCGGTCATTGGGACTTGAACCTGAGCTGCAAAGTATAGAATTGTGACAACAATTCCAGTGCCATGGGGACTTTTCTTGGATGTGGACTTTTCCTGGACTCCTGCTCCTTGTGACAGCTCCTAACAGACTGAACTGGGGTTGGGTTGCAGTTGCAGGGATTTGGAATGGTGTTGGTGCCAACTTGGACTTGGTGAACATATTAAAGACACTAATCTTTTATGGATTCTTGCTGTATTGGCCAAGAGTTTGCTTAAAGGCTTTAATCACTGTAAAAAAAAAATAGAAGACTAGATAAAAAAGATGTGGTACATATACACTATAGTATACTACTCAACCATAAGAAATGATGACATCGGATCATTTACAACAAAATGGTGGGATCTTGATAACATTATTCGGAGTGAAATAAATAAATCAGAAAAAACCAAGAACTGCATGATTCCATACTTTGGTGGGACATAAAAATGAGACTCAGAGACATGGACAAGAGTGTGGTGGTTATGGGGGGGGAGGAGGGAGAGGGGGCGGGAGAGAGGAAGGGGCACAAAGAAAACTAGATAGAAGGTGACGGAAGACAATCTGACTTTGGGTGATGGGTATGCAACATAATTGAATGACAAGATAACCTGGACATGTTTTCTTTGAATATATGTACCCTGATTTATTGATGTCACCCCATTAAAATTAATAAAAATTTATTTATAAAAATAAAAAAAATAAAATCTTGGAACAAGTGGGAATGCATATTTGGATTGGAAATATATAATTTATTTTCTCACATTTTTGTCATATTCAAACCTCAAAAAGCTTAGTTAGCTATCATTAAGGTATCTAGTCAGTTAACAGATATTTAAAGAAAGTTGTTTGCAGAAAAGAATAAGTATTTGTAATTTGTAGAAGTCAGGATTCACCAGAAAAACAGGACCAATAGAGTGTGTGTATGTGTATATAGGAAAAAATTTATTTTAAATAATTGGCTAAGGGAAGTATGGAGCTGGCAAATATAAAATCTATGGGGGTGGATTGGTAGGATGGAGGCCCCAAAAAGAATTAATGCTGTTGTTAAGTCCAAAAACCAGCAGGCTGGAGATTCTTTTAAAAATTGATGTTGCAATTCAAATCTAAAGGTCATTTGCTGCAAAAATCCCTCTTGCATGGAGAAGGTCAATCTTTTTTAATTCAGGCCTTCAACTGATTGGATAGCATCTATACACATTATGGTTGGCACTCTGCTTTACTCAAGTCCACCAATTTAGGTGCCAATCACATCTAAAACCATCCTTACAGAAACACTCAGAATGTTTGACCACTTGTGGGCACCATGGCCCAGCCAAGTCAACATGCAAAATTAACAATCACGGGAGTTAAAAGGATTCAGATATAATTCTTGAGTACAAAGTATACAACAATTTAATGATATTGTAGAGACAATTCCTTTACCTGTAAAATGGGGACAAGTGATCCTTATTTTGATGGTACTGTGTAAAGAAAAATGAAGACAATAAATGTAAATGTTTATTAAACCACAATATCTAGTACCTTTTGCTACTCAATAAATAGTAGGTTCGGCCCTGGCTGATTGGGTCACCCAGGTGTGTGTATGTCCCGGGTTTGATACCTGGTCAGGGCACACAGGAAAAGCAACCATCTGCTTCTCTACTCTTTCTTTTCCCCTCCCCTTTCTCTTTCTATCTCTCTCTCCCCTTCTTGCAGGCAGAGCTTAATTGGTTCAAGTGCATTGACCCAGAACTGAGGGGATTGCTCTAATGGAACCTCCGCCTCAGCACTAAAAATAGCTCAGTTTTGAGCATGGCCTCAGATGGGAAGAGCTTCAGCCCCTAATGGGGATTGCCAGGTAGATTCCAGTCGGGGTGCATGTAGTAATCTGTCTGCCTATCTCCCCTCTTCTCATGTGGAAAAAAAAATTTTTTAAAAATAGTACGTTCATTAGTTGTTAAGAAATTTTCATGTTTTCTTTTGCCTGAATGCACTTTTCTATGGATTTTTCTAGAACGAAGACTTAATCTTAGCCTCTGTTTAGTCTTTGAGGCATGACTCCCACTATTATTTTCTTTCTTTCACAATGAAATAAATCTCCTAATGACAAATCCATTGTATTCATATTTTCTATCCTTATATTTGGCATAAAGAGTAACTGAACAAGTTAGACATTTTCATCTTTAAAAGTACCCTGGTTTATCCTAAATTTTCTGATTAAATCTGATAAAACCAAAATTATTCAGGTAAAAAAGACATTTAACCCCATAAATTATGTGTTATTTGTATGCCAACAAGCAAGGAGATACTTCCAACACTTCAGAGATCTAACCCTTTTATAAAGGTGGTGGGTGCATCCAGAAAGAAAAAGGGGTTTAACTTTATACTAATGAGTACAGAAATATAACTAGAGAAGTGATACTTATTTAAAAGTAGTTTATAACATGTGCACCCAAATGCTAAAAGAATGCAATACATCTAATCTATTTATAATACAAATGAGTCACTTAACATTTTTGAAGCTTTTTGAATCTAAAAGCCCAGAAGTCTGGCTCCTTCATTTCTTCTTTTGTAGTGTCTCTCTTTGTACTCTCAATTTATATATTTAGTTGACTTTTCTGAGCAAGTGAAGTCCACGTCTATACCTGGAGTTCCAGTAGCTCCCTTGACCAGTCTGGAATGCATAATGAACATGGCCTTGTTGCTGTGACAGTACATAAAACATAACAACTCACTAAATAAACAAATAAATAAGTAATTAAAATGTAAGACTAACTCATTTCATTATCTTATCACAGGTCAAATCTCCTCCTGAATTATTTTCTCATTAACCTCACTTATTTTCCATAGTATTTAATTTTTCTCCTTTTTATTTAGACACTGGTTAACTAAATTATACAGGTTGCAGGTACATGATTCTACAGCACATCTTTACACTGTATTGTGTGTTTACCACTCCATCAAGTCTCTGCCCATCAGCATTTATCCCCCTATACCCTCCTCTACTTCCCCACATCCACTCTACTCCCTAAATTTTGAATCATTTTTGACACATAGTTACCTTTGTTTTCCTTTTGCTCCATTCCCATATATATTTAACTGGTTAAGATCTCTCTAGCCTGACCAGGCAGTGGCGCAGTGGATAGAGCATTGGACTGGGATGCGGAGGACCCAGGTTCGAGACCCCGAGGTCGCCAGCTTGATCTCAGGCTCATCTAGTTTGAGCAAAGCTCACCAGCTTGGACCCAAGGTTGCTGGCTCAAGCAAAGGGTTACTCGCTCTGCTGAAGGCCCATGGTTAAGGTACATATGAGAAAGCAATCAATGAACAACTATGGTGTCGCAATGAAAAACTGATGCTTCTCATCTCTCTCCATTCCTGTCTGTCTACCTTATCCATCCTTCTCTCTGACTCTCTCTCTCTCTGTCTCTGTTAAAAAATAAAAAATAAAACACAATAATAAAAAAAAATCTCTCTATGAGCTGTGACTCTTGAGTCTTTCCCTTTACTATAATATAACTCCCCACTGCCTTTGTCAAGCACTTATTATATATCTCAATAAGCTGGACTGTGCCACTCATATCCTTAGTTTCCAGACCAATGCTTCCCATATTCCATGCCTTATAACAGGGGAATTTCCAGACAGAAAGATTTCTTAATTATATCCTGAATCTACTGTTAATTCACCTATTAACTCAGAAGGTGGATTTGGCTTTCAATTTAGCAGGGGACTTAATCTACTTCTTTTAGGTTCAAGTCAGTCCTTGACACTTTTTTTTGAACAATGATCTTTAAATTATAGACTCATGTAAGCTGCTGTGAGCACAGAACATGCCCTCAAATCATAAGTCTATTTGTGCTGGTAGGCAAGTGCATTTATTAGTACTAATGTATCAATTATTTTTAATTAGTTCTTAGAACTTTTCTTTCACCAATAATAAAGTCATTAGCTGCAATTTGCAAAAGAAAATGATCATGCTGTTTCCTATGCCCACACAATAGAGCCTCTCATTATCTAACCCAGAAAACCACTTACTACTTCCTCTTATTTATCCCTTATTTCTCTTTATCTGTTAGTCTAACAACCTGTAGAAATTTTAAATACATGGCAAAAGTTTCTTAGCTGCTCCTTCCAGCCCTGCACTGATATCAGAGTGATTACTGACCTCCTTGATTCTTTCCTTTTCTATTTTATTTCTGTATAGCTGAAACATCAAAACACATTTTAAAGTAAAATAAAACTGCCTTTGGAACTCACAGTAGTTTTGTGTTCAAGGTCAGAAAGGAGGAACACCTGCAACCGCTCCCCTGTATTTCAATTCAGACACAAGTGATTATAGTCCGTTTAGCAAACTGTTTTGTATGTTTCCTTTACAAGTGATTAATTTGTGGATGTTATTTTAATATTTTAAACACATTAACAAATCACAGAAACATTTCTTTGACAGAACAGTTGCTTCACATTTGAGGTAGAAGGTAGTATCACAAATGCATACCAGAATGACACTAAATGTGAGACCAAACTATATATTAAATTGCGCTACATTAAAGGTCTACAATTAAATTATGAATCAATAACCAAATTAATAACTGGCTACACTGAAACACTTAATTCAAAATTTAAAATTAAAAAAAATATTAAATTATGAACCAAACTCGAGTCACAAAAATTTATTATTAGGCTCAGTTCAGAGTAATTTAAGTGAAGCAACACAATATATAGTTTACTTGAATCAGTTAGAATATCCAAATGTATCTGAAGTAAAATTTAACATGATCTGTATTTTGAGTATGGTACAGAGGCATCACAGAACTGTATGGGTGTTGAAGGTTATTTCAATGACTTTCCATCCACACTTCTTAGAGACAACTTTGGTAGCTACTACCAGGTACACATGGGAAGTCTTAGACATACAGGTGACATTCATAACCAGGATTATCTTGTTCACATACAAATTAAGATAAATTAATATGTAAAATATTAAATAGTTTACATTTTTCTATATTGTTCATATTTTTGAAGCACATTAGTGTATATATAAATGTCAGACAAAACATATCTAAATTAGCATATATATATCATTCAATCTTCCAACAGTCATAAGAGATATCTATATAGAAACCATTTTTTACTGAACACACAATTAATTCCTCAATTTTTAAATTAATTTCATCAAGATCAATATAGAATTAGTAGACAAGTAAGGACTAGAACCAAATTCTGTTGATTCCCATTGCATCATAATGCTACTATTGTTGTGGAAGAAATAGGATTCTTCCATGGTATTGCAGGAGATGTATTTGAACTATAATGGCAAGAGTAACCGAGCAAAACAAGGAAAAGGCTTAGGCGATGTCTCATCCATGGCCAGGTGGCTCAGCTCCAGTACACTGCAGAAGTCCAGCCTCTGAGTTCGCAGGCCCATACTTTTCCTCACCAAGCCCAGGAGGCAGGCCAGGACCAGGAGCTGCCACGCCATTAGCCTCTGAGGCTCCTGTAGTCCAATACAGTCTGTTCCCATCAAGCCCTCCATCGGCACTGAGGGTCAGCCATCACGGCTCCTGAAGAGAAAAAGCAAGAGCACCTCTGGCTTTTCTTAAGTTTTGATTTTACTTCCTTGGGTTTGGGCAAGAGTAGGCTTTCTTTCACACTATCCAATCCTTTTCTTGGATCTTCCCAGGGCTATGCTTGTGCATCCCCCTATCCAATACCTTCTCCTAGGTCTGTCTCCTCCTCTTTATAGTTGCCATTTTCGCCTTGACTTTGAATGCCTCAGAGTTTTGCTTCATCATCTGGCTTTTACTGTGCATACTTCAGCAGAGGAACTCCCTCCTTATATTTTAACTCTCCTCCCTTAACTCACCCACCCCCTTACTCTGAGAGAATGGGCCAGTTGTTCCCTGGGGATATAAGAAAGCTGTTTTTATTTGGGGATTAGCATGCATTTGGCAGAGGATGTGGCTGTTCCTTGGAGTGTCTGTGAAGCTGCCCCTTCTTAGTTAATCAGGCTTAATGTCTGATTCCATTTGCTTCCTTCTTTTCTTAATAACTAACTATCTACAGTAACACTATTACAACAATAAGATGTCATGTTCAATCACTAAAATTCCCTCATTAATTCAATCAATATGTAAATTAAATGGCTTTTTGTAAGCTAAATTTTAAACAAAAGTGGAGGATACTTGGAACTATCACATAGAGAAAATTGGAGCAGCTGCTCAATACCAGAAAGGGCAATCATGATCAAAATATATTGGTTTCAGTTAGAACACACACAGAGAAAGGCAAGAACTGGGAATACGAAAAAGCATTTATGCAGCACTACTCATGTTCTCAAAGGTAGTTAATGCTCCGTAATTTATATACCTTAATTTATCTCAGGTTCCACCAAACTGATAAGTGTGTTGCAGTTACCTTTATAAATGAGGAATGGGCAGAGATCATTTAAGAAGCTACTCAGCACGAGAAGAGGGAAGCAACACTTGGCATCAGCTCTGTTTTGCATCAAAGCCTCGCTCCCTTGATGTTTAAGATTCTAAATAACAAAGAAATGAGCTAGCTGGAGCAGTTATCTACTTAATTCTTTAAAAACTGGATACTTTCAGAAACAAACAATCAAAAAAAGAAGAGAAAGCTTTTGGTATCTACAAATAATTCAATATACATTATTGTTGGTTCACAAACTGGTCCTAATAAAGATGGTAAAGAAGAGGCAGCTCACCCTAGATTAGCGGGTAGAAGATTTAATAAACCAGGGAATTTACATAGGAGGCTTATCTCGGGTATCTGCAAGATGAGTAAATCTCGTATGTCACCAGAATCATAAAATTTTACACAGGGGCCTTAGCTGGATTCAGTCATGTGTACCATCCATATGTTCTCAACAGCTCACTCACTCAAGGCTGCTTTCTTGAAAATGGCTCTGATTGTAGGAACAGTGGGCAGAACTACCCTCCAACCAGGGGATGAAATGAGGAGCCTCAGATTATCCAGGTTTAACTGGTAAGTAAACCAGGTCTTCTGGATGACCTTTTTCAATAATTACTGGAAATAGACCCAAAAGTTCCAGAAATCTTTTTCTTCAGACTTACACACATTCATTTGATTTTTCTTCATCATTTCTTTATTTATTCAATAATTATTTAATTATGCCTAGTTAAACATCAGAAAATAAAAACCTAAATTAGCATTGGGTGAGCCCATGCATATATCAGTCAATGTTCCTGGTGTCTTATAAAACACATTGTCTTATTAAATTTTCATTGGGACATTGCAAGTTATGTTATATTATCCTATAGTCTCAGAGAGTTGTCAGGATAAAAGACATTTAAACCTAGTGAGGACAAATCTCTTTCTCCTTTTTGATGAAAAGAAAAATCAAGTGATAACCTCCTCTCATGGAATTGTCAGGATCCCTTATATCAGGAATCTAGTGTAAGTCACTGCTGCTAGAAAATTAATGGTTAGCATTAGAGAGTCAAGGAATAACTTTCATTTTTGCTACAATGGTTACTTCATCTGTTAGCTAATTCATCAATTTTGGGAATGCTAGAAAAAGAGAATGACAGAAATCCTCAGCACCCGAGGCTGACGCTCAAACCAATGGAGCCACTGGCTGTGGGAGAAGAAGAGGGAGAGAAGGGGGAGAGGGAGGGGACAACAAGCAGATGGTCACTTCTCATGTGTGCCCTGATTGGGAATCGAACCAGGGATGTTCGTACAATGGGCTGACACTCTATCCTCTGAGCCAACTGGCCAGGAAAGCATAAGGCTTTTGATAAATTTTATGTGTGGGTCATGTATGGCTTCATGTTTTCTGTGATACTGACAAGTTATTTCCACATTTCTTTCTCAAATTTCCTATGACCAATTCTCAAAATATTTTTTTGTACGTGTTCCAATTCCTTGATCATTTAGACAAAGTGTTAGATACTGCCCTTGTGTCAGTATAAATTCATAATACAGAGCATCTCTTGTACAAGTCAGAATAGGTAAGTTTTCACTGGAAAAAAATTTCCTTTCTCCACTGCCTATAACTAAGGTTCTTTTCTGATTAAGACTGATGTCACTTTAATCAAACTGAAGCTGGTGCTAATACATTATACAATGCTATCTCAAACCAGAATTATTTTGTTTTTCTACCTTAATGAACTGGTAATAAAACATTTCCTATGTGGCTACCAGCATTCCAAGGCTTCAGATCTATTAAACACATTTTCCTAAGGCTCACAATGCTTGTACCACAAGTTTATATAATAAGACCTTAATCTCTGCACCAACTTGATAGATATTTTATGGATCAGGCAGAAGTACTGACATAAATGCATCCAGTTTTGTAATTTTGTGAGTTATCTCTCTATTAATCTCCTTTTAATAGACCATGATTTCATCTATATTTACATTAACTTACCCTGCATACCAATTAAACCTCACCCAATGATGAACATGGATTTTAGTACACACACACACACACACACACACACACACACACACCTTCCAATTCAATTACAACTTAACTAAAATATATACTCCTTCTTCCTTCAAAAATCACCCTAAAATTCATTTCATACACATAGTCTAGGTTTTGCTATATTTTCCACCTTTTTTGTTAATTTAGTGAGAGGAAGGGAGGGAAGGACAGACTCCCACATGTGCCTCTACCAAGATCCACCTGGCAAGCTCACTATGAGGTGATGCTCTGCCCATCTGGGGATCTTGCTCCATTGCAACTGGAGCCATTTTTTAGCATGTAAGGCAGAGGCCATAGAGCCATCCTTAGTGCTCCAGGACCAACTTGCTCTAAGTAAGCTATGGCTGCAGGAAAGGAAGAGAAATAAGAGAGATGTAGAAAGAGAGAGAGAGAAACAAGAAGGGGAGTGGTGGAGAAGCAGATGGGCACTTCTCTTATGTGCCCTGACTGGGAATAAAACCCGGGCCATCCACGTGTTGGCTGATGCTCTACCACTGAGCAAACCAGCCAGGGCTTTTTTCCCACATTTTTTAAAAGCAATCCTTCTCTTCGGAATATATTTTGATTTGACAGAATGGGTAAAACTAGGATGCAAGTCAGTTACAGGTAGAGTGGTAACAACTAATAGGGAAATGAGGTATACCTTTAGGTATTTTCTCCTAGGGCATTCCCACAGGTCAGGGAACTGCAACATCTTCAACAGAAAATGATCAGAAAAGGAAGGGTCCACGTCTTTATTTGGAAAGAGAATGGTAGAAGAGGACTTTCAGGCATCAGAGACCTCAAGATCTTCCCAGACAGCACTATTTAAACACTTTCACTAATATTTTCTTCTTTAATTATTTGAATTAATGTAACATCACACAAATACCAGAAAAAAAAACAAAAAACTAAGAACACAGCTGACAATGCAATTCAGCAATAAATCCTAAATTTGATTTCTGGACATCTCACTTGCCAAATTGTAAGAGGACAGTTATTTCAATATAGTCTTACATAGTCCTTAACTTTCAGTTTGCAGCTTGAGAAGAGAATTTAAAGGTTTAAACCAGGTTATTTTTTAACTTTGTATTTCTCCAGGGGAGCATTTAATACCTTCTGTACTTGTGACCTGTGAGTTCTTGCTTCTCATAAAAATCTGTGGCATCAGTTCTGTAATGACCAAGAGCGACTGCCACAGAATAATGTACTTAATTGATTTTCCTTTATGTGCCATGCACTGTGAAGCCTGATACCAGATTACAGACATAGTTTCCTCCCAGTTGTAAATTGATATATTTGAGGCTCTGTTGAATAGTTCCATTCAGTTAGGATTCTTTGGTTGCAATCAAGATGGTCTGACTTTAGTTACATAAGCAAAAGATTAATTATTGGAAGCAAAAGCCAGAAACCAGACTTGGACAGAGGTAGTTATCAATGCAGTTCAGATGTGCTTGGAACTGACAGTCATACAGTAGGAACAATGTCATGAGAATTTAACAGCAATGACTGAATGAGCTCCAAACATTTAGTTGCCTTTTTTTAAATATATTTTTTAATTTAGGCAATTAAATTCAACATGGTGACATTGGTCAACCAGAGTACATAGATTTAGAGAAAACATCTGCACATCATTTGGACAGTTGATTATGCTGTATACGCATCACCCAAAGTCAGATCATCTTCTGTCACCCTATGTTTTGTTTCTCTTTAAGCCCCGCTCTTTTCTCCACCTCCTCCTTCTCCTGCCTTCCCCTCCCCCTGGTAACCACTGCACTCTTATCTATGTCCGTGAGTCTCAATTTTGTGTCCCGCCTATGTATGGAATCATACAGTTCTTAGTTTTTTCTGATTTACTTATTTCACTTAGTATAATGTTATCAAGTTTCATCCATGTTGTCATAAATGATCCTATGTCATCATTTCTTATGGCTGATCAGTATTCCAATGTATATATGTATCACATCTTCTTTATACAATCCTCTACTGAATGACATTTTGGCTGTTTCCATGTCTTGGCCACCATGAATAATGCTGAGATGAACATGTGTGTGCATGTGTCTTTACTTACCCTTGTTTTCAAGTTTTGTGGGTATACCCAGTAGAGGGATTGCTGGTTCATATGGTAGTTCTATTCTTAATTTTTTGAGGAACCACCATACTTTCTTCCATAATGGTTGTACTATTTTACATTCCGACAACAGTGAATGAAGGTTCCTTTTTCTCCACAGCCTCTCCAGCACTTCTTGTTACCTGTCTTGTTGATAATAGCTAATCTAACAGGTGTGAGGTGGTATCTCATTGTAGTTTTGATTTGCATTTCTCTAATAGCTAGTGAAGATGAACATCTTTTCATATATCTGTTGGACATTTGTATTTCTTCTTGGGAAAAGTGTCTGTTCATGTCCTCTTCCCATTTTTTTTTTAATTGGATTGTTTGTTTCTTGCTGAGTTTTGTGAGTTCTTTATATATTTTGGATACTAGACCCTTATCTTAGCTATGGTTTGAAAAGATCATCTCCCATTTAATTGGCTGTCTATTAGTTATGTTGACAGTTTCTTTTGTTGTGCAGAAGCTTCTTAGTTTGATGTAGTCCTATTCATTTATCTTTGCCTTTACTTCCCTTGCCTTTGGGGTCAAATTCATAACATGTACCAATGTAATTTATTTTTTCAGATCTTATATTTAGGTATTTGATCCATTTTGAATTAATTTTTGTGCAAGGAGATAAACTATAGTCAAGTTTCATTCTTTTGCATGTGGCTTTTCAATTTGCCAGCACCATTTATTGAAGAGACTTTATTTCTCCATAATAATTCTCTTTTTTTTTGAGAAAAGTAGATTTAATTGTCTTAGTCTTTCCATCTACTTTTTGTCTAGGGTAAGGCAGAGCTTTATTACATAGAATTTTGTGGTGAAGAAGGTTCTATCATCAAAAGAATATTAGGGTGATTTTAGAAAGTGAAAATATATACTTTATGTATGGGTTAAATTGGGTTTCTTTTATGGGAATTGTTTCCCTGCTCAACATTATACAAGTCTAAGTATAGCCACAAAACCTATATATGGTTCAAATGGCCTCTCTTCCTAAACATTAAGTAGAACCTCAATACTCACCTTTCCCAACTTGAAGATACTTAATGGTCCTGGTTTTATGGCTTCATCATAAAACTATACAGACCAGAGAACAGAATCCATATTGCATTTATGTCTTTTCTCTTTCATACTGTTTTGTTTGTAAAACTTTGTGTTGAAAACCACTGCTTTAACCAAGTGAGCTAACTAGCCAGGGCTTCATTTTTTTTTCAGAATGTTTAAATATCCTTAAATATTTTTGGTTCTATCTTATAAAATTAGTGTAACCTCCATGCTATCCATGCCATCCACATTTGGCTTTACAGGCAATATCTAATTACCATGTTTTATCTTCTTCATGCTGCATATATATATATATATATATATATATATATATATATATATATATATATCAAATATACATTATATTCATGAATATATAACAAATGCATGTATATACATATATACAAATATATGTGTATATGTGCAAAAAATACCCATTTATTACCTAGACAGGAATAAAGCTCTATGAACCTTGGCTTTGACTCTCATCAAAATAGAGAATATTACTTTTCACATGGTGGTATTAACAAAAGTTAACTTAACTTATATGAAAACCTTTATTATATTCTAGAAATTACTCTTAGCACAGAACTCATTTGAAATGCAAAAAAAAAGGACCTTAAGTTTTTAAAATCACTTTTATCTTTCTTAGGAAGAGAAAACTGAAGTAAAGGGAAGTTATGTCAGTTGTCTGAGACTATCAATCTCATCAAGGTAGCTGGGACCCAGAATTGTGGTCTCTAATGCTGTTTTTCTTGAGTTGATGTTCAAAAATATTTATTGATGAATGAATGAGAACAAATGTATCAATGACTGACCATAACCAAAATTTAAAAATTCTTATAAATATACAATAAAGCATAAATCTATACCATGTAAAAACTAATATATTTTTCTGATACCACTCAAAACTATATTACAGAAACTTTCCTACCTGACATAGTTTACTTTACAGTTTCTTGATTGCAAATGTCAGTTAATGTTCAAAATTAGCAATGTGAATTCTTCTTAAATTTTAACTTTAAATCCAAATGCATGAGTTCTGTGTTGGAAGTCCAAGAGGGAAGTGGTAGCCGCTCAAGGCAGCAATGGCAGACTTACATGTTCCTTGGAGTGGGTTGAAATCTTTAACAGGAATTGGATTAGAAGCAAGAGAAATATTTAAATAGCAATATTAATTAATGTAAAATAGATAATTATTCTGTTAAAATTTTTTATATACAATGCACTTGGAGAATCAGTGAAGAGAAGAAAGTGCAAGTAAAAAAAACTTGTGGCTATTTGCAAAAATTGGGAGCACTTTTCTTTTCTTGCACTGGCTAATAAACACTCCTGTGGGGGAGATGTATGGCAGAAGAGGAATCTACGCACTGCCTAAGAAAATCAGAGGTGACCTCGGGGGTGGAGCTCTTCCTCCCTGATGCAGAGAGGACTCCTTCTGAGAGAGGTTGGGTTGGGGAGCAATGAAGATAAACATCACATGAGAATCTCACGTGAAGATCAACAGTGTGGTGGTAAGGGCTATAAAATTGAAACCCACAAGAGTAATATCAAATAGTAGACATGTTGAAGAAGCTTAATAAAAAGACCCAGTGTCATCTGCAAAGTGAGAGAACTTTTAGGACAAATTAGTGGCTGGACAATGTTCTAGGGAAAAGAAAAAAAATTCAGAATTGGAGAAAGAATGGTTTAAAAGTTTATAAGGAATGCTTTCTGGAACAGGTGTGGTATATATTAACTGAAGCTTTCAGCAACCTAATTTCCAACAATAGTACCTTCATTTATGTAAGGAACAAGCAGAATGTACTAGCAGAGCTTTTCTTATCATGTAGAGCAGTGGACCTCAACCCCCGGGCTGCAGACCAGTACCGGTCTGTGGGCTGTTTGGTACTGGTCCGCAGAGAAAGAGTAAATAACTTACATTATTTCCATTTTATTTATATTTAAGTCTGAACAATGTTTTATTTTTTAAAATGACCAGATTTCCTCTGTTACATCCATCTAAGACTCACTCTTGACTCTTGTCTCGGCACGTGATACATTTATCGGTCCTACCCTAAAGGCCGGTCAGTGCAAATATTTTCTGACATTAAATCAGTCTGTGGCCCAAAAAAGGTTGGGGACCACTGGTGTAGAGAAAGTAATCAGTCATGCAAGTGATGAGGCTTGGTCCTCCAAAACACAGGAAACCATGGAAAAGCAAGTAGAGAGATGACGTCAGAGTAATGGCGGGGTAGGAAGCGATACCGATAAATCTCCCCCAAAACTCAACAAGATCTTCAACCAGAAACAGAAAAACCTATACTTTGAGCTTCCAGATGCTTCGCAATACACCCAAAGGTATGATTGAGTGAAAAATTGGCTAAATATATAACCAAACCCCGAAGGAAATAGGGAGTAAGAAATGCTCCTCCTTCCTCACTAACCTAAACAGGGCGGCTTTCTCTGGTAACTGTGAATATAGAAACTGAGGCGGGCAAAGGGGGTGAATAGATTCAGGCCACGACACAAACGGCCGAACCAGGCTGTGGCACGGAGATCCAAGCCGAGGAAAATCTGATCCTGTGGCAACCTGGGCAATACAAGCTAACACTCGCGCCAAACCCAAACAAAGAAAGACAAGTGGCGTAGCCATTTTACCCGGTCTCCTGGTCAGTGCGCAGTTAGTGGGCGAGAATTTCTTCCTAGGCCCCGAGAGTGGGTACCCGTGTTGCCCCACGGAGAGGCAGGGTCAGAGGCGTTTCTGTGGGCCGAGGGCAGAGTCTCTGGGAAGCCCCAGCGCCCTGGGAAAGCCACACATGGGAGGGAGTGAGAACTAATTCCAACGGTGGAGATATTCCGTGCTGGAGGGTGTTTCACTCAGAGGGAAACGCAGCCGGTCTCATATCCTGGTTTGCGCGCGCAGATAAGGAGTGAGCGATTCCTCCGAGTGCCTCGGCAGTGCACGCCCGTGTTATCGCACAGAGGGGCAGAGTCAGGGGCCTTTGTGTGGGCCAAAGCAGAATCTCGGGCCGCCCCAGCGCCTTGCAAAAGCCGCGCACGGGGACGGAGCGAGACTCAATTCCAACGCTGCAACTTTTCCCTGCGGTTGGGGGTTTCACTCAGAGCGTGAGACTGCTGGCCGGATATGCTGGTCGCAGACAGTGAGTGAGAGTTTCCTCCAAGTGCCCCGGAAGTGGGCGCCCGCTTGTGTTACCAGACAGAGTGGCAGAGCCAGAGGTCTTTGAGTGGGCGGAAAGCCCGCCTGATTATGCTAGCAGCTCTGACTGACTGAGCCTTACCCAGAGCCCTGTGCTGAGTGGAAATAGAGTGGGGAGTTGCCAGCTCTTTGAGCCTCTTACTATCCAGGCAGAGGCAGCAGCAACCCCATAGCTGGATTATCAGGCTACTAATTGAGGAAGGAAAGACTAGGAGAAAGGCTCCAGGAACACGGACTCTCTCACTGTCGGAGCCTATAAATGCTAATGAGCTTCGACTGCCAACGAGACTAAAGCACAATACATGACATTGCCATAGAGACTTATCAACTGCAAACCTCCACCTGAGCGTGCCAAAGGGGCAAAACCCGGGGTACAGAGTCACCGACCAGGAAGAGGGAGAGAAAAGAAAAAGCAAGAAGATAACCTCTCAAAATCAAGAATAATCTGCAGACTTTATAACCTATCCCATTTTATTATATTTGTTCGTTTGTTTCTCTTATCTTCATTCTTGATACTTTTTTTTTTCCTCCTCCAATTTGGCCGATTAACTCTCTACCGGTCTTACTCTCTCCTCTCCTTGAACTACACTACCCATAAGTGTTACATCTCCCATTATCTTTTCTCTTCTCTTCCTTTCTCTCTATGAGGGTTGCACTCCAAAACCCTTAACTCTCTCTCTCTCTCTCTCACTCTCCTTTCTTTTTTCTTCTTTTAGTGGTTCGCTCTTTTTTTCTCTCTCTCTCTTTCTTTTCTCCCTCTATATTAGTTTCTTCCTTTCTCCTTTACATCTCCTCTCATTCAAACCTCAATAACAAACAAATTATCTTATCTGGGACTCAAACTTATGTTTGTGGCATTTTGGGGGGGGTTTACTTCACCTTTTTAACTCACTAGCAGTGCTCCCATCCCTGGCTCTCCATATTATCTAGTTCTTGTTCCACTAAATACAATAGTAATTTTTTAATTTGTCCCCCCATTTTTCTGTTTTACTCTTAATTCTCTCATCATAACTCTTAGACAACCAACACCTAAAAGCAAATCATTTTATTCTTGACCCAAATTTTTTCCTTACTTGCTTTTTGTGGGTCCATACGCTCTTTTTTTTTCTTTTTTCTTTTTTCTTTTTTTTTTTTTTTTGCCCCTTTATTACTTTTCCCCAATTCAGGCCCTCCATCACAGGCATTGTTTGTTATAATTCACAGTCCACCACAAGATTTTCTCAAGAAAGAGGGGAGAGGAGAGGAGAGGAAAAAAGGAGGGGGGGAATAATTTCCTTTTTTTTAAAATTTTTATTTTATTTTATTTTTCTTTATTTCATTATTAATTTTTTTAAAAAAAACAACTCTTTTCGATTTTTAATTTTTTTATTATTTTTTAAACTTTTTATACTTTATTAAATCTCATTAATACTATCAACAAAACCACCCTCAGATGCCATTAAGGAAGAGAAAATCGAATATCATGGATACAAAAGAAAGAGAGGTAACACAGCTAGATGAGGAAAAATCTATGGAGAAAAAATTTAATATATTGGAAACCTTGGAGCTAAATGACAGAGAATTCAAGATAGAAATCCTAAAAATCCTCCGAGATATACAAGAAAACACAGAAAGGCAATTTAGGGAGCTCAGAAAACAACTCAATGAACACAAAGAATATATGTCCAAGGAAATTGAAACTATAAAAACAAATCAAACAGAGATGAAAAACTCAATTCACTAGCTGAAAAACGAAGTAACAAGCTTAGCTAATAGAACAGGTCAGATAGAAGAGAGGATTAGTGAAATAGAAGACAAGCAACTTGAGGCACAACAGAGAGAAGAAGAAAGAGACTCAAAAATTTAAAAAAATGAGATAGCCCTACAAGAATTATCTGACTCCATCAAAAAGAATAACATAAGAATAATAGGTATATCAGAGGGAGAAGAGAGAGAAAATGGAATGGAGAACATACTCAAACAAATAATAGATGAGAACTTCCCAAGCCTGTGGAAAGAACTAAAGCCTCAAGTTCAAGAAGCAAACAGAACTCCAAGTTTTCTTAACCCCAACAAACCTACTCCAAGGCATATCATAATGAAATTGACACAAACCGACAGCAAAGAAAAAATTCTCAAGGCAGCCAGGGAAAAGAAGAATACAACATATAAAGGAAGGCCCATTAGATTACCATCAGATTTCTCAGCAGAAACTCTACAAGCTAGAAGAGAGTGGACCCCAATATTTAAAGTCCTGAAGGAGAGGAACTTTCAGCCACGAATACTATACCCATCAAAGCTATCCTTCAAATATGAAGGAGAAATAAAAACATTCACAGATACAGAAAAGATGAGGGAATTTATCCTCAGAAAACCCCCACTCCAGGAATTACTAAAGGGGGTTCTCCAATCAGATACAAAGAACAAAAAAAAACAGAGCCACAAGTAAAAGCTCCAAGAAGAACACAATAAAACCAAATTTAAACTGTGACAACAACAAAAAGAAAGAGGGGGAGAAGATGGAGATTAACAGTAGCAAAGGACGATGGAGTGCAAAAGTACTCACAAAATAGTTCGCTACAATGAAAAGGGTAGGGACCCTTTTCATTACTCAAAGGTAACCACCATTGAAAAAACCACCACAGAAGCACATGAGATAAAAAAAGATAGCAACAGAGGAAAGATGTATGGAATACAACCAAATAAAAACAAAAGATAGAAAAACAAAAGAGAAGGATCAAACAAGACACAAAACTAACAGAAAGCAAGATATAAAATGGCAATAGGGAACTCACAAGTATCAATAATTACACTAAATGTAAACAGATTAAACTCACCAATAAAAAGGCACAGAGTAGCAGAATGGATTAAAAAAGAAAATCCAACTGTATGCTGCCTACAGGAAACTCATCTAAGTAACAAGGGTAAAGACAAATTTAAAGTGAAAGGCTGGAAAACAATACTCCAAGCAAATAACATCCAAAAAAAGCAGGTGTAGCAATACTCATATCGGATAATGCTGACTCCAAGACAGGAAAAGTACTCAGAGACAAAAATTGCCATTTCATAATGGCTAAGGGGACATTGAATCAAGAAGACATAACAATTCTTAATATATATGCACCAAACCAAGGAGCACCAAAATATATAAGACAGCTACTTATTGATCTTAAAACAAAAACTGACAAAAATACAATCATACTTGGAGACCTCAATACACTGCTGACGGCTCTAGATCGGTCATCCAAACAGAGAATCAACAAAGACATAGTGGCCTTAAACAAAACACTAGAGCACCTGGATATGATAGACATCTACAGGACATTTCATCCCAAAGTGACTGAGTATACATTTTTCTCCAGTGTACATGGATGATTCTCAAGAATTGACCATATGTTGGGCCACAAAAAACAACATCAGCAAATTCAGAAAAATTGAAGTTGTACCAAGCACATTTTCTGATCATAAAGCCTTGAAACTAGAATTCAACTGCAAAAAAGAGGAAAAAAATCCCACAAAAATGTGGAAACTAAACAACATACTTTTAAAAAATGAATAGATCAAAGAAGAAATAAGTGCAGAGATCAAAAGATATATACAGACTAATGAAAATGACAATACGACATATCAGAATCTATGGGATGCAGCAAAAGCAGTGATAAGAAGGAAGTTCATATCACTTCAGGCATATATGAACAAACAAGAGAGAGCCCAAGTGAACCACTTAACTTCCCACCTTAAGGAACTAGAAAAAGAAGAACAAAGACAACCCAAAACCAGCCGAAGAAAGGAGATAATAAAAATCAGAGCAGAAATAAATGAATTAGAGAACAGAAAAACTATAGAAAAAATTAATAGAACAAGGAGCTGGTTCTTTGAAAAGATCAACAAAACTGACAAACCCTTGGCAAGACTTACCAAGGAAAAAAGAGAAAGAACTCATATAAACAAAATCCAAAATGAAAGAGGAGAAATCACCACGGACACCGTAGATATACAAAGAATTATTGTAGAATACTATGAAAAACTTTATGCCACTAAATTCAACAACCTAGAAGAAATGGATAAATTCCTAGAACAATACAACCTTCCTAGACTGAGTCAAGAAGAAGCAGAAAGCCTAAACAGACCTAGCAGTAGAGAAGAAATAGAAAAAACCATGAAAAACCTCCCCAAAAATAAAAGTCCAGGCCCTGACGGCTATACCAGCGAATTTTATCAAACATTCAAAGAAGACTTGGTTCCTATTCTACTCAAAGTCTTCCAAAAAATTGAAGAAGAAGCAATACTTCCAAACACATTTTATGAGGCCAACATAACCCTCATACCAAAACCAGGCAAGGATGGCACAAAAAAAGAAAACTACAGACCAATATCTCTAATGAATACAGATGCTAAAATACTAAACAAAATACTAGCAAATCGAATACAACAACATATTAAAAAAATAATACATCATGATCAAGTGGGATTCATCCCAGAATCTCAAGGATGGTTCAACATACGTAAAACGGTTAATGTAATACACCATATCAACAAAACAAAGAACAAAAACCACATGATCTTATCAATAGACGCAGAAAAGGCTTTCGATAAAATACAACACAATTTTATGTTTAAGACTCTCAACAAAATGGGTATAGAAGGAAAATATCTCAACATGATAAAGGCCATATATGATAAACCATCAGCTAACATCATATTAAATGGCACTAAACTGAAGGCTTTCCCCCTTAAATCAGGAACAAGACAGGGTTGTCCACTCTCTCCACTCTTATTTAATGTGGTACTAGAGGTTCTAGCCAGAGCAATCAGACAAGACAAAGAAATAAAAGGCATCCATATCGGAAAAGAAGAAGTAAAGGTATCACTTTTTGCAGATGATATGATCCTATACATCAAAAACCCCAAAGAATCCACAAAAAGACTACTAGAAACAATAAGCCAATACAGTAAGGTCGCAGGATACAAAATTAACATACAGAAGTCAATAGCCTTTCTATATGCCAACAATGAAACAACTGAGAAGGAACTCAAAAGAATAATCCCCTTCACGATTGCAACAAAAAAAATAAAATACTTAGGAATAAACCTAACAAAGAATGTAAAGGACTTATATAATGAAAACTATAAACCATTGTTAAGGGAAATCGAAAAAGATAAAATGAGATGGAAGAATATACCTTGTTCTTGGCTAGGAAGAATAAATATAATCAAGATGGCTATATTACCCAAAGCAATATACAAATTTAATGCAATTCCCATCAAACTTCCAATGACAGTTTTTAAAGAAATAGAGCAAAAAATCATCAGATTTATATGGAACTATAAAAAACCCCGAATAGCCAAAGCAATCCTAAAGAAAAAGAATGAAGCTGGGGGCATTACAATACCTGACTTCAAACTCTATTATAGGGCCACGACAATCAAAACAGCATGGTATTGGCAGAAAAATAGACAATCAGACCAATGGAACAGAATAGAAAGTCCAGAAATAAAACCACATATATATAGTCAAATAATTTTTGATAAAGGGGCCAACAACACACAATGGAGAAAAGAAAGCCTCTTCAATAAATGGTGCTGGGAAAACTGGAAAGCCACATGCAAAAGAATGAAACTGGACTACAGTCTCTCCCCCTGTACAAAAATTAACTCAAAATGGATCAAAGATCTAAACATAAGACCTGAAACAATTAAGTACATAGAAGAAGACATAGGTACTCAACTCAGGGACCTGGGTTTTAAAGAGCATTTTATGAATTTGACTCCAATGGCAAGAGAAGTGAAGGCAAAAATTAATGAATGGGACTACATCAGACTAAGAAGTTTTTGCTCAGCAAGAGAAACTGATAACAAAATAAACAGAAAGCCAACTAAATGGGAAATGATATTTTCAAACAACAGCTCAGATAAGGGCCTAATATCCAAAATATACAAAGAACTCATAAAACTCAACAACAAACAAACAAACAATCCAATAAAAAAATGGGAAGAGGATATGAATAGACACTTCTCCCAGGAAGAAATACAAATGGCCAACAGATATATGAAAAGATGCTCATCTTCTTCAGCTATTAGAGAAATGCAAATCAAAACGGCAATGAGATACCACCTCACACCTGTTCAATTAGCTGTTATTAGCAAGTCAGGTAATAGCAAATGTTGGAGAGGCTGTGGAGAAAAAGGAACCCTCATACAAAGGAACCCTCATACACTGTTGGTGGGAATGTAAAGTAGTACAACCATTATGGAAGAAAGTATGGTGGTTCCTCAAAAAACTGAAAATAGAACTACCTTATGACCCAGCAATCCCTCTACTGGGTATATATCCCCAAAACTCAGAAACATTGATACGTAAAGACACATGCAGCCCCATGTTTATTGCAGCATTGTTCACAGTGGCCAGGACATGGAAACAACCAAAAAGCCCATCAATAGATGACTGGATAAAGAAGATGTGGAACATATACACTATGGAATACTACTCAGCCATAAGAAATGATGACATCGGAACATTTACAGCAAAATGGTGGGATCTTGATAACATGATACGAAGCGAAATAAGTAAATCAGAAAAAAACAGGAACTGTATTATTCCATACGTAGGTGGGACATAATAGTGAAACTAAGAGACATTGATAAGAGTGTGGTGGTTACGGGGGGGAGGGGGGAATGGGAGAGGGAAAGGGGGTGGGGAGGGGCACAAAGAAAACAAGATAGAAGGTGACAGAGGACAATCTGACTTTGGGTGGTGGGTATGCAACATAATTGAACGACAAGATAACCTGGACTTGTTATCTTTGAATATATGTATCCTGATTTATTGATGTCACCCCATTAAAAAAATAAAATTATAAAAAAAAAAAAAAAAGCTGTATGAAAAGTTGATGAGTAATAATAAAACTGGATAACAGAAACTTAAAAAAAAAAGAAAAGCAAGTAGAGGTGAAAAGAATAAAAGAGAAAGAAAGGGAGCATGAAACAAAATGGAAAAAAATAACTAAAGTTAGAAAGCCACAAAGAATGTTGTTTGTAGCCCAAAAATCACCAAAAAAAAAAAAAAAAAAAAATGAGGAGGCTGAGCCTGAGGCTGAGGGTGATGAAACGCCATGACCAGTAACTCAAAAAGGAAGAAAAGCAAGAAGTGGAGCCAGGGCAAATGAATGGGGTTGGGATTCTTGAGGAAGACACTGATGGCAGAGACCAAAGCAGGTGCAGAAAAAAGAAAGTGACATTCAGAAGGTGCAATATATTCTAGGAAGAAAAAGATGTTTCCAAGACATTCTGAAGTTGCAGAAAGAGAAGATAAGGATGCTGCTAATAAAGGTAAATTCAACCAGCAAAAAAATTTTAAGGCAGGTTTGAGACAAACTTGAGTAAATTCTATTGGCTTTCGATGACAAGTTTTTGAAAACTGAAAGAGAAATATTTAAAAGCCATTTGCAAAGTCATGTTAGTGCAAACCATTTCATTTATTTTTTATATAATACCCTCAGTCTTTTCAGCTTTTTCGCTTTCATTTAATTTGCCAATTTATAGTGACTTATCTAGCTTGAATTTGTAAACATTCAACTAATTTTAATGGAAACAACTCTTTTTTTGACAGTTGTAATTGGAATTATGCAATATTTAATTTAACTATATAAACATAATTACAGATATACCTGGAATGAATAGGCTGGGAAACAACAAAATCGATCTTGATGAACTTTATGTTCAACTGTGGGAGCAAATATTTCTAAAATCTTACAGCATAATCTACCATCTCCGTGTGTTCTTCAAACTTTGGGCATCAGTAATTTCATAGTTCTGTAGAAGAATGTTGATTAATTCTGCAACAAGCTAAGTGGGGGTAATTTAAGATAAAGTCCTCAGTCATAATGATCAGTCATAGATCTCTGACAACTGTTGATTATGTTTTTCATAAATATCAATAGATCACATATAAAGCAGCCTTAACTGTTTTTGTCTCTGAAGAGTAGCAGCATATAACACTCCAATATATGTCACTTTGGTATAATGGTTATTTTGAGCTAAAGGCACTTGGAAAACAGCGAGTATAAGAAGACCATTTGATCTTCCTTTTTCTTCCTGGAAACAGAAGATAAAAACTCCCATGTGAAAGATACCACCCTTGTACTAGAAAAAAAATAAAATGATCTTCAAGAAGCATAATAGCTGAGACAATTTCTATACAGAACTTGATAAACAAATTCTTATCTTTCTTTATCTGCATCACAGTTTAGTTACTTTTTCACATATACCCCTCTTTGCTCAGCCTACTATAAACTCATTTAGCTTCTACCACTTCTTTGAATCTTTTCTTTTTCCTTTTGGGTGTTCTTATATCACATATAATGTGATATTTGATACACATATAAATGTGTATGCTTTCTCCTATTAATCTCTCTTCTATTTAATTATCAAGCCCAACTAAAAACCTTAAGAAGATAGAGATAAAAATTTATTTCCCTTATCTCTCTTAGTTTTATTATGCAAAGTTTAATAACAAGACATGTTAGAGTAAGAAAAAAATGAACTGAATTTTCAAATTTTTCATTTATTAGCTGTGTAATTATTAATAAATTTCTTAAACTCTCTACATCTCAGACTTCTTTTGTATAGAGTGGAAATTAAAAGATATATATCAGGTTGTTGCTAAAATAAATATAATCTATATACATAGATTTAGCATAATGCCAGATAAAAGTATAGATTAAAAATTATGTGGTTTTCATTATAATCTCAATCTCTATTATAATACCTTTTTTTTAACAGAGCTATTCTTATTTCTATATTTTCTCCATTACCATCAGGCTTGAAGATGTCCAAGATTTATACTTTTACTCCTTATACTCTTTTTCTTAGAAATGTCTTTCTATTAATGCTTTCCTGGGTTCATTACTTTCTCTCACTCTGTCCATCCACAAATAAGACTTTGCCAATTCAACTCCTCCTCATTTATTTTGCCAAATCGTGTCATTTTTTATCAGTTATTTTCTGACATATATATTGTTGAATTAGGTGGGGCAAACTCCAGTTATCACATTAAATTAAGGAGTGATTGGATACCCTGTTTATTATAGGGAAATCAGAATCTTAGTAGAGGTCAAGAGTCAGAGATTATCTTTGAGATATTTAGAATAATAGTGAAGAATGAAGTTGGAAGGTGGGAAAGTCATATTCTGAACTGTAGATCTGTACTTGTTGAGCATTATCACAGGAAAGATTTCTAATTATCTAAAGGACAATTGTCTGTAGGAAGCATCACGTAAACATTTCATTTGAATTTCTAACTATAGGCACAGTCCTCTACTAAAATGTGCATTAGAGGCCCTGATCACATTCCAACCCTGTAGAATGTGGCTTTAGTTCTGCAGTAAGAGCAAACATAGCCAGAGGTGCAAAATAATTTTAAGTTCCATAAATATAGTAGACATGAAACAATAATTCTTTTCAGTATAGAAATAGGAATACTAAAAGTCTTCTAAATTAAGTCTATAAAATTATAAAAATTTTTAGGAACATGAAATGTTTTCCCACAGCCAGAAGTACTCAAATGGAGCCCTTTCCCCTTAAACACTTGAAAGAAGTAATTTCAAGGTCAATAAAACATTTCACTGTAACTTAAAAATAAATTTATAGAAATTATTAGCTTAAAAGTAATTAGTGGCACAGACTAAAAATATAAATTGCATTCTCATGTCCATTGGTAAGGCTATATAAAAACATTTCTTCCAAATTTTCTATTTCTTCTCTCTTTCTCTCATAATTCTCTGAAATAAAACTTGTGCTCAGTATCAATCACTGAGCATTTTATCAAGTTATACATAACCAGAAAATTGTATAAAAAATTTCTTCAATGGAGAAAAAAAAATTGCTTTTGATGAAATAATGACCTAGTTCTCAAATTTTAAATGTATTCTCTGAAAATGTGAAACATTGCACTCCGATATTAAAGATAAGTCAGTTCTAATACGTATTAGTTGTGTGATCTTGTAAATTTCAGCTTATCTTCAAAGTGGCAAAAAAAATCCTCATAGTCATATTGGTGAAAAATAACATACAACAGGCTTGTTGCAATGCCTAGTAGAGAGTAAGCCCTTTATAAATGATAATTAAATTGTTCTTATCATTATCAGCATTAGTTTTATTATCATTATATGTTATAAAAAATAACAAAATTAAGCTAAGTCAGTAATCTTATATTTTGTACCATCGATTCAGATGAAAGTTACTGGACCATCACAGAAAACTTTAGAAAACATTATAAAATATATGTGCTCTATGTTAAATAGCTAAGAAATAAATATGTGTATTTGTTCTAAATCAAATACCATTGGCCATACACGTATAAGACTAGGAAATAATAGCTAGACCTCAACAGCAAACCAATAGCTATGGTACAAAAGTA
The DNA here is from genome assembly GCF_036850995.1 of Saccopteryx leptura. NCBI lineage: Eukaryota > Metazoa > Chordata > Mammalia > Chiroptera > Emballonuridae > Saccopteryx > Saccopteryx leptura. Next base: position 236,329,819 of record NC_089505.1, on the reverse strand, counting down.
CAATATTGCAATAATTTCCATTCTTATTAAATTTATAGGGTTTCCTAAACTGAGGCTGGATCTCATTTTCTATAATACCCATAGATACAGATAAAATTGCAGAGCTATGTTTGAATTTTTGTATACAATGCAATAAAGGCGTGATATTAACTATTGCTTAGGGGAGATTATAGTCTTGAAGATATAAAAACTTTAGTCCAAGAAGTAATTGACAAAAAGATTCAGAAAAGTATAAATTAATTAGCATATATTATTTAATACACAACAAACTATTGAGAAAATATCTGTTATTAAAATAAAAGTTAATTCACCTGATGAGTATATGGAACTTGATACTGTACTTCATTCTTTGCAGAGAATAAAACCAAAGTTCATTAATTGGCTGAATTTAATATTTCAGCAAAGTTAATGTTTGTCAGTTATTCTAATTATATTCATAAAATCCAGATGATACATTGTCCATAATTATAGACCACAATTTACAAGGCATGGCGTGGACATATGGGAAGAAGAAACTGGTTTATATGTAATGATTATTATGTACTGGTGTAGAAAACTCATCTTTAGTAATAAGAAGTGCACAGAAAAATCAGTAGGACAACTTTCCCATGAAGCCTGAATCCTAACCCACATATGAGAAACAGTGCTATAAAAATATATAATCAAGACATTATGTCCATATCAAGTGTTCCACAAGAATATATATTAGAAGTTTATAGCAATTATAAGCAACAGAATAAGACTTTGTAAGAGTTTAAAAAATTGTACTTTTAAAATTTATGTGGTGGAGGTCAGTGAAAAGAATGGATAAAATTGAGTTATGTTTTACCGTGAACAAAACTGGGATTAGTGAATCAAGAAAACATACTTCAGTTCAATGTGAAAATTTCTCAGGACACATTGAAATGTGTGTCTTTCTTGAAATGTAGTGTTACTCTACCATGTCAGAGCTCTAGAGCAGGGGTCCCCAAACTTTTTACACAGGGGGCCAGTTCACTGTCCCTCAGACCACTGGAGGGCTGGACTATAAAAAAACTATGAATAAATCCCTATGCACACTGCACATATTTTATTTTAAAGTAAAAAACAAAATTGGAACAAATACAATATTTAAAACAAAGAACAAGTAAATTTAAATCAACAAACTGATCAGTATTTCAACGGGAACTATGCTCCTCTCACTGACCACCAATGAAAGAGGTGCCCCTTCCGGAAGTGCGGTGGGGCCGGATAAATGGCCTCAGGGGGCCGCATGCGGCCCACGGGCCATAGTTTGGGGACCCCTGCTCTAGAGGATGCTGAAAGAGCAGTGGCTTATATATATCAGAAGCACTCCTGTTTTCTGCTCTACTAATTACAGGTACAATTAATTATTGTACTTTGTTTTTAGTTCCGAACATTGATGAAGTAGGAATTTTTCTTAGCACAGCACAACAAATAGTGAATAAAATAGATTAAACTTGACATTCAACATGAAATCCATTTCAAATACTGAATTAAATTATTTCTGTCTCTTTAAGTCTAAGATTTTATGAGTCAATATTCTCTATGTTTTTAGAAATATACAATGTGCAATTTGTGTGATTCTAGTTTTTATACTACTGATTATGCAATGTGAAATTCAGAGTGCTCCATTCTAAAGTTTTGTGATGGCCATTCTTCTAGAGTTGACAAAATATTGAGGAACACTTTCAAAATGTTTTAGTAACTATCAATCATATGCTCAGAGTATAATAGCATTAAACTTCCTAAAATAAAAAATGATCAAATATTACTCTGTGTGGAAAGCATTTAGTGACCTATCCTATACATAAAATTTTACTAGACTTGTTGCAAATGTAATATATATGTTTTAACAAACTTAAAAGAAAAAAGTTCTGTTGTTATAAAAATCAGATTTCCCCATATGTGAGAATTACGAGCAAAAAATAAAACATCATTTACCTCTAAAGTTGTATTTAAGGTGTGAAAATAATTTTTTGTTCAAATTATAAAGTTCAGGAACAGTCATGGATTGCTTAGTGACAAGGACTCAATGTCAGTGTCTTTCCCCTCCACTTCTTGTCCCACTGGAAGGTCTTTGGGATCACCTCACCTATAACACTGTCATCTTCTATGATAAAAATGCTGTCTTCTAAAAAATCTTCTAGGGAATCTGCCTGTTTTAGGTGGTTTGCTTTTTTTCTCTCCATGATTTTTTTTTTAGGTAAGTGAGAGGCGGGGAGGCAGAAAGACTCCTGCATGCACCCTGACCAGATCCACGGAGCAAGCAAGCCCCTACATGGGGATGCTCTGCCCATCTGGGACTCTGCTTCTTTGCTCTGCAACCAAGCTATTTTTAGTGCCCTAGGTGAGGCCATGGAGCCATCCTCAGTTCCCAAAGCCAACTTGCATGAACCATTTGAACCATGGCTGTGAGAGAGGACGAAAGAGAGACAGAGAGAGAGAGAAGGAGAATGGAGGGGTGGAAAAGTAGATAGTCGCTTTTTCTGTGTGCTCTGACCAGGAATTGAACTTGGGACTTCCACATGCTGAGTGAAAACTCTATGGCTGAGCCAGCTGGTCAGGGCTCATGATTTTGTTTTTAAGTAGATAAGGCACCATTAGCATTCCTCTTCTTTAACAAAAACTTTTCCAGTTGGGGTTCATCTTTTAGTGTTAGGCTCCATGTCTTCGAATATTTTAAGGTGGTGTTTCCCAACGTGGGGCCCATGCCCCACAGGGGGGCAATTTGATAGTTAAGGGGGGCAATTTGAAAATGGACTCGACACTACTTTAACTCTTTCGCCCCAGGCCATTTAAATGCAATGCTAGATATCGGTGCCAAATTTAACAAAAAATGCAATTCTTAAATAATTGCGGTAAATAATTATTAAGTATAATTTCATTTGATGAGACCAAAATATCAACTGGGTGATTGGCGTCGTCAAGTAAACTTCATCCTGGGTTCACCGCGGAGCGTGCCGTCTGCTGCGGGGAACCCCAGACGTTTTAAAAACTCGCTAAACAATGCAGTTATTCTCACCTAATTGGCCCATCGCAACTTCTGTAGTGTTTCACATCATTCAGTTGGTGTTAATTTGAAATCAGTGTCAGTCAAAACTGTTGTAAAAGCTCGTTGATTTAATAAATATACATATATATAGTATAGATATAATTGGTAAGTATTTGATTTTATTTTTATCAATATTAAACTCTTTATTAAGTACTTCTTGCATCGGGGCTAGAAAGCACTAATATTTTATAAATGTTATTGGGGCTATAATAGTGCATGCACGACAATTTTAATTTTAGAAGCATAACTTTCCAGAAAATTTTGTCAAGTGGAAAAAATATAGATACCTTTTAATTTGCGGTGGTAGTGTAGTAAATGTGTTATATACATTTAAATAAATATGAATTTTTAGTATACGTTTACTCTATGTCACATTGAATATATTTTAACACATATTTTAATATTAGTTTTTAATTGATCTTATTTTTATTTCTTATAGCCCATAGTAAAATGAGTGGTGCAAGCAAGAAAAAAACTCATTAATATTCGGAGGAATATTTAAAATTTAGGTTCATACCCGCTGTTCATGATGAGCGGATTCCTTTTTGTCTTTTATGCCAGCAATGCTTAACCAACGAATCAATGAAACGAGGTCATCTTGAGGCGCATTTGAAGGCAAAACACAGTGCTCATATTAATTCAGATTTGAGTTACTTTAAAACTTTAAAGAAAAATTTTGAAAAAAGAACAACATTAAAGTCTCTATTCACTGCTCATACTTCAACTAATAATCGTGTTCTTGAGGCTAGTTATCAAATTTCTTTATTCATCACTAAAACTGGAGAAAATCACACTATAGGGGAGAATTTAATAAAACCATCAATATCAGCATTTCTTAAAATGGTTCTTGAAAAAGATGACAAAGATGTAAAAGCTATGCCACTCAGTGACAATACTGTTAGCAAAAGAATAGACGAAATGAGTGAGGATATTGAAAAACAACTTATCGAAAAGCTGAAAACAAGAAAATTTGATGGGCAAGAAAAATGACTGCTTAAAATTGATGAAAGATGCGAATCCAGAAATGATTCTTGTGCATTGTGTTATTCATAGGGAAAACTTGGTAGCTAAAAACATCTTGCCTGTTCTGAATGAAGTATTACATACAGTAATAAAGTGTGTTAATGCTATTAAAGCTAGTGCCAAATGTGAGCGTCTTTTCAAGCTATTTTGTGAAGATACTCTTAGTGATTTTTTAAGCGACAAACCTGAAATGAAGTATCTGTTAACAATAGATGGTAAAGCATTTGTGAGTTATTTAGCCGATATCTTTGAAAAACTAAATATATTAAATAAGCAACTTCAAGGAACAAATAAAACTCTTGTCGATGCAAAAGCAAAGATATTTGGTTTCATTACCAATATTGAGTTATGTCAGAAACATATTAACAACAAAAACTTTAAACAGTTTCATTGGCTCCAAAAATGTGAAGTAACTGATACTGCTTTACTTGTTATTGTCAATCATTTGAATATTCTATTGGCTGATTAAAAAAAAAGATTTTCTGATTTAAAACAAATTGATTTCCCAACATGGATGATGCAGCCAATGTTAGTGGATTTGTCTGATATATCAAATATGCAGTATCAAGAAGAACTCGCAGAATTGCAAAATGATGAGTCAGTTAAAGCTTTATTTAATATCAAAGCAACGGTGACATGGCTTTGTGAGGAAACTGAAATCAAATACCCAAATTCAACCAAATGTGCAAGAACACTATTGCTACCGTTTCCATCTTCATTTTTAGCTGAATGTGGATTTAGTGTTGTAAATGATTTACTGGTAAAGAAAAGAAATCGGCTGGATATAACACAATGTGGAGACTTGAGACTAAAGCTAACCAAATTGAAACCTAATATAAAATCTCTGTGCAGCAAGCAGCAAGCGCAAGGATCACACTAAATTAAAATAATAAATTAATATAGAAAAATCTGTATTAAAATTATTTGGAATTTAAATTTCTGTTTTTCATTATATGTTTTGAAATTTTACTTACTGTGTTTTGTTAACAGTTTCATAGTGATTTCTTCCTAGAACCTATCATTTATGTTTATTAAGTGAACAAATCAATTTTTTAATGTTAAAAATTATGTATGTTCCATAGGGGGGGACATAAAAATTTTAGAAAGGTTAAGGTGGGGCATGGCACAAAAAAGGTTGGGAAACACTGTTTTAAGGGGTTTGCTGAGGTCTGCATGAGTTTCTGCTGAAACCTTCACAGTAATTTTTTTTTCTTTTCCTGCAGTTTTTTTTTTTTCTCTTTCCTCTCCTTCAGGTATGCATTCTTAAACCAGTCCTGTCAGTTCCTCAATAGTTCCTCAGCGACTGCCTCTAGGAGCTCCACAATATTATCCTCATTCACATAAAGGTTCAAATTGTTTGCCATCTCAGCCACAGCTTTGTTGGCTTTTGCAACCTCCTGCTTGGCAAATCATTTGACGTTGTGAATATTTCTTCCAGATGTCATTCATGCACTCCTTGGGGACATCACTTTAATTCCAAACAAGGTTGTTGCTGCAACTATAAATGATGTAATTCTTCCAGAACTACACCAATGTCCTCAGGGTCTTCCACAGTTGCAGCAATAACCTGGGCGAAGGTCCACTTCAGAGAGTAGGCCTTAAAAGCTGCTGTCACTCCCTGATTTGTTGGTTGAATCAAAAAGAGGTGGTGTTTGGAGAGTGAAATACCACTTTAATTTTGGGATGAAGATCATCAATAAAAGGAGGATGTTCAAGAGCATTAGCAACAATAAACAAAATTTCTGAAGATATGTTATTTTTTAAACAATCCTTCTCCATTTCACTTGCACTGTAATTCATGAGGCCAGCTTGCAAGAAGAGCAGGGTCATTGTGAATTCTCATTGTTCCTGTGCTACACTGTATCTTTTCATACCTTAAAAGCCCTGGGGTTCTCAATGTGCCAGATTACAAAGTGTTCAATTTGTAACCTACAAAATGGTTCCTAAGCAAAACAATTATCCTGTCTTTTAAAAGCCTTGTAACTGGGTGTTGAATTGGCCTTAGTATGGATGAAACTCCTTTCAAGGCATCTGATTCCAGATTAAGGAGTTTTCATCCACATTGAATATTTGCTCTGGAAAATAATGTCACTCCACAATCAGCTTATCTAGAGTTTCCAAACAATCGTCAGCTACCTAAACATCAGCATTTACAGACAAACCACTCTCACTTTCACCTTATGTAATAAATAATGATTCTTGAATTGTTTGTATTACACATATCTAGCAGTAAATTCAACACCATAATTTATGTCCAGCCTTTCCTTTCAACATTGCAAATAATCTTTTTGTTTTGACCATGATCACATGGCGCTGAGAAGGATATACTGCCGTGTCTGGTCTTCAATGCTAATCATTAGAAGTCTCTTCAGCCCGATACAGGCCTTTCTTGAGTTTTTATTAGTCTTGCTGATTTTAATGAACCAGATTTTTAAACAACTTTCACCACTTTGTTCTTGTTCTTGGAGATTGTAGCTATGGTGGAATGGGGCATGCTTGACTGATTTTTAATTTTGTGGATCTTAATCACCTTTAATTTTATTTGCAGGTCAATCACTTGAAATGGTTTCTTATAGGCAACATTAACAGTGGCTCTTGTATGATTAGGGGTCATTATAAACAACAACAACAACATGAGATTAAATGAAGAGATTAAATGAAGCACAAGAGAAAATGATGTTATCAATACACAAAAGATGTATGAAGCTGCTGCTGGGGTAAGAGTGTATACTTTTTACAACACACGTGTTTTATAAGTAGAAAGTATAAACTCTAAAATAACCATAGAAAATAAAACAAAATGACAATAAACAATATAAATATATAAACAGTAAGTATATGAAATACAAAAAAGTAAATATATAAGGTCTACCGGAAAGTTCTGTTCGTTCCTATCACAACAAGTTTCAACATGTAGCCCATGTTTATTTGGCCTATGTGTGCCTCTCTATTTTTATCACTTAATGTATACATACTGACGTAGCAAATTAACTAAAACAAAGTTGATTCACGTTAGTCTTATGTGTGAAGCGATAGTGTACCCATGGCTACTGATAAAGTTCATTTATGCCACTGTATTGTATACGAATTTCAACAAGGAAGAAATGCTACAGAAGCATGTAGAAATTTATTGAAAGTGTTTGGTGAAGGTACAGTTTCTAATAGGACATGCAGAAGATGGTTTGAAATTTTTGAAACAGGTGATTTTGACCTTTCTGATAAGTCACGTTCTGGGTGACCATCTTTGATTGATGACGATGTTGTTAAGACCATGTTGGAGCAAGATCCTTTTCTGACAACATCGGAGATCACAGAAAGGCTTAATTCGGCTCAGCAAACCATTTTGGACCATATTCAGAAGATAGGATTGGTGTGGAAATATATTATTTAATAAAGTTTATTGACGGTAAGAAAAATTGTATTTTGTTTTACTCCAAAAACGGACAGAACTTTCCGGTAGACCTTATATAAACCAATAGCATTTTTATTATCAAGTATTATATATTAGACATAATTGTGTATGCTATACTTTTATATGACTGGCAACACAGTAAGTTTCTTTACACCAGCCTCACCATAAACATGTGAATCATGCATTGAGCTATGACATTAAAATGACTATAATATAATTACTAGAGAAGAAATTTTTAGCTTCGTTATAAATTATGGGACTATCGTTATATAGGTGGTCAGTCATGGACTGAAATGTCATTATGCAGTGCACAGCTGCATTGTATTAGTAGCATAAGATGATTGTGCTGTCTTACAGAACAGTTTGCTAAAACCTTTAGTTTTCTTCTTGACATTGTTTTTATAGATAATGGCAAACTAATTCACCTTACACTTTTTGTGATCACTAAGCCTATTCAGATTTAAATAACTAAATATTTCATATTTTTTAGTTATTTATTGATGTACAACAAATTATCCTAGGATAAATATTTTATTATTTCATAGTTTCTATAGGTCAGGAATCTAGGCATGGCTTAGCTGGATCATTTTATTTAGAATTCTGACAAAACTTCTATCAGTGGCAGCTGGGAGTGTGGTTTCATCTGAAGAGTCAAGTGGAAGTAATCCACTTCTAAACTCACCCACATATAGATCCTCTATATCTTACAGATTATACTCTATGCCTGGTTCTATGGTTTGTAATATATTAGTATAAATATGCAGTTTTAAAACAAGCACTAAACTTTAGATGAATAATTGGATTCTAGCCCAAGGCTATCACTAGGTGAAGAAATTGAGAGTGTAGAGGTACATATTCTCTATAGGCTTAATTTCTTATGTTTGTCAAAAATGGGAAGCAAACATAAAATACGGGGATGGGCAGTCCAAAAAGTTACTGCTAAAATTCTTAATTGTTAATAAATGACATTCTTGCACTCAAATCTAGATGTACTGTTTTAGCAGAGAATAACAATTCATTATTTTTGTTTTGCCCTAGTTAGAAACTTTGGAATGGAATCTTTCAGAGTGAGTAAATATTGAAAGGGCACTTTAAGATATCTGATGTGCAAAACATATCATGTCTAATATGACTTCAAATTTAATATTCAATGCATTTATTATTTAAAAGTGTTTCTTATGAAATAATAGAACAGCTACTACTGTTAAGATTGGACATGTTTGCTCACCAGAAGTATTCAAATGATTAAAACATTTGAAGTAATATTCAAAAATTATATTATAAAATCCTAAAAATGTATAAAATTTATCCTCTCTATTGTTTCTACTTGCAATATGTAGTATATTTGTTCCTAAGGGTTAGTGTATCAGACAACCTAAGACAACCACACATAATTGTGCTGCTTTACCCAGGGTAAGGTCGTATACTCGAACAGTATCTCTATCCGTATATCTATCTTCTCTATTCTATTTCTATCTTTAGTCTATCAATATCTATCTCTACCAACCATCTCTATCGTTATCTGTCTCTATATCAGTCTGTATATAAGTACATATCTATCTATCATCTATCTATCTATCTATCTATCTATCTATCTATCTATCTATCTATCTATCTATCTATCTGAGGAGACACTGCACCACTTTACCCGCAGGTGTTGTAAGGTACCAAAAACTACAGAATTAATATTAATATTTTAAGAGGCTTGAAGAACATTTTATTAATTTGGGTTAAGTTGTGCAGAGAAATTGTGAGAATAGTCTCTGTACTGTGTGACTGGCATAACCAGGATGGCCCTTGGCATTGTATTGTAAATGCAAAGGGGAGGATAACATGGATCCCCAGACATTCCACCACGCCTGTGGGGAAAAGGGTGAATGGCTAGCCAGGTACAGGGAAAGAAAAGCCAAAATAAACCTTTTCTTATAACTATGAGCCATTTGCGGGCATTTGTCCCCATAGGAACTACCTCTCCTATGTGAATGCATGTGGTTAATATGTGTGACTCTGAACAGAGAGATGTTGGATGAACACTAGAAAATATAGGAATGCCTTTTAATATGTAAAGAGACATCTTTCTACCATTGTGTTGATTTGTAAATTTTGTTTTCTCCAAAATGATGTATGGCTTGCAAATTGAACATGATTTTATCATGTTAAAGAACATATGACTATAACCAATAGTGGTAAAGGGCTCCTAATTAAAATTTTTGCTTCTGTACTTCCCACTTATAAAACTATAAAAACTAGGTAAAACAAAGGGCCAGCGCGCTCTCCCTCAGATTTTGTTGAAGTTGCCGCTGGTTGGCCAAGCTAGACAATAAAGCTTTGGTGTGTAATCTACGGACCTTGTTCGTGTCTTCAATGTTTCGGGCCCCTCCGGATTGGGCTTAATATCTATCCATCTATCTATCATCTATCTATCATCATTTACTGACCTATCTAGCCATTTACCTTATATGCTACTTATAAAAATCAGTCAGAAGTATAGTTTGTGGTATGGCCTTTCATACCGCCTTGCAAAACAGAGAAATCAAAACCTCAATTGAACTTATGGCAGGCAGCATTCTATAATAACTAAAACAGTCTGCTTCTCTGTGTAGTCATCTCCCTCTGAGAATGAGATAGACCCAGTGATTTGCTTCTAATAAATAAAATGTAAAAGTAACAGGGCATCGCTTACAAACCTAGATAGAAAGCACTGAGATCCCTCTTTCTTATACCCCCTCTGTCGTCTTCTTATACTCTTTATACTGCTTTTTCCCTCTCTTTCTCATCATTTTCTCTACCTTCTCTGATGAAGCACCCTACTGTGTTTTGAGCTACCCAATGCAAAGACACATGTGACAAGAAACTGAGGCCACTGTCTGTACAAAAGTCATAAAGTAATTAAAGTCTTTGTCTCAGAGCTCAGGAGAAATAATAAAATCATGACAACACCAAGTGTATGAACTTGGAAGTGGAGCCTTCCCCAATCTAGCTTTCAGAGAATACAGCCTTATGAACAGTTGTGTTGAGTCAGACAATTCAGATAAGTCATGCCAAGAGTCCTCGCCTACAAAGACAGAGAGATAATAAATGTTTGAGCGGCTAAATTGTCATAATTTGCTATGCAGTGACAGATTACTAATATATTTCTCTTGCTATATTTATTCCAGTGAAGAAAGTTCTATTATTGTTTTGCTTGTTATCCTATGACTTTTCTTATCTAAGGGTCTACAAATTAAAACTGGTATATGTTGGCAACAAAAAATAAGTAGGCTGAATATATATATTGCAGTCACACTGCACACAAATACTGAAATATTTGTGAAATGAAATTGAAATCTGAATTTTAGGTTTGAAGACATAAATGTCTATGAAATGTTTCCTGCATTGAAGATCTAACAGAGCAACTTGTGGTTCTGAGTTCTAAGAATAACTGAGAAATAGTGCACCTATTAGATTAACATTTGCATTTATCTCATTCAAATTCTCACATCAAATGATAGGAAAGAATTCCATGTTTTGCTTTAGGATTTCCATAGTTCTTTCTCAGTTTTCTATAGTTTATTTTTTCTGCATTTTGTTTGTATGTATTGTCTTTAAAACTGTCAGATTTCTGAAGGTCTTATAATTGAATTATTCATTAATATCTGCTTGAAATAATTACCACTGATTAAAAAAGAAGGCTGGTAGGTTTTCATGATTTAAATCAAGTGATACATTTAATATAATCCAGGGCTCAGAGTAAGTGGAAGTGACTGCATTATGTATCTCAGTAATGGTAAATGAAGGTTATTTAAAGATGCTAAATAGGAAGTACCTGGGAAGGAAGGGAACCTTTCCAAACAGCTCTCTCTGAAAAGGTCAGCATTGGAACTTAGAGTCAGCATCTTTGTCTTTGGGGCCTGAATGACAATTAGCCAAATGTCATATTTTAATTGTAGCCTTAGCTAATGCACTGAAGTAACAGTTTCCCTAGGATGGTAATTTTGATATATGCAATTGCATCCCCTAGCTGCAGGGGAGCACTTCATGTTAAGTGCTCAGAACCCTGCAAGGAATGGAGACAGAGAAATAAACTTGCAAAATCACAACCTGAATCCTCCACATGATGAAGTGGTAGTGTGAACCCCTGTTTGAGATATCTCTTCAACTAATAAGGGACTTACAGCTTCTTGTATATATTAAGAAAGACCATTAAAGTTAATAAAAATAAAACCAAAAAACAAACAAACAAACAAACAACTAACTTTAAGTAATCAAGTTGTTTAAAAGAAGATTTAAAATACTTATCAATATATTCTTTACCATCCTATGGTTAATTCAAAAGCAGCCAAATCTTGTAAGTCTAAAGTTGAATTGTGAACATGAAGTGTACTATGTCATTTTGCAAAGTAATAGCATCAATACACTATGAATAAAAAGAGAAAGAAGAAGTGTCTAGTCGATTTATATTTAAAATATCATTAGCAATCTTTGGAGAAAATGTTATATCTGGAAACCTTAATGCATATTAGAGTAAGTTTCAGTCTATGGAGAATTGACAAACATATTGTATTATTTTGACACTGATAATAACATTGCAGGTAAAGTAAAAAAGGAATTTTACATTTTATTATCATTTAAAAATAAAAGAAAAAAATCAGATAAGTTATAAGACATTTTAAAGAGACTATAGCTAGAAAATAGAAGCTCTAGTGTTTATAGCCAGTCTAACTCAGTTGCCTCTTTGGTAATTAAAAACAATTATTTAGGCCCTGGCCGGTTAGCTCAATTGGTTAAGAGCATCATTCAGTTAGCTCATCTGGTTAAGAGCATCATCCCAAAATGACAAAGTTGTGGGTTTGATCTCAGGTCATGCCACACATGGGAAGCAGTCAAAAATTGCACAATTGAAAGGAACAGCAAATGCTTCCCTTCACACTCCCCTCACTCTCCCTCTCTCTGTCTCTCTAAAAATCAATAAAAGTTAAGCCCCAGCTGGATAACTCAAGAGCATTGTCCTGGAGCACAGAGGTTGCCAGTTTGATTCCCCCATCAGAACACATACAGGAGCAGCTCGATGTTTCTGTCTGTCTGTCTCTCTCTCTCTGCTTCTTTGAAATTGAGTTGAATTTAATTGTGCTGCAAACACATTGTACCTGTGAGTATGTGTGTATGTGTGTGTGTGTGTGTGTTTGCATCCAATACATTCTACCATAAGACTCCCATTTATTCTTTTCTTTTTTTTTTTTCAGGTGAGAAGAAGGGAGACAGTGAGAGAGACATTCCCATATGCGCCCAGACAGGAATCCATCTGGCAATCCAGCTGGGGCTTATGCTCCATGCTCCATGTTCCAGCACTGAGCTATTTTTAGCTGAGGTTGATGCACTAGGACTAACCCAGCTATCCTCAGCATCCAAGGCCATACTTGAACCAATCAAGCTACTGGCTGAGGGAGGAGAAGAGAGAGAAGGGGAGAGGGTGAAGAAAAGCAGATGGTCACTTCTCATGTGTGCCCTGACCGGGAATTAAACCCAGGACGTCCATACACCAGACTGATGTTCTATCCACTGAACAACCAGCCAGGGTTCATTGATTCTTTTGCTAAGGATTTTGCTATTGTTGTTATTATTTGTGTCCTTATTGGAGGGATGTAAATGTATATGCCCATATGGATTTTATTGACTTATTTGAACAGATGTGAAAAACACCTATCTTGGCAGTATTACAAGTAACCATAGCCCTTTTTCCTACAAACCTACATTCGTTTTACTTGAAACCTATGTGAAAAAGAGAGTCTCATTAAGTAGGATATGAAACTCATTATCTCATTCACAAAACAGTATTTTTTTTTGTTTTAACTTCCCCAATATTAGTAAGTTCTAACCACCCTAAAGAAACTATTTCAGAGAGATTTATGGAACCATGGAATTAGAAAACATAATCTGAGATTATTTTATTTTATTGGAAATATTTTTACTAAACTAAGAATATTAATCCTGGATACCTAGTGAAACTCTTTCCATGACCAGATTCTTGTGCAGTATAAATTACTAAGAAAATTGATACTATACACTATTTGTGTAGCCTCCAAATTCATATGTTAAATCTTAATGCCCAGAGTGATAAAATTTGCAGGTGGGGCACTTGGGAGGTGATTAGTTTGTAAGGTAGAGCCATGATAAATGTATTATTATTACAAAAGAGTTGCTAGGAGCTTCCTCATTCCCATTCTGCTATGTGAGGACACAGCAAAAAGGATGGTAGTATGCACCAGGAAGGGGGCTTTCTTCAGACTTCAAATCTGGCAGCAATTTGATCTTGGACTTCTCAGCTTTCTGTTGTTTATAAGCCACTCATCCATAGAATTCTGTTACAGCAAACCCAGTGGACTAAGACACATGGCAGGTATGGAATTTGTGGTGGTGGCTCTGGTGGAGATGGAGTGTACTTCCATGTGCATGTTTTAGCTAAGGAGTAGAGAGTTGTGCTGCATGAGCTCATACACTGTATGGCTAAGTTCATGAGTTATCTAAGCCAGTGGTCCCCAACACCTGGGCCACGGACTGGTACTGCATCCGTGGGCCATTTGGTACTGGTCTACAGAGAAAGAATAAATAACTTACATTATTTCCGTTTTATTTATATTTAAGTCTGAACGATGTTTTATTTTTAAAAAATGACCAGATTCCCTCTGTTACATCCATCTAAGACTCACTCTTGACGCTTGTCTTGGTCACGTTATACATTTATCCGTCCCACCCTAAAGGCCGGTCCATGAAAATATTTTCTGACATTAAACTGGTCTGTGGCCCAAAAAAGGTTGGTGACCACTGATCTAAGCTAAGTATTCAAAGTATAGTCATGTCCAGCACCAAGAAATAACCTACACCATAACAAATTTTCTTAAAATTGTTCCTTAAACCTAAGTTGTCTTTTTTATGGAAACATGTGTGAATACTTTTATATGCCTTATCTTTTCTGAAAATAATTTGTTTTCCTTTCATCATTCCTCAAATGGGGGAAAAAAGGAACAAGAAACAGAACTTTTTGTTGTTGTTCTGAGAGAAAAGGGCTATCTCTAAAACCAGAGGTTCTTTTCAAACTACTCTGAGAAAATGTTTACAATTAGTCTCTTAAGAGGGCATTCTGTGTTTAAATTAGCATTATGCCAATTCAGTTAAAGGAAAGAGAAAATCTCTGGCAGATACAAATATTGATGCCCAGGTAAACACATCATGAGGTAGTGAGGTCATGTTGAAAAATAGATTTTGCTTCCTCTCCCCGTATTATAATGCAAAAGTCAAGGTAGATACTTTATTTGTAAGTCATTAAGAAAAACAGAGTATTCACTTTGCTAAAAGTTTTATTGAAGGGAAAGACATATGTGCAGCCATGTAATGATATGCTTATTATTGGACTATTGTGAAAGAATTATATCTTATATAGTGTTACAAATTATTCCCATAAACATTGTGATGGGGTGAAATGTTGTTCAGCCATAAAGGAGCTGTCCAGCAATATTAGTATTAATTTATTTAAGAAATTATGTCCAGTCATCTGGATTGCAGAAAGACCTTTTGCTAAGTTAAAAACCTTGTTAAAGAAACATAAACATAATAATGAAGAAAGGTCACAGTTCATTGCTAATAAAGGCCATGTAGGACTACATTTTAAAGGTTAATTAAATTAAGCTTAGAGACATCATAAAATTTTTGGAAAGAAAAGTGCAATTTCCCCGTTCAGTCCAAGGTAAAAAAAAAAAAACTTGTCATCTGAAAGGCATAATTTGGAGGAGAAAGGACTGATACAACCATTAAGAAAAAATAAAATTAATCTAGCTAATGGCTATCTTGAAAAGTTAGAAATAGTAAGAAGAACCTTGAACTTGATAGTGTCCTTAATGCATAGGCACTGGAGCAGAAAAATCACAGAACTAATGTAGTCTCTCTGATACTTAGGATTCTGCCAGGCTGCGTTCAATACTAATTAAAGACTTTACAACGACAGGGTTACAGTTGTAAAACAGACCTTGGTTTTCAAAGAAGACAAGGAACAGGCATTTCCAGTTGAGTACTCAGACACTGGGCTCCAGAAAATCTGCAGAAATTACCTGTCAGGAGCATGTAGGGAAGAATGATAAATCTCTCCTCTCTTGCTTCATTTTGCTCCCAATGGCTCCCCATTGTTAACTTTGCCAGAAGGTTGGGAGGGTAACAAATGCAAACCAAAAAAAACTACAATTCAAAAAGTCAAATTAACTTTTGTAAATATAATTTTTAGGGATTAAATATATAGGGATCAAATTTTCACAATTTCTTTTGTCTACACTGTTGACCTTCATAAGAACTCTGGCCCCCAGTCCCTCCTTGGTCTTTGATGTTGCCAAAGTGGCCATAAAAATGATAAGAAAAAGCCAATTAATGAGTGAGCAGAAGAATATGCTTCCTTTCTTTGCTCAATAGAAAATAATATCATCTGATATAGCCATTTAAATCATGCTTGTCAGAACGTTACAAGAAGTACAGTAATTTTGAGATGGGATTTTAGAAACAAAAGAGTCTCTCTAACAATTGACCCAGACCTAAGGCTGGATCTGAATTTGTACTGTAATTATTTTTAGTACAAAAATTGAATGATTAAAATTTGTATTTAAAGATGTAAATATGTATATAGAAGTGATAATACTCAATCATGATTCATTAGAATGTTGGCATTCTTGAGTTAAGCAGATGTATTAATAAATCAATTAGATTCTAGAAGATGTGCAGGAAACCTTAACAGAGTAAGGATTAGTCTCCAAAGATCTTATTTCAGTGGTTGGTAGGAATGATCAGGAAATTTTCAGGATACCTAAGCATTAGGAGCACTCAAAAGCAAGAAGAATGTGTTGAATAAAAGGCTAGTCTTAGTCTATAAGACATCTTTTTTAATATTCCAGTCATTTTTATCTGCTTTAAGTACACTTATTTTGATTCCTCTAGAAGCTGGGGCAGATAATAAAATACTCAATTACATGGTCTTAGATTTACCAGTTTTAAAAAAAATGGTGGAGGAGTTAGAGATAAAGGTGCTTTGTCCTGTATCTGTTTGTTTCTAGAGGGTTCTTTGACATATAAATTTGGTTCATTAGTAAATTCTAAAAATGGAAGATCATATAAAGGGTTGTAACACTCCTTGTGCATGAATTTCTATAAAAATTTTCCTAAGAGAGAATATATTTTTTCTAATTAAACAACTCAAGGAAATCCGGATATCCTAGAGTATTTTAGTTCTTTGGAAATTATGACTATTAGAAATTTGTTTGTTATAATGACATATCTTTCTTTTTACATTTAACATATTAGTCCCAAAATCTCTCGTGTTGTACAGATAAAATACATGTAATCTTTCTTCCAAATACCAGCACTTAGATGAAATAAAAATACATTTCCAAATGAATCGTCTTTAATCACTGAAAATTCTTTTTCTATATATGGTATTGATTTCTTTTCTACGCTGGTTACTTTTTCTGGACACATTCCTGTTTGTCAGTGTCACCATTTAAAAATGTGATTCCCAGAACAAAACTAATTTGTAGGTGGTATGGAATAACAGGAACACAGTATTGTATCTTCAGCTTACATCTACTTGAGTACACCGCTTCCTTTCAATCACACTGATTACATCAGACTACAGAATTGCAACAGCAAATTATTTACTCAAATGGTCAGATATATACAACTTGATGTATTTTTATATATTATTGAATCTAGTGAAGTCATTATATAATTGTTTTATTTAATAAATTCATGGTTCATTATTTTTACCATTAAATTTCTACTTAGATGATTCAGTCCATTATCCCCATCTGCCTGACTCCTTCTGAATTTTACTTACCATCAAAATTATTGGCATACTCATCTTTCCTTTATCCAAAGACTTGGCAAACTGAAAAAGCAGGTTGAAGGTTTGGACTCAGAATAAAAATTGAATTATATCTTCATCTTTTATTATGTGACCTCAGCCTTTGAGAGTCAATTTCTTTATATATAAAATGGGGAATCACTTGAGTCATAGAATTTATGTAATGATTAAAATTAATTATATATGTAGAGTATTTAGAACATCAACCCAATAACAAAATGTTTAAATAGCCATTGCTCTCATAACTAGTGTTATTGTTTTTCCCAAGTCACCAATAAAAATAAACATAAATTTAAATTAGAATATTATATTCCACTAATCCATTTATACAGACCAATTTGTTTTACCTATAGACAATTTATTAATTTTATAATTATACATAACACCCAATTAAATTACCCCACTTAAAATTAAACACCATTTCACATAAAGATGTATCAACTAAAGTCAAATTTCTTAGTGATAAAGATATCTAAAAACCATTTTTTTAATTCAAATGGTACCTTTCATTGTGTTTGTGAATCACATTTTTATCCCACCCATTTTTTAAAGCATATTGACAGCTTATTTTGGAGTGTTGAATCCTAGATTACAGTTGCTTTGGCAAAAGCTAACAAATCCACTTCTCTAGGAAAAATTTTGATCCAAATGGAAATTTAGTACAAACACAATATTGACAATTTTTTTTACAATTACTAATTAGAGAAACTAGGTCTCACACTTTGTTGCCTCTTTGAACATAAAGAAATATATTTCTTCTAAGATTAAATGGCATTAGATATAATAGTTAACTATCAGATATGAAAAACCAATATATTTCAGGCTTGTGGCAGAAATTGAGAAATAAAACTGAACTTTCTTTGGAGTGCACATGAGTTATTAAAGTATTCTTTTTTCTTTTTATATAGCTTTTAGTTTTTAAAAAGACCTAATTTTTTAGGACACTTTTAGGTTCATGGCAAAATTGAGAGAAAAATACAGATATTTTTCATATACCAGCTCACCCCACAAATGCATAGGCTCCCCCATTCTTAACAACCACCAGCAGCAGTGTTACAATTGATGAATCTACACTGATACATGATAAACACCCAAAATTCATAGTTCACATTAGGGTGCACTCGTACTGTTGTACACTCTCTGGGTTTGGTCAAATGTAAAATGGCATGTATTTAACATTATAATACAGTATTTTTGCAGCCCTAAAATCTTCTTTGCTCTACCTCATTCCTCTCTGAATCTAAACCCCTTGCAACAACTGATCTTTCTGCCATCTCCATAGTCTTGCTTTTTTCAGAATGTTACATGCTTGAAATAATAGAGTATGCAGCCTATTCAGATTGATTTCTTTCAATCAGTAATATGAATTTAAGATTTTTCCATATTTTGCCATGGCTTGACAGCTCATTGCTTTGTAGTGCAGAATAATATTACATTGTCTTGGTGCACTACATTTATTTATCCCTTCAACTAATGAGGGAAATATTGGTTATTTCCAAGTAAGGGCTATTATTAATACAACAAATATTTGAGTGCAGGTCTTTGTGTGAGCAAATGTTTTCAACTCTTTTCAATGAATAACAAGGACAGTTGCTATATGATATGGTAACAATACATTTGGTTTGTAAGAAACAGCCAAACTGTCTTGCAGAGTGTTTATACTATGCTGCATGTTGTTGTTTAATTTTATTTTTATTTTATTTATTTTTTATTTAAGTGAGAGGCAGGGAGGCAGAGAGACAGACTCTGCCTGTGCCTGACTAGGACCCACCCATCAACCACAACCTGGGGCTGATGTTCTGCCCATCTGGGGCCTCTGTTCCATTGCTCAGCAACTGAGCTAGTTAGTGCCTGAGGCCTGGCCTTGACCATATTACTCATTTGAGCCATGGCTGCAGGAGGGGAAGAGAGAGAAATAGAAAATGAGAGAGAAAGAGAGAGAAGGGGGAGAGGTGGAGAAGTTGATGGTCATGTCTCCTGTGTGCCCTGATCGGGAATCGAACCTGGGACTTCCACATGCCTGGCAAACATTCTACTGCTGAGCCAACCAGCCAGGGCCACTATTTTGTTTTTCTCACAGCTTTGATGACAGCATCTTTTGTTCCACAGCCTTGTCTGCACTTGTTGTTATCAGAGTTTCAGGTTCTAACTTTTCTTATTGATGTATTATTCTATTCTCTTTAGCATATCTTGTTTTTCTTTACATTTCCCTAATGACATAATATGGAGCATTCTTTCATATGCTTATTGACTATTTCTGTATCTTCTTTGATGAGGGGTCTGTTAAGGTCTTTGGTGTTTTTTCCATTGGTTTGTTTTTTTATATTGTTGAGACTTAAAAATTCTTTGTATATTTTGGATATGTCTTCTGCAAATATTTTCTCCTACTCAGTGGATCTTCTTATTCTACTGACATTGTCTTTCATAGAACAGTAATTTTTAATTTTAATAAAATCTAACTTATTTATTTCATGTAATGAATATAATCCCAGACCGGATAGTTTATCATCCCAGAGCAGGAGGTTGCCAGTTTGATTTCCTAGTCAGGGCATATACAGGAGCCCCTTGCTGTTTCTGTCTCTCTCTCTCCCTACTTCTCTTTAAAATAAATAAATAAATAAATTGTGCCTTTGGGGCTGTATCTAAGGATTTATCAGCCCAGGCCAGTTGCCTCAGTGGTAGAGCATCTGTCTGGCATGTGGATATCCTTATTCTTGGTCAGGGCATACAGAAGTGACTGTTTCTCCACCCTTCCCCTTCTCCCACCCCTCTTTCCCTTTCATAGCCATGGCTCAATTGGTTCGAGTGCATCAACCCGGGTGCTGAGGATGGCTCCTTTGAGCCTCCACCTCAGTGGCTAAAAATAGCTCTGTTATGAGCACGGCCCCAGATGGGTAGAGCATCGACCCCAGATGGGGTTGCCAAGTGGTTACCGGTCGGGGTGCAGGCTGGAGTCTGTCTCTTTGTCTTGCCTTCTCTCACTTGGAAAAGAAGGAAAAAAACATGAAAAAAAATTTTTATTACCGCTCACAAGGTTTTCTAGGGTTTTTTTTTTTATATTATCTTCCGGGAGTTTATAGTTTTGTCTCTTAAATTCAGTTTTGTTATCTATTTTGAGTTAACTTTTGGTAAAGTCTTCAAACAATAATATTTTCACATGCGAATTTAGTCATCCCAGCACTATTCATTGAGGATACTATCTTTGCTCCATTGTACTGCCTTTGTTCCTTTGTCAAAGATTAGTTGACTATATTTATGGGAGTTTACTTCTGGGTCTTTATTCTGTTCTATTAATCTATTTGGCTATTTTTTCATCAATACCACACAGTCTTAATTACTCTGTCTTTACAGTAAGCTTTGAAGTCAGATAGTGTCATTCAAACATGTTGGATAACCTGGGTCTTTTGCATTTTTATATAAATTTTAAGATCAGTTTGCTTATATCCACACAATGACTTCTGTGTTTTAGGTTGAGATTGTATTGAATCTATGAAGAACAGATATCTTGACAATATTGAGTCTTCTTGTCCATGAACTTGAAATATCTCTTTTTTTTTTGCAGTTTTTATTTCATTTATAAGAGCTTTGTAGTTTTTATCATATATATCTTGTATCTTTTTCATTAGATGTATACTTAATTACTTTGTTTTATTTTTATGGTTGTTAATGTAAATAGTACTGTGTCTCTAATGTCACATTCCATTGATCACTGATGTCCTGAGAGCATGCATTGAACAATTTCTATTTTTTAAAATTTTCAAGTTCCTTTTGTTTTTCTCCTAGAAAGTGATCTGTACTGTTGAATATTTCACATAAGCTTGAGGAGAATTTATATTCTGCTGTTTTTTGGAAATAAGTTGTCTACAAATGTCAATTTTGTCCAGTTGATTAATGATGTTGTTGAGTACAACTAAATTTCCTGATTTTCTCTCTACTGAATCAATCTATTTCTAATTGACAGATGTTAGCCTTTTCCACTATAGTAGTAAATTCATCTCTTTTTCCTTGCATTTTTATCATTTTTTGCCTCATATTTTGAGGCTTTCTTGTCTAGCTAATACACGTTGTGAATTGTTAAGTCTTTTCAGACAATTCATCACTTTATCATTATGTAATACATTCCTTTAACCTTTATAATTTTCTTTGTTCTGAACTTTTCTCATATAGCTTCTCCTGCTTTCTTTTGATTAGAGTCAGCATGTTATATCTCTCTCTTGCTATTTATTTTAGATTTATATGAGTCTTCATATTTAATGCAACTTTCTTATAGACAACATATAGTTAGTAGTTGGCTGTTTTTTGACACATTTAGACAATTTTTTAAAATTTGTTATATTTTAACTATTGATCTTCCCAGTGGATACTAATATGATTTGAATGAGATTTACCATACTTATAACTGTTTTAAATATGTTTCCTTACCTCTTAATTGGTGTACTAATTGAGCATTATATGTTAAAACATTTTTCCCCTCATTTAACAGATCAGTTATATGTCTTCATTTTTCTTTAATTTTTAGTAGTTCTATAACTGAGCTCATCAGTCAACTTGTATATCAAACAAGTTTCTCCCATTTAAAATAACTGAAATAGATTTAATCCATTCCAGCCCTGTGAAACATCCCCAAACCATCCTAAATTATGAAAAAAGAAATGTTTTTAATTAAGAAGCACACATGTATACTTTATCAATGCATAACAAAATATATGAAATAAAAGAAAAAAGTGTTATTTAGTATTGTATTCTTACCTTGGAGACAGACAAGTGCTGCTAACAGAGGTGAGTAGTGGAGTAGGAGGGAGGGAGGAAGAGATGCAGGCACTGTAAACATGTAAACTAAAACTGCATTTTCTTTACATTAAACAACACTAAAGCTGCACTTTCTTTACTTAAAATGAAACCACAAAAACTTAATTAAAAAAAACTGCACTTTCTTAACTTTAAACTTAACCTAAGCTTAACATTACGTATTTTTCATTTAATCATCACCTGTTTTTGCCTTTTTGGCTGCACTTTCAGCACTTTCACTTGCAGGACTTTTGAAAAAAATCTATCCAAAAAGGTTTGCTTTTGCTTGCCTTTTAAAATGTTATGAAAATGTGACAAACAAGTGTCATTAAAAAGTGCTGAAGCGAGAACAGTTGAAACTTATTTGTGGGTGTTTCTTTTCAATGAAACTTGAAAGCTCTCCCACATTGCCAGCATGTCTTTAATTTCACTTGTAGAAATCACTTCCTCCAAATCTACCTCCTCCTCACTACTAATCTCTTACAGAAACTCTGTATGTTGCATCATCTGTAGCTCCTTCAACTCTTCAGTTGAGAGTTCCTCCTCATGTTCCTCGACGAGCTCGTTTATATCACCCTCATCTACGTCCAGATCCATCAACTTTCCAAGGGACACAATCTCCTTCAACACTTCTACTTCGGTCTTGGTTTCTGGTTTGAATCCGTCAAAGTCCCTGTCTGCAACAACATCAGGCCATAACTTTTCCACGCTGAGCTCAAGGTTCTTCTTGTAACCTTTTGCCATGCCAAGTCAATAATGCATAAACATAGCACGATGTTGTAGTGATCTTTCCAAAACTCTCAAAGGGTTAGATTTGTATTCTAGTCACCTCAAAGCAATGGCAAAACAAGTGCTTTGTGTATAAAGCTTTTTAAAGTTGGAAATGACCTGCTGATCCATAGGTTACAAGATTGAAGTCGTGTTGGGTGGGAGATAGAGTACTTTCACAAATTTGAACTCATCAAGAATGTCATCTTCAAGACCAGGTGGGTGGGCTGGAGCATATTTAAGGATTAGTAATGCTTTCATTGAGAGTTTATTTTCTTGAAGATATTTCTTCACTGCAGGACCAAAGATGAGAGTCACCCATTCAATCAAAAACTGCCACCTAATCCACGCCCTAGCATTGGCGCATCGCATAACCTGCAGTTTTTCTTTAAGAATCTTGTGAGTCTTAAAGGCTCGAGGATTTTCAGAATGATACACTAGCAGTGGCTTTACTTTACAGTCACCGCTAGCATTTGCATACACTTCAAGAGTCAGATGATCCTTCATGGGTTTATGGCCTGGCAGCTTCTTCTCCTCTGCAGTGATGAAAGTCCTCTGCGGCATTTTTTTCCAAAACGGCTCTGTTTCGTCACAGTTAAACACTTGTTGGGGGATGTAGACTTTCTTTGCTATAAGTGCAGCAAAATGTGCAATGTACTTCTCAGCTGCCTTAACATCAGCACTCGCAGCTTCAAAATGCCTCACCACCGAGTGGATGCCAGATCTTTTCTTGAAATTTTCAAACCAGCCGTGACTTGCCTTAAACTTATCTTCTGCTGCCTCTTTTGAGGTTGATGGTTCTTTCTTCTTCAAGTCACCATAAGTAATACGTGCATTTTCGCATATTACAGTCTTCGTCACTGTTTCTCCTGCCAGCTCTTTCTTTTTCACCCACACCAGAAGCTTCTCCATTTCTTTATGGATATTTGTCCTTAATTGTGTCAGAATTGTAGTTTCTTTCATGGATTTGCACTTTTGATGGCATCCTTTTGTTTATGGATGGTACAAATTGTAGATGTATTGTGGTAATACAGCCTTGCCAGTTCAATCACTTGTAAACCACACTCATTTTTTTCTATTATTTCTTGCTTTACTTCTCTTCTTCTTCTCACCACTGTCCTTTTACACTCACTTTCTTTAGCCCCATGATAGCATACAAAAAAAGTTAGTAAAAAGTGCAAAAATGATGCAAGAACAAATACAGCACATGAGATTTGACTTGATTGTGCGGGTAAAAAGTGAGAAAGAACAAGATGCTGGTGTTGTGCTTCCGATACTGGACCCATGTGCCAATGCACTGACTAGTGGCAGCTTCCCGAATCATGACTCGTATCTTGGAATTTTGCTTAGATTTCAAACAGAAATATGTACAGAATCATAGCTCGTATCTTAAAAAATTGTATGTTGGTCTGTTCATATCTCAAGGTACCACTGTATATATGTATACAACTTACCTAAGGCCACTTAGAAATAACTAGCTGTACTCAACCACGTGTTGCTGTGGCTCAGTCTGGTTAGGTGGAAAAGAAAGAAAAGAGAAAGCACATGTATCTAATTTGTTTAATTTCACAATGCTTGTGGGTATACAATATTTTTTGTTGTTCCATTGTTTGTGCAGATATAGAGATTGCCTGGTTTGCTGACTCTAGAACACACAATGTATAATTGTCCATGTGAGAAACAATCCGTGTCTAGATCTAAACTGCACAATTCTAAAGATTGGCCCTGAGCTTTGTTGATGGTGATTGCAAACACCAATCAAATTGGGAACTGCAATCTCTTAAATTGGAATGTGAGGAATGAGGACAACTTCACCTTTGAAAGGTCCTGTCAAGATTGCTGCTTCTACAATGTTGCTCATTAATTTTTTTACTGCAAGCCGCGTGCCGTTGCAAAGCTTTGGCTGGTTGATATTTTGCAACATGATAATTGGCACGCTGATTTTCAACTGCAGTACGTGTGGTGGCATCCCTGGCAGATATAGTGAATTCAAAAATTCTGTTGGATAATTAACTGCTTTATCTGCTTCCACAACAGTGTTGACGAACTTGTATTTGACTGCCTCACTTTGAATATTAGGCTGAATAATATTGTTAAGTTTGTATACGTCTTTGTTCTTGGCCACAAGAATAGCTCATTCACTCAGCCAATCATGATTCTTATAATTGGTTTGATTATTGGGAAATACTTTTCCAACCAATTCTTCTTTTGACATCACTAAATTGCGGACAATGAAATGTGTCCTGAGGTCAGATCAACCAGCACCTTTCTGTTCCCAATTTTCAGCAATTAATGTGAGAATATTTCAGCTGATTGTCGTTTTGCAGCTGGACATGCATATTTGTACTTAATTTTAATGTCTTCACATGTCACCACAAAGTAGAGTATTTCAGGCAAGCATTTACAGCTAGTGCTCGACTTACAAACATGATTGGTTCCAACAGACTGGTTGTAACATGATTTGGTCATAAGTTGAGTAGGCTATATGTACAATACTGTGAAATGATGTTATATATTTTATCATAATTTTCTTTCATTATTGTTATATATCATAATTTTCTTTGTTCATTTTATGCCATTTGTATCATCTCTACACCATTTTGTTTCTTATTTTACATTCATCAGGTTTAAGTAAAACACTGCATTACCAGTACAACTGGTTTAATATTTGCAAAGACAATTTTCTCTTGGTAGACATCTTGGGAGGGGTTTGATGAAAAATATTCAAGACATAAAACACAAATTGTTGTACCAAGTCTGGGATAACAGTTGAAATGGTGCATGTGGAGATAGTAGTGCTGCCGGAAGCTGGTCGGCACTGTTGTACACCTAGCTGGGCAACACTTGTGCTGCCAGAGCAGAGCAGTCATAGCTAGCGATTGTGGTCATAAAGTCGAATGGTCGTAAGTTGCATAGGTCATAAGTCAATCAATATTTGTATTTCATCCACTGGTGTTGATTGAGGAATTACAGGTAATGTTTCCCTGAAATCTTCTGCAAGCAATATTAATGTATTCCCAAATGGTCTGATATTTCCACACAAATCTTGCAATGATTGATCAAGAGCCTCGAGCAATTTTTTTGCGCCATTGTGCATTCATACCAAACAATAAGTTTGCATTTCTGCAATACTTTTCCCATGCCGGATGCTTTGGAAATGTTGCATGTGTGAGTTTCAATGAATTGCATGTTCAATGGCAATTTCAAAACGGAATGAGAAGTTCTTCCACCTGGTAGCAATGTAGCAGCTATTCTGAATGATGCAAGAGCTAAGGCTATGTCATTTTGTGATCAAATTGATGCCAGAATCAATCTAATTAGGAACATTTTACCAGTTCCCCCGGCACATCTAAGAAGATTTCTCCAACCCTGTTATTGACAGTTTTGCATTATTTGATCATAAATGCCTTTTAGCTCAGGTGTTAGCTTAGGAATATTTGATTGCACATACGACAAAAGATCGCCCGTGTTGTAATTCTGTTCACAATGCAATTCTACATCAAATGAAGCAGCAGCAGATTGATTTGCTGATGGCATTCCCAATTGATTGAGAACTTTGTTTGCAATTTCAAAGCACAAATCTTCAATCATTATCAATGCTTCGTTGTAGATTTCTGCTATGAAATCCATGTTCATATTTGAATTTTCCTTGCATATTCGATGGAAAATATCTTCAGCCATGTGTGATTTATATTTCTCCCATAACATTGAAATGGAATTGTAAAATATTTAGTATAGCATGTTCCTTTTATGTCCAACAGATAGCACCAATTTTTATAAAATCATGTCCTGTTACAGGTGTGACATCTATATAATAGTAGGTATATAAAAACATAGAAACACACCTGTATTCAAATGCAATGTCAGATCAAAATTTCAAAGCAATCACTGAAGAACTTTCAGAGATTTAATATTTTGAACAAACAAGCATTTACATTTTTATTTATATAGATATATCAATGCCCAGTCAGTGCAGTTTATTATAAAAATAAAATAATTTTAATTTCTTCATCAATTCTCTTATATCATTCTTGACAGTCATTTCACTTACACATAAGCATGCATATAGATAAGCATACATAAAAATACATTTTGCTTTTATTATTTTTGACAAAATTATATCTTTCAGATGAAATAAGAAAAATAAAGTTTTTTTTACTTTTACTTATTTTTTCTTTGGTGTTCTTGTTTTCTTAATATAGATACAAGTATTATTTTTCTTCTCTCTGAGTAACTTATTTAATATTCCTTACAAAGCAGATCTACTGGAAATAAATTTCTTAATTTTTGGTTTGTCTAAGAAAATCTTTATTTCTCTTAATTGAACGATAATTGCAAGGGAAACAGAATGCTAGATTGGTTGATATTTTTCTCTCAACACTTTAAACACTTTACTCCATTTTCTTCTCGCTTGCATGGCTTCTGAGAAGTCAGGTATAATTCTTATCTTTGTGCTCTTACAGGTAAGAATTTTATTCTACCTTTTTTAGAATCTTTTTTATCATTCTTCTATATAGTTTTAAATTAATATATCTAGGTGTTATTTTGGGGGGAGGCTGAATTTTTTTCCTTGGTATTTTCTGAGTTTCCTGGATCTGTGGTTTGGTGTCTGATGTTCATGTAGGAAAATCTCATGCACTGTTCATTCAAATATTTCTTTTTCTTTTCTTCTTCTGCTATCCTCATTGTACCTATGTCACAGCATCAAACTAATAAAGCCTTATTAGTTTATGAAGCATAGTTTTTTTGTATCCCTGGTCTCAGAATTTCAACATCCCTGCTATGTCTGGTTTTAATACTATTTCTGTCACTTTAATTTTGTTTTATTTTGTTGTTTAGTTCTGTTTTTGGTCTCTTACTATAGCTTATATATATTTTAATTGATATTCAGACATTTCCTTGGTAAAAAAAAAAAAATGCTGCCATTAGGCCTTTACAGAGGTCGATAAGGTCAGTTGAAGCCCCGTGCACAGAAAAAATGTTGGGCCCCTTAGAAAGAGAGAGAGACAGGGAAAATAAAAATACATGTTAATCATATTTTGAAATAAATAAAAAAATATTATGTACTATTAATCTTAAAATTGCACATATAAAACCAAACTTAGTGTCATTAGAAAAAAATATAAAGTTGGGCTTCTGTGGGGCCCTTCAGAAGTCGGGGCCCCGAGCATGTATTTGGTGCACCTTCTGTTAAATCTGCCTCTGGCATTTGGTAAGTTAATAACAAGATTTGGAGGTTAGGTCTCATATTTAGGTTGCAATCTTTTCATTGAATTTCACAAGTGTGTCTCAGTTTTATTTTCCCCACCTCCATGTGATACAATGTCTGGAGTGGGCTGGAATTGGTCATTTCCCACTCCTTTATGAAAGGTTAAAGCTAACTACTGGTAAGCATTTCTATCTCCGCAGTTAGGCTCTGGCAATAATACTGCTAGTTAGAAACTTGTTAACTGGTTTCACTGGAAAAAGTGCCTTGTTAAGAAGCATAGAATGTTTTCTGTAAACCTATGTACCCTGACTGATCAATGTCACCCCATTAAAATTAATAAAAAAAAAAAGAAGAAGAAGAAGCACAGTGTTATGGTGTATTTCAAAATGGTTCCATTTCCCTTCTTCGTGTGGGAAGCACAAGGTAATTTTTCTTTGATATTTATTGTGAGAACCCTGCAGAGAGCCTGAAGGTAAATCTTACAAAATTGGGTGGCCTTCCCTATGACTGGGGCCCCCTCTTGTTTTCAGCTTTCAGTAATTTTCTTACTGAGTCTCCAGTAATTTCATCAATTAAGTACAGGTTTTCTTTCCTGGCACAGTCCCTCACAGTGTTTTTAGTTTATGAGTCTCTACTCTAGTAGATAGGACTCCCTTTTTTCAGCTGTCTCTCTCTAATTGTGGTAACAGATGTTTGCCCTGTTTCCTAATCTCGCTTACAGATCCTAAAAGAGTTGTTATTTTTTCAATCTGTTTAGCTTTTTACTGGTTAGACAAGAGTGAACACTATAAACTCCTTACTTACGAGAAGAAAAAAATCAGATGTGGCTTTCTCTAGAAGAATCACTTATTCTAAATTCTAAAGGTATGGAAAAATCAGAAAAGACTCCTTGTTCAAGAAATGGGTATATGTCACCTATGCTTAGCTCATTAGAATGTCGTTGTTTAGG
The DNA here is from genome assembly GCF_036850995.1 of Saccopteryx leptura. Classification (NCBI taxonomy): domain Eukaryota; kingdom Metazoa; phylum Chordata; class Mammalia; order Chiroptera; family Emballonuridae; genus Saccopteryx; species Saccopteryx leptura. Next base: position 236,300,741 of record NC_089505.1, on the reverse strand, counting down.
ACAGGAAATAGGGAGAGTAATTTGAGGAACCTCAGGGAAAAAAATCAAAGGGGGCACTCCCCCTGCAGGACTAATTGTGTGTTTATACACAGTGTGTCTGTAAAGTCATGGTGCACTTTTGACTGGTCACAGGAAAGCAACAAAAGAAAATAGAAATGTGAAATCTGCACCAAATACAAGGAAAACTCTCCCAATTTCATACTTATTTAGTGCAGTTTGATGTGGGCTCACATACAGATTTTTTAGGGCTCCTTAGGTAGCTATCCCATATAGCCTCTACAGACTCATCACTGACTGATGGCCTACCAGAATGGGGTTTCTCCACCAAACTGCCGGTTTCCTTCAACTGCTTATCCCACCGAGTAATGTTATTCCTATGTGGTGGTGCTTCGTTATAAACGCGCCGATATTCATGTTGCACTTTAGTCACAGATTCGAATTTAGCAAGCCACAGAACACACTGAACTTTTCTCTGTACCATCCACATCTCGACTGGCATGACCATGGGCTGCTCCACTGTATACACGGTGTTATGTCATCATCTGCCATGCACACATGCTGCCACATCATCATACAGAAACTGGGAGGGTTTTCCTTTTATTTGGTGCAGATTTCGCATTTCTATCGTCTTTTGTTGCTTTCCTGTGACCGGTCAAAAGTACACCATGACTTTACGGACACACTGTATATCTAGTGAGTGTTTACATTTTGTGTCTTTACATTTATTTGCTCTACACTACTTTGGGTTCTCATTTTCTTTCATTTCAAACTGACCCAATTTGCCACAAGAAAAAAATCAAGTGTGAAACTGTATCTTAAATAGTGGGGAAGAACTTCTGGTGCTCTTACGGACAACCTAAATCAGTAGGATTTAAGCCAAAGGGTAATGACCCTATATCTGCCAAAACAAACAATAACAACAAACAATTGGCCAAAGAATTAAGCCTGCAGAGCAGAAATGAAGCATGAAAAAAATGAAACTCCAGAAATATTTTTATGCCCCTTGATCAAAATGTATGAAAGTTATTTTAAAGCTTTAGCTATTTAGTTTTCAAAATAAGATTGGAGAATATATTCTGTTTTCATCTTAATCTTAGCCAATTGTAGTTCTGCCGCTGGTAATCAAAATACTCATTTGTATTTATCATTTCCTATCTCTCTCAAAGTACACAGCTTTCTCTTCATATTTATTTGTTTAAGAAATGTATTACAGATTTTGAAAAAAATATATACATACATATACAGTTTAAAACCAATAGTAAGCATGTTTCTCTGGAAACCACATGCCAGTTAAAAGTAGAATCTTTCCAGTTTATTTGTAGATTCCTCTGTAATTGTGTCTGCCTTACTTCTCTTATTAGATAAACATTATTTTTGACTTAGTAATATTTGTTTTTTCCTAAGCACTACATTAATTACTTTTATTGCTTGGAAAATTTTTTTTTTTTTTTTTTTTTTTTCATTTTTCTGAAGCTGGAAACAGGGAGAGACAGTCAGACAGACTCCCGCATGCGCCCGACCGGGATCCACCCGGCACGCCCACCAGGGGCGACGCTCTGCCCACCAGGGGGCGATGCTCTGCCCATCCTGGGCGTCGCCATGTCGCGACCAGAGCCACTCTAGCGCCTGGGGCAGAGGCCACAGAGCCATCCCCAGCACCCGGGCCATCTTTGCTCCAATGGAGCCTTGGCTGCGGGAGGGGACGAGAGAGACAGAGAGGAAAGCGCGGCGGAGGGGTGGAGAAGCAAATGGGCGCTTCTCCTGTGTGCCCTGGCCGGGAATCGAACCCGGGTCCTCCGCACGCTAGGCCGACGCTTTACTGCTGAGCCAACCGGCCAGGGCGGAAAAATTTTTAATTGAATGATTTTCACTGGGGAAAAAATTTTTTGTTGTATCCACAAAAACACTTATTCTTACCTAATTCAAGTGTGCTGATCTCAAATCTGACATTAGTTTTTCTCTGTAAGCTACAGTTTTTTGCAATTCAAGATTTTAGGTTTTCATCTTATTGTAAAATTTTCAACATTTAGTTTAACATAATGAAGTAGAATGTCTTCTTGGGCATCATCTTTGTGAAAATATAATAATTTATAAAATGTAGTAAATACACTAATACACTAAAAGATATGATTATATCAAAATTTGTCTCCAATTTCAAAATAGAATATATTAAGACACTTATTTTAATCATAAAATTTGCACAAAACTTATTTAAATTGTACTCAGGCAAAAACTTGTGTTTGTAGCTCTTGAGTTTGTATACTTGTTGAGAACAATCTCGTTTGATGCTCCAGCAGTAGTCTGCTCATCACTAACAGCTCCAAGATTTTCGGGAAACTTATCAAGGTGATTGTTCAGAAAGTGAATCTTAACGCTCATGTTATATCCAATGTCGTGGAAAGCCAACAGCATCCTTTGGACCAGAAGTTCATAGTTTTCTGCTTTTTTGTTGCAAAGGAAGTTCTTTGTAACTGCCACAAAAGACTGCCATGCTGCTTTCTCCTCCTTATTCATCTTCCTGGCAAATTCTTCATCACATATGAAGGTTTGAATTTGAGATCCATCGAATACACCTGATTTTATCTTCTCGAAAGACAAGGCAGGAAAAGCAGAAATAATATGTTGAAAGCATTCACTTTCTCTATTCAAAGCCTGAACAAACTGCTTCATTAAGCCAAGCTTGATGTGAAGTGGGGGAAAAATGATCTTGTCTCGATTAACTACAGGTTCATTCACAATATTTTGCACCCCTGATTCCAGAGCTTCATGTTTCAGCCACTCCTTCTGTGTCCAGTGTTTCTCCTGAGCTCGGCTGTCCCACAAACACAGAAAGCAAGGATACTTTGTGAAACCTTTCTGTTGTCCTAGCAGGAAATTTACTATTTTAAGATCCACATAAATGATTCAGTTATGCTCCTCATACTTCAGAAAGTCAAGGACAATTTTTATGTCATTATAATCTTCTCACAGATGAGTTGAATAACCAACTGGAACCACTGCGTAAACATTACTGTTGTGTAGGAGAACACATTTCAGACCCTGTTTAGAGCTGTCAAGAAATAGCTGCCATTCTGTTGGACTGTAAGTGGTAACACGTGGCCGGCTGACAGGACTACTGATATCATGACAGTAAACAAAGTGTTTGTCTTCGGAAAATAAATCCACAAAAATTTGTTCACACTTCCTGAAATGGGATACTTTAGCTGACCGGTGAAGTACATTCTTTTCTTAAAGCGTGGAGGCTAATAACTCAGCTGCTTTTTTTGATCATTCCAAATCTCTTACTAAGTCATTCAATTTGGGTTGGCTAAACTGCTGAGGGGTTAATGACTGCTTGGCATCAGAAGAAGACCCTTCAGATTCTACAGCCATTTCCTCGTGCATTTTATCAAAATACACTTGATCATCATGTCTACTTTATTCATCCTTAGAAGAAATAAAACCATTGAAAACTGGAACTGGGAGTGTCTCAGAGTGTGACATAGGTCGTATTGCTGAAGGAATATTAAGATATGTGATCATATGTCATTTTTTCAGATATATGTTTTTTATCAGATAATAATTTTTTACATTTAAAAACAACTTAATTATGTAAAAGTGATGCATGTAAAACATTAATTGCCTTGTGGTTATGTTCAATCCAAGAGTCATTGCCCTTTAACTCCAATTTATAAACTAATGCATGCTATTAACTGTAACCAAAATAAATTAAAATTGCATAAAAAATAGAGCATGCACCAAAAATAGATTTCAGATTTGGAATCAGCAATGCAGAAATATATAGAAACAGTTCTAAAACCTCATGCAAGAGAAAATGAAAATAAAATTGTTCTCCAGTGTTATACTTGTTAGAGTTTTTTAGTTAAAATGTACATATAATAAAATTCACTCTTGTTAGAGTTTTTGGAAGCTTTGATAAATTCCTCCAGTTATGTAACAACTCCCACAATCAAAATTTAGATTAACTCTACTACTTCCAAGCTTCCCTCAAGTGAATTCTTCACCATACACGTAGCCCATGATAAATGCAGACTATTCACTGTCACTGTCGTTTAACCTTATACAAAATGTCACATAAATACATTCATACAGCATTGTCCTTGGAGGCTGGTTTCTTTCACTTAGCATAAAATGTATGAGATTTATCCATGTTCACTGCTAGAGTTTTGTGATGAGTTTTGAAATCATGTAATCTGAGTCTTCTGATTTCACTGTTCTTTGTCAAAATTGTTTTGTAATTGTAGGCATTTAGCAATTTCATATACATTTTAGAAGTAGGTTGTTATTCCAATTAAAACATGTTTCTGGGACCTAACCTAGCAGGGGCACAGTGGATAGAGTATCAGACTGGGACGTGGAAGACCCAGGTTCAAAACCCCAAAGTTGCAGGCTTAAGTGCGGGGTCACTGGCTTGAGCATGAGATAATGGACATGACCCCATGGTTGCTGGCTTGAGCCCACAGGTTACTGGCTTGAAGCCCAAGGTTGCTGGCTTTAGCAAGGGGTCACTCACTCTGCTGTAGACCCCTGGGTAAGGTACATATGAGAAAGCAATTGATGAACAACAAAGATGCAACAACAAAAAATTAATGCTTCTCATCTTTCTCTCCATTTGTCCCTCTATTTGACTCTCTCTCTCTGTTTCTGTACAAAACAAAACAAAACACATGTTTCTGGGATTTTGTCTGAGATTGCTATGAACCATTATAATTATTTGGGAGAACTAATGTTTTAAAAATATTGAAATAATCAATTTATGAGCCTAATTTATCTCTCCATTAATTTGTCTTCTTGGATTTTGTTTATCAGTGTTTTGTTGATTTTAGGGTTCTGATTTTGCATATATTTTGTCAAGCATATGATTAAATATTTTTAAGTATTTCGTGTTAACAATAGTGATCTTATTAATATGATTTAAATTTTTCATTATTTATTGTGAATATACAGAAATATGATTAAATCTTGTATACCAAACTTATTTCTACAATTATAAGGTACTCACTTATTAGTTCTAATATATTTTTTGTAGACATATTGGGGGTTTTCTTTGTAGACTGTCCTGCTTTCTGCCAAAAAACACTTTTTTTATTTTTCTTTTTTATTCTATATCTTTTTATTTTATTTTTCTTACCTTATTGTGGTTATAAGACAGCTAATATGATATTGAAGAGGTGTGATAATAATCATATGTGCCAATATGAGGGCTATTACCAATATAAGGGCAAAAATTTAGCCTTTTAGTAGTATTCAGAATAAAAAAATACACATTTTGTATTTTCTGTAGATGTTTTTCTTCAGGTTGAGAATGTCTTTGTATATTCTTATTCTACTGAGAATTTTGATATTAATTGGTGTTAAATTTGTCAACTGTTTATTTTTAGCTATTGAAATGATAATGTATTTTTTGTTTAGATTATTGATATAGCAAATTACCTTAAATGGTTTACTTTTTAAAAACATTTATTGAATTTATTGGGGTAACAAAGTTTAATAAAATTATACAGGTTTCAGGTGTCCAATTCTATACAAAATCAACTGAATATTGTATTATGTGTTCATGACCCCAATTCAAGTCTCTTTCTGTCACCATTTACCCCCTTTTTAACCTCTTATACTTTCATTCATCCACTTTTCCCTCTGGTAATCATCATACTGTTGTCTGTGTCAAATGAGTTTCATTTCTTTGCTTAATCTTTTTTCACCCAGTTCCCCAACCCTCATCTCGACAGCTTTCAGTATGTTCTCTGTATCTATGAGTTTGTTTCTATTTTATTTGTTAGTTTATTTTATTCATTAGATTCCACATATAAGTGAAATCATGACACATGTTTTTCTCTGATTAGCTTATTTCACTTAGCCTAATAATCCCCAGGTCCATCCATGCTGTTGCAAAAGGTAAGATTTCCTTCTTTATTATGGCTGAGTAATGTACCGGAGCTTTTTTATCCACTCACCTACTGAGGGGCACTTGGGCTGCTTCCCAGTCTTAGCTATAGTAGATAGCACTGCAGTGAACATAGGGGTGCATGTAATCTTTCAGATTAGTGTTTCAGTGTTTCGTCAGATAAATTCCCAGAAGTGTAATTGCTGAATCATAAGACATTTCCACTTTTAAATATTTGGGGTAACTTTATACTGCTTTCCACAGTGGCTGCACCAATCTGCATTCCCACCAACAGTGCATGAGGGTTTCCTCTTCTCCACATTCTCGGAAAAACTTGTTATCTGTTGATTTATTGATGATGAACCATTTTGACTTGTTGTGGTTTTAATTTGCATTTCTCTGGTAATCAGTGGCATGAAGTATCTTTTCATATGTCTATCGGCCATCCCTATGTTCTCTGGAGAAGTATTTATCCATGTCTTATGCCCATTTTTTGATTAGATTGTTTTATGGTATTGAGTTTTATAAGTTCTTTGTAAATTTTGGATATAAGTCTCTCATTAGATATGTCATTGGCAAATATATGTTCTCATTCAGTAAATTGCTTTTTTATTTTGCACTATTCACCTTTGCTGTGCAAAAATTTTTTGGTTTTATATAGTTTTATTTCTTTAATTTTTTTTGACCCTTCTTGCCTTAGGAAATATATGAAAAAAAATATTGCTTTAAGAAATGTCTGAGATTTTGCTGCCTATTATTTCTCCTGGGATTTCTATGCTTTTTAGACTAGCATTTAAGTCTTTAATCTGTTTTGAGGTTATGCTTGTGTATGGTGTAAGAAGGTGGTCTGGTCTCTCTTTTTTTTTTTTTTTTTTTTTGCATATACCTGCCCAATTTCCCCAACATCACTTATCCTTAACCCATTATATGTTGTTGCCTGCTTTGTCCATTATTAACTGACCATAAAGGCATGAGCTTATTTCTGGGAGCACTAGTCTTTTCCATTGATCTATATGTCTGTTTTTGTGCCAGTACCATTCTGTTTTGTTTACTATGACCTTATAGTTAATTTGACATCAGGAAGCATGATTCCTCCAACACTGTTATTTTTTTTTTCAAAATTGCTTGTGGTTATTTGGGTTCTTTTTCTTTCCATGTAAATTTTTGGAATATTTGTTCTAGTTCTGTGAAATATACTATTGGTATTTTGATAAGAATTACAATGAATCTATAGATTGCTTTGATATTATGGACAGTTCTTTGATGACATTAATTCTTCTTATTCATAAACACTGTATTTGCTTCCACTTGTGTCTTCTTCAATTCTCTTCTTTAGTGTCTTCTAAATTTCCGAGTGCAGGTCTTTTACATCCTTGGATAAATTTATTCTTTTTGAAGCAATTGAAAATAGGATTGTTTTCTTAGTTTACCTTTCTGATATTTTATTATTGATGTATAAAAATGCAACTTATTTCTAGATATTAATTTTGTATTCTGCTACTTCAATGAATTTATCAATTCTAGTTTTTTGGTGAAATCTTTAGGATTCTCTACATACAAAATCATATCATATGCAAATAATGACAGTTCTACTTCTTTCTTTCCAATTCTGATGTCTTTTATTTCTTGTCTGATTGCTGTGGCTACGACTTCTAGTACTATGTTGCCTGGCATTTCTAATTTTTGCTTTCTACATTTTGAGATTGAATTATTAAGTAAATGCTCTTTTTTTTTTTTTTTTTCCATTTTTTGAAGCTGGAAACGGGGAAGCAGTCAGACTCCCGCATGTGCCGGACCGGGATCCACCCGGCATGCCCACCAGGGGGCGATGCTTTGACCCTCTTGGGCGTTGCTCTGTTGCATCCAGAGCCATTCTAGCACCTGAAGGAGAGGCCACAGAGCCATCCCCAGCACCGGGCCATCTTTGCTCCAGTGGAGCCTCGCTGCGGGAGGGGAAGAGAGAGACAGAGAGGAAGAAGAGGGGGAGGGGTGGAGAAGCAAATGGGCGCCTCTCCTGTGTGCCCTGGCCTGGAATCGAAGCCGGGACTCCTGCACACCAGGCCGATGCCCTACCACTGGGCCAACCGGCCAGAGCCATAAATGCTCTTTTAGAGTATTTATGTAACCATAGTAATTAGATATTTTTATCATTGGAATGATCCATTTTTATATTATTAATTATATTTAACTTAAATTTTAATTTGTTATTAAATAGCTGTATCAGCTTTTTCAGTTTAAATTTGCTTAAAAGTTTTTTTCATCTTTTACAATCAATCATTTTGATACTTTATCATCTAGCTTCATCCCTTATAAATAGCATAATTTGGATTATATTTCTGACCCCTGATGATAATTTTTGAAAGAGTTTTATGAGCCTGTCCTGTGGTGGTGCAGTCAATAAAACATTGACCTGGAACACTGAGGTTGCTTGTTCTAAACCCTAGGCTTGTCTGGTCAAGGCACATATGGTAGTTGATGCTTTCTGCTCCTCCTCCTCTTCTTTCTCTGTTTCTCTCCTCTCTAAAAAAAAAAATAAATAAAGTCTTAAAAATGAATTTAAAAAAATAAGAACTATTTTTATTAATTTTAGTTATATAAATTAATACTTTATGTGGACCTTTTTTTCACTTTACTTTCTATTTATTTTCTGATTTTTCTTCTCCCTTTAACCTTTTAGCTTCCATTTTATTTATTTTTTATTCTTTCTGTCTTTATTCCTCTACTGGTTTGAAAGTTATTTTTGTTTGTGTCTTGTATTATGTACTCTATACATCACAAAAGGAATACAATTTATCAGTCTCTAAATTTTATTAATATATTTTACCTTGTCCCAGGTATTGTAAATATATATATTATAACACTTTATTCTTTCACTACAAAAATGCTAATTTGTGTGTACTTTACTTTCTTTTTAATTTAAAATCCACAAACTATTATTTTTACACAATTAACATGTATTTAATGTTGCTTATGTATATTTAACACATTCAGTTTTTTCTTTCTTTCTTTTTTAATAGTTAAATCTTCCATTATGACAATATTTAGAATTTTCTTAAAAGAATATTTATGGGTGGCATGCCATGTCAATTTTTTTAGCACATTATGTCTTTATATCTCTTTCATTTTGAAAGATGCCATCACTGTTTATGATGATTCTGGCTGACAGCTATTGCTTTCTCAGTGCATTGACATTATCATATTTATGTCTTCTGACATTCATTGTGACAGTAAAGAAGTATTCTGTCAAATTGTTACCCCTTTAAAGGTAAAATTTTAGTCTTGCAGTTTATAAAATCTATGTCTTATCTTTGGTGGTTTTCATTATATATGATATATAAATGGCATTTCATTTATTCTGCTTCTAATTCTTGTGAGTCTTTGGTTTTCTTAAATCTTTTATAATTTCTATCATTGGTCACTCCTCAGTTCTACAAAGTCTCAGAATTCTACCTTTAAATATTTTCTTTGGTCTACTCTCCTAGTCCTTCTGGATCTAGAGTCAGTGAAAACAATTGATCCAGGTAGGTATCCCTCAGTAAGAGTGGAAATGCAAGCCTTCTTCCCCACTCTCAATGTAATGATAATGGTACTTAATTACATTTTAAAAGAAACTTATTAAAATCTAAGTAGCTTTAAGAAAGGGACCACCTATTATTTACTTTTGTGTTTCTTATAATATCTACCACTTAAAGAAAGATATTTAGTGATTATTTTTAATAATTTATTCATTACTTTTTCTAACAGAAATGATCATGGAAACTAGTATTAAAACAGAACTTTAGGCCTGACCAGGCAGTGGCACAGTGGATAGAACATTAGACTGGGACACAGAGGACCCAGGTTCGAAACCCCAAGATCGCCAGCTTGAGTGTGGGCTTATCTGGTTTGAGCAAGGTTCACCAGCTTGAGCTCAAGGTCACTGGCTTGAGCAAGGGGTCACTCAGTCTGCTGTAACCCCCCAGTCAAAGCACATATGAGAAAGCAATCAATGGACAACTAAGGTGCCGCAACAAAGAATTGATGCATCTCATCTTTCTCCTTTCTTATATATTGGTCCCTCTCTCTGTCTCTCTCTGTCTTTGTCACAAAAGAAAACAACAACAAAAAACAGAACTTTAGCTATGTCAGTGATTTAAATGATGTTGAGAAAGAACTGTGAATTGTTGTGTTGGTTACCACTCCACAGTTTACTAAGATATTTTGTCATGTTAATAATTATTAAGAAAAATTATTGTTTATATATATTATAATAAAAAAACTATAAAATATTTGAAGGGTATACTTTTAAGCACAATGGACAAAGTGAGACCACCACTTAGAATAAAGACTTCTCTTTTAATCTCCAGTATATCTTAACCATTGTGAACATTTCAGGTAAATGGAATTATGAAGTCATGAAAAGATATAATTTCAGAAAAAAATAGATTTAACTGAAGTGAATTTAGAGACTCTAGAAAGAATATATTGTACTTCATATATATAAAGATACTTATATACTTTTGTTAGATTAAAAAAAGGTAAAAGGATAGGGTTATCAAGAAACTTATTTCTATCTCTGGTTCTTTCTTTGATCAATTTAAATTGAGGAAGCTGGTTTAACTATCCATGATTAGGTTGACTCATCTAAAAAATTTGTTGAGCCCCTGGCTAGTTGGCTTGGTGGATAGAGCATTGGCCAGACATATGGATGTCCCAGGTTCAAATCCCAGTCAGGGCACACAGGAGAAGTGACCATCTGCTTCTCCACCTCTTCCCTTTCTCTCTCTCTCTCTCTCTCTCTCTCTCTCTCTCTCCTCTCTCTCTCTCTCTCTCTCTCTCTCTCTCTCTCTCTCTCTCTCCTCTCTTCCAGCAGTCATGACTTGATTAGTTTAAGTGCATCACCTTGGGGTGCTGAGGATGACTCTCGGGAGCCTTCCCCTCAGACGCTAAAAATAGCTTGGTTAGAAGCATGGCCCCAAAGGGGCAGAACATCATTCCCAGATGGGGGTTGCTAAGTAGATCCCCATTAGGGTGCATGCAGGAGTCTGTCTCTCTACCCTCTTCTCAGTTGGAAAAGAAAAAAAATAAAATAAAATAAAAAATGTACTTAGTTTGTTTATAAGTTGTATTACATAATATTTAGATATACAAAGAAAGGTATATAACCTCTATGGGAGTTATAAACCATAAAGAAATAGACTTCCCTAAACACAACTTGATCATTTGCTTGTACCTGGTTGCTTCTTTGCCATCCATCATCCTGCTTTTCTCATTGAGCCTCTAATATATGCATTGTTTATAATTCTTTTGCTTTATTTTTTTTTAAATTAAGACATTATTTTAGAGCAGTTTTTGGTTTATAGCAAAAATTTTAAAAAAAGATACAGAGAGCTTTTTTTATACTACTACCCACCTACAAGCATAACCTCCCCCATATTAACATTCTTTCTATTTTAACCATTAGAACCCTTAATAAATTAAGCACAGTTATTTTAATTCTAAAAACCCTGCCACATCTCATTCTGATGCTTGTTTTGTCTCTTCAAATTGCATTTTTAGCCTTTTAGTATGCCTTGTGATTTTTTTCTTGATAGCTGGATGTGGCATACCTGCTAAAAGGACTTGCTGTAAATAGGTCTTTAGTAATACTGCAGTGAAGGAGGATGGGGAGCATGCTTATTCCCATGAGCAGCTCTCAATCTTTTAGTGAGACTATGCCTCTGGGCTGTTAACTTCACAGACGATTCTGAGCATTTTTCTTCCTCCTCAAGTGGGACAGGATGGCTAGGACTTGCTGGAGTTGGGTATTTCCCTACCCTTGGGTAAGTTAGGCTCTGATAATAGTTCAGCAGGTTAGGCTCTAAATAACAAGTTTCTCCTGAGGGCACATCTTGTTAATAAAAATGATGTGCTTGGCATATTACAATACTGATCCTTTTCCCCTCCCTCTGTTGGAGTATATGGTGATTTTTCTCTGATTTCTACTGTGAAAACTAGTGAAGCTTATCGAGGTCATTCTCAGTATTGTGGAGGACACCCTGTAAATGGGGATTCCCTGGACTTTTCAACTCTTGGTTTCGTACAACTGAACCTTTTGTATGTCATCAAATACAGTTCAGGTTTTCCTACTCCAGCACTGGTTTTCTAGGTGGTTCCTGTTCTCAGGAATCTCTGCTCTGGTAAACAGCAACTGTCTGTATTCACCTATCTCTCGAATCTTGGGGTTGTGGTTTGCCCTGTGTCCTCCCCTCACTTATAAATCCAAGAAGACTTGTTGAAATTTCAGTCTACTGAGCTTTTTACATGTTGAAAGTGTGGACTGGTGATTTCAAGTTCCTTATATGCACAACTAGGAACAAGAAGTTCAAATCTCGAAATTTGGAAAGATTTTATTCATCATGCTCTAACTAGGACTTAATGTCTAAAGAAGATGTTCTAAAATTGCATTGATACTTCCTTTATGGACTTTTATAGTTCGCTAAGTGTTTTTCCTATATATCATCTTGTTGTTGTTTTAAACTGTACATTCTTTTTATTGTTACATTGTAAAGAGCTATCAAAATTAAAAGCAAAAATTACAGGGTAAGACTTAACATAACTACTAGAAGTGTCAAAGGGAGTGAAAATAGGACTAGGCAAAGAGCAATATGAATTAATAAACATGGGAGGGACAAGGATAGGGAGAACAGTGAGCATGTTCTGAAGATACTAGGGGAGAGGATCTGGTGAAAATTTTTATCTTAGATAAGTGCCTAGACAAAGAAACAGTGGGACAAGATTTCTAAACTCCACTATGTGCTTAGCAGTCCTCCTCGCCATTGGTGCTGTGTCTGTCAACCTTTCCTTCCTCAGCTTCTTTTCCATCATCCGTGGTCAACTCCAGCTCCCTGTTTGCTCTGTTCCTTTTCATTTTTTTTTCCAGGATTTTCAGTATAGAATCCATTTTTTGCTTTATCTGGTTCAATTCCTTCTTAATGATCTGAATGAAGGTTATCTCCCCAAATGACTCTATTTATAGGTAAGAATCAAAGGTGTCAGTTTTATCATTAGTGACCCATCCATGAGAATAACTATCCTCAGGGGCAGGCCAGATAGATTAAAACCTTTATATTGTGTGATGATATGCATAGAAAACTTGTTCAGGCCAGTGATTTCTCTTCAACTGGCTGGTTAGTTCCACCAGCTCTGATTACCACTGGCTTCCTTAGGTACCTTATTTTAATATAATAAATAGACAGATGATGTTCAGTGATGATATTAACTCTACACCTTATGATGTATGCAAAAAGTAATCTATAGGGTCAGCAAGTGAATGCTGGTATATTATGTAAGAAAATCAGACAGATTGATGATAGCAGTTGGCCTAAGCAACAGTTTTGTGATTTGACCTAGAATTTATCATTTCAAGAACAGCAGACAATTATACAGGGTGAGGCAGAAGTAGTTTTACAGTTGTTTGTATGAAAAATAATACAATAATTAATAAATAATACAGAAATAAACTCTGTGTCACACTCACAACTGTAAACTTACTTTTGCCCCACTTTGTATACAGTACTTGTTTTCTGAATGCCATATTGAGCTTATGTTTCTTTCTTTCTTTCTTTCTTGTTTTTTTTTTTTTTGACAGACAGAGAGAGAGAGAGTCAGAGAGAGGGACAGATAGGGACAAACAGACAGGAAGAGAGAGAGATGAGAAGCACCAATTCTTCCTTGCAGCACCTTAGATGTTCACTGATTGTTTTCTCACATGTGCCTTGATGGAGGGCAGTTGCATAAGCCAGTGAGTGAGCTTTGGCTTCAAGCCAGCAACCTCTGGGCACAAGTCAGCGACCATGGGGTCATGTCTACGATCCCACGCTCATGCCAGCGACCTCATGCTCAAGCTGGATGAGCCCACGTTCAAGCTGGAGACCTTGGGACTTCCAACCTGGGTCTTCCGCATCCCAGTCCAATGATCCATCCACTGTGCCTCTGCCTTATCAGGCTAAGCTGATTTTTTCTTAATATCAAGATATATGTTCAAAAGTAATGGAGGAAGAATTTGTATAAGGAGCATATACAAACTTTTCTTCTAAATAATCTTGCTGTGTCAATTTTCTGAAATGTATATTGTCATTTTTCTTTTGCTACTTTTATATCTTTTACACTTTGAGTATTTTTGAGTCAGCAGCATCTTATCCTTAATTTAAGACATCATTTCTGACCTGTGGTGGCGCAGTGGATAAAGCGTCGACCTGGAAATGCTGAGGTCGCTGGTTCGAAACTCTGGGCTTGCCTGGTCAAGGCACATATGGGAGTTGATGCTTCCAGCTCCTCCCCCTTTCTCTTTCTCTGTCTCTCCCTCTCCTCTGTAAGATGAATAAATAAATAAATAATTAAAAAAATAATAATAATAAAAAAAAAAAAGACATCATTCACAGAATTGATTTACTGCATGTGAGCTAGATATTATTGTATTTATTTCCAAAAGTTCTAAATTAGATTTTTAAACACATTTTAATTTGGTAAAATAATAATAATAATAATAATAACATATTAAATTTACCATCTTTATCATTTTAAGTGTAAAATTCAATAGTATTAAGTATATTTACATTGCTATGCAACAGAAATCCAGAACTTTCTTCTTTTGCAAAATTGAAACTCTATACCCTTACACACTGATATGCACCCCAAACACCCTTAGCAACCACCCTTCCACTTTCTGCTTTTATGATTCTGACTACTTCAGGTATTTTATGAATGGTAATCATACAGTATTTTTTTAACTGGCTTATTTTATTTAGTATAATGTTCTCAAAATTCATTTACATTCTTGCATGTAACAGGGTTTCCTTCCCTTTTTAAGGCTGGGTTATATTCTATTTTTGTGTGTGTTTGCAATATACACATTTATATATACATGTAAACAAACTTATATATATGTATATGTATATATATATATATATATATATACATATATATTTTTATATATCATCAACATTGGACATTTTGTGTTATTTCCACTTCTTGGTTGTGAAGTGTCTCAGAAGAGCCAAACTGGGATCTAAGTTTGGCTGCTTCTAGTGCTGGTCCAGGGGCCACTTAGCAAAAGTTACAGGATACACGTGGAGGCTAGATGCTGCTTGTTTGAGAGATTTTAAGAAAGTGAGCAACATGAACCAAGGCAGGGCATTTGTATGGATTAGTCACTGGAAAAGGCTCATTGACCCCCAAATTTGGGGGGGGGGGTCTCAGAGAGTCACCAAGGCAGAGCAAATAGTGTTAGCCAGGATGAAAGAGACAGATATGGAGCCTACCTACTGGCTCTGTGGCACGGAGAGCTAAGCGAAGGAACAATAGCCTCTGCCAGCAATTCTGCCTGGGAGAAAGCTGCGCTTCCAGCCCTCACCTGATGCCAGACTATCCCATTTCCCCTCTATGTTTCTCCTGTCTTTTGAGCTACTGCTCCATCAATAGAGCTCAGAGTCTGTCCAAGTAAGTCTATGTGTGATTCCTTTAGGAGCAACACCTGGGACTCCAGCAGCCCTCTGTCTCATTTAGCCACAATCCTACTGGTTTATAGACAGATGTTATTAGAAAGTCTTTCCCAGCACTGGCATCCTAGGCTGAGAGGCATGGCATAGGTCTGGGACTTCTTGATCTTCAGGAGAGAACTTCAAAGCTGAAATTTTCATCCCAATTTTTTTAACTGCTACATGTGGGTGTGGGACCAGCTCATTCCTTGTCTCAGCTGCTCCAACCAGTCTTAATATGGCTTTTTCTATATATCCTTAGGTATAGGACTTCTGTTCATCTATCATATTTAAGGTGGCTCTGAATGAAGGTTGTTTTGTAGTTTACTTCTTATTTTGATATGATTATGGAAGGTTGCCAGTACCACATTTACCATGCCACCATCTTGACTTCTTACCATATATATTATTATTTGATTTTCAAATAGTTTATCCAAGTCTATACATTGCCTTTTCACTTTATTGATTATTTCCTTTGATGCAGATAAGTTTTTAAGTCTGATGTTGTTCCATTTATCAGTTCTTTTTTATTGCTGTGTTTTACCCAAGAAATCATTGTAAAGTCCAATGTCCTAAAGCTTTTCTACATTTATTTTTAGAATTTTATTGTTTTAAGTGTTTCATTAATTTTGAGTTAATTTTCACATACAGTGTAAAGTAATGATTCAAAATTATTCCTTTACATTTGAATAACCACTTTTTCCAGCACTACTTGTTGAAGAGATTGTTCTTTCTCCATTGTGTTGTCTTGACACCTTTGATAAAAGTAATTTTTTATGTGTACAAGGGTTTATCTGGGCTTTCTAATTTGTTTCATTTGTCTGTATATGTCCTTGTTCCAGTACCACACTGTTGCATTATTGTTGTTTGGGAAACAAATCAGAAAGTGGGAGGCTCCCAAATCTGGTTTGTTTGTTTTTTTTTAGATTGTTTTTGCTATTTAGGTTTTTTTTAAATTTCATGATAATTTTAGGATGATTGTTTTTCTAATTTTTCAAAACTATCATCAGAATTTTAGTAGAAATTTTAGGAATTACTGAATATTGATTGCAACAAATCTATAGGTCAGTTATGGTGGAGTATGAGCATTTTAACAATTTATGTCTTCCAGTGCATGAGCATAAAGTGGTATTTATTTTTATACACCTATTCTCTATAAATGTACTTTCCAAATGCCAATGCTCAAACATAGGACATAACATACAGCCTTTAAAAAATTTAATTTGATTATGGACCCTAACTAACACTTGTTGAATCAGGTCACTACTGAGGTGAAAATCTCAACTGGACCCCCTCTGACACAACGGTAAGAATTGATGTTAGTCCTTTTTGTCACAAAACAAATTACCACAAACATAATGGCTTAAAACAGCCCACATTTATTATTTCACAGATTGTCTTCCTCTAAATTCTAGTCACAAGTTAACTAGGTCCTCTGCACGTGGTCACACAACGCTGAAAAAAATATGTTGGCTGAGTTGCAATTTCATTAATTTTTTTTCAGACTCACATGGCTGTGATAGATTTCAGAACTTTGAAATGGCAGGACCTTAGCTCTTATAGGCTGACATTCCCTGCTGTATTGCCTTCTCCACCTTGCTGCAGTTGGATTATGCAAGGCCAATGGAACGTCTCCTCACATTTCTTTTTTTTTATTTTTTAATAATTTTATTTTTTTAATGTGGCGACGTCAATAAATCAGGATACATATATTCAAAGATAACATGTCCAGGTTATCTTGTCAATTAATTATGTTGCATACCCATCACCCAAAGTCAGATTGTCCTCTGTCACCTTCTATCTAGTTTTCTTTGTGCCCTTCCCCCTCCCCCTTTTCCTCTCCCTCTCCCCTCTCCCCCTGTAACCACCACACTCTTATCAATGTCTCTTAGTCTCACTTTTATGTCCCACCTATGTATGGAATGATGCAGTTCCTGGTTTTTTCTGATTTACTTATTTCACTTCATATAATGTTATCAAGATCCCACCATTTTGCTGTAAATGATCCGATGTCATCATTTCTTTTGGCTGAGTAGTATTCCATAGTGTATATGTGCCACATCTTCTTTATGCAGTCATCTATTGACGGGCTTTTTGGTTGTTTCCATGTCCTGGCCACTGTGAACAATGCTGCAATAAACATGGGGCTGCATGTGTCTTTACGTATCAATGTTCCTGAGTTTTGGGGTATATACCCAGCAGAGGGATTGCTGGGTCATAAGGTAGTTCTATTTTCAGTTTTTTGAGGAACCACCATACTTTCTTCCATAATGGTTGTACTACTTTACATTCCCACCAACAGTGTATGAGGGTTCCTTTTTCTTCACAGCCTCTCCAACATTTGCTATTACCTGTCTTTTTAATAATAGCTAATCTAACAGGTATGAGGTGGTATCTCATTGTGAATGGGACTACATCAGACTAAGAAGTTTTTGCTCAGCAAGAGAAACTGATAACAAAATAAACAGGCAGCCAACTAAATGGGAAAGGATATTTTCAAACAACAGCTCAGATAAGGGCCTAATGTCCAAAATATACAAAGAACTCATAAAACTCAACAACAAACAAACAAACAAACAATCCAATAAAAAAATGGGAAGAGGACATGAACAGACACTTCTTTCTCCCAGGACGAAATACAAATGGCCAACAGATATATGAAAAGATGCTCATCTTCTTTAGTTATTAGAGAAATCCTCACATTTCTTGTCTTTTACTTGAAGACATTATTTTAAGGGTTTATCTGATCAAGTCTAGCCCATCTGGGTTATTTCCCTTATCGTTAACTCAAGATCAACTGATTGAAGGCTTTAACCATTACTTCCTTTAGCATTATCTTTGCTATGTAATGTAAACTAATCACAAGTGATATTTTATCCTGTTTACACTTCCTGCCCACACTCAAAGGAAGAGTATTATATAGGGCGTGGACACCAGGGAGCAGAAAATGTACCTACTAAACAGACTGTGGCATTTTGTTGCAGATCCATGGTTCCGGATTCCTAGGCAAGTTTTTACTCAGAGTTTTCCCAAACAGACATGTTCGCTTCAATCAGAAAATATTACTTCAATGGGTTCACTCATTTTAATTAGATAAATACATAAGTCTTAATGATAAAGATGCCTAATTGGAAAACTAAAATCCTTGGAAAGCCTGAAATTTAAAATCCTCAGTTTGAACTTCTTTTGAATTACATTAAAACTCATCCTTAATTTCACTCATATTAGCATTTTATCAGAATAAATAAAGATTGAGATCAGCAGAGTACAAGCTAATTCCCTGTCAGTTCCCTGGTGTAGGATATACTTCCTTTTGGGAAATTTTTCCTTTTGAGATATATCACCTTTAATTATGTTTAATTTTAAATGAGATTTTTGGTAGGTGAAATTGTAACTCAGAGACTGAGGCTTTCAAATATATTATAAACATTTCAGTACTAAGATATAAATAGAGTAGTTTGTATTATTAATGAAACAGTTCTGGTCTCTTTCACCATTTCTCTATGTCCTTCCTAAAATCTGAATGGTTATATCCCCCCAAAGTTTATATTTTTAAATCCTAAATCCCAAAGCTGATAATTTGGCAAGGTGGGACTTTAGATGATGATTAGAGCATGAGAGCACCACCCTTAGGAATGGGATTAGTACCTTTCTAAAAGTGGCTCCAAAGTCATCTCTTACTCCTTCTACCATGTCAGGACATAAAATAATACCTGCTATAAACCAGAAAGAGGGCACACATGAGTATTAGTTTCATTTTGTTTTGTTGTTCCTAGCTTAATTAAGGTATTATTGGCAACAAGTATATGTATTTATGATGTAATGTGACTATTTGATATGCATATGCATTATAGAATAATTACCAAAATTAAGATAATTTACAAACACAACATGTCATTTAATTATCATTTTGTTATGTGTGATCAAAACACTTAAGATCTACTGTCTTAGAAAAACAGATTTCAAGTGTGCAATATATATTTATTAACTCTAGTCACCAAGCTGCATATTAGGTCTCCAAAGTTATTTATCTTATAAATAAACATGTATATACCCTTTTACCAAGCTTATCCTAGTTCCACTACTTCTAGCCTCTATTAATCACTATTTTATTCTCTGTCTTTATGAGTAAAAAACTTTTTTTAGATCCTACATGAAAGTGAGATCATGCAGTGTTTGTTTTTCTGTGTCTGAATTATTTTATGCAACATAATGTCCAAGTTCATCCATGTTGCCTCAAATGACAGAATTTTCATATTTTTTTAAGACAGGATAATATCCATTGTATACATAGATCACATTGCCATTATCTTTTCTTATGTTGATGAATATTTAGGTAGTTTTCATCTCTACACTATTGTGAATAAAGCATAATTTCTATCAGCATTGTTGCAGCATAATGAGCATGGCAATGCAATAATCTCTCTGGGATCTCTCTTTGAAATCTTTTGAATATATACCCAGAACTAGAATTGCTGGATCAAAAAGTAATTTTATTTTTAATATTTTGAGGAATCTTCATGCACTTTTCTATGACTGTAACCAGTTTACATTTTCCCAACAGTGTATAAGAATTCTCTGATGAAAAATAGTATCACAGAGAGGCTGGGAAGAAATCTAGGTCAATGCAGTATTTTATTTTTTAAAGTATATTGAAAAATATATAAAAATGCCACTGTTCTCATTTTTAAATATCCCCTGTAAAACATTTTAGTGATTACGAGTTAAATATGGTGATAGAAATAGAGACATATATATATATATGATTCTTCATATTTTTTTGCATTCTTAATTTTTTAAATAAGCCCCATCTCATTATACTCTTGCATGCACATGAAGAAAATGGAAATCTATCTTAGAAGAGCTCTAAAGGTATTATATATATTTTAAGTGAGAAGGTAGGTCATATTTTGTTATTTAACCTGTTCTGCCTACTACTACTGTAAAATGAAGTTTCTCTATAATAATTTTATATGAAAATGATATTTTTATCTCATTATACTCTTGCATGCACATGAAGAAAATGGAAATCTATCTTAGAAGAGCTCTAAAGATATTATATATATTTTAAGTGAGAAGGTAGGTCATATTTTGTTATTTAACCTGTTCTGCCTACTACTACTGTAAAATGAAGTTTCTCTATAATAATTTTATATGAAAATGATATTTTTATATCTTTATGTGTGACTTTAATTGAAACTTTGACATAGTATATAATAGTCTCCAGCTATGTTGTTCAAAAGTGAATTTTGATTCCTTACAATGTCTTAAAGTATCAATTTCATTGAAATTTTAAACTTATTAGAACAGTATAGTTATTTTTTTCTGGTTATTCTTGTATCTTCTATATCTGAGTTTTACTTTACTTTTACAACTAGATTTAAAATTTAGTCATAATAACTACTATGTTTTCTTCATATTTTCTTTTTAAAAACTTGATTTAAAAAATTAAATGTAATGGGGTGCCCCTGGTCAATAAGAATACATAGGATATTGGTAAACATTTCTATAGCATTTGAACTATTGACTGTGGTGTGTGCCCATCGCCCAAAGTCAAATCATTCTCCATCACCATATATTAATCCCTCTTTACTTTCCTCCTTCACAACCTCCTCCCCCACAATCCTTTCTCCCTGGCAACCACTTCACTTTTATCCTGTCCATTAGTTTCATTTTTATATCCAACCCAGGTGTGAAATCATATAGTTCTAAACTTTTTCTGATTTACATATTTCACTTAGTATAATGTTCTTAAGGTCCATCCATGCTGTTGTAAATGGCAATACATCATTATTTCTTATGGCTGAGTAGTATTTCACTGTATATATGCACCATATATATATATATATATATATATATATATATATATATATATATATATATAATGCTTTTTCTCCATATTGTTTAATTAGTGTACTTTTACATATATTTACATTTGTTTTCTCCTTTCTGTAAACATTGTGGTGAAGCCAATCAGAAAAGGATGCATATTGTATGATTCCAACTTTATGACATTCTAGAAAAGGGAAAACTTTGAAGATAGTTGAAGTGCCCGTGTTTGCTCGTGGTTGAAGGGAAGAGATGAATAGGCAGAGCACAGTGGATTATTAGGCAGTGAACATAGTGTATAATACTATAATGGTAGATACATGTCATTATAGGTTTGTCCAAATCCATAGAATGTGCAACACTAAGAGTGAACCCCCAGGTAATTGTGTCATTTGAGTGATAATTATGTGGCAATATAGATTTATGAAGTATAAGAAATGTAGCACACTGGTAAGTGGATACTGATAATGAGAGAGAGAAACTGCATATGAGGGGAAGAGAGTATATGAGAAATCTTTATAATTGTCTCTCAATTTTGTTATGAACCTCAAATTGCTCTAAAAATATAAAGTCTTAGACATTGTTTTAAAACTATAATTAAAGGTGTGAACAGCTATATATTTGCCTCTAAATATAACTTATGTAAGATTTTATATTTTTAATTATTATCCTTAATCTAAATATTTCCAACTGATTTTCAATTACAGTTTGTAATTCTCTTTCTCATGAGTTTAAGGAGTGCTTATTTAAAATTAATATATCTAAATGGTCATAATTTTTGTATGCAATTTTGCTATTGACTTGAGCATTGTGTAGTATATTCAGAGATTCTGACATACATAAATAACAAGTCTGTCAATGGCCTACAACAATTACATTTTTGTAAAGATTTCAAAGGCTCAACAATATTTGAAACACACATGTAGGAGAGGGAAGAGAGCAAGAGCAAAAAATACACTCATTTACTCTCTTCACACTACATTGAATTCCTTTTACTTTGTAATAGAGATGAAAATGGTACAAAACTCATGAAACTGTATAAGATAATTCACTGATTTAATGATATCATTTATAAAAAAAGTTGGGCTATTGTTGCAGAATGTAACTTTATAGATCGCTAGGCTGAAGGTGTTTATTTTATGATGAACAAACTTGGACTGAGGATCTTTTAAACACTTGTCCAGTGCCACATGAGAAATCAGTGGATGAAGAGAAGTGGGACTCCAGAACCTTTATTATCTTTTAGGATCTTCTCTGTAGCCACGAAGAAAATTTGAAGACCCTATTGTCACTGTCCATGAAAGTGAAATATAACCAAAATAATCTTGTCTTCTATTAAAAAAAAATAAAAAAAAGAAATATAATCTAAAATAAAATACAATTTATTTCAGAAAGCAGAATTCTTTAAGGAATAAAGATCAATAGTATATTTTCACAAAATATGCAGGTTTTTTTGGCTTTTGTTTTTTTTTTGGGGGGGGGAGGAATTGATAAGGACACGAAAAAAGACTTTTGTATCACCCAATATATCTACCTAACTTCCAGGCCATATTTAAATTTATCACTCATGATTCATTTTTTGAGTTTATATAGAGGTCTCCTTACTTCTATTTTTAAATCTAAATGTTTCTGTAGCATATTGAAAGATTTTTCGTTCAGTGTCTGAATTTTCCCACATATCTCCTAGGAGAAAGGAAAAAACTGTGAAAATGAGAAAGGACACAGTCACAAGAAGTAGGATCTAATGAAGAAAGCTTGTTATAAAATACCCATGACACAGGATGTACTCCGGATTTGGTTAACAAGTGCAGATTTGTGCATGTTGAGCATCTTATATGTTGTCGTTACTAAGCAGTGTTTTAATGAACATATAATCTGCTCAGTTGATTAGAACATTGTCCTGATATACCAAGGTTATGAGTTCAATCCTTGTACAGAGCACATATTAGCATCATCCAAGAAAGTTGATTTTTCTCTTTCTCTCTCTACCCTATCCTTTCTCTCTAAAATCAATTTAAAAATTGTTTTTTTAATTAATTAATTAATTTATTTATTTACTTACTTACTTACTTACTTATTTTATAGAGACAGAGAGACAGTCAGAGAGAGGGATAGATAGGGACTGACAGGAACAGAGAGAGATGACAAGCATCAATCATCAGTTTTTCTTTGCGACACCTTAGTTGTTCATTGATTGCTTTCTCATATGTGCCTTGACCATAGGGCTTCAGCAGACTGAGTAACCCCTTGCTCAAGCTAGCGACCTTGGGTCCAATCTGGAGAGCTTTGCTCAAATGAGATGAGCCCGCGCTCAAGCTGGTGACCTCGGGAGTCTTGAACCTGGGTCCTCTGCATCCCATTCCGGCACTCCATCCACTGCACCACCACCTGGTCAGGCAAAATTAAAATTTAATAAGCATTTAATCCAAGCTTCCCTGTTTGATTTTAGCTCTTATGCATTTTATTTAAAAAAAAATAACCCATTTTGCAGTGATTGAGTTATAAAAGTTATGAAAGAAATCTTCAGAGGACCACTCATCTTATCTTTAAACAACCCTTTCAACATCATTTTGCAAAGTGATGCAGAGAGACATTCATCTTCTATTACAGTACATACCATTCTTCTTTATAAATTTTTTTGGTCAATATAGTTCTGTCTGATCAATATATTTGGATGTCTGATTTCTTAGAAATTAATACCTACTTCTTCAAACTATATTTTTAAAAATAATAACTGAGAAATTCGTATGCTTAGTACCATGGGGTGAGTCATTTTCTAAGAATGCTTGTCTAAGAAACATAGAACTATGAATAACTACTCCATTCTTGCCAATAAATAGCCCTTCCTCTTAAAAAAAAACCCACAACTTTTGAACTTCCACATCTGGCTTTTTAAAAACATTCATAACTTAATATGCTATTTAAACTGTGTTCTTATTCTGACAAATTCTTTGTTATTATTATTATTATTCATTTTAGAGAAGAGAGAGTGAGAGAGGGGGGGGGAGGAGCAGGAAGCATCAACTCCCATATGTGCCTTGACCAGACAAGTGCAGAATTTCAAACCGGTGACCTCAGTGTTCCAGGTCGATGCTTTATCCACTGTGCCACCACAGGTCAGGCCCTGACATATTCTGATATCTATTTAGACATTATGAGTGTCTTAACAACTTAAGAAAATAAAACTATTAAGTCCTCAAACAGAAGTAAAGAAAGTGATTACTCCTCACAGTTGCTTAAATTAGAGAATTCTCAAGATCGTGTCCAAAAGGAAAATTTTATGACATATAACTGGATTTTTGTTTATGTTATTAAAATTTCAAAAAATTATATTGAATATTTGACTATACAGTTCTCAGTCTATGTCATTTTAATTGGGAGATGACTTCAAGCATCAGAATGCAGAACAAGAAACACATAAAGCCTTGACTGGGATTTTCAGTGTCGGTAATGGCATCTTTCTGCCCGATAGTACTTTAGCATTTTATTCTCTGATGTGTTTTGTTTTTTGTTCTTGTTTTCTATTACTTCTAAAATTGTAATGGGCAGAATCTGAGTTAGTGCAATTCACATGTTGAACAAGCTCTCATGATGTTCTGCTGCAGTAAGAGCAACTCAAAGCCTATTCACAGTGCTGCCTCTCAGCTCAGCTACCTGCTTGTAATAACTGGAGACTTGAAAAAATACCAGTTGGAATGTGAGCAGAATCCCAGGCTTTGGTATTTACTAAGGCTGCTCCCTCCAAATGCTAATTAACTGCAAGGTTTATAAGTGACTAGTATTGGTATTTCAGTCATTCTTCAAATTCCAGGTCAGGTCTCAACCTCATACCTTTTCTTGATAGGTCTTTTCTATTGATTCCATTCTCTCTTTCCTCCCACTTCTTTGATGATCTGTAACACCTTCTAGTCAGTCACAAGTTGTATTTTTACTTTTATAAATTCACTACAAAATTCTAGGTGTTAGCTTTGTGTTTCTAATAAATGCATGTAAGGACTCAGTTACTTCTGCAAAAAAAACCTGTAACTGTGTCATTATTTGAACATACTTAGTTCACATTTACAAGAAACAAACTTTTCACTCAATTAGTATTACTAATATTTAAAAACCAGTCCAGAAAATGCTTTCACACATTCTTATTTTTATTTCACAGAAATCTTACACATGAAGTACTTTTCACCAGATATATCAGTAAACCAAGAGGTAGTTTTTAAGATTAATGTGGGTAATAAGTGGAGAGCTGAGATCAAACATAGGATCTTTGTTCAAAACAGTGTGTGTGTGTGTGTGTGTGTGTGTGTGTGTGTGCATTTCCCAGTATACATTATCTTCTTTATATAAAGAAAGAGTGCTAGGTATATACTATGTTCCTTAGCTACCAGAGAATTTCACATACAATAATATTTAAAGTTGGCAACACCCTATAATTAACTTGATAGCTGAGTTTGGCCATGTAATTTATTTAAATTAACATACCTGGATATTAGAAACGATGTACATAATTATGCCGAATCTGTAAGGACTAAGTTGTAGAACAATATGATTTTTAAAACAGTGCTGAGAATGTCAAAATAAATATAGAGTTTAATAAAATTCTATCTCTTTGTTAATTCTGCATAATCTATTAGTAATAATATACACTTTCATAGGATTTAATATGTGCCCAGACTCAAATAGCGTTTTGCCTTTAAAGTAACTTTTAATGCTCATGAAAGTCCTAAATTGGTAGTACTATTTGAATCCTCAAAATTTTTAGAGGAAGAAATGCTGGCACTGACTTGTTAAGTAACATTTCTAAGGTCATCCATTCATTAAGTAGCAAAGCAAGAACTGAAACTCCATTAGTCTATCTCCACAGTTCATTCTCAAAAGCAAGGATGAACATAACTTTGTCAAATTTTATTAAAAAGCAGTGTTGAGCAGAACTCAATGCACCAGTTACCAATGCCAGGGTTGGACTCCAAGTTCATGGTGAATAACAAAAGTAATTACAATGCCAGTTACCAGGAATAGAAGACTAAACTGTTTTGCCCACTTCCTCTTGTTATGGGAGTCACCAAAGAAAACACAATGCAATCAAACACTAAGAGAACAATGCTTTGATTCACATGGATATGAGAGTGTAAGACCAACTCAAATAATTTGTTTCATTCTCTTATATCTAGCAGATCTCCAACCACACCCCTCTAGCCCATGCAGGTATGAGGCAATTGGCCCATGATTACCCCCTTGTATGGTCTCCCTCCTATGAGGTATCTGAAATATTGAATGCTGAGGTGAACCTTATGACCACTGATATACAAGCTTAAGCATAACAAAGACGTGCTCCCTGAGTATGAAACAAGAAAAGATATTCCACAGAAGGCAATTAGCAAGTCATGATAAGCCAGTCATAAGCTGTGTGGACTCTTCCTCTCTTGTTCAAGGCTCAAAGACCATTCTTATTTGGCTGAGCAGTGGTTGAAAGACTGTGCACATAAAACTATCTCAACACACAGCCTTACCTACGCATTTACATACATCCCATGTTTCTTTCCTCACAATAATGGCAAGGTTAAGCACATTGTATGTTGTAAAATATTTACTACCTGGCCTTTAGAGAAGAAGTTTGCCAATGCCTGCTACAAACTACTGTTCTGTATTTCCTGTCCAATCAGTAACTCAAAACATCTGAACCCTATATCAGTATATCACCCTGTTCCACTCATGGTATAATTTCCTAATTTTTACAATTACTATATTGGGAAGCATAAATATGTACAGTACTTTTATTCTTTCATTTAATTTAAGCACTTAAAACCATTATCTCATTTGCCACACACTTGCTATGTGGCAGACACTCATCTAAGCCTTTTATAAATGTTAACTTATTTTGTCTTCATAACAAAAACTATGAGACAAGTATAATAATTGATGTCATTTAGCATAAATGATAAATGACAGAATAGAAGCAAAGATAGTTGAGGTAACTGACTGAAAGTCCCACAATTATTGTATAATGGAACTTGGATTTGAACTCAAGACTCGAAAGTCCATGCTTTTAAGGACTGAGTCCTATGAAATTCATGTATTGGTGGTTGTATTTTAAAATAAAGATCCAGTTAAGATTTGACAGTTTACCTTTAGAAAGCCTATGTTCACTATTCTCATTCTGATGATTTACAAATAAAAATGGAAGTAAAGAATAATAATTTTAAATAATGCAAATTAAAAGCATACTTAGTGTAAATAACCAAATGGCTAAAAAAATTGCATTGATATGGAGTATCTTTCACTTGTCTTTTCTATACACTTAGCATGTTATTTTTCTAATCTTATACCAATACACTGAGGCCTAATATATACGATAATTCCGTTTGATCACTTTTGCTTTGTAGGCTTATGAAACTAACCACATTTTTAAGAAAATTAAATTTTAAAAATCCACTAAACGTCGGCCTTAGCGTGCGGAGGACCCGGGTTCGATTCCCGGCCAGGGCACACAGGAGAAGCGCCCATTTGCTTCTCCACCCCTCCGCCGCGCTTTCCTCTCTGTCTCTCTCTTCCCCTCCCGCAGCCAAGGCTCCATTGGAGCAAAGATGGCCGGGGCGCTGGGGATGGCTCTGTGGCCTCTGCCTCAGGCGCTGGAGTGGCTCTGGTCGCAACATGGCAACGCCCAGGATGGGCAGAGCATCGCCCCCTGGTGGGCAGAGTGTCGCCCCTGGTGGGCGTGCCGGGTGGATCCCGGTCGGGTGCATGCGGGAGTCTGTCTGACTGTCTCTCCCTGTTTCCAGCTTCAGAAAAATGAAAAAAAAAAAAAAAATCCACTAAAAAGATACACATGGTAATATAATATCTTCCTGCCAACTTTGGCCAATGAATTGTGAGCAGCTGTTTACATGTGTCTTTTGAGTTGAAAGCCTTATGATTGAGTATATCTTTATTTTTCTGATCCTTCTGCTGTGTTGACTTCAAGATAGTTACAAACTAGCATCAGGAGTGAAAAAAAGTAATGATATAGAATGAAGTCTCCAACTCATCTACAATGAATGTTTAATTAGAGTGTGGAATTTTTATCCACAAAGGTTTGGAACTATCTTTAGTTTAAAATAATCTAAAATTTACAGAAAAATTGTAGGAAATCAATTTCTCTCCATTTATAGGTGTTTATCATTGTTCTTCTGAATTAGGCAAGATGAGGTTACAGACATCATGACTCTTCACTGTGAATTTACTAAGTATATTCTCTTAAATAATAGCATAATAATAAAAATTTAGCAATTTAACATTTATATATATATATATATGTATTTTAAGCTGAGAGTAGAGGAAATACTGAAATAGACTTCTGCTGCTGGCAACTGAGCTATTTTGAGCACCTTAGTCAGGGCTCCAGAGGACCATTCTCACCAGTGTCAGGGCCAATATGCTAACCAAGGCATGGCTGTGGCAGGAGAAGAGAAATAGATAGAGAGAGAGAAAGAGAGAGAGAGAGAGAGAGAGAGAGAGAAAAGGGACGGAGATAGGGGGGCATAAGAGGATGCCAATGCTCTACTGCTGAGCCAACTGGCCAGGGCCAACATTTACATATTACTTAATCTACAGTCCATATTTAAATTTAATTATTGATTTTTTAAAATTACTTTTATCATTAGCTTTCTTTTATCCCATGGTCCAACCCAGGACCATGCATTAATTACATTTAGCTCTTGAACTGCTTTAGCATCTTTAACTCTCTAAAAGTTCCTTAGCCTTTCTTTTTTGTTGTTTTTCAGAGACAGAGAGAGGGATAGACAGGGACAGAAAGACAGGAATGGAGAGATGAGAAGCATCAATCATTAGTTTTTCATTGCTCATTGTCATACCTTAGTTGTTCATTAATTGCTTTCTCATTTGTGTCTTGACTGTGGGCCTTCAGCAGACCGAGTAAGCCCTTGCTCGAGCCAGCAACCTTGGGTCCAAGCTGGTGAGCTTTTGCTCAAACCAGATGAGCCTGCGCTCAAGCTGGCGACCTCAGGGTCTCGAACCTTGGGTCTTCCACATCCCAGTCCGACGCTCCATCCACTGCGCCAATGCCTGGTCAGGCTCCTTAGCCTTTCTTTATCTTTGATAATATTTTTTGAAAAGCACAGGCCAGTTCTTTTGTAGAATACCTCTTATGCTGGTTTTGCTTTTTGATTTGTGGTTACATTGAGAATGTGCAGTTTTAGTAGGACTATCAAGAACATGCATCTATGTTTCTGTCAGCACAGCACATCAGTACCCACAGGATTTGTCCCAACATGAAAAGTATTAACTCTGATCACAGGATTAGATGATACCTGTCATATTTCTCCATGATGAAGATATGACCTTATTTTGTAATTAGTAACTGATTCATAAGAGGAGGCCTTGAAATGGTGTAAAAATCTCATTTATCATCAAATCTCTACTCAATAACATTAGCACTAGCCAGTGTTTTTTGCCTAAATTCATCATTGCAATGATGGATGCAAAATGGTGATTATCATTTTTAACTTTATTATTCCTTCTACCCCAAGAAAGAATTTTTATTTTTCTTTATTTCCTTTTCTCTTTTTTTCTTCTTTTCTTATTTTCCTCTTTTCTTTTATCTTTACTTCTATGCTCCCTACTTCCATATTTTTATTTCTTCTTTTTTTATACTTTCTTATTTTTTACCCTTATCTCTTTCCAATTATTTATCAATGTAGCCTCAAACAATCTTATTCTTTTCAATAACAACAATATAATTCATTGTTGTCATCATTCATTTTGATGCTTAACAGATCTAGGCTTGGATAGTAAAAATTCACTCAAACTCTACCATATATTCTTTAAACGTTTTTCTTTAGCATTCCTTCATACTTTCTAGCACACATACAAAAGCTTTACAAAACTATTTATTTTCTTTGCCTTTAGATGGGGAATCAGTCATTTCTCCAGAGAGTTCTGCTTTCCTTCCTCCTCCTCTTCATCTTCCTCCTCCTCTTCTTCCTCTTCCTCCTTCTCCTTTTTTTAAAAAAATAAAGAATAGTATTTAGGAACTAAAATATAAGAACACTGTGGGACTATTTCTCATAGACAGTATTATTTTTTAACTAAATTCAAAGCAAAATTGTTTTTATTCTTCTAGCCAAATTGCTGTTACCAATGTAAAGGGAAGATTTACTAATATGCTGCTTTAAAAGTGCTTTCACTCCAGCTTTTTTTGGTTATAAATAAAGATAAATAATAGTAACCATCTATGAAGAGCTAAGCAATGAAAACATCAATTAAAAACTGAAGATATGTATTTGTCTTTTATAGGTTTCAATGCATATATTACTCATTTAGGCATTTGCAAACTGCCTGTACATTAAAGAATGATTCCCTAATATACATTTTTCTATCTTGTTATAAGTGAATCAAAAAGAGTACTTTCAGTTATTTTCTTTTGAATAACAATCCAGACTTTTAACATATATATCTCAATATCTAAAAACTGGTTCCTGATACTGGAATAAATATATATTTCTTTAATTGCCTTGATTGATACTTTTCTATTATGAAAATATAAAATTAGCCCTTGATGGTTTGCTCAGTGGTAGAGTGTCGGCCTGGCATGTGGTGGTCTGGGGTTTAATTCCTGGTCAGGGCACACAGGAGAAGTACCTATCTACTTTTCTACCCCTGACTCTTGCTTCTTTCTCTCTTTCTTTTTCTTGCTTCCTCTCCTACAACCATGGCTCAACTGGAACAAGTTGGCCCTGGACATTGAGCATGGCTCCATCGTCTCACCACTAAGAGTTAGGTTGCTGAGCAACTGAGCAATGCCCCAGATGGGCATAGCATCACCCCCTAGTGGCTTGCTAGGTGGATCCTGGTCAGAGTGCATACAAGAGTCTGTCTCTCTGCCTCTCTTCCTCTCACTGAATGAAAAAAACAAAAAGAAGAAAAACAAAGAATATGTAAAATTATATTGAATATTTACATTCTTGATATGCTTTAATTTAATTTTTACATAATCATTTGCTATCATTTCTCACAAAATTTCTTACTGAAAATTCTGTGCCAAAACACAGATTATTTAATTATATGAAAAAGTTAACAAATACTGATTTTTAAAACATACATGTGTATATATATATATTTTTCTATAATCTATAGTGCTAGGAAATAAATCATAATTTATTTTATTCAGGCATTTAGATGATCACAGTTATCCCATTTTATGAAAGATTCAGGTTGAGGTTAAAAGAGGTAATTTCTCTATTTTTTTACCTCATATAATTTCTCTTCAGCATAATATGTGAATTATTTCCAGTAAAATCTTCACTTCCCTCTGCAAAGCCTTATCACTCAGCCACTAATATATTCAGCCATGTACTTTCTAATTGAATTTTAAGTCCTATGCACAATCTAAGCTCTCCTAGTTATAACATAGTATTAGTTTCTATACTTCAGTTCATATTTGAACAATTTTGATTGTAAAAAATAAAAAAAAAGCTCATCTTAACAATAACCCACAATCGAAACGATGGTCATGTCTACCTTCTTCATCACCTTCTGGCCATTAAGAGTAGTTCTCTTATTCCATAGTTCTGAGATTATATATGAACAATTGATGTTTATTTTAAGCCTCAAATGGTTTATTCAACTACATCTCAGTGAAAAATTGGTACTAATAATAGATAAACGATATAAACATTTCTAATCCTACAAGCTATTTCAACCTTATTCTGTACCTCCTAGAATTGGAATTGAATAAAATTGGAACTGAATAAATATTATTTGACCAAATGAGCTCTCTTTGCACAATATAGTCACTGCTAAGTACCTAACAGAGTGTTCATTAAAATAGAGCAAAACAAACAAATAAAGCCTGCACTTATTATATACTATACATCCCTCCTCTATCTATGCACTGATCTCTCATTTCTGGACTTCAACCTTTTGATAATTGAAATATTTATAAACATACCTTGATCTCTTTGAGATATTTTGTGGGGTTTACATTTTAATGTTACTATTATTATTATTTTGCTCAAATTATATAGTGTGTAACCCTCCCTTTATTTAGTTTTTGAAAGGAATCCATTATAGAGAAGATAATGTTATTTGCGGGCTGAGAATTGAAGTGAAGGACTAATCGTGTAGTTTTAAAATTTGGAATTTGTTTTCTGGTGCTGTAACTATTACAAAAATAGCCCCTAATCATATTCAAGTTATTAATATTTCCAGGACTATCATAAATAGCATACAATCTCATTTTTTCAATAAACATTATATATCCTTTTTAGTTTTTCTACATTGTTGTCTTTTTCCCACTTCATTATTTCCTCCAAAAACATTTTCTCTGTCCTTATGCCATCCATATAACACAAATATACACTTACCCAGGAATATGAGTATCATTGTTTATTATGATTTTATTAAAGTACACTGAAGTTTCAAATTGTCCTGCTCAGTTATTGTATTAGTCAGCTTAGCCCACAAATAACCATAACCTGGGGGACTTAAAAGAAAGTTAGTTTTTCCCAGTTCTGGAAGCTGAAAATCTGAGATCAGAGTGCCTGAATGATAAGGTTTTGATAAGCCCTGTGACTTGTGGACAAGTTACTCTCTCAATTTGTCCTTGCATAGCAGAGATAGAGCCATTTTTCTCCCTTCTTCTTCTTCTAGAGCTACCAATGCAATTGAATTAGGACCCCCTTATTATGACCTTACTTAACCTTTATTAAGTCCTAAAAGTCCTATCTCCATTTACAATCACATTAGAAGCTAAGGGTTTGAACATACAAATTTTCTGGGTGGGAAGCACAATTTATACTATAGTAGTTGCCAAGTAGGCCACATGGGAGGGACCCTCTCTAAATTTATCTTACCTATGTGATAACTCCATAGAGTTTTAGCAATTTCACACATACTATAAATATCAGTAACTGACTAACTGAATTTTCTCTACTTATTAAATTGGCATTCATAGTTTAAACAACTATTGAACCAGAAAAAATGCATGAAATAGCAATTTTCTAATGTGAGACAATAGATAGCCTAGAAAAGATACCCTGCAGGAAATAAAGGCAAATAAGGTAGCCATATGGTTGACACAACTTATTACCTGAGAGAAGTTGTAAGCCATAATGTATAAAGGTAGAACTCAAACTCAGCCTTGTTTGGAGGACCTTGACTTGGAAGACCATCTAAAATTTTTAGGCAGAGTACTGGAGAGGAGAAATGCTAAGCATAGACTTCTGAAGAACTACACAGGGTTCCCCTCAAGTCTTCAGCTGAGTCCTGATCAGTGCATGCATATGACAAAATTACACCTAAGTCTGTAGAAAGGCCCATCAAAAAATAATAAGCAGAACAATTCTCAGAGCTCAAATTGAGCTGCATATAGCTCATTTTTTACCTGCTAAAATGGAAAAATCTTTAATAAAATGAACATTGGATAGAATTCTCAGAAAACGTTTTGCTTCATTAGAATACCAAAGCTGTCCCTAGACCAGTGACTTCTTAGTTCTCTGTAAAAATAAGCTTGAAAGCAAAACTTGAAGATATCAGACTGTTTCTTGTAATGGGAAAACCTAAAAGAAAGGAGTGGCAGGGAGAGAGTTCTTTGAAAAATAATGGCCCACATTTTTTTCAATTTAATATATCAACTCCAAAATTCAACAAATTTAACAAACTGACTTCAAGCACAAGAAACATAAAGAAAAGTGCATGAAGAAATATCATAGTCAAATTCCTCGAAACCCATGATAAGCAATTTTAAAAGCTGCCAGAAAAAAACTCATTCTGTACAGGGTAACAAAGATAATGAAAGACTTCTGGTCATAAAAAATGTAAGCTCAAAAACAGCTGGGAAACATCTTTAAAGTACTGAAGAGGTAAAACTGTCAACTTAGAATTTTATTCCTATTAAAAGTAACTTTCAAAAGAAAAGATGAAATAAATCATCTCTTTGAAATACAACACATGAAAGAAGAGATTATCTGTGTATTCCATGAATGTTAAAGGCACTCTTTCATGCAGAAAGAGAATACTCAATATAAATCTGGAACTCTGCAATTAATTAAGAACAGAGAAAATAGTAGGTACATGTATAATCAAAGAGATTAGTTTTCCCATTTAAAATATCTTTATTAACGGTAACTGATGATTTTAGCAAAATTAACAAATATCTGCATATTCCATATCTTGATTGAGATAATAATACATAATTGCTCTCATTTCTCAATTTTTATGAAACTATATACTAAAATCTGTACAATATATTTTGCATAAGTTATAACTCAAAATGATTGTCTAAGTGAAAAAATCTCTATCATAATTTGAATTCTCCAGATTATTGGAGATACTGATGCTATACATTTTTTCATATGTTTACAGCTCATATGAATTACTTTTATGTTTTAAATTATTTAAATTTGTTTTATAATATTGTTTCATAAAATCTAAGTAAGGAAAAATTATTCATTCCAACTAGTATAATGATATGTTAAGTCCAAAGTGAAGAATCAGCCTATAATAAATTTCATGAATATAAAAAAAACTGTTCAAATTATGCTAGTGACCAATAGTTAAATAAACAAGCAAAAAGAGGTATCTATTAGATTGGTTTAATTGATTGGTTTATCAATATCAACAATTAATGTTTTAAACTTAAGATAGAAGCTTGGCACTATTTGGTATCTAAGCTAATGCATTTATTGTCTTGCCTCTAAATTATACATATTATGTTTATTAAGAACCAACAGTAAAGAAACAATCAAAATGTAGTAATAAAGATTTATAAAATGTGACAGAATGAATTTAGCCTTGTTTTAAGGTCCATTACATTTTGCATAGAACTATGGAATGTTATTAGAGAAGATCCTTTCATGAGTGATTTTTTTAATAGTTTTTATTTTTATTTTTTTTACAGTGACAGAGAGAGAGTCAGAGAGAGGGATAGAGAGACAGGAATAGAGAGAGATGAGAAGCATCAATTATCAGTTTTTTGTTGTGACACCTTAATTGTTCACTGATTGCTTTCTCATATGTGCCTTGACCGTGGGGCTGCAGCAGACCAAGTAACCCCTTGCTCGAGCCAGTGGACCTTGGGTCCAAGCTGGTGAGCTTTGCTCAAACCAGATGAGCCCGTACTCAGGCTGGCAACCTCAAGATCTCGAACCTGGGTCCTCCGCATCCCAGTCTGATGCTCTATACACTGCGCCACTACCTGGTCAGACTTTTAAAATAGTTTTTAAAAGAAATTTTATGCCTTCTATCTGAAAACTGAAGACCTCTCAAAATTCTAATTCATTTCTGTGGACATGCAACTTTTTGTTTTCAACACTGTATATTTCAACCAATCCAAGTAGAATTACTCAAAGCTCATTATTCAAATAAATGTTACTTAACACAGAGACATAGCTGGGATTTGATTCTACGTGTTAACCTTAAGGGTTATTTTTATAAAAATTGTTGTATCTCATTAATGTCTTTAACATTGATGCTTTTTGTTTCTAGCTCGGGGACAAGACATAGGGGTTATAATTTCATTTAAATATCTACTTGTTGTGAACCAGCACAGCTAGTAATTCCAGGTCCTGAGTGGGAATGGCGCAAAATTAAGAAAATACACGTAAAAAATAAAAGGATGGGTTCCAGAAGGCTCTGCAAAGCTGACAGAAAAAATAGAGTGTTCAAAAACGGGGAAAACCGGATCTTGCTTTATTTATAAAGTGAAGCCATTAGCAAATCAATGAGATCTCTGATCACGTTTCCAAGGCAACCCAAGAAATTTTACCAAGTGCAGAAAACCCCCACTATTCATAACATCTTAATTTTACACAAACAAAAGATAGAAGAAACATGCCTCCAGTCTTTCCGGGAGTCACAGGGGGTAGGATGAGTATAAACAATCAAGCATCACAGCTAACATGGAGGTGTGAGGAAGGGCTTAGCCTTTTGCAACTTAATCAGGCAAGTGAGGTGGGGTGTTGGGCAGTCTGTCAGCTTACAGCTAGTTCCCCATATCTCTGTCCCCAAAAATATAAACTGCAAAACCTTGTTGGTCCCCAACATCTACTACATTACAACTGTTTATTAAAAAATATAACATGGGCCCTGGCCGGTTGGCTCAGCGGTAGAGCGTTGGCCTGGCGTGCGGGAGACCCGGGTTCAATTCCCCGCCAGGGCACATAGGAGAAGTGCCCATTTGCTTCTCCATGCCCCCCTCCTTCCTCTCTGTCTCTCTCTTCCCCTCCCACAGCCAAGGCTCCATTGGAGCAAAGATGGCCCTGGTACTGGGGATGGCTCCTTGGCCTCTGCCCCAGGTGCTAGAGTGGCTCTGGTCGCAACAGAGCGATGCCCCAGAGGGGCAGAGCATCACCTCCTGGTGGGCAGAGCATCGCCCCTGGTGGGCGTGCAGGGTGGATCCCTGTCGGGCGCATGCGGGAGTCTGTCTGACTGTCTCTCCCCATTTCCAGTTTCAGAAAAATACAAAAAAAAAATCTATCTATCTTAAGTTTATATATATATAAAACTTCTATCTTAAGTTTATATATATATATATAAAACATGTTATACATGTGTCATGTTTAGCCTGGCTAAAAATTCTCAGAAACACAAAACTTTATTATTAGGAATGTAAGGTATTTTCCACCAAGGAAGAAAGAAGAACATAACCACCAAGTGTGGACAAGCAAAAGCTTTATTTAGAGTGCTCCCCAGTGAGGTTCACTGGTCCACAAGACAGGGGCCAGGGAAGTCACGCAGCTTCTCCCACCTTAGGGGGAGGGGGGTAATTTATAGCGTTGGAAGGGTGGTGGTGGTGGTGTGATAGGTCGTGGCACAATTTCATTGGACAGTTGTTTTTTCAAAATGCTCCTGGGCTGTTTCTTTTGGCAGTCATGGGAGTGGGTGGTTCCTCATGTGACCTTCTCCCATTGCCAACCGACCTCACAAGGAACTGTCAGGCTATTCCAGGGGTCCCCAAACTTTTTACACAGGGGGCCAGTTCACTGTCCCTCAGACCGTTGGAGGGCCAGAATATAAAAAACACTATGAACAAATCCCTATGCACACTGCACATATCTTATTTTAAAGTGAAAAAACAAAACGGGAACAAATACAATATTTAAAATAAAGAACAAGTAAATTTAAATCAACAAACTGACCAGTATTTCAATGGGAACTATGAGCCTGCTTTTGGCTAATGAGATGGTCAATGTCCAGTTCCATATTTGTCACTGCTAGCCGTAACAAGTGATATGACGTGCTTCTGGAGCCATGAAGCGTGCGTCCCGTATCACTGGAAGTAGTACTGTACATGAGTGATGCTGCGCTTCGTGGTGCCGCCACATACAGTATTCCAGGAGCACTGTGCTCCTCTCACTGACCACCAATGAAAGAGGTGCCCCTTCTGGAAGTGCGGCGGGGGCCGGAAAAATGGTCTCGGGGCTGCATGCACCCCACAGGCTGTAGTTTGGGGACCCCTGGGCTATTCCATAACTGTCAAATACACTCTTATTAAGAAACCTTAGTAACGATGTCCCTTTTGCCATATTTAGCATATTGACATTTCCTTTTAATTCAGGACTGACAAGCCAAGAGTAGATTTGGCAATTATCTGAGAGATTTAACTAGTGGCAGCTAGGTATAGTAAACTCCCACTTCTCAAGTTAAAAAATTACTGCATTTCTACCTCACTTTAAACCCCACCCTGCATTGAGAATCACCCTAGCCTTTAACCCTGAGATATTCTCCTTATCTTTAAATTACTCTTCTCAACTATTGTGTAACCTGAACCTATTTAAATACATGAATCTAGGAAGGGAATTACAGTAATGTGGATTATTATGACCACACACATGTTTGTCACTCTTTAGAAAAGATTTTCCATGTACCTTGTACTCTTTTTCTCTTTATTCTAGATTAGGGTTTTAGAGCATTATGGTCTCCAGACCAGCTTCATCTAAATCATCTGAGAACTTATTAAGAATTCAAACCTTTAGACCTGCCACAGTTCTAATAAATAAGGACATCTGAAGGTGGGGCTGAGAAATCTATATTTTAGCCACAGTGAGAACCACTTCTCTAGGCATATAGCCTTATGCTATATCTTTTTCCTAGTGCATGGTGCTTCTACTTCTTTAACTTTCCTCTAATTTACAAATAGAACTTTTGCTTTTTCAGGCTTTAAAAGTACAATAATTAAAATATTTAATCTTCAGGATAGAGATAAAGTTTACCTTGATTTTCTTATCTCCAAATCCAACAGTATCAGAGCAAAATCTTAAATGGTAAAATTTGGGACATGTTCCTATCTTTAGATTATTCAACTATGTTAAATGAAGAGTGTTTTACATTACACTATGTCTTTCCTCACTACAATCATTTGGGTTGTAGGAGAGAAAGGGAAAATATTAATTCCTAGAATAAAGAGGTAGTTGGGGACACAATTCTAGAGTATCCAATTCAACATTCACCAAAGTCTGAAATCCCTATATATCTTAAAGGACTTTATTACCTTCCACTAAAACCAAAATGCTTTATAAAATATCTGTCCATGGTGCATTAACAATCCCCTGACAGATACTTTGATATGGCTCCTAATTTTGGTTCATAAAGGATTAAACCAGCAGTAATTTCTAGAGATTTTTATACTATTTGCTGATCTTAATTATATTATGGGGAATTGGCTTTCTTATAATTCAGGTCAAAACTATTTGAAGTGATTTGAAAAACTCTCTTCATCACAGTTAATCCTTCATTATGAAGATCTCTAGTGATGGCCCTGGCTGGTTGGCTAGTGGTAGAATGTCAGCCATACATCTGTATGTCCTGGGTTCAATTCCTGGTCAGAGCACACAGGAAAAGTGCCCCTCTGCTTCTCCACCTCTCGCTTCTCTCTCTTTCTCTCTTTCTTTCCCTCCTGCTGTCATGACTCAATTACAGTGCATTGGCCCCGGGTTCTGAGAATGGTTCCACAACCTCCACTTCAAGTGTTAAAATAGCTCAGTTGCTGAGTAACAGAGCAACACTCCAGATAGGAAGAGCATCACCCCATAGAGGGCTTGCTGGCTGCATCCCAGTTGGGGCACGTGCAAGGGTCTGTCTCTGCCTCCCTTCCTATCACTGAATTAAAAAAAAAAGATCCTCAGTGATTGGCATCACTCTATTTTTCATAGCTCAATCTTTCCAGAAAGTTAAGACAAGTTTGTCTTTGACCAAGCTGGAGAATATTTGAGTGGGATGTATCATGGATTCATTTCACTGCAATATACTGATCTCATTTAACATCGGAGATCTGCGATGTTTCATTATATCAAGGACACAATGCAAGGAATTGGGTACTGAATGAAAGACAGAGTATGTGGTAGTCAGTGGAAATCTTGTGCAGTATCTTGAGTAATGTTGACATATGCCCTGATTCATTGATTTATTGGTATACTTCATGCATGCTGACATTTGTTGTTCTGCCACATTTCTTTGCTTATCATGAGAACTGAGATCATTCACACAGCTTACTATTTCTATATCATAAATTTCCTACTCCACTCTATTCATTAATACTACTTTACTATGCCAGGATCCTCTTGCCAGGAAGGTGCAGATGCAAATATTTTTTAGTTTTAGTAAGAAGAAAATTTGCCTATCAACAGATTATTTTGGTTTAATATGGGAGAACCAGCATTTAACTATATAATATATCAGGATTGCACATTTATTCACATTACAATCAGACATGCAGAATAAATACAGTGACTACAAGTAGTTTGGTCTTAGTTACAAGACAACATCTGCCAATTAACATGGCTTTACCTCAATTCTACTTGAGGTTATGAAATTGATGAGTTCTCCCATGACATCCAGTTTGGACACTGGCTAAGAATCTGGAAATGAGTTTCCTTGCACCTGACCTCAGCACTCATGTCAGTTGACTTCCAACTGTCCTTTTAGGGTGGATAGAATATGTGGGTTCATCCCAGAAAGAAAGGATAGTCCATATGGAGCTTTTATTCTTCCTAATTTAACTCTCCTGGCAGGGTCCCATTACCCAGAGATTCCAGTATATGAACTTTTGAGAAAAAAATAGATGAAAGGGAAATCAATTATCATTTATAACTGAGCCTACATCGCATATTTGAATCAGGGCTTTCTGATAATCAAGTAATTGAGGAATGTAACTTAGGTTTTAGTCTCTCCCATACTCATGGGATTGCATGAGCTAGTATGCCTACACAGAAAAAGAAAAGATGGCTTCAAGTATAGCCCTGAATCCACTTTCTTGGACACATGCAATTGAGCAGAGCCTGCAGATGACCAGGCTGTCCCT
This sequence comes from Saccopteryx leptura, assembly GCF_036850995.1. Lineage (NCBI taxonomy): Eukaryota > Metazoa > Chordata > Mammalia > Chiroptera > Emballonuridae > Saccopteryx > Saccopteryx leptura. The sequence goes on along the minus strand of NC_089505.1, from coordinate 236,260,243 downwards.
AGAGGCAGTTTTAACTTGGCTGAGTGAGGAATCAGAAAGGGTATATTTGTATTTAAAGCATAGAAGTTTAATTTATCCAGGAAATTGACTTCCCACTTTAACACTCCTCCCTACCACAATCGCACGCCTCCACCTGTTCTCCCTCTCTGGGTGAGTCTGGAAACCTGGCTGACTCCTATCTGCTGCTCAGCACCCCCACCACCACCATCACATACCCATTGTCCCTTGGTGATAGCAGCTCTTTCGTGCTATTTCTTTCTCTTTCTCTCTCTATTCTAACTTATTGGCATGATGTGGTTTACCAAACCATACAGGTTACAAGTGTACAACTCAGTATAACACCATCTACACACTACATTGTGCCCTTTTCAAGCTAAGTCTTTTTCTTTCCCCATTCTTCCACCTTTTCCCTCCTCCGCCTGCCTCCATTTCTCCTTTCCGTCTGGCTGTCGCCACTCAGTTGTCTGTATCCATGTGTTATGTACATATGTTTTTTGATTAATGCCTTAAGCAACTGGTACCCCCCATTTTGTTCCATCACTGCTGCTGGATCCCTGCTTATCTGGGAGCTTATGTCCCACCTCTATTTCTGTTGTCCTCATATATATAATCCATCACACTACTTATACCTACCCTAACATCTTTAAGGATCACTTCAACTCCAGCCTTCCCCATAAACAATGAAAAGAACTCACATCCACCACCCCATCAACACTTGACATTCTACCCAAAATGTATATTTATAATTTTTAAACTAATAAGGCTAAATAATCTTCATATTTTGTTATTCCAATAACATTTAACTGACTCTGGATGTGAGTTTTGCTTAATAAATGTTCATGTAATGTTTAATCAAATATATTTTCTCTTAAAATGGTGAAGTGTTATAATACAAATCTCTTAAACTCCTATATGTACTTTACCTGAATATAAAGCTACTGTGTCTTCCTTTTAGATAGAATGGAAAGAAATTATGGATAGCATAAGTCTGTTTCATGAATGTCTTCTAAAGAATGCAAGGACAGATATGACTATCAAAAACAAATAATAATTTTGTACATGAAGGGCAAAAATTTTGAATTGGAGGCTATAAGGAAATATATTAATAATGAGGGGTTCATAAAAACTTACATTTATTTAGAGACAGACACAACAAGCTTTTAAATATAGGTTTTTTAACTGAATACACTGAAATAGCTAGAACATTCTCCTCTAAAACATACACAGTATAAAAATCTTTAATAAAGCTATATAAAATGCGGTACAGAATTTGGTATTTTGTAAAACAAGATTATATATATTTTTCAAAAGCTATAAGCAATATTCAAGAAATAATTCAATAAAATTCCCTGGATACTAAAGATCTGCTGAATATAATTTTGTCCTATTTTAAAAAGCAATTTAAAACATTTCAGGACACTAGAGATATTCCTTATATTTATAGCTTATTAAATTTCATAAGATACTTTCATAAAGATTATCATTTTATTCTCACAAAAACCTCGTAAAGGCAAAGTATTATTATGTCTTATTAGCATAGCTCATAACATATAATAGGTAATTATTAATAAATATTTGTTGTTGAAATGAATTAATGAATTCCAGTGTTAGTTATAAGCAAAGTGAACTTAAATAAAGTGATTGTTTTGCCTGAGGAAGCAGACTGTGAAGCCAGGACTTTCGTTTTCTGAGCAAAGCTCTTTTCTCTTTATAACAAATATGACTTCCCTCTGAATATGAGCTCACTTTGCCCAAATGGTACTTAAAAATAGAAAAGTGTAAAATATTTATTAAAATATAAGTTGGTCCTATTCAAAGATTTATTTTTAAACCTTAAAGAGCTTTAATTCTTAAAGACTTAAAAATTAAAGCAAATTTGCCCTCGTCAGATGGCTCAGTTGGTTAGAGCATCCTCCTGAGGTACAGAGGTTGTGGGCTGATTCCTGGTCAGGGCACATACAGGAGCAAATCTATGATCCCGTTGCTTTATCCCTCTTCTTGCTCTAAAATCAATAAAATAAACATTAAAAATATTAAAGCAAATTTTTATTTTTTAATAAAAGCTAAGATTTATTTAAATACAAATTTTTAGTAAGATAAATCCTTGACCTTAAAGTATAATATGGATAATATGGATACATTTATTCAGGCATACAATTTAAACATATTTATTTGAAAATTTGAGGAACGCTGGGTTCAGAGATACTAGTGACACAAAGCAGTGGGAGGACAGCTCTGGCCCTCAGTTTTTCCTCATTAATTGCTTGGCAATATATTAAAGTCTAAGGACCCCTTTTCAAAAAAATTGTTCAATGAGTATAATAAAATGTGCAGGAGCACAAAGAAAAGCCATTTTATTTAAGGATAGTTCTATCCTTGTTGAATACCACCATATGGTAGTTAAATAATAATGTTGATTATTATAATTACTGATAATTATCTGTGAACTTTTAAAATTATATGCCTTACTAAGAGAATAAAGGAGTTGTTATAACAAACATGTATTTGTTCAAAGGAGAAAACAAAGGTGAAAATATAAATTTCACTCTATAAAATACCAATAATAACACACAGCTAAAATTTAACGGTATAGTGTTAAAGGTTATGATGATGTAAGAATGTTGAACTTTATTCCATACTCTTTTGAGTGAGCCTAAGTTAATATATTTTTCATACATCCTAACTAGGGAAAATAATATATACCTAACACTACTTCATAAATTGTTGTGAAACATGCTAATTTATGAAAAGGAACTTTGAAATTTTTATGACTTAAAATGCAAGGTAGAATTTTACTAAATATGCAATAAAGTATAAAATAAAAAGAAATATAAGACCATAACACTTGAAGTTATGTAATAGAATATGGAGAGTAGAATGGTTCAATAAAAGAGTTGAAGAAGTCATAAAACAGCCTGTTTATGTTTAATTTTCAAGTTTATGGTGCAGATAACTAAGGTAGTTACAGGGGGAGGATTAGGTAATCACTATGGTCTGAGGTGGCAATAGAATGCTAAAACAGACAGAAAATACCAGGAAGAAAGGAAGGAAGGAAGGAAGGAAGGAAGGAAGGAAGGAAGGAAGGAAGGAAGGAAGGAAGGAAGGAAGGAAGGATGGAAAAGGAAAGGAAGGAAGGAAGGAAGAGGCAAGGGAGGGAAGGAAAGAAGGAAGGAGAAAAGAAAGAAAGAACATTTTTAAATATCTTACAAATTCACCAAAAATTTATAGGATTAATAAGTGAATTAAGTAAAGTAACAATACAAAATTAATATAAAGCAATCCATCATGTTTCTACAAATTATTAACAAACAATAATAAGAAGAAATTAAGAAAACAATCTCATTTACAATTACATAAAAAGGAATAAAATACCTAGGAATAAGTTTAACCAGAGATGAAAGGCCTGTTCTCTGAAAACTATAAGACACTGAAAAAAGAAAGAGAAGGGGATGTAAACAAATGGAAAGATATACCCTGACCATAGAGTGGATGGATTACTATCATTATAATGACCATACTTCCTCCACCCCAAAATCTACAGATTCAGTGCAATTCTTATCAAAATACCAATGGCAATTGTAAGGCCAGTGGCCATGCCATGGCCATGCAGGTTCTCATTGGATTTGAGTAGACGGTAAAGGAACAGTAGAGCCAGAAATTGTTGGGCCATTCCATTTATTAAAGTCTCATAATGGCAAATGAGCAAACAGGCAGGGAAAGCTTCTTCCCTTTCTCTCAAGGCTCCCAAGCCCCAACTTTGTCTCTGGTTCCATAACCCAGACTCATTCTCTGGACTCACCCTCTGGAACCACAGGGCCCCACCAGCCTCAGCTGGCCACCAAACCCCTCAGCCTTCTCTCCTCCTCTCTCTTCACTGCAGCTAAACAGTCTGAGGGAAAATACCCTAGTAAACAATGGCCCTTCCCAAGCAAGAAGGCAATCTGTAATTTGCAGCCTTCCATAGACAATACACACATGATGGCGCTGCCCCAGTACAAGTGAGCAATCCTAAAAATAAAAACCACTTGTTTACCCAACAGCATTCTTCTCAGAATCAGAACAATAATCCTAAAATTTATATGGCATCACAAAATACCATAAATAGCCAAAGCAATTTAAAGAAAAAAGAACATAGTACAGGATATTACATTCTCTAATTCCAAGCTCTACTGAAAGCTCTTGTAACCAAAAACATATGGTACTAAAAAGAGAAAAGAAGAAAAAACAAAAAACAGACACATAGATCAATTAATCAGAATACAGACCCAAAAGTATACCCTTACTTATCTATTTATTAGTCTATAACAAAGGAAGCAAGAATATACAATGTCTCTCCAACAAGTGGTGTTAGAAAAGTTGAACAGATACACACAAAACAATGAAACTAGATCATTCTCTTATACCCTATAAAAAGTACTCTCAAAATGGGTGAGAAATCTAAATGAAAGACCTGAAACCATAAAACTTTTAGAAGACAATAGGAAGTAAGCCACTTTTATCAGTCTTAGTAATATCTTTTTAAGTGTGTCTCCCTGAGCAAAAAATACAAAGGCAAAAATAAAGAAACTGTGTTTAACCAAACTAAAAAGGTTAGGCACAGTTAAGGAAACCAGTAACAAAAATAAAAGACAACATAGTGAACAAAAGAATAATTTTACAAATGATATATTAAATAAGGTAATAATATCAAAATACATAAGAAATTTATATAACTCACTAACCAAAAAAATAAAAATTTCATAAAAAATGGGCAGAAGGCATGAAGAAACATTCTCTGAAGAAGACATACAGATGGCCAACAGACATAAAAGATGGATGCTCAACACCACCAATCATCAGGAAATGCAAAGCAAACCACAGTACTACCTCATCTCAGTCAGGATGACTATTATCAAAAAGTCAACAAATAACAAGTGTTGTTGAGGATGTAGAGAAAAAGGAACTCTCGTGCACTAATTAGTGAAGCCACTATGGGAAACAGTATAGAGATTCTTCAAAAAACTAAAAATAAAACTATTATAAGACCCAACAATTTCTCTTTTGGGTATTTATTGCCCTCCCCTCAAAACAGCCCCCAGTAATGTGAAAAGATATACACTCTTATTTTCATTGCAACTATATTTATAATAGCCAAATTATAGAAGCTACCTATGTGCCCACTGATAGGTGAATAAATAAAGAAGTTGTGGTATTATATATATGTAATATATATATATATATATATATATATATATATTACTCAATAATAAAAATAATGAAGTTCTGCCATTTTCAACAACATGAATGAACCTAGAGGGTATTTTGCTAAGTGAAATAAGAAAGAGAATGATAAATGTCATATAATCTTATTTATATGTAGAATTAAAAAAATAGATACAAATGAAAAAGTAAAGCAAAACATATACAAACTCATAGAATTAAAGAACAAAGTGACGGCTGACAAAGAGAAGAGGGTAGAGAAATTAGTGAAAATATGAGGAGGACTATAGTCAATAAAAGTGTGATAACTTTGCACAGTGACTGATAGTTACTTGACTTAATGTGCAGAGCAATCATAAATACATAAACGTCAAATCCTCATGAAAAAAATAAAAATAAAAAAGGTGTGGGTATGTGTTACAATGAAAGACCAAATAACAGAACATTTAATTAGCAATCATTTTGGTGAAAGTGTTTGATTTCTACACCAATAACCTAAAACCGCAAAGGAAAGGGAGCTTATTTGAAAGACTTATGAGTGTTGATAAAATTCAAGATGCCAAAGAGACTGCAAATATAATTTTTTAAAAATCTACAAAACCAAAAAGATACAGGGCTCCTGATGTTAAGCACCCACATTAAAACTAGCAAATAATTACATGTTTGATAGTACGGACATATATACTGCTCACAAAACTTAGGGGATATTTTATTGCTTCATATTCATTTTGAAACATCCCCTAATTTTTGTGAGCAATAAAGTCTAGTTTGTAAACTACACTAGGTGGCAGTCACTCAAAATAGCATCTAGAACCCTCCTGAGACTGTATTGTATTCCTAGTTTCAAAGACAAAAATGATTCCTTCTAAATGATTCCTGACTAAAAATAATCAGGCTTTGTGGCGTTAGGTGATTATTGCAGAAATCAAACACCTTCAGCAAAACAATTGCTAATTAAATGTTCTGTTATTTGATCTTTCACTGTAACAAGTACCCAGACCTATTTTTTTTTATGATGAGTATAATCTAATAATGCTCTCTTGCAGACTCAACATTTATGAATCTTATGACTAGTCAGTCTTAGTGTACATCAGGGGTAGTCAACCTTTTTATACCTACTGTCCACTTTTGTATCTCTGTTAGTAGTAAAATTTTCTAACCACACAGTGGTTCCACAGTAATGGTGATTTATAAAGTAGGGAAGTAACTTTACTTTATAAAATTCATAAAGCAGAGTTACAGCAACTTAAAGCATATAATAATAATTACTTACCAAGTACTTTATGTCGGATTTTCTCTAAGTTTGGCAGAATAAATTTTTATGAAACAACTTACTATAGTTAAATCTATCTTTTTATTTATACTTTAGTTGCTCTGCTACCGCCCACCATGAAAGCTGGAACGCCCACTAGTGGGCGATAGGGACCAGGTTGACTACCACTGGTACATCATACAAATCAGATAAAATGCTAGCATAGAATTGGAGGATTATGTGTGATATATACACATATATACTGCTTACAAAAATTAGGTAATATTTCAAAATGACTGTAAAGAGAAAAAGAGAATCATTTGATTTTTTTTATTAAACAAGAACATCTGAAAAGCAAACAACAAGTCAAAGAAAGTTGTTTGATTATGAAAATGAGATGCAAAACCAACTTTTATTTTATTGGGGAAAATGCCCTATACAAGAAGCTGAAAGTACTGGAGTATCAGCAATGCTCCCTGATCCCCTAATTATTATTATGTGTGTGGGTGCTTCTCTCTATATATATATGTAAATTTACCATAAAAAATTTTTGCAATGCTTATAGAAAAAATATAACTCTCACTCTCTCTCTCTTTCACACACACACACACACACACACACACACACACACACACACACACACACACACACATTCTACCCTAAGGAATACTATCCTAAATTTCTTTTATTACGATCAATAGATAGTTAGTTCTATCCCAGTATTATGAATCATTTTGGATACTCTTGTGCCCTTTAACATGTATATCTTTTGTTACATTTTTCTAACATAATTAGATGATTTACAATGTTTCAAAAAATGTTTTTCAAAATTATTAAAATTTATATATATATTTTAGGACCATATAACAAAATCATTCATTTTAAAATCTGCCTAATTTCACAGTATGGCTGCACTATAAATTATTTAGGTACCTACTTTTATATTAATATTTAAGTTTTCTTTAATTTTTTAATCCTGGGTATTAAGTAAAAATTAACATAAATGCACCACACACGCATATTGAAAATTTACCGAAGGAATAATTTCATGATTTATTTATTTTTACACTAAATAATTAAAATATGGTCAGAAACACTTCATTTGATTTATAATTCAGTTTATATTTCTTCTTCTGAGAATTGCCTATTTATATTCATACATATAATAGAATCCTAAATTGACATTAAAAAAACTAGCTAGCATATGAAAGCAGCCACATTTGTCAAAGATGCATAGAGAAAACACCTTTGGGAAGAGGTATCACATTTTGCAGATAGACTGATTATCAGCCAGCCAATCCTACCACATTTGCCTAAAAATGAATTTGTAGAAATGGTCAGACTAATTGAAGTAACTGTCCAACTAACTCCTTTTTTGCCTCATTCTTATTAAGTTGGCTCAGTTTAAATGCTTATTTGTACTTAATAACTAGAAGAAAAAACAAATTAAGTTAAATGGCCATGTGATTAGATCAACTGTTTATAATAAACTATCTTACCTCCTCTTTGGGTTTGCTTTGACCCTGTTTTGTTAGGTCCTATAGAAAACCTAAGACAATTCTAGTTCTGGTATCAAGAAGATGACATCCTCAAAACTCTGACAATGAGAACAAAAATAATGACCAAAAGATAGAAAACTCTATAAAATAAGGTCTTTTCATATTTTGTTTTCTAAATTTTCTGGTTAAGAATGAGGAAACAGCTAGTACCATGAGACACAAAAACGTTGCCTAAAAAGTGAAAAAATGTTCTGTCATGTAGGAATGGTGTTTGTTAATATTGTTTTCTTGGTCAACTGAACAAATGCATCATTTTGGCTAGCCAAATTTATCCATTTTGAAAGAGAGGGCAGCTTACAGAGTAAATCTTATAGCCACACTTCACCTTATGAAGGACTTTATGACATATTACAAGTGAGGTGTAATAACAGGACAGGAGAGGTGTGTTAAATCTAACCAGGCTCTACACTTTTTTTTTTAATTTTTAAAAATATTTATTTATTTATTTATTTATTTATTTATTTATTTATTTATTATTTTAGAGAGGAGAGAGACAGACAGACAGACAGACAGATAGAAAGGAGGATCAGGAAGCATCAACTCCCATATGTGCCTTGACCAGGCAAGCCCAGGGTTTTGATCCGGCGACCTCAGTGTTTCCAGGTTGACCCTTTATCCACTGTGCCACCACAGGTCAGGCTAGGCTCTACACTTTCTATGGAAACTCAGCCAGAATATTCCAATGGAAAACCTCCCTGATGTTGACTGTCAACCTTAATCTTTTTTTATTTTATCTGATTTATACTAATGATACACCCTCCCCCTACACTCTCAAAATGTTCATTCTACCATGTGATTTCTTCCTTTGGCAATTGCTTGGCTAGATGACTATTGTTATCTGCTGCCATAATCTCCAGGTATGAGGCTGACATGCCTTTCCATTATTTACAGTTGAGTCCTGTCCAGCCACCTTGCAGTGACAATGTTTTGTTCATGTTATCTGTTCATATGACTACCAAGTATGAAACCTCTACATCAGCAACAGACTCTGCCTGCTAATAGAATCACCCAGTTTAAGAACTCTCAGTGTCTTAGCTTGAATAAAATAAAAATATCTTGAAGGTTTGTAAGAGTTTAAGTATATTCAACTTAATTACCATCACTGATTAATTGATTATCATGTAAATGGCATTATTTACTCATGCAACTCCTTAAATGATGAGACCATATGCTCCTTGCAATGTGATTTTCTCTCCATTTCATTAAAATTTGATAAATAACCTTGATACAGAGTAATTCCCTGCTCATATATTTCTATCCCTGCTTTGGAAATATTCTCTATTTAAGAACCTAGATTTACTATAGGCAATATGATAGTAAATTTTTAAATAAATGTAATCCAGTGTCTTGAACAGCACTGGCACTGATGATAAATGACTTGTGCTGTCATAAATATGAAGGCAGTACTATTGGGAAAGTGACTGCTTTGGTTTTCTGTCATACCTTTTGACTGATTGTTGGCATAAACTAGACCTTTACTTTTTTAACTTTACTTTTTTAAGGACATAAACAAAACCACTTAGTTTATTTCAGCAGTTATCATATATTTACTTTGTTTAACCATTTTTGCTCATATATTCATCTCATATGTTTAACTTATCTACTTTGGAATGTTACTATAGATATTCTTAATGGCTTGGTAAAACACTTGGTCATTTTTAGTGATTCTGAATTCATCCTCCACCTTCAACCTGAAATCATCTCCCTCTTATCTGGAATCTACCACTTTTTATTCTAGATAATTTCTTCCTATCTATTCCTTCAAACTGACAGTTTATCCAGAAAATATGACCAAAACTTTTCATTTCAAGGTCACTCATAATTGATAGATCTTAAATAAGTGTCCAATCAGTGTCATCTCTCACATTCTGGGAAAATGCTTTGATTTACCTCATAGGAAGGTGTGACTACAAGAGTCATATTTCAACTTAGGTGATGTCCTCTGGGTCCTTCCTGTCTAAGTAAAGGCATTAAACACAGAGATATATATAGTTAAAAATGGTCAGGATTAAAAGAATATTTCTGAAGAGATTCTGGAAGTTAATAAACCATACATTTTATATGGGACAAGATATCAAATCCAGGTTCATCCAACCAGGCTTAGTGACTGGTATGTAATCAATAAAAGTGTGACCTCTAGAACCAACTTGCCTAGGATCAAATTATAACTGGTACTTAACCACATGTCTTCAAATAAATTAATTCAATTCTTAACATTTTAATCATATTTTATTATAATAAAAGTGGTAATAATAGCCCGTGGTTCTGGTCGCGGCAGAGCGACACCCCGGAGGGGCAGAGCATCGCCCCCTGGTGGGCAGAGCGTCGCCCCTGGTGGGCGTGCTGGGTGGATCCCGGTCGGGAGCATGCGGGAGTCTGTCTGACTGTCTCTCCCCGTTTCCAGTTTCAGAAAAATACAAAAAAAAAAAAAAAAAAAAAAAAAACCCAGATAGTCTTATAAAACAACACTTTAAGACTTTTTATTCTTGTGCCCGGGCTTATCTTTGTCTTTGCTGAATTGACTGGAAAATTTGTGCATATATAATTTTTGTTTCTAAGAATAAATATAGAGCATCTTTAATAGATACTATAAACTTTATATGTGAGTACTCTGCCATCAGAACTTAAATCAACAAAAACAAACCTTCACTCCTTTGGTTTGTAATAGTCTACCCATAGTGTTTCTATAAAAGACTTGGTGGCCTAGTATAATTTTGCCTCAGAATTGTAACAATGAATTTCTTTATTGTGATTTTCTGCTATGAATTATTAGCTGAAGGAAGAAGAATGACAATGAAACTGGCTTAAATGAAAAATTAGATGATAAGTGATTTATTGTTAAAATTTGTGAGATAATGAAAAAATACTAAGACAGAGTTTTAATTTGAATTGGAATAATAATAGCGATGTAGAGCTTCAAACATGGATAAAAAATTTTACCTGTTAGCCAACTATCTTGGAAATAATTATAAATTCTTTATTGGGTAACAACATTATAGAAATATTGATGTCAACTTGCTTTGCTGTAACATAAAAAGGAACTCTGTTTATATGCTTATGTTAAATTTAATTGAAATTTACAAGATAATCTCACAAATCTTGATCAGGGATATCTAATGCTCTTATCTATGTTTGTTCAAGTTTAAATCACATAGACATATGTTCTCTTTTCTCAGTGTCCAAGAGGTGCAAGTAGAGTGGGATGTCTTGAGCTTTGTCTTCATATCCACACTTTACGTAATCTGTGCTTTATAGCATTATGTTAAGAATGTGCATTATTTAATGTGGCAAAATGATAGTTTCTTAGCCACTTTGGTCTTTCAAATAAAGAAAAAGCCATTAGTGTGTCCTCACAAATTACTTATTGGTTATAAGGAAAATATAATATCTGTACAGTAGAGAAGCATATAACATTTACCCAGTTGATCAAAATTAACATCAACAATCTGCTCTTAGAAGAAAATATCTTGTGAAAGATACACATCAATGATGTACTATTCTGGCTCTGAATTAAGAAGAAACCTCAGATAAAACTAACTAGCACTATTACCTTCAAATATATCAATGTTCTAATGGACAAAGAATGTGTGTGTTGATATTCCATGTTGGAAAAAACTAAAGAGACATGACAAATAAATTCAATATTTCACTCTTTTACTGGATCCTCTACTGGATAATAAAAAGCATTATTAAGGAAACTATAGGTTTAGTTTTAAAAGACTAAACTAGGACAATAAGCTAAATAGAAAGACTATATTAACTACCTGTGCTTATATAAGAGAATAGCCTTATTTATAAAAACTACACACAAAATTGTTTGTTAATAAAGGGACACAATATAAGTAACATACTCTCAGATAGTTAATAATACACATTCTCACACACAAATACATCAAGAGGAAGAGGATGAGAAAGAGAGAAAATGGGAGAGGGAAATTATAAAGCAAATGGTACAAAATGTTAACAATAGATAGACTGGGTAATAGATTATCTTTTATTATTCTTACAACTTTTAAGTTTAAAATTACTTTTAATAAAATACAGTGGTACCTTGAGATACAAATTTAATTCATTCTGTAACCAAGCTCATAAGTCAGTCAACTCATATATCAAACTGCCGATACTGGACCCCTGCACCAACAACACACCAAGAAGTGGCAGCTTCCTGAATCATGACTCGTATCTCAGCATTTCGCTCAGATCTCAAACAAAAATACAGACCGATCGCAGCTCAAATCTCAAAAAATTTGTATGTTGGTCTGTTCATATCTCAAGGTACCACTGTATTTAAAAATTAAAAAGAAATACCTTAAAGTTATTTTTAATGTACATGTACTACTTTTCTGAAATTTTAAAGAATAATAATTAATTTTTAAAAAGCCATTGAACTATAGGAGCAGAACTTAGAATGATGAGCAAAGATGTTTTATATGTTCAAAATTATTATTTAATGGGCATCTAATATGTTGCAAATGTTGTAATTATACTTTTCTCACCTCTACCAAAATCAGTTGAACAAGTAGTATTACCAATCTGTTAGAAATTAAAAAAGGTCAGACACCAGAAATTCATCTAACTTAATCTACACAACTATATAAAGATGCTGGCCAAGATTTGAAGGCAGAAATACTGATTATATTTATTATATTTTTATTATATCAAACTGCTACTTATCTGTTATGAACTCTCATTTTGCAAAAGAAAATTGAGGTTTTAAGACATTAAGTGACTCACAATACATTACTCACTGACGGACTACATTACTACTTTAATCAATTAACTAGTATGCATGGAAAAACAATATAAGTGAAATTTACCAAGACTATTCAGTCCATCTGAATAATCAAAGGAAATTGAAGAAGTTATAATGTAAAATTGGCTTAAACATATGACACTAGATTATTATTAAACACTTTTCATTCTTTTTAATAATTAGAAATTCATGATTTATACATTTTAGAGTGAATTTTTACTTATTAAAATATAGTATATACACACAAAGAGAGCAAAAATCATGCATAAATTCCAGTTAATTTTTATAAAATGAATAACCCATGTTACTATTTTCAAGATCTAAGAATAGTTCAAAGGATAGAACACTTCCAGCAATCTGGAAACCCTAACTAGGTCTCTCTATCTGACCAAGGAAACAACCCCTCTGATATCAGTTATTGAAATTATTTCTGCCTGCATTGAAATGTGCTAAATGATGCCATGAAACATGAACTCTTCTGTGTGTCTCCTTTTGCTCGATGTTTGTGAAATATAATTGTGTTTTTGCTTATTGAAGTAATTTATTTATTTCCATTAATGTGTAGCATTTTTTTGTGGCTATACCACCATATACTTGTACATTTTCTCTGGGTGGATACATACATAGTTATGAATAGTGCTACTCTGCACATACTGATGCTGTTTTTTAGGAAAACACATTTTAGTTATTTGGATTGGTATGTAGTAGAATTGCATAGTGATTTTGTTGAGGATATTCTTTTTTTTTTTTTGTGGCAGAGACAGAGAGAGTCAGAGAGAGGTACAGATAGGGACATCAGACAGAAAGGAAGAGAGATGAGAAACATCAATTCTTTGTTGTGGTTCCTTAGTTGCTCATTGATTGATTTCTCATATATGCCCTGACCAGGGGGCTACAGCAGACCGAGTGACCGCTTGCTCAAGCCAGCAACCTTGGGCTTAAGCTGGTGAACCTTGCTCAAACCAGATCAGCCCGCGCTCAAGCTGGTGACCTCAGAGTCTCAAACCTGGGTCCTCCGCATCCCAGTCTGACACTCTGTCTGGTCAGGCTTCTTGAGGATATTCTGATGACCACTACAGCATGTGCCTTTTTAAACATTAATTGGCCATTTTGGAGGTCTTCTTTCATGAAGTATCTTTTGATGACTTACCCATATTTTTATTATTGAATAAAAGAGTAAGACTCATATTTTATATATGAATCTTTATTGGATATATTTATAGCAAATATCTTCTGTTATGTGCCTTTTCTTTCCTTTTCTATTAATGACGTACTCTTATTCATCCATCTTATTCTAGATGGCTACTGAATTCTGTCCTATTTTGTGCTAATTCCCAAGATCAGGAAATATCCTGTTTTTTTCTTTTTTTTTTCTTCTATTCTAGTTACTCATTCACCTTTAGGTCTGTGGGCCACATGCAAATGTTTTTGGAAAATCGTGTAAGATAGGGAAATGATTTCTCAGAACTGACCCCATTATTACTGGATTTACGGATTTCGCCTTTGAATCAATTTGACCTATTAACATATTTCTTTCCAGTTTGGGCTACAGTACAGCACAGGTCAGGCTTATCAAAACCCTCTGAAATATCAAGGGGTAGAAAATGTGAACGTTAGGAAAATGACACCTCCCTGAATAGGCCTGAAGTATGGAAGAAAAATGTTATAGCCTCTGAGCTGGGGTAATATTTTCTCTAGGGAAAACTTAAACTTTTGAAATAAAGTTAGCTTGAGCCAAGCAATCTAAATATTCATTGAATCAGATAGCAAGCCTGGGAGCTGAATAATGAGTTCAGAAGAAGGTTTGCAACAATAATGAGAATATAAATTCAGGAAATGCAGACTATTTGAAGGGAGCACTTCAGGCCCTCTGTTACTTTTGTGTAGAGTTTAATTTGACAAAGTCATGTTTTATTCTAGCATGGTTGTTAAACTCTGATATAGTTTGTTAGCCTTGTAACGAGACCAGTTCCCATGTTAAAATGGACACTTATTCTTTCCCCTTTTATTGAAAATTTTATAATCTGTTCATTTACTTCCCACTCACACAGTATGCCTTTATTAATAATAAACAGTTTTAGTTTCAAATTTTGCCTTTATTCATATAATTAACATTACATTACTATCTTCTTATTCAAATAATCTAAGCTCTTTATGCATGGCCACAACAGTTTTTGGGGGGCTTGTTAATGCACAGTTTCCACAGACTTCATATTTGTTAACATGTCTAGACTTTTAATTGATGGTAACAACATGAACTACTAGTCAACCACTTCAGCTCTCTTATGCTCAAAGCAAGATCTTTTTCTCAAACTGGTTATGCTCCTTTTATGGGCTCAGAACTGAAACACAACTGAGGCCTAGATATTATACTTAAGGGTTAATGCTTAAACATTATTCTCTGGCTCCCTGGTTCAATTTCAGATAAATTATCCATTTGATGGTCTTGCTTTTTTTTTTTTTTTTAAGAGTTGAGGCTTCTTTTTTTTTTTAAGACTTTATTTATTCATTTTAAAGAGGAGAGAAGGAGCAGAGAGAGAGAGAGAGAGAGAGAGAGAGAAGAGGGGAGGAGCAGGAAGCATCAACTCCCATATGTGCCTTTACCAGGTAATCCCAGGGTTTTGAACTGGCGACCTCAGCATTCCAGGTCGATGCTTTATCCACTGCGCCACCACAGGTCAGGCTGGTCTTGCTTTTTGAGCTCATCTTTTCCAACAATCATATTCTCTACACTACTTAAGATGTAGTTTACAAGTTTCATTTTCAATCCTAACAATCAATTCATCACTTTAATTTTACATATACATTCTATTTTGCCACTAGTATCTCTGTTTGTTTCTTTTTTTTACCTTCCTCCTTTAGGATTTTTTTTTTCTTTTTTGGACTTTTCTGAAGTGAGAAACAGAGGCAAGGCAGATAGACAGACTCCCACATGTGCCTGACCTAGATCTACCCCTGCATGCCTTCTAGGGGTTGATGCTCAGCCCCTCTGGGTCGTTGCTTCATTGCAACAGGAATCATCTGAGGTGGAGGCCATGGAGTCATTCTCAGTACCCAGGGCAACCTTGCTACAATGGAACCTTGGTTGCTGGAAATGAAGAGAGAGATAGAGAGAAAGAAGAGTGGGATGGGTGCAGAAGCAGATAGGCGCTTCTCCGGTGTGCCCTGACCGGGAATGGAACCTGGGGCTTCCACATGCCAGGCCAACACTCTACCACAGAGCCAACAGGTCAGGGCCACCCCCTTTAGGGTTTTGATAGCAACAATCTATGACTCCATATAAATATCTTTCACATTCTCTGACATCCTTGAAGTTGTCAATTTTTTGTTTAGCTCAAAATTTATAATAAATCATATCAATCACTCCATTACCTACACCTTGAATATTTTTCCTACCAATTAATCCAACTTTCTTGCCAAAACAATGTTCCTGAGTAAAACTTAGAGGTTTTATACTCTGCTCTTATACTAAGTAAGGTTTATGTACATGGGGGGGAAATGAGCAAATATATAACCACATTGATTCATCTCACTGTAGTTTAAGACCACAAGTCACAAGTGGTGCTTTAATGCTACCAGTCATTCATGTTAGATGTACCCAGTCCATTCACTCCTCATCTATATATGTACATAGGAGTTACTGACTTGAGAAAGAGTTCATATTATTCTGTTAAATGAAAAAAGGATGCAAAACCAAATAAAAGAAATATTTAATAGAGTGACTTTTTTTGACATAAGGAATAAAGCTCTTCTGCCTTTGATATCTCAGCCTTATTTGCTTAAATTGTGTACAATTACTTAATAATATATACATGAAAATATGTATATTAAAAAGAAGCACCTAAATAACTCAAGCTGCTGATGATAAAATATGTAGAGCTATCAAATTCCCACAAAGATTATTGCTTTCAGAAACTGATGACTTGAAAGAAGTAATAAAAAGTAATAAAAATGATTCAAAAAATATTACTAAAAAGAGACAGAAACTCTCTAAATAAATAAATAAATAAATAAATAAATAAATAAAAGATGCACAAACTCTCCATGGGGATATTAATCAGCTGGTGCCTCTGTGATACTCTAGAAAAAAATGAGTGAGGCCATTTACATCACACATTCAGGTCTACCCTCTACAATGAAATAGGTTTCTGCTTCCCAGGATTAAGGGTTTTTGATGGAGATAGTATTTCATTTAATATTGCTCTGATCTGAAAAGTGATAAAGATAGTAAATAAAAACAAGATGAAAATACACCTTTGGAAAATAGGCTCTTATTCTATCTTTGTGACTTTAAATTAACACAAAAGACTTCTGACTATATTTCTAGATTTTTAAATTCTGAATAAGCATCAAGAATGATAATGTGTTACTGTCCAAAAAGAAGAAATAATTTTCCTTTGAAACATTTTTTTAATTTTGACAAATATTTTTATTGATTGTCTTTATCATGTCTCCTTTTTTCTCCCTCTTTCCTCTCCTGACTCCCAGTACTCTAAGAACAAACTTGGAGAAAGCAATCCAGTTGTGATACATGCATACTAAAACATAAAAAGTAAAATGTTTTAGAAATATTTGTAGTTTCAAGAAGTTATGAATAGAAAACATCAAAGGAGGAAGAGATTCCTGCTATTTCAGTTGCTTAATGACAAAGCTCTATCTTTCAAACAGAAGTTTATGGTGATCTGAGCAGTCTTCTTCATAATATAGGCAAAAGGGAGAAAAATGTTAATTTTGGTAATCCAAAAATGAAATATTTTTAATCTAACTCTTCTATTTGTTTAATTCATTGTAGAATAATTTAAGTCAAAGTTATCATACCTTTTTTGTAAACTGCCACCAAGTTGCACCATGTAAACTTGAAAACATGATCCATTGTCTTTAAAATACCTTTCATTTAAAAGTTGATGTATACCCACACTCTTTTGTATTATAGTGTATCTATCTCAAGCAGTGTGGCCAATCATTCTCATTTCTGAGGATATTCTCAGAACATGGAAATCTCAGTACAAAACAGAAAAAGGAGAAGACAAGATGGCGCTAGAGTAGGAGGAATTGCCAACTTCCACCTTCCAGAACCAAAGGGGATTACAAACTAATTTTAAGAACTATCATCTGGAAGAACCAACTTTGGACTAAACTAAGAGGACTCTTCAACCAAGGAACACTGAAGAAGCCACACCGAGACTGGTAGGAAAAGCAGAAACACAGAGAGGGCTGCCCGGCTCCCCAAAGGAAACGGCAGCTGGGAGAGACTCATGTGGCAGGAAGTGAGTTTAGCAGAGAGGGGAGGGTCCTGAATTCTAGGAATAAAGCCCTAGCCTACAGCCCCAGAGCCTAGAAGAGGCGTATGGTCAGTATTTAGCTGGAAAAAAGTCAGGATACTGTTTGTGAGAGAAAGACTGATTTCTCAGACCCAGTATTCTTCTTAAAGGGACAGCATAGAACACCTCTCACAAAACCACTCACCCAGGGCTCTGGAGGATAGGAAGAGAGGAGAGGACCGGAGTAGCAGGAAGAGAGTATAATCTAGGAGGCACAGGGAGAAACATTTTGGGAGACAGCCATCATAACCCCTGGGATGAGTCATTCCCCAAATCTGAAGTAAATATTTCCCCTGGAAACAGCAATACCAGCAAAGGGAAGCAGGACACCAGCCAAACAAGCTCTCCTGCAGCACTCAGAGCAGTGTCACGTAGAAGGAGGGAGCTTTCAGGACTACAGTAGTGAGTGTTAGGGTCTGAGCTGCAGCACCCCCACCCACATGGCTGAGGGCTCACCAGAGGGCAGGCAGTGGGATGCGGAAGTGTGGTTCTGTCGGCAAGGGTGGAAGCCGGCTGGCCGCCACTGAGCCCAGGTGTGAGCTCAGTGTTGCCCGGCTGGGGAGGAGGGGGTGTGCAAAAGTGGTCAAGCCCAGCTGCGGGCAGCCTGCAATCCAGCCTGCAGAAGAAGGGCAGGAACCCAAAAAGGGGTGGAGACCAGCCCTCGAGCAAGGGTGCAGATCCGAGGTTTGTGCCTGACTTGGGAGCCGGCTCCTCCTGCAGGGGTGGAGCCAAAAACACAGAACAGGCAGAGTCCCATTACTGAGTGTGGGAACGTAGTCCCACCTGGCCTATGGAGCCAAGGCTAGCAGCCATCCCACGAAAAGGTGGAGAACCCGAGCTGAGCAAAGGTGTTCGCCACTGCCTTCAGGGCTGAGCATAATGCCACCCACGGGGGCAGAACAAAGGCCAAGGCCACCAAGGCTTGTACACACATGATCACAGCCACTCCCGTGAAGGAGAGGTGGAAACCACAGCAACATCCCCAGTGGGCAGGCACCAGCAATGCCCATACCCAAATGCTCTAGACAGCAACAGCAAAAGACCATACCTAGGGAACAGAGGCCAACCCCAGTGGACTCCAGTGGCCAAACCCTTCCTTTACACAGAAAAAAATGAGAAGGCAGAGAAATGCAACACAAATGAATCAAGAGAAATCCCCAGAAAAGGACCTGAATGAATCAGATATAACTAAATCACCAGATGTGAAGTTTAAAATCATGATTGTTACAGTGCTCAAAGATATTAGAGCAACAATAGATGGTCATTTTGAACACCTAAATAAAGAGATAGAAAATATAAAAAAGGACATTGAAATAATAAAAAAGAATCAGTAAGAAATGACAAATACAATATCAGAAATGAAGAACACAATGGAAGGAATTAAAAACAGGATGGATGAAGCTGAGGATTGAATCAGTGAGTTAGAGGACAAGATAAATAAAGGCACGGAAGCAGAGCAGAAAAAAGAAAAGAGACTCAAAAAGTCTGAGGAAACTCTAAGAGAGCCCTGTGACAACATGAAGAGAAATAACATCCGCATCATAGGGGTTCCTGAAGAAGAGAAAGAACAAGGGATAGAGACTTTGTTCAATCATATCATAGCTGAAAACTTCCCTCAATTAAGGCAGGAAAACATCTCACATGTTCAGGAAGCACAGAGAACTCCATTAAAGAGAAACCCAAAGAAATCAACACCAAGACACATAATAAATAAAATACCAAAGCTAAGTGATAAAGAAAAAATATTAAAAGCTGCTAGAGAAAAAAAGACTATCACCTACAAAGGAGCCCCCATAAGGATGACTTTCAACTTCTCAACAGAAACACTTGAGGCCAGAAGGAAATGGCAAGAAATATTCAAAGTAATGCAGAACAAGAGACTACAACCAAGACTACTTTATCCAGCAAGGCTATAATTTAAAATTGAAGGAGAAATAAAAGGCTTTCCAGACCAAAAAAAACCTCAAGGAATTCACTACAACAAAACCAAGGCTTCAAGAAATGCTAAGGGGCCTGTTGTAAACTGATCAAAGGAGAAAAAGAATATAGCAAAACAGAAATACAGTTTTAAAGAATAAAATAAAAATTAAAAATTACATATCAATGATAACCTTAAATGTAAATGGATTAAATGATTTGATTAAAAGACATATGGTAGCTGCATGGAGAAGAAAACAGGACCCATACATATGCTGTCTACAAGAGACACACCTTAAAACAAAAGATGCACATAGACTAAAGAAAAAGGATGGGAAAAAAATATTTCACGCAAATGGAAATAAAAAAAAGCTGGGGTAGCAATACTTATATCAAACAAAATGGACTTTAAAACAAAGACTATAGTTAGAGATAAAGAAGGTCGCTACATAATAATAAAGGGAGAAATCCAAAAGGAAGATATAACCGTTATAAATATCTACGCACATAATATAGGAGCTCCTAAATACATAAAGCAGACTTTGATGGATTTAAAAGGCAAGATCAACAGCAATACTATAATAGTAGGGGATTTCAATACCTCACTAACATCACTAGATAGATCCTCAAGAAAGAAAATTAACAAAGAAACAGCAGACTTAAAGGACACACTAGATCAACTCGATTTAATAGATATCTACAGAACCTTTCACCCTAAAGCAGCAGAATATACATTCTTTTCAAGTGCTCATGGTACATTCTCTAGAATAGACCACATGTTAGGGCACAAAGGCGGTCTCAACAAATTTAAGAAGATTGAAATCATATCAAGCACTTTCTCTGATCACAGTGGCATAAAACTAGAAATCAACCACAACAAAAAAACTGAAAAATACTCAATCACTTGGCAACTAAATAGCATGGTATTAAATAACAAATGGGTAAAAAATGAGATCAAAGAAGAAATTTTAAAAATTCCTAGAAACAAACGATAATGAGCATACATCAACTCAAAATTTATGAGACACAGCAAAGGCAGTCCTGAGAAGGAAGTTTATAACATTACAGGCATACCTCAGAAAGCTAGAAAAAGGTCAAATAAACAACATGACCCTACATCTAAAAGAACTAGAAAAAGAACAGCAAGTAAAGCTCAGAGCTAGTAAAAGGAAGAAAATAAGAAAGATCAGAGCAGAATTAAGTGACATAGAGGCTAAAGAAACAATACAGAGGATCAATGAAACCAGGCGCTGGTTCTTTGAAAAGGTAAACAAGATCGATGAACCTTTAACTTGACTCACGAAGAAAAAAAAGAGAGGACTCAAATAAATAAAATTAGAAATGAGAGTGGAGAAATAACAACCAACACAACAGAAATACAAAATATTGTAAGAAAATACTATGAATAACTGTATGCCAAAAAACTTGACAACCTAGATGAAATGGACAAATTCCTTGAAACATATAATCTTCCAAAAATTAATCTGGAAGAATCAGAAAACCTAAACAGACCAATTATAACAAATGAGATTGAAACAGTTATCAAAAAACTCTGAACATACAAGACCTGAAATGGCAGCGGAGTAGGCAGATGCACAGACTCCCAGCTCACAGCACTGAACTGAATTATAAACTAATTTGTAAACAATCAGCATGAAAAACCAAATCTGGACTACAAGAACAGCTTTCAAAAATCAAGGAGCAAAGAAGAAGCCACAACAAACCTGGTAGAGAGTGCCTGAATCTCTCCTGCTTACAGGAACAGGGGGGAGGGGGGAGGCTGGGCTCTCAATTCCAAGGAAAAGAGCGGTAAATACTGCTCACAGCCACTTACCTGGCAACCAGGGAACGAGGTGTGTTGAAAAGGCCCGCTTGTCTTCCAAAAAGAGGAGAAAGAGAGAGACAGATGGTGAAGGGGAGAGGAATATAGGTGATGACATAAAAAGCTGACTCATTCAGTACTGGAGGCGGCCATAACTGGGGCAGGGGCTGATCCTTCCACAAAGCAAAATACAAAAGTACTTCCAGGTCACAGAGATACAGACATCTCTCCAGCTCCAATCAGCACAATAAGACACAGCTGAAAACAAGAAGTGGGGAGAAGGGGAAGTAACTCACATCTCTTTGGAGATCTGAGATACACCTCCCCCTACTGAAGCTGAGAAAGCAACCTGCCCCCAGAGAGATTAACTGGCAGAAGAGGACTTCAGAGCCTCAGGTCACACCCACCGCATTCCTGGATACAGTTTCAAATAAGCCCCCTGTTGAGATCAGCAAACAAGACAATCACCTGTTAAGAAAACAAACAAATCAAGACTTCAAAGCAGCCCAAATCCTAGTGGATTACAAATAATAGCTGATGCCAACCCAAGAAGACTTAGAAACAACACAAGTAAAAACTAGAGGCAGACAACACCAAGCCTAGACTCAACCAGCTCTACAAAGAAAACACCCTGGGTAGGCACAATGAGAAGACAAAGAAGTGCAATCCAAATGAAACCACAAGAGAGACCTTCAGGAGATGAACTAAGTGATATGGAAATAATCAAACTTCCGGATGCGGAGTTTAAAATAATGATTGTAAGGATGTTAGAGATCTTAGAACAACAATGGCTGGTCATCACGAACACCTAAATAAAGAAATAGCAAGTATAAAAAAGGATATTAAAATATTAAAAAAGAATCAGTCGGAGATGACAAATACAATATCAGAAATGAAGACTACAATGGAAGGAATTAAAAACAGGATGGATACAGCTGAGGATCGAATCAGCGAGTTGGTGGACAACTGGAATGAAGGCATGAAAGCAGAGAACAAAAAAGAAAAGAGACTTAAAAAATCTGAGGAAACTCTTAGAGAGCTCTGTGACAACACAAAGAGAAATAATATCCGCATCATAGGGGTTCCTGAAGAAGAAGAGAAAGAGCAAGAGATAGAGACTTTGTTCAATCATATCATAGCTGAAAACTTCCCTAAGTTAATGCAGGAGAAACTCTCACAAATTCAAGAAGCACAGAAAACTCAACTAAAAAGAAACCCAAAGAAACCAACACCAAGACACATCATAATTAAAATACCAAAGCTAAGTGATAAAGAGAAAATATTAAAAGCTGTGAGAGAAAAAAGGCTATCTCCTACAAAGGAGCCCCCATAAGGATGACATCAGACTTCTCAACAGAAACACTTGAAGCCAGAAGGGAATGGCAAGAAATATTCAAAGTAATGCAGAACAAGAACCTACAACCAAGACTACTTTATCCAGCAAGGCTATCATTTAAAATTGAAGGAGAAATAAAAAGTTTCCCAGACAAAAAAAACTCAAGAAATTTATTACAACCAAACCAATGCTGCAGGAAATGTTAAGGGGCATGGTGTAAACAGATCAAATTGGGAAAATAATATAACAAAAGAGGAATACAGCTTTAAAGAATAAAATGGCAATAAACAACTACATGTCAATAATAACCCTAAATGTAAATGGAATAAAGGATCCAATCAAAAGACATAGGGTAGCTGCATGGATAAGAAAACAGGGCCCATACATAAGCTGTCTACAAGAGACATACCTTAAAACAAAAGATGCACATAGGTTGAAGGTAAAAGGATGGATAAAAACATTTCATGCAAATGGCAATGAAAAAAAAGCTGGGGTACCAATACTTATATCAGACCAAATGGACTTTAAAACAAAGACTATAGTAAGAGATAAAGAAGGCCACTACATAATGATAAATGGAGCAATCCAACAGGAAGATATAAATATTATAAATATCTACGCACCTAATATTGGAGCACCTAAATACATAAAACAGACTTTGATGGATATAAAGAGTGAGATCAACAGCAATACTATAATAGTAGGGGATTTCAATACCTCACTAACATCACTAGATAGATCCTCAAGAAAGAAAATTAACAAAGAAACAGCAGACTTAAAGGACACACTAGATCAACTCGATTTAATAGATATCTACAGAACCTTTCACCCTAAAGCAGCAGAATATACATTCTTTTCAAGTGCTCATGGTACATTCTCTAGAATAGACCACATGTTAGGGCACAAAGGCGGTCTCAACAAATTTAAGAAGATTGAAATCATATCAAGCACTTTCTCTGATCACAGTGGCATAAAACTAGAAATCAACCACAACAAAAAAACTGAAAAATACTCAATCACTTGGCAACTAAATAGCATGGTATTAAATAACAAATGGGTAAAAAATGAGATCAAAGAAGAAATTTTAAAAATTCCTAGAAACAAACGATAATGAGCATACATCAACTCAAAATTTATGGGACACAGCAAAAGCAGTACTGAGAGGGAAGTTCATAGCACTACAGGCACACATTAAGAAGCTAGAAAAAGCTCAAATAAACAACTTAACCCTGCATCTAAAAGAACTAGAAAAAGAACAGCAAGTAAAGCCTAAATGTAGTAGAAGGAAGGAAATAATAAAGATCAGAGCAGAAATAAATGACATAGAGGCTAAAGAAACATTACAGAGGATCAATGAAACTAGAAGCTGGTTTTTTGAAAAGGTAAACAAGATTGATGAACCTTTAACTAGACTCACTAAGAAAAAAAGAGAGAGGACTCAAATAAATAAAATTAGAAATGAGAGTGGAGAAATAACAACTGAAACAACAGAAATACAAAGGATTGTAAGAAAGTACTATGAAGAACTATATGCCAAAAACCTAGACAACCTAGATGAAATGGACAAATTCCTTGAAACATACAATCTTCCAAAAATCAATCTGGAAGAATCAGAAAACCTAAACAGACTGATTACATCAAATGAGATCGAAACAGTTATCAAAAAACTTCCAACAAAGAAAAGTCCTGGGCCAAATGGCTTCACAAGTGAATTCTATCAAATATTCAAAGAAGAACTAACTCCTATCCTTCTCAAGCTATTTCAAAAAATTCAAGAGGAAGGAAGACTTCCAAGCTCCTTTTATGAGGCAAGCATATTTCTGATTCCAAAACCAGGCAAAGACAACACAAAGAAAGAAAATTATAGGCCAATATCCCTGATGAATATAGATGCTAAAATCCTCAACAAAATATTAGCAAACCGGATCCAACAATATATGGAAAAAATCATACACCATGATCAAGTGGGATTTATTCTGGGGAGGCAAGGCTGGTACAATATTCGCAAATCTATCAATGTTATTCATCACATAAATGAAAGGAAGGAGAAAAACCACATGATAATTTCAATAGGTGCAGAAAAAGCATTTGATAAAATATAGCACCCATTCATGATCAAAACTCTCAGCAAAGTGGGAATACAGGGAACATACCTCAACATGATAAAAGCCATCTATGACAAACCCACAGCCAACATCATACTCAATGGGCAAAAATTAAAAGCAATCCTTTTAAGATCAGAAACAAGGCAGGGGTGCCCCCTTTCACCACTCTTATTCAACATAGTCCTGGAAGTCCTAGCCACAGCAATCAGACAAGAAGAAGAAATAAAGGCATTCAAGTTGGAAAAGAAGAAGTAAAGCTATCATTATTTGCAGATGATATGATATTGTACGTAAAAAATCTTAAAGTCGCAGTCAAAAAACTACTGGACTTGATAAATGAATTCAGCAAAGTGGCAGGATATAAAATTAATATTCAGAAATCAGAGGCATTTTTATATACCAACAATGAACAATCAGAAAGAGAAATTAAGGTAACAATCCCCTTCACTATTACAACCAAATAAATAAAGTACTTAGGAGTACATTTAACCAAGGAGACTAAAGACTTGTACTCGGAAAATTATAAAACATTGATAGAAAAAATCAAGGAAAATACAAACAAGTGAAAGCATATACCATGCTCATGGTTAGGAAGAATAAACATCATTAAAATGTCTATATTACCCAAAGTAATTTATAAATTCAATGCAATACCAATTAAAATACCAGTAACATAGGCCCTGGTAGAGCGTCGGCCTGGCGTGCGGAAGTACTGGGTTTGATTCCCGGCCAGGGCACACAGGAGAGGCGCCCATCTGCTTCTCCACCCCTCCCCCTCTCCTTCTTCTCTGTCTCTCTCTTACCCTCCTGCAGCCGAGGCTCCATTGGAGCAAAAGATGGCCCGGGTGCTGGAGATGGCTCCTTGGCCTCTGCCCCAGGCACTAGAGTGCCTTGGTCGCGACAGAGTGACGCCCTGGATGGGCAGAGCATCGCCCCCTGGTGGGCATGCCAGGTGGATCCCGGTTGGGCGCATGTGGGAGTCTGTTTGACTGCCTCTTCGTTTCCAGCTTCAGAAAAATGCAAAAAAAAAAAAAAAAAAAAAGTACCAGTAACATACTTTAAAGATATAGATCATATATTCCAAAAATTTATATGGAACCAAAAGAGAACACAAATAGCCTCAGCAATCTTAAAAAAGAAGAATAAAGGGAGAGGTATCACACTTTCTGATACCAAGCTATACTACAAGGCCATTGTACTCAAAACAGCCTGGTACTGGCATAGGAACAGGCACATAGATCAATGGAACAGAACAGAGAACCCAGAAATAAACCCACAGCTCTATGGACAACTGATATTTGACAAAGGAGGTAAGGAAATACAATGGAGTAAAGACAGCCTCTTCAACAAATGGTGTTGGGTAAATTGGACAGCAACCTGCAAAAATATAGAACTAGATCACCAACTTGAACCATTCACAAAAATAAACTCAAAATGGGTAAAAGACGTAAATGTAAGGCGAGAAACCATAAGCATCTTATAAGAAAACATAGGCAGTAAGCTCTCCGACATCTCTTGCAGCGATATATTTGCTGATTTATCTCCACAGGCAAGGGAAATAAAAGACAGGATAAACAAATGGGACTATATCAAACTAAAAAGCTTTTGCACAGCCAAAGACAATAAGAACAGAATAAAAAGACAAACTACACAATGGGAGAACATATTTGACAGTATGTCTGATAGGGGTTAATAACCAAAATTTATAAAGAACTTGTAAAACTCAACACCAGAAAGACAAACAATCCAATCAAAAAATGGGCAAAAGAAATAAATAGACACTTCTCCAAAGAGGACATACAGATGGCCAATAGACATATGAAAAAATGCTCAACATTATTAATCATTAGAGAAATGCAAATTGAAACCACAATGAGATATCACCTCACACCGGTTAGAATGGTGCTCATCAACAAAACAACACAGAATAAGTGCTGGTGAGGATGTGGAGAAAAGGGAACCCTCCTGCATTGCTGGTGGGAATGCAGACTGGTGCAGCCTCTGTGGAAAACAGTATGGAGATTCTTCAAAAATTTGAAAATCGAACTGCTTTGTGACCCAGCTATCCCACTTTTAGGAATATACCCCAAGGACACCATAGAATGGTTCCAGAAGGAGAAATGCACCCCCATGTATATAGCAGCACTGTTCACAATAGCGAAGATCTGGAAACAGCCCAAATGTCCATCAGAGGATGAGTGGATTAAAAAACTTTGGTACATATATACTATGGAATACTACTCAGCCATAAGAAATGATGACATCAGATCATTTACAATAACATGGATGGACCTTGATAACACTTTTTGGAGTGAAATAAGGAAGTCAGAAAAAAACTAAGAACTATATGAACCAATGCATAGATGGGACATAAAAATGAGACTCAGAGACATGGACAAGAATGTGATGGTAACAGGGAGTGGAGTGGAGGGGTAGGGAAGGGGCGAGGAAGGAGAGGGAGGGAATGGGGGGAGGGGAGGGGCATAAAGAAAACCAGATAGAAGGTGACGAAGGACGATTTGACTTTGAGTGAGGGGTATGCAGCATAATTAAAGGTCAAAATAATCTAGAGATGTTTTCTCAGAACATATGTACCCTGATTTATCAATGTCACTGCATTAAAATTAATAAAAATAAGAGAAAAAAAAAAACTCCGAACAAAGAAAAGTCCTGGGCCTGACGGCCTCACAAGTGAATTCTACCAAATATTCAAAGAAGAACTGACTCCTATCGCTCTGAAGCTATTTCAAAAAATTCAAAAGGAAGATTTCCAAGATCTTTTTATTAGGCAAGCATAATTCTGATTCCAAAACAAGGCAAAGACAACACAAAGAAATAAAACTATAGGCCAATATCCCTAACGAATTACATGCTAAAATCCTCAACAAAATATTAGCAAACCGGATCCAGCAATATATGAAAAAAATCATTCACCATGATCAAGTGAGATTTATTCTTGGGAGGCAAGGCTGGTACAATATTCGCAAATCAATCAATGTTATTCATCACATAGACAAAAGGAAGGAGAAAAACCACATGATAATTTCAATAGGTGCAGAAAAAGCATTTGATAAAATCCAGCACCCATTCATGATCAAAACTCTCAGCAAAGTGGGAATACAGGGAACATACCTCAACATGATAAAGGCTATCTATGAAAAAACCACAGCCAACATCGTACTCAATGGGCAAAAATTAAAAGCAATCCCCTTAAGATCAGGAACAAGGCAGGGTGCCCCCTTTCACCACTCTTATTCAACATAGTTCTGGAAGTCCTAGCCACAGCAATCAGACAAGAGAAAGAAATAAAACGCATTCCAATTGGAAAAGAAGAAGTAAAGCTATCATTATTTGCAGATGACATGATATTGTATATAGAAAACCCTAAAGTCACAGTCAAAAAACTACTGGACCTGATAAATGAATTCAGCAAGGTGGCAGGATATAAAATTAATACTCAGAAATTGGAGGCATTTTTATATACTAGCAATGAACTGTCAGAAAATAAATTAAGGAATCAATCCCCTTTACCATTGCAACCAAATAAATAAAGTACCTAAGAATAAATTTAACCAGGGAGAGTAAAGACTTGTACTTGGAAAATTATAAAACATTGATAAAAAGAAATCAGGGAAGATACAAACAAGTGGAAGCATATACCATGCTCATGGTTAGGAAGAATAAACATCATGTAAATGTCTATATTATTCAAAGCAATTTATAAATTCAATGCAATACCTATTAAAATACCAATGACTTACTTCAAAGATATAGAACACATATTCCAAAAATTTATATGGAACAAAAAGAGAACACTGATAGCCTCAGCAATTTTGAAAAGGAAGAATAAACTGGAGGTATCACACTTCCAGTTATCAAGTTATATTACAAGGCCATTGTACTCAAAACAGCCTGGTACTGGCATAAGAACAGGCATATAGATCAATGGAACAGAACTGAGAATCCAGAAGTAAACCCACATTTTTATGGACAACTGATATTTGACAAAGGAGGTAAGAGCATACATTGGAGTAAAGACAGCCTCTTCAACAAATGGTGTTGAGAAAATTGAACAACTACCTGCAAAAAATGAAACTAGAACACCAACTTACACCATTCACAAAAATAAACTCAAAATGGATAAAAGACTTAAATGTAAGCTGTGAAACCATAAGCATCTTAGAAGAAAACATAGGCACTAAGCTCTCTGACATCTCTCGCAGTAATATATTTGCTGATTTGTCTCCACAGGCAAGTGAAATAAAAGACAGGATAAACAAATGGGACTTTATCAAACTAAAAAGCTTATGCACAGCTAAAAACAAACTACACAATGGGGAGAATATATTTGACAATGCATCTGATAAGGGGTTAATAACCAAAATTTGTAAAGAACTTGTAAAACTCAACACCAGGAAGACAAACAATCCAATCCAAAAATGGGCAAAAGTAATAAATAGACACTTCTCCAAAGAGGACATACAGATGGCCAATAGGCATATGAAAAAATGCCCAACATCACTAATCATTAGAGAAATGCAAATTAAAACCACAATGAGATATCACCTCACACCAGCCAATTTGCATGGCACTCATCAACAAAACAACACAGAATAAGTGCTGGCTAGGATGTGGAGAAAAGGGAACCCTCCAGCACTGCTGATGGGAATGCAGATTGGTGCAGCCACTGTGGAAAACAGTATGAGATTGCTCAAGAAATTAAAAATCAAACTGCCTTTTGACCCAGTTATACTACTTTTAGGAATATACCCCTAGAACATCATAGCACTGTTTTAAAAGAAGAAACGCACCCCCATGTTTATGGCAGCATTCTTCACAATAGCAAAGATCTGGAAACAGCCCAAGTGTCTGTCAGTGGACGAGTTGATTAAAAAGCTTTGGTACATATATACTATGGAATACTACTCAGCCATAAGAAATGATGACATCATTTACAACAACATGGATGGACCTTGATAATACTATACTGAGCGAAATAAGTAAATCAGAAAAAAAAAAGAACTATAAGATTCCATACATAGGTGGGACATAAAAATGAGACTCAGAGACATGGACAAGAGTGTGGGGGTTACAGAGTAGAGGGGAGGAGAGGGGGATTTGGGGGAGGGGAGGGACACAAAGAAAACCAGTTAGAAGGTAACAGAAGACAATTGGACTTTGGGTGATGAGAATACAGCATATCAAATGTCAAAATAACCTAGAGATGTTTTCTCTGAACGTATGTACCCTGATTTATCAATGTCACCACATTAAAATTAATAAAAAAAAATTATCTCATGGCTAATTCAGGCAGTTAGAAGAATAGTATAAAGATGCTAATTCTGCTTCTCAGGCCACATCCTACAAAAGGGGCCCCAAGAAAATTGGTGATTTGGCTTCTCTGATTTTGCCAATTGGATTTAAAAAAATAGGTCAGGAACGCCCTTGAAATGAAACTAACAATACATGGGTATAAATTTAAAGAACTTTTAGATACTGGAGCTGATGTATCTGTTATTGCTAAGCTACATTGACCTCCTTCCTGGCCCACTCATGCAGCAGCCACAGAATTACAAGGTATAGGGCAGAGTAAATCCCCTAAACAAAGTTCTAGTTTTTTACATTGGGAAGATTAAGAAGGTTATTCTGGATTTTTTAAGCCCTATGTGCTCCCTGGATGGCCAGTTAATTTGTGGGGTAGAGATGTTTTGAAAAATATGGGAGCATTGCTTGTCAGTACTAATGGTTTAGTCAGTACTCAGATGCTTGATTGGGGATTCTTGCCCACTAATAGACTAGGGAAAGAAGAGCGAGGAATTCTCACCCCCATAGAAGTGGCACCCAATACCAGAAGGTGTGGATTAGGATATCAAAATTTAGGATAAGGGCCTTAGTAGCTCCTGCTACCCTAATAATGCATTGTGCAGACCCAATTACTTGGAAATCAAATAATCCTGTATGGGTAGACCAATGGCCCCTTTCTCAGGAGAAACTTAGGGCAGCTGCACAATTGGTACAAGAGCAGCTACAGCTTGGGCACATTGAACCATCTAATAGCCCATGGAATACACTTCCACGTTTTGATCTTGTTTCCTCCTGGATTATCAAGGGGCATAGGCAACCCTTACAGCTTATAGGTTTTGAGCCTCAAAATTATTGTTGTTCCTTTTTTCAAAGGATCAACAACAATGGCTCTGGGAAACTTCCACTAAATAGCAAATTGCTTTTGCAGATCAATGGACAACGTTATACTGAAACTGTCAACTTAAAATCAGCTCAAAGACTAGAATTAAATGCCATTGTCATAGCTTTTCAGCATTTGCCATATTCCTTCTTTAATCTATATACAGACAGCAAATATTTACTTATGGTTGTTTCCACTATAAAGACTGCTGTCTTAGGGACAAATGCTGATGAACTATTTCAGCAGTTCCTCCTTCTTCAAAGACTTGTATGTCAACATAGAGCTCCATGTTTTATAGGACACACTCAACCTCACTCCATGCTCTCTGGAGCATTAGCACAAGGAAATGCCCTTGTTGATCAAGCTACCCAAAAGAAAATTATTTGGAGCAACCATGACAGATCAACAATTCAGCCTCACACTATTCATCAGCAGAACATTGCAGCCCTGTGTAAACAGTTTCAACTTTCTCAGGAAGCAGCACCGCAGATTATTAAATACTGTCCAAGGGGTCCTATATTACAATCTGTCCCTTCATTTGGAGTTAACCCTCAAGGACTCCTACAAGGACAACTTTGGCAAATGGATCTTACTCATATACCTTCATTTGCCAAACAGTCCTATGTCCACGTTACAGTGGATACCTATTCTGGATTTATAGTAACCTCTGTCAGAACAGGAGAGGCTGCTAAGCATGTTATAGCTCATTGTCTGTATGCATTTTTCTATTATTGGATTTTCTAAACTGGTTAAAACTGACAGTGCTCCTGCATATGTAGCAAAAACACTTACTGTATTTTGTCAAACCTTTCGAATTTGGGGTATTTCTTACAATCTTTAAAGTCAAGGTACTATTCAAGTGTACCCAGGAAATATTTTAAGGTCAATTTAAAAAAAAATTATAAGGGGGAGTCATATCCTGGAACTCCTATGGGTCTACCATATCATGCTCTTTACTTAAAATTTTTTAAATTTCTTTTGAATGCGGATGAACAGGAGATGCCAAATCTTTTTCTCCTGCAAACTTCTACCTTCTTTTATTTGATCCAGCTAATAACACTGTTTTGTCTTTTTCCAAATAGCTCCAGATATACAAAAAAGGTTTATATATGTGGATGGGGATCCTCAAACCTCTCAGCGAGATCTTCTGAGCATGGCTTTTAAGGTACCTAGAGGCAGAAAAAGTCTAACAGAGATCAGGTGAACTACCAGCTTTTAGGATATGCCCTTAAAGGCTCCAATGCCCCAAAGGGGTCTCATAGGATGCCATCTGGGTCCTACTTCAATAGTGAAAAGGAAGGTCATTGAGCTAAAACCTGCCAGGCTTACATGCCTTTGCTGTGAGGAAGAAGGGACACTGGAATGGAGGCTTCCCCCTCACTCTTCTAAGGGAGGGTTCAGTCTCTTCTAGCCCTTCTCCAGCCACCTATGACCTAACCTTGCCCAGAATGCTGGGGTTAGCCACTGAAGGCTGAAGGTGCCCAGGGCCATTGGCCCCATCTATGACACTGTGGATGAACCTAGGGTATTTCTTCCAAGAAGCAGGTAAACTGATCTCATTTGCACAAGGGCCACTTAACTATGTTTTGCCTGAATAGTCAGGTTTTTTATTCTTCCCTCGAAGATCTCTGTTGTGGATGTTGATAGTCCTATTTCTGCTGCTTTGTTTAATATAGTGTTTCCTTTATTCCTTCTACCTCAATGCCCCACTCATATTTCAGGCTGGGACCTACTCCTAATTTAGAGCTCTCTTTCCCCCTTTTGCCAACTTCTATTATGAATTTACCTTTGCCACCCAGCTCAGTGCATCCCAAGTTTCTCTTTACCATGCCACAGTCGCAGAGCTCCAGGGAAAAGCAACCTGGTCTCATCTCTCCAGGCAGAGGACACAGAAGCTCCATCTCCACACATGCTGCAGATGGCTTTTACAGTCTACCTGAATCATTACCAGCTAGAAGCTGCAGTCATTGGGACTTGAACCTGAGCTTCAATGTATAGAATTGTGACAACAATTCCAGTACCATGTGGACTTTTCCTGGATGTGGACTTTTCCTGAACTCCTGCTCCTTGTGACAGCTCCTAACAGACTGAACTGGGGTTGGGTTGCATTTGCAGGGATTTGGAATGGTGTTGGTGCCAACTTGGACTTGGTGAACATGTTAAGGACACTACTCTTTTATGGATTCTTGCTGTATTGGCCAAGAGTTTGCTTAAAGGCTTTAATCACTGTAAAAAAAATAGAAGACTGAATAAAGAAGATGTGGCACATATACACTATGCTATACTACTCAGCCATAAGAAATGATGACATCGGATCATTTATAACAAAATGGTGGGATCTTGATAACATTATATGGAGTGAAATAAGTAAATCAGAAGAAACCAAGAACTGCATGATTCTATACATTGTTGGGATATAAAAATGAGACTAAGAGACATGGAAAACAGTGTGGTGCTTATAGGGGGGAAGGAGGGAGAGGGAAAGGGGGAGGGGCAAAAAGAAAACTAGATAAAAGGTGATGGAGGACAATCTGACTTTAGGTGATGGGTATGCAACATAATTGAATGACAAGATAACCTGGACATGTTTTCTTTGAATATATGTACCCTGATTTATTGATGTCACCCCATTAAAATTAATAAAAATTTATTTATAAAAATAAAAATATAAAGGCTCATGCACAAAGGGAAATTTTGGTGTCTCTAATTTTGTTCTTAGCGTTATACATCTAAGCACAGGGTGAAATTAGTAATGTTAAAGTCCTCTCAAAGACAGAATAAAAAAAGAGAATGACAATGTAGAGAATTCTACCCTAAGCTAGTCTTTGACTATACTTCTAACCAAGGGCATTTTCTGATGGTCTTGTTATGGAGTCCTTTTGTTCCCCAAGAAGTCAATTTCAGACATGTGGGAATGGTTTCTCATATTCTTAATTGCTTGCTCTGAAGTTTTTTCTTAGGGTTTATAGCAAACCATTCTGAATTAGTTTGCATATTTAATCTACAAATATGCCAAACATGTGATATCAAAATAAAATGAAGAGCCTAGGCTTTGGAGACACACAGACCCAGGGATGAATTCTAGAGGAGCAGTTTTGAATTATATAACTAGACAAGAGACTGCTTCTACCTGAGCTTAGGTCTCTTACCTTTTAATGTTGTTTTTTTTTTCCTATGAGAGAGCAGAAAAGCACATAATGTTTCTAAAATGTGAAAGGTTCATAATAAATGGCAATGTTTATAACAAAATTGGTTTCTATTATATAAAGTAAGAATCAAAAAAATTTAATCCACAAAATGTATATTTATAGCTTTAAGGTGTTTACATAACAACTTGTCATATCAGACATAATAAAGAAATCAGGGTTAACCATTTTAATGTAAGAGTTTAATAATGAAGATATAAGCCTCTAAGGTATTCATTCAACTGTGCAGAGCAGTTGATTTACCATCTTCTGAAGTACCTACCCTTGAAAAGGTTTATGTAATTACATAGGTCAGACTTTGCCAGGGCCATGAATTTACTACAAGAGATAGTGACACTCCTGTACGAGAGTGGATCCAGATATTAAATGGTGTTAGAAGAATTATGTCTAAAACTCTAATGTATTCACTTTTACCATTTTTTGCTTGTTTTATAATTCTTTTTCTCTTTAATTCTTCTAATTTGACTTACTGATTGATTTACTTTCCTGGCTTTCAACCATTTTACTTTCATTAATTAGTGTTCCTTCCTGGCCCAGTAGTACTTTGACAATATTATAATGGATCGGCTGAGTGATAGCTAAATACTCTCTTTTTTAGCCTCAAAACACACACACACACAAACACACACACATACACACACATGTACACTTTTTAGTGCACTCATAGATAATATTGACAAAGCTTGGCCTGGTCTCTAAGTTATTCAGGGACAAAGCTACTCTGGTGATTAATACATTTTCTGCTTTCTCTCTGTCTTTCTAAATACAGCTTATTGTTATAGTCTCACTTCACTATTTTCTGGCATCACATTTAAACTGCTTTAAAAAGAATATTTAAAACATTAAATCATTGCATTATTAATTTGTTACTTTACCTCTCTATGTATTCATAGTGTTAAAGAATCTAAATTACATAAGCTACTGTTAATTGAAATACAATTTATTGTCATGACTTTTTTGGATCAAAATACTAAAATTTTTTCTAATAGCTTTAAACCTTATATGATGAATTATTTTATGATCAATTTTAATCACAGAATAGAAACTCACCATATTCACTTTGTGACCTACAATTCTATTGTTGAAACAGTTTCTAAGGTTGTCCCAAAGTAATCCATTCATTTCACAACATGATGTTCTTACTTGTGAAAAGAATGTGTTGGCAGAAGATATGCAATGGTCTACAATTTTTAACTGACTCTTTGATTTCACTTTTGAAAATAATTTACTTTTGGCTGCGAGCTATTTTGTGTGACTAAGTTTCTGATTGTTCACTTAACATGCACTTTTAGCCAATTTAGCCCTGAGCTCTTTTCAATAATTCTTAATTCCTTAAATGTACAAATCCCTTGGCTACATTTAAAGGGATAATTTGTGACTGTGACGATGTTAAAATCACACATTTGCTAAACACAGAACAACTTTCAAACTTCCCACTTTTTTTTTTTTGCCCCTCACTATTTATTGAAAATTATCATTTAAAAAATTGGAACAATATCTGCTTATTTCACCTTATCATTATGATATTTGTTAAGGTATCATTTTTTTCTTCTTGTGTTGCACAGCAAGAGACACAACCAATGTTCAATAGTGACTGTTACATAAATAGAGTCATGTGCTTACAAGCAACAATTTAGGAATGAATGGTTGATAAAGCAGAATGAATAATTTATTGTTTTTAACAATCAGCCATTTAAAAAATATCTTTGAAACTTTTGAGGTAAAATGATAACTGAGATTGCTGACACATTTTCCTTAGAGTGTTTCCTTAAGAACATAATAGATCCATTTTAAAAAAACTGATCTTTTGATTTTAAAATAAAAGTCCATGGACATTCTGACCCTGGGAACACTCCAGAACTAGCTTGAAGGTCTCTTAAAAGCTAAACATAAGACAATAACAAAGTACATGAGAATTTTTATTTTCTCTTCTACTTCTCTGTATAAATTTTTATGAAATTCTCTTTAGACTTTGTAGTTGTTCCTATGCTACTATATATGCACATAACCCTGATAATGCTTTTTCAATATAAGAATTATATTCTCTATTAATATGGAGTGATTATTTGTTATCAAAGACTTATTTTTCCCCCAAGAGAAAAACATTGCTTCAAGGAGCTAATAATTTAAGACTATCAATTTTTAAATTTGATGTAACATAATTTACCCTTCTAAAAATAAAAATGTAAATAATAAATTACAATCAAATATTGGAAATGCTTATAGCAAATAATACATGAATATAAATTTAATAAGGAGCTTAAATAATTACTTAGAAAAAAGCATTTAAAAATCACAATTAAAAATAGAAGGAAAAAATTATTTTTTCATTAAAGTACATAGAAAAATAGCCACTAAAAGCTGGTAACTTCTGTAGAAGCTAGGGAAATGCAAACTTAATTAAAAGTGAGATACTGGGCCTGAGTTGTGGTGGTGCAGTAAATAAAGCATCAACCTGGAGTGCTGAGGTCTCTGGTTTGAGGTGTATGGGCTTGCCTGGTCAAAGCACATACAACAAGCAAGCAACGAAACAACTAAAATAAAGCAACTATGAGTTGATACTTCTCACTCTCCTTATTTTTCTCCTCTCTTTATAAAATCTTATTAAAAAATAGTGAAGTACCACCCCCATTACCTGACTGAAAAAACACACAATAATAAAATGGGTGATGAGTTTATTGTTTCCAGAGATTCTGGACATAAAACATGGCATTTTCATTTATTACTAATAAAATATGCATATGTATATTTTAAAAAGTCTTTGGATTATATTATGGCCCTACTTATTAAAATAGTATCCACTCTGAGGATTAATGCCATAAAAATAAAACAGTAGACTGTAGTATTATCTGACAGAAAAAACAAAACTTTAAGAACTCTAATAAATGTTAATCATCAACAGGAGAAACATTCAATAAATTCTGTTATCACCAACCATGGGTCATTATATAATCATTAATAATAGTGAATTAGAGCTTTACTAGTTTACTTGAAGAAATTTCTAGAATACTGTTTGAGTCAAAAAGCTAGTGTGTGTTATATTATTATATATTATGACAATAAATAATAACAAATCTGATATTTTAACTCTGGACATGCAGAGTGTGTAGGATGTGGGAGGTCAAAGAATAGGAGAGTGAGACCCTGGCCAGTAGCTCAGTGGATGGAGGGTCCATCAGCTTCTCTTCCCCTCTCTTTCTGCCTTCTCTCCTATCCCCTTCCACAGCTAGTGGATCTATTGGTTCTGACATGACCCTGGGCACTGAAGATAGCTCTGTTGGAGTGCATCAACCTCAAGCACTAAAAATAGCTTGATACTCAAGCATCAGCCCCAGACAGCGTTGCTGGTTAGATCCCAGTTTGAGCTCACAAGGGAGTTTCCTTACTGTCTCCCTTCCTCTCACTGAAGAGAGAGAGAGA
Organism: Saccopteryx leptura; assembly: GCF_036850995.1. Taxonomy (NCBI): domain Eukaryota; kingdom Metazoa; phylum Chordata; class Mammalia; order Chiroptera; family Emballonuridae; genus Saccopteryx; species Saccopteryx leptura. The sequence goes on along the minus strand of NC_089505.1, from coordinate 236,222,169 downwards.
GAGAGAGAGAGAGAGAGAGAGAGAGAGAGAGAGAGAGAAAAGGTATGAGATGAAATAATTGATAATTAAAAATAAATAAAATTGTGTTTAAAATCAAAACATTATATACAATGTGATCTTATTTATGTAAAGTTATACATTTGGCTATGTTTTTATGCATAGACATAAGCATTAAATAATGCTTGCAAAAAATGACATCTATACTTATCTCTAAGTGCTGAAGTTACCAATTAATTTTTACTTTAACTTTTGTATTGCCTTGAACTTATATAATTAGTAACTTGGATCATTCATAAAATCAGAAAATATCAACTATTTGAATTTTTGAAATGTGTTGATTGATTTTTGAAAGGAAGAAAGAGAGAGACAGAAACATCAACCTGATGTTTCACCTATTTATGAATTTACTGGTTTATTGTTTATCTGCCCTGACCAGGGATTGAACCCACAACTTTGGCGTATAAGATCAATGTTCCAACCTGGTGGTTTTCAATCTTTTTACACTTAAAGACCAGTGAAAATAGGAGCCTTACTTCAGGGATTGATCGCTAAGATAGAAACCACCCTGAGCATAAGCGAATTTGACTAAGATCACTGGATCTGTAATCTTCATACAATATCAAGTGGTGACCTCTTTCGTGGACCAGCACAAAATTTCTGGGGGACCAGTCCATAGACCAGCTGTTAAAAAATACTGTAACCAACTAAGCTACCTGACCAGGGTCAGCTTTTTAATTTTATAAGAATATTGTTTCAAGACAACACTTCTTTTGGAATAACTGATAACTGTTTGATTTGTTGATAGATTCATATTTTAGTGTCATTTTATTGTTCATATATTTGATCTTCTTGTTTTTCTTCTTTAAGAAAACCTTTAAATTTACCCATAATGCTGGTTTGGTGGTGATGAATTTCTTTATTTTTTTTTCTCTAGGAAGCATTTTAATTCCCTTTGATTCTAAATGTTAACTTAGCTGGATAGAGTCATCTTGATTGCAGATCTTTGCTTTTCTTTTCTTTCTTTTTTTTTTTTTTTTTTTTTTCGTATTTTTCTGAAGTTGGAAACGGGGAGGCAGTCAGACAGACTCCCGCATGCGCCCGACTGGGATCCACCCAGCATGCCCACCAGGGGGTGATGCTCTGCCCATCTTGAGGCAATGCTCTGCAGCAACCAGAGCCATTCTAGCGCCTGAGGCAGAGGCCACAGAGTCATCCCCAGCGCCCGGGGCAAACTTTGCTCCAATGGAGCCTGGACTGCGGAAGGGGAAGAGAGAGACAGAGAAGAAGGAGAGGGGGAGGGGTGGAGAAGCAGATGTATGCTTCTCCTGTGTGCCCTGGCCTGGAATTCAACCCGGGACTCCTGCACGCCAGGCCGACGCTCTACCACTGAGCCAACCGGCCAGGGCCTGTTTTTTATAATTTTGAATATTTGTTGACATTTTCAACCTGTAAAGTTTCTGTTGAGAATCCAATTTCTTCTACTTTAGAAAATAAACGAGTATATTTTAATTCAAAACTAGCATTTGTGTTATCTAAATAGTTTTTTGCAGAAGAGCCAACTCCAGTTCCCAATGTCAATCAATTCTCTTTTCTAAGGTTTTAAGGAAGATGTTAATTGACACCTGACTCCACAGCATCCCTGGAAGCACAGATTCTGACTCATATTCTTTGACATTTTATCACAATGATTGATTTATTCATTGTTTTTTAGTCTTTTCCTGTAAACTGGCAAGTTCTTTTTCTTCTCTTCAACAACATATTACAAACTAAGCCCTTTCAAATTAGTTTATGAAATCAAATTTTATGGAACATGTTTACTAAAGGTCATATATCAAAATGTTCTAGCATTCCTTCCTTTACAAATTTAGATTTCTGTTGAGAAAAACTCGGTTAGAATAATTCCTGCATAAAACAGACCTGTGACATGTTGCTCAAAATTACAAATTTAAACTAAGCTCTGTTTACCTATATTTTAAATATTAAAATATCAAAAAGATAAAAAGCTAATTTCTAATCATGCCATGTATTCAGAGTTGTATGAAAACTTACCTTTATTTACCTCATCACCTGTGGTATCAAAATATATGTATTTTTTTTTCAAATAGATTCGAAAATGTACCTAATGATTTTATTCATTTAAAATGAAAAGAGAGTGGATCATCCCAAAAGTAGGTCATGTATAATGAACCTGTCACTGCAGTTTGAGTACATTGTTTGTTTGTTTTGGATTAATTTGTTCTAATTGTCCCAGAAATATGTACCTCTTAACCACCCAGAGGTGTCCAAGGTGAGGGAGATTGTCATTTGTTGGATGCCTCCATTTGTATTGTTTCTAGGTCCTGAAAGAAGACTCAGATGTGCCTTATTAAATGTTTCAGCCCCTTGGGTAAAAAGAAAGTAATATCTAAAGGTCAATGCTAGATTAAATATATACAATACATATTATATGAGAGAAAAAGGTCTTGAAAAGATTTTAGCACCTTCTGGTTAATTTATCATTGTCTCTCATTAATGCAGAGGATAACTTTTTAGAGGCAATGAATTCAATAAGCAGATAGTAGGTTAAGTCCTGTAATGAAAGTAGGTTTGCTTCCAGAAGCAAGCTGCCCTGGATAGGAAAATCAAGGACACTAGCAATTTTGGGAAAGACAGACTTGAGTCAGATAATTGGTCAGGAGGTCCTAGGCAGCCGGAATACAGTTGAACTGCAACCAAGAAGTAACACAGACCTAGTGGTGGAGGAAATGGTGGCTGTGACATAATTTTCCCTAGGGGCCATCAGAATAAAGCAAAGTGAGGTCAAGTAAGAACATCAGGAGAGGCAGTGGCATAAAAAAAATACATGTATTGATATCAGAAACCCTAAATTAGGCTACAAAATTTGTTATTTGTATCAGTCATAACACTTAGCTATTCCGAGCTTTACTTCCTGAAAGGAAAACTAGATAGTAAACTCTAACTCACAAGGTGACAACAAAGATTAAGTCAATCACATGGAAGTTCTCTGTAATAAATGCTAGTTCCTTATAACAAATTCAAATATTGATGGTAATTTTATTTGCCTTAATAATGTAAGGAACGGGCAATCATCATTTTTAACAGTATTTGTAATTAGCTTCCTCTTAAATAACCCAAGATAGATACATAAACTGATAGAGGGATGTAAGTGTATTCATTTTTTCTCTATTCAAATATAAATACTGTGAGTTTAAGAATAAATTTACATAAACCTTTTTTTTAAACCTCCTTTTTATTTCTAGTAGAAAGTCCAAAATCCTTCCCTAGAATTCTGAAAATCCCAGAAATTTATATTCTCTGATTTTCACTTGCATGATCTTGCTGACCTCTTATTCTCTTTTGAGTTTGCCTAGAGCCTGGGCCAGTTTGGACCATAGTCTCTCAAGAGTATCAACTCAAGGTATGAGTGTACACTTGTCTGATGTTAGGCTGCATTTTAAAATTATTTTTAATTTTAATATTAGATGCAAGTATTCTTCAAAATCTTTAAGTCACTTTCAGGATGTAATTTCTCTTTAATTTTTTTTTCTAGAAACACTCAACCCACCACTACTCTAATGTGTTGCTTGTTTTCCTTTTCTCTCCCTTTTAATTCTCTCTAACTCAATATCCATGTAATTTTCTGTTTTCTCTGTGTTGCTTCTTTATTCCAAACCATGCCTTAGGATCTCATGCATTCCATTGAAAATGATCTGTGAATATATTTTACTAAAATAATCATCAGAAAATGTTATATGAATCACTTGAGGGTGAGACTACTTTAGTCAGTTATGAATGTTAATATATTTTATTTAACTTTACTATTAAGTATTTATTAAGCAAGCATTCAATCTCTGTATAAGAACTGTATTACTAGCTTTCACCCTTGTTATTTATTCTTTACAAGTTTCTTAATTTTTGGGAAGTAAAATGTTAATCATAGTTTTTTCTACACCCTGTTACTTTCACTGAATATTCTCAATCTATAAAGTAACTCCCAATGATAAATATGTGTGTTCTTTGTAGTCAAAAGAATAGGCCTTATGCATTATTAAAATCCCTAAAAGTGGTTCTCCAATGATGTTAATAGCAAGTTTGGTATTTTCACATAATAGCCAGATTCATTTTTCTACAAATAAGCATTTGTTTTCTGATTTGTTCTTCCTATAAGTTGGCTTTAGAATCTTATGATAATAACTTTCAATCAAAAAGAACTTTTCCAAAGATATTTATTGTCTTTTGACTTCCTTTTCTTATGCTAAAATTTATGCTACAATAGTTTTAGTTTTGTCCTTGGATGTTTTCTCTGGGTACATATTTATAAAGTTGATATATGTAGTGACTTTGTTTTTAGCATACTAATCCCATATCTTGATCTATCATCTCTATTTCTGTATCTATATAGTTGTTATAAAGTGGGTACAAATTTATTGAATGCTTATTACAACCATTAATAATATGTTGGCTTATTTATGTAACTTTGAGTAGTAATATTATGTGAACTTAAAATTATAGTTTATTCATATTCACTTTAATTTACTTTCTTATCTATACCTTAGTGTAATTAATTAAAAGAACTTGGCAATCCTGGCACAAACACTTTCTCAGTCACTCACTAACAGTATAACTTTTGACAATTCACCTAATCTGCCTAGCTTCAAATTATAATGTCTACATTGGAGACTTGAGGTTATGGTGTACCTGGTGCTAACAACAGTTGATTGCCTTTGTATTCTTTCTTATCTATCCTTTTTTCTTTTCTTTTTTATTTGGCTTTTTCTTTCCCTGTCAGTTCTTCTACTCTTGATAATTTTCTCAAAGCAACTCTTTCTGGGAACTTCACTTGAATGACCCAAACTATCTGAAAAATACTTTCTGGAACTCATACTTAACCTAAATCTTGATTATAAATAGGATTTAGCATCTTTTTTATTCCATATGTATAAATTATTTCTTTACACCAAAATTATATGTTCAATAAAATCATAAAGTCTCTTTTTATTTTTGTATTTTTCTGAAGTGAGAAGGTGGGGGGATGGCAGACAGACAGACAGACTCCCACATGTGCCCAACCTGGATCCACCCAGCATGCTCACCAGGGGGTGATGCTCTGTGCCTCTGGGGTGTTGCTCTGCTGCAACCCGAGCCATTCTAGTGCCTGAGGTGGAGGCCCTGGAGCCATCCTCAGCGCCGGGGCCAACTTTGCTGCCATGGTGCCTTGGCTGCGAGAGGGGAAGAGAAAGATAGAGAAAAAGGAGAAGGGGGAGGGTGGAGAAGCAGAGGGGCGCTTCTTCTGTGTGCCCTGGCCAGGAATCCACATGCCGAGCCCACGCTCTACTGCTGAGCCAACTGGCCAGGACCAAATCATAAAATCTCTTGATATACAGTTGCCATAGATCTTTTTATAGCATTTTATCTATGTTGAATGCAATATGTTGTATATTGAAAATATGTCATAAATATTTTTATTAATTTTGCTTATGATTACTGGATACAATGTACTGGATAATAATAGTTACAAGTTTAGTGAATTTTAAAATATATAAGCTTTTGAAATTATGAATCACAATAAAACAGGCACATAACTATTTCATGATTTTTAATAATCCTTTCTTCAGTTATATCTCCATAGACAAAATAAATGAGAATTGATAAAATTAGTCTAGCAGTTCTCTTACACAAGAGTATGACAGAATTAGTATTTTGAAAAATAAATTTAATAAACCTAAGCTTGATCTACTGATTTTGAACACTTAATGGGACAGTTTTTCTATGGATAACTCTCAGGCTCGTACAACATTATGGACAACTCTATATGCAAGCAAACACATGGTAAATTTTGACCATTATTAGGATAAATTATTTCTATTACCTAATATTTCTTCCTCACCTATTTAATAATAACAATAAAATAATAATCATAATTACTTTAATAGTTTCTAAAATGTTATTTTACACTGGCACCAAGTGAAAGTTGGTAGAACACAGTTTGGATCACATTCAAAATTTCTGGAGAATGACTTATTGCCTAGATGAACAATCACAAACTAGCCCTTAGAGCTAGTTAACTTTATATTTGTTTGTAACTTACTTCAACAACCTAATTCCTTATCCTTTTTTAATACCAGACAGTGTAATCCTGCTCTGAATATTTACAACATTCTGTGACCCTCCTTTTTTTTTCTAACCTTCTAATCCACAGAGCTCCCTGAATAGGTGAAGTCTAAGTGAGTATCTCTCCTGTGAAATAGCAAGTTCCTCAGAGCTTATATTCTTTAAGGCAATAGTCAAGAGTGGGGGCTTTACACAAAGTGAGTCTAGCTGTGGTTCAGGCTTTAGCCTAACTGGTGTCTCATTCACAGATTTCAGGTCCTTCTATCCTTGCCAAGCACTATTTGTCTATGTGGATTGTCCATAGATTTGCTATTGGCTTGAGTTTGTTACTTGAGGAGAAGAATAACCTCAGTTAAGTATGCTTACATTTGACAGAGGGTGTGGGACTGTCTTGAGGAAGGAAGTAAATAGTGAACATCTTGTGAGATCAGCTAGCACTTGCTTATGAACACAAGGGCTGTACAAATAAATGCTCAGAGACAATTGCTGACTGTTTGCTGGGAGCTTAGCTTCAGTGTTCTTAGACAGAAATAAATCTATTGAAAACACAGTAGATGCTGCATCTGTACCCCCAGGAAGAAGTGTTCTCTGGGAACTTGATTTTTCATTGTTTTAAAATGTCTATTTTCCTAAATTGCAGCTTTGCTATAATCAGTACGTCTTCCCAACTGCTCCAAAAATGGCATATATTTCTACTTTTATTAATTTTTAATCTTTCTTTGGAATCTCATCTCTGCTCCTTCCAACAATCAAAGTTTGCTCATCCTTCAGGGTTCAGTTACTCTAAACATTACAAAAGGCTTATCCTGATAATCTCTTTCTGCTAATGATCACCCAGACTTTTTCATTATTGTTTCCAACATATTTGGTTTAATTGAATTGGTATTTAAATTGTTCATCTTAAATAGGTTACAGGCTTCTCACCTGCTAGATTCTCACCTAATTTCAAAAATAGTTTTAATCTATTGCAGGGCTCATGCAGCAATTTGGGGCTTTATAATGCTTTACATGGAGTGGAAGCCTACAATTATTGTTCTAGTTGAATCCTGTTTCCACCAATTGCTAGCTGAGGCTGGACAAGGTGTTAATCTCCCTGTACCTTATCTGCAAAGTAAAGATAATTTTACCTGCTGCACATAATTTTTTTTATTAATTTTCATGGGGTGATATTAATCTATCAGGGTACATAGGTTCAGAGAAAACATCTCCAGGTTATTTTGACATTTCATTATGTTGCATACCCATCACCCAAGTCATATAGTCTTCTGTCATCTTCTATCTGGTTTTCTTTGTGCCTCTCCTCTCCCCCAACCCCTCCCTTTCCCTCCCCACCCCTGGCAACCACCACATTTTTGTCCATGTCCCTGAGTATCATTTTAATGTTCCACCTATGTATGGAATCATATAGTTCTTAGTTTTTTCTGATTTACTTATTTCACTCAGTATAATGTTATCAAGGTCCATCCATATTGTTGTAAATAATCTGATGTCATCATTTTTTATGACTGAGTAGCCACATCTTCTTTATCCAATAATCTACTGAAGGGATTTTTGGTTGTTTCCATGTCTTGGCCACTGTGAACAGTGCTGCAACGAAAATGGGGCTGCATGTGTTTTTACGTACCAGTGTTTTTGAGTTATGGGGGTATATTCCCAGTAGAGGGATTGCTGGGTCATATGGTAGTTCTACTTTTAATTTTTTGAGGAACCACCATACTTTCTTCCATAATGGTTGTATTACTTTACATTCCCACCAACAGTGGATGAGAGTTCCTTTTTCTCCACAGCCTCTCCAACACTTGTTATTACCTGTCTTGTTGATAATAGCTAATCTAACAGGTGTGAGGTGGTATCTCATTGTAGTTTTGATTTGCATTTCTTTAAGAGCTAATGATTTGTATCCTGCAACATTACTGTATTGGTTTATTGTTTCTAGTAGTCTTTTTGTGGAGTCTTTGGGGTTTTTGATGTACAGGATCATATCATCTGCAAAAAGTAAAACCTTTACTTCTTTCCCAATATGAATGACTTTTATTTCTTTCTCTTGTCTGATTGTTCTGGCTAGAACTTCCAGCACTATGTTGAATAAGAGTGGAAAGAGTGGGCAACCTTGTCTTGTTTCTGATTTTAGGGGAAAAGTCCTCAGTTTTCTGCCATTTAATATGATATTAGTTGATGGCTTATCATATATGGCCTTTATCATGTTGAGATATTTTCCTTCTATACCCATTTTGTTAAGTGTTTTAAACATAAAAAGATGTTATGTTTTATCGAATGCCTTTTGTGCATTTATTGATAAGATCATATGGTTTTAGTTCTTTGTTTTGGTGATATGGTGTATTACATTAACCGTTTTATGTATGTTGAACCATCCTTGTGATTCTGGGATGAATCTTGCTTGATCATGATGAATTGTTTTTTTAATGTGTTGTTGTATTCAATTTGCTAGTATATTTTGCTTAGTATTTTAGCATCTATATTTATTATATTGGTCTGTAGTTTTCTTTTTTTGTGTGTTGTCCTTGCCAGGTTTTGGTATGAGGGTTATTTTGGCCTCATAAAATGTGCTTGGCAGTATTGTTCCTTCTTCAATTTTCTGGAAGACTTTAAGTAGAATAGGAACCAAGTATTCTTTGAATGTTTGATAGAATTCACTAGTATAGCTGTCTGGCCCTGGACTTTTATTTTTGGGGTTTTTTTAATAGTTTTTTTTTATTTCCTCCATGCTTATGGGTGTGTTTAGGCTTTCTGCTTCTTCATGACTCAGTCTAGGAAGACTGTATTGTTATAGGAATTTATCTATTTCATCTAGATTGTTGAATTTAGTGGCATATTATTTTTCATAATATTCTACAATAATTCTTTGTATATCTATGATATCTGTGATGATTTCTCCTCTTTCATTTTCGATTTTGTTTATATGAGTCCTTTCTCTTTTTTCCTTGGTGAGTCTTGCCAAGGATTTATCAATTTTGTCAATCTTTTCAAAGAACCAGCTGATGGTTTTATTAATTTTTTCAATAATTTTTCTGTTCTCTATTTCATTTATTTCTGCTCTGATTTTTATTATTTCTTTTCTTCTGTTGGTTTTGAGTTGTCTTTGTTCTTTTTTTTTCTAGTTCCTTAAGATGTGAAATTAAGTGGTTTACTTGGGCTCTCTCTTGTTTGTTCATATAGGCCTGTAATGATATGAACATCCCTCTTATTACTGCTTTTCCTGCCTCCCAAAGATTCTGATATGTTATATTGTTATTTTTGTTTGTCTGTATGCATATTTTGATCTCTGAGCTTATTTCTTCTTTGACCTATTTATTTTTTAAAATATGTTGTTTAGTTTTTATATTTTTGTGGGTTTGTTTACCTTTTTTTGCAGTTGAATTCTAGTTTCAAGGCTTTATGATCAGAAAATATGCTTGGTATAATTTCAATCTTTCTGAAATTGTTGATGTTAGTTTTGTGGCCCAACATATGGTCAATTCTTGAGAATGTTCCATGTACACTAGAAAAAAATGTATACTCTGGCACTTTGGGATGAAATATCCTGTAGATGTCTATCATATCCAATTGTTCTAGTGTTTCATTTAAGGCCAATATTTCTTTATTGATTTTCTGTTTGGATGAATGATCTAGAGCCATCAGCGATGTATTGAGGTCTCTAAGTATAATTGTATTTTTGTCAGTTTTTGTTTTTAGGTCAGTCAGTAGCTGTCTTATATATTTTGGTGCTCCTTGGTTTGGTGCATATATATTAAAAAATGTTATGTCTTCTTGATTCAATGTCCCCATTATCATTATGAAATGACCATTTTTGTCTCTGATTACCTTTTCCATTTTGTAGTCAGCATTGTTAGATATGAGTATTGCTACACCTGCTTTTCTTTGGATGTTATTTGCTTGGAGTATTGTTTTCCAATCTTTCACTTTGAATTTGTTTTTATCTTTGTAGCCTAGATGTGTTTTTTGTAGGCAGCATACAGTTGGATTTTCTTTTTTAATCTGTTCTGCTACTCTGTGTCTTTTTATTGGTAAATTCAATCCATTTACATTTAGTATAATTATTGATGTTTGAGGGTTTTGTATTGCCATTCTATATATTGCTTTCTGATAGTTTTGTGTTTTGTATTTTGTTTGGTTCTTCTTTTATTTTTCTATCATTTGTTTTGTTTGGTTGTAATCCATACTTATTTTCTGTTACTTTTTTTTTCAAGCCATGTACTTCTGTGTTGGTTTTTTCAGGGGTGGTTACCATTAAGTAATGGAAAGCATACATATCATGTTCAGTGTAGTACATTATCTCATGAGTGCTTCTGCACTCCATCCTCCTTTGTTTCTGTTAATCATTGTTCTCTCCTCTCTTTTTTTGGTCACAGATTAATCTTGTTTTTATTGCAATCTTGATGGAGCTTTTACTTGTAGTTTTGTTTTGTTTTTTGTGTCTGGTCAGAAAACCCCCTTTAGTATTTCTTGAAGTGGGAGTTTTCTGGTGATAAATTCCCTCATCTTTTCTGTATATGTTAATGTTTTAATTTCTCTTTCGTATTTGAAGGATAGCTTTAATGGGTATAGTATTCTTGGCTGGAAGTTCCTCTCTTTCAGAACTTTAAATATTGAGGTCCACTCTCTTCTAGTTTGTAGAGTTTCTGCTGAGAAATCTGTTGATAATCTAATGGGCCTTCTTTTATATGTTGTATTTTTCTTTTCCCTGGCTGCCTTTCGAATATTTTCTTTGTCGTTGGTTTGTGCCAATTTCATTGTGATGTGCCTTGGAGAGGGTTTATAGGGTTAAGATAACTTGGTGTTCTATTTGCTTTTTGAATTCAAAGCTTTAGTTCTTTCCACAGACTTGGGAAGTTCTCATCTATTATTTGTTTGAATATGTTCTCCATTCCATTTTCTTTCCCTTTTCCTTCTGATATACCCAATATTCTTATGTTGCTCTTTCTGATGGAGTCAGACAATTCCTGTAGGGCTATCTCATTTTTTTTTTAATTTGTGAGTCTCTCTCCTCTTCTCTCTGTAGTATCTCTAGTTGCCTGTTGTGTATGTCACTAATTCTCTCTTCTATCTACGTGTTTTAGTGGCTAAGCTTGTTACCTCATTTTTCAGTTCATGAATTGAGTTTTTTATCTCTGTTTGATTTGTTTTTATAGTTTCAATTTCCTTGGTGAAGTATTCTTTCTGTTCATTGAATTGTTTTCTGAGCTCCCTAAATTGCCTTTCTTGTATATCCCTGAGTATTTTTAGGACTTCAGTTTTAAATTCTCTGTTATTTAACTCCAAGGTTTCTAAGCTATTAAAATTCTTTTCTTTAGTTTTTTCCTCATCTATCTGAGACACATCACTGTCTTTTGTATCCATGATATTTTATTTCTTTTTCTTTAATGTCATTTGAGGGTGGTACCATTAATAACACTAAAAAGAGTTAATAAAAATTTTTTTTTGAGAAAATGCAGTGAAAAGCTGAAAATTCTGTTGTGCTAAGTGGAACAAATATATGCGGAATGGAGGGCCTGGGTTGGGGGAGTGAGTGACAAAGAGGCAAAAAAACAAGGCAAAAACCCACAAAATGCCACAAGGAAAAAATTTGGATCAAGAATAAAATAATTTGCTTGTCAAATGAGAGAAATAGTGTAAGAGAAAAGAAAAAAAAGAAAAAGAGAAAAAAGAAAAAAAATACAGTGAAAAATAAAAATTCTATTGTATTAAGTGGCACAAAAACTATAGAATGAAGATCCAGAGTTGGGGAAAGTGCTAAAGAGATAAAAAGTGAAATAAAAAGCACACAAAATGCCACAAAGAAAATATTTGAATCCAGAATAAAATAATTTGTATGTGGGTGAGATTCAAGTGAAAGAAAAAGTGAAAGAGAATGAAGAAACAAAGAGAGAGAGAAAAAAATTAGTTAAGTATTTTGGGATGTAACACTCATAGAAAATAACAAAAAAGGAAAATGTAACACCTATGGTTAATAATGTTCAAAATGAAAAGAAAAGAATAAATCAGAAAGAGGATAAAATGACCAAGGTGAAAGGAAAAAGAAAAAGAAAACAATAAAAAATACAAGAAAAAAATGAAAAAGTTATACTGTGGACTTTTCCTGGTTTTGAGAAGTTATCTTCTTCCTCTTTCTTTCTTCTCTCTCTTTTTGGCCAGTGGCACTATACCCCATGTTCTGCCTTTGTGGTACTCTTAGGTAGAGATTTGCTGTTGTGTTGCTATGGTGATGACATAAACTAGGCCTCAGTTTCATTTGTAGGCAGGGCTTGTTATTGTTTGCAGGCTCTGATAATGGGAGAGTCCATTTTCTTGGAGCCTCTCCCCAAATCTCTCCTTCCTGAACCAGCAGCCTGGAACCCAACTGTGAGGTTCCCCCAGCCACTGCCTGAAGAGCAAGAGGCTCTAAGAGCTGCCAAATCTCCCCTCTATCCCCACTCAATGCAGGGTTCTGGGTAAGGCTTTGCCAGCCAGAGCCACCAGCGTAATCAGGCAGGGCTGGGGGCCGATTGCCTTTCAGGTGTCTTTCTATGAGCCTCTGGGCATTCCTAGTATGCCTTAGCACTCCACAGGTCTGCTCTCCAAAGGCTGTCTGCAAGCTGCCTGAGTGCCCTTCCCCCCACCACTTCCGCAATTCTCTTCCCCAAGAGTGTTCTTTGTTAGCCTGAATGGCTGGCAGAGGCGCCACACTCAGACAGGTCTGGGTGTAGGGAAGCCGGCTTTTGTGCACTTCCCGTGTGCTGTTGTTTGGGAAGCAGGGATTATTCAGAAACTCTGGTCACAACCCACACAGAGGGTCACTTTTGACAGTCTCTGACCTAGATCCTCCATCTGGGAACATAGGCATCCACGCCCGAAGTGCCAGGTGGATCCACTTGCACACTGCCCACGCTTGCCAACCAGGATACCAGGAGTAAACAAGGCAAGTGCTTGCTCACCTCTGCCGGGGTCTGCTGCTGGCATTAGCTCCATGTGGGCTGAGCTATGGGCACACTCTTCTCAGCTTTAAACATCTCTGCCCTAGCTCAGCCTTTTCCATGCCCCCAGCCCTCGCTTTCTCTCAGTTCCAAGTGAAAGCAGCCCTTGCTCAGGTCAGTGAGGAAAGCAAAATATTTCATTTTCTGTCTTATTTCTTTCAGAGTGGGTTATATATTCAGCCAATTCAGCTACCTTTTCGCCCAATTGTACCTTTGTTTGATGTATGTGTATTTCAGATGCTCCTGAGATTTTTTTTCTGTCTCTAGTTGTTGAATTTGTTGAAGTTTCAAGGAGAGGTATCAGGATCACTCCTCATGGTGCCATTTCTCTGACATCACTCTACACATAATTTTATACGTATTGCATAACTTGTTTTCAGATAAACATTTAAATAGGACTTAGCTTGTGATAGAGGTTTAAACTCTAGTTTTTCTTATTAAGTATTAATTTTACCTAAATTATTTTACCTATAAATAATATATCTCTCATTGAACATAGGAAACAAATATATGCTGTGCGAGAAGCTACATAACTGAAGGAACAACCCTAAGAATAAAAAAATTCTGGAAAGGTGTTTATCATCCAGGAATGCATGACTTAATTTCTTGTAGTAGTTAAGAGTACAAAGAAAGTTGTAATACAAAAGCAGAGATCAGACAGAATGGGTTCAAATATTAATTCTGTTAATAAATTTAGCCCAGAGAAGTAACCTCTGGACAAGTTCAAAAATATTCAGAAGTACCTAGAATGGTATAACTCCCATCTGCCAGTTTAAACATCATGTTAACTTTAGAATAATAGTCTAGCAAATAGCACCCATCATGGAAAATTGTAGCTAGCAGCACATTAAAATCAGAGGGCTACAATCCAGATTTAAAAAAAAAAATTGTCAAAGACCCTAAAACACATCTCCAAAGAAGTTATACAGATAAAAAATATTGTAGAAAAAGATGCTCCGTATCATATGTCATCAGGCAAATACAAATTAAAACAATAATGACATTAAACTAAAAACCCATTAAGATGGCTAACCCCAAGAATGCTGACAAAAAGTGCTGTCAAGGAAACAAAGCCATAGGAACTCTTATTCATTGTTGGCTGAATGCAAAATGGAACAGCCAATTTGGCAGACAGTTTGGAAGTTTTTACAAAACTGAACATATTCATACCATATGATCTAGCAATTTCTCTCTTTGGCATTGACCCAAAGGTTATGAAATTTATATCTACACAAAAACATACTCACGGATGCTTATGGCAGCTTTATTCAGAATTGCCAAAACTTTAAAGAAATGCAGAAATCCTGTGGCAGGTGAACCTGCAGTGTGGTCCATCCACACAAAGGAATATTCTTCAGTGCTAAAAAGAAATGAGCTAACAAGCAATGAAGAGGCATGGAGGGACCTCAAATGTTTATTATTATGCGATCAAAACCAATCTGAAAAGGCTACAAACTGTGCAATTCTAGAAAAGGCAAGCTATGGAGAAAATAAAAAGATAAGCAGTTGCCAAGGGTTTGGAAGAAGAGGGATAAAAATAAAGAGTGCAGAGGATTTTCAGAGAAATAAAAATGCCCTATATAATACCATAATAATGGATACCCACCATTAAGCTTTGTTCAAACTTATAGAACATACAACACCAAGGATAAGCCATGATGTGAAATGTAGTCATGGCATGATTATAATATAAGGGTGTACATTCACCAACTGTAACAAATGTATTACTCTGGTGGAGCATGTTGATAATGGGGGAGGCATGGTGTTGGGATAAAGCCCCAAAAATCTAAATGCAGCTCCTGTTCTGAAGAACCAACACGTAGCTTTATCCAAATTCATTTGAACTTTAATGTGGAACTTACAGATGCTTCCTCCCAGCAAACTCCACACCTCTCCCAGAACAAGGTCCCCCCACTTTTTTCCTGTGAAAGAGACAGACAGGAAGGAAGAGAGATGAGAAGCATAAACTCATAGTGAATCACCTTAGTTGTTCATTGATTGCTTTCTCATATGTACCTTTGACCTGGTGGGTGGGGTGGGGGCTCCAGCCCAGCCAGTGACCCCTTGCTCAAGCCAGTGACCTTGGGGTCATGTCTGACCACAAGCTCAAGTTGGTGGTGACCTTGAGGTTTTGAACCTGGGTTGTCATGATCCCAGGCTGATGCCCTATCCACTGTACCACCACCTGGTCTTTCAACAGGGTCCTTTTTTTATAGGGGGCTAATAGCAAAACCATATGTGGATAGTCATGGAGACCACCAGGAAAACAATGCATTTCTATGTTAAAGGATAACATCAGGCAGTTGTTACACTCTGAGCATTCATGTACCTCCTGCTTGGGGTGTGATGTTTGTCTTTGGGCATCAGCATTCTGGCTTTCCAAGCAGTCAGTCTGCGTAAGGTTGCAGAGTGACAGAGAGCACTCCCCAGGCACCTCTGCTGCAGCCATGTCACATCACCACAGTGAGTTCCCCTAAATAAGCAATATATAAGAAATCTCTGCACCTTCTCAAGTTTTCTATAAACCTGAAGTTTTTTTTTTTAAAGAGAATCTGAATATAAAAATAAATCAGAGGACTATATGAACTCAAAGTAAAGTATTACTTTACTTATGAAGCAAGTCTCTTAAAACAGTGGTTTTCAACCTTTTTACATTTGAGAGCTGGAGAATTATTTTGAGACCACTAAAGCAGAAATCACCCTGAGCATAAGCAAATTAAACAAAGATTATTGTGTCTATAACCTTCTTAAAACATCAGGGTGGTTAACTTTTGCCAACCAGCACAAAATTTCTGGCGGACCCATCTGCAGATCAGCAGTTGAAAACCTGTCTTAAAATACACTTCCCAGAATATCAATTACTTCTATTGGACAAAGTGATTTAGTCATCACTTGTTTTGTGAAAAAAGAGGAAAACCTGTGAAGTTTCAAGGTTTACTAAAGCAAACAAGAGTGAATGAACAGATAACAATACCTATGATTTTCTGGTTTCAAGTTTTCTTCTTTCCAATCTTCTATACCTCATGTATCTCCAGTTAATATCTTAACAAATTGCAACCATGAAACTCCTGATAGTTAGGCTATACATGGCAGAAAAATGAACTAAAAAATGTAATAATTATTTATTTATTTATTTTTTCTTTTCATTTTGTTTTTCATTTTTCTGAAGCTGGAAACGGGGAGGCAGTCAGACAGACTCGCACATGCACCCGACCAGGATCCACCCAGCATGCCCACCATGGGGGCGATGCTCTGCCCCTCTGGGGTGTTGCTCTGTTGCAACCAGAGCCACTCTAGCACCTGAGGCAGAGGCCACAGAGCCATCCTCAGCTCCCGGGCCAACTTTTGCTCCAGTGGAGCCTTAGCTGCGGGAGGGGAAGAGAGAAACAAAGAGGAAGGAGAGGGGGAGGGGTGGAGAAGCAGATGGGCGCCTCTCCTGTGTGTCCTGGTCGGGAATCGAACCTGGGACTCCTGCATGCCAGGCTGATGCTCTACCACTGAGCCAACCGGCCAGGGCCAAAATGTAATGGTTTTTTAATATTAAGCATGAAAACTACAGATGGACTTTGGTATTAAAAGTATTTAATTACAACTCCCCATTTCTTGATCATTTGCACTCAATAAATATCTACAGACATTCTAATATACTCATAGGCCACAAGTGGCTCCTGAGCCCTTGAAACGTGGCAAGTGTAATTGGGGAACTTAATTTTTAATATTACTTAATTTTAGTTCAATCAAATTTAAAACTAGATTTAGTTATTGAAAAACACTTATGCATGTTTGGAATGACTTGGTCAAGTGAATTTATATTTGCAATTGTAAATGTCATAGAATCAAATACAGACCAAGAATTCCCAATAACAATGTAATATCTAGGTTAAGTGAAATATCTCATTAACAATTGCTATTTCATTATGTTAATATAATATTTTGAATATATTGTATTAAATAAAATGTTATAAAAATTTTACCTGTTTTTTTTTTTCCTTGACTTTTTTTTCCTTCTTTTCCAAGTGAGAGGAGGGGAGAAAGAGAGACAGGCACCTGCATGAGCTCTGAGTGGGATCCACCTGGAAACCCTTGTCTGGGCTGCCCATCTGCCCATCTGGGTCCATGCTCACACCTGAGCTATTTTTAGCGCCTGAGGCAGAAGCTCCATGGAACCATCCTAAGTGCCCAGGACAATGTGCTTGAACCAGGGGGAGAGGGGGAAGGTGGAGATGCAGATGGTCACTTCTCCTGTGTGCTCTGACCAGGAATCAAACCAGGACATCCACACGGGAGGCCGACACTCAACCACTGAGCCAACCAGCTAGGGCCTTTCCTTGCCTTATTAAGTGTGACTACTAAACATTTTCAAATTATCTACATGGCTTACATTATTATTTCTACTGAAGAGTAGTGCTCCTGCATTATACAGTCTAATTATACAATACAATGTAATTGCAAATTAGGCATGCCTTATACCCACCTTCTAACTGGGGTTTTTCTCCTAGATCTGAAATTATCTCTGGTTTTTGGTAAAAATGATTTTTCCATTAAAGACTTTATTATCATACTCAATGGGTAGCTGAAATAGCCTATATACTTAAAACACTCAAAGCAGACACATCAGGTATACTTTTAGTTAATTTAGAAGCTGAATGTCTTAAAAACAGGTTTTAATTATTGTTCAGATTTAACCTGAGGGAGAATGGTGATGCTAACAACTGAGTTCTAGTCTTTGTTCTACATTAGTTCCTTCCCTCATGAAAGCCTACCTATTTCAATTTGGAAGTATGTAGCATCACAAGGATCACTTCTCTGCATTGCCTGCTTCAAGGCATTTTGTTTAAACAATAGCTTCAAGGTCATACTGTTTAGTGTGTAGGTTTCAAGAGTTGGCTTTTTTTAACCCTGTTTGATTTTGGTATAGTTACACATTTGGGTGTTTGTTTTTGTTTTTTTTTAAGAACTGTATAGCCCATCCTGACCCTAATTCTTTTTATCCCAAGTAAAAACAAAAATGTAATTTTTAATTTATTATGTTGATATGGTTTCAGTGTCCTACTCAATATAGTGAAAACTAGAAGTGTACTATCAGATAACAGTGGAACTCCAAACAAGGGCTCTATGGAAGTGCTGAAAAGTTAACCAGTCTCCAGTGACTCAGTGTTTCTCACAGATGCCATGTGGGCCGCTGGGACACCTCGTGGGAAATGAGGAAAACATATTAAAGTTTTCTGTAGCTCTAGAATACACATCTGAAAGTGTGAGAATTTTGGATTCAAAATAAGTCTTGGTTACAGACTAGCTATGCAAATTTTGGCCTCCACTTAAATCATCAGAGGCTTTCACCACATTTGAAACAAAAGTTGACATTATCTCAAGCAATTTTTTAAGGGGTAAGTAAAATGTTCACATTTTTTTCTGGCATATGTAAACAATGTATTTATT
Organism: Saccopteryx leptura; assembly: GCF_036850995.1. Taxonomy (NCBI): domain Eukaryota; kingdom Metazoa; phylum Chordata; class Mammalia; order Chiroptera; family Emballonuridae; genus Saccopteryx; species Saccopteryx leptura. The sequence continues at coordinate 236,203,648 of NC_089505.1, read as the reverse complement.
TTACCTTATATACCTTGACCTAATCTGTCCTCCCTTATCTATATTTGCCAATTTCCTGCATTATTCTCTATACAGCTCCAAGAGCAATCTCTCTAAAATGCAAATTTATCCATGTCACGATTCCTGCCTGTCAGAGAAAAAATAATCAAACTTAGCATAGCAAATAAGACAATCCATGAGCCGTGCCTAACTCCCTTTAGCTCTTGTGCCTTCTGGCTTTGCACCCAGTGCCCTAATAACACTGAACAGAATAAATGTTTCATGTTTCAGAGCTTTATCTCAAGCCCTGTACTTTGCTGACAACATCCTTGGCTTTCCAAATATGTGCCACTACTGAAACATGATGATGTTGAACAAACTCTACTTTAGCCAGAAATCATTTGTTTGTAAATAAAAAAAGCAAACAGACCAAAATTTATTCCAGGTGATTTCATATAAAAATGACTTATTTCCAGGATGTATGAGTATTTTACACACTCAAGAGAAAAAAGTCTAACTGAAATTCAACAAACTTATTTTTCACTCTGTATTTTCCTCTGCTTGTTTTTTGTTTCTGCTCTTTTTCCTGATTTCAAAAGGCACTTAATGAATGGTATAAACAGCTCCCGAGCCTATGGTGGCATAGAGACCCAGGACCTACTGTTAATTTTCTAGGTCTGAGTCCTGGTTCAAAAGTTCCAAGAGGAATAATATAGGATGACTGGGCTAAAGAAGTTATGCCTTATTTTTTCTGAGAAGGTAGGAAAATTCTCTATATATGATATTTTAATGGAAAAAATTACTAACATATCTAGTATAGTACACCTTTTTTTATAGAAGTGAGTAGTAATGGTTTAAAATATTTATTATGAGTATCACTCTCCATTTATCTTGAATCTGCTTATTTAAACATTGGAAATATACACAATTAATCATCAGGGCTATATAGTTGTAAGCACTTTTAATTTTTGGAATCTTTACATTTAGTGAATAACACTGAGGTTTTACAAAATGGTAATTACTTTATCCAAAAATGGGCAAATGGCTATTGTATGGCCAGTAGTCACAGCCATCACAGCCAGGCAGGTGCAGGTTCCCATTGGTTCCAGACAGATGGTAAAAAACTGCAGATCCAAAAACTGGTGGGCCATTCCTTTATTCTAGCCTTGCAACAAGCAGGTGAGTAAAAACAAACACACAGGGCGCCAAAAAACCACTCACACATTCTCTAGTTCTACAACAAGGAGAATCTTTCCTGGTTTTTCCTGGAAAAAGGCCCCCAACGCCTCAGTCACCTCTGGTTCCCCATCTGCATACCTTTGTCTCTGCTCAAATTGTTTCTTCCTTAGCACCCTGCCACCCTGGCTTCTTTTTTTTTAATATAAATTTTTATTAATTTTTATGGTGTGACATCAATAAATCAGGGTACATATGTTCAAAGAAAACATGTCCAGGTTATCTTGTCATTCAATTATGTTGCATACCCATCACCCAAAGTCAGATTGTCCTCTGTCACCTTCTATGTAGTTTTCCTTGTGCCCCTCCCCCTTCCCCTCTCCCTCCCTCTCCTCACCCCCCCAACCATCACACTCTTGTCCATGTCTCTTAGTCTCATTTTTATGTCTCACCTATGTATGAAATCATGCAGTTCTTGTTTTTTTCTGATTTACTTATTTCACTCCATATAATGTTATCAAGATCCAACCATTTTGTTATAAATGATCCAATGTCATCATTTCTTATGGCTGAGTAGTATGCCATAGTGTATATGTGCCACATCTTCTTTATCCAGTTTTCGATTGAAGGGCTTTTTGGTTGTTTACATGTCTTGGCCACTGTGAACAATGCTGCAATGAACATGGGGCTACGTGTGTCTTTATGTATCAATGTTTCTGAGTTTTTGGGGTATATACCCAGTAGAGGGATTGCTGGGTCATAAGGTAGTTCTATTTTCAGTTTTTTGAGGAACCACCATACTTTCTTCCAAAATGGTTGTACCACTTTACATTCCCACCAACAGTGAATAAGTGTTCCTTTTTCTCCACAGCCTCTCCAACATTTGCTATTCCCTGTCTTGTTGATAATAGCTAATCTAACAGGTGTTAGGTTGTATCTCATTGTAGTTTTGATTTGCATTTCTCTAATAACTAATGAAGATGAGCATCTTTTCATATATCTGTTGGCCATTTGTATTTCTTCCTGGGCCTGACCTGTGGTGGTGCAGTGGGATAAAGCATAGATTTGGAACACTGAGGTTGCCGGTTCGAAACCCCAGGCTTACCTGGTCAAGGCACATATGGGAGTAGATGCTTCCTGCTCCTCCCCCTTCTCTCTCTCCTTATTTTCTTCTCTCTCCTCTCTGAAAATTGAATAAAGTCTTTAAAAAATAAATAAATAAAATAAAACATCATTCAGACTTAAATATATATAAATAAAATGGAAATAATGTATTTCTTCCTGGGAGAAGTGTCTGTTCATGTCCTCTTCCCATTTTTTATTGGATTGTTTGTTTGTTTGTTGTTGAGTTTTATGAGTTCTTTGTATATTTTGGATATTAGGCCCTTATCTGAGCTGTTGTTTGAAAATATTATTTCCCACTTAGTTGGCTGTCAGTTCATTTTGTTGTTAGTTTCTCTTGCTGAGTAAAAACTTCTTAGTCTGATGTAGTCCCATTCATTTATTTTTGCCTTCACTTCTCTTGCCTTTGGAGTCAAATTCATAAAATGCTCTTTAAAACCCAGGTCCATGAGTTTAGTACCTATGTCTTCTTCTATGTACTTATTGTTTCAGGTCTTATATTTAGGTCTTTGATCCATTTTGAATTAATTTTAGTAGAAGGGGACAAACTGTATTTGAATTTCATTCTTTTGCATGTGGCTTTTCAGTTTTCCCAGCACCATTTGTTGAAGAGGCTTTCTTTTTTCCACTGTGTGTTGTTGGCCCCTTTATCGAAAATTATTTGACCATATATATGTGGTTTTATTTCTGGACTTTCTATTCTGTTCCATTGGTCTGAGTGTCTATTTTTCTGCCAATACCATGCTGTTTTGATTGTTGTGGCTCTAAAATATAGTTTGAAGTCAGGTATTGTAATGCTCCCAGATTCATTCTTTTTCCTTAGGATTGCTTTGGCTATTTGGGGTTTTTTATAGTTCCATATAAATCTGATGATTTTTTGTTCCATTTCTTTAAAAAATGTCATTGAAATTTTGATGGGAATTGCATTAAGTTTATATATTGCTTTGGGTAATATGGCCATTTTGATTATATTTTTTCTTCCTATCCAAGAACAAGGATTGTTTTTCCATCTCACTATATATATCTTTTTCCATTTCCCTTAACAATGCTTTGTAGTTTTGTTATATAGGTCCATTATATTCTTTGTTATGTTTATTCCTAGGTATTTTTTTGTTGTTGTTGCAATCGTGAAGGGGATTATTTTTTTGAGTTTGTTCTCTAATGTTTCATTGTTGGCATAGAGAAAGGCTATGGACTTTTGTATATTAATTTTGTATCCTGCAACCATATTATATTGGTTTATTTTTTCTAGTAATCTTTTTGTGGAGTCCTTGGGGTTTTTAATGTATAGATTTATATCATCTGCAAAAAGTGATGCCTTTACTTCTTCTTTTCCGACATGGATGCCTTTTATTTCTTTATCTTGTCTGATTGCTCTGGCTAGAACTTCTAGCACCGCGTTAAATAACAGTGGAGAGAATGGACAACACTGTCTTGTTCCAGATTTATGGGGGAAAGTCCTCAGTTTTATGACATTTAATATAACGTTAGCTGATGGTTTATCATATATGGTCTTTATTATGTTGAGATATTTTCCTTCTATACCCATTTTGTTAAGTGTTTTAAACATAAAGTTGTGTTGTATTTTATCAAATACCTTTTCTGCATCTATTGATAAGATCATGTGGTTTTTGTTCTTTGTTTTGTTGATAGGTTGTATTACATTAACCATTTCATGTATGTTGAACCATCCTTGAGATTCTGGGATGTATACCACTTGGTCATAATGTATTATTTTTTTAATATGTTGTATTTGATTTGCTAGTATTTTGTTTAGTATTTTAGCATCTGCATTCATTAGAGATATTGGTCTGTAGTTTGTTTGTTTTTTTGTGCCGTCCTTGCCAGGTTTCAGTATAAGGATTATGTTGGCCTCATGAAGTGTGTTTGGAAATATTGCTTCTTCAATTTTTTGGAAGTCTTTGAGTAGAATAGGAACCAAGTCTTCTTTGAATGTTTGATAGAATTCGCTAGTATAACAGTCTGGTCCTGGACTTTTATTTTTGGGGAGGTTTTTAATAGTTTTTTTCTGTTTTCTCCCTGCTAATTGGTCTGTTTAGGCTTTCTGCTTCTTCATGACTCAGTCTATGAAAGTTATATTGTTCTAGTAATTTATCCATTTCTTCTAGATTGTTGAATTTGGTGGCATATAGTTTTCTGTAGTATTCTATAATAATTCTTTGTATATCTATGATGTCTGTGGTGAATTTTCCTCTTTCATTTTGGATTTTGTTTATATGAGTCCTTTCTCTTTTTTAGTTGGTGAGTCTTGCCAAGGGTTTGTCAATTTTGGTGATCTTTTCAAAGAACCAGCTTCTGGTTTTATTAATTTTTTCTATAGTTATTCTGTTCTCTATTTCATTTATTTCTGCTCTGATTTTTATTATTTCTTTTCTTCAGCTGGTTTTGGGTTGTCTTTGTTCTTCTTTTTCTAGTTTGTTAAGGTGTGAAGTTAAGTGGTTTACTTGGGCTCTCTCTTGTTTGTTCATATAGGTTGAAGCGATATGAACTTTCCTTTTATTACTGCTTTTGCTGCATCCCAGAGATTTTGATATGTCATATTGTCATTTTCATTTGTCTTTATATATCTTTTGATCTCTGTGCTAATTTCTTTTTTGACCCATTCATTTTTTAAAAGTATGTTGTTTAGTTTTCTAGATTTTTGTGGGTTTTTTCCCTCCTTTTTGCAGTTGAATTCTAGTTTCAAGGCTTTATGATCAGAAAATATGCTTGGTACAATTTTGATTTTTCTGAATTTGCTGATGTTATTGTTGTGGCCCAACATATGGTCAATTCTTGAGAATGTTCCATGTACACTAGAGAAAAATGTATACTCTGGCACATTGGGATGAAATGTCCTGTAGATGTCTATCATATCCAGGTTCTCTAGTGTTTCATTTAAGGCCAATATCTTTATTGATTTTCTGTTTGGATGAACAATCTAGAGCCGTCAGCGATGTGTTGAGGTCTCCAAGTGATTGTATTTTTTCAGTTTTTGTTTTTAGATCAATAAGTAGCTGTCTTATATATTTTGGTGCTCCTTGATTTGGTGCATATATATTAAGAATTGTTATGTCTTCTTGATTCAGTGACTCCTTAGCCATTATGAAATGGCCATTTTTGTCTCTGAGTACTTTTGTTGTCTTGTAGTCAGCATTATCAGATATGAGTATTGCTATGCCTGCTTTTTTGGGGGGTGTTATTTGCTTGGAGTATTGTTTTCCAGCCTTTAACTTTGAATTTGTTTTCATCCCTGTAGCTTAGATGAGTTTCTTGTAGGCAGCATACAGTTGGATTTTCTTTTTTAATCCATTCTGCTACTCTTTGTCTTTTTATTGGTGAGTTTAATTTATTTACATTTAGTATAATTATTGACACAAAAATATGGAACGCTTCATGAATTTGCATATCATCCTTGCCCAGGGGCCATGCTAATCTTCTCTGTATCATTCCAATTTTAGTATATGTGCTGCCAAAATGAGCACTTGGCTTCTTTTTTTTTCTCCTTCTTCCTCACAAACTTTTTTTGGTGTGAAAAATTCCTCCTCCAGGGCACATTAGCATAACAATGACCCTTCCCAAGCGGGAAGATAATTAGCAGTTTCAGAGATCACATATCTGGACAGCCATTTTTAACAATAAAAGTGAGCAACATAAAAATTACATTTTATAAACTTATTTGCCAACAGCTGCTATATGTACTCTGTTCTCCAAACAACAAGGAAAGGTGGTAAGACCACATTTTCAGCTACAAAAATTAGAATTAGAGAGGTTAAGCACTTTCTTCAGGTACTCATATTTAGTAAGTAGCACAGCTGGAAGTCAAACATAAATGTGACCATAATTTCTGTGCTCTCTTTGAATTATGGAATCAGTCTACTTGTCATCAAGGAAAGTAACCTGGGATATATGTCAATACTATTTTTCTGCAGTGTTACTTTCTTAAAGATTTAAGAAAAATAGAATATAATGATAATAATCATAGCAGGATAACAAATACTTCTAGAGTGCGTACATTTGCCAGACGCCCTTTAAGCATGTTTTTATATTAGCTCAGTTATTCTCACAATAAGTCAAAGGGCAGCTTCCATTACTGTTCACTGAGCAAGAAGTAAATCAACTCACAGTGGATCACAGTCAGGAAATGGAAAATCACATCTGATTTCCAAGTAACCCACAGGTTAGATGGTCTTAACTGTAAAAGCTTTTTAAATTTATTAAGAAACATAAAGTTGTGTCAATAAGCAGAAGTGCTATGAGTGATGTCAACAACTAATGAAGTTGAGAATAAGAAGATTTACAGAGATCTGTTGTCATTGCTGTTCTAAAAATATATATACCCACCCTCACCCCTCTCTAAGGAGAGTTCTAGCACAAAGATCCCCTGGTCTGAGTATAAAGATAACTTCACAGGTAAAATTGTCACTCTACCTTAACTCATGTCAATTAATGTTTAAATTGTGTAATTAACCACCCTTACTTAAACTCTATGCTCATTTGGCAAGTTTTAATTAAATTTTATTTTGCCACTCAGATTTCTCAGCATTAAAAGACTGTGATGTTAAAAGAGATTAAATGTATTTTCTCAGACATTCTAGTTATAATTTTAGATTAAAAAATTATCATCAGTGTATCGCAAGGGTACATTAACACATAGTCATTACTAATGTTGTGGTAGGCAATTAGACAGACATAAGCAGATCAAGGACAATAGGCCACCCACAGGAGACCACCAGGGTAGAAAGCCCCAGGTGCCTACCAATGGACAAAAGTGGGAAAACAAGGACCTCACCCCCAGTGTAACCTTTCTTCCCTTAGCTAGTCCCATGGTTGAGACTTCCTGATTTCATATTGCTTGTCATGGGATTCATTCCCTTCCCTGACTTTTTCTCCCCTGGAATATAGCTGGTTAAGTGGTGTTAGACCTCCTTAGAGGAGGAACAAACAAGAAAGCCAGAATATAGTGCCTAAGCATTAACCCCTAGAGGTAACATTTAGGCCTCACTTATGTTTCAGCTCCAAGCCCAGCAAAGCAGCAAAACCAAACAACAGAAAGACACAGCTGACCAACTGCATTGACTTATGCCCTTTTGCCTTGGTACTGACTAATTAATGAAGATCATAACCCTAAAACACACACCTGGAGAGCTGATGAATATTCTATTTAGAGCCTCCATTGGGACCTCTCCAAAAATACCCATCCTTGAAGTCAGTGGTGGAATTCAAATAATTTAACAACCGGTTCTCTGCTCTAATGACCATTTTAAAGTATAATAAAAAATGATATACTGAAAGGTAGTTTATTATTTCATGCATTTAATACTTAAATAATAATAAAAGAGGTACACAAAACTAGGTTATTATAAAAGTTTTAAAATATTAATGAAACAATATTAAATAGTACTGACAAAAAACAGTAAAACTGTAATTTAAGATATTTCCATATTGCTTCTTGATTGGTGTTCTCACTTGCAGTTTTTTTTACCTATGGATGGAATTAACATTACTACGAGTGCTCGGAAGATGCTATTGTGCAGATGAGCCTTTAAAAAGAGTAAGCAACAAAAAGGTGTGACTTCCACATTGGGCAGCTGCCCAGGCTCCCACCTTAGAGAGAACCCTGAATACAAGTGCCATTTTAACAACTGGTTTGCCGAACACAAAAAAGTAGGTATCAGTTCTGCCAAACCTGCGCAAACTGGCTGAATCCCACCACTGCTTAAAATCCCTTAGGACTGAGGTCCCAAAGCATTCTCTCTCTGGGAGCATGCCCACTTCTTTTCCTTCCTTCTTCTCCTTCCCTTCTTCCCCCTAGTCATTGTTGTTTTCCTTGCCCTTCTCTTTCTCCTAAGCTCTAAGTGACCCCATGAGACTTGCACCAAGGAAGCAGTGAGCAGCAGTAGCTCGTCATGGCTAACCCCCTGAACTCCTCTCCAAGACCCCCTTTTCTCTGACTTTCTTCCTGCATGGCCAATAAATTCTTCTTTTACTTGCTGCACTTTGTCTCTTGATTGAATTCTTTCTCTCAAGAAGGCAAGAATCGTGGTCTCTTTGCTCCTCCTTTAACGTTGTTGGTTGATAATTCTTATTCTTCACATATTGTCATATTGAACTTTTATATTACAATGACAAAAGCTGGTTATGGTGATTTATAAGACGGCATGTCACCAAGAGCACTGCTAAACAGTGTGAGAAATTTTACAGGATGTCCTACAGTATCATATTTGAGTCACATTTATATCTACTAGAAAACAACACTAAGCTTTGCCTGTGCTTTTTTGCAAATCTCTCCTGCATTCATTGATTCTGCCAGTTTTCCATTGTCATTTTAGTGTCTCATACCATCAATAACTAGTATCATGGATCTGCTCTCCTGAAACAGCCTCCTTTTCTTTTGACATACCACACTGAAACTAGACCATTTAAAATGTTAATATCCTTAACAGCTATTTTTATTATAATAAAATATAAAATATTTTTTGTGTGACAGAGACAAAGAGAGACAGAGAGAGGGACAGATAGGGACAGTCAGACAGAAAGGGAGAGAGATAAGAAGCATCAATTCTTTGTTGCAGAACCTTAGTTGTTCATTGATTGCTTTCTTATATGTGCCTTGACCAGGGAAGCTACAGCAGACTGAGTGACCTCTTGCTCAAGCCAGCAACCTTGGGCTCCAGCTGGTGAGACATGCTCAAACCAGGTAAACCCACACTCAAGCTGGCGACCTCAGGGTCTCAAACGTGGCATCTTGAACGTGGGTCCTCTGCGTTTCAGTCTGATGCTCTGTCCATTGCGACACAGCCTAGTCAGCCAATAAAATATAAAATCTTAATTCTTATCCAATCACTACTCAATTAAACTAATAGTTAGTAGATTACAGTTTGCATCTGAGAATCTGCATATATTTTAGTAAAATGAAATATAATTTTGGTTATTTTATTATTTAACTCAAAAATTTTTAAAAATAAACTGTACAGAAAATGAACATCATCTGTGATCTTATCACTTAGTTAAAAAATTCTTTTTTAATATGTAAGTTAAAGAAACATACAAATTTATCTCTTTCTATTTATCTATTTATCTATCTGTAACTTTAAGAAAGTGAGATCTGGAGAAAATAATCCTAAATTTAAGTCCTGGTTCTCTATTTATTAATGGAATGTTCTTACTCATTACCATTAATTTGTGGGAAAATTAAATTAATTAACATACATTAACCTTTTAGAAGAATGTCTGCTACAATGTAAAGATTCAGTCTTCATGTCACCAAAATTGCCTAAAATAATTTCTTCCATATAGTATGTGATGTAATAATAAAAAAAACATTTATTGAGATTTTATTCACTGTCATTAATCTAAATATTTTCTAAATGTCTAATTTTCTAAATATGTAATTTTCTGAATATCTAAATATTAGTCTGCTTAATTCTCAAGAAACAACCCAATGATGTAAATACAGGCATTATCTCAGTTAGCAGATCAAGAAATTAAGACTCAACAACTTTAAGTAATTTGGCTAAACTGTCCTGACAAAATCTCTAGAATCTGAGCCTTTGGCCAAGATGATACTATCTCATGGGGGTGAATGCTAAAAAAGCATTTGAAAGTTATTAGCTGATCTTCTGTCAATTTTGTAGTAAAATACTTTATTCTATTTACATGAATAACTATTGTTATGATGTAATATATACACACGATTGTAATATGTACACATAATATACACAATATTGTTGATATAATATATGCATAATATTGTTCATTGTTTTAATATTTTCAAAATAATAAATCCTATTGCTGCTGCAGCTTTTAAAAACAATACTTTTTCAGTACTACTAATTATTTTTTCCTTCTGTCAAATGAATATACTTCTAAAACTATTAAAGAGAAAATAAATAAAAAAGATTATGCCTAATCCAGTGATCTGTTGATTATTTAAAGACATTAGTGATCCTAATATAGAGAACTCAATTCAGTTTTTGAGTTTGTTTTGGTTTTCCTTTCTAACTAAAAGGATATAATTCTCCCTGCTAATGGTGTAGCTTGCCTATAATTTTAACAAAAGTTGAGATTGCACTTGACCCATATTGAAGAGATTAAGTGTGACAAATGTTTTAGTGAGAAGGATGTAGAAACTAATTGTTCCATCAATTTACAAAGCAACAATTTTACAAAAAACTGTTTTGAAGATTTTGCTCTCTGAATTATCATAAAAACCCAGCTTTTGTCCCCAGTGTATGTTAATCCTACTTATCCTTGCATTATAGTTCCTCAGTCTTCCATGAAGCCTTTCATAGACTACTTCTCTTTGCAAATCTGTAATATTTCTCTACCGTTATATTTTTTTAATTAAAAATTCAGATCAAATTTTTGAGTTCATTATTAGTGAGTTGGTTTTAACCATTTAATTAAATAATTAGCATATTGTTGTTAAACTCTTATCCTCCAATTTTGAATTCTTTGCCTTCTTAGCTCCATTGTTAGTTTCCTGTGGGAGTTTTACATATGTAAATCTCTCTCCAAGGACAATAAACAGGCTCAGGAAGAAAATTATATGTAAGAGAGATACAACATTATATAAAAAAAATGTATGAGAATATATGTATGAGCCATAATATAAAAACAGTAATAATCTTTGGTTTAAGTCACTGCCAAAGTTATTACTTTAATACCAATTAAGTCTAAGGCTTCTTCCTTATACTTCCCTATACTGTACTTAAAAGCCTTCTTGCTGAAGCTGGAGTCATTTATATCACAGTTTCCATCCCATCTATGGTAAACTGGATATTCCCTCTAATAAAGATGATGCAGCCCAGTGTTTTCTGTGCCAGTCACAAAAGAGTTTACCACCCTTATGTTGTAAGTATGACTGCTTATAGACCCAATGATTTTAGTTGAATTCACTTAGGGCGATTTCTTCTGTAGTGGTTCTCAAAATAATTCTCCTATTTTCACCAGTCCCCAAGTATAAAAATGTCAAAACCACTGATGTAGCCCATTCTTGCAATTACATCATAGAACACTTTACTTTTCACTCTCTATTGTGCTGAGTATTTATCCCCATCATGGATGATGATGTACTGTGGAATGTTCCTACCTAGTGAAATGCCCCACACACAGAATTCAGGGGACTCTGCCATAAGAAGGTGTGATGAGTAGCAGGGCCAAAGGACCCAGGTTCTAATGGTTCTAATGGTACTTTTTACTTTCCCAAGACAAGGTGTAGCATCATTTCTTCTTCCTACTGACAGAAAACGGTGATCACCCATTATTCTTCTGTCTTAGTACAGGCAGTACTGTTTTCTCCTACCTAAAACTTGTGGAGTTCACATGAAGTTATTAGCATCTCTCTATTATCCTGATCCTTCATTCAGTATTTTTACAGATTTTTCTCCTAGTTCTCAGCTTTATGGTTGGTTCTCAGTTAACACTACACCAATTTGTTAGTTGTACAGCTGGAAATAATAAATAAAATATGGGTAAAATTTAAATGACTAGTATATATGCTTTTTATTAGTAGTGTCCACATGACTTCTCATGCAAATGGAACAGGTAACACTGTGCCTGGCCCTGTCTTAAAATCCTTCTATGGATTGTTAAACTATCCACTGGAAACAAAACGAGAGTAAACCTTGTCTTTGGTCTGTCTAGGTTACATAAAATATTCACATAGACATCTTTGGAAAAATCAATTTCTACATTCATATGAGTTGCATGGGGAGCAATTTCTTGGGCTTACTTTAAATTACATTTTTCCCCCGTAGGTACTTAAGTTACACTTCAGTTACTGACGTTTTCCAGACAAGCTTCTGGTACAGCCCCAATTACTAACCTTAATCCACTCTAAGCAACTTTTTCCTTCCAATCCTTTTGTGATGTCATCTGATTATATATAACTGTTCACTAGAAAGTTGCATATGCAAAAATAAAGGCCCTGTTGCACTAAGCCAAGAATTCTAGGAGAGATAAGGAATTACTCCAATAATAAGAAAGGAATGAGAAAAAAAATGAGAGTAAGATAACAAGGTTAGAATTCAAGACTGAGAGGTTTTAGCTGAGTGTTGTCTTGTGAGATGAGGAAGATGAGCATGTTTGACATGTCTGATATAGTAATAACCAGTCAGTCACTGACTAGTATGCAACAACCATTAGCTTATTTTCTTTCTAGAGCCTGAGTTCACTTGAAGAATAAAAGCCAGGAAAAGCAGATGTTCCTCATTCTCCCAAATGCATACCACTGGGTGCTTCATTGAAACACATATAACTAGACCTTTCTTTTTACTAGACATTAAGGAGAAAAGAAGAAGGCAGTGGTACCTAGGCTCCATTGATCTTCAACTCACACTTTTGGTCCCAATAATAGCTATTTTTACCATTTAAACATCTACTTTTGTGCACAATGCCACTGCTAAACTATAAAATGACTTTGTGTAATTAGGAAAACTGTGTCCCCTCCTCTGGAAGACGCTGTTTCACTCTAGAGCTGATGAATTGGTTATTAGAGTATGATGTAGAGTTCAGGGGTAACTTAAACCTTCAGATAGATGACTGTATTTAGAACATAGTTGTATAACTGTGATGGAAGACCCGTTAAAAAAGTATGATGATTCCCATTGTATCTCCCAGGGAAAAATAAGAAAAGGAAGGTAAATTTTCCAGTGTGCTCTGCTAAACTAGAACATATGTTCATATCATCAAAGCTGAGATAAAAGCTAACTTAAACTTTTTTTAAATGTTTACACAATGTTTCTGTGCAAAAGTAGGATCTTAATTTTTATCTAGTTAAATTTTCACTGTTGTTTCCCATTGGTATTTTGAATCATATAATAACAGTAAAACTAAATTCTTCATTATTGGTCAAACTTAACTGTTTTATTTTATTTTGTGAAGCAAAGTTTAGTAACAGTAAGATAAATAAGACAGGATATGCCAACAGTGATATTAACTATTAACTTCATGAAAGAGCACCAGATATGTTAATCAAGCCAAGGTAGTGCATAAGGCTTTCAGCAAGAAAAGCAAATTCCCTAACAATTCTTAGTCATATCTCAAAAAGGAGAAAATTAATAGAATATATTAATAGGCAAAACTGACATAGTTTCAAGGGACAGCATAGAGATAAAAATAAAAATTGCTAACAATTTCAACATGATGGCAGCAGAGCATTAAACTATCTATGGGACCCTTTAAGAATAGGGTTTTGGGACTGTACAGGCTACATGCATCATGAAAGGAATGAGAAAGGAATGAGAGTAGGATAACAAGATTAGACTTTAAGACTGAGAGGTTTTATTTGAGTTTTGTCTTGTGAGATGAGAAAGATGAGCATGTTTGACATGTCTGAGATAGTAATAACCAGTCAGTCACTGACTAGCCTGTTTACAGAGACTTAGGGCCTGAGCTGAAGGATATTAAAGCAGTTTGTGGAAGTAGGAAACTGATTAGAATTAAGCACTATTTACACATGATAATTTGGGATAAGCAGACACAGTAAAGCAAGGATTTTGAACTGATGACATATCAATTATTGTTAAAGAGTAGATTCTTTTTGTTGGTTCACAGTCTTAAAGTCCTGAATCAAGGTTTCCTAGAGTAAGTACCTAATTCATTTAAAAAATTTTTAATTGCTTTTAGTGAGACAAAAAGAGAAAGGAGAGAGACAGGAACATCAACCTGTTACTCTATGTGCCCTGACCAGAGATTGAACCAGCAACCTCTGAGGTTCTGGATTATACTCCAACAAATAAAGCCATCTGGCCAGGACCTGAATTCATTTTTGCTCAGTATTATTTAGCATAAAAGCAGGAAGTACACCTGGTCACAAAATTGTTAAAATAAGAACCAAAATATATCTTGGTATTAATTCTTAGGCATATGATCTCTTCTTTTTTCATTCAAAACTTTGCATTGTGCCCTGGCCAGATAGCTCAGTTGGTTAGAGCATCATCCTGATATGCCAAGGTTTTGGGGTCAATCCCCAGTCAGGGCACATGATGAACAGGAGACACCAAATCTTTTTCGCCTGCAAACTACTCCCTTCTTTATTAGATCCAGCTAATAACACTGTTTTGTCTTTTTCCAAATAGCTCCAGATATATGGAAAAGATTTATATAGGCGAATGGGGATCCTCAAACCCCTCAGCAAGATCTTCTGAGCATGGCTTTTAAGATACCTAGAGGCAGAAAAAGCCCAATAGAGATCAGGGGAACTACCAGCTTTTAGGATACACCCTTAAAGGCTCCAACGCCCCAAAGGGGTCTCATAGGATGCCATCTGGGTCCTACTTCAATAGTGGAAAGGAAGGTCATTGAGCTAAAGCCTGCCAGGCTTACATGCCTCTGCTGTGAGGAAACAGGGACACTGGAAGGTAGGCTTCCCCCTCGCTCCTCTAAGGGAGGGTTCAGTCTCTTCCAGCCCTGTTCCAGCCACTTATGACCTAACCTTGCCCAGAATGCTGTGGTTAGCCACTGAAGGCTGAAGTTGCCCAGGGCCGTCAGCCCCATCTATGACACTGTGGACGAGCCTAGGGTATTTCTTCCAAGAAGCAGGAAAACTGATCTCATTTGCACAAGGGCCACTTAACTATGTTTTGCCTGAATAGTCAGGTTTTTTATTCTTCCCTCGAAGATCTCTGTTGTGGGTGTTGATAGTCCTATTTTCTGCTGCTTTGCTTAATATATAGTGTTTCCTTTATCCCTCCTACCTCAATGCCCCACTCATATTTCAGGCTGGGACCTACTCCTAATTTAGAGCTCTCTTTCCCCCTTTTGCCAACTTCTATTATGAATCTACCTTTGCCACCCAGCTTAGTGTATCCCAAGGTTCTCTTTACCATGCCACAGTCGCAGAGCTCCAGGGAAAAGCAACCTGGTCTCATCTCTCCAGGCACAGGAGAACAGAAGCTCCATATCCACGCATGCTGCAAATGGCTTTTCCAGTCTACCTGAATCATTACTAGCTAGAAGCAGCTGTCATTGGGACTTGGACATGAGCTTCAAAGTATAGAATGGTGACAACAATTCCAGTGCCATGAGGACTTTTCCTGGATGCGGACTTTTCTTGGACTCCTGCTCCCTGTGACAGCTCCTAACAGACTGAACTGTGGTTGGGTTGCATTTTTCAGGAATTTGGCATGGTGATGGGGCCAACTTGGACTTGGTGAACATGTTAAGGACACTACTCTTTTATGGATTCTTGCTGTATTGGCCAAGATTTTGCTTAAAGGCTTTAAATCAATGTAAAAAAAAATAGAAGACTGGATAAAGATGGGGCACATATACACCATGGTATACTATTCAGCTAGAAGAAATGATGACATCGGATCACTTACAGCAGAATGGTGGAATCTTGATAACATTATGCGGAGTGAAATAAGTGAATCAGAAAAACAAGAACTGCAGGATTCCATACATTGGTGGGACATAAAAACGAGACTAAGAGACATGGACAGGCGTGGGGTGGTTACGGGGGGTGGGGGGAGGGGAGGAGGAAGAGGGGGGAGGGGGAAGGGGAGGGGTACAAAGAAAACTGGATAGAGGGTGACAGAGGACAATCTCTCTTTGGGTGATGGGTATGCAACAGAACTAAATGACAACCTGGAAATGTTTTCTTTGAATATATGTACCCTGATTTATTGATGTCACCCCATTAAAATAAAAATTTATTTATAAAAAAAGAATCAACTAATAAATGCATAAATAAGGGAAACAACAAATACATGTTTCTCTGTTTCTCTCTCCCTCCTTCCCTCCTCTTTTCTCCCTTCCTCTCTCTCTTTCTCCCTTCTCTCCTCACCCTTCCTCCCTTCTTCTCTCTCTTAAATCAATATATAAGTATTTTTAAAAACTTTATGCAATACAATAAAGTTTAATACCCAAACATTTTAAAGTTAGAAAGGCAAATTAATTTGGTTCTGGTATTGTTTATATCAAAAAGAGAAAACTCTTTTTTAGTTCCCAAGCTCCTCTCCTGTTTTTGACTGGTCTAAACTTATAATGATAGATCATTATTGAGTAAGATCATAGTCAATCTCCATTGTTAAATGTATAATAGTGATGAGAATTTCTAAAGACAGCTATTCCAATGTCTGGGAAGTGTCAACTATTTTGGTTTGGTTTGTAGATCATTTGTTAGGAAATCAGCCATGCTCCTTAAAATGAGAGTCTGGAATTACATATTTGAGGACTGCAACAGTCAAATACTAATACACACACACACACACACACACACACACACACACACACACACACACACACTACTTCTAAGCCAAGAAACAAAAATTAACAAAGAAACAAAAAACCTCCACAAAGTAACAAAAATACATAAATCAATATCATTGAAAAAGTTTCCTATATGAAGTATTTGTTCTTATTCACAGTCAAATAATCCTCTCCCTTTGAGTAATTTGCTTCTAAGCAGGAGAATACATCAGCCTGGAGGGGGAAGTAATGATTTCATTATAAGAACTTATAAAATCCTTCTTGCTAGAACACTCTCTCCCTTGCTGGCTTTAATCAAACAAACTGACATGTTATAAGCTAACAAATGCATATTGTTTTAACTCATGAAGTTTGTGGAAATTTCTATTATGGCAAAGATAACTAATACAATAAACTATCCCAAACTGAAGAGTACATAGAGTAAGATACAGTGGTATTCTCTAAATTTTGAAAAAAAAATTAATTTTTTTTTTGTTAGAGTGGTTTTAGGCTCATAGTAAAATTGAAAGGAAGATACAAAGATTTCCCAGATATTCCTTGCTCTACATATACATAGCCTCCCCCATTTTATTACCCTTCACCAGAACAGTTAATTTGTTACAGTTGATGAGCAATACAGTTCACTCTTGGGTATTGTACATTCTGTGGGTTTGGCCAAATATATAGTGATAGGCATCCACCATCACAGTACCATATAGAGTAATTTCAGTGTCTTAAAACTGTCCTCTATGCTCTACTTATTCATCCCTCTTCTCCCCATCCCCCCCACTCCTAGCAACAACTGTTCTGTTTATTGTCTCTACAATTTAGCCTTCCTCAGAAAGTCTTCTGGCTAGAGTCACACTAAAGCCTTTCCAGATTGGCCTCTTCAACCGAGTAATATGCATTTAAGTTTCTTCCATGTCTTTTTATGGCTTGAGCGCTTATTTCTATATATTTGCTACTAAATAACATTTCTTTTATATACCACACTTTTCATTGTATAAAAAAATTATATTTAGTTTTATAAGAGGCATCCAAATTGTCTTCCAAAGTGTGTATATTTTTTGGAGAGATATCTATTCAAGTCTCTGGCTCATTTTTTAATCGGTTGGTTTGTTCTCTGCGTGCTGAGTTTTGAAAATTCTTTGTATATTTTGGACACCATTCTTTTATTAGATGTGTTTTTTTTGCAAATATTTCCCTCAGTGCTTGGCTTGTACTTTTATCTCTTCACATTGTTTCTCACTGAGTAAAAGTTTTGCATTTTAATAAATTTCACTTTATCCATTATTTTTCACATGAATTGTGATGCCTTTGGTATATTTCCTAAAAAAAATTTCAAAACCAAAAGTCATGTAGATATTCTATCATGTTATCAGGTAAGAGTTTAGTATTTTTTATTTTACATTTAAGTCTATGATCAATTTTGAGTTAAATTTTCTAAAATGTACAAGTTTAGATCTATATTTATTATCTTATATGTAGATATCAAGTTTTTCCAGCTCCTTTTGTTGAAAAGTCAATCTTTGCTTCACTGTTTTGCCCTTTCTCCTTTATCAAAGATCAGTTGACCATATATATATATATATATATATATATATATATATATATATATATATATATATATATATATATATGTCTATTTCTTGGCTCTCTTATTATATTTCATTTTCTTACTTATCTATTCTTTTGCCAATACCATAGCCTTGATTACCATAACTTTATAGTGAGTCTTGAAGCCAGTCAATTCTCTAACTAGGTTCTCCTTCACTAATGTTGTGGTTATTTCGTGTATTTTATTTTTCTATATGAACTTTAGTATTAGATTTTCTATATCTAAAAATGAAGTTACTTAAATTTTGACTGAGATTGCATTATCTTTAGATTAAATTGGGAAGAACTGATACCTTTAAAATATTGAGGTTTTCTATTATCACATGCAATATTTCTTTATTTGGTTTGGTTTATAGGTTTATGGTTTTTCTAATATGGATCCAAACTTATTTTGTTAGATTTATAAATATGTATTTCATTTTTTTTTTAATTCTTTTTTTTAATTTTTTTTAAAATTTATTTATTCATTTTTAGAGAGGAGAGAGAGAGACAGAGAGGGAGAGAGAGGAGAGAGAGAGAGAAGGGGGGAGGAGCTGGAAGCATCAACTCCCATATGTGCCTTGACCAGGCAAGCCCAGGGTTTCAAACCGGCGACCTCAGCATTTCCAGGTTGACGCTTTATCCACTGCACCACCACAGGTCAGGCATATGTATTTCATTTTTGAGGTGCTAATATAATAGTATTATGTTTTTAATTTCAAATTCCAATTTTTCATTACTCTTGCATAGAAAAGTTATACACTTTTCTATATTAACCTTATATCCTGCAACTTTTTAAAATTAGTTAATAATTTTAAGATTTTTTTTGTTGATTCTTATTTTCTATAGATAATCATTTCCTCTGTGAACAAAGAGTGTTTCTTTTTTATTTATGTACATTTTTAGATTTTATTTATTCATTTTTATTAGAGAGAGAGGGGAGAGAGAGAGAGAGGGAGAGATAGAGAGAGAACAGGGGGAGGAGCAGGAAGTATCAACTCCCATATGTGCCTTGACCAGGCAAGTCCATGGTTTCAAACCGGTGACCTCAGCATTCCAGGTCAACACTTTATCCACTGCGCCACCACAGGTCAAGCTCAAAGAAAGTTTCATTTCTTTTTTCTAAATCTGCATACTTTATATGTCTTTTCCTTATCTAATTACATTAACAAGGACTTACAGTATGATGTTGAAAAGAAATGGTGCTGGGGAGGATAATCCTTGTCTTGTTCTTGATCTTAGTGTGAAAGCTTTGAGTTTCTCACATTTAGCTGTAGAATTTTTATAGATATTTTTCATTGAGATAGAATGTTCCATCTATCCTGTTTACTGAATCTTGATTATAAATGATTATTTGATTTTGTCAAATAATTTTTCTCCATCTATTCATATTGTCATATAATTTTTGTGTTTTGATTCACTGATGTGGTGATTTACATCAGTTGATCTTCAAATATTAAGCTAGTCAGGCATACCTAGAATAAAGCCTACTTAGTTGTGATGTACATGTTTTTATATATTGTTGAAATCAATTTGCTAATATTTTGTTGAGAATTTTTGCACATTTGTGCATGAGGAATATTGGTCTGTAGTTTGTCAGATTCTGATGCTAACTAGGGTTATACTGATCTCAAAGAATTTATGTATAAAGTATTTTCTCAGCCTCTACATTCCAAAAGGTATTATACATAATTGGTCAAATTCTTTGTTTAAATGTTGGGTAGAGTTCATCAAGGAAATAATCTGGGCCTAGTAACTCTTATTTTGCAAAGTTACTGATTATTGATTCAATTTCTTTAATAAATATAAACCAATTGAGATTGTCCATTTCTTATTATTATGTGTTTTGTCAGATTGTGTCTTTTAGTAAATTGTTTGAATGTATATTTTTAAATATTATTCATAATAGATAAAATAAGAGAGGTCTTTAGGGATATATGCAATATGCTTCTCCTAAACACAGTACATATTCATTATATCAACAAGACTGCATTATTTCTAATCTAAATCTAATTGAACCACAATCTGCACAACTTCTTAAACTTTTCTTGAAAAAAATTCTATGGCCTTATTATCTCTTTCTAGGCTTCACAATATTCTCAGCACCATAACATGTAAGATTATTCCACTTTTTAGACCAATTATAAAACATTAAAAAAGTTTGGAGACAGATATAAATAGTCTAAAATTCCACTTTGGGGATAAAGTTTTTTGTTTGTTTATTTGTTTTTCTACTCAAATTAAGTTTAATTTTTCTCCTTTTAAATTAAATTACTTTTTTTTCATAGATGAAAAGTCAATGAGTCATAAATTTATCCCTTTGAATAATATCAGAGACTTTTGAATATATTTATCAGTATTTTAAAATAAGCACTTAACCAATTTCTGGAAAGTAGCCTGTAGGTTTGCAGGCCACAAACTAAATAGCAATTTTTAGAATCACATATTCATGGAAATATATATGTATAGTAGATAGATGATAGATAGATATAGATATATTATGTATAATATATCATATAAAGTAATATTATATATAATATAAAATATAAATGTGTATTATAACCAAAGTATCTATATAGTACATTTGCTGAATAGAATAAAAAATATTTTGCCACTCCTTTCAAGATTGATATAGCAGTAGGAGACAAAATTTTTACTAGAAAGATTATCAGGTAAGCTTCAGTAAAAGACAGGTAACCCTGGAACAACACAGGGCTGATGAATGCCAACCCCCCCCCACACAATCAAAAATCTGCATGTTAATTTTGACTTCTCCGGAACTTAACTACTTATAGCCTGCTGTTGACCAGAAGCCTTATCAATAATATAAAAGGTCGATTAACACATATTTTGCAAATTATATACTGTATTCTTATAATAAAATAAATTAGAGAAATGAAAATGGTAAAAAAAGAGAGAAATATATTTATAGAGTTTATTGAAAAAAATTTATGTGTAAGTGGATCCATGCAGTTCAATCTCTTGTTGTTCAAGTGTCAACTACAGCTTCCTGGTGTCTAAGCAATGTATCTTTCTTAATACACCTGAAAACTCTGATGATTTCTTAATATTTATATATATCATTTTCTTGCTCTTTTCCAATTTTATTATTGTAAATGCTTAAGTGCAATAGTACAACAGATGACTTTCATGACTTATTTAATGACTTTCATGACAGACTTTCAAGTATTATTTTTGTGTTAACAAAAAACAAACAAACAGATTTTTTAGGTATATTGTAGTGGAGGTTGAGATAGACTTCTGAATACCTGGCTTGGATTGATTACTATCTAAAATATCACTATTTAAGCGAATTTAATTATCCCCAAATCAACTGGCTTAAACAGAATTTACTATAAAAGGAAAATGTGAGACACTCATTAGGAAGTGAATACTATCTCAAAGATTTGTTTTTTTTTTTTAGTTAATTAGATTATATCTAGGTATTGGATAGATGACATGAAGTAAGTACTATAAATAGCAATATGAAAAATAAACACTTTATTAATAACCTTGTGAATAAAAAATGGTAATGAGCTAGAATTTTAAACTATCAAAAAGAAAAAATATAGCTACTAAGATATAGAAAAAAACAACAACATGTAGAATAAAACATACATTATGTGGTCTGGGTACCTAGATATTATTCTAAGGATATTGTGGGACGCTGTCTCCATCCTGTCATCTACTTGAGCTGAAGGTCTTGAATAAACACTATCTTATTACTCTAAAAGTTCTAAAAATTCTCTGCACTTAATCTTCAGTTTCCATGACAGCTGTTAATAATGCCTGATTATTTCTTTTTCTTTGATGTTTCATTACTATCAGCAAATTTTGGGGAGTTAAAAAAATAGAACAGTGAAAATACTATGTTTATTGATACTATAATGACAGATATATGCATTATATGATATATTTGTCCAAATCCATAAACTGTACAAAACCAAAGGTAAACCATTATGTATACCATAAACTTTGGGTGATAATGATGTACCAGTGTATGTTTATCAGTTGTAACAAATAATGCCCCACTCTGTTGGGAGATGTTGATTAAGGGAAGGCTATGCATGCGTAGGATATATTGTAGGGGAAAATCTCTACATTCTCTTCAATTTTGCTGTGAACTTAAAACTGTTCTAAAAAATAAGATCTTAAAAAAAAATCTGGGGCTTTAAAAAAATCCTTTGTTTCCAGCTGTTAATTTGTGGAAGTAAGAGTTGATAAGGAGAAGTTTGAGTCAAAGTGTGGTTAACCATAATAGTGCATGTACTGCCTTTCTTTTTCCTTTCTTTCTTTTTTCTTTCTTTCTCTCTCTCTCTCTCTCTCTCGCTTTCTTTCTTTCTTTCTCTCTCTTTCTTTCTTTCTTTTTTTTCTTTCTCTTCCGTCCTTTTTCTTTCTTTTTTTCTTTCTTTCTTTCTTTTTTCTCTTTCTCTTTCTTTCTTTCTTCTTTCTTTCTTTCTTTCTTTCTTTCTTTCTTTCTTTCTTTCTTTCTTTCTTTCTTTCTTTCTTTTGTTTTTCTTTTGTATATTATCCTTGCATAGAGGCTATGCTAATCATCTCTGTATCACTCCAATTTTAGTAAATGTACTGCCAACGGGATCACTGTATCACATTTCTTTAGAAATTTTGTCTTTTCTGAGTTAGAACAGTATGTAGTTATATTTAATCAATAGCATTGCAATTGCTATATTTAGAACATTGCAATATTTCATCCACATATTGAACAAGAATAGAATCAGATGAAAATATTTACCTTTAAAGTTCTGGTGAAAGACATAAAAAAAATAGGTGGCTTTCTTAGTGAACTCCAAAGGACTAACTGTCCAAATATATAGTTCTAATTTTAAGGAATAACTATCTAAAAGGATGTATATAAGGTCTTTCTTAATTAACATAGTTTCTATTGTCAACTAGATAGCCTAAGATTATGATGAGGATAACTATTTGGTTTTGTTCCCTAGGAAAGAAGAACATACTTATTTTATTTATGGTTCTAAATCATAAAATATCTATAACCTTTCTCATTGGATTTCTTGAATGAAAGTATGAGTATGACAAGGTGGCAAGGTAACAAGATGAGTCCTGTCTCTATTAGGTTTTAGTTTTCAGTTTTAAAGGTTTTGTGCATGCTTGGATAAATGTTTTATTTACTCAATATAATTCTTGAAAGGTTCAGGTCCAATAACTGCATATGTCAATATAATTTGACATAATAGAGGCTGGCATATCCTGTGGGATGAAATTTGTTCATATTTTAAAAGCAAGCGGTATAAGTAAGTCACCACTGGAACTAGTTGCATGTGAATAGTACAAATTTTTGGATTTTCCAATAAAAAGACATCAAGAAAGTACTTATTTATATATTTACTTATTTTATTATAGATTTTATTTACTGATTTTTGAAAAGAAAGAGAGAGAGAGAAAGAGAGGGAAAGTAAGAAGAGGAAGAAGCAGGAAACATTTACTCATGCTATTTACTTCCTGTGTGTGCCCTGACCAGGAAAACCCAGGGATTTGAACAAGCAACCTCAGCCTTTCAGGTCGATGCTTTATCCACTGTGCCACCACAGGTCACAAGAGAGCATTTAATTCGGCAATTCCATTGACACAGTAAATCCTCTTTGAAGTTATTGAGGGAACATCATAAAGCAAAAAAGAATGTATCTGGAAAATGTCAAAATTATTAGAGATAAAAAATCATGGAGTTGTTTGTTGATTCTGCAGAAGAGACTTTATAATAATGGAGGGGTTTATAGACTGATATATTCACTATGTATCAGATATTTGTGAAGTTTTTTAAAAATTATTAGAGGCATTTTATTCCTGTAAGTTAAAGGGTATAAGAAAAATAAAGTTATACTTTTCCTGAGAATGCCTTCATTAAACAACTAACCTATTTCCCCCCTCTTCATTTTACCTAGAGCTGGACAATTGTGGTTATAATGCCCTTTAAGCTTGTAGTGTTCTGAATAATTTTAACCAAAAAAGTTTATGTCTTCCCATAATCTAGAATGTAACCTCACTTAGAAATAGGATCTTGCCAATATTTTAGAAGGTTGAGAGATAGTTGGATACAAAGACACACAGAGGGAAAGGTCATGTGAAGACAGGCAGAAATAGAAATTAATGTTACCACAAGCTATGATCACCCCAAAATTCCAGAACCTAAGAGGGAGGGATATTACAAATTCTCCCTCAGAGTCCCTAGAAGGAACCAAGCCTGATATCTAGATTTGAAATTCTGACCTCCAGAACTGTGAGAGAATAAATTTGCATTGTTTTAAACTATCACTTTGTGGTAATTTGTTACAGTAGTACTAAGAAATTAATGTTCTGCATATAATTATGCATGTCCATTTCTGAAAAGAAATATTTTCTGGATTTAATAATTATTGAAAGAGTAATCTAGTTAGTTTAGCTCTACAGCCATGTGTTCATTCTGAGTCTTCATTGCCTTTTATTTTTATTACTCTTTTGAATTTGAAATGATTAAATAGGTGATATGAAATGGAGATATGTCTCATCAACTTATCCTTGTTTTTATGTTTTTGTTGTTTCTTTTTTTTTTTTTTTGGTTTACATGTAAATTTATTTATTTCCAGCTGAAGGCTATTCACAAACTGTAAGGGACAAACTGTGGTCATAACTGCTACTCCTCCATGCTGTCTTAGATATAAGAAGCCCATCCATGAATTAATTAACCAATTTATTTTTTCTCTGTTCTCATGACTGGATTATACTCTAGTTAATTTTCACAGAAAGTATTTTAGAAATATGCTCCAAAATTTTTTGTCTTCCCTTTATCATTTTTGAGACTCCTCTAGTTGCTACAAATTCAGTTTCTTAAGTTGTTTAAGTTAGTTTTTCTTCCATTAAATTATTTGTATTGATCATTCTTCTAATAAGAAATAAGTGACATTGGATGGAATCTTGAGATTATGTGCTGCCAAATAAATTCCTCTGTAAATTTCTGTTTAATGGTGTGGGCTCTAGAACATTTTTAACAATGGCTCTCAGTTCACATCTAAACTATTCCTAAAAGTCAACCTCAAATAGGCTGTTCTCTTCAAACAGGGTTATTCACTAATAGGCAGTAGAAACCTCAGGTTTCTTGTTAACAGAAAGGTAAGAGAAGAGAGCTCCGAGGAGAAGGTAATAAAGGACATGTACAGGAGAAAAGGAATCATGAAATAAAGGCAGTGAGACTCAGGTTGTGGTTTGGGAAGATCTCAAATAGACATAGTTTTACTTTCTTCAGTGGTTATGTGCCTTGGGTATATATAAGCTTATTTAAAAAAAAAGAATAGAGTTTATCTATTTTGCAAGCATTTGTATTCCAGTGAAAAAAAATAGACTATCGGAAATTAGAAATTTCTAAAATGTACTTATTTTATTCATTTTAATGTTTCACAAATGAATAATTCATGGCTTGTTAAAATTCCCCAAATAGCTAACCTAATTCTGCAAGTATTACTTCATTATGACAGAAAAAAAAGATAAATGAATTATGATTTTTTTCCTTTTTTTTACAGGGACAGAGAGAGAGTCAGAGAGAGGGATAGACAGGGACAGACAGACAGGAACAGAGAAAGATGAGAAGCATCAATCATCAGTTTTTCATTGTGACACCTTAGTTGTTCATTGATTGCTTTCTCATATGTGCCTTGACCGTGGGCCTTCAGCAGATCAAGTAACCCCTTGCTCGAGCCAGCGACCTTAGGTCCAAGCTGGTGAGCTTTTGCTCAGACCAGATGCCTGTGCTCAAACTGGCGACCTCGAGGTCTCGAACCTGGGTCCTCTGCATCCCAGTCTGACACTCTATCCACTGTGCCACTGCCTGGTCAGGGGAATTATAATTTTTTTTTTTTTTTGTATTTTTCTGAAGCTGGAAACGGGGAGAGACAGTCAGACAGACTCCCGCATGCACCCGACCGGGATCCACCTGGCATGTCCACCAGGGGGCGATGCTCTGCCCACCAGGGGGCGATACTCTGCCCCTCTGGGGCGTCGCTCTGTTGCGACCAGAGCCACTCTAGTGCCTGGGGCAGAGGACAAGGAGCCATCCCCAGCACCCGGGCCATCTTTGCTCGGGAATTATAATTTTAATTCAAAAACATTTAAGTTACAGGAGTTTGGCTCAATTTGAACCTGTATCGAGGCCAAGATGACTTTTAAAAATGTAGAACAGGCCCTGGCCGGTTGGCTCAGCAGTAGAGCATCAGCCTGGCATGTGGAAGTCCCGGGTTCAATTCCTGGCCAGGGCACACAGAAGTTCCTGTCTGCTTCATTACCTTTTCCTTTCTCCTTTCTCTCTGTCTCTCTCTTCCCCTCTTGCAGCCAAGTCTCCATTGGAGCAAGGTTGGCCTGGGCACTGAGAATGGCTCCATGACCTCCCCCTCAGGCACTAGAATGGCTCCCATTGTAGTGGAGCAACGTCCTAGATGAGCAAAGCCTCACCCCATAGTGGGCATGCCAGGTGGATCCTGGTCAGGTGCATGCAGGAGTCTGTCTGTCTGCCCCTGCCATCCCCTCACGCCCTGCTTCTCACTTCAGAAAAATACCAAAAAAAATAATACATAAATAAATAAATAAGTAAATAAAAGAGTGTAGAGCAATAATCTGTTGAATATGTTGCTTGTACCGTTTAGGCCTCTAAACTAACACTTAGCCATCTTCAATTGCAGACCCACAAAATCTGAAATTCTCATACAAGGAAAGTTTGGAGAGATCACTGTCTGAATAAGACTCTCATAAACAAAATGATATGGCTGAGAAAATTTCTCATACAGGTTTCATAACTGACCCAAGAAAAAGTTTGTTTTTAAAGATGCAATTTTGATGTGAAACACTAACATTATCAAGCCTCAAGGCCAGCTCTCATAGACTTATCTGACCTTCCACTCTTTTTTTAATGAAATTTATTTTTCATATTTACAAAATAATATAAAAAAAATACAAAGAGAAAAATAGTAATGCTGTTAGTAACAAAGCAATTTTCCAGAAAGGGTGAAAGTTTTCAAATTTGATAAATTATTCACATAATTGTTAAAGTTGTTGCTTATTTCTAGAAAGTAAAATAAACATATAGTTTGGAAACTTAATAAAGGAAACTTAAACCTCAAATCTAATGTAGAGTCTACCTCATTCTTATGTTTTGACAGACTGTCCTGAGCAAGAGGCCCAGAAACCCATGAGATTTTATTAATTAAGGGTTTTGAACCATTGCAATATGATTGTCTTAGAAAAGTATTGATAGAACCTTGAGAATCAAGATTTTCAAGCATTAGCTCACTAAACGATTGCAAGAATAGCCTTTTTGTCAAGCACAGATAAGTTTATTAGGACACTACAGAATTTTAACTGGTCTTAGAAGGGGCACCTGACAAAATTTATAGTATTTTTAGACCCTGAACTGGATGAGTTAAAGCAGGACTTGCTTGGTAAGGAGCTGTTTGTGATTGGGCCAATTTTTTGAGATGAGAGCTTTGAGTTGATGGGAAAGTGAAGTCAAGAGTCTGAAGAAAACACTTGATGAACAAACTGTAATTCTTGATAATCACGTACTTATTTGGTTCACATTCTTTCTTCCATTAGCAAATGTTCCCCTTTATAAAGTATTTTCATTATTTTGCTTTTTCTCTGCATTATTTAACAGAGAAATAAACAAACAAAAAAATGTTCCTGGTTCCAGTATTTTTAAACTTCAGCACAAAAAATAACATTGTTTTAAGTTCTTACATGTGTGGATTTTTTATTCCTTTACTCAACAGTGTATATTGTAAACCTAAATATTTTCAACTGTCTTCTGAGTCAAACTGACTCTTTCCAAAGTGAAATCATCGTAAGTTTTAGTTTTTCTCTGTCTTATTTTCTGGTAAAATAGTATGCCCTAGATATGGGAACTCTTAGCAAGGTATTTGGAGATAAAAAGGAATTTACTATATATATATTATATACCCTGACTTGATTTAGTGCATAATTTTTAAAGTAAATTAGTCACTGTTTATGCTCAAAGTCACTACCTGAGTATATGGTCTGAGAATAGCCTGTTGGTATCTTAGTGGTGATTGCTGTTGTGATGGTGGTGTTTTTTAATTTTGTTTGTTTATTTGTTTGTTTGTTTTTACAGAAATAGATAGAAATAGACTTTTAGAACCCAGCAATGTAAGATGTAAAATACCTAACCTAATGTATTTTTCCAGGTCTCAATAGGTGACATCTAAGTTGCCAGAGAAAAGCTAGTCAGTTTTGTGCTAGTAGATGGTAAGAAGACTTTTGCTGAAAAGGTAGAACTCATCATCTACACTCACAAAGACGTCAATTTTAGACATGGAGCAGTTCCAATGAATACCTGTAGAGCATACTTTTATCATTTTATCATCTATCTGCACTATTTTTTTTTCCTAAAAGCCAGCATTCTTATTTGAGAACCTAGATTCTTTCAGCTTCATGAAATAATTTGATTCATATATCCATTTGGAAAATAATTTTCTTGGTCCATTACATGTTTCTTGTTTAAAGAGAACAATTTGCATATGCTGAGATTCAATAAATTTTTTAAAAGGCATCATCAAATTAAGTAATGATAAGAAAAGGGATTTCTGGAAAATAAACTAAGATTATTCTTTGTTTTCTCAGCAATCTGACTACTTTTACTAAATTGCATAAGTGATAAATTATTTGTATAAGAAAATCACAGTATTGGTGAAAATTTCTTGCCCTGAAATTCATCAGTGGAACATACTTATATTATAGACGTGGTTATATGGTAGCATTACTTTTGCAATAACATATTCTATGTAAAAAAAATTTATAGATTATTTATTTTTATTTGTAATTGTTAAAATGGTATACTATTTCAAACATATCTATTTACATAAGTATCCCAACTTTTGTTCAAATTAGTTTTAAATATTAGAAGTAGTATAGATTAGTGCATAGAACTTAAAGTCTTATAAAAGTATATGCAATACCAAAAGAAAAAAGTATTTCTTTTCAAACATTTTATTCTTTTGAATATTAAACCCTGAATATTGAGTGGGGAATTTGCTTTCTTACTTCATGATTCATTTATACATAAGCTTTTGTGAATGGCTTCACCTAAAAGATAGCAGAATGTTTGAAATGAGAAAAAATAGCATCTTCAAAATGAACTGTATTCAACAAGAAACTCATCAATCACAGCATGGTTTGAAAAATAGTTTCAAAATATTATTGAAAAAGGCATAGCAGAAGATATGAACTCATCAAAATTTTGAAACTTTACAAACATAATTTTAGGCCATGCTTATCTGTCTCTAGTCAAAATAAGGTAGAGCTTTTTGTCATTTCAGTTGTGTCTTCCTGAATAAGCTTTACTTCCATATTGCAGTTGAGCCAATATATAGCCACTTACATGCTACAGTATTATTTTATCTTTGGCTAAAAAATGAAAAACCACTTGTATTTTGGATTTTTGAACCATAAGAATGATATATTAGAATGGGAGGCAGAGGTGAGTGGGATAAATAAAATTATCATTGAAATGAATAAACTCTTTATAAAAATGATTTTTAATATTCTCCATTGTGGACTAGCTAAGGTTTAAACAGAAATTGTTAACTGTAAGGTAAATATAAAATATTTCTCACCCTAGCTGAATAGCTTGGTTGGTTAGAATGTCATCCAGATATACAAAAATTGTCTGTTCAATCCCTGGTCAGGGCACATACTAGAACAGATCAATCAGTGGTGAGATTCAAGCCAGTTCACACTGGTTCAGCAGAACCAATACTTAATTTTTTGTTGAGTTCAGTAAACCGGTTGTTAAAATGGCACTTGTAATCAGGATTCTCTCTAAGGTGGGTATCTGGACACCCACCCAATGTGGAATCACAAATTTATATTCCTCACTCTTTTTTAATGTTCATCTGCTCAACAGCGTATTCTAAGTGCCTGTAGTAATGTTCATTTCATCCATAGGTTAAAAAAATTTGATGGAACTATGCTTGTAATATTTATTTATTCATTTCATAAGACTCATTATACCTTTGATGAAATTCTACATTTTAATTCCCTTGCATTTGTTATTTCAGTAAACAAACATATAACATAAAGAGAAAAAGTGTCAAACAACCAGGAGGTGACAAGCTATTACTGAAAATATTTTAAATAATAATTTAATTCTTTTGTCAAGTGTTATTTAATATTTTTTATTAATATTTTAAAACTTTCATAACATAATCTAGTTTTGTGTACCTATTTTAATGTCCTCTTTTATCTTTTGATACATCTTTTTTTTAAGTGAGAGGCAGAGAGGCAGACAGAAAGACCCCCACATACTCCCTGATTGACATCCACTTGACACCCCCTACTAGGTGATGTTCTGCCCATTGGGGACCACTGCTCCAATGCTCGGCAACCAAGCTATTTTAGTGCCTAAAGCAAGGCCATGGAGCCATCCTTAGTGTACCAGGCCAACTTGCTCAAACCACTCCAGCCATGGCTGCAGAAGGGGAAGACAGAAAGAGAGAAGAAGAAGAAGATGAAGAAGCAGATAGTCACTTCTTCTGTGTGCCTTGACAGGGAATCAAACCCAGGACTTTCACACACTGGGCCTATATGCTCTACCACTGAGCCAACTGGCCAGAGCCATATCAACTTTTTATACTTAAAGTAGTCATTAGGACAGAAAACCAGTTGTTAAATTATTTGAATCCCACTACTGAGATCAATTTTTCTGTATCTCTCTCCTCTCCTCACTCTAAAATCAATAAATAAAAAAATTAAAAAATCTTTCTCTAAATTTAATAACATAAGGCTCAGTGGAATATTTTGATTTTTGGGGTTGTAAAGGTATTAAAAGAAGAGATTTCAATATACAAGATTCAGAAACAATCTGATCCAGATTTCTAGCTCATACTCTTACCTCTATGATATTCTTGAACAAATATATGGCATTATTACAAGTTCAATTGCTAGCTGAGCTTTTAACTCAAATCCTAAGCCAGATGATCTTTTGAGCTGTAGACCAAGAAATCTTGAAAAATATGAGGTAATGGCAAATAGGAACAATGTTAGGTCTTCTTTCACTATGCATCATTTGTTAACAATAGATTTTCAAGAGGATTGACAAAGAGAGGGGGAAAATTTACTTCTAAATGAGAAGAAGCTCTTCCCGGGTTAGTTTAGTAATACATAAACAAATAAAAGAGAACAGGCAATACATAAACAAATAAAAACCTGAAGAGCAAGAATAGAACAATAGAACATCTTTTCCCCAAAGTGAAGCAATCTCTTTCTTCCCACCTGGGTGTTCCCCGTGGAAGAAAGCAGGTCCAGACACAGTATCTCCTCTGTGGACTCCCTTTGCTGTATCTAAGAAAAAAGCTCAGCTTCTGTGTTGAAACCTATTGAAATATCTTAACTTGACCAATCAGTTTGATAGAAGGAGTAAGTGGTGGCCTGACCTGTGGTGGCGCAATGGATAAAGTGTAGACCTGGAAATGCTGAGGTCGCCGGTTCGAAACCCTGGGCTTGCCTGGTCAAGGCACATATGGGAGTTGATGCTTCCAGCTCCTCCTCCCTTCTCTCTCTCTGTCTCTCCTCTCTCTCTGTCTCTCCCTCTCCTCTCTAAAATGAATAAATAAAAAATAAAGAAAAAATTTATAAAAAATAAAAAAGAAAGAAAGAGGAAGTGGTAAACTCCCTTTTGCCTAGGATATTGATACTTTCCTCCCATGTTAGAGGCTGACTTACAAACTTGTAGAATTATCTAAGAAGTAATTTCTTATTACTGTTTCTTAAAAAAAAATTTTTTTCTTTCTATTGGTTATCTGTTCAGCTCTTCTAAACATTCAAATAGAGATATGGTAATTTGTTATTCCTTACAGAATAATTCATAAAGAAAATACTTTATATATATACAAAATTATAAAAATTTTATAACTCAGGAGCACTAACAAACAACAATATAACTTATTATCTTTTTTTTTTAATTTAATAGGGAACATCTTGTAAACTCCTTTCCTGGTGGTACTTAAGCATATACAAAATAAATACTAATACAAATGTAAATTGCTTTCTGTAATTTGTTTAGCTGGTGCTTTTAGGTCAAAATTATATGAAACCTTAGTAAAACTATCTTACTCACTTTTGCTTAGTATTCTGTTATGTTTCACGTAATTTATGCAGGTGCATAAAATGCAACCTAAATACATATTTTATTAAATGAGCCTCTTGCACACAGAAGATATAATTTTCTTTATTTAAGTCATTTGTGAAAGCAGCATCAATTGCATATCAGTGCATTAGTCAAACTAAACATCAGCACTATAGTATATGTGATAGGCTATTCACAAAGAGAGATGAATCAAGTTTCAAATTCCTGGAAACAGTGGACTGGAAACACCTCCAGAGGGTGCCAGGGCATGCTACCTAATGAAAAACTAGCTCATACCTAAAAGGGAAGAGCCTTGAGACTTAGAACAGTGTCTCAAGAAATGAAAAGGTCAAGTTTCAGATAGCATCTTCTAAGGTCTGTCAATATGTAAATTTTCTAATTAGATCAATGAAAATAGATCAAGTACCTTCTGTTATAAGAAAATTGCAACACTGAGTTCAACTGTCACTATGCAAATATAACAATTAGAGCCGCAAAAATAGTAATAGATATAGCCTATATGAGAGATTTGAAAAATAAAGAGAAAAAATGTTTTATTTATTTATATTTTACCTGAGCATATATTTTATGTACAGTTTTCCCCCTCCATAATAGGTAAAACCTTTTGTGTTTAGAGAATGGGCACTAATAGGTCCAAAAGTCAAATATGTTTAGCTTCCTTCCCAATAGACCTTCCCAATTAATATGAAAAGAGACCAACACAAAGATAGCTGTCTCCCTGAGTCCTTAGCTTGGTATGGTTTTGCCATATTTGAAAATGAAATAAGGAATGAAAGAGAAGAGCTTCATCTAGCCCTCTGTTCCCTGGAAGGCTACGAAATGTTACCTCATGTGGAGTGTTAGAACAGTTGCTGCCTACCTAAATCTCCATGGTAATGGCAAGAGGGAAAAAAAGATCTCTAAGGTAACCAGAAAACAAACAACAAGATTTCTAGATTAACATTATATTAATCAGAAACAATTCAGAAAAAACATAACTTCTAGAGACTATAGGTAAATTATGATAATTAAGATTTTATACAATTTTACCAGCAGAGGCGGATTTAATAGCAGGTACCCTGGGCGCACACCCTGGGCCCTGCCTCTGAAGGGCCCCTGCAAAACCCCAACTTTACACATTTTTCTAATGACATCAAGTTTGGTTTCATATGTGCAATTTTAACATTAATAATGCATAATATTTTTTATTTATTTAAAAATATGGTTAACATGTAATTTTATTTTCCCTGCCTCTCTTTTTTTTAAGGGACCCAATATTTTCTTTTGTCCCCAGAGCCTCAACTGACCTTAATCTGCCTCTATTTACCAGTAAGTACAATCTTTTACATGCTTGCATTCTTTGCTGCCTAAAAATATATCTTCTTCTCTTCCTTACTGTTGGGCAAATGAGTTTAATGTGATTTTTATGCTCACTCTTCTTGTTAAAAATGGCTGCTGCTCACGTGATGATACTCTTATGTGATACAGCTAATTGCCTTTTATGTTTGGGAAGGTGCTTGGTTATGCTAATATGTGCTGAGGAGGCACTTTTGCACCGAAAAGTTTTTTTTTGTTTTTTTTTTTGCATTTTTCTGAAGCTGGAAACGGGGAGAGACAGTCAGACAGACTCCCGCATGCGCCCGACCGGGATCCACCCGGCACACCCACCAGGGGCGACGCTCTGCCCACCAGGGGGCGATGCTCTGCCCCTCCCGGGGGGGGGGGAGGTTGCTCTGCCACGACCAGAGCCACTCTAGCGCCTGGGGCAGAGGCCAAGGAGCCATCCCCAGCGCCCGGGCCATCTTTGCTCCAATGGAGCCTTGGCTGCGGGAGGGGAAGAGAGAGACAGAGAGGAAGGGGGAGGGTGGAGAAGCAAATGGGCGCTTCTCCTATGTGCCCTGGCTGGTAATTGAACCCGGGTCCCCCGCACGCCAGGCCAACGCTCTACCGCTGAGCCAACCAGCCAGGGCCTGCACCGAAAAGTTTTAAAAGGAGGAGCTAGAGGCCATTTTGCAGAGAGGCCATGTGGAAGAGCCAGCGAAAGTGGCAGCATGCAGAGGGGACTGAGTGAGGCCTTTGATTCTAGCAAAAACTGGAGAAAGTCAGTGGCTTTGGGAGCCCTGAATGGAAAGGAAAATGTTTTTTTGCTGTGCGTATTTTCTCACCCTCTAGTTGCAAGCAGGAATAAAGGAAATGGCCCACCAGTTCTTGGCTCTGTTAATTCCATACCATCTGTCCAGATTAAAAGCAAACCTGCATGGGCCAGGCGGTTGTGATGGTGGCCATGGCTACTGGCCTTACACTTACTTTCTAATTTATCAAGAAACTCAAAATTTCCATTATCAGAGATTTGTTTATTTTATTTTATATTTGGAGCCTACCAAAATCTGCATAAGCAATTGCCTTCCTTCTATTTGTTAGCATTGATTATATTGCTAGAGAAAATTTTAATAACAAAATAATGCATTGCAATAAGTTGAATGGATTTAATCTGAATTCAAATCAGACAGGACCCAACATGATAGTGCACAGATACATACTTGCTACTTGACCAAAGAAGAGAAAGAGTAGGACCAAGTAATAATGTCCTACCAGGAAAAAGGCTGACTGGTAGATATTGTGGATCCTGAGAAAGAAGATACCTACTAAGAACAGCTTCCAGTGGCTTAACTGGACTCAAATTGAAAAACCAAAGCCTAGCAGCCACTTTACATAGAGGCCTCACATGCAATCCACACCTCAAGGAGAAGCCTGTAGTAAGCTGCCTGCCACCCACAGTAAAAACTGCCTGCCTGCCTGCCTGCACTATTTCTGCCCCAGGAACCAACATTTATAAAGGATTTCCTGGAATTGTATTTCAGCTAATAGTATGGTGGCTTTTCTTGACCAATCAGTGCTGCACAGCTATATTCCAACATTTTTTTTTTTTTGTATTTTTCTGAAGCTGGAAACGGGGAGAGACAGTCAGACAGACTCCCGCATGCGCCCGACAGGGATCCACCCGGCACGCCCACCAGGGGGCGACGCCCTGCCCACCAGGAGGCTATGCTCTGCCCCTCCAGGGCGTCGCTCTGTTGCGACCAGAGCCACTGTAGTGCCTGGGGCAGAGGCCAAGGAGCCATCCCCAGCGCCCGGGCCATGTTTGCTCCAATGGAGCCTTGGGAGGGGAAGAGAGAGACAGAGAAGAAGGAGAGGGGGAGGGGTGGAGAAGCAGATGGGCGCTTCTCCTGTGTGCCCTGGCTGGGAATCGAACCCAGGACTTCTGCGAGCCAGGCCGACGCTCTACCACTGAGCCAACCGGCCAGGGCCTATTCCAACATTTTGATTGACCAATTAGTGTCTTTATTTTAACCAATCAGGAGAATGTCTTTTGGGACCAATCAAATTACTTATATTTG
Source organism: Saccopteryx leptura (assembly GCF_036850995.1). NCBI lineage: Eukaryota > Metazoa > Chordata > Mammalia > Chiroptera > Emballonuridae > Saccopteryx > Saccopteryx leptura. The sequence goes on along the minus strand of NC_089505.1, from coordinate 236,168,041 downwards.
AAGTACTCATTTGCATGAGGACAGAGCAATTAGAGACTAAGTGTAGGGACTTCTGTCTTCATAAGTCAGTCCTGTTCTAGTTGGGAAGGTGTACTTTCTTTCCATGAAGACTGAAGAGTACATTTCCCTGGTCACAGACAAGACTGGAAGCAGAGTGAACAGAGCAGAGTAGAGCAAGGCAGAGCACAGCTGAGCTGAGCTGAGTTTTCTAGTTAAAGAGAGGCCTGGCTGCAAAGCCATGTCACCCCAGGGCCTCCTAAAAGCTATGTTGTTTTGCAGGTGTGCTGCTTTATAATTGTGCTGTAACACTATTGAGCTATTCTATAGGGGTGCCATTCACACAGCTGTGCTCTAGCACAATAGAGCTGTTTGCACTGAATAGTTTCCTCTTCACCACACCCCAAATTAGGAAATTCTATTAGTGTTGAATTAACACCACCAACCATTAGTTGACAATACCAAGGGCTATGTATATGGCACCTTGAGGCCTGAGGTACCTCTGTGATGTTGGTCTAGGAAGAAGAGGGTTTGCTCATTAATGGACTAAAAGTTTCATTTCAGACCATCTTATAATAAAAGGAGAGAGTTAAACATAAATCACCTTCCAATGGATTTTCTTATTGACTTAAACTGGCACAACATGTCAACCTTCAAAAGAAGAAAGCTTTGGTCTATAGAAATGCCCATATTTCTTTTGCAAACACATTATCTTCATTTTATTCTGACCCCCAAGTCTGAGTTGATAAGTACTGAAATGATTTCTTTAAGCTCCAAATGAAAATGAATTACATATTACTCTAAAGCAGACTTAAAAGCTTCACTATTCTATGAAAGAAAAGGAATTGGAATGTAAGATTTTTTTAAAACTTTTCTCCCACCCCCAAATTCCTGGTGAAAGATTTTGATACACATTTGTAATCAAGAGGTGAGACAGAAGTTCAAGAAGATTTGAACCTGACCTGTGGTCGTGCAGTGGATAAAGCATCAACCTGGAATGCTGAAGTCACTGGTTTGAAACCCTGGGCTTGCCTGGTCAAGGCACATACGAGAAGCAACTACCATGAACTGATGCTTCCTGCTTCCCCTCTTTCTTTCTCTCTCTCTCAAATCAAACAATAAAATAAAAAAATACAAAAAAAATATTTGAAAAGAATTAATAATAATATTGTTTATTTAGAGTATGGGTTGTAAATACCTCAGTACACAAAATATAAATATATCTTTGGGCTTACCAATTATATTTGTATGTAATTTCTATGTACTTACTATTGTAAATAATTTTTAATCTAGATATAACACAAGAACATTAAAAATATGTTCTATTTTAGAAATTTAGAATTTGAAAACTCAAGTCTAACATGCCATCGAAACATATGTGGCAATATACAGAAAAGATGTGTTTTAGCAGACACAATCCTTTCAATCTGCTTTATTCAGGGGATGCTCCAAAATATCATATTTTCCAACCTTCCTTATTTTTTCAAAGATAATTCCTCTTCCACTAATGGTTGGTAATTAGATGTAGACTTATAACTTGCTAAATGGATTATGACTTTTTATTTCTTTGAAGTTAAATCATTTTTAAATGCGGGAAATTCTTTTTTGCAAGTAGCTTGGGCATTCAGGGAGTTAAGCTGTGAGAGGCTAGTGAATGAGTGGCTTGGGCAGGAAGCCTTTGTTTCTGTACAGGAAGGAAAGTTGAAGACTCCAAATCTACATTAACACTTCCCCCTATAATTTTATCTTGCCATAACAGGTCTGTCTGCATAGATCAATCCCTTTCTGGCTTTGTCTCATGGAGCCAACATTTCACTGACTGATTAGATGCTGTCAGCACAGGTCAAGTGTAAAGATGCCATTACCTAAACATTAAGACTATTTAGAATCTGACAGGGTGCATGAATATGGATCATATCGGTTAAAGCTTTAAAAGGAATTATTGTTGCCATTTTAAGTGGAGCAGATATGTGAGCATACATATTTTGGAATCCTGAAAAAGCACTGGTGAAGAATGTAAAGTTTTCACTGCACTGTAGAATATTAAACAAAAAGTGTCATCACCTAAATATTGTGATTTTCAAGTGCCTTCGTGATAAACCCATACTATTCTTCCCAAGGGTCCTGCTGTAACAAGGTATATTTTAATTTTCTACCCTTTCTTGTTCCCTGAGATAATGTGGAAAATAGATGGTCTTCTCCTTCAGAGACTCATACAGTCATGGTGATAGTACATTAAACTGCATCATTAAGAATCGTATAATTACAAGGGGACAAATATTTGTGCTAATAGTAGAAACTTTATAAAATCATCAGGACAACAGATTTAGGTTTGTTTTGAATATTTGTCCTTAGCAGTCTCAGTGCTGAAATGATAGTATGGCATTACCCATTGCCTAAGACAGCAAGAGATACAACATTCTTTATGATGTGCTGTCCATTTTCTACCTAGGAAAGTGATAGAAAGAAGCCCATTGGGAATCAAATAACTCTTGTTTTGGTTTAGAAACTCACCTACTTGTAATACTAACTTGAGAAGTTAGCTTAATTCTGAGGTCTGCCTTTGGACATATCAAATGGGGCCTTGAATTTTGACTGATTGACCTCATGTCATTGCTTTGAATATCATAGAAACTAATGAAAGCACTTCACTTCATGAGACTGTAGCATGAAATGGTCATTGAAGACTGTGGCTGTGGTAGGAAAACTCCCTCATTAAATCAATGGATTTTGATCATTTTAACGTATCCCAGATGTAGTACCAATAGTAGTTTCAAAAATAAATAAAATACCAAACACCTGCAGACAATGGAGTAGATAGCAGATAATGAAAGGAATATACAAACATAAATATAAAAAATAAACATTCATAAGATTGGGTGAGACAGGAGGATAATCAAGTTTTCATGGCAAAGGAGGTTTTAGCTCTTATTTATGTGCATGTATCAAAATGTGCAGAACCTTCCTGGGTCAATTTCCCTTTGCATCCAATGACACTAGTAGTATAATTATTGGTAAAGACTTTAAGTGAGCTCTAAAGTTCTATCTATATCCATAAGTACAGTTTTGCTCTTTTTTTTTTTTTAACATAGACAGAGAGAGAGAGAGAGTCAGAGAGAGAGATAGACAGGGACAGACAGACAGGAACAGAGAGATGAGAAGCATCAATCATTAGTTTTTTGTTGCGCATTGCGACACATAGTTGTTCATTGATTGCTCTCTCATATGTGCCTTGACCATGGGCCTTCAGCAGACCAAGTAACCCCTTGCTCAAGCCAGCAACATTGGGTTCAAGTTGGTGAGCTCTTTGCTCAAACCAGATGAGCCCACGTTCAAGCTGGCACCACGGGTCTCGAACCTGGGTCCTCAGCATCCCAGTTCAACGCTCTATCCACTGTGCCACTGCCTGGTCAGGCCAGTCTTGCTCTTTATTTAAGAATATTCTAAGTGACAGCGTTAACTAGTAAGAAGACCATGTATTATTTTCAACATCAATTTTAAATTTTGCTTTTATGTAGAATATTTTGGTGAGCAAATATTAACAGATTCCCGAAACCTAGAGGTTAGGCTGCATTTACACCCAGCTACAACCAACATAGTTAGAAATAAGTTTCTCTTATTTCAGTTAGTTTTATGCTGAGTTTTTTCATTTTGGTTTGGCTTGATACCTATTTTTCTCTTTAAACTATGTGATCAATTTTAAATTACTTTTTGGGGGGAACACAACTTCTCAACAACATTTTGAGGATATGAAGGGTCTATTACTCTAATTCCTCATTTTTCTCAAAGATTGGTAAAAATATTCCTTTACAAGGAACCAGTGGGTAGTCTGCTTAGGTCAAGCATTTCACTTACCATTTATGGAGCTAGGAAGGATTTCAGTGTGCTTGACATTTCCTTACAAAGAGAACTGGGTACTCTGGCAAAAGTGAAAGATATTATGGTATTAGCTTTTTTGTTATATTTCAAGTAGATGATGGATCTTGCCTATAGTAAGGAATAAATGAACAAGAAGTTTTTTAGGAGGGAGTTAGGAATACAATAGCATATATAACATAATATACATTATAGCATATTATAAACTTAGATCCTTTCCTTTTGTGCTATTTCATGTTATTGTTAAAAGTGTTGTCATAGCCTGACCAAGCAGTGGTGCAGTGGATAGAGCAACGGACTGGGATGTGGAAGGACCCAGGTTAGAGACCCCAGGATTGCCAGCTTGAGCACGGGCTCATCTGGTTTGAGCAAAGCTCACCAGCTTGGACCCAAGGTCGCTGGCTTGAGCAAGGGGTTACTCAGTCTGCTGAAGGCCCACAGTCAAGGCACATGTGAGAAATCAATCAATGAACAACTAAGGTGTCACAATGAAAAACTAATGATTGATGCTTCTCATCTCTCTCCATTCTTGTCTGTCTTCCCTATCTATCCCTCTCTGACTCTCTCTCTGTCTCTGAAAAAAAAAAAAAGCCATTCCATTGTTCTAACAAGCTAGCAGCTTCAGGATGTTGCAGAACAGGGTAAGATCAGTGAATTTGGTGGCATAGGCCCATTTCTGCCTTTTCTGTTTTGCTGTGAAGTAACTTTCTTGATTAAAAGCAATGCTGTATGGAATACTATGATGATGAATAAGGAATTCTGTAATACTACAGAAAATAGTTGTAGTAGAAGTATTGTGTATATAAAAGATAAATATGTCCCCAGAGTATGTGTCTGCTCTAGTAAGAAGGAAATACTAGTGATTACATGAATAAAGTAGTCTAAGGTAATCAACCTGCCACCAGGTAGATGGCTAACTGACTTGGATAATGATGCCTTATCAAGAATCCAGTGTTGGTCTCTGCTCTTTGGAGATTAGGCATTCTGAATTGGCCTTAGTCAAGTCAGCCATCATAAGTCAAAGTGCATATTACTTAGTCTAAACATAACCTCCATCTCTATCACTATGGTGACTTTATTAATGGACCCATTAGGTGATGACAGGGCTCTCTGGGAAAAGGGACTATCTGGTATCCCCAGAACAGATCATTTTACCCACTGGAATATTAAAATTCTCTTCTGATGAAGTCACCCTTTGATGGACATTCATTTGGAACACTGATGTCTGCATGTTTTTTTGGGGAAGGGTGTTTTTGTTTGTGGGGTTTGTTTTTTGTTTTTTGTTTTTTTGCTTAATCTTAGAGGTTAATCTTTCAAGCAAAATAAACAACCAAGTGTGCTGCTTGAAGCTTTGCTCATTGGGAGGATTTCCCTTCAGCACTGTCCTTCTGGGATGTCCCGGAAAGGAGAAGTGGTGCTATAACTGCCAACTATTTGGCTGATGCTGACACATCACACAGAACTCTGCAACCTGGCACTGAGTCTTCTCATTCTCTGTCATCATATAGTGGAGAACTCCATTTGAACCCAACAGGTATAGGCTAGGGTAAACTAAGTAACGTGGCAGGAGTGAGACCATGGCATTTGGGCCACTTCACAAAACATACTTGTGCCTTCAGGGTCTGTTCAGACCCAGTCATGTATATCACTTACATTTGATAATGGAATACTCTGAATGCCCGAATTTATGACTTGGTTAGCCAGTAACATCGAGTTCATGATAAACAGCTCAGGTTGTATGGTAACCTGGTGTACAATGATTAAGTGTTCAACCTTCTAAGGCTAGGAAAAAGCGAAAGTCTTTTCTCAAATAGATAGCAGTTATTTGCAGAGGATGGCAAGTCTTTGCTCCAAAATTCTGAAGGTCTGTGCTGATTTACATGTACAGGCTGCAAGAACTCCAACCAGCATCCCTGACACTGGCGCTTCATGGACCACTGGAGCTGTGCAAACTGCTCACACACCAGAGTAGCTTGTATAGCACCTAGATCTATTGCATAACCTTCTCTTATTCTGGGTCCCATTCAATACTAGCAGTTTAATAGATCAGTTGGTAAATGAACCAGAGAAACACACCTAAATGAAATATATATTGTCTTCAAAATACAAAGAGTCCTACTAGGTATGTGTTTATTTATGGTTGCTATAAGGACCAGATGCAAAAAATGTACCTTTAACTCCAGAAGGAATATTTTTGTATGCTGCAATTCTGACTCCTAGACATTTTCATTAAGTAGAAAGCCCTGAGGATTTGTCATATTTCTCATTTCTGACACATAAATGCCTTACCAAAATATCTAGAGTAGTTGCTACTTCTTGATCACCAGGTCCTATCAGCATAATGTTTTCAATGTAATGGATCTGTGTGATAGCTTGTGGAAGGGAAAGATTCCTGAAAACTAAATTATGACATAGAGATGGAGAACTAATATACCATATTTCCCCATGTATAAGATGCACATTTTTTTTGAAAAATTTAGGATCTAAAAACTGGGTGCCACAGTGGATAAAGAATCAACCTGGAACACTGAGGTCGCTCTGGTTTGAAACCCTGGGCTTGCCCGGTCAAGGCACATATGAGAGTTGATACTTCCTGCTCCTCCCTCTTTCTCTAAAATGAATAAAGTCTTAAAAATATTTTTTTAAAAAACTGGGTGCATCTTACACAGTCATTGTAGATTTCTTTTACCTGCATTTTCTACTTTTTAATGCTTGTTATCTTTACACTCATTGTTTTGCACTTGTTACTGGTATATTACAGTAGGACAAGTTAATGGATGGGAGTTTTGACAGTGACGAGGAGTTGTTGAAATATTATGATGAATAAAATTTGAGTTCAATAACTTTATGTAATACATTTTTTTTTCAAATTTTGGGTCCCCAAATTAAGGTGCACCTTACATGGGGAAATATGATACTCCTGAGGTGGAACACTGAAGGTGTATATATGGCTGCCACCAGCTAAAAACAAACTAATTCTCGTTCTCTTTATTTAAAAAGTATGGTGAAAAAGGCATTTTTATGCTTGATACCTGCATATCAGGTACCAGGGTGTGTATTAATTTGTCTAAGCAATGAAACCATATCTGATACAGCAGCTGTGATAAGAATCATCACCTGGTTGAACTCACAATAATCCTCTGTCTTTCTCTAAGGCCCATTGGTCTCTTGTATAGACAGAAAAGGCAAATTTCACAGGGACGTGGTGGGAATCACTACTCCTGCATCTTTCAAGACAATGATGGTGGCACCAGTCGTGGCAGTTTTTCCAGGAATGCAGTATTGTTTTGTTTACTATTTTTCCAGGTGGGGACAGTTCTAATGGCTTCCACATGACCTTCCATCTATAATAGATAGCCCTTATTCCAGAGTCAAGAAACCAATATTGAGATTCTGACAGCTGTTATTTTTATTATATGTATGCATTTGAGGTCTGGGAAATAACCACAGAAAGTGTTTAGGGACCAACAGAGCCTATTTTGACATATCTGAGCTAAAACTTGATTGTTCTTCTGAACTCCATTAGACCCTACTTTGACCAGTGGACCACAGTGACAATTTGGGTTTTTCTAGAACTACTTCAACTCAGAGGCAGTGTCCAATAGACCCTTAAAGTTTTGATTATTTCCTTTAATTTTTTTCTTTTTTATGTGGCAGAAACAAAGAGAGTCAGAGAGAGGGGCAGATAGGGACAGACAGACAGGAAGGGAGAGAGATGAGAAGTATCAATTCTTTGTTGCAGCTCCTTAGTTGTTCATTGGTTGATTTCATTTTCTTTAATATACAGTTATCATTATAAAACTGGCTCCCTTTGAAGAAGACTGAGAGAAATATTAATAGTATAAATTTTTGGCAGTGTACCAGAGTTCTTTCTCAAGAGGACCTATACTTTCTTTTATTCAAGTGGTTCTGAGTTTGTAAACTGACTCAAGTCTGAGAATTAATTAAGAAGTCATGACTCTATTTTTATAATTTAGTTCCCTTAACCTGGAACTCTTTTTAATTTTTCAAATAAAGTAAGAATTTAGTAGACTTCCTATATATTTCAATTCTAAAACACCATGATCAACTAGCCAATGCGTATGCCTGCAAAAATCATGTTACTCTGACTTCTGATTTGAATATGGTATCCATTATGTTAACATAACTACCTTACTTTTGGTAGTTTAATCTCATCAACTGGTCCCTGACACTCCTGGATCTAATTACCTTCTTTGCATTTAGATTTTTCAATTCAATAACCATAGTTTTCATTCTAATATCTGGCCTACAGAGAAGATGATCCGAGAACTTTTTAAGGTTGCTGGGGCTTTCTTCACAAATTACATCTCTTGACCCTCCCAGGGAGGTTCTTAAATGACAAATACACTCTAACTTTCCAGTTTCCCAAAGTCTTTGAATCCTTTCCTCAACATTAAACCAGAGCAGATCTGGCATTTCTAACTCACACAGTGTGGGTCACCTTTCTGTTTATATTTCAGCCAATCAACCAAACATATTGTTAGAGAAGTTTCTAACTCCTTGAGCTGCTACAATAAATGCTCAATCTGCTTAGTGGGCCCATATCAATAATCTCAGCCTGATCCAATTGTATGTTCTTTTCACCATTATCCCATACCATGAATAATTATTCTTAAATATTCCCAAGTTTTCTGTTTATATAAATTAGATAACTCAAGTAGTTCTTTTAGATTGCAATTCACCTCTTCACAGGTTAAACTTTGCACCTCACCAATTTAAATCTAGTTATAGTTTTAGAAGCAAAATAAGATGGTGGGAGTTTTTAGAAGAGTCAGAATTGTCTTAGTAGGCATCTAACTAAGAGGAAGCCATTACAGTTTTCTCAGGCAATGCAGGGTTAATCCCTTCATATGAGGGTAGAGATGGATGGGGAGATCAATTCTACTGGGGGTGGAGAGGTTGCTTCTACTGAAAAATGAAGATATTAGAATTTAGAGGCTCAGTGTCCCCAGATCCATCAGGTTCTTCAAATATAACACAATTCTAACTTTCAGCATCAAATTTATTTCCAATTAACATTTTTTAACAGTACACACTCAGTGAAGCTAGGAATTCAATTTGTATTGTAATTCAGTCATTTGTAAAATGAGATGCTTGGCTTGATTTTCAACAACCTCAACTCTGCAGCCACAGGGGATAAGGATCTCTTTTAAGGCAGAGGTAGAAGCTTTTAGGTTATTTATGTGGCACTTGAACAGAAGATTTAAATTACTGAGCTCATCATGTCCTTGCATCAATTTGTCTAGCAACATTAGAGAAACCAAGAAATCTTTTTAAACTTATTAGTTTGACAACAATTTTCAAAAATATCATATAAAAGATCACCTAGATCTTTGCTTTCAAATGTTTAATTGGAAATATTCAATGAAGATATTCTGTGTATCTCTATTGTCAAATTATGCTAAAGATTATGAGTGCTCTCTTTATTATTATAAATAGAGTCTTAATGTCTCTAAATTGAATCAGATTAGAAAGCTCCTTCAAGAAATCCCCAACCTAATTTAAATATTCATTGTTAAAATTCTGTCTGTTCTTAATCTAGATTCTAGAAACTCATGGTACCAAAATCTGTATTAGTTATCCAGACTGAGAGTCAATAAGATACATATGTATGTGTGTATTGTTAGGATCAGAAAATCAGAAAAGGTTAGAAAGTTCTGAATGGCAGGACGTGGAGCCTAAGTCCACAATTAGAACTGAAAGGGTTGAGTAAACATCCTGATCCTGACCGTTGTATCCTGCCCCACCTAGATTATTTAAGTTGTTAGCTTCCCGCTGCTTACTCAAAGGTTTTTGAAATTTTCCACTCCATATTTGGGTTGTTATGATGCAAGTTTGAATTATCCAATAGCTAATGGCTATGTCTGCTTCTGTAAACCGCTTGCTTGCTCGGCTCTATACAAGGGGAAGGCTGTAAGCGCCAGGTGCTATTCCCAGTTGCAGCTCCTTGTGAGTACGGTGTCTCCGGACATCTCGGGAATTCGCCCCTGCGCAGGTTATACTGGCCAATAAAGTTACATCTATACTCCTGAAAGTCTCCGACGTTTGTTCTCTCACCTGGTGCATGCTACATGTATGTAGATAGATAGATAGATAGATGGATGGATAGATAGATAGATAGATAGATAGATAGATAGATGATAGATAGATAGAACAGAGACAGAGAGATTGAAGAAAAGGCAGGAAGGAAAAACTTATAATAAGTTAGTTCACAAAGCTATGAAATCTGGCTAGTCTAAAATTTCTAGAGCCAACATCCCATTTTCAGAAAGAAGACCAAGCCAGCTATGTAGAACCAGAAGGAGCCCATGTCACATTTTGAAGGGCATTGAGCAGAAAGAGCTAATGTTGAGTTTGAAGGTTTTCAGGCAGGGGACTACTCTCATTCTAGGAAAATGGTGTCTTTTGATCTAGTCAGGTTTTCAACTGATTATATGGAACATTGTTGGGCAGATGAAATATATTACGCTCACTTTGTTAAAGATAATGCTGCCCACGTGGAGTCCTTTGCCCAGGTGATATTAATGTGTGTTGGGGGCAGGCAGGATCATTGTAGCCTGGGGCTTGGTTTTGGGATTAAGCCTTTCCCACCATTTTTGATGTGGGGCAGTACAATCCAATCATGCCTCAGAGAAGTGACTTTGTAGTAGAGACTTCCCTATTTTGTATATTGGATTAAGGGTTTGGATTTCTACACTATAAAATGGGGATGGAGCGGGAGCTTGCCCTCTTGGTTCCTGGGATGATTAGCATGAGAGAGCAGAGGGAGCAGAGCAGAGAGCAGAAAGAGGCCATGTGGCCAGGAGAAGCAGCCAAGATGGCAGAGTGCTGAGTGAGATGCTAGTTTGTGCAGAGTTTGTATCTGGGATAAGGAAGGAGATAGGGAACTGAGGAGAATAAGGCTGGTGAGCTAGAAACCTTTGATTCTAGGAAACTCGGATAAATCAGTGGCTTTGTGAGCACTGAATGTGAGTGGGTTCTGGAGCCCAGTGTGTGTTTTTACTTGCCCGCCGGGTGCAAGCTAGAATTAAAGAAAATGGCCTGTCAGTTTTTGGCTCCATTGTTTCTTTACCGACTGTCCGAATCCAATGCGAACCTGCATGGGCTGGGCGGCTGTGATGGCAGCCCTGGCCACGGCTTCTGGCTTTACAAACATTATGAAGGAAATCTCCTTTACTCATTCTACTGACTTAGATGTTAATCTTGTAAAAACACTATCAGAGAAACACTAGGTTAAATGTTTGATCAAATACCTGGCATTTTGTGGCCCAGTCAAGTTGACACATAACTGTCACACATTTTTTAAGAAAAAAAAATTATCTCTTAGGGCATGTATTATCTTCACAAACTATTTATTTTAATTTTTTTATTTAGAAATTAAATTTAATGGGGTGACATTGTTTCATAGGAACACATAAGTTTCAGGTATACATCTGCATGTGTGCCCATTACCCAAAGTCAAACCACTTTCTGTCACCATATATTGGCCCTCTTTACTCTGCTCTCCTCACTCCTCCTCCCTTTGATGGCCATTTCATTTTTGTCCATGTCCATGAGTCTTAGAATAATACATCCATCAAAATTATTCTTTAAATATGAAGGAGAAATAGAATGTTTTTCAGATACAGAGAAGCTGAGGAAATTTATGAAAATTTTTGAAAATCCCCACTGGATAAAAAAGAAAACAATTTTTAAAAATAATTATACATATTTATATATATTGTTTTAGATATAGTAGGCATATATAAAAATATGCACTTATTCATATTTGTAAATCATCTTTTATTTATTTTTGATAACATTTTATTTCTAATACTAAAGATATATCTTTAAGAAATACTCTTTATTTAAAAAAATTTTTACTTTAAATAACATTTTTACTTTTCAATTGCAGTTGACATGGAGTATTATGTTACTTTCAGGTGTACAACCCAGAGATTAGACATTATATAACAAAAATACTAAATTATTGCCCCCATAAATTTAGTAACCATCAGACACCATATATAGTTAATACAACATTATTACTTTCGTTCTTTATGCTGTACTTTACATCCCCATGACAATTCTGTAACTGCCACTCTGTAATTCTTAATCCCTTCATCTTTTTTTCATCTATCCTCCCATTTTAAAGAAGACCCTCTAACATTTTATGTAGTACTGGTTTGGTGCTGATAAACTCCTTCAGCTTTTTCTTGTCTGGGAAGCTCTTTGTAAAATCAGTAGCCACGGCCACCATCACAGCCACCTGGCCCATGCAGGTTCGCATTTGGTTCAGATAGATGGTAATGAAACAATGGAGCCAAGAACTGGTGGGCCATCATCTTTTTTTTTAATAAATTTTTATTAATGATAATGGGATGACATTAATAAATCAGGGTACATATATTCAAAGAAAACATGTCTAGTTTATTTTGTCATTAAATTATGTTGCATACCCCTTGCCCAAAGTCAGATTGTCCTCCGCCTCCCTCTATCTAGTTCTCTGTGCCCCTCGCCCTCCCCCAACTCTCTCCCTCCCTCCCTCCCATGTCCTCCCTCCCACCACCCCTGGTAACCACCACACTCTTGTCCATGTCTCTTAGTCTTGTTTTTATATTCCACCAATGTATGGAATCATGTAGTTCTTGTTTTTTTCTGATTTACTTATTTCACTCCGTATGTTATCAAGATCCCACCATTTTGCTGTAAATGATCTGATGTCATCATTTCTTATGGCTGAGTAGTATTCCATAGTGTATATGTGCCACATCTTCTTTATCCAGTCTTCTATTGAAGGGCTTTTTGGTTGTTTCCATGTCTTGGCCACTGTGAACAGTGCTGCAATGAACATGGGGCTACATGTGTCTTTACGTATCAATGTTTCTGAGGTTTTGGGGTATATTCCCAGTAGAGGGATTGCTGGGTCATAAGGTAGTTCTATTTGCAGTTTTTTGAGGAACCACCATACTTTCCTCCATAATGGTTGTACTACTTTACAGTCCCACCAACAGTGGATGAGAGTTCCCTTTTCTCCGCAGCCTCTCCAACATTTGCTATTACCCGTCTTGTTGATAATAGCTAATCTAACAGGGGTGAGGTGGTATCTCATTGTAGTTTTGATTTGCATTTCTCTAATAACTAATGAAGCTGAGCATCTTTTTATATATCTGTTGGCCATTTGTATTTCTTCCTGGGAAAAGTGTCTGTTCATGTCCTCTTCCCATTTTTTTATTGGATTGTTTGTTTGTTTGTTGTTGAGTTTTATGAGTTCTTTGTAAATTTTGGATATTAGGCCCTTATCTGAGCTGTTGTTTGAAAATATCATTTCCCATTTAGTTGGCTGTCTGTTTATTTTGATATCAGTTTCTCTTGCTGAGCAAAAACTTTTTATTCTGATGTAGTCCCATTCATTTATCTTTGCCTTCACTTCTCTTGCCATTGGAGTCAACTTCATAAAATGTTCTTTAAAACCCAGGTCCATGATTTTAGTACCTATGTCTTCTTCTATGTACTTTATTGTTTCAGGTCTTATATTTAGGTCTTTGATCCATTTTGAATTAATTTTAGTACACGGGGACAGGCTTTAGTCGAGTTTCATTCTTTTGCATGTGGCTTTCCAGTTTTCCCAACACCATTTGTTGAAGAGGCTTTCTTTTCTCCATTGTGTGTTGTTGGCCCCTTTATCAAAGATTATTTGACCATATATATGTGGTTTTATTTCTGGCCTTTTTATTCTGTTCCATTGGTCTGAGTGTCTATTTTTCTGCCAATACCATGCTGTTTTGATTATCATGGCCCTATAATATAGTTTAAAGTCAGGTATTGTAATGCCCCCAGCTTCATTCTTTTTCCTTAGGATTGTTTTGGCTATTCGGGGTCTTTTATAGTTCCATATAAATCTGATGATTTTTTGTTCCATTTCTTTAAAAAATCTCATAGGAATTTTGATGGGAATTGCATTAAATTTATATATTGCTTTGGGTAATATGGCCATTTTAATTATATTTATTCTTCCTATCCAAGAACAAGGAATATTTTTCCATCTCATTGTGTCTTTTTCTATTTCTCTTAATAATGCCTTGTAGTTTTCGTTATATAAGTCCTTTACATTCTTTGTTATGTTTATTCCTAGGTATTTTATTTTTTTTGTTGCAATCGTGAAGGGGATTATTTTTTTGAGTTCGTTTTCTAATATTTCATTGTTGGCATAAAGAAAGGCTATGGACTTTTGTATGTTAATTTTGTATCCTGCGACCTTACTGTATTGGTTTATTGTTTCTAATAATCTTTTTGTGGAGTCCTTCGGGTTTTCGATGTAAAGGATCATATCATCAGCAAAAAGTGATACCTTTACTTCTTCTTTTCCGATATGGATGCCTTTTATTTCTTTGTCTTGTCTGATTGCTCTGGCCAGAACTTCTAGCACCACATTAAATAAGAGTGGAGAGAGTGGACAACCCTGTCTTGTTCCTGATTTAAGGTAGAAAGTCCTCAGTTTTATGCCGTTTAATATGATGTTGGCTGATGGTTTATCATATATGGCCTTTATCATTTTGAGATATTTTCCTTCTATACCCATTTTGTTGAGAGTCTTAAACATAAAATTGTGTTGTATTTTATCAAAAGCCTTTTCTGCATCTATTGATAAGATCATGTGGTTTTTGTTCTTTGTTTTGTTGATATGGTGTATTACGTTAACCGTTTTGCATATGTTGAACCATCCTTGAGATTCTGGGATGAATCCCACTTGATCATGATGTATTATTTTTTTAATATGTTGTTGTATTCGGTTTGCCAGTATTTTGTTTAGTATTTTAGCATCTGTATTCATTAGAGATATTGGTCTGTAGTTTTCTTTTTTTGTGCCATCCTTGCCAGGTTTTGGTATGAGGGTTATGTTGGCCTCATAAAATGTGTTTGGAAGTATTGCTTCTTCTTCAATTTTTTGGAAGACTTTGAGTAGAATAGGAACCAAGTCTTCTTTGAATGTTTGATAGAATTCACTAGTATAACCGTCTGGGCCTGGACTTTTATTTTTGGGGAGGTTTTTAATAGTTTTTTCTATTTCCTCCCTGCTGATTGGTCTGTTTAGGCTTTCCGCTTCTTCATGACTCAGTCTAGGAAGGTTGTATTGTTTTAGAAATTTATCCATTTCTTCTAGATTGGTGTATTTGGTGGCATATAATTTTTCATAGTATTCTACAATAATTCTTTTTATATCTATGATGTCTGTGGTGATCTCTCCTCTTTCATTTTGGATTTTGTTTATTTGAGTCCTGTGCCTTTTTTCCTTGGTGAGTCTTGCCAAGGGTTTGTCAATTTTGTTGATCTTTTCAAAGAACCAGCTCCTTGTTTTATTGATTTTTTTCTATAGTTTTTCTCTTCTCCATTTCATTTATTTCTGCTCTGATTTTTATTATCTCCTTTCTTCGGCTGGTTTTGGGTTGTCTTTTTTCTTCTTTTTCTAGTTCGTTAAGGTGTGAAGTTAAGTGGTTTACTTCGGCTCTCTCTTGTTTGTTCATATAGGCCTGAAGTGATATGAACTTTCCTCTTATTACTGCATTTGCTGCATCCCAGAGATTCTGATATGTCGTATTTTCATTTTCATTTGTCTGTATATATCTTTTGATCTCTGCGCTTATTTCTTCTTTGACCCATTCATTTTTTAAAAGTATGTTGTTTAGTTTCCACATTTTTGTGGGTTTTTCCCCCTCTTTTTTGCCGCTGAATTCTAGTTTCAAGGCTTTATGATCAGAAAATATGCTTGGTACAATTTCAATTTTTCTAAATTTGCTGATATTGTCTTTTTGGCCCAACATATGGTCAATTCTTGAGAATGTTCCATGTACACTAGAGAAAAATGTATACTCTGTTGCTTTGGGATGAAGTGTCCTGTAGATGTCTATCATATCCAGGTGTTCTATTATTTTGTTTAAGACCACTATATCTTTATTGATTCTCTGTTTGGATGACCGATCTAGAGCCGTCAGCGGTGTATTGAGGTCTCCAAGTATGATTGTATTTTTGTTAGTTTTTGTTTTAAGATCAATAAGTAGCTGTCTTATATATTTTGGTGCTCCTTGGTTTGGTGCATATATATTAAGGATTGTTATGTCTTCTTGATTCAACTTCCCCTTAATCATTATGAAATGACCATTTTTGTCTCTGAGTACTTTTTCTGTCTTGTAGTCAGCATTATTAGATATGAGTATTGCTACACCTGCTTTTTTTTGGGTGTTGTTTGCTTGGAGTATTGTTTTCCAGCCTTTCACTTTGAATTTGTTTTTATCCTTGTTGCTTAGATGTGTTTCTTGTAGGCAGCATATAGTTGGATTTTCTTTTTTAATCCATTCTGCTACTCTGTGTCTTTTTATTGGTAAGTTTAATCCATTTACATTTAGTGTAATTATTGACACTTGTGGGTTCCCTACTGCCATTTTATAAATTGCTTTCTGTTAGTTTTGTATCTTGTTTGATTCTTCTCTTTTGTTTTTCTATCATTTGTTTTTGTTTGTTTGTGTTCCATACTTCTTTCCTCTGTTGCTACCTTTTTTCAGTCAAGTGTTTTTGTGGTGGTTTTTTCAAGGGTGGTTACCATTAAGTAATGAAAAGGGTACCTACCATATTCATTGTAGTACCCTATGAGTATTTCTGCACTTCATCATCCTTTGCTACAGTTAATCTCCATCCTCTCTCCGTTTTTTCCTTTTTTGTCACAGTTTAAGTTTGGTTTTATTGTGTTCTTGGTGGAGCTGTTACTTGTGGTGTTGTTTTCTTTTGTTCTTTGAATCTGGTTGGAAAACCCCCTTTAGTATTTCCTGGAGTGGGGGCTTTCTGCTGATAAATTCTCTCATCTTTTCTGTATTTGTGAATGTTTTTATATCTCCTTCATACTTGAAGGATAGCTTTGATGGGTATAGTATTCTTGGCTGAAAGTTCCTCTCTTTCAGGGCTTTAAATATTGGGGTCCACTCTCTTCTAGCTTGTAGAGTTTCTGCTGAGAAATCTGATGATAATCTAATAGGCCTTCCTTTATATGTTGTAATCTTCTTTTCCCTGGCTGCCTTGAGAATTTTTTCTTTGTCATTGGTTTGTGTCATCTTTATTATGATGTGCCTTGGAGTGGGTTTGTTGGGGTTAAGAAAACTCGGTGTTCTGTTTACTTCTTGAATTTGAGGCTTTAATTCTTTCCACAGGCTTGGGAAGTTCTCGTCTATTATTTATTTGAGTATATTCTCCATTCCATTTTCTTTCTCTTCTCCCTCTGATATAACTATTATTCTTATGTTATTCTTTCTGATAGAGTCAGACAATTCCTGTAGGGCTTTCTCGTTTTTTATTATTTTTGAGTCTCTTTCTTCTTCTCTCTGTTGTGCCTCAAGTTGTTTGTCTTCTATTTCACTAATCCTATCTTCTATCTGGGCTGTTCTGTTAGCTAAGCTTGTTACCTCGTTTTTCAGCTCATGAATTGAGTTTTTCATTTCTGTTTGATTTGTTTTTATAGTTTCAATTTCCTTGGTAATATATTCTTTGTGTTCATTGAGTTGTTTTTTGATCTCCCTAAATTGCCTTTCTGTGTTTTCTTGTATATCTCTGAGTATTTTTAAGATTTCTATTTTAAATTCTCTGTCATTTAGCTCCAAGGCTTCCAATATGTTAAGTCTTTTCTCCATAGATTTTTCCACATCTATTTGTGTTACCTCTCTTTCTTTTGTATCCATAATATTCAATTTCCTCTTTCTTATTGGCATCTGAGGGTGGTCTTGTTGATAGCACTAATTAGAATTAATAAAGAGTAAAAAGAAAAAAAAAAAAAAAAGGTAAAACACCCCACAAAAAAAACAGTAATAATTCATTATTTTCCCCTTTTTTCTTTCTTTCCTTTCCCTCCTCTCCCCTCCTCAGGGAAATATCGTGATGACCTGTGAATTATATTATGCTAAATGGAACAAAAACTGCCTATAATGGAGGGCCTGATTTGGGGTGAAGAGGTCAAGGGGCAAAAAAAGGGAGTAGGGACCTACTAAATGCAAAAAAAAAAAAAAAGGAAGAAAATCTTAGACAAGCATAAGATGATTTGCTTGTAAGTGATGGTCGACTAAGAGATATAATGAGAGGGATAAGAGGGAACCAGAAAAAAGGAGAAAAAAAAGAATAATAAAGAAGAAAATAAAAATAATAAGTAAAAATCTGTTGTATTAAGTGGAGCGAAGACTAAATACAATGGAGACCTTGGGTTGGAAGGAATGCTAGTGAGTTAAAAAGCAATGTAAAAAGTACCCAAAATGCCACAAAAATAAACAAACAAACAAAAAAAAACAAAAACAAAAGCGAAAAAGAAAAAGAAAAAGAAAACCAAAAAAAACACCTTGAGTCCCAAATTAACTAATTTGTTCGTGATTGAGGATTAAATGGGAGGAAAAGTGAAGTGAGAAAAGAAAAAACGAATAGAAAGGAAAAAAATAAGAAAAAGAGAAAAACAAAGGAAGAAAAAAAAGGAAGAGAAAAAAACAAAATAAAGCAAAACAAAAAAAAAACGAAAGAGGAGAGAGTGAGAGTTAAGTGTTTTGGAGTATAACCTTAAAGGAGGGTGAGGATGAAGATAAGAAATAAAATGTAACACTCATGGGTAGTGTAGTTCAAGAAACGGGAAGCATAAGATGGGCAGAGAATAGAAGGACCGAGGTGGAGGAAATAGAAATAATAATAATAAAGGCAATAAGATAGAAGAAACAAACAACAGCAAAAAAAAAATTAGTGGAACAAGTTGTAAAGTCTATGGATTTTTCTTGATTTTGAGAGGTTAACTTCTTCCTTTTTCTTTTCTCTCCCTCTTCCTGGTCGGTGACTCTGTACCCCAGGCTCTGCCCCTGTGTCACACTTAGGTAGGGATTTGCAGTTGATGGGATTCTATGGCAATGTCATATAATTGGCTTTAGTCTTGCTGGTAGTCAAGGCTTGTTGGCGTTTGCAGGGTCCAACGATGAGAGAGTTTGCTTTCCTGGAGTCTCTCTCCTAGTCCCCCCATCTGAATTAGCAGCCTGGTGATCCAGCTATAAGGCTGCTACTGCTTCTGCCTGGGGAGTAAGAGGCTCAAAGAGCTAGGAAATCCCCACTCTATCCCCACTCAGCACAAGGCTTTGGGAAAGGCTCTGGCAGTCAGAGCCTCCAGTGTAATCAGGCGGGCGTGGGAGTCAATTGTTGTCAAGGTGACTGTTCAGCGCCTAGCATTCAGTTGGACCACTCAACCAGGGCTTTCCACACTTTGTAGCCTGTTTTGGTTGGGAAGAAGAGGCACTAGTCTCTGCTTGCGACTAGTGTAGTAAAGATCTTATTATCTGCCAAGTCCCTCTTGTTAGCGTTTATCCCTGAATATGGAGGCTCTATCAATCAGAGGTTACCCCACCCCTTTAGCGAGAGGCACTAAGAAATATCCTGCCTCTTGTCTTGTATCGCTGAACTGAGAGAGATCTTATCAATTAGAGCCCGTGGGTACGCAGATTTCATGGGTTAAGCTAATTTCAGTGATTGGGTCTGCGGCTGTGCTCCCGAAGGTATTTCAGGCTGCCTGCGTGCCCCTCCCCCAACGCTTGATTGTTAGCTTGAATGGCTGGGTGAGGTGCCCCGCCCACGGAGAGAATCTCCCAAGTAGGGAAGACCGCCCTGGCGCCTCTCCCGCTTGCCCTGCCGCTGGCGGCTGGGGCGCACCGTGCGCAGGATAATGGGGCACCCTGGGTGTGCGGGCCAGTAGGGCGCACCGGGCACAGGATATTGGGGCACCCTGGGTGTGCGGGCCAGTAGGGCACACGTGCAAAAGGGGTGCTCCAGGCACCGGTGGCTGGGGACTCTCACTCGCAGTGCGTGGGCCGCTGGGAACGTTAGCGGTGCTCGCTCTGCAATCGGTCCGGGCGCGCGCCAGCGGCTGCTCGCCGCTCCCAAGCGTGGGCTGACTCACCACAGGCGCACTCCCTCCATGGCTTGAATGAACGTCTCTGTGGTAGTTAGCTTCCTCCACACCCTCTTCTCTCAGATTCAAGTGATAACAGTCCTTTCGCTTTCAGTTTGTGTGGAACTCCGGAATGCTCCGAGGATAAATTTTTCTGTTTCTAGTTGATAAATTTGTTGTGATTTTGGGGAGCTCTGTCAGACGTGCTGCTCACGGCGCCATTTCCGTGACGTCACTCCGGGCCATCATCTTTATCCTAGCTTGCACCTGGTGGGCAAGAAATACACACAGTGGGAAAACACTTCTCTTTCCATTCAGGGCTCCCAAAGCCACTGACTTATCTGAGTTTTCTAGAATCAAAGGTTTCTAGCTCATCAGCCTTATTCACCTCTGTTCCTCATCTCCTTCTTTCTGCACAAACTGGCTTCTCCTTCAGCACTCTGCCATCTTGGCTGCCTCTCCTCTCCTCCACATGGCCTTTCTCTGCTCTCTTTTCTCTTCTCTCTCCTCTAATGCTAATCTCAGGAACCAAGAGAAAGCAAGCTCCCAGTCTGCTCCATTTTATAGTGTAGAAATCAAAACCTTTAATCCAATATTTACAAACAAGAAAGTCTCTATACAAATCACTCAGGGTGGGAAAGGCTTAGTCCTAAAACTAAGCCTTAGGGCATAACAACCCTGCATGCTTACAGTCTGTCCCCGACACCCAATGCAAACTATAAGCAAGCAAATCTATAAATCATATTTACAAACTTATTTCACTAACACTCTGTTGGGAAGATAAAATGTATTATGCTCACTTTATTAAAGCTTACGCTGCCCACGAGGAGGCCGTCGCCCAGGTGATATTAATGTGTGTTGGGGTGGGCTAAAGGCAGGCAGAATCCTTGTAGCCTGGGGCTTGGTTTTGGGATTAAGCCTTTCCTACCCTTTTTGATGTGGGGCGGTGCAATCCAATCATGCCTCAGAGAAGTGACTTTGTATTAGAGACTTCCCTATTTTGTATATTGGATTAAAGGTTGTGAAGCTACACTATGAAATGGGGACAGAAGGGAGCTTGCACTCTTGGTTCCTGAGATTAGCATGAGAGAGTAGAGGAGAGCAGAGAAAGGCCATGTGGAGTAGGCCAGGAGAAGCAGCCAAGATGGTGGAGTGCTGAGTGAGATGCCAGTTTGTGTAGAGTTTGTATCTGGGATAAGGAAGGAGATGGGGAACTGAGGTGAATAAGGCTGGTGAGCTAGCAACCTTTGATTCTAGGAAACTCGAATAAGTCAGTAGCTTTGTGAGCACTGAATGTGAGTGGGTTTTGGAGCCCAGTGTGTATTTTTAATTGCCCGCCGGGTGCAAGCTAGAATTAAAGACTATGGCCCACCAGTTTGTGGCTCCGTTGTTTCTTTACCGACTGTCCGAATCCAATGCGAACCTGCATGGGCCAGAAGGCTGCTGTGATGGTGGCCCTGGCCTTGACTACTGGCTTTACACACTCTTTATCTGTCTTTTCATTCTAAATGATAGCTTTGCTGTGAAGAGCTCCCTTGTAGGTAACAAACTGCTTTTCTATTGATGCTTTTAGGATTTTTTCTGTCTTTAACCTCTTGCATTTTAATTATGTGTCTTGGTTTGGGCCTTTATGGGTTCATTTAGTTTAAGTCTCTGACTCCCTGGATTTGTATGTCTGTTCCCTTCACCAGCCTTTTCTGTCATTATGTTTTCACCTAATTTTATTCTTTTTTTTTTTTTTTTTTAAATAATTTTATTTTTTTAATGGGGTGACATCAATAAATCAGGATACATATATTCAAAGATAACAAGTCCAGGTTATCTTGTCGTTCAATTATGTTGCATACCCACCACCCAAAGTCAACTTGTCCACTGTCACCTTCTATCTTGTTTTCTTTGTGCCTCTCCCAACCCCTTTCCCTCTCCCATTCCCCCCCCCCCCCCGTAACCACCACACTCTTATCAATGTCTCTTAGTTTCACTATTATGTCCCACCTACGTATGGAATAATACAGTTCCTGGTTTTTTCTGATTTACTTATTTCGCTTCGTATCACGTTATCAAGATCCCACCATTTTGCTGTAAATGTTCCGATGTCATCATTTCTTATGGCTGAGTAGTATTCCATAGTGTATATGTGCCACATCTTCTTTATCCAGTCATCTATTGATGGGCTTTTTGGTTGTTTCCATGTCCTGGCCACTGTGAACAATGCTGCAATAAACATGGGGCTGCATGTGTCTTTACGTATCAATGTTTCTGAGTTTTTGGGATATATACCCAGTAGAGGGATTGCTGGGTCATAAGGTAGTTCTATTTTCAGTTTTTTGAGGAACCACCATACTTTCTTCCATAATGGTTGTACTACTTTACATTCCCACCAACAGTGTATGAGGGTTCCTTTTTCTCCACAGCCTCTCCAACATTTGCTATTACCTGTCTTGCTAATAACAGCTAATCGAACAGGTGTGAGGTGGTATCTCATTGCCGTTTTGATTTGCATTTCTCTAATAGCTAAAGAAGATGAGCATCTTTTCATATATCTGTTGGCCATTTGTATTTCTTTCTGGAAGAAGTGTCTATTCATATCCTCTTCCCATTTTTTTATTGGATTGTTTGTTTGTTTGTTGTTGAGTTTTATGAGTTCTTTGTATATTTTGGATATTAGGCCCTTATCTGAGCTGTTGTTTGAAAATATCATTTCCCATTTATTTGGCTTTCTGTTTATTTTTTTATCAGTTTCTCTTGCTGAGCAAAAACTTCTTAGTCTGATGTAGTCCCATTCATTAATTTTTGCCTTCACTTCTCTTGCCTGTGGAGTCAAATTCATAAAATGCTCTTTAAAACCCAGGTCCATGAGTTGAGTACCTATGTCTTCTTCTATGTACTTAATTGTTTCAGGTCTTATGTTTAGATCTTTGATCCATTTTGAGTTAATTTTTGTAGAGGGGGAGAGACTGTAGTCCAGTTTCATTCTTTTGCATGTGGTTTTCCAGTTTTCCCAGCACCATTTATTGAAGAGGCTTTCTTTTCTCCATTGTGTGTTGTTGGCCCCTTTATCAAAAATTATTTGACTATATATATGTGGTTTTATTTCTGGACTTTCTATTCTGTTCCATTGGTCTGATTGTCTATTTTTCTGCCAATACCATGCTGTTTTGATTGTCGTGGCTCTATAATATAGTTTGAAGTCAGGTATTGTAATGCCCCCAGCTTCATTCTTTTTCTTTAGGATTGCTTTGGCTATTCGGGGTTTTTTATAGTTACATATAAATCTGATGATTTTTTCTCTATTTCTTTAAAAAACATCATTGGAAGTTTGATGGGAATTGCATTAAATTTGTATATTGCTTTCGGTAATATAGCCATCTTGATTATATTTATTCTTCCTAGCCAAGAACAAGGTATATTCTTCCATCTCATTATATCTTTTTCGATTTCCCTTAACAATGGTTTATAGTTTTCATTATATAAGTCCTTTACATTCTTATGTTTATTCCTAAGTATTTTATTTTTTTTGTTGCAATCGTGAAGGAGATTATTCTTTTGAGTTCCTTCTCAGTTGTTTCATTGTTGGCATATAGAAAGGCTATTGACTTCTGTATGTTAATTTTGTATCCTGTGACCTTACTGTATTGGCTTATTGTTTCTAGTAGTCTTTTTGTGGATTCTTTGGGGTTTTCGATGTATAGGATCATATCATCTGCAAAAAGTGATACCTTTACTTCTTCTTTTCCAATATGGATGCCTTTTATTTCTTTGTCTTGTCTGATTGCTCTGGCTAGAACCTCTAGTACCACATTAAATAAGAGTGGAGAGAGTGGACAACCCTGTCTTGTTCCTGATTTAAGGGGGAAAGCCTTCAGTTTAGTGCCATTTAATATGATGTTAGCTGATGGTTTATCATATATGGCCTTTATCATGTTGAGATATTTTCCTTCTATACCCATTTTGTTGAGAGTCTTAAACATAAAATTGTGTTGTATTTTATCAAAAGCCTTTTCTGCGTCTATTGATAAGATCATGTGGTTTTTGTTCTTTGTTTTGTTGATATGGTGTATTACGTTAACCGTTTTGCGTATGTTGAACCATCCTTGAGATTCTGGGATGAATCACACTTGATCATGATGTATTATTTTTTTAATATGTTGTTGTATTCGATTTGCTAGTATTTTGTTTAGTATTTTAGCATCTGTATTCATTAGAGATATTGGTCTGTAGCTTTCTATTTTTGTGCCATTCTTGCCTGGTTTTGGAATGAGGGTTATGTTGGCCTCATAAAATGTGTTTGGAAGTATTGCTTCTTCTTCAATTTTTTGGAAGACTTTCATTAGAATAGGAACCAAGTCTTCTTTGAATGTTTGATAAAATTCGCTGGTATAGCCGTCAGGGCCTGGACTTTTATTTTCGGGGATGTTTTTAATGTTTTTTTCTATTCTCTACTACTAGGTCTGTTTAGACTTTCTGCTTCTTCTTGACTCAGTCTAGGAAGGTTGTATTGTTCCAGGAATTTATCTATTTCTTCTAGATTGTTGAATTTAGTGGCATAAAGTTTTTCATAGTATTCTACAATAGTTCTTTGTATATCTACGGTGTCCATGGTGATTTCTCCTCTTTCATTTTGGATTTTGTTTATATGAGTTCTTTCTCTTTTTTCCTTGGTAAGTCTTGCCAAGGGTTTGTCAATTTTGTTGATCTTTTCAAAGAACCAGCTCCTTGTTCTATTAATTTTTTCTATAGTTTTTCTGTTCTCTAATTCATTTATTTCTGCTCTGATTTTTATTATCTCCTTTCTTTGGCTGGTTTTGGGTTGTCTTTGTTCTTCTTTTTCTAGTTCCTTAAGGTGGGAAGTTAAGTGATTCACTTGGGCTCTCTCTTGTTTGTTCATATATGCCTGAAGTGATATGAACTTCCCTCTTATTACTGCTTTTGCTGCATCCCATAGATTCTGATATATCGTATTGTCATTTTCATTAGTCTGTATATATCTTTTGATCTCTGCACTTATTTCTTCTTTGACCCATTCATTTTTTAAAAGTATGTTGTTTAGTTTCCACATTTTTGTGGGATTTTTTTCCTCTTTTTTGCAGTTGAATTCTAGTTTCAAGGCATTATGATCAGAAAATATGCTTGGTACAACTTCAATTTTTCTGAATTTGCTGATGTTGTTTTTGTGGCCCAACATATGGTCAATTCTTGAGAATGATCCATGTACACTGGAGAAAAATGTATACTCAGTCACTTTGGGATGAAATGTCCTGTAGATGTCTATCATATCCAGGTGCTCTAGTGTTTTGTTTAAGGCCACTATGTCTTTGTTGATTCTCTGTTTGGATGACCGATCTAGAGCCGTCAGCGGTGTATTGAGGTCTCCAAGTATGATTGTGTTTTTGTCAGTTTTTGTTTTAAGATCAATAAGTAGCTGTCTTATATATTTTGGTGCTCCTTGGTTTGCTGCATATATATTAAGAATTGTTATGTCTTCTTGATTCAGTGTCACCTTAGCCATTATGAAATGGCCATTTTTGTCTCTGAGTACTTTTGCTGTCTTGTAGTCAGCATTATCCGATATGAGTATTGCTACACCTGCTTTTTTTTGGATGTTATTTGCTTGGAGTATTATTTTCCAGCCTTTCACTTTGAATTTGTTTTTATCCTTGTTACTTAGATGAGTTTCCTGTAGGCAGCATACAGTTGGATTTTCTTTTTTAATCCATTCTGCTACTCGGTGCCTTTTTATTGGTGAGTTTAATCCGTTTACATTTAGTGTAATTATTGATACTTGTGAGTTCCCTATTGCCATTTTATATCTTGCTTTCTGTTAGTTTTGTGTCTTGTTTGATCCTTCTCTTTCGTTTTTCTCTTTTGTTTTTATTTGGTTGTATTCCATACATCTTTCCCCTGTTGCTATCTTTTTTTTTATCTCATGTGCTTCTGTGGTGGTTTTTTCAATGGTGGTTACCTTTGAGTAATGAAAAGGGTCCCTACCCTTTTCATTGTAGCGAACTATTTTGTGAGTACTTTTGCACTCCATCGTCCTTTGCTACTGTTAATCTCCATCTTCTCCCCCTCTTTCTTTTTGTTGTTGTCACAGTTTAAATTTGGTTTTATTGTGGTCTTCTTGGAGCTTTTACTTGTGGCTCTGTTTTTTTTTTTTTTGTTCTTTGTATCTGATTGGAGAACCCTCTTTAGTAATTCCTGGAGTGGGGGTTTTCTGTTGATAAATTCCCTCATCTGTTCTGTATCTGTGAATGTTTTTATTTCTCCTTCATATTTGAAGGATAGCTTTGATGGGTATAGTATTCGTGGCTGAAAGTTCCTCTCTTTCAGGACTTTATATATTGGGGTCCACTCTCTTCTAGCTTGTAGAGTTTCTGCTGAGAAATCTGATGATAATCTAATGGGCTTTCCTTTATATGTTGTATTCTTCTTTTCCCTGGCTGCCTTGAGAATTTTTTCTTTGCTGTCGGTTTGTGTCAATTTCATTATGATATGCCTTGGAGTAGGTTTGTTGGGGTTAAGAAAACTCGGAGTTCTGTTTGCTTCTTGAACTTGAGGCTTTAGTTCTTTCCACAGTCTTGGGAAGTTCTCATCTGTTATTTGTTTGAGTATGTTCTCCATTCCATTTTCTCTCTCTTCTCCCTCTGATATACCTATTATTCTTATGTTATTCTTTTTGATGGAGTCAGATAATTCTTTAGGGTTATCTCATTTTTTTTAATTTTTGAGTCTCTTTCTTCTTCTCTTTGCTGTGCCTTAAGTTGCTTGTCTTCTGTTTCACTAATCCTCTCTTCTATCTGGCCTCTTCTATTAGCTAAGCTTGTTACTTCGTTTTTCAGCTCGTGAATTGAGTTTTTCATCTCTGTTTGATTTGTTTTTATAGTTTCAATTTCCTTGGACATATATTCTTTGTGTTCATTGAGTTGTTTTCTGAGCTCCCTAAATTGCCTTCCTGTGTTTTCTTGTATATCTTGGAGGATTTTTAGGATTTCTATCTTGAATTCTCTGTCATTTAGCTCCAAGGTTTCCAATATATTAAATTTTTTCTCCATAGATTTTTCCTCATCTAGCTGTGTTACCTCTCTTTCTTTTGTATCCATGATATTCGATTTTCTCTTCCTTAATGGCATCTGAGGGTGGTTTTGTTGATAGTATTAATGATATTTAATAAAGAATAAAAAGTTAAAAAAAATAATAAAAAAAATAAAAAATCGAAGAGTTGTTTTTTTTTAAAAAAAAAATTAATAATGAAATAAAGAAAAAAAATAAAATAGGGATATTTAAAAAAGGAAATTATCCCCCCCTCCTTTTTTCCTCTCCTCTCCTCTCCCCTCTTTCTTGAGAAAATCTTGTGGTGAACTGTGATTTATAACAAACAATGCCTGTGATGGAGGGCCTGAATTGGTGAAAAGTAATAAAGGGGCAAAAAAAAAAAGGAAAAAAAAAGAAAAATGAAAAAAAAAGAAAAAAGAAAAAAAAAGAGCGTATGGACCCACAAAAAGCAAATAAGAAAAAAATTTGGGTGAAGAATAAAATAATTTGCTTTTAGGTATTGGTTGTCTAAGAGTTATGATGAGAGGAATAAGAGGAAAATGGAAAAATGGGGGGACAATTTAAAAAATTACTATTGTATTTAGTGGAACAAGAACTAGATAAAATGGAGAGCCAGGGATGGGAGCAATGCTAGTGAGTTAAAAATGTGAAGTAAAAAACCCCCAAAATGCCACAAACATAAGTTTGAGTCCCAGATAAGATAATTTGTTTGTTATTGAGGTTTGAATGAGAGGAGATGTAAAGGAGAAAGGAAGAAACTAATATAGAGGGAGAAAAGAAAGAGAGAGAGAGAAAAAAAGAGGGAACCACTAAAAGAAGAAAAAAGAAAGGAGAGAGAGAGAGAGAGAGAGAGTTAAGGGTTTTGGAGTGCTACCCTCATAGAGAGAAAGGAACAGAAGAGAAAAGATAATGGGAGATGTAACACTTATGGGTAGTGTAGTTCAAGGAGAGGAGAGAGTAAGACCGGCAGAGAGTTAATCGGCCAAATTGGAGGAGGAAAAATAGTATCAAGAATGAAGATAAGAGAAACAAATGAACAAATATAATAAAATGGGATAGGTTATAAAGTCTGCAGATTATTTTTGATTTTGAGAGGTTTCTTCTTGCTTTTCCTTTTCTCTGCCTCTTCCTGGTCGGTGACTCTGTACCCCGGGTTCTGCCCCTTTGGCACGCTCAGGTAGAGGTTTGCAGATGATAAGTCTCTATGGCAATGTCATGTATTTTGCTTTAGTCTCGTTGGCAGTCGAGGCTCATTCGCATTTATAGGCTCCGACAGTGAGAGAGTCCGTGTTCCTGGAGCCTTTCTCCTAGTCTTTCCTTCCTCAATTAGTAGCCTGATAATCCAGCTATGGGGTTGCTGCTGCCTCTGCCTGGATAGTAAGAGGCTCAAAGAGCTGGCAACTCCCCACTCTATTTCCACTCAGCACAGGGCTCTGGGTAAGGCTTAGTCAGTCAGAGCTGCTAGCCTAATCAGGCGGGCTTTCCACCCACTCAAAGACCTCTGGCTCTGTCTGCCACTCTGTCCGGTAACACAGGTGGGCACCCACTTCCGGGGCGCTTGGAGGAAACTCTCGCTCACTATCTGCGCGCGCAGACCAGGATATTCATACAGCAGTCTCACGCTCTGAGTGAAACCCCCAACCGCAGGGAAAAGTTGCAGCGTTGGAATTGAGTCTCGCTCCGTCCCCGTGCGTGGCTTTTGCAAGGCGCTGGGGCGGCCCGAGATTCTGCTTTGGCCCACACAAAGGCCCCTGACTCTGCCCCTCTGTGCTATAACACGGGCGCACACTGCCGAGGCACTCGGAGGAATCTCTCATTCACTGTCTGCGCGCACAAACCAGGATATGAGGCCGGCCGCGTTTCCCTCTGAGTGAAAGCCCCTCCAGCACGGAAAATCTCCACCGTTGGAATTAGTTCTCACTCCCTCCCGTGCGTGGCTTTCCCAGGGCGCTGGGGCTGCCCAGAGACTCTGTCCTCGCCCCACAGAAAGGGCTCTGAACCTGCCTTTCCGTGGGGTAACACAGGCACCCACTCTCGGGGCCTAGGAAGAAATCTCTCGCCCACTAACTGCGCACCGACCAGGGTAAAATGGCTGCCCCGCTTGTCTTTCTTTGTTTGGGTTTGGCACGAGTGTTAGCTTGTATTTCCCGGGTTGCCACAGGATCAGTTTTTCCTTGGCTTGGATTTCCGTGCCACAGCCTGGTTCGGCCATTTGTGCCGCGGCCTGGATCTATTCACCCCCTTTGCCCGCCTCAATTTCTATATTCACAGTTACCAGAGAAAGCTGCCCTGTTTAGGTTAGTGAGGAAGGCGGAGCATTTCTTACTCCCTATTTCCTTTGGGGTTTGGTTATATATTTAGCCAATTTTTCACTCGACCATACCTTTGGGTGTATTGCGAAGCATCTGGAGGCTCCAAGTATAGGTTTTTCTGTTTCTGGTTGAAGATCTTGTTGAGTTTTGGGGGAGATTTATCAGTATCGCTTCCTACCCCGCCATTACTCTGACATCATCCCTCATCTAATTTTCAATTCCTTGCTTTCTCTTTTCTCCTTCTAGCACCCCCATGATGCAAATGTTAGTATACTTGAAGTTATCCCAGAGGCTCTTTATATTACCTTCAATTTTTTGAATTTTTTTCTGTTTCTCATCTTTCAAATCACTAATTTGATCCTCTGCTTTATCTACTTCACTGTTGAATCCCAGTAATATTTATTTCAGTTAATTTTTTTTTTATTTCTGACTGTTTTTTTATTATGTTTTCTAGTTTTGTTTTTATGTTTTCTATTTCTTTGTTAATATTCTCACTAAGTTCCTCTACTCTTTCCCTAATTCATTAAGCATCCTTATAACCAGTGCTTTCAAACATAGATCTGGTAGTTTGCTTGTCTCAATTTTGTTTAGTTGTTTTTCTGTAGTATGTTTGTTCTATTCTTTTATTTGGGACATGTTTCTGTTGGAATCCATGGGAGTCTGAAAAGACCAGAGTAACAGGCTTTATTGAAAGGAAGAAAGGAGCCTTGCCGGGCACTTCTCCCGGGGAGAAGAGTGCCAGTTACAGACTAGGGGCAAATTATATAGTGTTTGAGAGAGCCTGAGGGGATACTGAGTCAAAGGTTCTGGTATGTTTCCTTTTATGGTTTTAGCTTTCTGGAATGCTCCTTCTTGGGGCAGGTTGACCAACTTCTTGGAATTCCTCTGTCTCAGGGGCGATAGTCCAGCAAGGGTGAGGTCTGATAGATAAGCGGAATTTTAAGAGGGCAGTTTGGAATTCACGTATCTTTGTCTAATCAGTCGTAATCAGTTTCTTTGTCTCTTCATTTTGGAGTTTCTCTGTGTTTGTTTAATGAATTAGGCCGAGCTACTATATCCTGGGCTTGGTAGAATGGCTTTATGTAGTATTTGTTCTGTAGGGTCCAGTAACATGGCCTCTCTAATCACCCACACTGAGAACTTCAAGTACTCTACCCTGTGTGGGCTGCATATACCCTCCTGTTGTAGTTGAACCTTGATTGCTACTGGTAGGTCAATGGGAGGGATTTACCTGCAGGCAGATTGACTGCAAAGACTGGTTGTTGCCAGAGCAGAGGATCAGCTGTGCAAGGGCCCACCCCATAGAGCAGGACTTACTTCAGTGGGGCTCTGATGCCTACTGAGTCTGCCCTTGCAGTATGGTTCCTGTGGAGGTGTTTCTGGTGCTTCCTGAGAGGTGCAGGCCAAGGTCAGCCACCACCTGTGTCCTGCCCTGGGACATCTGGCTTTAGCTTCAAAGCAATCTTCAGATAGCTGCTACTTTTTCTGGGCTTGGAGATACCCAGGTGAGACCAACCTGCAAACCAAGCCTCACAGCCACTAGCTCTAAGCCTGGGGTCACTTAGCAAGAAGTACAGGACACACATGGAAGCCAGATGCTGCTTGTTTGAGAAATTTTAGAAAAGTCTGAAGTATTAACCAAGACCATTCATATGGAAAAGCCACTGGAAACGGCTTGGATGGACCTAAGTGGGTGAGGCAGGGCATCAGGGAATCACCAGGGCAGGGAAAACAGTGTGAGCAGTGTTGATGAAATTTCAGGTATCATGTCCACCTGCTGGCTCTGTTTGGGAGGGCTCATCAAAGGAACAATGGCCTCTACCTGCACGTTCCTCTGGGAAAAACCTGCCTCTTCAGTTCTTACTCATGCTACACAATTTAGTTCCTCCCCATATGTCCTTGATGCCTTGTAAGCTGCTGCCCCAGAGCAAGTGAGTCTGAATAAGTCTGTGTGTGGGCTCTTTAAGAAGAACTGCCTGGGATTCCAGCAAGCCTCTGTCTCACTCACCCACAATCCCTACTGGTTTTGGCAGACAGAAGTTATGGGAATTTTATTTCTTGGTATTAGAAACTGGGAAACTAGGGCTGGGATCCTTATATGGGGTTGAAACTCCTTGTTCCTCAGAGGGGAATTTTATAGCCCAGATATTCTTCCTGATTTTTAGCCAGCCCACATAGGTATGAGACCAGCTCATTCCTTGCCTCCCAGTCTTGATGTGGCTTTTTCTTTATATCCTTAATTGTAGGACTTCTGTTCAGCTAGATTTCAGGTGGTTCTAAATGATAGTCGTTCTGTGGTTTGATTGTAATTTTGATGTGGTTGTGGGAGGATTCAAGTACCACATACCGCCACTACTTTGAAAAGAAACCCTCAAAAATATTTCTGAAAACTTCTATCTTCCAGTATCTTTTCTCCTGGCTGATGTTATTTATTCTTCTCCAAGCATCCTTGCTCTGCCTCACCCTGGAGCACAGGAAATGCTTACTGCTCTACTCTGGGTGGTCCCCACATCTTTGGCTAGTGCCCCAGATCAAAACCTCGAGGTTTTATCTCAGATTCATGGGAACTATCAAAACCGATCATTTCCAATATAGTCTTACCTGTTATCTGGGCTGCATTGGATTATGCCTTGTTTTAGGCCAACGGTTGATTCTGACGCATGACTTCTAGGCTCCTAAATTAAAGCCGTGGTCCTTCAGGCAGCACAGACATTTCTACTGATTGAGAACACAAGACACTTTTCAGTCAACTGGTTAACTTCTTATGAGTTTCAATGACTCTCTTTTCTTCACATTAGTTTTCACCATTACAAAATCTTGAATTAGGTCATATTCTTGACTCTACCAGAAAAGGAACATAATGATTATCTTATCTAATTTAGGTAACAAGCTCTATCTCCCTCCAGTTGAATAAAAAATCCTACTGAAAATCCTGACTTAATATTATTTGTTGATGGATCATACTTTAAAACTAAAACCAGAGGGGAACCAACAAGGTATGCTATTACTAACCTAAGCTCTCCTTTTATATAGTACGATATCTAGGGAAATAGAGAAATTCAGCTCAGGAACTGGAACTTATTGCATTTACTATAATTTGTCAATTAGCCAAAGACCAGAGTAAACATATATAAATAGTAGGTGTACTTTTGGAGTAGTACATGACATTGAAGTGCTTTGGAAACAAAGGGGATTTTTTTTTTTTTTGTATTTTTCCTAAGTTAGAAACAGGGAGGCAGTCAGACTCCTGCATGCACTCAATCAGGATCCACCCAACATGCTGTAAAGCCAGTAGCCACGCCACCATTATAGCCACCTGGCCCATGCAGGTTTGCATTTGATTCGGACAGGCAGTAATGAAACAATGGAGCCAAGAATTGGTGGGTCATTAGCTTTAATGAGAACTTGCACCCAGAGGGCAAGAGATACACACAGTGGGAAAACACTTCCCTTTCCATTTAGGGCTCCCAAAGCCACTGACTTATCAGAGTTTCCTAGAATCAAAGGTTTCTACTTCACCAGCTTTATTCACCTCTGTTCCCCATCTCTTTCTCTCCGCACAAACTGGCTTCTCCTTCAGCACTCCGCCATCTTGACTGCTTCTCCTTTCCTCCGCTTGGCCTTTTCTCTGCTCTCCTCCAGCATGGGCTCATCTGCCCCATTTTATAGTGTAGAAATCAAAACCTTTAATCTAATATACAAACAAGGAAGTCTCTGATACAAAGTCACTTATCTGAGGCAAATGGGATTTCTCCCATTTGAGAGTACACCACCCCACACCATGCAACTGTCAAGGGTTTGGGGAAAAGCTTAGTGTTGAGAAGATCTTAGAATTAAAAAGTTGGGAAAGGCTTAGTCTTAAAACTAAGCCTTAGGCTATAACGACCCTGCCTGCTTACAGCCTGTTCCCTACACCCAATGCAAACTATAAGCGAGCAAACATATATATCATATTTACAAACTTATTTGACCAACACATTCCCACCTGGGGCGATGCTCTGCCCATCTGGGGCATTGCTCCACTGCAACCTGAGGGGGGAAGCTATAGAGCCGTCCTCAGCACCTGGGCTAACTTTGCTCCAGTGGAGCCTTGGTTGTGGGAAGGGAAGAGAGAGAGAGAGAGAAAGGAGAGGGGGAAGGGTAGAGAAGCAGATGGGCGCTTCTCCTATGAGCCCTAACTGGGAATCGAACCCAGGACTTTCACATGCCTGGCTAATGCTCTACTGCTGAGCCAACCAGCCAGGGAACAAAGGGAATTTTTCATCTCGACTGAAACCATAAAAAGTTGAACTTTCAGATTCATTCCTACAGATAAAATAACTATTTTAAAGGTATAGGTCTATATGAAAGGAAACAATATGAATAATAAAAGGAAATTCTATAGAAAACTATGATGACAAATAAGTCACTTTAACTAAGAATATTATTCTAAGTAAACTCTCAAAAAATAAATCCCTGGAGTAATTCAAAGAGGCTATTATAAAGTATAAGATCCTGAATTTGAAGTGGAACAATAAAAAAAAAATCTGCTGGACTCTTCTCTCATGTAATCCTTGGCAATATCAAGATGACTGCTTGGGGGCACCAGATGATTGCAAGTAAATGTTAGTTAAATTTCTCAAAATATTTACCATGGAACAGATAACTTTGTTATATCTTAAATAAACATTGATGGAGAAACTTTTTAAAAAGACAAGTGACAATAATTTAGAGTTTTGTGTCACCTATCACCAACATAATCCTAAAAAAACTGTGAAGGTGAAATATGACCAGGAGCCAGAGCCTCAAGTGTCCTTTGAACATAACTGTGCAGATTTTATACAACACTGGATGTGAATATGATTTAGTTAATTTATGTATATTTCCTGAAGGGTTGGTTAAAGCATTTTTTTTTCCAGAAAAAGTACAGTTCTTACAGCCACTAAAAACCTGCTTAGTTTTGATTTTGCAACCTAGGACATCCTAAATTTTGCATTAAGTCAGTGAGGCAGACACTTTTTCGGAAACCATTATAAAAAAAATTAACTCTTTAAGGTTTACCCTTAGTCATAAATTACACTGTCCAGATACTCACAATATACTAGAAAGAATGAAAATTACCAAAACTTTCAGAAAACTTTAAGCTCCCTTGGCCAAAAGTACTTTCATTACCTCTTATGACTTTATGTTATGCTCCATTCCCTTATAAATATAGAAAAGGTCTACTTCTCTTATAAAATGATAACAGGAAGGCCCATGCATCTTTGGATTTAACCTCTGATTCTAGACTTTCCTTACTTCATGCAGACATGACAAAGTTGCAAAGACTCATGTGCTACATCAAGTCTTATTATCAACAGGTTGAGGCCACCTACATAATTACCTTCCTAATAACCTCTTTATGATATTCAACCAGACCCTTTTGCATATTGGAAGAGAAGTCTAAGAAAAACCTCACTGGAAAAAATAAATGTCATGTATTATTAATAATAAATATTGCACTGAAAGTCCAGGAATTAATTGCTAGATTTACATTTCAAAACTAAAAAATAAAAATAAAAAATTAGAATTCTACACAACTGCAAGGCCACTCCAATAGGGAAACCCAAATTGAAGAGTCTTAGAAATTCTTCAAATGCATCTGATTTCCAGAAACATACAGCTGATCCAAGACCTTTGGGATAAAAAAATGATATTGGACAGTGGACAGCTTCTATCCAAGATGTCAGGCCAAGATCCCAATCCAATTCTGCATATGTTTTCTTTTAATCTGTTTAGTTTATTACCATTCTTCTCAATTTTTATAAACATCTTGTTGCTGTCCATCCATAAAGGGCTTTTTTCCTTTTTCTTTTTTCTTTTTTGTAGCCATTAGGTCAGAACTTACTCATCTAATGCTATCCTTATATAATCTCAATCAGTAGCCATTTTCCTCAATCTTTTTTTTTTTTTTTTTCTTGTGGGAAAGACAGAGAGAGTCAGAGAGAGGGACAGATAGGGATAGACAGACAGGAAGGGAGAGAGATGAGAAACATCAATTTTTTTGTTGTGGTTCCTTAGTTGTTCATTGATTGATTTCTCATATATGCCTTGACCAGGGGGCTATAGCAGACCAAATGACCCCTTGCTCGAGCCAGTGACCTTGGGCTCAAGTTGGTGAGCCTTGCTCAAACCAGATGAGCTCCCAATCAAGCTGGTGACCTCAGGGTCTCAAACCTGTGTCCTTCACATCCCAGTCCAATGCTCTATCCCCTGCACACCATCTGGTCAGGCTACTTTCCTCAATATTATTGACTGTTCTATATGCCATTTATTACTAGATTCTCACGATGGAAATTTATGGCCAATTACAATTTCATCAAATTAGACCACAGCAAATTATAGCTGATGGTGTTTCCATTTGAACCTATAAAGGCAATTGAACTTAAATAAATCAATCTGTGACATAGTAGAGTGACTCTTTCAGAGAGGAAAAACTATTAATAAATCTATCGATCAAACTCTAGATAATTCTATATTTTAATTAAACAATCTTCATATTGTAATGGACCTAATACCACCGAAAAAGTAATAAAAATCCAATTATGTACACCACTAATGTACAACCAAGGTTCTGACCTCATGTTGTGAACACCTACTTTTCTGGATCTCCACATGTGCCCAGAATCTCCACATGTGCATTTGCAGCCAGAATGCCTGGTCCTGTTTGCCTCAGACTAACATGTCATACATTTTAGCAGTAATATTCTGAGATTTTTGTCTGTACACACAGATTTTAATTCTAATTCTATAAAACATATAGAAATAATTTTTTTAATTCTATAAATCATATAGAAGAAAAATTCTAATTTAGACACGAGCTGAAAAATGAGGCCACTCTTGGTTATTCAGACACATTACCTGGAAAAATTACTCACTCATTGCTTACGCAAACTGTCATAACAATGTGTCTATTGGTAGGAATTATACAAATAGAAAAGATACCTCATTATACCTGTAAGACACCTATCACTAACTCTCATGAAGTTATTTATGACACTATATCAACACTACAGGAAGTATAGATCAATTTTAACTCATTGGCATAAGTAATAGTTGACAATCACATTAATCTAAGAGTTTTTATTTTTATTTTAGAGAAAGAGAAAGGGGAGGGGGGAACATCGATTTGTTGTTCTACTTTATTATACATTTATTGGTTGATTCTTGTATGTCCCCTGAATGGGGATAGAACCCAAAACCTTGACATATGAAGAAGATGGTATAATCAAATTCCCCAGCCAGGACCTAAGATTCTTGTTGACTAGTCATGGTTGCATCTGTGCCACTAATACTTTTATTATATTTGGATCAATAAAACAGGCAAAATGGGATAGATTCAAGGAAAAAGTAATTGCGCTTTATTATGCTGATTCTATGGATCATGGGATTTGTTCTTTTGAAAAGGGATGGGCAGCCCTGGCTAGTTGGCTCTGTGGTAGAGCATTGACCCAGTTTGTGGAAGTCCTGGGTTTGATTCCTGACCAGGGTACATAGTAGAAGTGCCCATCTGCTTCTCCACCCTTCCTCCTCGTCTTTCTCTCTATCTCTCTCTTCCCTTCCCACAACCAAGTCTTCATGGGAGCAAAGTTGGCCTGGATGCTGAGAATAGCTCCATGGCCTCTACCTCAGGTGCTAGAATGGCTCTGGTTGCAATGGAGCAACGCCCCAGATGAGCAGAGCATCACCCCCTAGCGGGAATACTGGGTGGATCACAGTTGGGTACATGCAGGAGTCTTTCTCTCTCTCTGCCTCCCTGCTTCTCACATAAGAAAAATACAAAAGCAAGACAAAACAAAAAAAAACAAGGGTTGGGAAAAAAGTATTTGAAGCACCTTATAGCAGGGATCAGAAACATTTTTGGCTGAGAGAGCCATGAATGCCACATATTTTAAAACATAATTATGTGAGAGCCATACAATATGTTTAACACTAAATACAAGTAAATATGTGCATTTTATGTAAGACCAACACTTTTAAATACAGTAAGTCTCTGAATTCTTTTTAATAATGTTGTTATGCTGTTGCTAACCAATGAAGAATAAAGTACTTCTTACCATTAATACGACTTCTGGTGCTGCATGGTTTTGCTGATGGCTTTGTAGTCTGGTTAATACATGGTGAGGTTAAGTTTCATGCAGGCATTGAGACTTCCATCCGTTAAGTGTGACCGTGATAGTAGGTTGGCCTTAACATTCTTTAGATGTGAGAAAGACTGCTCACATGCATACGTAGAGCCAAACATTGTCAGTACAGCAATATTCACATGCTGCAGTGTGTAGTATGTGACAGGAAGCATGTTCCAAGTTTTGACAATCAGCTGGTCTGTGGGTTGAAGTTTTTTTATTTCTCCCCACTTGTGTTTGCTCGCCAACTCTGCTTGCTGTTATGCAAGTCTTTGCAAATTTTTATTCAGTGACTTGAAGTTATTCATCCATATGTCTGAGGCCTTCAGATCAGCAGCTTGTAGCTCAAACTCTCTGACGGAGACACTGGGTATGTAACTCAGATTGACACTGTCCACTGCACACTCATGTGGATGGGTGATGAACTTAAAAAGATGAGTGCACTCACGAAATTCTCCAAAGTGCGCTTTAAGTGACTGCAGGAGATTAGATGTAAAGCCTGCTAGCTGCTGGAGATCAAGATGTTGAGCAGGGTCACTTGCTGTGCATGCATCTTTAAACTCTTCCAGTTTTTCAAAGTGTAGTAAACGATCTGTTTCAATGTCAATGATGAAGAGTTCCAGCCTGTTTTCAAATGCAAATACTGATTGTTGAAGGGATAAGACTGTATTTCCAATGCCTTGCATTTTCACATTGAGCTGGTTCAGATGTTCAGCCATGTCCATGAGAGAGTAGAACTTCAGGAGCCACTCAATGTTAGCTAACTCAGGATGCTCAACATTTTTCATTTCAAGAAAAGTCCCGATTTTGCTCAGACAAGCCAGGAAATGGATAAGCACCTTCCCTCTTGACAACCAATGCACATTGCTGTGCAGAAGCAGACCAGGATAATTATTCCCAACTTCATCCAGCAGTATTTTAACCTGGTGATCATTTAAAGCTTGGACAACAATAAAGTTGACCACCCCAATGACCAGCGACATCACCTCACCAAGCTACTCACCACACACCTGAGCACAAAGTGCCTCCTGATGTAGGATGCAGTGAAAATTTAGGATGGGTCTCTTTTCATGTTCACAAAGAAGCACTATGAATCCTCTGTTTTTTCCCACCTGCACTGGGCACCATCAGTACACACCGAAATAAGTTTATCCATCAGTAGATTTTTTTTTCTTTAGCGAACTCAGTGAAAGACTTGAATAAATCCTCCCCTCTTGTTGTTTCTTTCATAGGCAAAACAGCAAGACTTTCCTCACGTAGTGTGTCACTGACAGCATACTTTGCAATCATGCTGAACTGGGATAAATGGCTTACGTCTGTTGACTCATCCAAAGTGAGAGAAAAGAATGGTGCTGCTTTTATGTTTTTCACTTGTGTTGCCTCAATTTGATTTACCATCATGATGGTACGATCGTGAACAGTTCTTACTGACAGAGACATGTCTTTTATTCATTTAATTACCTTGCCTTTATCTGAAAAGTCATCATAAAGTTCATTGGCAACATCAAGCATGAATGTTTTGGCATACTCCCCATCTGTGAATGGCTTTCCGTTTCTTACAATTGCTAAAGCACCAGCAAAGCTAGCCTAATTCTAGTCACCTTGTTGAGTCCAAACACGAAGTTGCTGCTGACTAGCTTGCACTCTGCACAGTAGCTCTTTACATGCTTTCTTCCTGCTGTTCCCTGCTGGATATTTTGATGCAAATATAGTATGGCATGTATCAACGTGCCGCTTTATACAGTGTGTTCGTAAAGTCATGGTACACTTTTGAGCGGTCACAGGAAAGCAACAAAAGATGATAGAAATGTGAAATCTGCACCAAATGAAAGGAAAACCCTCCCATTTTCTGTCGGATGATGTGGCAGCATGTGCACATGTGCAGATGATGACGTAACACCGTGTATACAGTGGAGCAGCCCATGGCCATGCCAGTCAAGATGTGGATGGTACAGAGGAAAGTTCAGTGTGTTCTGTGGCTCGCTAAATTCGAATCCATGACAAAAGTGCAACATGAATTTTGGTGCGTTTATAACAAAGCACCACCACATAGGAATAACATTACTCGGTGGGATAAGCAGTTGAAGAAAACCAGCAGTTTGGTGGAGAAACCCGTTCTGGTAGGCCATGGGTCAGTGATGAGTCTGTAGAGGCTATACTGGATAGCTACCTAAGAAGCCCTAAAAAAATCTCTGCGTGAGCCCACATCAAACTGCACTGAATATGTATGAAACTAGGAGAGTTTTCCTTTTATTTGGTGCAGATTTCACAT
This sequence comes from Saccopteryx leptura, assembly GCF_036850995.1. Classification (NCBI taxonomy): domain Eukaryota; kingdom Metazoa; phylum Chordata; class Mammalia; order Chiroptera; family Emballonuridae; genus Saccopteryx; species Saccopteryx leptura. The sequence continues at coordinate 236,128,438 of NC_089505.1, read as the reverse complement.
TTCTATCATCTTTTGTTGCTTTCCTGTGACTGGTCAAAAGTGCAACATGACTTTACGGACACACTGTATTTGACCGTTTTATCGATGCAATTTTATCATTGCATATTAGACACACTGCAGAACCTGCTCTCTCCACAAAGGCGAATTCCTCTGTCCATTCCTGCTGAAAAGTACGATACTCCTCATCTATTTTTCCTTTAGCCATCTTCTTCATCAAAAGGGTTTCTGCAATTAGCTAGCTGACTACTTGATTAAAAGGAGGGAAGTATACTTTCTGACCTCACAATGACCCATGTATGTTATGCATTATCCAATAAAAATTTGATGTTGTCCTGGAGGGCAGCTGTGATTGGCTCCAGCCACCCGCAGCCATGAACATTAGTGGTAGGAAATGAATGGATTGTAATACATGAGAATGTTTTATATCTTTAATGTTATTTTTTTATTAAAGATTTGTCTGTGAGCCAGGTGCAGCCATCAAAAGAGCCACATCTGGCTTGTGAGCCATAGGTTCCCTACCCCTGCCTTATAGGAACACTGAATTGTTTTTATTCTTGTCATGATGGCCGTAATGCTGGTCTTTTGCATTCTATCCAGTGTCTTAAATGTTTCTATGCAGGCATTCTTTCATCAGATGTTCATCATAATGATCTAATAACAACAAAGTAGTCAAAAAGATCTTGTAATATAATAGTTGACTATAAAGATGACTGAACAGTCTCTCTGAGTGATGAAGGTTGCATCTCTAGTCTTTCCAAAATTGTTCAACCTCTTGCAAGTGAGCAATTAATCAAAAGGGGGGACTAAAGACTAAATTTAAAAACAATTAATGGCCAACTTTTAAATAAATACAGAATTCTGACCCACAAACTGTAGGAATCAGTCAACTTACTATTTATATAACCATTGTGTCAGACTACTAGCTATATCAAGCAGTCCATGAAGCTGAATAGTAATCTTCAGATCAGTAAGTCTCAAATAACCAAGATATGATTAGTAACTGACAGCTTTTCTACTATTTACCCCATTTCTAATTTAGAATCAACTGAAGAAAGATAAGTTTGCTCCCCTAACCAAAAACATAAGATGTCCTACTTCTAAATATCCTGTGTCTTGTTTCTCCATGTTAATACCCTCTAATTATACCTAACACCTCCTGGCTTTTTTTTCCCCACTAAGAACCTTATTCCCTCCTCTACCTTTGAGTCTTTGCCAAAACACAAGAGTGGTGGCTGACCTCTTTGCTATAGCCAACTCTGAATAAATAGCCCATGCTTCTTCTCATTTGTGTGATCTTAATTTCTAAAGCACTCAGTAAATGATTTGTGAACTAATTAATCAATTAATTCTCATTTGGGTGCTGCAGGTTGGCAGTAGTATTTGTCCCACTGACTTTGGAAGGTTCTCTGAAGGGGTAACATTTATAGGCAAAGTGGTATTATTAAAAAACAAACAAACAGAACTCAGAAGACATGAATCTCAGTCCTATTTCTACCCATGACATGTCTTTTTACTGTGGGTGCTGTCTTCTGCAGCCTTTGGCTTTGTTATAAGTGCAATGGGAACATTAGATTGGGTGATCTTTTTTTTTTTTTAATTTTTTAATTTTTGTTTTTTTTAAGATTTCTTTTTTTAAAAAATTTTCTTTATTCATTTTAGAGAGGAGAGAGAAAGGGAGAGAGAGAGAGAGAAACAGAGAAGGAGAGAGAGAGAGAGAGAGAAGGTGGGGAGGAGCTGGAAGCATCAACTCCCATATGTGCCTTGACCAGGCAAGCCCAGGGTTTCAAACTGGCGACCTCAGCATTTCCAGGTCGACGCTTTATCCACTGCACCACCACAGATCAGGCCAAAATTTTTTAATTTTTTTTACAGGGACATAGAGAGAGTCAGATAGAGGGATAGATAGGGACAGACAGACAGGAACGGAGAGAGATGAGAAGCATCAATCATCAGTTTTTTGTTGCGACACCATAGTTGTTCATTGATTGCTTTGTCATATGTGCCATGACCGTGGGCCTTCAACAGACCGAGTAACCTCCTGCTCGAGCCAGTGACCTTGGGTCCATGCTAGTGAGCTTTTTTGCTCAAGTCAGATGAGCCCACGCTCAAGCTGGCTATCCTGGGGTCTCGAACCTGGGTCCTTCCGCATCCCAGTCTGACGCTCTATCCACTGCGCCACTGCCTGGTCAGGCAGATTGGGTGATCTCAAAGGAGCATTCCATTTCGAGTGGTGCCAGGTGCAATTGTTACTTTCCTTTGATTTCTTAATTTAAGACTTCCTCCTCTCTCTCACACACACAGGTAGATTTTTGTATGTGGTCTGCACACATTCCTAATTTCAGGTGTATATGGAATGAATACATTTTAAAATCCACAGTTAATATCAATTAGCATTTAGAAATTGTCTCACTATGTATAGGTTTAATTAATTTATTTGACCTCAAATATCCCTTTCAGTCCTATCTTCCAAGTATCATGATAAATAATATGTTAAGAAATGCCATGTGGATTGTTATAAAAGAAATTTGAATTATTAGAGTTTGTGTTCAAATTGTTTTTTCTCTTTTCCCTGAGAAACTTTTTTTTAAATTTATTGTGTTTACATAGATTCTAGTGTCGATCCAAATGCATCTCATCTACCCTGTATTCCCCTCAACATCTCCCTTGTCCCACTCCCAATAGCACCCTTCTCCCTTCCCTTCAGATTTATCCCATCCTATCATCCCTTTTCCCTCTGTTTTCTTTTCCTCTGGTCCCTTTATCTCTCCTCTGTCTCCATTCCATTCCTCAGTTCACATTGTTCATTGGATTCCTCAAATGAGTGAAGTCATATATTTTTCTTTCTCTGCCTGGCTTATTTCACTTAACATAAAAGGTTCCAGGTCCATCCATGGTGTTGCAAAAGGTATTATTTTCTTCTTTTTCATGGCTCCATAGTATCCCATTGTATATATGTACCACAGCTTTTTAATCCATGTGTCCACTCACGGACACTGGGCTGTTTCCAGATCTTCGGTATTGTGAACAATGCTGCCATAAACATGGGGGTGCTTTTCTTGTTTTGAATTAGTGATATGGTGTTCTTGGGGTATATTCCTAAAAGTGGGGTGGCTGGGTCAAAAGGCAGTTCGATTTTTAATTTTTTGAGGATCTCCATACTGTTTTCCACAGTAGCTACACCAGTCTGCATTCCCACCAGCAGTGCAGGAGGGTTCCCTTTTCTCCACATCCTCACCAGCACCTATCATGTGTTGTTTTGTTAATGAGTGCCATTCTGACTGTTTTGAGGTGGTATCTCATTGTGGTTTTAATTTGCATTTTTCTAATGATTAGTGATGTTGAACATTTTTTCATATGCCTGTTGGCCATCTGTATGTCCTCTTTGGAGAAGTGTCTATTCATTTCTTTTGCCCATTTTTTGATTGGATTATCTTCCTGATGTTGAGTTTTACAAGTTCTTTATAAATTTTGATTATTAACCCCTTATCAAACATATTGTCAAATATGTTCTCCCATTGTGTGGTTTATCTTTTTATTCTGTTCATATTGTCTTTAACTGTACAAAAGGTTTTAAGTTTGATATAGTCCCATTTGTTTATCCTGCTTTTATATCACTTGCCCATGGAGGTAAATCAGCAAATATATTGCTTCAAGAGATGTTGGAGAGCTTATTGCCTATGTTTTCTTCTAAGAATTTTATGGTTTCATGACTTACATTTAAGTCTTTTACCCATTTTCAGTTTATTTTTGTGAATGATGTAAGTTAGTGGTCTAGTTTCACTATTTTGCAGGTAGCTGTCCAATTTTCCCAACACCATTTGTTGAAGAGATTGTCTTTACTCCATTGTATGCTCTTACCTCCTTTGTCAAATATCAATTGTCCATAAAGGTGTGGGTTTATTTCTGGGATCTCTGTTCTGTTCTATTGATCTATATGCCTGTTCTTATGCCAGTACCAGGCTGTTTTATATACAATGGCCTTGTAGTATAACTTGATATCAGGAAGAGTGATACTTCCCACTTTATTCTTTTTTTTCAAGATTGCTGAGGCTATTTGTGTTCTTTTTTGGTTCCATATAAATTGTTGAAATATGTGTTCTATATCTTTAAAGTATGTCATTGGTATTTTAATTGGTATTGTATTGAATTTATAAATTGCTTTGGGTAATATAGACATTTTATGATGTTTATTTTTCTTATTCATTAACACGGTATATGCTTCCACTTGTTTGTATCTTTCTTGATTTCTTTTATTAATGTTTTATAATTTCCGGGTACAAGTCTTTAATCTCCTTGGTTAAATATACTCTTTTTCAGCACTCAGTAGGGTGTAGTCACAGGGGTCCAGTGGGTGTGGCTCCTGTGCTTCTGTTGTGTGGTCTACCCAGCCACCGCTGTTGCTGCCTGGGTTGTTTGGGCTCAGGTGCTGCTGGCACCAGCCTGCCTCTGAAGCCACCGCTACCTTATTCAGGCTCACGTGTGCCCATGCGCACCCATTTGGACTGCTTCTGTGGCTGTCCTAGCCTCTGCTGCCTCTGAGGACCAGTCTTCACTAGGGGCACTTTTGCTCACGGGCTTGGGCATCTGCCCCGGCTTTCACCCCCGTGGGTGGGGCCGCGCATGCCCGCTTGGACCACTTCTGGGGCTGCCTGTGCCTCTGCTGCTGTAGAGGTCTGCACATCAGCTCAGACCTCAGCAGTGATTGTGTGTGTGTGTGTGTGGGGGGGGCACATGAGCCCTCTCAGATCACTGCAGAGGTCACCCAGCTTCTGCTGCCACAGAGGGTACACTGGCCCGGACCCCCACAGTGGCTGTTGTACTTCCACCCTTGCTGGCAGGCTCACATGTGCCTTCGTGTACCACTTCCACTGACACTCAGGCTTCCACCCCCACCAAGGGAAGACTCACTCAGTGAGCATGACTGTGTTTGAGCCCGGACCTCTGACTGGCAGCGGTGGTTCCCAGCTCCCTGGGCCAGCTTGCGCGTGCTCTTCCTCAGCTGCGCCCTGCTGTCTCCAGCCTGCCCGCCCTAGGCGAGCACTCAGCTGTGTGTGTGTGTGTGTGTGTGTGTGTGTGTGTGTGTATGTGAGGAGGGTGGTGTAGCTTAGGGCTTTGCACTCCCTATTTGTGTCTTTAACATGGCGCCCGGCTCTAAACACCTAGGGTAGGGGAGCTTCCAATGGATGGGGCACTTCCTTTCCTTTGCTGGTGATGCTGTTCCCAGGGAAAATGTTCACTTTAGATTTGGGGAGTGACTCAGCCCAGGGGTTAGGGTGTCCTTCTATCAAAGTGTCTCCCCTTGTGACTCCATGTCTACTCTCTCCCTTGGCAACTCCAGTCCTCCCAGTGCTCTCTACCACTGGAGCTCCTGGAAAGTGACTATGAGCGAGGTTCTCTGTGCAGTTCCTTTAACATGGAGCCTGGGTCTGAGAGTCCTGTCTCCTTCTCTAAAAGTGTGTCTAGGCTTTTTTTCTCAGCCAAATATAATTTGTAAGCCTCTTCCAGGCTCCAGGGCTCTAGGCAGGGATTCTGGTTTTGGGGATAAGGACCTGCAACTCGTTGGACAGCCCTCTCTGTCAGGATAGTCCCTCCCAGCCACCACTCACTCCCAGAGCAGGGATGCTCTCTCTACGTCTCCACCTTTCCTACCAGTCTCAGTGTGGGTTCTTTGGTGGTCCTTGGCTGTAGAATCCTCTTAGTTTAGTCCAAAGATTTTCTTTCATGATGAGTATTCTCAGATTTAAGTTGTAATCCACCTTGATTCAGGGAAGTGGGACTTGGCACATCTGCCTCCTCTGAGGCCATCTTGAAACCCCTCCCTGAGAAACTTGAAGCAAACATTTTAAAAAATGATTCCTTAATGTCCTGTCAAAGAGCTTTGACTTATTCTAAAGTGCCAAATCCCAGCATCTGTACTTAAGCTGGGTCTATCATCACAAATTTTTAAAGCTTCATATTTCTCAATTGCTATAGTCTAAGTCAGAGTATAATGGGCAGAGGTTGCATGTAACTTAGGTAGTGTTTTTTAAAATATCGTGGAGATGGTGATCAAGAGGGATGTAGCAAAAATATCACCAGGTCAGACTAAACCTCTTGAGCTGAACTTTTTTCCTGTTCCTTCTTGGCTGGTGACCTTGAGCAAATCAGTTCCTATCTCTGACTTTCAGTGTTCTTACCAATGCAATGAGGTAAAGAATGACTACTGATAACTACCTTTATTGCTTCACAGCATTTTTTGAAGTTGACATAAGATAATATGATCCATAGGAAATATTGTACTTGGTAGTATGTGGTGTGACTTTTAAGTGGTAGTGTCATTCTTATTTTAAACTAAAAAGTAAATTAGATTATTTCTACCATCCTAAAGTCAGGTTCACATTATTAGATAAAACAATTTAATGGATACAAAGTTAGACATTTGTAAACCAGAGACCTGATCTAACAAAACCTAAGATACAGAATAAAACCCCACACCAAATTGATTGCAAGGCTTTTTATCCATCACAAACTTCAGATGAAATGTTAGCCAACATTTCCGACAACCTGCTGTGTTCTAGACATGAAGCCCATCATGACTTTTACATGTGTGAAATGAAGAATAAGAAAATCCTATTAAAGGCTCAAGAATATCTAACCAAAAAAAAAATTGAATAAGTTCTAAAAGAAGATCATAAAAAAAACACTGTGACCAATATCCATAAGTTGCAGGATTTTTATATCAATAACAGAGCCACTACAGATTTAAAAGAGAGAGAAACTGCATGAATGCTCATAACAGGAGCAATGAGGAAGGTCTAAAAATGGATTTAATTTCAAGAACACCACTTAGAGACAGGTAAATAATCTCAATGGCCAAGAAATAATGTGAATTTTATAATTAGAATCAATTTATGTATCATGTATATATCTTCTATTTTCTTAGCAACCAATGTGCAATCATAATTAAGTGTAATTTAATTGAAATTTAGAGTAGAGGAACTTCAAAACCTTGCTTGAATAAGCAGTGTGTAAGATCCAAATCACAAAGTTGAGTGACTGAATAATAATGAAATGGGATTACAAAAAAAAAAAAGAAAAGAAAAATATTTAAAATGGAGGAATACATTTGATATAAAGAAGTCCTATTAAACTATCTTTTGTTTGTAATTAATAAAACCTAGTTTTTTTTCTAAAATAATATTTTTGGAATATGTGTTTTCAGTTTTGATTGCTTTTTAACTTTTTGTTTCATTCTTGTCTATGTCCAAGTCAGTCACAAGTAACATAAATTAAGTAAATTTGGTTTGGTATATTCATGTCTTATCGGTTCTTTACCCCATTTCAGTAGGTCATTATTAATTCTATCTTTATCATGTAATCTAAAAAAGATGCACAATATTCTAAAATCTCAATGTCATTCTATATTTTTAAAGCCATATATTAATGGTTTAGGTTTGACAACCATTCTCCTAAATAATATGATCATGAGAGTTATGTAAGACTTCCTAAACCCTTAATCAAATTTCCACTTATATGTCATGAAATCGTAATAATTTGTTTCAAAAAGGCAAAAACAGAAATAATTTCTTATATTGACTTCTGCAAAAGACATAGATAAAATAAAAAACAAGTAAACTGCCTAGAACGCAGGTTATTTTTCTTTTTCATTTTGTGGCTTTTCTATACTGCTCACAAAAATTAGGGAATATTTCAAAATGTATATGAAGTGATAAAGTATTCTCTAATTTTTGTGAGCAGTATAGTTTACCTAAAAAAACTTCTGCTAAATATGGATAATAAATTTTTAGAAAGTTCACTAATTTATTCAAGTTATATCAGAAACAAAGTCACAGTTCTTTCTTTTTCTCACTATAAATATACATCTTAGTGATTAAAAAAAAAAAACTTAAAACATCAAAAAAAACAAAAACAAAACCCTGTTTTCCAGAATGGAAACTCACTTCTCTTGAATTCAGATACGTTCATGATTGGTTAACTATTTTTTAAATAACATTTCTATTGTAAGAATCCAAATTAGTTTAGAATATTTTTTTTTTTTTTTTCATTTTTTCATTTTTCTGAAGCTAGAAACAGGGAGAGACAGTCAGACAGACTCCCGCATGCGCCCGACCGGGATCCACCCTGCACACCCACCAGGGGCGACGCTCTGCCCACCAGGGGGCGATGCTCTGCCCATCCTGGGTGTCGCCATGTTGCGACCAGAGCCACTCTAGCGCCTGGGGCAGAGGCCACAGAGCCATCCCCAGCGCCCGGGCCATCTTTGCTCCAATGGAGCCTTGGCTGCGGGAGGGGAAGAGAGAGACAGAGAGGGAAAGCGCGGCGGAGGGGTGGAGAAGCAAATGGGCGCTTCTCCTGTGTGCCCTGGCCGGGAATCGAACCCGGGTCCTCCGCACGCTAGGCCGACGCTCTACCGCTGAGCCAACCGGCCAGGGCCATAGAATATTTTTAAACACTGGTTAAATTTAGAAAAACAATTTTTTTATTAATGTGGATCCAATTAAAAAAATAATAATAATATCCTAAATTTCCCATAAATTCATTTTGTATGTGAAACTTATCATTCAAAGCCCAAATTTGAACTCACATGAAATAATAAACAAAACCTCTCAGGTTTTCTGCATCCTGGAAGACTCTGCATCACTTCATTGTAAATAAATAAAGACGTGAGCTTTCATCAGTGCAGAGGGTGCTAATACGAATTAATGACATCTGTCATCCATTTCTAAGAACATTGGTTTGCTTTCATAAAACTGATAGCAGACTGCTTTGGCCCTGGCAGGTTGACTCAGTGGTAGAGCGTCGGCCTGGCGTGCGGAAGTCCCGGGTTCGATTCCCGGCCGGGGCACACAGGAGAAGTGCCCATCTGCTTCTCCCCCTCTCCCCCTCTCCTTCCTCTCTGTCTCTCTCTTCCCCTCCTGCAGCGAGGCTCCACTGGAGCAAACATGGCCCCGGGCGCTGGGGATGGCTCCTTGGCCTCTGCCCCAGGCGCTGGAGTGGCTCTGGTCGCAACAGAGCGACGCCCCGGGGGGGGGGGGGGCAGAACATCGCCCCCTGGTGGGCAGAGCGTCGCACCCTGGTGGGCGTGCCGGGTGGATCCCAGTCGGGCACATGCGGGAGTCTGTCTGACTGTCTCTCCCCGTTTCCAGCTTCAGAAAAAATACAAAACAAAACAAAACTGATAGCAGACTGCTTTAAGTAAGTTTTCATAACAGACCACTTTTCTAGGCATCAAAAGAAATCTCTTCACCTCTCTGTAACCATTGAATGGGTAGTAGATTAACAATGATCTGAACTGACCATGTCTGAACATGGAAATGTCTGCTTTTGAGTCTTCCATCTCTCATAAATATCCCTATGAGAGTCCCTAGGTAACTTTTTCTTTGATTTGAGGCATACCTGAGTCTTTCCAGTTCAGACCCTTGTCACAGGAAGATGAATTCTTTTTCATTTTCTAGTCATCTGATTAAAACCTATGATTTCACTTAAGTATCAGTTTCTAGATTTCAAAGAAATCTTTCATTCTTGCTTAAAGTCTATGATATAATGACATTTCTACCCTGATTCAGGGATTAAACAATTTCTTGAACTATAAAGATATAAATTAAACATGTTGTGCTTCTCGTAAGACTTGATTTTTATTTTTGATCTGCTAACTGAAGTCTAATTCTAACATTAACCTTATTCCACTATTATCCAAAGTACTCTTTCTGGGCTAAAACACACTGAGTTTTTCTCACACATTTTGCCAAATGTGGAGGGAGATTGTTTCTTTTTGAGAGAATGAAAGCTGCTAATGCCAAAGATTTAGGAAACCACAAAACCCCTTCTTGTTTGTACATTTTTTCCTATATTTTATATCCTGTAAATTAGGGTGAGAGTAGGTAAAATATAAAACTTATTGTATGATATAAATATTATACCAATAACAGTGAAATGTGAAGAAAAGCCTAGCACAGTGACACCCAGGGACAATTATTTAATTTCTTTGTCCTGAGTTCATACTTAAATGAGCTAAAAAAAATTGTAACTAAAACATAATAACTATACAAAAATCTTCATAATATCATGGATTCCTTATTTATTTATGCCTGCATTACTTGATGAATAGTTAGATATTATAAAAAAAATTACTATAAATTTACTTTAGCAGGTCAATATTCAAGAACATGACCAGTGATTGGCCAGTAAACAGCAAGCAGAGGCCAATATTTAGAAAATAGATCTGAATCTGATCAAGATTCTAGGATTCTCTATTCAAGTCTCAATTTACAGGAAATACAAAGTACAGACAGACTTGTTGACCTTCTAACCATGTGGTGAGATAATTAGAATCTCAATGTTAACATGTTTACAAGACAATCCACTTTACTCTAAAAATAAATTAGAGAGAGTAGAGGAAGACAAAAAGGGAGAGGAAAGGGAGAGAGAGAAAAAGAAAGGAAGAGAAATGGATTCTCTCCCCATAGCCCTTTGTGAGGATTCTATCGACTATGAGATGAGCTTTATCCAGCATTGTAACAACTGAAAAACTTCAGCAAATGGACAAAGAATGAGTTTTTAAAAATATTAAATACTTAATATTTTAAATAAACTTAGAAGTTTATTTAAAACTTCTAATACTTAAAGAAAGGTGAAAAAAAGAGAAAAGGTACAAATGTTATGTGTTGTAACAAAGTTAGAAATAATGTAACTGAAAAATACAAGGACAAAGGAATTGGCCAAAGGAAAATAGAATAAGGTCATTGTATTAGAAATAGGGATGTAAGTGAATACTGATAAAAATTGATAAGCCAGATAGTAAAAAAAAACATTAAATAAAAAAAATAAACAGAGGTCTGAGGTAATTTAAAATTTTAAGCATAAAGAATACATATATATGTATTTAAATACTCATATATTTACTCACATTTTTATATACATATATGGAGTAATACACATCTTATAGGAAAAAGTAGCAAAAATCAAAATAAGTATAATTATAAAATATTATAACAGAATTGAGATAAAATATATGAATTATATCAATATAAATTCATTTCTCTCATACATTAAAAAAATCTCAATTTGTCTCACAAAACAAGTGCCTACTATAAGCTGCATATAAAATATAGACTTAAGCCATATTGAGTGATTTAGAACTAAAAATAAAAAGACAAAACTCTTCCAGGGAAATATAAACAAACAACAAAAAGAGTAGGGAAGCAATGCTAATTTTAGACAAAAGAGAACTCCAATAAAAAAACTTCAATATGACAAAGGACATTTTTTAATACTAAAAGCTACAATTTGAAGTGAAGCTATAACATTTGTAAATATGTATGTACCCAATAACCCACTAGTTTTATGAGCAAATAGTGTAAGATATTTAAGTAGATATAGAACCACATTAACAATAGAATGCTTTAATATAACACTAAACACAAGAGAGATCAGATAGATAAAAGTAACGGAGTAGTTAATATATGGTAGATTTTATGGCTGTATATCAAAATCTATATGCTAATAATACAGACTACTTATCATTCTTCTCAAGAATCTTTGGCATATTCAAAAATTAATTATATTATATTAAACAGCAAGAATTTTTAAAACAGAAATATTACAAAGATCACTTTTGTTCATAACACAATTAAACTAAATTTGCCAACAATAAGAAAAAACAGAGAATCACTTCTACCTGGAAATTAAAATATTTTCAATTAAAAAGCTCTGGTGTTAAAGAAGAAATATAACTCAAATTTTAGATTTTTAAATATACATCATGATAAAATAATATTGCATATGAGAATCTATAGGATGTATCTACAGTAGTAGTTAACACAAAAACACTTTTATCAGAATAAATGAAAGAATAAAATTAGATTAAATTTCCAGTAAAGAAAACTAGCGAAAAAACAATAAAGTAAATTGAAAGAATGAATATACACAAAAACGTAAAAGAAAAGCAGAAATTAATGAGATATACATATGATTAGTTTAGAATATTAAATAATGAACAATCTATTAGCTACTCTGATAAAATAAAAAGAAGAAAACTGAAATATAGATTAGAAGAAATGACAAGGAGAAAAAAAAAAACACTAACAAGATTTTAAAAATTCATCAAAGACAATTCAGCAGACAAACCTAAAAAAATTTCACAGAGATTATTTACAAAATCTTTAAATACTACATTGTGGCAAGGCAGTATAATTATTGCAGGGCACTGTAAAGACAATAAATATAGGAATGAAAATATATAGACACTAATAAATCAGTTACCTCCATGAAATGGGTAGAAAAGGGATAAACAAAAAGGGAGGAAATGGGAATAGTGTAATAAGAATAAGGAGAAAGTGACATTTCTTTGCATTCAAGACTTATATAGCTCTGACTCTAAGAACCATAGTAATGTTTTCTTTAATTAAAACATAAGCAATTAAAATCGACCAGTATATACAGAAACCTAAAATAGAATGTAAATTGTAACAAATGAACTTAACACTGAAGGGAGAGGAGGAGGAAAGGAACAATAACTTGAAAAATGTGGTTTGATTGGATGTTATCAGAATAAAAACAAAATAAGCTGTAACAGACCCTGTGCATTAGTTAGAAAATTTATTTCTCCCAGAAGAATTGTATAGTCACTCTGAAACAAATTTAGATGTTTTGTAAGATTAAAAAAATAAGTACATCAACTGTAATGAGAGCCATTTCTCAGATTTGGAAAAAACTAAGTACAGATAAGGTAAGAGGGAATACTAAATCAAACCTCTGCTTTCAATTGGAATCACAGGTATCAGAATGCACTCATGGTTTTAATATACAGGGAAGAACAAAAGTAGGTTTAGAGTTTTTCATATGGAAAAGAATACAATCATTAATAGATAATATAAGAATAAACTTTGTGTTTCATGTACTCCCAACTGTAAACCTACTTTGGTCCCACTCTGTATACATAAATAGATATAGATGTGTTTATGTGTCATTTACTATATGTATAAATATATATAATCTATATATATACCATATGTATAAATATATATAGAATGTGGGAGACTGCAAGTGGCAAAACCCTTTGCAGTTCGAGGCTTAGCAAATGCTAAGTTCTCCCCTCCACCACCTCCATATTGGCTGAGAAGCTGAGTATTTGCACTCATTCCATCCCCCCACATCACTTGTTTGCTTAAGTTGCTAGAAACAATTTACATGCCCTTTCTCTCACCCCTTGTTTGTTCTAATGTTGGTTGATTTCAGTTATGCAGGGTGGAGGATTTCTGCCCTTGAGAAAATTCTTGGGTTGCCTTGGAGATGTGTGACTGTGTATCTGAGACTTCCTGATTTGCATATGGCTATATAATAAAGCAGACCTGGGGCTGTTTTGCTCTGGCAAGCTAAAGGCATTGCAGAGGCTTCACGATCCCATCCTTTTTCTCTTTAAGTCTATTTTCTTCATTCCGCATTGTTCTCACTCAGGAACTGGAGTTACTAGCTGCACTTGTTTGCAGCAAGAGAATATATATATATATATAAAGAGAGAGAGAGAGAGAGAGAGAGGGAAAGATGGTTTCTTTATACCCTTCTTCAATGAAAGCAGATTGCCTTGATGCCTTGAAGAACTGGGGCCAGAATAATACAAGCTGAGCTTAAAATAACTTGTGCCAGGAAGAGAAGAGGTACTGAAAACTGGATTAGGGTGAGTGAAAAGAATACAGAAGAGAATCTGGAATGCTAAATGGCCATAGCTGCAGAAATGTGGTAATTAAATAATTAGTGAAGATTTGGGATATAATTCTCAAATAAAATACATATTCATGAGTCAATACTGATATAAATAAATAATTAAAGGTAATAATTTAATAAACAATAATGGGTAGCTATTATTTACAGAAGATTTCTAATTAATAAAGAAAGAGAGAAGAAAAAAAATTCCCCATTAGGCAAACAAGTTATAATCATACAGGCAAGATTTATACTTATTAGTGAATGAAAATCATAGTGGGTGATAGCTTGAGGACAAAAAAATACATGATCTCCAAGTATCTGTTCTATAATACTGATTCATTAAAAAAGAGAAAAGTGGTAATTGTACAGTGTAGCAATTAGACACACATCAAAAAAATGATGAAATTAATATCACAAGTATACCTGACCTGGTGGTGGTGCAGTGGATAGAGCAGTAAACTGGGACATGGAGGACCCAGTTTGAGACCCCAAGGTCGCAGGCTTGAGCGTGGCTAATCTGGTTTGAACAAGGCTCACTAGCTTGAACACAGATTCACTGGCTTGAGCATGGGATCATAGACATGACTCCATGATTGTTGGCTTGAGCCCAATGTTGCTGGCTTGAGCAAGAGGACACTCGCTCTGCTGTATCCCCCCTTTTCCCCCCATCAAGGCACATATGAGAAAGCAATCACTGAACAACTAAGGAGCTTCAAAAAAGAATTGGTGCTTCTCATCTCTCTTCCTGTCTGTCTGTCTGTCCCTATCTGTCCCTCTCTCTGACTCTCTCTGTCTCTGTCACACACACACAAAAAAATCACAAGTATTAAGATGTATCAACATCATCTTCTAATCTGACCCCAAGCCCTTGAGTATGGAATATCATTACAAAATGGAAGAAGGAAGGAAGGAAGGAAGGGAGGGAGAGAGGGAGGGAGGGAGAGAGGAAGGAGAAGAGAAAGAGAGAGAGAGAAAAAAGAGAGAGAGAAGAAAGAAAGAAAGAAAGAAAGAAAGAAAGAAAGAAAGAAAGAAAGAAAGAAAGAAAGAAAGAAAGAAAGAAAGAAAGAAAGACATAAAAGAACCATTTGACAGAACTGCAATCCAGTGGGAAATCTAAGCATAACCCTTAGAATTTGGCAGATCAAATACAGGATTTAAGTAACACAATTATTTGATTATGTGTAACACGTGCATTTGTGCACTGTCCCACTGTCTTAGTACCTTTGTTGATCAGTGTCAGTATTTACTGAGATTTTGTTTGTATTCAGATACATACACACACAAACACATACACACAAATGAGTTAGAGTGAAATTAGGAATTTGGGGAGGAAATCTGTTAAAGAAATAAAAGAGCCAGGAGAATAAAAGGGCTTCAGAGGAAGGGAAAAAAAGAAATACTGGAAAAAAAGAAATAAAAAAAAAAGATGTATAACTAAATAGCAAAGTCAATAAAATATATATCAAATACAAAGTTATAAATTATCTTACTCTGCAATGTGTCATAAAATTGCTCCCTCTTCTTCCACAAAATCTACAAACTCATCAGTATACTTCCATGTGTCACTAGTACTGTTACAATAGTAGTTTTAAATAATGTACAAGAGATAATTTTGTCTATCTCATCAGAGAATAAATTTCCTGAAATTTCCAGAAGTCTAGAGGAGAAACAGAATTTCTTTAGGCCATAGAATTAAGATTTGGACCATCTTTACCTGAATCCTATGGGACAGAGAGATACAGATGACCTATCTTTTTCAAACACAGTTAAAAGCTTACATATATCAATACATATTTGCACTTATGTGTGCATATGATAACTGTGTGTGTGTTTACAAGTATGAATGAATGTATCATTATTAAGCATTAATATCCCAATGGAAAAAATCATACTCCTGTCATATATCTATGGAATTTGTAAAAATAAATGAAGATCACCCAAATGAAAATAAGCAGGGGATATTTTTTCAGACTTAATGTAAGAAGAAACTCAGACATCATTTGTAAGAGGCAAAGACTCAAAGACAGGCAGAGAATTGGGAAAGTCTTAACATGATATAAAAGGAAAGGATTTAGGTAAATATATTTTAGTTGGAGGCTTTTGGCACGGCGTTAGGTTAACCAAAAGTTGGGTACATTATGTGATGGTTTAGAGGTTCATTTTAACTTTGTTGATTTGATCCCAGTTGGAAGGGGAGAAGGAAGTGGAAAATCATGGAAACTGTCAGTTATTAATCATCATCTATTTTGAGAGATTGTACAGAGATTGTGGTTTGACTTCTTAAACTGGTTGCTACAAAGGTTGTTGATCAGAGTTCTATTTTTCATTCATTTTTTAATGTAATGTAGCTATATTTAGTTTTATATTTAATCTCTCAAATTGTTTAAAAATTGTCATGTAGTTGGCACAAGAATATTGCTATATACTTTAAACAAATAAAATTTAGATCTTAATCTCAGACCATGATGTATTAATGCTAAAAATTATTCATGAATACAGTAAAACAAACAAAATACCTCATCCCACAAAAGTAGTAAACACACAAATAACTCTGAGTTAATGATTGAACAGAGAGAAATAAGAAAACTTGAACTTTGATATAATTTATTCATAAGAGAAGGTAAAACAAAATAATTAACTGTTAAAAATAAACTAAAACCAAAAATACCACACATCATCATATCTTAAAAATGAATTTAGTACTAAACTATAAAAAGGTGATGTACACTCAATAAATCAATTTAGATAAAAAATATTATAAGTGAAAGCAGAAGTGAATATATAAAATAACAAAATAATAACAGTGCTTGAATAATATAAAGCTAATTCCATTTTTAACAAATCATTGAAATACATATTTAGTACAAAATCTAAGCAAGAAGAACATATAGATAAATTAAAATATACATGTTCCAGAACATAATAAATATCTATTATTATATTACAATGGATATTAAATAAATAATAAGTAAATAATAATTACAATGGTATGTTAAAAATATCCACATGCAAATCACTTTTGAAAGAAAAATATAAATAATCAACTGATTCAATAATATAAGCCATTTACTGATTGATACATATGTGGAAGCAAGATGTGTTGAAAATTTAACTTTTAAGAGTGATTTAGGCTAGAGAGCTTTATTAGTAAAAACTGTGAAGAATTCAGTTAATATATAATTATTATTCAGTAAGTATTTTATATGATGAAAACATTGTTTTAAAACTTTTGAAATATTATGTGTGACATAAACTAATACCAAAAAAAAAATGCACACATTTATAGAAATATATGTAAAAAATAATCTATGAACCAGGATTGGAAAACTACAGTGAGCCTGCCCAATCTAGCTTATTGCCTATTTTAATAATTCAATTTTTAATAATTATCAAATTTCTAATTATTATTTTTTTTCACTTCTTTCAGCAGTACTTTCCTGATCTATTCTATCCCTCAATTCATTAAACCTCCTATTTTTTTGTAAATTATAGAATAGTTGGTTTTTATCTGAAGCACCAAGTTGTGCCTGAACTCCTGACCCAAGAAACTGAGATAATAAATGGTGTTTCAGACTGCTGAGGTTTGGGGTCATTTTATTGAAATGTGGCCATGCTAATTCATTTGCAATAGCAGTTGAGTAGTTACAACTAAGAGTTTTTATTCACAAAGTCTAAAATATTTATCAGTTGGCCTTTTTTGGAAAAAGCTTGCCAATCTCTGCTATAGACCATGGAATTGTATTAAAAATTATTAATATATATCAACACATCAAAATCCATATTATATTAAATTATTAATTGACTAACAAAATAAGATATATGAATGCAAAAATATTCAAATATTTGGCTATTTAAAGATATAAAATACAATTCTCTCCTCCATTTTAGTTATAAAAATGTTTTAATATTAGTATTGTGGATTGAAATAGGTAGTATGAGTTCACCCAGAATTAACTTGTTATCCTCAAACCACAAACACCTTACCCTTTATTCCCACACTCACTATGAGGCCTCCATCTTCACGGAAGGAAACAGGTTTGCCCAGGTCAACTTAAATCACATAAAAGCAGATGATGTTTTATTGGAGAATGAATTTCTCTAAAAGACCAAGGAAGGAGCTAATGTATCATACTCAGGACTTTCTCCCAATTTTAGAAATTTCTTAATTCACCATTTTTTAGTTACATAGAATTGAAAATTTTGATGATGAAGCTCCTACCATATGCAACAAGATAAAATGACCAGGCATAAGAGAGAATAGTTCTATTTTATGTTACAAAAAGAAATATTCAATGTGATTATTGTTAGTCATTTTTAAAGGTTTTGTAACCAGCTCAGTCAATGATGAATGTGATAAAATTCAACACACAGCATTGAATTATAAAATTACTTTATAATATAGAAATACAATAAAAATATAGAATATGCAAATATTAGATTTAGTGATAGTTTTAAGCAGCATTGACCAAAGTATGTTTCGTGGACCAAAAAAAAAAAAAAAAAAAAAATCCTGAAGATAAAACAAAATTAAATATTTTTTTTCTAAAATTAGTTTTAAAAACACTGAATTATATTCAATATTTAGGAATTTCCAATGTATTTTAATATATTAAAAGCTTTGATATATTTAATTATGTGTTTGTTAAATAACTATTTTATTTATAAATTTTCTAAATATATTCAAACAAGACACTTTTTTATTCAATATTTGTTATTCCACTGTTGAAATGTTAAGAAAAATATTTCTAAAGAGAAAGTTTCCACCTTTGATCATTAAAAAGCACATATGTGTATGCAAATATACCTATCTTTATATAGACTATTAACGTGTTAATGTGACATAATAACTTAAAATAATGTTAATTACAAATGTGAATGAACTGTGAAAATAATCTGTACTTTTTTTTTAGCAAGGGAGAGAGAGAGAGAAGAGAGAGGGACAGACAGAGACAAACAGATGGAAGGGAGAGAAATGAGAAGCATCAATTCTTCATTACAACACCTTAGTTGTTCATTGATTGCTTTTTCATATGTGCCTTGACCCGAGGCTCCAGCTGAGCCAGTGGCCCCTTACTCAAGCCAGCCACCTTGGGCTTCAAGCCAGTGACCTTTGGGCTCAAGCCAGCGACTCTGTGCTCAAGCTGGTGAGCCTGTGCTCAATCCAGGGACCTCGGGACTTTGAACCTGGGTCCTCAGTGTTGCAGGCTGATGCTTTATCCACTGTGCCACCACCTGGTCAGGCAAAGTCTGTACATTTTTAAACATATGCCCCAAAGGAATATTTGTAAAAGTTGTGATATTCCCTTTTTATGAATAGGAATATTTATTTTAAATCTGTCAATTCTCTCCAAATTAAGTCATAAACTTCCTTTATTCCTTCCAAGAAAAGGAAGAAAATTTAACAGTGGAAGTTTTATTCAGATTGATTATAAACTTTCTCTAGAAGAAAAATTAGAATGTGTGAATTGTCAAGATTTGCAAGATTATAAAAGAGCAAGATAAGAGCACTGCTTCAAAATACTAACTGAATGCCCAACAGCTCTGTGATCATTTCAGCTTCAGGTGCTCACAAGCCCTGAAAACATTTTGGTTTTCAACTCTTCTTTAAGTTCTGTAAACCAATAAAGACAATTATTTTTGTAAGCTACTTTAAACTGCAGTTTTATTAGTTACAATCAATAGGGTATCAGTTAGCTGTTGCTGCCAAGCAAATGACCCCAAACCTCAGCAGTTTGAAACACCATTTATTGTCTCAGTTTCTTGGGTCAGGAGTACAGGCACAACTTAGTTGGTGCCTCAGATAAAACTCAACTATTCTATAATTTACAAAAATATAGGAGGTTTAATGAAGTGAGGGATAGAATAGATCAGGAAAGTACTCCTGAAAGAAGTGAAAAAAGTAATAATTAGAAATTTGATAATTATTAAATTTAACTGTGCTTAACAGCAGACTGAATATTACAGAATAAAAAAAATCAGTCAACTGGAAGATAGGACAGTGGAAACTATTTAAAGTGAAGCAGAGACATAAATATTTTGGAGAGGAAAAAATATATAGCCTAGTGGCTTTTGAGTTAATACCATATGTTCTAAATGTCATTTTTACCATAAGCCTACATGTCATTGTAGAAACAGATGGAAAAGAGAATAAGGAGAATTATGGGCATAATTTTTAAAATATTATTAAAATGTTTAACCTACAAACTGAAGAATATCAACAATTGCCAAGCAGGGAAAAAATATCAGACTTTGATGAGTGAGTGCAAAAGTGCAAGTATAACAGTGAAATGTTTGGCCTCTCTGACTCTAAGCCTGTTTTGTTCTAAAGCTTTTGCTTAATTTTGCATATAGATGTAAAATCATTAGAGGAATTCTGCTTATGACTTGAGCTTTACAAAAGAGCCTTATACCAGAAAGTGTCTCTCCCAAAGAGCTATGGGATATGTGCTGTTTATTAAAGTGTTGCAGGAACTTCATGACCAGGTCTCACATCAACTAAGGTCAACAGAATATGATCAATCTTCTTTGAACCCTTGCTGGTGCACAGATGGCTAAGGTTGTAAACCACCTCTTGCCCCTCCCATTTCCCCTTTCTTTGACACAGAAGAAGCTTGAAATCTGTAGATTAGGGTAGAACTGAGGCACCACTAAGTCTCTCAGCTTCTTGATCAGCTGGCACTTTCTTGATCAATAAACACGCTCTTATTTCAAACCCTGATGTTCTTTCTGAGTTCTGACTTTTGAAGTATCTGGCACAAGGACTTTGGGTGAGTAACAATTTGGCAAGCCTGCTAATTGATGCTCATGGTATGCCAGACATGGTTGGGGTTTTCTTCATTGATAATCAGTTGCCAAGGCCATTTTATCCTGGGGGGCTCAGGAAGGACTTTATCTGGCAGGGGCTGACAGCCTTTAGTACATGGCCCATTTGGAATAAGAAAACATCTTTGGACTTTGGTCTACTATCAGTTTCAGTTTTATTTCTGGGTAAGTCACTCTGGCATGTGAACTTGGAAATTTTATCTCTCTATCTAGGTTTTCTCTGCCCTGGGACAAAGCTATTTGCATTATGGGGCCTCAGTGGCTTCGTAGCATCAGTAATGTTGTATTCCTTCCCCTCATTTTTTTTTTTTTGACAGAGACAGAGAGGGAGACAGAGGGAAAAATAGGAACAGACACACAGTAAAGGGAGAGATAAGAAGCATCAATTCTTTGTTGCGGCTTGTTTGTCTCCTTAGTTAATCACTGATTACTTTCTCATATGTGCCTTGACTGGGGGACTACAGCAGAGTGAGTGACCCCCTGGCTAGAACCAGCGACCTTGGGCTCAAGCTAAAAACTATGGAGTCATATCTATGATCCCATGCTCAAGCCAGCAACCTCTGGGTTTTGAACTTGGGTCCTCTGCATCCTAGTCCAACCCTCTATCCACTGCACCACCACCTTGTCAAGCTCCTTCCCTTCTTTCTGGGCTTTTTCGTGACAAAGAGATCTGCATTTGGGGGGTCTCTGTTTGAGAATAGGATCAGGACTGTAGGACTATACCTATTTGTTTGTGTTAGCTGTTTCTCTTCTAGCCCATGGGCTTGATTTAGGTCATGCCATTGTGTACAAATGGGTAATTCTCTTCTCCATTTGGTCCATTTGTTTTGGATTAGTTTGAAATATTCTGTTGGGAAATAATACTTTTAGGACTTCTACACAATTTATAAACTGGTTTATGTATTTGTATCCTATTGTTTGGCCATTTGAATTTGAAGTTTGTAACTTCTCTAGTTTAGCTGAGGCTTGGTTAGGAGAGTACTCAGATTTTTAATTTTTATTTTAGAGTTAGAGAGGCAGAGACAGTTTCCCTCAAGTGTCCTACTGGGATCCACCTGACAAGACCACTAGGGGGCGATGCTCTGTCCAGCTGGGGCATTGCTCTGTTGCTCACAACCAAGCCATTTTAGCTCCTGAGGCAGAGGCCATGAACCATCTTCAGAGCCTGGGGCCAACTTGCTGAAACAGCATGAGCTATGGCTCTGGGAGGGGGAAGAAGAGAGGGAAAGAGAGAGAGAGAGAGACGGTGACAAAAAGAAAGAGGGATGAGAAAGCAGATGGTCACTTCTCCTGTGTTCTCTGACCAGGAATCAAACCTTGATTTCCACATGTCAGCCAACGCTCTACCACTGAGCCAACCAGCCAGCACAAGAGCACTGAATTTATTGTCTTGTTTGCATGCAATTTATGTATCAATATGAGGCTTCTTCTTCATATATTGGTTTAGAAGAAGTGAAATGACATTTGTGTATACTTTGTTTATTAGTTGGAAGTAAGAGGTATTATATCATCTGAAGCTTCTTGACTCCCTCCAACTTCTTCATCTTCAGATATGTGGTGGCCGCCATCTTGTGCAGGTTTGTGGTAGCCAGCCTGTTTTGCTGTGAAATTTTGCATTGTATCTGGTATTTTTAAATGAAGGGGAAAGAAATGGGTATGCTGCTTTTTTATTTTGGCTTTTAATTACATTGCTTACAAAAGTCTAAACAAAATCTTTACTAGTTAATTGAGAGACCAAACTCTCTTTATCTCCAAAAGGGAAAGGAAATTTGCTTACCGAATCCAAATGGCCAATGGAGTGAATACTACTGTTCAGATCCTTAAAGGCAAAGTGGCAGAAATGAATGCTAGGAGTCACTCAGTGAGACAATGCAGCTAATGCCAGAGAAACCGATGGGAGTCCTGGTAGAAAGCCAGGGCGTCTTGGAATGGGAATACCTTGAGGGCCTATGCCTTGGAAAGTGTGGTGGTTGTTGTGGTTTCTGGAAAGCTCTTGTTAGCCATTGTTGGGATTCTGGGTGACTAAGAATCTTTGTGTAGTTTCTAGAGGTAAATTTGTTTTCTAGGGCATAAAGCAGTCCTGTAGGGATATTTACCGCATTTTGCTCATCTGGAGACATGCAAGTAGTAACTGATCTTTCCTAGAAGTTTGTTATGACTCTGCAGATCACAAAATTAATGTTAGAAATTGTGCCTCCCATGCCAACAAGCCTAACCAAGAGGATCTTTTCATATGATGTGATTATGCGACAACCCAATTTTTTTCAGGTATTAAAAATGGCTGTCTTTCTTTTAAAAGGGGGATGGTCATTTGGAACTTGACTTGTCAAGGACAGATATAAATTATAAATGAGTCCAGGGTAAAATTAAATTCAGTTCTTTTATAAACTAGAGAGTTTTCTCATGGCTAAAAGGTCTGTTCTGTCTTTATATGGGTCCACATATATGTATGTTTTAAATGTAAGATATTTATCCACATCCAGATAATACTGTGAAAATGAATTTAAAATGAGGATTTGGCATTCTAATCTCAGAAATATAGAAATAAACTCACATCCTTTTCAGAATCACATGATCTAGAAAAATATATGATATTAAAGTACAGTGGTACCTTGAGAAACAAACAGACCAACATACGATTTTTTTTTTTTTTTAAGATACGAGCTGAGACTTGGTTTGTATTTTTGTTCAAGACCCGAGAGAAATTCCGAGATATGAGCCTTGATTCTGAAACTGCCGCTAGTTGGTGCATTGGTGCACGGGTCCAGTATCGGCAGTTTGATATACGAGTTGACTAACTTATGAGCTCGGTTACAGAATGAATTAAATTCGTATATAAAGGTACTGCTGTATTTGAATTTGATTTGGTTAAAAAGGTCATGTTATTTCTGTTGCAAAATTTATCAAAAATAAAAACAAAATAAAATAAAATAAATGTAGGATAAATAGTGTATTTTAGGTTTTAAATGGGTTTCTAAATCTTTTTGGTAACTTAGAACATTAAAACTTTTTAAGTTAAAGTAAGTAATAGTCATTGAGTATCTATGTCGTTACTAAATAAGAATCCTACATAGGAAAGTTTTATGTGTGGTCATATTTATTAAGATTAAAATATATTTAGTCAGGTAGGTGAATTCAAATATCAAAAGTAAGTTGATACAAAACTAGAGTTATCTTTTCTCTCTCTACTAAAAATGATCATTGCCTGGCTATTGATAACTGTGATATTATGTTAATCAGGTACTTGATTACTTAAGAAAACTGAATCTCCTTTAATGTACAAACCTTTTTGTATATTTTTACAAACTTTATAAAATTTAAATTATAATACAGTCTTGATATGAGAATAACGGGGGTATTCTAGAGGGGCCCTGGAATGCCTCAAAAATTTTTCTTTCAAAAGAGAAACATTAAACTAATTAGGCTTATTTTTGTATGTTGAGATTACATGGGAAGCATTGTCAAATAAAAAAGAATTATGCCTTCTTTATGTCATATTTATAGAAGTATGCATTATAAACATTTCACAAGTATATATATGTAATTGCTGAAAATCTGAGCTATCCTTACATAAGATGTCTATTGTCAACATTGAATGACACTGAAACAATTGAACCCAAGTGTCAGATTGTCACACATGTGGATGAAGTTCATTCTATTTTCCAAAAATGAGCCCTCATTACCCAACTTTTGCCTTCCTAATGTTCTTATAATTTGGCCACACTATGTTTCTGAGTCACATAAATTAATAAGGGTAAGCATAACTATAAGTTAAATGAATTGTAGGAGTTATAAAAAACTCACTTGGTTAACCTGGCTCAGAGGCTTTGTTTGTTTGTTTTCACATTACTTTATCTACCATAATACACTTAAACTGTACTTTATTCAATTGCTACTTAGTTTGGGTTATCAGTGTCTTCTTGTTTTTGTGTACATGTTTTTTTCAGTAAGTTGAAGCTTAACTTTGCTACAAGACATGCCCTTACAGTGGCCACAAAAAAAAGTTAGAAAATGTATTTCCTACTTGGTGTATACCTTCTACAATCTCTTGTGATTGGGTCATCCACTTCATTGAGCAAATCATATATGATTTTATTGACAACCTTGCAAACTTCTGGTAATTATCACTGAAACTGTCACCCTCAATTTTCAGCAAAATACAAAGTATTAATGGGAAAACTGGATTCAAGCAAAGCAAGTTTAATTACACAGGACTAACTGGACTGATAAGAATGGTTTCAAGTATGACTTTTTTGAGATCTCTGATTTTTAATATTTTTGTTTTTTTGATAAAAGAAAAGCTATTTACCTATGACTTAGCAATTTGGTAAATTAGAACTTTGTAAGCATAATTCAAACATTTATTTTTTTCTCTCTCTTGATCCCTCCAGAATTTAGTAATGAGTATCTTTATTTTCATGGCAATGTATTATTTGCCCAATTTCAATATGAATCTGTTTATCTGGTTTTATTACCAAGGCTTTGACTGGAATATCATTTTTGAGAGAGACATGAATAGACTTGGATATGCTGAGAAAAGTTCAAGGAGTTAAAATTGACTTTGAAAGCCAATAAAAACCTCTTTAGGAAAACAATAGCCTAGTACCTTGTTTCCATAGATCAGAATGGGCTTTTCAGGTCGAGGAATGAAGGTTGCTTCCTGGAGATGCAAAGAAAGAATTTCAGGATACTTTGGGAACCTTGAGGTCAGAAAGATACACCCAAAACTAAGGGTATTGCAGGCAAAGTCTAATGGCAAGTATGTGGCTTGATGTCTGAGTCTTGAGAGGAAATTTAAAGTTCAATGTGACAATTTCTTAGGAAAATTCCAGCAAAGCAGATTTAATGGTATCTATATTGTAAGGTCGGTGGGCAGTGGGGGAAGGTCATGTGAGGAACCAGATCTGGGAACTTCAGCTGGAACCACCCACATCCATATGCACCAAAAGAAACTTCCCAGAAGTCCTTTGGAAAAGAGCGACTGTCTGCCAGCTAGTGAGATTTTGCCATGTCATCTCAACTCGCCTCCACCTTGGATGACCCTTTAAATATCCCCCATGCAGTTTCATCCATGCGACTTCTCTGACCTCTGTCCCCTGGACCAGAGAACCTCGTCAGGCAGGATGCACTGTACTAAATAAAGCTTTTGCTATTCCACACTTTGTGACTACGCCCTTCTTTCTTCCTCAGCGGGGAAAAATACCTTACATATATGATTAATGACTGTTCTTGCTAGGCTTGTACAAATAATCAGGCCAGGTTTATTAAAATTAGACTTATTTCACAGTTAAATTAGTCTTAATTTGGCTACCTTTAGTAAGGGAGTGATTTCAGAGAGAAAATTATGTTTCAGTAAGAACTATAATATACCTTTGGGGATATTAGATTCAGGTGCTGTTTATCATTGTTGAGATTTGTTTTGTTTTACATGATATAAATTTCAGAGGAATTGCCACACCAGCACATGCTTCAACAACCTCATGGACTAATGCTGTATACACTACAAAGAAAGTTTGCCTGATTACCTAATGCAAACTATATCAAATACTAATGTTATGGAATTTAACCCGTATGGACAGTCATTTGGTGCATTCCACTGATGAAGCTTTAAGACTCCAACAGTACTCTTAGAATCTTTGGTATTGGGGCATAAGACAATAAGATTTCTTTACATTATTTGTTAGCTGAACAAAGAAGCTAACTCATCATGGCATGGGTCCTGGGGGATGTAATAACAGAAATTATTATTTTTTCTTTGTCTAAATTGAATACAAAATGCCACCTCTGAGCCACAAGGACCATTGTGGAAGAGGTGGGCATGCAAGATTGTAAGAATCGGAAAAGAGCACAATGGACAGACAAATATGACTCCATCTTAAAGCTAATTCTCCCTCTTCCTTGCATCTGGACACAATTGTCCTATTTCTCTCAAACCTGAGGAACAAACCAAAAAGAGGGCATTGCAACAGAGTAAACTGCTTGGCCTCTTCTGCTCTAAGTCTACTTTTCTCAATAACTTTTGCTTAATCTTGCTTATAGACAAGCTAATCATTAAAGAAATTCTTCTTACACCTTGGGTTCTTTTTTTTTAAGAGCCTCTTACTACAAGGTGTGTCTTTTGAGAAAATAAGGAAAGCATGTATTGTTTATCAAAGAATTGCAAGAACCTCGTGACCTGACTCACATCAACTAGGGTTAACACAATCTTTCTTAAACACCTGCTGGTGTCCAGATGTCTGCAGTCATAGGTCATAAATCACTTCTTGCCCCAGCCATTTCCCTTTCACTTGACATAACAGAAGCCTGTTCTCTTTCTTAATATAAAATTGAGGCACCAATAAGTCTTCCATCTTCTCAGTTGGTGCTTTCTCAGTCAATAAACCTTTCCTTATTCCAAACACTTACGTTTTGAGTTTTGGCCTTTAGAAGCATTGGACTCATGAGCTTTGGGCCAATAGCAAGAACAGGAGAGAGCTAAATAAAGAGAGATAGCCCATGCTTAAGAATAACACAGAGAAATTTTTAATAAACAATAATAGAGATAAATTTTTAATGTGACCGTAGAGGGTAAATACATCACCTACAGGTAAACAATAATAATAAGAGTTGTTTTCTTAATGAAAAAGATAATAAAAAAGAAGATGAGGGATAGACACCTATAAGATGCTGATAGAAACAAACAAACATGTAAACCTAGAAATCTAGGTCCATCAAAATCTTCCTTTAATAAGTAAGGCAAGAAAATTATTTTCAGAAAAATAAAAAATATGTGGTTTTGTTTATGACAAATATATTTTGGAGAAATTAAGACTATTCTATAGGTCTAAGGGAAGTGATACTAATTAAAAATTCAGAACTACAGACCGACCAGGCAGTGGTGCAGTGGATAGAATGTCGAACTGGGATGTGGAGGACCCAGGTTCAAGACCCCAAGGTTGCCAGCTTGAGCACAGGCTCATCTGGTTTGATCAGAGCTCACCAGCTTGGGACCAAGGTCATTGGCTCAAGCAAGGGGTTACTTCGTCTACTGAAGGCCCACGGTCAAGACACATATGAGAAAACAATCAATGAACAACTAAGGTGTCGCAACGAAAAACTGATGATTGATGTTTCTCATCTCTCTCCATTCTTGTCTGTCTGTCCCTATCTATCCTTCTCTCTAACCCTCAATTTGTCTCTGTAAAATAAATAAATAAATAAATAATAATCAGAACTACAAAGAATACAATTAATAGCAAATACATAGGAAATACAAGACATTTTTCTCTTAATTTCTATAGAGGACAGACGACTCAGTGAACTAGTTAAAGCAGCTGACCTGCAACATATTAATTTATTTTAATTAAGAAATGCATCCAGAGGCAAATAAAAAAATTGGGAGATTTTGTATTATCTCCATGAAAACTGTCCTGCTGGGATTAAATAAACTATTGTTATTTGCTAGAAAAGTTCTTTTCTTCTTTTTTTTTTTTTTTAGAAAACTTCTTACTCATCAGATTACCTTAGAAAGATGTCCCTTGCTAAGGATTATTATTATTATTATTATTATTATTATTTTGTATTTTTCTGAAGCTGGAAACGGGGAGAGACAGTCAGACAGACTCCCGCATGCGCCCGACTGGGATCCACCCGGCACGCCCACCAGGGGGCGACACCAGGGGGCAATGCTCCACCCCTCCGGGGCGTCGTTCTGCTGCGACCAGAGCCACTCCAGCGCCTGGGGCAGAGGCCAAGGAGCCATCCCCAGCGCGCCTGGGCCATCTTTGCTCCAATGTAGCCTTGCTGTGGGAGGGGAAGAGAGAGACAGAGAAGAAGGAGAGGGGGAGGGGTGGAGAAGCAGATGGGCGCTTCTCCTGTGTGCCCTGGCCGAGAATCGAACCCGGGACTTCTGCACGCCAGGCCAATGCTCTACCACTTAGCCAACCGGCCAGGGCTATTTTTTTAAAGATAGAAGGAAGGAAAGTGGAAGAAAAAAGAAAGAAAAGAGGGAGAAAAAAAAGAATAAAGGGCTCTATTACTAGATAATGTTATATAAAATATACAACTGTGTATATATATCTATATGTATATGTGTATATATCCATGTCTTAATTTTTTTATTGAAGTCAATGTGGCAAATTTGCAAGTATACGTGTAAGTGTTTATTTTTTCCTTTATAGATGCTTTTTAATTATTTTTAATCTACTTATTTTTTTAATTTCTTTAGTTAATTTTTTTTTTTTCTTTACAGAAACAGAGAGAGAGTCAGATAGAGGGATAGACAGGGAAAGACAGACAGGAACGAATAGTTAATTTTAATTTATTGTGTTAACAGATTCAAGCATCCCAGAGAATATAACATCTTTCCCCCCAACCCCCATGTCCCTATCTATACCCACTTTGCCCTTCTCCCAACTCCTGCCCCCTGCCCTCTGGGAACTGCTGTCCTGCTATCTGTATCTCTGTGTTATGTATATATAATTTCACTAATCCCTTCACCTTCTCTGATCCCATTCCCTCATCCCCCATCCCTCTGACAGCTGATCTCACCTCTGCCTCTATTTTGTTCCTCAGTTCATTTTGTTCCTTATATTTCACATACAAATGAGATCATATAGTATTTGTCTTTCTCTGCCTGGCTTACTTCACTTAGCATAATAGTCTTCAGGTCCATCCATGCCATCGCAAAAGGTAAGATTTCCTTCTTTTTCCTGGCTGTTTAGTATTCCATTTTGTATATGTACCACTGCTTTTTAATCCACTTGTCCAATGATGAACACTTGGGCTGTTTTCAGATCTTGTCCACTGTAAACAATCCTGCAATAAACATGGGGGGGTACATATCTTCTTTTGAATCAGTGATATTGTATTCTTAGGATATATTCCTAAAAGTGGGATAGCTGGATCAAAAGGCAGCTTCATTTTTAAATTTTTGAGGAAACGTCATACTGTTCTTCACAGTGGCTGTACAAGTCCTCATTCCCACCAACAGTGCAGGAGGGTTCCCTTTTCTACACAGCCTTGTCAGCACTTATTGTGTACTGATGTGCTAATGAGTACCATTCTGACAGGTGTGAGGTGGTATCTCATTGTGGTTTTAATTTGCATTTCTTTGATGATTAGTGATGTTGAGCATGTTGAGCTCAAACATGTTGAGCATTTTTTTCATCTGCCTATTGGCCATCTGTATGTCCTCTTTGGAGAAATGTCTATTCATATCTTTAGCCCATTTTTTAATTGGATTGTTTATCTTCCTGGTGTTAAGTTCTAGAAATTCTTTATAAATTTTGGTTATTAATCCCTTATCAGATGTATTGGCAAATATATTCTCCCATTGTGTGGGTTGTCTTTTTATTTTGTTCATGGTGTCTTTTGCAGTGCAAAAGATTTTTAGTTTAATATAGTCCCATTTTTCATCCTGTCCTTTATTTCACTTGCCTGTGGAGATAAATCAGCAAATATATTGCTGTGGGAGATGTTGGAGAGCCTACTGCCTATGTTTTCTTCCAAGATGTTTATGGTTTCATGACTTACATTTAAGTCTTTTATCTATTTTGAGTTTATTTTTATGAATGGTGTAAGTTGGTGATCTAGTTTAATTTTTTTGCATGTACCTGTCCAATTTTCACAGCACCATTGATTAAAGAGACTGTGTTTACTCCATTGTATGCTCTTGCCTCCTTTGTCAAATATCAGTTGACCATAAAGGCATGGGTTTATTTCTGGTTCTCTGTTCAGTTCCATTGATTTGTATGCCTGTTCTTATGCCAGTACCAAGCTGTTTTTAGTACAATGGCCTTATAATATAACTTGATATCAGAAAGTGTGATACCTCCCACTTTATTCTTTATTTTCAAGATTGCTGATGCTATTTGTGTTCTTTTTTGGTTCCATATAATTTTTTGGAATATTTGTTTTATGTCTTTGAAGTCTGCCATTGGTAATTTAATAAGACATGCCTTGAATTTATAGATTGCTTTGGGTAATATAGATATTTTAATGATGTTTGTTCTTTGTATCTATGAACACAGTATATGCTTCCACTTGTTTGTATATTCCTTGATTTTTTTATCAATGTTTTAAAATTTTCTGAGTACAAGCCTTTTACCTTTTCGGTAAAATTTACTCCTAGGTACTTTATTTATTTTTTGTTGTTGTTTTTGTTGTTGTTGTGAAATAGTGAAGGGGATTGTTTCTTTAATTTCTCTTTCAGACAGATTATTTTTGGTGTATAAAAATGGCACTGATTACTGAATATTAATTTTATATCCTGCCACCTTGCTGAATTCATTTATCAAGTCCAGTAGTTTTTTTACTGAGACTTTTGGGTTTTCTATGTGCAGTATCATGTCATCAGCAAATAATGATAGTTTTACTTCTTTTTTTCCAATTTGGATGCCTTTTATCTCTTCTTCTTGTCTGATTGCTGTGGCTAGGACTTCCACAACTATGTTGAATAAGAGTGGTGAAAGGAGGCACCCCTGCCTTGTTCCAGATCTTAAGTGGATTGCTTTTAATTTTTGCCCATTGAGTATGATGTTGGCTGTGGGTTTCTCATTGATGGTCTTTATTATGTTGAGGTATGTTCCCTGTATTCTAACTTTGCTGAGAGTTTTGATCATGAATGGGTGCTAATTTTATCAAATGCTTTTTCTGCATCTATTGAAATTATCATGTGGTTTTTCTCCTTCCTTTTGTTTATGTGATGAATCACACTGATTGATTTGGGAATATTGTACCAGTCTTGCCGCCCCAGAATAAATCCCACTTGATCATGGAGTATAATTTTTTTTCATATACTGCTGGATCCAGTTTTCTAATATTTTGTTGAGGTTTTTGGCATCTATGTTCATCAGGGATATTGGCCTATAATTTTCTTTCTTTGTGTTGTCTTTGTCTGGTTTTGGAATCAGAATTATGCTTG
This sequence comes from Saccopteryx leptura, assembly GCF_036850995.1. Taxonomy (NCBI): domain Eukaryota; kingdom Metazoa; phylum Chordata; class Mammalia; order Chiroptera; family Emballonuridae; genus Saccopteryx; species Saccopteryx leptura. Next base: position 236,097,009 of record NC_089505.1, on the reverse strand, counting down.
CCTCATAAAAGGAAATTGGAAATCTTCCATCCTCTTGAATTTTTTGAATTAGCTTGAGAAGGATAGGAGTTAGTTCTTCTTTGAATATTTGGTAGAATTCACTTGTGAAGCCATCAGGCCCAGGGCTTTTTTTGTTGGGAGTTTTTTGATAACTGTTTTGATCTCATTTGTTGTAATTGGTGTGTTTAGGTTTCTGATTCTTCCAGATTGGTTTTTAAAATATTACGTTTCAAGGAATTTGTCCATTTCATCTAGGTTGTTGATTTTTTGGCATATAGTTCTTCATAGTATTTATTTTTCAATCCTTTGTATTTCTGTTCTGTCAGTTATTTCTCCACTCTCATTTCTAATTTTATTTATTTGAGTCCTCTCTCTTTTTTTCTTGGTGAGTCTGGTTAAAGGTTCATCAATCTTGTTTCTCCTTTCAAAGAACCACTTCTTGGATTCATTGATCCTCTGTATTGTTTCTTTAGTCTGTATGTCATTTATTTTCATTCTGATCTTTATTATTTCCTTTCTTCTACTACTTCTGGGATTTACTTGCTGTTATTTTTTTTTTTTTTTTAGTTCTTTAAGATGCAGGGTTAAATTTTTAATTCCTAGAAACCATTTGTTTCTAGGAATTTTTTTTTTTTTATTTCTTCTTTGATCTCATTGTTAACCCGGTCGTTATTTAATAACATGCTATTTAGATTCCAAGTGTTTGAGTATTTTTCAGTTTTTCTGTTGTGGTTTATTAATAGTTTCATGCCATTGTGATGAGAGAAAATGCTTGATATGATTTCAATTTTTTTAAAATTTGTTGAGACCATTTTTGTGCCCTAACTTGTGATCTATCCCAGAGAATGTATCATGAGCACTTGAAAAGAATGTTTATTCTGCTGCTTTAGGGTGAAAGGTTCTGAAGATATCTATTAAATCGAGTAGATCTAGTGTGTCCTTTAAGTCTGCTGTTTCTTTGTTAATTTTCTTTCTTGAGGATCTATCTAGTGATGTTAGTGGGGTATTGAAGTCCCCTACTATTATAGTATTGCTGTTGATCTTGCCCTTTATATCCATCAAAATCTGCTTTATATATTTAGGTGCTCCTATATTAGGTGCGTAAATATTACAATGGTTATATCTTCCTGTTAGATTGCTCCCTTTATCATTATGTAGTGACCTTCTTTATCTCTTACTATAGCCTTTGTTTTAAAGTCCATTTTGTCAGATATAAGTATTGCTACCCCAACTTTTTTTTTATTTCCATTTGCATGAAATATTTTTTTTTCATCTTTTTACTTTCAGTCTATGTGCATGTTTTGTTTTATGGTGTGTCTCTTACAGACAGCATATGTATGGGTTCTGTTTTCTTATCCATGCAGCTACCTTATGTTTATTGTTTGTATCATTTAATCCAGGGGTCCCTAAACTTTTTACACAGGGGGCCAGTTCACTGTCCCTTAGATTATTGGAGGGCCACCACATACATTGCTCCTATCACTGACCACCAATGAAAGAGGTGCCCCTTCCGGAAGTGCAGCGAGGGGCCAAATAAATGACCACAGGGGGCCGCATGCAGCTCGCAGGCCATAGTTTGGGGATGCCTGATTTAATCCATTTACATTTAATGTTATTATTGATATGTAGTTGTTTCTTGCCATTTCATTCTTTTAAGCTGTATTCTTCTTTTGCTATATTCTTTTCCCCTTTGATCTGTTTACAACAGGCCCCTTAACATTTTTTGCAGCATTGGTTTGGTTGTAATAAATTTCTTGAGATTTTTTTTTTTGTCCTGGAAGCTTTTTATTTCTCCTTCAATTTTAAATGATAGCCTTGCTGGATAAAGTAATCTTGGTTGTAGGCTCTTGTTATGCATTACTTTGAATATTTCTTGCCATTCCCTTCTAGCCTCAAGTGTTTCTGTTGAGAAGTCAGGTGTCATCCTTACAAGAGCTTCTTAGGTGATAGCTTTTTTTTCTCTAGCAACTTTTAATATTTCTCTTTATCTCTTAGCCCTGGTATTTTAGTTATGGTGTGTCTTGGTGTGGATTTCTTTGGGTTTCTCCTTAATGAAATTCTCTGTGCTTTTTGAACTTGTATGACTTTTTTGTGCATCAATTTAGGGAAGTTTTCAGCTATGATTTGATTGAACAAAGTGTCTATCCCTGTTCTTTCTCTTCTTCTTTAGGAACCCCTATGATGAGGATGTTATTTCTTTTCAGGTTATCACAACTGACCATGTATCTCCACCCTATCCAGTGCACATAAGCCACTATGCAGGTACTGATCACAGAAAGCAGAACTCACCTCAGCTGGGCCAGGTATGAGGAGCCCTTCATTAGAATACCACTCTAGCAAGGGTTATTAGGTCCTGAACTGATGCTCTGCAGCTGGCCACTGGATTGGCCATCCCTGTGCCTCCCTGGCATACAACTGGCACAGACCAGTGGCAGACACTACCTGTGACTGGCCCTCTGTAACCTCTTGCAGCTACAAGCAATCCAGAGTTTGTGGCTAACTCTGCTGGGCCAGGGTACATATGGAAATACCAGCTTCAAATCTCGGCTGGCTTTTACCCACACTGGGCCTGGGGGAAAGTCCATTTAAAAGGCCAAGGTTCCCTGAGTCCTTCCTTTTGCAGCCTCTGTCTACTGGCTGCTTGTTGGTCTCTAGAGTCTAGAGCCTGCAGCAATTCAGGGATTAGGAATGGTGGTGGGTGTAGCTCTACCCCTTGGCCCCAGGTTTCAGTCTGTCCAGAGTTTTTTTACAGACCTTAGTAGGGTGTGGCCCCAGGAGTCTGGTGGGCATGCCTCTGAGACTCAGAGGTGTGGTCTGCCCACCCACAGTTTCTACTGAGTCTCCTGTGAGGTGGAAGCACCAGTCATAGAATCAGGAGAGTGTGAGGCTGTAGCTCTGGCCTCAGAATAAAATAACTGAGTCACTAACACCTCCCCTTCTTCTTGGCCTCTCAGAACAACCTGTCACCCTGACTAGAGCAGGAGAGACTCCCAAGGGCAGAGAGTGGGATACTCCACCCAAGAAAGATGGTGACTATAGTACTAGAGAATGACTCAGCACAGGGGTTTGGGTGGCTATCCCCCACCATGTTTCTCCCTGGGCCTCCAACTTTACATTCTATGCAACTCCAGTCTTCTCAGCTCCCCCTACCCTGGAGCCCGGGTAAGTGGCAGTGAATGAGATAGTCTGCGCAGGCCCTTTATGATGGAGTCTGAGTCTTAGAAAGCTGTCTCTTTTTCATAGACAGTAACCCAGCTCTTTTCACTGCCAAATTCTGTCTGGGTGCCTCTTCTAGACTCTGGGGCTCTAGAATGAGGTTTCGGGCCTGGGGCTGAGCACCCCCACCTCTTAGGGCAACCCGCCTGTAGTTAGAGTCCATTCGTACCCTCTGCCACTGCTCGCTTCTGGGAGTGGGGCGGCCCTTTCCGTGTCTCCACCTTTCCTGCCATTCTCAGTATGACTTCTTCTGTGACCCTTGGTTATAGAATCCTAGACGTTTTTTAATTTTTAACATAAAAAATAACATGTCCACAAAACTTTGTTTTTGCATTTAAACCATGTGTCTTTTTTTCTTTCTTTCTTTCTTTTTTTTTGTATTTTTTTGAAGCTGGAAATGGGGAGAGACAGTCAGACAGACTCCCGCATGCGCCCGACCGGGATCCACCCGGCACGCCCACCAGGGGTGACGCTCTGCCGACCAGGGGGCGATGCTCTGCCCCTCCAGGGCGTCGCTCTGCAGCGACCAGAGCCACTCTAGCGCCTGGGGCAGAGGCCAAGGAGCCATCCCCAGTGCCCGGGCCATCTTTGCTCCAATGGAGCCTTGGCTGCGGGAGGGGAAGAGAGAGACAGAGAGGAAGGAGGAGGGCTGGAGAAGCAAATGGGCGCTTCTCCTATGTGCCCTGGCCGGGAATCGAACCCGGGTCCCCAGCACGCCAAGCCGAGGCTCTACCGCTGAGCCAACCAGCCAGGGCTTAAACCATGTGTCTTTTATAAGGCACATGGCTAGGACTTGCATTTATATCCAATTTGATAAGATAATCTCTGCCTTAACATTAGAATGCTTACCTTATATAATTATTTAAATATCTCACTTGATTATTTGTTTTCTGTTTGACTCATGTGTTTATATTTCCCTTCTTTTAAATTAACTGAGAATTTTTAATTATTTCATTTTTATCTCCTCTAGATATTTCTCCTTAGGTTTTGCTTGTGCTTTTGTATTATTTTAAAATTTTCTAACTTATCACAGCTTACTTAGAATTAATATCATCACTTAAAATAAATAGGACTTACAACAATATGTTAAATTTATCATCCTTTAGTCTTGTGATTTTTATCAAATATTTTACGTCTCAATAGGTTATGAACATGATCACTAGTTCTGATTTCTGTATTTGTGCTATCATAATTATATTGTCAAATCACAATCTGATTAAAGAACTGCATCAATATCAAGCATTACTAATAAACACAAGGATAGCCCATGCCTGACTCAGCCAGAGCAGCACTTTGCTGAACATTTTGCACGGCCCCCTGAACCTTTTCCTCCATGTTAGATATATGCTTTCTGACCCAAAACATGTATGAGGTTCCATAGTGAATGTTCATCAAGAAAAATTAATTCATAAAATGTTCAGTCATATAACTCAGAGACATGTGTATATATTTTTATCATCCCCCTTACCTTCTTCCACCACCCTCCACCCTCCTCCCCAGCAAGCACCACACCATTGTCAGTGTCCATGAGTTTTTCTTTTTTTTTCTTGTGCTCAATCCCTCAACTCCCTTACCCAGCCCTGCTTCCACAGCTGTCAGCCTGCTCTTTATCTATGAGTCTATCTTTTTTTTAAATTTATTCATTTTTAGAGAGGAGAGAGAGAGGGAGAGAGACAGAGAAGGAGAGAGAGGAGAGAGAGACAGAGAGAGAGAGAGAAGGGGAGAGGAGCTGGAAGCATCAACTCCCATATGTGCCTTGACCAGGCAAGCCCAGGGTTTCGAACCGGCGACCTCAGCATTTCCAGGTCGACCTTTTATCCACTGCACCACCACAGGTCAGGCTCTACGAGTCTATCTTTATTTTTCTTGGTAGTTCATTTTGTTCATGAGATTCACATATGAGTGAAATCATAGGATACTTGTCTTTCTCTGGCTTATTTCACTTAGCATTATGCTTAAGTTGTCTATCTAAAATGGCATAGATCAACACATACAGTCAACTATCTGCATTCAGGGGCTTCTGAACACAGATGGAAAACACTACTGGTATTTATTGAAAAATAAATGCATGTATAAATGGACTTGTATAGTTCCAACCCATATTGTTCAAGGGCCAACTATTTATATTAGCCATAAACAAAGAAGTGATAGAAACACTATTTACTATATGATAAGGAATTAGAAATACATTCAAAAGTCATGCAATAACTCTGCATTGAAAAGTTTAAAATATTGCTGAAAGAGATAAGAGATGAATAATTGAAGAAATATATAATTTTCATGTGTTAAAAGAATTGGCATTACTTGAAAAATCCATTATCTCTATATTGATTTTTAGAGTCAACAAAATGCTAACTACCCATTTTGTTTTTTGCTTGTTTTTAACACATACAGAAAGTGACATCTTCATTCTAAAACTGATATGGAAATACAAATTTTAAATTAGCCAAAACAATCCTTCAGAAAAAACAAATTCAAGTGTTTTATACTATATAATTTTATAATGTATTGTAATGCTGCATGAATCAAGAAAATGTGTTCTTGGTTTAGGTTAAAAAAAAAATACAGTAAATTAACAGAACACAATAGATGGTTCAAAATAAAATGACTCCTCACAAGTGTATTGACCTTTGACAAAGACCCCAAACTAATTCATTGTGGAAATGTAAAGCACTTCTTTTTCTTTATTTTTTTTTTAGTGAGAGGGACAGACATACAGACTGAAAGGGAGAGAGATGAGAAGCATCAACTCATTGTTGTAGCACCTTAGTTGTTCATTAATTGCTTTCTAATATGTGCCTTAATTGGGGGGGGGGTGGAGCTCCAGCCAAGCCAGTCACTCCTTGTTCAAGCCAGTGACCTTAGGATTCAAGTCAGTGACCTTTGGGCTCAAGCCAGCTACCATGGGGTCACATCTATAATCCTAAACTCACCCTGCACTCAAGTTGGTGAGCCAGATGAACCTGTGCCCAAGCTGACAACTAGAGATTTGAACCTGGGTCTTCAACATCCCAGGCCAATGATTCCCACCTGGTTAGGCAAAGCACTTTTATTTATAATGTTGAATTAATTAGTTAACCATTTGGATAAAATTGAGCTCAAGTCCCACCTCACACTGTGCAAAATAAGCCTGATATATACCCAACAAAAATGAACAGTTTTAAGCCATGAAGGCCTTTCTCTATACATTTTTTCCCTTTCTTCCTTCTCTTTCATTTCTTCATTCTTTATTCCCTTACCTGTTTTTTTCTTCTTTCTTTTTAGTCTCTTTTCCCCTCTTCATTCTTTCCCAGTCCTTCCTTCTCCCTTCCTTCCTATTTCCTTACTTTCTTTTCTATTCTGCATTTCTAAACTATTTGACCTTTTGAAATGACCATGAATTACTTTATACAATAAATAGAAATAAAATATTTGTTTCACATTGATCATTCCTCAAAATTATTATAGAACTGAAAAATACCAAGGTATGTGAGATATGTCATCAGAACCTTGTACCTTCATTGTTTTTCTGTTTGTCTGTTTTTAAGCAAAATTTACTTTATTTATTTATTATTATTTTTATTTATTTACTTTTTTTGGTGACAGACAGACAGGAAGGGAGAGGGATGAGAAGTATCAATTCTTTGTTGCAGTACCTTAGTTGTTCACTGATTGTTTTCTCATATGTGCCTTGACCGGGGAGCTACATCAGACTGAGTGACCCCTTGCTCAAGCCAGCGACCTTGGGCTCAAGCTGGTGAGCTTTGCTCAAACCAGATGAGCCCACTCTAAAGCTGGCAACCTCAGGGTCTCGAACCTGGGTCCTCTGCATCCTAGTTCAATGCTCTATCCACCGTGTCACTGCCTGGTCAGGCTTAAGCAATGTTTAAATCTCGGGCAAAATTTAAAAATGGTCGAAGAAATAGATAATATATATTCAATTTGATTTTTTTACAGACTCAAATAGATCATTTGATTGTTAGCTACTCCTTTGAAAAAGATTCAAATAAAGATTATTAATATAATCATACATAAATGAAATCAGCATCATTGCTTAAAATTAAGAGACATAATTTAACTAGACTTGTATTACTGGCATTATGTTTATTTTTTTACGTTATTTTGCTTTCCCTGTCCCTAAATTTGTCATCTGGCTAAATAAATTGACCTTTTTGTTATTTGTTATATTTTCTACTATTTGAACAAAGACTAAGAACACATTCAACTAAACATGAACTATTTAAGAATATATTACTCTATCTTTTCTTCTTTCTTCTTTTATACCTGAATAAATATTTACAGTGTGGCATAAATGTCTTTCAGGTAAGTGTCTTCAGTTCAAATCTACATTATATCAGTTCCAGGAAAGCATTATTGAAGCTTAAATATTATTTTAAAACACTATAACTTTGACAGAATATTACCAAGCACCTACTTTCCCCCTAAAATAAAATGTTCCTGCTTAGTTCATATTCTTTTATTTTAAATGATATACTTTTATTTTTTGGCCCTTTGTGGTAAAAATCTATAACCTCATTCCCAATGAGTCTGACATGCTAGCTGTGAAAATACTGCAGGATTTTAAAGTCAAACACATCATCAAGACTGTGACTCTCAATCTGGTGGCATTTGAGTTTCATAAGCTAGAATAAAATAAAGGATTTATTAACTATTAAAGTGATCCATCTCTGCTACCAATGAAAACCAAACTCAGGTTTTTCAGCATGCCTTTTATTCTTGCTTTGGTATAGACAAACATATTTTTACATGGGAGAAAGCACAGCAATGCCCTCAATTTTATTACAAAGCTACAGTTGTATTTTACCAAAGTAGAATCACTATTTTTAAAGTATACTGGTTGCTTCTCATACATGCCATGACAGGTAAGGGTGGGGACTTCAGCTGAGCCAGTGATCACTTGCTCAAGCCAGTACAGTAGCCTTGGGCTCAAGCCAGCAACCTTGGGCTTTCAAGCCAGTGATATGTGGGCTCAAACCATTGACCATGGGATCATGTCAGTGATCCTATGCTCAAGTCAGTGACCCCACCCTGAAGCTGGTGAACCTGTGCTCAAGCCGGTGACCTCAAAATTTCAAATTGGTCCCTTATAATCTTAGGTCAACACTCGATCCACTGCACCACCAGCAGTTAATCAAGGCTCTTTTCTAATGGTTATTTTATTACCAGCAGCAGGGTTACACCTAAACAATCCATTGGCTAGAAACTCAAAGCATGGTGACAAAGTTTCCTGATACACACTGGCTTAGCTGTGTTTATGTTCTTCTTTTGAGTGGCTCATTTTTATATTAAGACAGGTGCGGTATCACTAGTCACATCTATATTCCCACTACTTCCTTGGGACAGCAAAATTATTGCAGTATTTTAACTGTTAAACTTGTCATCTTTTCAGAAAGTTTAGTCTCTCAGTATTTACCTTTCAATCTCCTTTAAGTCCTAGATAAACCTAAAGATGTCTCTTTTGTGTCTTTAGATATGAACATGAGTGAATGAGAAAAATTTTACATTAGCTGGAGTGTCTTTTCATAAAAGAATACAGAGTCATATAAGTTGAATATGTATTTTGAATTTCTTCCCAGGAGAATACTTGTTTTTGGAGTATCTATTATTTGCTATAAGATTACTAGTTTTATGCCTTAAATTTAAGATTACTAGCCTTTTACCTACAGTCTTTCTTTAATTTTTACAACCCTGAAGGAAGTAGAGCATACAATTTGTATATAATAAAATAAAATTGTAGAAAGATGAAGTCACTTATTTAACAAGTGGGGAAACCAGGATTTGAAAGCTAGTCATCTTCCTACTCTACGATGTCTCTAAGCTGAAATAGTAAAAGAACTCTCTCTCTCATCATATCCAAGCAATTATATCTGACTTCTTTAACTTAAATGATCTCACTTCTCCATCACTTCCCTATTAATCCTTACATGCTCTATATTCTAATATAATATTTAATCAGATATTGCCTTGATTAGTAACTTTCACATGTATATACACACTTTTATTATAAGCTCTGTAAGAACGAAAATACTATTGTACTCTTTTTATAATTTATGTGGCAACCAGTACAATGCAAATACATCTAGTGAGATACTGCTGAACTGAATTTTATAAAAATAAGTGTGGCTGAGTTCTCTGGTGGGCGGGGGGGATCTCCATGCAATTCAAGGCACCTTTATAAATATTTGGTACCTGTTTTGGATGTGAATTGAATGTCAGTTACTTCTTGTACTTCTTGATAATTGAAGTACAAAGGCAAATAACATAATTATTTTTCTTGCTCTTTCTTTCTGTTATGGGTTAAACACTAAAATTATTTTATAGAGAATTCTTAATTTATTTTCAAACTTTTCTACTTATTTCTACTAATTCTAAATATATAGTTCTAATATAGTCAGCAACACCACTAATCACAAAAGCAAATAAATCAATGATAAAGCATATGTTCAAATTTACTTCCCAATTATAGGATTTTTTTTCTAAAATCATAGTACATCATGCTTCTAGTAGAATAGCTTACTCACAGACTAGAATAAATTATTTGGGAAATTTACCAATGATTTTAAATATATCTCAAATTATTTAAAACTTTATAGGTAAATATTTTCAAGATAGTCACTTCACTCTTCATAAAAGAAAAACCTTATAGTTTAACTTTTAAAATTAACAGTTTTTTAACAGTGGATGAAAATATGCAGTAGATGAAATATAGAAAATGATGCTTCATCATGTTTTCAGTTTTATGCTCTAAGATCAGCTGAGATATTAGTGACAGTGTTAAAAAGAAAAAAAATATCTTCTAAAATATTCACAAAAAGTCAACATAGCTTTGCATAATGTACAAATAATAATTATAAAACACTAGTTGAAATAGTTCTAGATCCAAGTGATTTCTATATACTCATAGTAAATAGAATTAATAATCTTAGATGAATGAACATAAACCAATCAACTTTCAGAAATTTATAAAACCTACTTTCAGCCTTTTAACTATCCACACTCTTGCTTGGCTGACACTGCTCAGGAGTTACAGGAGTTAATGGAAATTTAACAGTCCTTTTGACATGAGCTATGAGTAATGGAAAAGCCAAGACAATAAAATGCTCTGGCTAATTTCTTAGCTAAATTTATTAAATTGGAAAGCGGTGTTTAATCACCTAAGGGACTCTTCAGATTTACTTGCTGTCCTTTGGTTTTAACTTTGATTGTAATTAAAATTTAGATGTCATTTTTAATTTAAATCACCAGACATGGGTGCTGATTCAAGACTACCAGGCTTTTGCCCCATCAGCCGTTAGTAATTAGGAGTATTTGGCTGGTTATTATTCTTTCTATATTCCCTTTGAATATATACTGACAGGTGCTATTCGGATGATAACCACCTTTCCCTTGATCTTAGGAATTTCTGAATCAAACTAATTAGAGAACCTGTTAATGTGTGATATGAGTTTGGCAGATTTAATCCAGGCAACTGTAAATAATGCCATTTTCTTCACAAGATCAACACTTTTTTCTATACACTTTTTTCTAGTGATGGTATCAGGGTATTAAGAAGAGAATCATGTTTGACTAAAAACCCCAGAGAATAAGAGAATCCAATTTTCATTCAGCATAAAAATTATTCCTAGAGACAAAAAAGAGATTCTCCATATAAAAAAAAAAAAAAAACAGAAAAAAATTCAAAACCTTAATCATACAATATTTATTTCTTGATTAAAATTTTTCTTAAATTCTCATCACTTTTACAAAGCAATAAAACTAATCCTTTGTAGAATCTTGAATCTACAGACCCTACATTATCTGGCCCCTGGTTTCTTTTCTGATGTATTTCCTACCCACTCTTTACCTTTATAACTCAGTTTAAGCCACATTGGCTTTCTTGACAATCCTTGAATAAAACAAGCACATTCCCATCTTTGCCTTCTCTTTCTGACAGCATATATCCTCTGCTCTCATACATCCCATAGAGTCTCATGGCTGACTTCTGACTGTCCTGCCCCATGAAAGACATTCTCACCAACACTAATGACAAATAGAGAAATATTTCCTATAAACAAGGATAGCCTCAATGTGAACAGTCCTTGACTTAGGTCTGTTTCCTCAAATTACCTTCCTGAATACATGTCACACCATCTAATATTGTCCTACTCTTTCTATTTTTCTTTATGCTCTGCTTTATTTTTCTCCTCAATGGTTATAATTACTGATTATACTGGTTACAAATAAACACAAACACATGCACACACATACATATGTATTTTGGAATGACTTCTCCTAGAATAACACTTGAGCATAGACACTTTCTAGAAACATGTAATTAAGAAATAAGTCTTTGGCCCTAGGTGGGTGACTCAGTGAATAGAGCACTGTCCCAGTACACCAAGGCCACAGTTCAATCCCCGATCAGGGCATGTGTGAAAAGCAATCAATGAATACAGAACCAAGTGGAACAATGAGTTGATGCTTCTCTTTCTCTCTTTTCCTTCCCCTTCCTCTCTCCTCCTTCCCCTCAATCAAAGAAAAATTTAAAAAAATAAATAAAAAAAAAGAAAGATGTCTTTAATTACAAGATTTGAAGGTTTTGGTCCTGTTTGTTATAAGAACGTACCTAACCTATCATAACTTGCATTCAATGTCATTGTATTTTATGTGAAACATTAGTGGTCACAGTTCAGTTTATTAAAATGCACATCCTTTTCTGACTCTTTACAATAGCACTTCTGAAGTATACCCAGTCCTCATATTTGTTAGAATTTAGATGTATATATATATAATCTTCTCTGATCTCAAGCAATCCCTAGTAGATAATGATCCTCCATGTAGTAGAAGACAACAGAGAAGTTAACACATTACAAGAGTTATCATGTAAATCAGGGTGTAGCCAAGATTAAAGCCCAATATTTTATGAAGGTCAAGATTCAAAACATGACGCTCTTATTTCTACATTATACTTTGTCAAACATATGAGTCTGCAGGGTTAGTAAAGAGTTGTAAGCTTGTGTGATGGAATGGGAAAATCATATTTGATGTGGGATTCACCTTGACATTGTATCTTCAAGGCAGGATAAAGGAGTCACACAAGAGGACAAAGGTGACCTATGAGGCTTCTCAATGCTTTTGTAGCAATTACTCTGTATCTAAGTTGCTAGTTCCTCTCTGTGTTTTAGAATCTATCTCTGATGCAATTTTTTGGCTCCAGTTTGGATTTTCCACCTTGTTACTTCTCTAAACATAGTGTATAAGCATTGGTTTCCACAGCTTACGTCCGCTTTCCCGGAAAGACTCAGCTCAAACAAGATGACATGTTCCTTATGGAAAAACATATTAAATAATTAAATAAATATCAACATAACAACAAAAAGTAATAATTTGAGAAATATTTTCTGTCCGTTGATGTTTTCAAGCTGTTACCGCTACTACAGCTATGGGAACACTTGTGGAAGGATGCTGTGTGAAAAATGTGAAAAAAATCTTGGTACTGTTATCACTCCAGATACGTGGAAAGATGGTGCCAGGAATACCACAGAAAGTGGTGGAAGAAAGCTGATTGAGAAGAAAGCCTTTACAGTGCCACCAACAGTGGATGAGAGTTCCCTTTTCTCCGCAGCCTCTCCAACATTTGCTATTACCCGTCTTGTTGATAATAGCTAATCTAACAGGGGTGAGGTGGTATCTCATTGTAGTTTTGATTTGCATTTCTCTAATAACTAATGAAGATGAGCATCTTTTCATATATCTGTTGGCCATTTGTATTTCTTCCTGGGAGAAGTGTCTGTTCATGTCCTCTTCCTATTTTTTATTGGATTGTTTGTTTGTTTGTTGTTGAGTTTTATGAGTTCTTTGTAAATTTTGGATATTAGGCCCTTATCTGAGCTGTTGTTTGAAAATAACATTTCCCATTTGGTTGGCTGTCTGTTTATTTTGATGTCAGTTTCTCTTGCTGAGCAAAAACTTTTTATTCTGATGTAGTCCCATTCATTTATCTTTGCCTTCACTTCTCTTGCCTTTGGAGTCAAGTTCATAAAATGTTCTTTAAAACCCAGGTCCATGAGTTTAGTACCTATGTCTTCTTCTATGCACTTTATTGCTTCAGGTCTTATATTTAGGAGGAAAGTATGGTGGTTCCTCAAAAAACTGATAATAGAACTACCTTATGGCCCAGCAATCCCTCTACTGGGTATATACCCCAAAACCTCAGAAACACTGATAACATAAAGACACATGTAGCCCCATGTTCATTGCAGCACTGTTCACAGTGGCCAAGACATGGAAACAACCAAAAAGCCCTTCAATAGAAGACTGGATAAAGAAGATGTGGCACATATATACTGTGGAATACTACTCGGCCATAAGAAATGATGACTTCAGATCATTTACAACAAAATGGTGGGATCTTGATAACATTATACGAAGTGAAATAAGTAAATCAGAAAAAAACAAGAACTACATGATTCCATACATTGGTGGAACATAAAAACAAGACTAAGAGACATGGACAAGAGTGTGGTGGTTACCAGGGGTGGGGGGAGGGAGGACGCGGGAGGTAAGGAGGGAGAGGGTTAGGGGGAGGGGGAGGGGCACAAAGAAAACTAAATAGAGGTTGACGGAGGACAATCTGACTCTGGGCGATGGGTATGCAACATAATTGAATGACAAGATAACCTAGACATGTTTTCTTTGAATATATGTACCCTGATTTATTAATGTCACCCCATTAACATTAATAAAAATTTATTTAAATTAAAAAAAAAGAGAGAAGAAAGCCTTGATCTAAAAAAAAAGCAAGATTTGATCCATATGCAAAGAATAAGTTCTCCAATTGCAGAGTTTGTAAAGGCTCTAATTACTGCCAGGGCTGTGCCTCCAAAGGGCTGTCTGTGCAATGTGTGGAACAAAGGTTTGGACACCAAAACCCACAAGCTAACCGTCTTTGTAAATGTTGATGAAGTTTCTATTTGCTTTTGCTGTCTGTTTTAAATTTTCAAGGCATATGTAGATGTTCAAGTTACAAAATAACATGTTTTAAGACAATTAAGTTTAAACCTGGGAAACTGATTGGTATTTCTTCTTTTGCTCTCAAGAAGTTCTTAATATTTACAATGTAACTAATCTGCCTTATAAGCATCTTATAGAACTAAAATAAGTGGCAACTTTAACCAAAAAAAAAAAAAAGTCCCAGTTCTGTATGTACTTTTTATTTAATGTTATTCATATAATTCTTATTAGCCTCTCCTACTTTTATTTATTTATTTACTTATTTATTTATTATAGAGACAGAGAGAGGGACAGATAGGGACAGACAAGGGAGCAAGATGAAAAGCATCAATTCTTCGTTGCAGCTCTTTAGTTGTTCATTGATTGCTTTCTCTATGTGCTACAGCAGACTAAGTGACTCCTTGCTCGAGCCAGCAACCTTGGGTTTAAGCTGGTGAGCTGTGCTTAAACCAGATAAACCTACACTCAAGCCAGCGACCTTGGGGTTTCGAACCAGGGTCCTCCACGTCCCAGTCTGACCCTCTATCCACTGTGCCACCGCCTGGCCAGGCCTCTCCCTCTACTTTACTTACAGAGATTGTATAAGTGAAAAAGAGATTATTGATATTTGCTCAGAACTTGGCATCCAGAATTATAATTTTCCCCTCATTCCCTTGTTGATTGCCTAGTTCTAAGAATCATCAGTCCCTTAACTAATTGCAGCTGCACAGGGTATTTAATTTAAGTATCTGAGACCATTGTTGCAGAATGGTTTCTTAGAAACTATTCCAGACCCAAATCAAATACAAGTTGTATTTAATAATTTTTAAAAATTTCTTTTTGAAGCCATAGTGCTAATACCTCTCATGTGAGAATAAGAACAGAAGGGACACCCCATAGAATATCCAAATTAATACACTGGATTTCAGAAAAACATGTTACACACATGACCTTGAATTCACACTATTGTAAAAGCCAGGAGACTATGTTCATTGTGATGATGTATAATGAAAATGAATCACCACTTTTGGGGGGAAATCTCTTTTAAGTAAAAATGAAACTTCTTTAACTCCACACCACCACCACCATCACCACCAAATAAGAGAAGAACATTTTGATTCTTAAAATGTATATATATCTTCAAAGAAAGAATTTTTTATGCTAACTTCAGAGGTTCAGGACTTCTGCTTTGGAAACCTGCAGCCTGCCAGGGGAGACCAAAATTGTTCTCCTGTGGCCAAGCGCATTGTGTATAAATACCACTATAAAATGTGTAAAATAGATAACATTATGATATACATAGTACAGATATTGCATTGTTATTTTAAAATTATCATGGAAAATAAAGTTTTGACTGTTTATAAGGCTTTAAAAAAAAAGATATATTTTCTCTCAAAGACAGGCCCTCTAAAATTTGATTCAGTTCTTTGAATGGTCCAGGCCTATAGCATTTTTAATCTGAGAGTTAAAAACGATTTAGAAGGGCCTACACCCTAAAAATCCCTAAAAAATTAAATTTAAATTTTCATTAACATTCATTGTGCTTTTCTTGCCCATAGCTAACATACACTGTCTTCGCTAGCTCTCTGAGTAAAATGAACTACCTTCAATAGAATTATTCCCAAGTAAGCTGTAAGGCTGATGCTGAACTTAGGTTAAAAAGTAAGCTGCATATAGGGTAGGGTCTGACAGCTCCTCAATGTGTCACTCACATTTCAAAACATTTGAGAACAAATCATGATCCTTCCAGAAAGAATAGGGTACATGTGACCCAACAGGTGAGTTGTAATCTGGTCAGGGCATCAGTCATTTTATCGTTTCAGAGAAATACTGAATTGTGAGTTTTAGAAAGAAGCAATAGAGAGAGAAAGTGAAGGGGCTGAAGAAACAGAATTACAAAAAGGTCCCAATTATATAGGACCTCTCTCAAGTATAGGACTGAACATCCACAGCAACGCTCTGTCTGCCTTTATAGTAAACAGTAACAGATATTGATTGACTGAAGTTGGAGACAAAGGTGAAGGGATTAGCAAAGAAAAAACTTATAGATACAGACAATAGAATGGGCAAGGGAGACGGGAGAGGTAGAAGAGGGTAAAGGGGGGATAGATGGTGATGGAAGAGACTTGACTTGGGGTGGTGAACACACAATGCAATATACAGATGATATGTTACAGAATTGTATACCTGGGACCTGTGTAATTTTATTAACCTGTGTCACCCCAAAAATTCAATAAAAATTTTTAAAAATAAAATAAAAAAATAATATAATAAAAACTTAAAGCTAGATCTTTAATTTAACTCAAAAGATACAAATTTGAAAAGCTGTTAAAAACCACATATATGTTACATACATGTAACATGATAGCTTGAATCTAATGGGGCATAACATATTAAGAAATCTGAAAAGTAAAAAAAAAAAAAGAAAAAGGAGGCCTCAAGAATAGCAGTCACAATTTAAAAAGAAAATAAAATTTAATAAAATAGCAGGCTAGAGAGAAGACTTGGCAAAGCTGCTGCACATAATCCAGTCCTAAAGGACACACCAGAATATGATAGTCAGACTTATGTGTTAACCGGTCTATCAGCTGTTGTTTTAGTTTCCTAGGTCACTCTAACAAAGTATCAGAAACTGGTTTTAAACAACAGAAATTCATTATCTCACAATTCTGCAGGTTAATATCCAAAAATCAAGGTATCAGGAATTCACGCTGCCTCTGAAACCCATATGGGAGGAGCTTTCATTGACTCTTCCAGCTTCTGGTGGCCCAGGCATCGTCTGCTGTGGCAACAAATTTAAATACAGTCCCTGTCTCCATCTTCACATGATAATCTTTACATCATGTCTCTGTATGACTCTATCTCTGTGTCTAATTTTATCTTTCCATTAAGGACAAAAGTTACATTGGATTTAGGGACCCATCTAACCCAGTAAGATTTTATGTTAAATTGATTACATCTATAAAGACCCTATTTTCAGATAAGATTATATTCCTAGTTTCTGAGTGGACTTCAATTTGGGAGGAGCACATCTAACACAGTACACATAAAGTATCAGTGATTCAATCAAATTCTGATCTGGCTTTTACTATGCAGGTGTTTTGTAGTTGTGATTACCATTTACAATGAGAGGCTTGCAAATAACAGAGATTACTCTCCATAATGTGTCAAAGTCATCTAATTGACACTTTATTTTTAAAAAAGGAACAAAAATTGAGGTTTCCTAGAAAAGAGTAAATTCTGCCTCCATACTGCATCTATTTCAAATCCTGTCAGGGAGAGGCTGGGCAGAGGGGGAGAGACAGAGAAATACAAATTAATCAATGGAATTTATAATGAATACATCATATATAGGTTATATACATTATGTATGTATATGCATAGAAAATATATATGAAAACAACTATCTTATCTATTATTTATCAGCATTGCTTCTATTTCTCTGAAGACCTCTAATGTACACATAGGGAAAAGTAGGAGAAAATTTAAACTAAGAAAGGAGAGAATAGAATCTTAAACTTAGATTACTGAGATATTCCTAAGTAACACTGTACTTTGGATTTATAAAGATGGATATATTGTAAATCTTTACAATTTATGTTTCCCTTAAAATATGGTTATTCCACAGAAAGATATTGAATTAATTATATGATTATTCTAAGGAAAATCATATTATAAGGAATAATTGACTATAATGTTAGAATAGTAACACAAATATAGGCATACAATGTATAACAAATACATTTGGGTAAATTTAGCTACAAAGGAAAAAATATATTTATTATATTTTATTTATGATATTTATTATAATGTTAATCACAAAAGCACATTCTAAGTTAAAACAGAACTGTAGCATAATAAGAGATAAAGTAATAGAAATTATTCAAAATAAAACACTGACCATGTTCATAAAAATAAAAATAGCAACCTCAAGATTTACAAAATACATTAAATATAATTATATTTACACAAAAGTATACATAAATATAATTAAAGTCACAGGGTATGTTAGGGTCATATGGTAGAAAAAATATTTGAAGTAGTAATGGTCAATTTTTATCGCATTTAATGGAAACAATAAATTCAGATATCTAAGAAGATTTAAAGACTCAAAGTACAATATGCATAGAGAAAACTGCAACAAGTTATTTAAAACCTGTGTTAAAGAGAAAATTTTAAAAGTAGCCAGAGAGAAAAGACAAATATATTCAAAGAAACAAACAAAGGGAAACAAACATAAGGTGGAAGCAGATTTCTTGTCATAATTAAAGTGAAAACCAGTAGAAGAACAACTCTAAAGAAAAATTAAAATCAACCTAGAACTTTATACCAAGAAAAAATATATTCCAGAGAAATGAAGAAAAAAATAAAGATGCTTTAGATATAAAAATACCAAAAGTACTTATCATCAGCAACCACACTATAAGAAATGTTAAAGAGGACAAGCCATTAGAAATGATAACTACACAGGTAAAAGTATACTTCTTTTCGTTATTCTTTAAATAATTTTAAAAAGTGATTGTGATTATTAAAAAATAGTATATCAATGTGAGTTTATACATGTTCAAAAGTAAAAGCATCAATCCTGGCTGGTTGGCTCAGCGGTAGAGCACTGGCTGACGTGTGGGAGTCCAGGGTTCAATACCCGGCCAGGGCACACAGGAGATGTGCCCATCTGCTTCTCCACCCTCTTCTCCTTTCTCTTTATCTCTCTCTTTCCCTCCCACAGCTAAGGCTCCACTGGAGAAAAAAAAGATTGGCCTGGACGCTGAGGATGGCTCCATGGCCTCCACTTTTTTTTTTTGTATTTTTCTGAAGTTGGAAATGGGGAGGCAGTCAGACAGACTCCTGCATGCGCCCGAATGGGATACATCTAGCATGCCCACCAGGGGGCGATGCTCTGTCCATCTGGGGCATCGATCTGTTGCAACCAGAGCCATTCTAGTGCCTGAGGCAGAGGCCATAGAGCAGTGTTTCCCAACCTTTTTTGTGCCATGCCCCACCTTAACCTTTCTAAAATTTTTATGTCCCCCCCTATGTAACATACATAATTTTTAACATTAAAAAATTGATTTGTTCACTTAATAAACATAAATGATAGGTTCTAGGAAGAAATCACTATGAAATTGTTAGCAAAACACAGTAAGTAAAATTTCAAAACATATAATGAAAAACAGAAATTTAAATTCCGAATAATTTTAATACAGATTTTTCTATATTAATTTATTATTTTAATTTAGTGTGATCCTTGCGCTTGATGCTTGCTGCACAGAGATTTTATATTAGGTTCCAGTTTGGTTAGCTTTAGTCTCAAGTCTCCACGTTGTGTTATATCCAGCCGATTTCTTTTTTTTACCAGTAAATCATTTACAGCACTAAATCCACATTCAGCTAAAAATGAAGATGGAAACGGTAGCAATAGTTTTCTTGCACATTTGGTTGAATTTGGGTATTTGATTTCTGTTTCCTCACAAAGCCATGTCACCGTTGCTTTGATATTAAATAAAGCTTTAACTGACTCATCATTTTGCAATTCTGCGAGTTCTTCTTGATACTGCATATTTGATATATCAGACAAATCCACTAACATTGGCTGCATCATCCATGTTGGGAAATCAATTTGTTTTAAATCAGAAAATCTTTCTTTTAAGTCAACCGATAGAATATTCAAATGATTGACAATAACAAGTAAAGCAGTATCAGTTACTTCACATTTTTGGAGCCAATGAAACTGTTTAAAGTTTTTGTTGTTAATATGTTTCTGACATAACTCAATATTGGTAATGAAACCAAATATCTTTGCTTTTGCATCGACAAGAGTTTTATTTGTTCCTTGAAGTTGCTTATTTAATATATTTAGTTTTTCAAAGATATCGGCTAAATAACTCACAAATGCTTTACCATCTATTGTTAACAGATACTTCATTTCAGGGTTGTCACTTAAAAAATCACTAAGAGTATCAAACAGTTCCATAAATCTTTTCAAACAGTTTCCTTTAGATAGCCATCTTACTTCAGTATGAAGTAAAAGTCTCACATGGTCTTCATTTTGTTCTTCACAAAATAGCTTGAAAATACGCTCACATTTGGCACTAGCTTTAATAGCATTAACACACTTTATTACTGTATGTAATACTTCATTCAGAACAGGCGAGATGTTTTTAGCTACCAAGTTTTCCCTATGAATAACACAATGCACAAGAATCATTTCTGGATTCACATCTTTCATCAATTTTAAGCAGCCATTTTTCTTGCCCATCATATTGGGAGCACCATCTGTAGCACAAGATGTTATATTTTTCATTGGTATATCATTGACATCTCAGTAGTTTTTTAGCTTATTATATATATATATATATATCTTTGGAGGTAGTGGTGCTTTCTAATCTTTTACAGAACAACATTTCTTCAACAAAATGTCCTTTATCAATATATCTTATGTAAGTTATCAATACTGCCTCACTGTCTCTCAAAGTTGATTCATCCATTTGCAAGGAGAATTTTCTTGTTTTCAACTTTTCAATAAGTTGTTTTTCAATATCCTCACTCATTTTGTCTATTCTTCTGCTAACAGTATTGTTACTGAGCGGCATAGCTTTTACATCTTTGTCATCTTTTTCAAGAACCGTTTTAAGAAATACTGATATTGATGGTTTTATTAAATTCTCTCCTATAGTGTGATTTTCTCCAGTTTTAGCGATGAATAAAGAAATTTGATAACTAGCCTCAAGAACACGATTATTAGTTGAAGTATGAGCAGTAAATAGAGACTTTAATGTTGTTCTTTTTTCAAAATTTTTCTTTAAATTTTTAAAGTAACTCAAATCTGAATTAATATGAGCACTGTGTTTCGCCTTCAAATGCGGCTCAAGACGACCTCGTTTCATTGATTCATTGGTCAAGCATTGCTGGCATAAAAGACAAAAAGGAATCCGCTCATCGTGAACAGCAGATATGAACTCAAATTTTAAATATTCCTCCGAATATTGATGAGTTTTTTTCTTGCTTGCACCACTCATTTTACTATGGGCTATAAGAAATAAAAATAAGATCAGTTAAAAACTAATATTAAAATACGTGTTAAAATATATTCAATGTGACAGAGTAAACATATACTAAAAATTCATATTTATTTAAATGTATATAACACATTTACTACACTACCACCACAAATCAAAAGGTATCTATATTTTTTCCACTTGACAAAATTTTCTGGAAAGTTATGCTTCTAAAATTAAAATTGTCATGCATGCACTATTATAGCCCCAATAATATTTATAAAATATTAGTGCTTTCTAACCCCGATGCAAGAAGTACTTAATAAAGAGTTTAATATTGATAAAAATAAAATCAAATACTTACCAATTATATCTATACAATATATATATATATTTATTAAATCAATGATCTTTTACAACAGTTTTGACTGACACTTATTTCAAATTAACACTAACTGAATGATGTAAAACACTACAGAAGTTACGATGGGCCAATTAGGTGAGAATAACTGCGTTGTTTAGCGAGTTTTTAAAACGTCCGGGGTTCCCCGCGGCAGACGGCATGCTCCGTGGTGAACCCAGGATGAAGTTTACTTGACGACGCCAATCACCCAGTTGATATTTTGGTCTCGTCAAACGAAATTATACTTAATAATTATTTACCGCAATTATTTAAGAATTGCATTTTTTGTTAAATTTGGCACCAATATCTAGCATTGCATTTAAATGGCCCGGGGCAAAAGAGTTAAAGTCGTGTTGAGTCCATTTTCAAATTGCCCCCTTTAACTATCGAATTGCCCCCCTGTGGGGCGTGGGCCCCACATTGGGAAACACCGCCATAGAGCCATCCTCAGTGCCCGGGCCAACTTTGCTCCAATGGAGCCTTGGCTGTGGGAGGGGAAGAGAGAGACAGAGAGGAAGGAGATGGGGAGGGGTGGAGAAGCAGATGGGTGCTTCTCCTGTGTGCCCTAGCCGGGAATTGAACCTGGGACTCCTGCATGCCAGGCCGACGCTCTACCAGTGAGCCAACTGGCCAGGGCCCATGGCCTCCACTTCTGGCACTGGAATGGCTCTGGTTGCAGCAGAGCAATGCCCCAGAGGGGCTGAGCATTGCCTGGTGGGCATACTGGGTGGATCCCAGTTGGGCGCATGTGGGAGTCTGTCTGTCTGCCTCTTCTCCTCTTCTCACTTCAGAAAAATACAAAAAATAAAAAAAAAAAAGAATGTAAAAGAATCAAGCACACAGAGAGGGAAGAAAAAGGTGTATACATTGGTACCTTGAGATACGAATTTAATTCATTCTGTAACTGAGCTCATAAGTCAACTTGTATATCAAACTGCCAATACTGGACCCATGCACTAATGCACCAACTAGCGGCAGCTTCCTGAATCACGAATCGTATCTTGGAATTTCTCTTGGATCAAACAAAACTACGGACTGAGTCACAGCTCATATCTTAAAAAATTCATGAGTCTGTTCATATCTCAAGGTACCACTGTAGTTCCTTTTGCTGGATTTGCACGTTTGATGGCATCCTTTTGTTTAAAGATGGTACAAATTGTAGATTAATTGTGGTCATACAGCCTTGCCAGTTCAATCACTCATACACCACACTCATGTTTTTCTATTATTTCTTGCTTTACTTCTATCAACATCATTCTCTTCTTCTTCTCACCACTGTCCTTTACATTCACTTACATCAGCCCCATGATAGCACACAAAAAAAGTTAGTAAAAAATGCAAAAATGATGCAAGAATGAGTACAGCACACAAGATTTGACTTGATTCTGCAGGTAACACATGAGAAAGAATGAGATGCTGGTGTTGTGTTGCCGATACTGGATCCATGCACCAACACTCCAACTAGCGGCAGCTTCCCGAATCATGACTCATATCTCAGAATTTCACTCAGATCTCGAACAAAAATATGGATTGAGTAGCAGCTCATATCTTAAAAAATTTGTATGTTGATCTGCTCGTATCTCAAGGTACCACTGTAGCCCTAAACATAAATCTAATATTACTGTAACCCTAAATATAGTCCTAACTCTAACCATATCATAATCTTATTGTAACTCTAACACAGTTTCACACCCCAACAATAATTTTACCCTCACTTTAAGCCTTACCTTAAACCTAAACCTAAGTTTAACCAGAAGCTTATTCCTAAACTTAAACATAAATCTAAACAACCTTACTCTAATTCTAAATCTATTCCTCTCATAAATCTATATTTTAAACCTAACCTGTCACTAACCTAATCCCAGTTCTAGCCTAACCATAATTCACTCTCTAATTGTAGCCTGAATATATATGAATAGCCACTACAAACTGCTAACTCCAACCCTGAGCCTAAAACTAACCCTAACCCTAAATTTAACACTAAAACAAAACTTAATTCTAAACCTATCCTAACTCTCAGCCTAAACTTAAACTATTTCTAAATCAAGTCTAACCAAACCTAATCATTAACCTGAACCTTATTCTAAAACACTTTAACCCTAGTTGTAATATTAACCCAAACTCTAAGCCTAACCTTGTCCTATCCCTAATTCCAACCATACCTCAAGCATATTATTAATTCTGTGTGCTTCATTTTATATACAGTCATGTGCCACATAACATTTCAGTCAACCACAGTCCTCTAAGATTATAAAGGAGATGAAAATTTTCTATTGCTTAGTGACATTGCAACCCTTATATGGTTGTGGCATAATGCAATACTCACATATTTGTGATTATGCTGGTGTAAACAAACCTACTCTGCTGATCACCATATAAAAGGATATCACATACAATTCTGTACAGTATATAATACTTAACAATAATTTTATTACTGGTTTGGCCCTGGCTGGTGGCTCAGTAAACAGAGAATGGTCACGGTTTGCAGACATCCCAGGTTGGATCCCTGGTCGGGGCACACATGAGAAGTGACCATCTGCTTCTCTCTCCATCTCTGTCTCCCCCTTCTCTCCCTCTTTCCATCCTGTAGCCAGTGGCTTGGTTGGTCCAAGAGTCAGCCCCTGGTGCTGAGGATAGCTCAGTTGGTCTAAGCATCAGCTCCAGATAGGTGTTGCTGGGTGGATCCTGGTTGGAGAGCATGTGGAATTCTGCCTCACTACCTCCCCTCCTCTCACCTAAAAAAATAAAGAAAATTATATTACTGGTTTATATATTTAATATACTATACTTTTTTGTGACAGAGACAGAGAGTGAGAAAGACAGAGAAAGAAACAGACAGGAAGGGAGAGAGATGAAGAGATGAGAAGCATCAATTCTTTGTTGCAGCTCCTTAGTTGTTCATTGATCATTTTCTTATATTTGCCTTGTGAGGGGGGGAGGACTACAGCAGAGCAAGTGACCCTCTGCTCAAGCTGGCGACCTCAGGGTTTCAAACTCAGGTCCTCTGAGTCCTAGTCCCACACTCTATTTACTGTGTCACCACCTGGTCAGGCTATACAGGTACTGTACTTTTTACTCATTGCTTAAGAGTATACTTCTCTTACAAAAAAATTCACTATAAAACCATGTTACTTAGCTGCATTATTTTTACTTGTTCTTGATTTAAACTCATGCTGTTCTGTATAATCTTATAGACTAGGAGCTACCATGTCCGGGCCTGATACTTGTTCTATCTCTGAAATTGTAGGGGTTTTTTTCCTTTGCCTTTTAGCATAGCTTTCCATTTTTCTTGTTGGCCAAACATGAACTAGGAAAAGGAACTGCTGTAAATAGGTCTTTAGTAATGTGGTGGTGAGGTATGTGGGAGAGTGAAATGGGAAGCATTCTGCAATCCTATAGTTAGGTTTCAGAGCTTTAGTGAGCTGGTGGCACTGAACTGTGAGCTTCCCAAATGTTTCTCAGTATTTTTCTGTTCCCTTAGGTGACTGTTGGCTGGAGTTAGCTATTTCTCCTCTCTTGTGTAAAAGGCTAGAGCTGACCTCATTTGGGTATTAACCTTGCCCCAGTCAGTTAGGCTTGTATATAAACCAGCAAGTTAGGCTCCGGTCAACTAGTTTCACATGAGGACAGGCCTAGTTAGGAAGAACAGAGTGCAACAGTATATTTCAAGAGTTTTCCTCTTCCCCTCCACCTTCCAACTAGATGTAGAGATTTTTCTCTGATATTTATGGTGGAAACCTGATCCATCCAGCACCTGGACATATATCTCAAACTGATGACTGGGTCTTCCTAGACCTTTTCATCTCTCAGAGTTTCTCACATTGAACCTCCAGTAATTTCTCACTTATAGATCAGGCTTTTCTCCCCTGACACTGGTTCCCATGGCTATTTCTAGTCAAGAGCTGCAACTCAGGTAAGCTGTTACTCTCTGTCTTCACTTGTCTGTCTCTCCAGTCTGAGAACAGTAGTTTTTCCTGTGTCCTTGCCTCCCGTATACATCCAAATAGAGTTATTGATTTACAGTATGTTCAGCTTTTTAACCCGTTGTTAGATGGAGCTCTAAACTCCTTACAAGTGGAATCAGAAACCAGATTTCTGTTCTTTATTTTTCCAGTTTATTTTGCATGTTTTCCAGATTGCTGTAATTTTACATTCTGTCCTTAAGTTTACTATTCTATCCTCTGTCATCTCACTTTATTACTTAACATTTTTAGAGAGATTTTATCAATATATAATTTTATTTTTTATTATATCCTCTGGTACTATAATTTTTATTTGTTTTTTTTTTATAAATTCTATACATTTCCTAAGCATTTTTTTTTGTTTACATGAAATGTGTGTTTAACCACTGAATAGTTTTTATAACATTTGAAAATTCTTGTCATATAATTTCCATACATGCTTCAACTTAATGCTTCTGCCACTTGTATGTTATAATGCTGGTGGTTGAGGTCATGCAGGTTCTCATTGAATTCGGGCAAATGGTAGAGGAACTGCAGGGCCAGCCAGGGTTTATTGCAGGTTTATTGGATGCTCACAAAATCAGGCGAGCAAATAAACAAATGAAAAGCTGCTTTTCACAGTGAAAGGGAAAAGGATCAGGAAAACATACCTCGCAGTGGCGGAGAGCATCTGGGAGAATTGCCCCCGTGAGCAAGCACCCACAGCCTTACACAGGCACACTCGTCAGGCAAAGTGCTTGTAGATGGTAAACGAGGGAACAAGTCTAACACAGCTGTTTTCCCCACAGTTGACATTTTGAAAATTCATATTGAGATTCTCTTGGTTCATGGTATGATAGGTGACATTAGAATGAAGCCTGGGTAACTTTCAGTGGAGAAGGAGTATCATAGGATATGTCTACCAATACCCTCTGGCTGTTCAGTATCTCTAAATAGGGGAGGAAAGTCATAGCCTGGTGGTGTTTCCCTGACTGGGTCACTTGGGACAGACCATTTTACTGATTCTACCCAAACACCCTGCTTGCTGTGATTGAATTCCTGTTTCTGGTTCTTCCTGCTTGTCCAGATTTCTCAGAGGACAGGAGGAGAATCCTAGACCTATGAGAATAATGAAGCTTCCCACACCAGGTCACTGGCTGCAGCTGAGTCTCTCCTGGTAGTTACGCCCAGCAATCTCAATTCTTTGGGTGAAAGAGAAAAGTCTTCTGCTTGGCAGAGAATGGGAGTGCTTCCCCTGGATGCTCACTTTTGGCTAAATTACCAATCTCTTTCCCTTATCTCATCTAATGTTTTCAGAGGGACTTCCATTCAATTCAGTAGAAAATTGAATGTAATTTTACCTTCTCTTGTTGCTTGTTTGAAAATCAGGAAATGCTGGGTCTAAATAGCCATCCCCTTTTGTGTGGGAAGGAGACAAAGTTCCCTCTACTGCATTATTCCTCCAGCGCTCCTTCTTACCATAGTTCTAGGCTTTTCTTCAGTTATCCCTTGATCCATTTTTTTAGAGTTTGTAATTGTATTTGCTAGGGCAAATCAGGAAATAAGGGGCCTATGACATCTTCTGTGAACGGGAAGTGAACTGGGACATTCTTCATGAAGTGTAAATGTGAAGATTTATAGCAATTCTATTGAATCACAATCCCCAGACAGAGTTTGCTAATCTAAATATTTAGACAAATTCCTGAGTGATTCTGATCAGGAGATAAACTGCACAGATCAACAATGAAGTTTGACACAATGATTTCTAAATAACAAATAATGTATTAATTTAAATTGTATTAACTCTTCTTTATATTTTAATAAATATTTGGCTTTGTAGTTTTCACACAGCAGGTTTTTTAAAAAAGAGATATGCCAGTAGTAATTATGCTATTCTAAGGAATATATTAATTATTTAAAGCTGGGTATTTTGAAATGTATCCCTATAAATTTCAAAGCAATTAAGGGTTGATGATAAAATGTCTCTCTAGGTTAGTTTCATTAAATAATGGCTGATAAAAGAAGAGACTGAACACCTTGTAGTCTTAAATTATCAAGTTACCAGATAAAGACATGAGATTTAACCATATTCTTTATATAATTCTATAAAGATATTTTCTCTTGATTTATGCTAGTAAATTAAAAAATGGTTCTGAGTTTAATAGAGATAACAAGAAAAAAATTTATCTCCATAGGGAATTTTTATGGTCTTGTCTAGTGATTTTTTTAAGCTAATTTTAAATGTGAAAAATAACCTGGAAACGTATCTGTAATGCTGGTGGTCAAGGCCAGGCAGATTCACATCGGATTTGGGCATATGATAGAGAAATTGTGGAGCCGGAAAGTGTCAGGCCACACCAGTTTATTGGAGGCTGTGGACAAGGCCTGCCAGGGGTGAGGACGATGGAGATGCAAAGACCCGACTCTGGGGACCAGGTTCAGTGATGCAGATCCTATTTATTCAGGAAGTAACCTAGCATATATACACAGGTTCAGCCTATAAAGTGTTACAGCATGTCCTTCACAGCCAATGGCTGAAAAGGTCAGGGAGCTGCCTGGTTGGCACTGAGCCACCTCCTTACAGTGGGTGAACTTCCTCCTGGGTGTGCCTAGGAGGGTTTCAGATGCTGGAGTGTTCTCACAGCATTGCATCAGCCAGCTGCTAGGAATGAGCTCTGCACTCTACCTACATTTCCCCCTTCTCTTTTAATTAGGGCCAGTTGGACTTGATGAAAGACAGCTTCCTGTTGTTATCTCTATGGGCAGGATAATGCCAGGGTGGGGAAAAGCAGCCCAGATGTGGGGTCCACCCACGTCTGGGAGTTAGCAGTTACTATAGCACACATAAGCAAGAACAGAGCACCAGGGCCTGGGGGCCCATCAGGGGCCATTCTCTGGGCCCGCCCCACCAAAGCCTCCACATCCCCCCAGGTGATGGGGTGTGCATGTTGGCTGTGAGGTCTTCTTCTGGAGACTCACCATTTCCTGGGTTGGGGGTTTCATCGGAGGGGTGTGTTTTCTGTAAAGACACAAGCATAACCTCTCCCATGTGTTAGAAGAAGGTGTGGACCCTGCCACTGTGCTGTGGCTGGGTCCTTCCAGTGTACCAACAGTAAAGAGGTTCAAGAGTGGCAACTACTGCTTCTTTGGCTGGCAGAGCCGATGGTGCAGTTAGCAATTCGGTTGCTTTCATTTTTGCATGTTCAGCCATGAGTGTGTTAAACTCGGAGGCTAACTTTCCGAGTTTAAAGCCACTTTCCTCCTCAGTGGAGGGGAATGAATAGGGAGTTAGGGGCTCCTCAGGGAGAGGGGGAGAGGGTCCTTGGTGGGAGATGGCTAGTACAGCAGGAATGAGGCCAAGGGGGAAGGTTTGCCCTTTGTATACTTCCACTGAGTGGATGTGCTGAAGAGCTTGGGCCCAAGTATCAGGGTCTCAGAGAGGCATGTCCTGAAGCCAAGGGTTGAAACCTGAGAGGATTTCCTAGTAGGTACCAAAATCCTTTTCATTAACTTTAACTCACCTACTCTGCAATAGGGCATAGAGGGTTCAAGTTTGCAGGGCTCAGGAGTGAGGGAGAAGGTTTCCCATTGCAGAGGGTCACTCATCTGTCCCTTGGATGCTGGTTGGGTCCCTGTTCAGGCACCAGTTGTGGACAAGGCCCACTGGTGGTGAGGATGACAGAGATGCAGAGACCCAACTCCAGAGACCAGGTTCAGTGATGCAGATCCGCTTTATTCAGGAAGTAACCTAGCATATATACACAGGTTCAGCCAATAGGGTGTTACAGCGTGTCCTTCATAGCCAATGGCTGAAAAGGTCAGGGAGCTGCCTGGTTGGCACTGAGCCACCTCCTAATAGTGGGTGAGCTCCCTCCTGGGTGTGCCTAGGAGGGTTTTCACAGCATTGCATCAGCCACAGCTGCTAGGAATACGCTCTGTGCTCTACCCACAGAGGCTCACAAAGACAGGTGAGCAAATAAACAGCAAAAGAGAAAGGGCTAATAAACAAAGGAAAATTTGCTATTCTCATTAAGGGCAAGGGGGCAAGGAAAACCACACCTCACAGTGGTGGGAGAGCGATCTGGGAGAATCACAGCCCAGGGAAAGCACCCACAGCCTTACATAGACCATGCACACATAGCGCTGTATGCACCCATGCACCAATCAGGCAAAGAGCTTGTAGCTGGTAAACCTGCAACCAAGCCTAACACAGCCATTTTCCCCACAATTTCTCAACACATTTTGTCCCTAATTAATAACAATTTTAGGATGTTCTATTTACTCCGAAAGAATTCAGGATTGTACTCATTATAATTGTGCTTTATTCTAAATGCTTTCATATTTCATTGGGAAAAATGGAAAATCAATGCCCCTCTTTCTCTAACAAAGGATCTTTTGTTGAAAGTAGCAGTGATTGCCCTTTAAGAAATTTTTTTCAAAGGCATCAATCCAGATGAAGAAATAACAACCTGCTTGTTAGTTTTCATTCTATTCCTCTGTGCAGTTTGCTTAATTGGAGAGACACAGAATCACAGCATAATTACTTAGAGGCCAGCACCTTGTTTCTCATTTCTGTTGATTTTCTGTTCTTTTTAAACTTAATTGCTAATATCTAACACTTCTACAATGAAAATAACTTTTTGTCAAATAGATCTCCTTGCTTTCCCCAGAAATATTTCAGTGAAACTAGATTGTAGAGCAGAACTTTTTACAAAAAATAAATATTAAATAAGCACATCCTGGAAAAATAGTTGAAGGCAATATAAAAATAAAACAGAAAAATCAAAGCAGTAAAACAACTACTGTGTTTAATAAATCACAGAGTATCTAAGAACAAAACTCTTATCTTGAGCATGTAGAAAATACTGAAACAAACTTCAAACACTGTGTATTGCTTTTTGATCCAAACGCCCAAGCTACCTCTTTCATAGGCAGGTTATCTTGTCCTCATAAATGAGCATACTTATACAATTTATACTTAGCTAATTAAATTCATATGTTTCTCACATGTGATGCTTCTCTTTATCTCAATCCTAAATAACACTATCCTGATTGACACTTCATAACCATGTTCTTTCCATTTTTTTTTCTCTCCAACACACTTAAAAGCTACATCACACATACTATTGCAATAAACCATTAGTGGGAAATCATAGATCCAGACATGAACAATCTGAGAAAGCCTTGTAGTGATGTTTACCTTCCTCCTCACTTATCCTAATTGCACACATTCAGTGCAGCT
Organism: Saccopteryx leptura; assembly: GCF_036850995.1. Classification (NCBI taxonomy): domain Eukaryota; kingdom Metazoa; phylum Chordata; class Mammalia; order Chiroptera; family Emballonuridae; genus Saccopteryx; species Saccopteryx leptura. The sequence continues at coordinate 236,066,238 of NC_089505.1, read as the reverse complement.
CCTGTACATGCCAGGTTGAAGTTGACAGTTGTAAGCAAAGAGAAAAAGAGAGAAGGGAAATTCATGCTAAGTTTCTATTTCTCAAAACAGCAAAGAAATACACAGAGACATACAACACACAGGGAGGGAGAGAGAAAGAGAGATCCATTGTATAATCCCTTGGTAAGATATGGCTGTTGAGATTTTTGGAATGGTTAAACATACTTTAAAGCAGTGTTTTTCAACCAATGTGCCGCGGCACACTAGTGTGCTGTGAGACATGGTCAGGTGTGCCGTGGGGAAATTAAACATGGGTCCCCAAACTACAGCCCGCATGCCAGATATGACCCGTGGAGGCTATTTATCCAGCCTGCCACCAGCCACCTCCATCCAAACATAAACATTCCCCTCACAATCCCTCCAGCTATCAGCGACAGGAAGAGTGGAAGCACAGGGAACACTCACTGACCAATCACCTTCTAGGATTCATCCCGACCACTAGCAATGAACCAATAGTAGGCCGCAACACTGCTGCAATGTGCGAGGTGATTGGCAGACATTTAAAAACTCTTGAGAAGACGTTGTCATTTTATTTCTCTTCAGCCTTCACAGAATGCCTTGACTGGGTTAGGGACCCATACAGCTCAGTATCCGTTGCTGAAAAGGACATGACTTTAAAGGAGCAAGAGGAACTCATTAAACTGAAACAAGATCGTGGTTTAAAGCTAAAGTTTGCTGATCTTCCTTTGGACAGTTTTTGGTTATCTGTAGCCAAGGAGTTCCCCATTCTGGCCAACAAAGCTATTTTGACATTGCTCCCGTTTTCACCCACATATCTATGTAAGCTGAGCTTCTCAAGCTTGACTGCAATAAAAACTAAAAACAAAGAGAGACTGAGAACTGTTGAGGAAGAGCTTCGTGTGTGTCTTTCTACCATTCCTGCCAGGATATCCCTTTTGTGTTCATCAAAACGGGCCCAGGTTTCACACTAAGTGAGTATAAATACATTTAGAAACTATATTATTAACTATACATATAATATGTACTGTGTTAGAGTGTCATTTTGTGTCATTTTGGTAGGTGGTGTGCCCCAGAATTTGGTAAATGTAAAAAATGTGCTGCGGCTCAAAAAAGGTTGAAAATCACTGCTTTAAAGGTAGAGAAAAGCAGTAATCCTGTAAGGCTAGTTCTAAACAACTATGTCAGAAATTTATTTTATCCATTTTCCAAATTCACTCTTTCAGTAAATATTTATTGAGATATTTTTAGACTCCATTTTTCTCTGTTTAATCTATGACATGGGATCCCCATTACCACCACTAGCAGCATAACACATAAAAACTAAAACCAAATAGAACCAGATGCTTTAGATACTATCTTTATGAAATTTTCAATTTAGTGGATAATAGATATATTAAGTAATAAGGACAAAAAATTAAAAATTATTACTTCCTAAGTGCTAAAAAATACATGTAATAGCAGTTTAACCAATCCTGGGAAGTCAGAAAAGTCTTCTGTGATGAAAGGGACACTTAATTTTAGATTTAATGATAAATGAAGATAAGCATGTTTCTATACATTTAAGGCTTTGTGAACTAATTTTAAGAAAATTTGGTTTCTAGGCTAAAAACAAACACTGGAAGGCAATTCATTACTGGTTAGAGGTTCACAACCAACATATGGTAGTGACTGGAGTTCTACAGAATGGTTCTGTGGTGAAATAATTGTAACTGATAAAATATATATGAAATAAAAACATATATTCAAGAAAGTCTATTAAAAACCCAGTAAGAAAAGCAAGACTCTAGGGCATCTGACCACTATTCATTCCTTTCTCTTCCTTTCTTTCTGCAGTCCATCATTGCATAAGCTCCACTCTGGAGATGTGGTCAAGAAGGTGCAGTGTCCTCTAGACTGAGCTCTTAATCAAGTGCTACAATACCTATACAGAAGGGTCAAACACCAACATTTTTCATTCCCTACCTCCATGTTGCAGAGGCTAAATTCCATGTGAGTATTGTGGAGAGGTTAAGGGAACATTTTCTTCTTTCTTCTGCTCAGCTGCTGTGTGGCATAGCAAGTCACAGATAAGTCAAGTTCCAAATAGAACCCTGATTGTCCTCAATCTACCTTACTCTTTAGGCCATGGTTCCATGCTAAGAGAGGCAAGCCAAGATGACCAGTGTTACTGCTCACACTCATTAAACAGAGGTGCCAATCTAAGAGAAACATGCCATTTCCATGTGCCTACCTCTGGAGTAGAGACTTAGAAATTTTGTACAGGAGAGGCAGGACATAAAAACAAAGAGCTTCAAAGCTCTCCCCCAAGGAACAGAGTGTGGGGGTAGTTTAAGCATAAAGCACCCACATAAACAAAGTAGAGTTTGATGATGAGTAATTAGAGAATTCTGGAAGTTCCATGAATTTCATAAGTTAAACTCTAAGCCAACTAATTTATAGAGAAAACAGGAGGAAAAAGAGCACTTCTAGTGTCAGAACAAACTTCAAATATGAACCTTAGAAACTATACCTTTTTCATTTCAATTGAGTTAGACTGTGGAGCAATTTATGCTCCGGGCCATTGTCAAATACTATAAGCAATTAGCCAACAATTAGCAGAGCACTGGAGCAGGTACAAAGCCAGACAGCTTAATAGAAAGATAAGGAAAGAAACACCTTGCTAAAATCAGTGTTATCCTATGGTGCAATTGAGCATGCCCAAGGCTACGTTGTCAGAGCAGGGACTTGGGAAGCTTTATGCTGAACAGAAAATAAATTTCAATAAAATCATCCAACAAGTCTAAACAAATAAGCAAAAAGACAATAACTCACCTTGGTGGTTGGGGAAACAATAAGTAGAGTGGCTATAATATGTTATTGTAAATGTCTAGTTTTTAACAAAAAATATAAAAATTCAAAGAAACTGGAAAGTATGACCTATACAAAGGAGTAAAAAAAAAAAAAGAAAAAGGTAGGTAATTAAAACACTGTGAGAGAGCCCAGGTGTTAGATTTAAACACTTTAAAACATTTATTGTAAATATATTCAAAGAACTAAAAAATAAACAAAAAACATAATTAAAGAAGTAAAGAAAAAAAAGTGACAATGTCTGATCAAATAGAGACTATAAATGTAGAGGTCAAAATTATTTCTAAAAAAGACCCAATGGAAATTATAGAGTTTTAAAGTATAATAAGTAAAATTTAAAAATTAGTTGTAAGGGGGATCAACAGCAAATTTGAATGGGCAGAATAAAGAATCAGTAAACTTAAAGGTAGATAGAGTTTATGCAGTCCAGTGAAAAGAGGGAACAAAAAGGATGAAGAATAATTGAAAGGTCCTAAAAGAAATGTAGAGTAACATTAAGTGCACAAACATAGAATAGAAATATAAGAAAGAATATAGAGAAAAAGAGGTATAAAATTATGCCAAGAGAAAATGTTAAAATTCAACATCCTTTTATAATAAACATTAAACATGACATAAATAGAAGAGAAGTTTCACAACCTGATAAAAAGCATCTACAAAAAAAACCAACAGCTAACACAGTCTTTAATGATGAAAGATATGCACTTTCCCTAAAAAAATTAAGGAAAAAATAAGGGTGTATTCCCTTGACATTCCATTGAACATAATATTAGAAGTGCTTCTCAGAGCAAAAAAATAGTCAAGAAGAAGAAATAAAAGGCATACTAATTGGAAAGTGGGTAAAACTATCTCTTGGAAAATTTCATGTTTTATATTGAAAATTCTAAGGAATCTACTTAAAAACTATGATGACTAATTAATGAACTCAGCAAAGATGTAGGAAACATGATCAATATACAAAAGTATAGTTTTGGGATTTTTTTGTTTGTTTGTTTGTTTTAGTGAGTAGGGGAGATATTGAGACAGACTTCTACATGTGCCCCACCAGAATCCACCTGCCAACCCATCTGGGCCAATGCTTGCATCTGAGCTATTTTTAGCCACTGAAGCTGTTGCACTGGGACTAACCAATCTATCCTCAGCTCTTGTGGCAGATGCTCAAAGCAATCACACCACTGGCTGGAGAGGGGGTGGGGTGGTGGTGGTGGAAAGAAGCAAATGATTGCTTCTGCTGTGTACCCTGACTGGAAATTGAACCTGGACATCCATATACCAGGCAGACACTTATTACACTAAAGCAATCATCCAGGGTCATAAAAGTTCTTTCTATTCACTAGTTATAAGCAATCTCATATTAATTTTTAAAAAATCCTTTATAGTAGCACAAAAAGCAAAATACTTAGGAATAAAGTTAAAAACAAGTATAAAATTGTAAAACATTGTTGAAATAAATTAAATATCTAAATAAACAGAAGGCCCAACCATATTCATGGATCAGAAGATATTACTATGGATATGGAGTAATCACCAAAGAATCTATCATTTAATGCAAACACTAGCAAAACCTTAGCTGATTTCTTCACAGAAATTAACCAACTGATTCTACAGTTCATATGAAAATGCAAGATATCCAACATGGCCATAATAGTCTTGAATAAGTTAGAACAAAGAGAAATAGCACTTTCTGATTTCAAACTTAACTACAGTTCTGCAGTAATTGAGGCTGCATGGTATTGGCCAAAGGATATACATATAGATAAATAGATTGGAATAGATAGTCCAAAAATAAATCTCAAGTACAATCTATTGATTTATTTTAATTTGTATTGGATTTATTGGGGTGGTATTGATTAATAAAATAATATAGGATTCAAGTGTATTACATCATCTGTACATTATATTGTGTTTTCACCACCCAAAGTCAAGTCTCTTTCTCTCACCATTTGCCCTCCCTTTACTTTCTTCTACCTCCCTTCACCGCCTTTCCCTCTGGATATCACATATAGTTGTCTGTGTCTATGAGTTACTTTTGCTTAATGCCTTCAGCTTTTTCATCCAGTCCCCACACTCCCAACATCTGTCAGTATGTTCTCTGCATTTAGGATTCTGTTTCTATTTTGTTGGTTGGTTTATTTTGTTCATTAGCTTGCACATATAAGTGAAATCATATAGTCTTAGAAATTAGGGAAATATAAATAAAAATTACAATGTCATACTACTTTACAACTACTAGGATGGTTATAATTAAAAGAAAAGAAATAACATGTCGATGAAAGTATGGGAAAAAATCATCCACATACCTTACTGATGAAATGTAAAATGGTGCAGCTACATTGTAAACTTTAAGACTTACCACATGATTCAGCCATTTCAGTGTAAATACATATACCAGAGTAATGAAAAATATGTTCACACAAAAATTTACTCATAATTGTTTATGTTGGCATTACCAACAGAAGCCAAAAGTGGAAATAATCTAACTGTCCATCATCTGCTAAAAGTATAAACAAAATATAGTATATCCAGCCAATAAAATTTTTTTTACCATAGAAAGGAATGAAATGCCAATATATGCTTCAATGTGAATAAACCTTGAAAATATTAAGCTACTTTAAAGAAGACCATATATTTAATGATTCATTTATATGAAGTTATATAAAATGTCAAGAATCTAAACAGGCAAAAAGTGATTACTGATTGCCTAGGGCTTCAGTGGTTTGGGCTTAAATGGAGAGTAACTAAAATTGATAGGACATTTCCTTTGAAAGTGGTGAAAATGTGCAAAAATCAATTGTGACAATGTTTGCACAATTCTGTGAATATATTAAAATTGATTATATAAAGTGGTTAGATTACACAGTGCAGTGGTAGTTAACCTGGTCTGTATCACCCACTAGTGGGCATTCCAGCTTTCATGGTAGGTGGTAGCGGAGCAACCAAAGTATAAATAAAAAGATAGATTTAACTATAGTTAGTTGTTTTATAAAGATTGATTCTGCCAAACTTAGCGAAAATTTGACATAAAATATTTGGTAAGTAATTATTATTATATGCTTTAACTTGCTGTAACTCTGCTTTATAAATTTTATAAAGTAAAGTTACTTCCCTACTTTATAAATCACCATTACTGTAGAACCGGTGGGCGGTTAGAAAATTTTACTACTAACAGAGATACAAAAGTAGGCGGTAGGTATAAAAAGGTTGACTACCCCTGGTATAGTGTGTGAAATATATTGCAAAGAATGCTCTCTGACAGATTACACTGGATTAAACAATAAAACAACTCCAGAGAAATTTACTTAACTAGGGACATCATGTTTAATTTTCAAAGATGTGACTGCTTTCTAAGTCTTAAGAAACATTTTTTACTCTATCTTTTTCATGAAGAGACTTATTTACATACCAAAGGATTAGAGTATCAAAAAAAAGGACAAAATAGTGATCTTCACTTTTATAATATAGGAAATCTATATTTCTTTCTTTCTTACCCAAGGAGTGAACTTGTCACTCATGTAGGATATGTTCCTAGCTAGTTCTTGTTGTATAACTTGGGGAGGATGCTGAACACTGGGCTACCAATACTGGGATATTATTCTGCCTGCTGATCATGCTGTGAGTACAAAATAAACTCTGACCCTGACACAAAGACTTTGTGTATGAATTTAGGACAAAATTAGCAAAGGTAAACATTAAAGTCCTGGCCAGGTAGCTCAGTTGGTTAGAGCATCTTCCTGATACATCAAGGGTGTGGGTTTCATCCCTGATCAGGGCACATACAAGGATCAACCAATGAATGCATAAGTAGAACAACAAATGGATATTTCTCTCTCTCTCCATCTCTATTCCTTTCTCTCTCTAAAGTCAATGAATTTAAAAAGAATTGAATACTTTTAAAAAGGTAAAGCTTACAAACCTAACAATTCATATAGTAAGTGGGGAAACAAAAAGTAGGCGTTGCCCTGTATTTAATTAGACCGTAGAGAAGGAAGAAACCATCAGTCCACAGAGGATTTTGTAAACAATTTAAAACACTTTTCATTTTTCCAAAAATGATAAGAATGTTGGAAAAAGTTTGTAAGAAAGCAAAAATTAATAAAGTCTGCTTTCTTAAAAAAGATTTCTTTATTTAACTACTATAATGAAGATAACCAAGGGTGAATAAGGGGGAATTATTAGAAGACTATTGTGATAGTAAAAAGAGGAAGAAGGAGGAAGTGGAAAAGGATAAGATGGTTTCAAATTAATAAAAATAAAAACAAAAAAGATAACTTGCCAAAACTTGATAATGTATGACATATGAGGATTAGGGAAAAGGAGTCTTTCCAGGATGACTCCTAGTTTTCTGCCTTGTGCCACTAGATGGAGAATTGCACCAGTCGTTAGTAGGGGATGGCAGTAAAAGACTGGCTTAACTCTAAGAACAATCTGCAGCTAAGAGGAGAGGTATGAATATGTGATTTATATTTGTGAATCATCTTTTATTGTTTCATATAAGATCACCGTCAGTATATTTTTATATGCAAATTGAAGAATATACCTAAAATACAATAAAAAAGAAAAATAGCCTAGCCTATGGTGGCACAGTAGATAAAATGTCGACCTGAAATGCTGAGTTCACTGGTTCAAAACCTGAGCTTGCCAGGTGAAGGCATATGTGGGAAGCAACTACTATGAGTTGATGCTTTCCACTTCTCCTCTGTCTTTCTCTCTCTCCTGTCTCTAAAACTAAAAAAAAGAAAAAGAAAAAGAATCAACTGATAAATTATTAGGAACAATGAAGTGTTCAGCAAGTTGCCACAGAAAAGATAATTCAGTAGCATTTATTGAAACTGATAATAAGAAAATAAACATGAAATTAAATATCAGTTCGTTAAAATAGCAACAAGAACCATAATGTTTGTAGTAGTTCATTAAATAAGAAAATGATGTCAGAACTCTGTAGAAAACAAATTCTATCTAAGGACATTAAAAGAATATAAAAAATGTCAATGTTTTTCATGATCAGCGCCCCTGCAGATGTGGTATCTGATGGGAGCCTGTATTCTGGTTCGGAGGGTCCATCTTCCTACTGTGTTTCACAGAGAAAAGAACAAGAGGGCTCTCTGGAGCCAACTTGATAAGAACACTAGTCCCATTCATGAGAGCTCTACCCTCATGGCCTAATCAGCTCACCAAGGCACCATCTCCAAATACCACCACATTGGGGATTAAGATTCCTTATCTTCTCTTTCCCTGAACATATGGATTTGGGGGGGGGGAGGACACAAACCTAAGATGACCAATCGTCCTCCTTTAGGGAGGACAGTCCTTCTTTTGTTAAGTTCCATGCTCCCTTGAAAAGTGTCCTCCTTCTTGATATTGGAAGACTAATCTGCAAATGTCCATATTTGATGGATGCAGAGTCGATCCATTGAGTGATGTGATGTATTTGTATGTAAATGAATACTGTTTTCTTATTATTATTATTAAAAATTAATAGGCATGTAAGCATAATTACAATATAAAATATTATAAATGTTTTTATTATGCATTTATCATATTATAGTGTATTATTGTTGCAATGAATAAAATGCTGCTTTTACTTATGATATTGTTTTCCTCAATTTATTTATGTCCTTTTCATTGTAAAAAAGTTGGTCACCTTAACAAACAGTCCATTTCAAGAGTCATGTTAATGTGACATGTGCACATGTTTTTGCATTACCCAGGATTAGACACCATTGCTGGCTTCTATCAATCTGTATTTCTTTACTAATAGAGTGTTTCTGTAATAATAAGGATAACTCACTCCTAACTGTCTAGAACTTCTCACTGCTCTTCATTCACTTGATATATGGGTAGTACTCTTGATGTTAACCATAGCAGAGGATACAAAGCTCAGCTCCATTAGATACCTTTTCAAGTGACATTGATGATGTCAGTTTCTTATAGCCTGCTGAAAAGTTGCCAGAAAATAGAAACTCTGAAACTAAATTTAGAGTAAAGTTCTTTTTTTTCAGTATCTCCTAGTAATGTTCCTGCTGTTTGTCATAGCATTATTGGTAAGAATAGAATATAAAAGGATTGTAAAGTATTACTCAGAGAAATGTGTTTTGTAACTCATACATCTCCTGGTCTACTTGCATCCCTTAGAGTGCGCTGAAGACATTGTTAGCCTTATATGGCAGATATCATAATATTTGGGAAATCCCCTAGGAGCCTATAAACTAAATTGGAATCTGTATTCTATATTTTAGTGTAAGATCCTAAGATTCTGGCTATTGAAATAGTCCTAGAATTGACAACAGTAATAATAATAGTAGTAATAAAATAAAAAAAGAAACAAAATAGGAACAATGTACATTGTTCCCATGATAACAAATTCAAAGGCTTTCACCCTGTGTGGATATTTTTATATAGCAATAATAATTTTATTTATAGAAAATTATATTCTGATCTTTTTTACTTATACTGTAAACTGGAAGAGTATTGAACCCTATAAATATTTGCAAACATAGTCACATTTTCATTAATTCTTGCTTACTATAAACTTATATTCATGGCAAATATGGTAATTAAACAATAATTATATTGCTATATCATATTATTGGACCTTTCTTATATCACTGTCTGGTGTTGTCTTATCATGTACTTGCACTAACTGGACCAATCTCTTTGTCTTAAACTCCTTACCCCAACCTGTCTTCCTTTTACCACCAAAGTTTCCCATAGTTATTCCAACTATTACTGATAACTTGATTTTTAAAGTTGGTTTAATATTTATTATCTTTGATAGTGAGCTATTATGTATTTTTTCTGTTGTTTATAACTTTTTATATTAATATAATCTGCCTTTGATCTACATTGCAAGCTCCTTAGAATGAAGTTTCTGGGTTAGAGTTCTTAGTTATAGTAGAGTGAAGGAGGTATGTTCAGTGGTGGGATTCAGCTGGTACTCACCTGTTCGGCAGAACCCAATACCTAATTTTTTGTTGAGTTTGGCAAACCAGTTGTTAAAATGCCACTTGTGATCAGGGATCTCTCTAAGGTGGGTGCCTGGGCAGCTGCCCAATGTGGAAATTAGAAATTTACATTCCTTACTCTTTTTTAATGTTCATCAGTACAATGGCGTATTTTAAGCACCCTTAGTAATGTTCATTCTGTACATAGTTGAAAAAAATTTGACAAAACTATGCTTGTAATATTTATTTATTCATTTCATAAAACTCATTATGCCTTTGATGAAATACTACATTTTAATTTTTTCGTGTTTGCTACTTTAGTAAACAAACATATAATGTAAAGGAAAAAGTGCCGGCCCTGGCCAGTTGGCTCAATGATAGAGCATTGACCCAGCATGTGGAAGTCCTGGGTTTGATTCCCGGCCAAGGCATGCAGGAGAAGTGCCCATCTGCTTCTCCACCCTTTCCCCTATCCTTCCTCTCTATCTCTCTCTTCCCCTCCCGCAGCCAAGGCTCCACTGGAGCAAAGTTGGCCCAAGAACTGAGGATGGCTCCATGGCCTCTGCCTCAGGCGCTAGAATGGCTCCAGTTGCAATGGAACAACAACTCAGATGGACAGAGCATTGCCCCCCAGTGGGCTTGCCAGGTGGATCCCAGTCAGGCACATGCAGGAGTCTGTCTCTCTGCCTCCCTGCTTCTCACTTTAGAAAAATACAAAAAAAAAAAAAAGAGAGAGAGAAAAAGTGCCAACCAGGGGGTGACAAGCTGTCAGTGGAAATATCTTGAATAACAGTTTTATTGTTTTTTTGTCAGGTATTATTTTATATATTTTTATTAATATTTTAAAACTCTTATAAAAATCTAGTTTTGTGTACCTCTTTTATTGTTCTTATTTAAGTACTAAATGCATGAAATAATAAACTAACTTTTGGTATATCATTCTTTTTTATACTTAAAACGTTCATTAGGGTAGAGAACCAGTTGTTAAATGGGATGTGTCCCGTGACATGACTACTATTGGTCCTGCAACCTGGGTCCAGACCAGAAGGATGGTTGCTTTCTGGAAACCCCCATTACAGTCTGAAATCATAGTTGTAATTATAATAGTAATTGATGTTCATTCTTACATGTTGACATCAATGAACACCCGTTTCTTGCCTACTGCTATGTTCTGGTGCCTAGAACAGGTTGTTGTCCTGACTTATCAAGCATATAAAATTGTTTTTACATTGGTAGAATTAATGTACTAGTACCTGTAACTAATCACCATCTTTTTACCCTGTGTAATTCTCTGGCACCTGCCAAGAGGTTTGAAGATTTGTTTTGTCTTGTGGACCCCAAGATGCACCCTGTATGTAAGTTTCCCTTAATAAACTCAATTAATTATTAAACTGAAGTGACCAATCTCTTTCTTTTCTTTCTCTGCCCTCTGTTTATGGAAGTAAAATTTCAGTCTCATGGCTTTTCCCTAAGTCTGCATCTATGAACAAGCATATTATAGCTTTGGTTCTAAAAATGTCATTTTAGAATCAGATAATAGGCATCACCTGGTAGCTTGAGAGAACTGTGCTATCTCAGGGCCCTCACGAGACCCAGTGAATCAGAACCTGCATGTAACAATGCTCCCAGGTATTTCACATGAACATTATAGTTGGAACCAATGCCCTTAAATATATCAGCATTCTGTATATGCTAACTGAATAATTGCTAATGTATTAGTTGTAATATTAGTTTCCAAGGACTACCATAATCAATAACCACAATCATCATAGCTTAAAACAGCAGAAATTTATTTTCTCACAGTGTAGGTGGCCAGAAGTAAAAAAATTAAATTGTTTGCAGTGCTGGTTCCTTCAGAAGCCTCTACTGAAAAAGCCATCCCATGTCTCTCGCATAACGTCTGGTATTTGTGGGCAATCTTTGACATCTCTACCTCCATCTTCACATTGTCTTCTTTTCTATGTACCTCTGTGTCCCCTCCAATTCTTATAAGGGTATCAGTCATTGAATTAGGACACACCCTACATCCAAGATGATTTTATCTCAAGATATTGAACCAATTACATCTGCAAAGATGCTATTTCCAAATAAATTCACATTCTGAGATTCCAAGTATACATGAATTTGGGGGGGGTGAAGAAGAGGAAGGAAAATAATATTCAACTATATATATATATGTGTGTGTGTATATATATATATATATATATATATATATATATATATAGCTGTGTGAATGAAAGGAGTAATTTATTACTATTATTACTATTATAACTGTGAGATGATGACCACTCTTTTATCCCAGGACTCAGAAACACTATGAAAGGTTACTGCTGACAGACATAAAACTGTTCATTATTATTGTGGCTACCATACCCCATTTAAACAAATTGAAAGCCTAATATGACAATGATGGCTTTCTCTCTCCCTATCGTCTCTCTCTCACACACAAACACACTCTAAAAATAAGCATGACTAGCTCTAAAATTCGGTATATCCAATCCCCATAAGCTTCTCTTGAGATTTATCCTTCCCAGTAAATAACTGCAAAGTCAACAATCTTTCATATATGCATTTGCTTATAGTCACTCTAAGAAAATGTAATGCTATCACTTCCATTCTCTGCACCTACTGCATTTACTTTTTATGGCTACCATAGAAATAAATGAATATTTATTGTGATTTTTTTCTATCTTAAAGTCCATTTCCTTACAGCTAATAGTGAAATAATCGCCAATGGTGTTTACTTTAAGCTATTTACAGATGTTTTCCCAGAATGTTGTTCCATTAACATCTCTACAGTATGCTTTTTCCCTCCCAGAATGTCACTTTATTGTATATGCTAATTAATTCATACCCAGAGGCTTTTAAAGTTACAGGAGCAATTTACAGGAAAAAAAGGAAGGAAGAAGGAAGGAAGGAAGGAAGGAAGGAAGGAAGGAAGGAAGGGAAGAGGGAAGGAGGGAGGGAGGGAAGGAAGGAAAGAAAAAAAGAAAAAGAAAATAAGCATGTCTCTCTATAAGTAATAATCTTGAAATTTTTTTTTCATTTTTAATTGATTGATTAAGTTGAGAGAGAGAGAGAGAAAAACATTAATTATTTTTCCACTTAGTTGTACATTCAATGGTTGCTTCCTGTATTTGCATTGACTGGGAATTGAACCTACAACATTAGCACCTCAGGATGACACTTGAACCAACTGAACTACCTCACCAGAGCTTAGAATTTTTAAATATTGCTCTCCTTCATTTGCTAAAAATACTTTGCCTGCAAACAATTGACAATCATATTGTGGACTTTGCTCAAAATACATTAGATGGTGGTAAGAGAGATTATTTAAAAATTAGGAGATATTTAGTTAATATATGAGTTGTTCAACACAATGTTGGGTGTGACAGTGAGATCAGAAATATGCACATGACTTCTTTATATTCTTTCCCCTAGGAGCCTGGCTTGCCTCACAGAGTCCAGGCCCATGTGTTGTGATTTGTTCAGGATAGCCTGGGTTTACAATTTATTTTTCTGGCTTAATTAATGGTAGTGACTCTTTCACTTTCAAAATTTTCCTTGTTTGAATGATAAGTTTTATGGTGTTCATAGTTTTAGAATAATTTGGAAAAAAATAGATCATTTATTTTTACCTAATAGAATTTACTTATATCTAATTTCAGAACTAATTAAAACACTTTTATGCTTTAACATACCAGAGTTGAAAACTGCATTTAACAGAAGTAAAAAATTCACTTTGGGTTAATATATATATTATATATATATAATATATTTTTATGTATTTATTTTATATTATATATATTTTATATTATATTTATATATATTATTTTCATATATTTTTATTTTGGATTAATATATATGTGAAAACTTTAAAAAAGATATGGTCTTAAGCTGATATATGATATGCAATAACATGATATATGATAAAAATTATATATATATTTACTGTCATATGGAAAATTGATAAATGCTAAATTGCACAGGAATCCACTTTTTCTGTGAGATCATGCAAGATAGATATTTTATATTCTTATCCTTTTCTTTATTTCTATTTCATGGAACATGCCCACAGGTTAATAATTAAGGAATGCATTACTTAGATTTGCCCTATGCTTTAACATGCTCCTGATAATAAAATAAGTAAGATTATATTTATGTCATTGTTTTAACAAGAGACCACCTGATTGTTAGGTGTTTTAACATTTGACCTCTGACCTAGTCAATTGGTCACTGGATTTCTTTTTAGAAGAAGGCTTTCAGTAATTTATGAATAATCAATCATATCAATAGATTTTCTTTGCTGCGGTAGTAAAAATATTTACTTCCGGAATTTCCTATGCATGAATCAGTGCTTCAAACTCATGGAAAGAGGAACTTACTCTTATAATCTTATACTTTTGAGATTAAGGTAAAGATGACAACACAAACTCACCTTCCACAACTTGGTAGTTCTTTTGTTTCTTCTATAAAACATGGAGGATTGACAAGTGTTTGTGTCGCTAACCCTGGGTGTGCTCCATTGGATAGCATCGTTGTTTGTTGGTATGTGAAGTGAATGCTAGCAGCTCTCTCTAGACTAGAAGAAATTAAGTAGAAATCCACCCAGTCCTCACAGCTGACGCCCAGTGGCGCGATAGAGGTCAGTGTTGGTTGATCTCCTCTTTATGGCAGGCCTGCGCACTGGCTTCCCATGCAAGTCTGGCTTTGTGGATCCTCGTAGCAATCAATGTCTAAACAGGGTCCTTGTAATATACCCCTATCCTACACATACCTGGATGTTTAATCAGCTTTGTCTTTCCAATCTTAGAGTTTAAGAGAAAACATCTAGTTTAGTTGGCAAAATAGCATATGTGACTGAACAGGGAAGGATAATAGCCATTATTAAGTTCACATGTACATTTTCACTGTAGCCACTTGGAGATCCTGGGATGATGCCAGTGACTGTTCTCAATTTATTATTTTTTTCCTGGGCTTTGTTTAGATTTTTGTTTTGGGGATGTTTTTTTGTATTTTTCTGAAGTGAGAAGCAGGGGGAGGCAGACATACAGATTCCCACATGTGCCCAACCAGGATCCACCTGACATGCCCACCATGGGGCAATGCTATATCCATCTGGCGCATTGCTCCACTGCAACCAGAGCCATTCCAGCACCTGAGGTGATGGCCATGGAGCCATCCTCAGTGCCCGGACCAACCTTTTGCTCCAGTGGAACCTTGACTGAGGGAGGGGAAGAGAGAGACAGAGAGAAAGGAAAGGTGCAAGGGTGGAGAAGCAGATGGGCGCTTTTCTTGTGTGCCCTGGCTGGGAATCGAACCTGGATTTCCACACACCAGGCTGATGCTCTACCGCTGAGCCAACAGGCCAGGGATATTATTATTTTTCTGTATAAAATAATAGAATATTTTACACAGGCATGCACCACTCATATATAATTTATACAAATCCAAGATACACTATATTTAACTTCCAAATGAAACATCTATCAAATGAATACTGCTCACTGCCAGCCAGTGTGTCAGAAATAACCCAAATGAAGACTCTAACAGAAGGAATATTAAACCAGACAGCAAACGAAGGCAGCAAGCAGTACCATTTCTGTACTGCTTTTGCCACTCCACAGTTAAAATGTTTATCTAATGGGACAATTGGAAATTATCAGTAAGAAATTTTCAGGTACAAGGCATCTGGTCCCTGGTCATCTCCAAGTGATATAAATAAAAAGTTTGAGTAATTTATCTTGTCCTCTTATTTTATGAATGTGAGCCGTTTTGCTGAAGAAAGTGAAGTAAGGTCTGCATGCACAGTCCTGAGACTTAGTCTTAGAGAAAACTCTGGCTGCTTTACATCTCCCCCATTGTGTAGGCGTCCTTAAGTTAGAGGAGGGAAGAGATTATTTTTATTTTTAAATCTCAAGGGTATTTGGCCTGACCAGGCGGTGGAGCAGTGGATAGAGTGTTGGACTCCGATGCATAGGACCAAGGTTTGAGACCCCGAGGTCGCCAGCTTGAGCGCGGGCTCATCTGGTTTGAACAAAGCTCACCAGCTTGGAACCAAGGTCGCTGGCTTGAGCAAGGGGTTACTTGGTCTGCTGAAGGCCCACGGTCAAGGCACATATGAGAAAGCAATCAATGAACAACTAAGGTGTTGCAATGAAAAATTAATGATTGATGCTTCTCATCTCTCTCCGTTCTTGACTGTCTGTCCCTATCTATCCCTCTCTCTGACTCTCTGTCTCTGTTAAAAAGAAAAAAAATCTCGAGGGTATTCAAACTAGTAAAGTATTTATGGTATGTGAATTTCAGACACATGAGTAGTTCCTCCCTTCCCCAATTCCCCTGATATTACAAGCATTATGAAGTGAGAAACAGTTCTTCCAAGGCCAAGACCTTTAATCAACATTTAGATATTTCTTCATATAATGCATTTTATGTGAAGTTATAAAGTTTCTAATTTTATACTACTCCTTCATCCAACTTTAAAAAAGGGTGGTATGATTTGTAGGCTTTGTTATTTATTATAATATTGTATCACTGTCAGTGAAATTGACCATGAAAGTGTGCATTAAATGCTTCATCATAAAGTAAAGCATTCTTGGCATGTGGAACAATGACAAAATAACAGTGTTGAGCTTATTTTAATTAAAACTGCCCCTCTCTGTCTGGTGATCTGAACTGTTCTGAATGCCAGCAAAAAAACTAGTATGCACAGTGAAAGTCTGAGTAAGGAGCTAAAGTTATCCAGTTTAATTCATTCTAACCTTCTGATCACCTGTATACAAGATCTTGAAGTTTAAGTCTTTAACATGGCTTTCTTTTGTGGCAGCACAGAGTAGATTTGTGACCATTTTGTAAAGATTCCTAATAAAAATATTTAGATATGGAAAATTATGGTTTGGTTCCAATCAGTAAACAGCATTGCAAGATCCTTTTATACCTTCCCTTCCCATGAGCTCAAGTGACAGAATGCAAAGTAGAGGTAGGTAGACAGGGAAGGACAAGTCAAGAGAGAAGTAGTTACCTGTATGGTTTTAGTAGGTTTTGCTTGTTGTCTTACTCTGATCTCTACCACAGCTGCCTTAAAACATATACTGGTAACTCACAACTGCAAAAGTGTACAAAAGATGGGGTCTCTGGTCTTAGGACTAACTCTCTGGAGAAACACACACACACCCACACTCACACAGGAACATAAGGACATTTTGGAGGTGATGAAATGCTTGGATGTTGTGTTGGTGTCACAGTTGTAGGCATATGTCCCAACGCATCAAGATGTACACATTCAGTGCGTGTAATTTTTTTTGTATATCAATTATATCTCAGTGAAACTATTTCTCAAAATCTCTAATTAGAAAAATTAGACTAGATTTATGGTGCAACTTGTGCTTCATACTTTATTCAGTGACCTTATTCATTTTTAAAATATTTTTATTTTATTAATTTTTAGAGAGAGGAAGGGAGAGAGCAGAGTGAGACAGGAATATCTGTTGCTGTATGTGCCCTGATCGGGGATTGAACTAGCATCCTCTGTGCTTCGAGACAAAGATCTAACCAACTGACCTATCCAGCCACTGCAATGACCCTGTTCTTGTTAGCCTTGTTTTTCCTTCCCTGTCCTGCTTCCCTCAACCACTTTTCCCAAGAGCACTAACCTCAAACAATCACTTGAAAATCATTTCAGTTTTAAGGTCTGCTTCTAGGAATTCTCATCTAAACTATAGTGTGCCTGAAAATTTGAGAAAGGCTGAATCATCTAAGACACACAATACCACCTTGTTAACTTTTACTGCTAAAAAAGAATTTTTTTGTTATTAACTTGTCTGCATCCCTACATATGTATATACATACATACACATATATATGTAATAAAATATATTTAAATGACAAATACCACATCACAAAACTCAAAATTATGGAAGAATCTCAATTGCTATTTCAGCATCAGACTAAAAATAAAAAGTTATCTCCATAAGTGAATATAGTTATACTCTGGTCAGATGTTATGGTCATTATTCTGTCTTCTATTTCTTACATTTTTTATATTATATTCTTAGACAACATTTAAAAAGTGCAAATATAGTTCTGGCTGAATGGGTCAGTTAGATGTAGCTTCGTCCTGAAGTGAAGTTGCCGGTTCGGTCCCTGGTCAAGGTACCTGCAGAAGTGCATCAGTGTTCCTGACTCTCTCTTGCTCTTTCCATCCCTCTCTCTAAAATCAATAAAATAAACATTAAAAAAATGTTAAAGTAAAAACTATAAATAAGTATACAACAATGTATTTAAAGAATATAAAAACACAGCCTGACCAGGCAGTGGTGCAGTGGACAGAGCATCAAACTGGGACACAGAGGTCCCAGGTTCGAGACCCTGAGGTCACCAGTTTGAGCGCAGGCTCATCTGGTTTGAGCAAGGCTCACCAGCTTGAGCCAAAGGTTGCTGGCTTTAGCAAGAGGTCACTTGCTCTGCTGTAGCCCCCAGGCAAAGTGTATATGTGAAAGCAATCAATGAACAGCTAAGATGCCACAATGAAGAATTGATGCTTCTCATCCCTCTCCCTTCCTGTCCATCTATCTTTATCTGTCCCTCTCTCTGTCTGTCTCTGTCTCTGTCACATACACAAAAAAAAGAATGTAAAAATGCAGAGGTCACTTTGTTTTAGGAATGCCTTGCGACATGAAGTACTCCTACATAAAATGGTGATGATATATTTGCTGCTGTACACAAGAGTGACCCCTTAAAATGCAGAAAATAAAAATAGCAGAAATGTGGAAGGAATTCAGTTTTGGAGTTGTGGATTAAAACTTACTATTTTTAAGTAATTATATCCTGTTTACCAGAGATACCCCTGGTATAAATATCTTCTTAGCTAAATGTACACTTGGTTTTCCTGATACCAACATAATGCAGAGAGACAGCTTCCATTATAGATAAAGTGTATGCATATTACATAATTATGGTACTATCTCCATACTATCACCTCTACTACAGATGCTTTCCATAAGTCATTGCCCAGTCCATGAAATGAAGAGCCTAACATGCAGGTATATGCAGAACCTGTGGGAAATAGTCTCACTTCCAGAGACTATTTACCTGAATGCTAGCAATACTGTTTTCCCAAATGTGGTATTTGATTCTAGAATATGTGTTTAGCAATCTGTCTTACATAGTAAGATATTTTTAATGGCATCTATGTACTGTTTCTGTACCAATAATGATCTAATTTATCAGCTTTTCACATTTGCATATGAACTTCAGAAAGCTTCATACTATCTACATTGATATGACTAACACACTAAAATTATCTTTTATTACAATACAAAAGAGATAATTAGTGCCTATTGTATGGAATGAACAAAAATTGTTAAGAGTAAGAAAAGCATATGTTTATAATAAAAAATACTTCTTTAATTTAACAGAAATATTTTCAAACATTAAAAGAGTGACATTTAAAGTACAATATTTCAATATTTTGTGGCATTAAATAATATAAGACCAGGAAGAAGACCTGAAGTCTTATATTTGTAAGAGTAATTATGATATTCCAATTCTCATCCATGTTGTCATTATAAAATATGTCCAACTTATTTTTAGTCCAGGGTTGGTTTTTCACGCTGATTGTTCCTAAATTAATTTGAAATCCAGTTTGGTGGTGTGAGCTGGGAGTCTGTGCATCTGCCTACTCCGCTGCCATCTTCAGGTCTCTAATGATAAGTTTTGGTAGCTTTTATTATCCCTGGAACAACTGTTGAAAAGATTTCATAACACTTCCCATCCCCAGACACACACACACACACACACACACACACACACACACACACACACATGCATTCACACTGATGTCTGGGAATCTCCACCAAGTTGCATCACATGGATTCCTCTGAGAACTCATAAACTGCAGTCACCAAAGAAAACTGACACAACTCTCTGTGTCCAACTTAGGCTTTCAAACCCAGAACTCCATTTAGTTGACTCTCAGCGTTGTCACTGATAGTCGTGAGAATCCCTTTTTTAGGAACTGCCAGAAAATAACTAGACTCTGTATAGATTCAGGGAGAATGGTCTCCAACCATAGCATGCATTATCTGATCCCAGAATCTGCAGTCATAATGACTCACTTGAATCGTAAGTCTCTCATAAAAGCTTCTGCGTCTCCCTTCGCCACTTAGCTCAGTTTGTTAGAGCAGTCATCTGATAGTTTAAGATTGTGGGTTTGATCCTGGATCAGGGCTCATACAACAATCAACCAATGAATGAATAAATAAGTGGAACAATAAATTGATGTTTCTCTCTCTCTTTCTCTCTCTCTCTCTCTCTCTCTCTCTCGTTCACTGGCTCTTGCTTTCCCCCTTCCCCCCCTCTAAAAAACAAAACGAAACAAAAACTTGTTGTGTCTTTGTAAGTCCTCTGGAAAAAAAATATTGATATTTATTCCAAAGGTCTAAAGCAGAAATCAACATCAAAACTCCATTAATTAGAAATTCCCAGAAATAACTGAGAGAGAGATGATATTTTTACTGGAAACAAAGCTTATCAAAATTTAATCAATACAAAAAAATCTGTAATAGATGGTTCTGTCTTGGAATATTTTAGTTACTCCACTGATTTAAATTGTGCACTGTGGCAAGTCACAGCATTTTTTTTTTCAATTTTCTCCTAAGTAATCTTAAGGTAGCTTAACCTGGCATTCATTCCATGACTGTCTCTTGGTATTGTCCCCAGCAAAGTTATAAAACTGGTAAGGGTGGGCTTCAGTATACTCACTCAGCCCCATGTTTGCTACCTCCCACTCACTATTCATGTATCTAGTTCCTATAGAAACTGACCTCATTTATTAATAAATACTTAAGTAATAAAAACTTAGTAATACTTTTAAAATTAATTAATTTAAAATATTTTAAGGGTGGCATATCCTTGCATTTATTTATCTAGGCTCAGGAGTAGAAAATTAGAATTATATTAGCTCTTTTTCAAGGAGACTATGGTTGCAGGAAATTAAAAAAAATAGCTAAATATGCTCATAACCATTACTAAGCTTACTATGTTCACTCAGTACAAGCACAGGGTATTATGGATGCCAAATGGCATCAATGTGTAGAGAATCTTTCTCTCAGTAAGATGGTTTGCAGTGATTTTTTTTTTTTTTTTAGAATGGGTAGTTCTCAAGAAAAAAAGATGGAATTTAATTCTAGGTGCAAACATCTACAGTAAAAAACCCAGACATGTAAAATGTCACAAGGTAGACAGGTATGGCTGTTAATATAATGGGAGGTGGCAAGTGGGGTGGGGAAAGTGAACACTGGCAGAATTTTAAGTGAGAAGTTAAGTCAAACATTTTTATACTAGCCAAAAAAAATTGATTTACAAAAATTAAGAACCATAAAAATGTTTAAGAGAGAGTATCAACATGATCAAATTTGACAAGAAGAAATCTTATTTAAAAAAAAAAAAAAGCTAAAACAGCCCTGGCCAGTTGGCTCAGTGGTAGAGTGTTAGCCCCACATTCAGATTTCCTAGATCTGGTTCCCGGTACGACACACAGGAGAAGCAATCATCTCCTTCTCTACCTCTCCTCTCCTCCCATCCCTCTTTCTTTCTTTTTCTCTCTCTCTCTCTCTTCCCATCCACATCCATGGCTTGATTGATTCCAGTGCATTAGCTCCCAGTGCTGAGGATGGCTCCATGAAACCTCTGCTTCAGGCACTAAAAATAGCTCAATTGCAAACATGTCCTAGATGGGTAGAGCATCAACCCCAGAAAGGGTTGCTGGTTGATCCTGGTCAGGACACATGCAGGAGTCTGTTTCTCTATATCCCTTCCTCTTATTTGAAAAGGAAGAAAAGTAGAAAGAAAGAAAGAAAGAAAGAAAGAAAGAAAGAAAGAAAGAAAGAAAGAAAGAAAGAAAGAAAGAAACTAAACTCAGCAATAGCTGATAAACTATTGCACCTCTTAACAACTTACAAAATTAACCAAAATAGGCAATGTCCTAGGTGAATAATCAAAGACATAATTTGTTGAACAAATTTTTATATTAAATCTGTAGGATTTAGGAGAGGGTAAATAATTTTCTAGGAAGACTTCAATATACTTAGGCAACTCTTCAAATATTTCATATCCTTGAGATACATTCCCAGGAGATTCAGTTGCCTTTCACCTCCTAAAATAAGGAAGAGATGTGTCAGAGGTTACTCTCAGGGGAGAAGAGTGTTGTCAAAATGCTATCTAAATTTATACACTCAAATGAGTGAGTAGAATAATATTAAAACTCCAGAGCACAAACTTTACTTATCCTGTGGCCAGCTTTGAAAGTTTTTGGTCTAACAGTGTGTTCAAAAAGAAGATTCAACAGTGTTACTAAATCTAATGACCCAGAATTCCAAAGTTTCTGCATTAACACTATCTTTAGGCTTTCTCTGATAAACCTTGCAAATTGTTGCCAACCTATTACAACCCTAAGTATGAGTGTGAGTGTGTGTGTGTCAGTGTGTGTGTGTGTGTGTGTGTGTGTGAGAGAGAGAGAGAGAGAGAAAGAGACAGAGAGATTATTCTGATCAGACTCTTTCAGTGACTTCACAATGTAGTCTAGTCTGAAAAGCTAGGATAAGAAGCCCTTCACACACTGACTCTATCTTATATTGCAGTTCCTCCTCCCCTTATTATTGTAAAATATTGAGGCCCATTCCAATGGGTAGATCTTCAAAGTTCATTTTTAGGAGTGAGTCAGAAGACATAAACCAGTATCAATGTATGCACAAACTGTAAAATTCTGGAAGAATATAAAATTGCTCAGGCTTGCCCCCTTACTCTCATTGGGCCATTTTCTCACAGTGAGTAGTACCCTTCCAATTTTTTAAGCAAATGTGGTTGACTTTACATAAAACTAAGTTTCAGAACCTGAGAGCACATTAGAATTATTGGAACTACTTCCAGAAATATTGATACTAGAGTCCCACTCACAGAATAATTGGTCTGGGAAATAGGCTAGACAACAGTATTATTTAACATCACTGTGAGTGATTCTGTTATATAGTGAAAGTTGAAAACTACTAAAGTGAAGCAAGAAAAAGTTGTGTCAATGTAAGAAACAGCCAGACCTGTAAGTATTTTTACAAGTTTATTTGAGCCAAACTGTCAATTATTGCTAGGAAGAAAAATCTCAACAAATTGAGGAAATGCTCCAGAAAATAGTAGTTCTACCTCTTAATTTATACATCAGAATAAAAAGGGGATGACCTCAGAGGGTTATATGAAACCCACTGGTGATAGATTTGGGAGGCAGGAGAAAGCAAAGAGGGGACAGTTTTGGGATTGAATAGAAAGCAAAATGTCTATCAAACTTCTTTTGCATAGGCAGGTATAAGATAGTTAACAGTTTATAATTAACATGATGATAATAACAATGAAGGGGTTTCTTGGTTTCTGCTCTGGCAGGGTGATTGTGCCCTGAGGATGTCTAAAGGAGACCCGGATTCTGTTAAAACCTCTACCTAAGTCATGCTCATCCTTGATTTTTGTTTTGGTAGAATATTGTACAAAAAGCACAACCAGACATGGAAAAGAATGAACTGATACTAAATTACCACTCAACTCAAACAAGGATGAGTGTAAGTCCAGTAGTCACAACCATCACAGCCTCCTGGCTTGTGAGGGCTCGCATTTGATTCGGATAGATCGTAATGAAACAACGGAGCCAAGAACTGGTGGGCCATTACCTTTAATCCTAGCTCGCACCGGCAAGCGAGTAAATACACACAGTGGGAAAACACTTCTCTTTCCATTCAGGGCTCCCAAAACCACTGACTCACCTGAGTTTTCCTAGAATCAAAAGCCCTCACCAATTCAGCAGAGCTTACAAAACACCTCAACTCTGTTCCCCTTCAGCATGCCTCCATCTTGGCTGCCTGCCTCCTCTGCAACCACGTGGCCCCTCTCCCTGCAACAACATGGTCTCCTCTCTAAAATGGCCTCCTAGCTCCTCCTTTTAAAACTTTTCAGCAAGACAGCCCTTCCTCCATCATCTCTATTATATGCGGCTTAAGTGTCTGTTTGTTGCCGATAGCTTATTGGTTGCTTGCGTAACTGTACTAGCCAATGGGGTGAAGTTGCCATGGCATTCAAATAGTTCCGCCTTCTGGCATGCCACCTCACAAATTGAGGTTAAAGATTATTATGCTGTTTATTATTATTATGCAATTATTATGCTGTTAAGAAATCTTAACACCAGAAAGGGTCTTTGCAATGGTACAAAACTAGAGGTTCTCCAATTGAAAATTAATGTCATAATAGCTAAGTCCTTGACTGGCTCCTCTAAAGGTGAAATACATGTCATTCCAAGAAGTGATTTGGCTCAAACAGGGTTGCCATTTCAATTGAGACGTAGACAATTTCCTGTAAAACTTGCCTTTGCTATGACCATCAATAAGTCTCAGGGCCAAACGCTTAAGCTTGTTGGCATTTTTTTTACCTGAGCCTGCATTTGGACACGGTCAACTTTATGTTGCCTGTTCAAGAGTTCGTGAAAAAATGGACGTAAAATTAAAAATAATTGATGGTCCTCTGCAAGGTGAGCTTAAAAATGATGGAAAGATCTACACAAGAAATGTTGTGTACAAAGAGATCTTTGACATGTGAATTAACATTTTATTATTTAAATCACCTTTATCTATTGAGCAAGCGGTGGCTCTTAAGAAATGTACCACCAGTGGTTTCCTTTATTGCACTCTACTTTAAGCAATTAAGCAAGTAGAAGAGGGAAACCCCGTGGGGCAGTAAGCAAAGGGGCGTCCTCACCGCCTGCCCTGGGTAATTCAGTTTGAATTAGCAGACACCTTTGCACAAATCATTTTAATTACAATTTATAATATCTAGAATAGCGGTCATTTCGTATGACCGCCAGGCTTTCTAGTATTAGCATAACCAAGCCCCTCCCCAAGCAGGAAGGTAATTAGCTGTATCACCTGGGTGATGGTCATTCATGTGGGCAGCGCCATTTTTAAAAATAAAAGTGAGCAAAACCAGAAAATACAGATTTTACAAACTTATTTGCCCAACAATAAGTCTGCAGTTTCAGGCTAATTTAGTTAACCATCTGCTAAAACAAAACCAGATTTACATTTCAAAGGGAACTGAGTCTGAGTAACCATGAAGATATTTCAGGGGTTGTAAACTAAGGTGGTTTATTTTCTTCCCTGACCAACAGATATTTATATATTTACATTTCTAACAATAAGAAACCAAGCTTCTTCCTCTTGTATTCCCAAAGAGAAATAGAAAGATTCAGTTTCCCTCCTTAAAAGGAAAAGGAGGACAGCAGGTATCTGAATTCCTAGATTCACATTAGTATGGTATGACCTCCACACATGGGTACGTCCATTTGTTTCTTATTACAGTTTCTCAGAGAGGGGAGATAGGACAAGGGAAGCAGTGTGGTTAGTGTGTAAGTGTTATAAGCCACTGATAGAACTAGACAAAACTGATAGAATTAGTATACAACCTGTTCCTGCCAAAGAGAACTACCTACTTTCTAGATAGGACAAATATTATAGATATTAAAAGCTTATTATTAACTTGAAAAAAGATAAATACAACTTATCCAAGCCAAATAAAAAAGAGAAAAATACATTATTAAATATAAAAGAGTGAGAGAAACAATAAGGAAAATGTGGTAAAATTTTAAGGAATCCCAGAAGGAGTGGGAGAGGAGATGAAGACAGACAGAGGCAGACAGAGACAAAAAAAAAAAAAAAAAAGAGTGAAGAAAATTAAAAAGCATAATGACCAAAAATTTTTTAAATTTCACAAAAGATGTAGATTTATAGCTTAATGTAGCTTAACAAACCCCAAGAGAGCAAATATGAAGAAAGTCATGTTGTGGCATTTGAAAGTTTGAAAATCAGACTACTTAAAAGCAAACATAGACTATTTGAATGCAGTCAAAGAAAAGGAACACATAAAATATAGGGGACTACCACCTTGTCCTGTTTGCGCACTGGTAGAGTATCATCCTGGCATGTGGATGTCCTGGATTCGATTTCTGATTACAGCACACAACAGAAGTGACCACTGGCTTCTCTCTCTTCCCCTCCTATAGCAATGGATCAATTGGTTTGAGCTCATAGACCCTGGGCACTGACGATGGCTCTGTGGCCTAGCCTCAGGTACTAAAAATATCTCAGTTGCAATGAGCATGGCCCCAGATGGGCAGAGCATTGGCCCCAGACAGGGGTTGCCAGGTGGATCCTGGTCAGGGTGCATGCAGGAGTTTGTTTCTCTGCCTCCATAACTCTCACTTGATTAAAAAAAAGAAGAAAAAAAATTTAAAAATTAAGAAATAGGGGACTATCACATTAGACACACTTGAGACTAGAAGACACTGAGACATCTTTCAAGTTACGATAAAAGAAAATTATTAAACCGGAATTCTGTATTTGGTGAAAATATGCTTCACAAATAAAGGCAAAGTAACCATTTCAGATGAAAGAAAACTAGAAGAATTTATTGATTGCTACTACAAGAAATGCCAGAGGAAGGTCTTTAGGCTCAAGGAAATTAACACTACTGAGAAACTTGTATCTTCAAGGGGAATGTAGAATATTGAAAATGAGCTATACCATTTACTTATACCAGTACATATAAAATACTTCATTTTTTCCCTAATATCTCTTACGTATGCATGGTTATTAAGAACAAAACATAACATATAATTACAGATAATTATTTACAGATAATTTGAAAAACAGTTTGTCTTCCAATTTCTGGTGGATGTTGACTATTTTTGATGATTTTTTCATTTATGCCCATTTTAGCGTAATCATAGTAATTTGCTTTTTCTTTGGGAATTCATAGATCCATCATTATAACTACTGGCTATGCTTAACCCACTCTCTAGGAAGGATGGTAGTTAGCTTCAGGAAACAGTAATTTGAACGGTTCAGGGTATGTAATCTATGGATGGGTCTTTTTGTTTTGAAAACAGAAACTCACTAATTATTTAAAAAGGACTATTGGTAAAGAGAAAGCACATAAGCATGTAACATCCAGAAATTACTGGCAGACATCTGTTCAGCTAATCTTGCCAGCCTTCTGGTTAAACAAGCACCATGGAAGTCAGAGAAAAACCTAGGAAAACATGGAGGAGAGAGAGGGAATGGGGGAGGGGGCAGGGAAAAGAATGAAGGGATGAAAGAAAGAAAAAGGTTGACATTTTTAACCTTTCATCAACTCTGCACCAATGTGACTTTCCAGTGACAAATGCTAACATTATTGGCCCTGGTTGGATAGCTCAGTAGGTTAGAGCAGTGCCTCAATATGCCAAATTTGCAAGTTCAATTCTTGGCCAAGGCACGTACAAGAATCAACCAATGGATGAATGGAAGCATAAATAAGTGGAACAATAAATTGATCTTTCCTTCTCTCCTTTCTTCTCTCTCTAAAATTAATACATTAAAAAAATTAAAAAGCCAACAACACTGTCAGGGGCAGTTTGAGAAAGTTTTCTATTATTTATATCAAAAAAATCTCTCACTTATACACTGTAACTCTGCTAATGATGTCTTCTGTTTTGTCTTTGTAGTTGCAGTAAGAGGTAGTCCCAGACAGCAGAAGTTTCAGAACCGCTAGCATACACTATGGTCTGCACTCACCAAGTAAGACTTCAATTCCCTCATGCCCAGAATTATGGTCTGAAAGTCAGGCCATCAGTAAGCTCATTAATTTTTATGGCTTTTTCCTTTTACCCTAGTCTCACATAACCACTGGTTTAGGTGATTGCTCTTGGTCAGAGAAAACATTTGTAATCCATAATCTCAGCATGAAACGAAAAAGTTCATTCTCTGGTTAGTTAACTTTTTGGAGAAGTGGCGAATGTATTTATTAAATTATGGGAAGGCCTGAATGGAATATCCTTGCCTGCTCTAAACCTGAGCTGACAGGATAAAATACACTTTATTAGTTCAGTTAGTGCACTGTTTACACAATGATCTAATGCCCTTGCACATGTACTATAAAACTCTCTTAGCACCAGAGAGGGATTTTAATTAGACAAACTAGAACTTGTTTTCACTTATTAATTTTTCCCTTAGGTTTGCCTTTTAAAAAATTTATGGATAATTAAAACCTGAGAATAAATAATATTCCTTTCTAATATGTTACTCTAAAAAAAAATTCTTCTCCCGCCCTTAAGGAAATAGAAAAGATAGAAAGGTACCGATAAATACCAACAAATATGTTGATCTGTTTGGATTCCAACCTTAGCAACTGGAATTAGGGAGTGCTCTCACAGGGTAGTAGAAAAAGTATGATTTAAGGATAAATGCTGAAGCCCAGTAGTTATAATTGAGGACTTGCAAACTAGCCTAGTGAGAGTTCGAATGGACTAGTTCTGAATCTCACCCTGATGTACTACTTACTACCAATGTAAACCACTAAAGCCTTCATTTTCTCATCTGTAGAGAAGACACAGCCCGATTCATGGACCAGTTATGATAACGAAGTGAGATGTATGATGTCTGGCACAGAGTTTACACTGCATAAATGGTAGCTGTTATTAGTATTAATACTACCAGTTTATCTAATATCTATCCTTATATTAGCTACTTTTCTTTCATGGCAATTTGTCTTGCTTTTCATGATATGCATTCTATATTTAAATGGAATCAGATTATCACAGTACTTGAGATTTGGCTAAGCCTTGCTTACATTCTTATCTCTCCAGAATGAAAAAAATTTGGAAAAAAAATGAAAATATTGATAAAAAAAAAGAGAGAGACTCAAATGCCCTTTATTTGGCCTTAAAAGAAATAACCATGTGTTTAATGCTTCACACTTCACAAAACAAATTTGTTCTTTACTATTAAATTCATTATGAACTTGAATCACTAAAAATTTAAATGTCTCTAACTGAATTTAAGCCTTAAGCAACAACACATTTTGTGTTCAGCAATTTAACTTAGTAATCTTTGTGCAGTCATTAAACTTTTCATATATTCAATATTTGTGGTTTCCTAAAAATAACCAATAAAATGTAGCATAGCCCTCTGGCCCTGGTGATAAGTAAAGAGCAGTGGCTAAAGTCACCATGGCTGAGTGATGCACTAAGCTCCACGAAACTCTGTTATCACCTGGGCCGTCTGCCCGGGTTCACGTGCGGCTGATTGATCCACCTGGGATGTCTGTGGAAGAGGCTCCAGTGCTTTCTGAAGATGGAGGTGCTATAGCAGGGAGCCAGGCCAAAGGCAACAACAGAATCTTCTGGAGGGAGCATTGCATCCCCACCCAGTCAGTGTCCACCTGTACCCTCTGTACCCACTACCCGCCACCATCTTACAATCAGGTATTGCTCCCTTTCTTACGTAATGTAACTTGGGCCCCGCCTGCCAGTGTGACCTGCTATGGGTAAGCAGGTCTCCATGTGGTAAGTCTTAGTGGAAGGAACAAAGAACTAGACTGGAAAATGAACAACATAACAAAAACTGGCAAATACACAGACAAACACAACTAAATGTAGTTAAACAAGACTATAAACCTCTAATTCTCTCTCTGTATATAAAGTTTCTCCTACAGCTATCTATGCTGTTCACATAAAGAATACTGATGAAGGCCCTGGCCGGTTGGCTCAGCGGTAGAGCGTCAGCCTGGCGTGCGGGGGACCCGGGTTCAATTCCCGGCTAGGGCACATAGGAGAAGCGCCCATTTGCTTCTCCACCCCCCCTCCTTCCTCTCTGTCTCTCTCTTCCCCTCCCGCAGCCAAGGCTCCATTGGAGCAAAGATGGCACCGGCACTGGGAATGGCTCCTTGGCCTCTGCCCCAGGCGCTAGAGTGGCTCTGGTCGTGGCAGAGCAATGCCCCTGAGGGGCAGAGCATCACTCCCTGGTGGGCAGAGCATCGCTCCTGGTGGGCGTGCCAGGTGGATCCCGGTAGGGCCCATGCGGGAGTCTGACTGTCTCTCCCCGTTTCCAGCTTCAGAAAAATACTAAAAAAAAAAAAGAATACTGATGATTTAAAGACAAACATTACTCAAAATTTAAAAAGAGTAGTAATGGTCTAATATCAAGCTGTGCTGCATCCCTTTATTAATATCAAAATAATAAAAAATAAAGTGATAATAATAAGTGAAAAGCTAGATGTAATTTTTCAAAAGGAATGCTGATGATTTGATAGGTTTCTGACTTTCTAGATTAGTGACAAACTAAATAATTGAAATTTTGCTTAAAATAAGAATAGCAAAATTGTTTTAAATGTTAATTACTACTTTTGTGCATCCATGCTTTACAAGATACACCAGTCTGGAAGGTGGAAATACTTCCTAGAGATGCATTGATGATAAAAACACTCTGCCAATACACTTTTGTAGATAAAATTATCAAAATCCCCAAATGTTCTAAAGCATTAGAACATTATAAAGCATATAATAACCCATAGTTAAGTAGGAAATAAAGATACATAATGTTCTGTTTATTTCTCCTCCATGGAAACAAATGAAAAAGAAATTGGAGAAAAGGCACAGAAAGAAAAAAATGTAAGATGATTCTGAAGGAAAATATTTTAAATATTCAAGGTGATAAAATAGAATTTAAAAATATATAAAAATAAAAAATTCTAAATTAACTGATAATCTGAATGAATAAATATTATCCAGATACATACTCTCAGTTCTTTCAAGAATTGAAATAATTTTCTAAAAGTAACTGCAGAGAGCAAAAGGATTAGAACATTTGGAGATTTATGTATCTTGATGTTCAACAACCTTTATCATTCGGTATAATGTCTTTTTTAAATTGGAAAGGAAAAGACTTAGAAACAGATAAGAGAGAAGGAATGGTGATGGATTGCATCTCTGTGAACTTCTTGATAGCAAAACATAAACAATCTCACTTTTTTTATATCAAGTTTATACCCTTTATATCATTTTTCTTTGCCACTCTGATTACGCATTTTTATGTACAGTTCTAGAGAAGAAAGACAATACCATTTTTTCTCAAAGTAATTGTTCCTCTCCCCCTACTTAACCCCTCACCCCATGACACCCAGAAAACTGTATCAATAGTGGCAGTTCTCAACCTCTCAACTGCATAAAAACTGACATTTAAATGGTCTTTGACATTTTACAACTCAATTAGCCTGCCTTAATCAGTGTGTTCCAGACTGTGTGGTATGCTGGGAGCATTCCAGCACACAGATCAGAAACAGCCAGAGCTACATAGGATTAGAGCTGAAAAAAACTAATTTTACAGCCCAAAGTTTTGCTGCCAACTGTTCCGAGGTAATAGTTAAATCGCCAAGTAAGGAACCTTAGTAACTGAGTGTGCTCCTGCACCCTAGTTACCCAAGTGTCCTGACTGAAGGGATCACAAATACTTTCCAAACCTGAAATGCATTTGCAAGTACATTGCTTCTTCTCTTAATGTTCAATATACTCTTTTATCTTGTACTCAAAGAAGTATATCACCTTTCATGTATATTAATGAGAATGATATTATTATAAAGACCTTAAATATATACAGAATTTACAAACAAAACAAAACAAAACATTCTTTAGTATTCAGGGTTCTATAGCAGAAGACTTAATCTGCTCTATTTTAATTAGAAGAAGATTTATATAGTATGACGGACTGGATTATATTCTCAGCCATTTGCTCCCTGCTTCATAATGGAATCTCACTTTCTGCCATGACAAGAAATGATTTCACATGCCTTGATGTTAGGCTCATCACATGACTAACTTTGGCCAGTGGGATATCATCAGATATAACAGAAGCATTGGGTGGAATTATGCTTGTGTGACGAAGCTTGGTTTCTCACCTCGCTGCCAGTGCCATGAGAAAAATCATGCCTCAGCTAGTCTGCTGCTCCTGGGAGAATGTGATTCACCAGGAGATGAGCCATCAGGCAAAGACCTTCCCAAATCAACATAACCCCAACTACCCATAAACATGTGAAAAAATAAATGCTTGTTGTGGGGAATATTGGGTCTTTGTTATGCTTCATTATTCAGCAATAGTTAATTAAAAGCTCTGGTGAATTAAGTATGGACACAAGTATTGTATTTAAGGACAAAAGGAGTTAACTCTGGACCAAACCTCTTTAAGGATGACTCTATAGAACCAGACTAGCTAGTGTACATGGAAACTGCCCTGATACAATTTGCGTAGTTGCTATAAGATTCGCTGATTCAAATATCGCATGAATTGTTCCAGATAACATACTATAAGCAGTTGGCTAATAAAATACTTATTCATGTTTAAGGGAAAAGCAATAATATACTATTAAGCTTTAATTTATTTGACTCAAAGACTAAAATGAGTAAGTTCATTTGGGCAAGTCAAGACCCACCAGGGATTGGTAAAAGGTGCCAATAATTCATATAAAATTATAGAAATACATAGCACTTACTCTAAAAAGAACATCCAAATGTCACAGGAGTATTAGTTAGCTTTTCTTTTAATTCATTTTTAGAACCTCTTCCTTCAATTAAGTAACAAAAGAGCAACAACAACAAAAAAATAGCTGTAAAGAAAGAATGCAGCTCTTACATTCATGGAATGATGGAAAATTGCATCTCATTCAAAGGTTCAACATCTATAATTCTCCCACTAGCTTAACCCATTTAAAATAATTTAGTAATATTAGTAGCATCCAACCTCCGGTAGATACTAAGCCATGGAATCTGTCTGTTGGATTCATCAGTGCTGATATCTGGATGGGTAAACAGTTATTTATCTTATTGGCTTAGCCTGATACAATTTCATAAGAGAATGAAAGAACCACATAGGAATGAGATACTCCTATGTATCTCATTGTCATGGTCATATTGAGACATCATTATTATAAAATATAAATAGATATTTAAGTCAATTTTGGTTTAGTTTAAGACAATTTTACAATATTCAGAAAAATTACCATGAAAACCCATAACCTCAGTCTCATTATGAGAAAAACATCTGATTGGGTAAAAGTACATGTAATTCTATACAAATATCTGTAATCCTCAAAACTATAAAGATTATTGATAACATAAAGAGTCTAAGTAACTGTCACAGTCAACAAACATCTTAAGGAGACATAAAAACTCAATATAATGTGGTTTCCTAAATGGGACAATGAAATAGAAAAAGGATTTTAGAAAGTAAAAATAAAAAGTTCTAACTAAAGTATAAAATTTAGTTAATAATTTATTAATATTGACTTATTAATTGTGACAAATATACTAATTTAAGGTGTTAATAAAGAAAACTTGGTGTAATGTATATGAGAACTCTGTTTTATCTTCATAATTTTCTCATAAATGTAATACTGCTCTAAAATTTTAAAAAGTTTATTAGGAAAATAAAATAACAGAAAAGAATTCTGTCAGAAATCAAGCAATAAAATACAAGTTTCCTTCAATAATAGGGAGGTTTCCCATATAAAAATGCTACTTGCATTATAAACTATAATTTTGAAAAAGGGGCTCAAGAGTCATATGATCTAAATATAATATTCAGTATATCAAGCTAAGCTTACCTAAGATAGGGAAAAGTTGAAACAATTATTTCTCCCTATAAAAAGAATCACATACTTAAGCATATATTCTCATAACAAAATAGTTTTAAAGAGCCATTGCTACCATTAGTGTTAGGGCTAGGCTAGGAAAGAAGTCAAGGTGCTATAAAATTTCTAGAAGAAAATCAATAAGTGAAAACTAGTAGTTATAATAGCAAATGTAAAAATCTGAACAAAATTGCATCTTAAGTTATTTTTTTTTTTTACTGAGGAATTCCTATATCTTTAGTCTTATTTCTGAGATATCACATTGCTTATAGGTAAAATATACATATATATATTTAAATGTACCTTTTATCTATACTGATTTTAATATAAAGAATACCTTTGTTGTAGGTGAAAACGAATAGATTAATAACCACATTGAAGATTTTACCTTTATTTATTTTAACATTCTTGATAAAAGCACAGATATTAGAATTAAAAACTCATTTTTTTAAATTATAACCCATAGATGGCAAAGAGCTTGCTAAAAATGTGAAATCTCATACTTCATCCCAGAACTTTTGAACAAATTACTGATTTTAACAAAATCTCCAAGTGATTCATATGCTCATTAAAATTTGTAATACACTGAATTAAACTATTTTATAAGCATTTAATTGCCAACTACCTAAGCATGCACACAAAGATATTTTATTCATTCACTTATTTTGCAAAGCAGCAATTGATAAATTCTCATCTGCTTATCTTCAAAAGAGCTGCATGTTTAATGGTGTCAGGACTAGAAAAAAAGAGGTAGAAGGACATCATTTTTGCCATTTATTACCTGCATGGCATTGGGATGATGATTATGTATTTTGAGCCTCATTTCCTTCATCTGCAAAGTGGGGCTAGTACTGTCTACCTTGATTGCTTTGCAGAGTTTTTACGAGACTAACAATCAATGATTCATCTGTCTATTTTGCAGTACATAAAGTACTATAGCCATGTGAATTCTGATATAATGAATACTATTAAACATCATTTGATAAAGGGAAATATCCCAGTTGTAAATATTTCCAAGAACACAAGATCAACAACAGACAGGCTAAATTCATTTGTTGCTATGGTAATGTATATCAGATAGATGAATTTGATTTCCTCTTACTTAAGATATTTTTCTTTTCATAATTCATGTCTCATTGTCAGATTTTATCTATAGTAAAAATTTCAATTGTCAAGATGGCAAAATTAATTAGGAAAAACAAAAGTTTAATGAAAAATATTGCTGGATCTTCAGGTAAATATTCCTTTAATTACATTTTAAATAAACATCAATGAAGTTAATTTTTTACTAGTATTTAATAGGTGATAATAGAAACGCTGTCAATTAATATCAAATTTCACTATTAGTCCTACATGTATACAATTATCTTTCTACCATCACTCTCTTTGTAAATGCAAGTTAATTTTACTGTGACATATTCTAAGAAATAAATGACACCCTTGCTTACAATCTTCTCCAAAAACATTGCTTTACTCCCTTACATGTAGTTATAGCTTCCTGTAGATATAGCATCAGCAGCTAATTCATCATACATCAAGCATTTAAGTTGTTTTCTATTTTTACATGTTTAAAAAAAAAACTGGGCCCTGGCTGGTTGGCTCAGTGATAGAGCGTCGGCCTGGCATACAAGAGTCCCGGTTCGATTCCCGGCCAGGGCACACAGGAAAAGCGCCCATCTGCTTCTCCACCCCTCCCCCTCTCCTCTCTGTCTCTCTCTTCCCCTCCCGCAGCCAAGGCTCCATTGGAGCAAAGTTGGCCCGGGCGCTGAGGATGGCTCCATGGCCTCTGCCTCAGGCATGAGAATGGTTCTGATTACAACAGAGCAATGCCCCAGAGGGGCAGAGAATCGCCCCCTGGTGGACGTGCCAGGTGGATCCCGGTCAAGCGTATGAGGGAGTCTGTCTGCCTGCCTCCCCGTTTCCAGCTTCAGAAAAATACAAAAAATAATAAATAAATAAATAATTAAAAAAAACCTGAATACTCATACATAATATAATATAAACCTCTTTCAGATTAGGTTACAATTATCAAATCATAATCAGTGGTCAGGACGTCAGAGTAATGGCGGGGTAGGAAGCGATACCGATAAATCTCCCCCAAACCTCAACAAGATCTTCAACCAGAAACAGAAAAACCTATCCTTGGAGCCTCCAGATGTTTCGCAATACACCCAAAGGTATGATCGAGCGAAAAATTGGCTAAATATATAACCAAACCCCGAAGGAAATAGGGAGTAAGAAATGCTCCACCTTCCTCACTAACCTAAACAGGGCGATTTTCACTGGAAACTGAGAATATAGAAACTAAGGCGGGCAAAGGGGGTGAATAGATCCAGGCCGCAGCACAAACAGCCGAACCAGGCTGTGGCACGGAGATCCAAGCCGAGGAAAAACTGTTCCTGTGACAACCTGGGCAATACAGCTAACACTCGCGCCAAACCTAGACAAAGAAAGACAAGCAGGGCAGCCATTTTACCTGATCCCCTGGTCAGCGCATAGTGGGCGAGAGATTCCTTCCAAAGCCCTGGGAGGGTGCGCCCGTGTTACTCCATAGAGAGGCAGAGTCAGAGGCCTTTGTGTGGGCCGAAAGCCTCCGGGCTGCCCCAGCACCCTGGGAGAGCCGCACACAGGGAGGGAGCGAGAGCTAATTCCAACACTGGAACTTTTCAGTGCGGGCGGGAGGTTTCACTTAGAGGGCAAGAATCTGGCCTCACATCCTGGTCTGTGCACACAGAGAGTGGGCAGGAGACTCCTCCCAGCACCTCGGGAGTGGGAGCCCGTGTTGTCCCACGGAGGGGCAGAGTCGGGGGCCTTTGTGTGGGCCGAGGGCGGAGTCACAGGCCGCCGAAGCAACTTGAAAAAGCCGCACACGGGGACAGAGCGAGAGGCAATTCCAACGCTGCAACTTTTCAATGCGGGTGGGGGGTTTCACTCAGAGGACGAGACTTCCGGTCTAACATCCTGGTCTGTGCGCGCAGATAGTGAACGAGAGTTTCCTCCAAGTGCCCCAGGAGTGGGTGCCCGCCCGTGTTACCGGACAGAGTGGCAGAGCCAGAGGTCTTTGAGTAGGAGGAAGCCCCGGCTGATTATGCTAGCGGCTCTGACTGACTGAGCCTTACCCAGAGCCCTGTGCTGAGTGGGAATAGAGTGGGGAGTTGCCAGCTCTTTGAGCCTCTTACTATCCAGGCAGAGGCAGCAGCAACCCCATAGCTGGATTATCAAGATACTAATTGAGGAAGGAAAGACTAGGAGAGAGGCTCCAGGAACACGGACTCTCTCACTGTCGGAGCCTATAAATGCTAATGAGCCTCGACTGCCAACGAGACTGAAGCACAATGCATGACACTGCCATAGAGACTTATTAATTGCAAACCTCTACCTGAGCGTGCCAAAGGGGCAGAACCCGGGGTACAGAGTCACCGACCAGGAAGAGGGAGAGAAAAGAAAAAGCAAGAAGATAACCTCTCAAAATCAGAATAATCCGCAGACTTTATAACCTATCCCATTTTATTATATTTGTTCGTTTGTTTCTCTTATCTTCATCCTTGATTTTTTTTTTTCCTCCTCCAATTTGGTCGTTTAACTCTCTACCGGTCTTACTCTCTCCTCTCCTTGAACTGCACTACCCATAAGTGTTATATCTCCCATTATCTTTTCTTTCCTCTTCCTTTCTCTCTATGAGGGTTGCACTCCAAAACCCTTAACTCTCTCTCTCTCTCCTCTTTTTTCTTTTTTCTTCTTTTAGTGCTTCCCTCTTTTTTCTTCTCTCTCTCTCTTTCTTTTCTCCCTCTATATTAGCTTATTCCTTTCTCCTTTACGTCTCCTCTCATTCAAACCTCAATAACAAACAAATTATCTTATCTGGGACTCAAACTTATGTTTGTGGCATTTTGGGGGGTTTTTACTTCACCTTTTTAACTCACTAGCAGTGCTCCCATCCCTGGCTCTCCATTTTATCAAGCTCTTGTTCCACTAAATACAATAGTAATTTTTTAATTTCTCCCACCATTTTCCTGTTTCCCTCTTACTCCTCTCATCATAACTCTTAGTCAACCAATACCTAAACGCAAATCATTTTATTCTTGATCCAAATTTTTTCAATATTTGCTTTTTGTGGGTCCATACGCTCCCTTTTTTTATTTTTTATTTTATTTTATTTTATTTTATTTTTTTCTTGCCCCTTTATTACTTTTCGCCAATTCAGGCCCTCCATTACAGGCATTGTTTGTTCTATTAAATACAATAAAATTCACAGTTCACCACAAGATCTTCTCAAGAAAGAGGGGAGAGGAGAGGAGAGAAAAAAAGGAGGGGGGAAATAATTTTCTTTTTTTAAATTTTTATTTTATTTTATTTTTCTTTATTGCATTATTAATTTTTTTTAAAAAAAGAACTTTTTTGATTTTTTATTTTTTAACTTTTTATTTTTTATTAACTCTCATTAATACTATCAACAAAACCACCCTCAGATGCCGTTAAGGAAGAGAAAATCGAATATCATGGATACAAAAGAAAGAGAGGTAACACAGATAGATGAGGAAAAATCTATGGAGAAAAAATTTAAGATATTGGAAACCTTGGAGTTAAATGACAGAGAATTCAAGATAGAAATCCTAAAAATACTCAGAGATATACAAGAAAACACAGAAAGGCAATTTAGGGAGCTCAGAAAACAACTCAATGAACACAAAGAATATATGTCCAAGGAAATTGAAACTATTAAAACAAATCAAACAGAGATGAAAAACTCAATTCACGAGCTGAAAAACGAGGTAACAAGCTTGGCTAATAGAACAGGCCAGATAGAAGAGAGGATTAGTGAAATAGAAGACAAGCAACTTGAGGCACAACAGAGAGAGAAAGAAAGAGACTCAAAAATTAAAAAAAAAAAGAGATAGCCCTACAGGAATTATCTGACACCATCAGAAAGAATAACATAAGAATAATAGGTATATCAGAGGGAGAAGAGCGAGAAAATGGAATGGAGAACATACTCAAAGAAATAATAGATGAGAACATCCCAAGCCTGTGGAAAGAACTAAAGCCTCAAATTCATGAAGCAAACAGAACTCCGAGTTTTCTTAACCCCAACAAACCTACACCAAGGCACATCATAATGAAATTGGCACAAACCAATGGCAAAGAAAAAATTCTCAAGGCAGCCAGGGAAAAGAAGAATACAACATATAAAGGAAGGCCCATTAGATTATCATCAGATTTCTCAGCAGAAACTCTACAAGCTAGAAGAGAGTGGACCCCAATATTTAAAGTCCTGAAAGAGAGGAACTTTCAGCCACGAATACTATACCCATCAAAGCTATCCTTCAAATATGAAGGAGAAATAAAAACATTCACAGATACAGAAAAGATGAGGGAATTTATCATCAGAAAACCCCCACTCCAGGAATTACTAAAGGGGGTTCTCCAATCAGATACAAAGAACAAATAAAAAACAGAGCCACAAGTAAAAGCTCCAAGAAGAACACAATAAAACCAAATTTAAACTGTGACAACAACAAAAAGAAAGGGGGGAGAGGATGGAGATTAACAGTAGCAAAGGACGATGGAGTGCAAAAGTACTCACAAAATAGTATGCTACAATGAACAGGGTAGGAACCCTTTTCATTACCTAAAGGTAACCACCATTGAAAAAACCACCACAGAAGCACATGAGATAAAAAAGATAGCAACAGAGGAAAGATGTATGGAATACAACCAAATAAAAACAAAAGATAGAAAAACGAAAGAGAAGGATCAAACAAGACACAAAACTCACAGAAAGCAATATATAAAATGGCAATAGGGAACTCACAAGTATCAATAATTACACTAAATGTAAACAGATTAAACTCACCAATAAAAAGACACAGAGTAGCAGAATGGATTAAAAAAGAAAATCCAACTATACAGTTTCCTGCCTACAGGAAACTCATCTAAGTAACAAGGATAAAAACAAATTCAAAGTGAAAGGCTGGAAAACAATACTCCAAGCAAATAATATCCAAAAAAAAGCAGGCGTAGCAATACTCATATCTGATAAGGCTGACTGCAAGACAACAAAAGTACTCAGAGACAAAAATGGCCATTTTATAATGGCTAAGGGGACACTGAATCAGAAGACATAACAATTCTTAACATATATGCACCAAACCAAGGAGCACCAAAATATATAAGACAGCTACTTATTGACCTTAAAACAAAAACTGACAAAAATACAATGATACTTGGAGACCTCAATACACCACTGACGGCTCTAGATCGGTCATCCAAACAGAGAATCAACAAAGATATAGTGGCCTTAAACAAAACACTAGAGCACCTGGATATGATAGACATCTACAGGACATTTCATCCCAAAGTGACTGAGTATACATTTTTCTCCAGTGTACATGGATCATTCTCAAGAATTGACCATATGTTGGGCCACAAAA
This sequence comes from Saccopteryx leptura, assembly GCF_036850995.1. NCBI lineage: Eukaryota > Metazoa > Chordata > Mammalia > Chiroptera > Emballonuridae > Saccopteryx > Saccopteryx leptura. The sequence continues at coordinate 236,026,493 of NC_089505.1, read as the reverse complement.
ACAACATCAGCAAATTCAGAAAAATCGAAGTTGTACCAAGCATATTTTCTGATCATAAAGCCTTGAAACTAGAATTCAACAGCAAAAAAGAGGAAAAAAATCCCACAAAAATGTGGAAACTAAACAACATACTTTTAAAAAATGAATGGGTCAAAGAAGAAATAAGTGCAGAGATCAAAAAATATATACAGACTAATGAAAATGGCAATACGACATATCAGAATCTATGGGATGCTGCAAAAGCAGTGATAACAGGGAAGTTCATATCACTACAGGCATATATGAACAAACAAGAGAGAGCCCAAGTGAACCACTTAACTTCACACCTTAAGGAACTAGAAAAAGAAGAACAAAGACAACCCAAAACCAGCCGAAGAAAGGAGATAATAAAAATCAGAGCAGAAATAAATGAAATAGAGAACAGTAAAACTATAGAAAAAATTAATAGAACAAAGAGCTGGTTCTTTGAAAAGATCAATAAAATTGACAAACCCTTGGCAAGACTTACCAAGGAAAAAAGAGAAAGAACTCATATAAACAAAATCCAAAATGAAAGAGGAGAAATCACCACGGACACCGTAGATATACAAAGAATTATTGTAGAATACTATGAAAAACTTTATGCCACTAAATTCAACAATCTAGAAGAAATAGATAAATTCCTGGAACAATACAACCTTCCTAGACTGAGTCAAGAAGAAGCAGAAAGCCTAAACAGACCTATTAGTAGAGAAGAAATAGAAAAAAACATTAAAAACCTCCCCAAAAATAAAAGTCCAGGCCCTGATGGCTATACCAGCGAATTTTATCAAACATTCAAAGAAGGCTTGGTTCCTATTCTAATGAAAGTCTTCCAAAAAATTGAAGAAGAAGCAATACTTTCAAACACATTTTATGAGGCTAACATAACCCTCATACCAAAACCAGGCAAGGATGGCACAAAAAAAGAAAGCTACAGACCAATATCTCTAATGAATACAGATGCTAAAATACTAAACAAAATACTAGCAAATCGAATACAACAACATATTAAAAAAATAATACATCATGATCAAGTGGGATTCATCCCAGAATCTCAAGGATGGTTCAACATACGTAAAACGGTTAACGTAATACACCATATCAACAAAACAAAGAACAAAAACCACATGATCTTATCAATAGACGCAGAAAAGGCTTTTGATAAAATACAACACAATTTTATGTTTAAGACTCTCAACAAAATGGGTATAGAAGGAAAATATCTCAACATGATAAAGGCCATATATGATAAACCATCAGCTTACATCATATTAAATGGCACTAAACTGAAGGCTTTCCCCCTTAAATCAGGAACAAGACAAGGTTGTCCACTCTCTCCACTCTTATTAAATGTGGTACTAGAAGTTCTAGCCAGAGCAATCAGACAAGACAAAGAAATAAAAGGCATCCATATCGGAAAAGAAGAAGTAAAGGTATCACTTTTTGCAGATGATATGATCCTATACATCAAAAACCCCAAAGAATCCACAAAAAGACTACTAGAAACAATAAGCCAATTCAGTAAGGTCGCAGGATACAACATTAACATACAGAAGTCCATAGCCTTTCTATATGCCAACAATGAAACAACTGAGAATGAACTCAAAAGAATAATCCCCTTCACAATTGCAACAGAAAAAATAAAATACTTAGGAATAAACATAACAGAGAATGTAAAGGACTTATATAATGAAAACTATAAACCATTGTTAAGAGAAATTGAGAAAGATATAATGAGATGGAAGAATATTCCTTGTTCTTGGTTAGGAAGAATAAATATAATCAAGATGGCTATATTACCCAAAGCAATATACAAATTTAATGCAATTCCCATCAAAATTTCAATGACATTTTTTAAAGAAATAGAGCAAAAAATCATCATATTTATATGGAACTATAAAAAACCCCGAATAGCCAAAGCAATCCTAAAGAAAAAGAATGAAGCTGGGGGCATTACAATACCTGACTTCAAGCTCTATTATAGGGCCACGACAATCAAAACAGCATGGTATTGGCAGAAAAATAGACACTCAGACCAATGGAACAGAATAGAAAACCCAGAAATAAAACCACATTTATATAGTCAAATAATTTTTGATAAAGGGGCCAACAACACACAATGGAGAAAAGAAAGCCTCTTCAATCAATGGTGCTGGGAAAACTGGAAAGCCACATGCAAAAGAATGAAACTGGACTACAGTTTGTCCCCCTGTTCTAAAATTAACTCAAAATGGATCAAAGATCTAAACATAAGACCTGAAACAATTAAGTACATAGAAGAAGACATAGGTACTAAACTCATGGACCTGGGTTTTAAAGAGCATTTTATGAATTTGACTCCAAAGGCAAGGGAAGTGAAGGCAAAAATTAATGAATGGGACTACATCAGACTAAGAAGTTTTTGCTCAGCAAGAGAAACTGATAACAAAATAACCAGAAAGCTAACTAAATGGGAAATGATATTTTCAAACAACAGCTCAGATAAGGGACTAATATCCAAAATATACAAAGAACTCATAAAACTCAACAACAAACAAACAAACAATCCAATAAAAAAATGGGAAGAGGACATGAACAGACACTTCTCCCAGGAGGAAGTACAAATGGCCAACAGATATATGAAAAGATGCTCATCTTCTTTAGTTATTAGAGAAATGCAAATCAAAACTGCAATGAGGTGGTCAAAGTTATCATTCTTATTAATGTTTTCATATACATTTCCAAATGGCATTTTTCCTGAAAGTTTTACCAATATAGTCTCCCAAACAGAAGATGACATGGTTGTTGCTATTTTCATTCCAACTCTGATAATTATCTTTAAAAATTAGCCAAATTAATAGGCAAAATAGAATCTCATTTTTTTATTTATATTCAGTAAATATACTTGAGAAAGTAAAGTTTTAATATTATCAGTAAATTGGGGATTTCTGCCTTTCTTTCTTCCTTCCTTCCTGCTTTAAAAAATATATTTTAATTTTTCTTTTTATATTGTTTGTACATTGACTTGTGCTGTTTTATAGGAGATTAACATAAATATACTCAAAAATAAAATATTTTATTATTGAAGATAATGAGTTTTGAAATGTGTGATGACCATGTTTGTAATTTATTCTTTTCTTCTAAATCTCTTATTTTGATCTAAGACACATTTTTTGTTATGCTAATCTTATCATTTTAAAAAAATATTCTCAACAATTTACAGTTGTCTGATTTATTTTCTGATAGACAATATCTCCCTCACAATTCTTATTTTTTACATGTTCATAGTAATATATATATATATTTGTTTTACATAGAAGTTACCTCACTAATCAATATAAAGAGCAACATGAATATTTTTATTGACATATTATTGAAATATTATCTTATATGGAAGTTAGATTTTATGCAATTCACCCAAGTATGTGCTATCTCTTCATTTTCATCTGTCTTTTTTAGTCTTTTTATAAAAAATATTTTTTCTTAAGAATGTACTATTACTAGTGGTAATCTCAATATCTGTGCGTAGTAGTTCTTAATAGGAAATTAGAAACCTACAGTGTAACCTACTCTGAGTACAATTTTACAGCATTTCTACTTAGCAAACATAAGAGTTTTCCTTATTTATGATTATGCTCTAAAGAAGTCATATATATATATATATATATATATATATATATATATATATATATATATATGAAGAGTGACTTCACATGTTAACACTATCCACTAAGTGTACAGGTTGTCCACATGACTTCATGTGTCCTGTACCAGTTTAGCTTATGCCTAAATGAAACCTTCTATACAATGAACAAAAAAAACCCCATCCATAGAATTTATATGACCGGTGGTTTAATTTTTATAACACCATTTAAATATAAATGGTTTTATTTAATTGAAAAGTCAGAATCAGATGAGAAACTTGAGGCTCATCAAGGTGCAGTTAGATGATTTAAGTTGCACTTCCAAAAAAGAACAGAGCTGGGAATAAATACCAGGTATGCAGAATGCTGTTGCCATTGAACCACAAAATATAACTCCTGTCTGACACAAGACAAAGGATATTATTAAATTATGTTTTACATTTGCTAATAATTCACATGTGAAAACCTGTCATATATCAAGAGTTGCCACTGTTATCATATTTTTAAGCATTTGTTTTTAGTGACTTGTGTCAGGCTCAGATTACATTTAATTATTTATTTATTCAACACTGCATATATTTTAGGTGGCCTCAGTGAAAGAATCATTCTCATAAATTTTAAAAAAATAACTCTTTCCATAAACACTTGCTCAACAATTTCAAAACAAAATCTGAAAAAGAAAAGAAAATATTTCCTGGCTTTCACAGTTGAATTAGGAACAACAATATCTCTTACATGTTTTGTCTTATGACAAGTTCAGAAGTTAAAACAAAGAAAAATTTTTCTAAAATGCTTATTCCACATGTAGACAGACATAAAAATAGAATATGAGACATCTAGCTCAAAGGAATAAATATTTAAATGCTCTACTTGATAGCTGAAAATATCACACAAAGCTGTTAGAGCCAGGGTCTGTACTCTTAGCTGTGTTCTCTATATACAAGAGTAAAACAAAAATAAAAATCACAGAAAATTATATATTATGTATACACACATACACATACACACATGCATATACACATGTACACAGGCTAACTTGTGAACAATTGTAAAATCAAACAGGAATATAAGTATTCCATATTATATCAAGTAATTGATAAAGATATCATGCAGACAATAGAAATTAACTAAGGCTGCAACATTCCTGAATTCTAAATTTAAATTTTCTTTTAAAAAATTTTCTTTTTTTTCCTTTCCAAGTGAGAGGAGGAGAGTTAGAGAGACAGAATTCCTCATGCATCCCAACCAGGATCCACCCAGCAACATCCATGTGGGGCCAATGTTCTTCCCTCTTGAGGCCATACTCACAATCAAGCTATTTTTAGCACCTTAGGTAGATGGAGGCTCCAGGGAGCCCTGGCGATGCACTCCAACCAATTCAAGCCAATGCTATGGGAGGGGTAGAGAGACAGAGAGAGAAAGAAAAGGAGTGGGGGAAGCAGATGATCACTTCTCCTGTGTGTCCTGACTGGGAATTGAACCTGGGACATCCACACTCTGAGATGACACTACTGCTGAGCCAACTGGCCAGGGCCAAATTTAAATTTTCTAATCTCTGAACACAACCAGTATCCTTTAAATTTTGTCACTTGATCACTTCTGCTGAAATTGTTCTCTGACCACATTAAGGTTTTTCCTATTTCACATTTGATCTTATTTTCTCCTGTAGAACATGCCATTTTACTGTATATAATGAAAAGCACCAACCTTCTATCAGGGCTTAGGGCCATGTGTGAAACTTCTTTAAAACTCTTTTGACTAAATACTAAACATGATCTTTGTTTATTACATTAAAATGTAAAGTCGCTTTGAAATAGAATCATTAATTTCCAACTTTGATTTCTTGTAGAACTATATGCATATTTCAATAACTGTTTTATAACATGGTCTCCATTTTAGTTCATCCAATTTACACATATTCTCATTTGTCCCTGTCATTCTTAGCATACGACATACAAGACAGTGCCAGTGTATACTATATGAATATTGTATTTATATTTATTGAATTGAAACTGAACAGGCCATTGATTACACTATCAATGCATACACATAGTATTCTTTTATCCTTTAAGCCTGGTTTATGTACCAGAGAGCTTTAATTTCTATTTTTAAAGGCATCATTCCCTACTTCTCTAACAAATACTCACATTCTAAAAATATTAGAGATATTTCTTCCTAAGACTTCAATTCAACAAATAGTGAGACAGATAAAGTGTATTTTATATTCACATATCAGAATAAATAATGAAACATTTTGAATTTTTCTTCAGCTCCCACAAAATAAATGAATGATACTTTAGAAAGATCATGCAGACCTCTGGAGAAAAAGAAAGATATAATGTAATTAATTCTATTATTCTTTATTTTTTTCCTCATACTATGTTGCCATCTCAAAAGAAACTTGGGTTTTGAAATAGGAACGCAGTCCTATAACTTCTATATTTAAATGAACCAGGATCCTTTATAGATGAGAGGAAGAATTTAACAATATTTAAATAAAAAATGATATTTTGCTGGCCTCACACAGTCTCTTTTACTTCAAAAATTTCCAAGTGTGATGATTTAGTAAAGAAGACTTAATGTAGATTTTTGGGGCTCTCTTTCAGGGACAATGAATATTCACTCTGATTAAATTATTGCAAAATACATATAGAAGACTTATTTATGTCTCTATCTTCTCCCTTTCTTTTTAAAACTTTTGGCTTTATATATTTACCCTTAGAAATATTTGTAACTGTAGCAGATTGCAATATTCCAGTTTGGGTGCTCAGTGCAAAGAAAATTAATACTACTTTTTTTTTTTTTTGTATTTTTCTGAAGTTGGAAACGGGGAGGCAGTCAGACTCCCGCATGCGCCCGACCAGGATCCATCCGGCACACCCACCAGGGGGCGATGCTCTGCCCATTTGGGGTGTCGCTCTATTGCAACCAGAACCATTCTAGCGCCTGAGGTAGAGGCCACAGAGCCATCCTCAGCGCCCAGGCCAACTTTGCTCCAATGGAGCCTTGGCTGCAGGAGGGGAAGAGAGAGACAGAGAGTAAGGAGAGCGGGAGGGGTGGAGAAGCAGATGGGCGCTTCTCCTGTGTTCCCTGGCCGGGAATCAAACCCGGGACTCCTGCACACCAGGCTGACACTCTACCACTGAGCCAACAGGCCAGGGCCAGTACTGCTTTTTTTAGTATGGGTTTTAGGCTTCAAGAGAAAGAATATGAAAACAGGCCATTGGAACACTTGCATTATTTGTTGTTCACGAGGTTAAAAAGCTGGCAGGGATTCCATGTAAAGGTCTGATCTATATTCAAGAGGGTGTGAGCAGCTTTTAGTGACTATTTCATTAACATTGCTATTATTTATTGACCTTGACATTAAAAAATAATCATTGAAAAAGATAAAATCAAAATCTTAAGATTTATGCAGATATAAAAGAAACTGTTTTAAATATTTTACTTAGTTCCCTATTAAAGAGGAAATCAGTAAGGGGTTACAACCAGTTAAATAATAATCTTAACAAAGTCACACTTTTCTATCAGATATATTGAAATCAATCTACAAATATAAGCAAAACTGGATTTTTCTACATTGGCAAAGGGAAATCAATAGAACATAAACTGGAAATAACTTATTTACATATCTATGAAATAATTTTTCATTTCTATCAGTTATCTAAACTTGAAAAGTCATAAATTAGCCAAAAGCAATGAAAGTTAGAATTAAATAACCTGGGAAAATTTGTGATAAATAGTGCACTTTTCCAGGTTTGTTTGTTTTTTTGTTTTGTTTTGTTTTTGCTTATTTCCTTACAATTAGCTTATATCCCTCAGCACAAAGCTTTAAGAATTTGGGGTCCTCAAAATTTGCATAAGCCAGGGGTAGTCAACCTTTTTATACCTACTGCCCACTTTTGCATCTCTGTTAGTAATAAAATTTTCTAACCGCCCTCCGGTTCCACAGTAATGGTGATTATAAAGTAGGGAAGAACTTTACTTTATAAAATTAATAAAGCAGAGTTACAGCAAGTTAAAACATATAATAATAATTACTTACCAAGTATTTTATGCCATATTTTTGCTAAGTTTGGCAGAATAGATCTTTATAAAACAATTTACTATATTTAAATCTATCTTTTTACTTACACTTTGGTTGCTCTGCTACCACTCACCATGAAAGTTGGAATGCCCACTAGTGGGCGGTAGGGACCAGGTTGACTACCACTGGCATAAACTAACTAATGTAAGGCACTACTTCAAGCAGTTTATAACTTTTTTCTATATTGCAATAATAAAATCCCGGAATATGTAATCTGAACCCATTGCTAAAGTTTACACCAAATTATACTTTAATTCTTTATAGTAACTCTTGGTAGGGTAATCAGAAATATACTATATTTCTCGACTCCTCACTCTGTTCAATACAGAGGAAAGGCACCAAATAATAAAAAGAAATATATATTTCTCAAAAATATTGTGACAAAATATACATAACATAAAATTTACCCTCTTACCATATTTAAGAATAGAATTCAGTGGCATTAGATATATTTACAATAGTGTGCAGCCATTACCATCATTCATCTCCAAAACACATTTCATCTTGTTCTGAGCTCTATGTTGACTTCTGTTTAATTCTACTCCATTAGAAGTGCTTGCTGTGGTTTCTGTAATATAACAGTAGCTCTCTTACTGATTTTTTTTTCATGTTTGCTTCTTTTGTTCCTAATCTCAAAACATCAGTATCCCTCAAGTGTCTAGTTACAACAATATTAAATTATTTTTTCTCAAGTTACCCTGCACTATGGTTTACCAAACGCTATGTATTTAAACCAAGTGTGTATATAGTTTATAATTGTGCAAGTAGATTATACAACACAGATTTTAGATTTATAGCTGAACTTTCATTTTAAAGTAATTTTAGTTAACTTAATGTATCCTGTGGACATTTAGAACAATTTTGTATGCAATAAAAATATTATATAAACAAATGAAGCAATGTTAGCTAATGACATTATTGACAATAATAGAAATCATTTGTTGCACTTGTATAATATATAAGGCACTAAATTAAATTAAGGTTTTTACAAATATTCTATTTAATTCATGCCACAAAAATTAGAGGTAAGCTTCATTATTTTCTTTTGTAACTATAAAGACAATAAAACTAAATTTTCTGATTTGATGACATTCAAAATACAGATAAATGGCAGAGCTGGTATTCAGAGCAAGGTACATAATGCCTCAAAGATCTGTAGGTAGCCAATATCCTATGACTTAATTCCACAGGCATTGAAAATAAAAATACAATTTGAAAGAACAATCATGTCATACTAATTCCACTTTTTAACCAATCAACAAACAAGCAGACATGAAAGGACCATAGAGTATACAAACAAAATAACAGGTAAGGATCTATTGGCTGCTTCACCTTTCTTATTTGGATAGTATGTCTCTGGTTAATGGTATCACAGACTGCTCTTCTTCTAGGAAATAACTTTAAGTTCATGACTTAAGTAGCTGTTTGAAGGATAATTGATCTCTATTGTCTCATGAGTTCACTACAGTTGTCTGTTTCATATTTCTCATTTACTTAAATTCTAATCCTGGATTTCTTGAATTCCTCTGTTCTGTGGATGAAGGATTTTTAGTAATACATTACCTTCACCTTAATGACTAAAGGCATATCTATTACTAATCAAGAGAGGGGCCCTCATTATAAGGTTTTGAGAGTACTAAAGGATATAATTATTTGGCGGTACACTCCTTTCCTTAATCTTCATTGCCTAATATCAAGTGTTTCATTCTCCACATGGTACTTCACTGAACTTCTAACCAGCATTCCTGTTTAGTGTGTTCAGTGTTCAGGGTAGTTGAGTATAGATTGGAAACTACACAGAATAACAGCCATTCAGTCTCCTCTAAGGTCTCATTTGCTGTGACTAATGTATTTGTTTTCACTTTTACTGTCTTGTAATTCCCTTTAGCAGTTATTTTCCAAATTGCTATCATGTAGGGTAAATTTAAATTCCTAACCCATTAATTATTCTTGTCTTTTAATGTTTATTAAATAATTTTATTAGGAAAAGAAGTAGTAGTATTTATCTAAATGATAGAAGCAACAATAACTAGCTTAATACTAGACACTGAAAAAAGTCAGGATTTCAGAAAAAAACCTGGTTTTTATTACCAGTGGATCAAGAGTCAGCAATAAACTCAACTGGGTTATAAGGTCCAGGACCAACCTTGAACCTTAAAGAAATGGACTTAACTGGGAAACACATATCCCTGAGGCAGTGGTGGGATTCAAGTAATTTAACAACCAGTTCTCTGCCCTAATAACCATTTTAAGTACAAAAAAACCCAATACAACAGGTAGTTGATTATTTCATGTATTTAATACTTAAAGAACAATAAAAGAGGTACACAAAATTAGATTACATTATAAGAAAGAGCTTTAAAATATTAACAAAAAATATTAAATAATACCTGACAAAAAGAAATAAAACTGTTATTTAAGATATTTTTAGTGACAGCTTGTCACTCCCTGGTTGTTTAGCACTTTTTCTCTTTACATTATATGTTTGTTTACTGAAGTAACAAACACAAGGAAATTAAAATGTAGTATTTCATCAAAGGTATAATGAGTTTTATGAATTGAATAAATATTACAAGCACAGTCACATCAATTTTTTTTTCACCTATGGATGGAATGAACATTACTGTGGGTGCTTAGAATATGCAGTTGTGCAGGTGAACATTAAAAAAGAGTAAGGGGGGCATTCCAGGGAAAAAGATGGCAGCGGAGTAGGCGGATGCACAGATGCCCAGCTCTCACCACCTAACTGGAATACAAATCAATTTAGGAAAAATCAGCATGAAAAACCAACTCTGAACTGCAAGAACGGCTCTCAAAAACCAAGGAGCAAAGAGGAAATCACAGAAGTCCTGGTAGAGAGCCCCTGAACCTCCTCTGCTTCCCGGAACAGAGCGGGGGTGGGGGCTGAGAGCCCAGAGAGGATCTCAGAGGGAGGGGAGCAGAAACTACTGCTAACAGCCACTTGCCTGGCGACCAGGGAGTGAGGTGCATTGAAAGGACCAGCTTATCTCCCAGGTGGAGAGGACAGGGAGAGGGACAGACTGAGAGGGGATAAGGAATGCAGGAGAGGAGCTAAAAGGGCTGACTCATCCATGCTGGAGGCGGCCATAGCTGGGGGAGGGACTGAACCTTTCAAAAAACAGAGCTGAAGTGCTTCCGGATCAGAGACCTCCGGACATCTCTCCAGCTCCAATCAGCGCAACAAGACACAGCTGAAAACAAGAAGTGGGGAGGAGGGGCAGTAACTCAGGTCTCCATGGAGATCTGAGATACACCTCCCCCTACTGAAGCTGAGAAAACACCCTGCCCCCAGTGAGTCTAGCTGGCTAAAGAGGCCTTCAGAGTCTCAGGTTACACCCACCGCATTCCTGGATACAGTTTCAAGGAAGCCCCCTGCTGAGATCAGTAAACAAGACTATCACCTGTTAAGAAAACAAACAAATCAAGACTTCAAAGCTGCGCAAATCCGAAAGTGGATTACAGATAACAGCTGATACCAACCCAAGAAGACCTAGAAATAACACAACTGAAAACTGGAGGCAGACAACACCAAGCCTAGACACAACCAACTCTACAAATAAAACAAAACAAAAAAAAGAGAATGAGAAGACAAAGGAGTGCAATCCAAATGAAACCACAAGAAACACCTTCGAGAGATGAACTGAGTGATATGGAAATAATCAAACTTCCAGAAGCGGAGTTCAAAATAATGATTGTAAGGATGCTTAGGGATCTTAGAACAACAATGGAGGGGCAGTTTGAAAACCTAAATAAAGAAATAGCAAGTATAAAAAAGAATCAATTGGAGACGACAAATACAATATCAGAAATAAAGACCACAATGGAAGGAATTAAAAACAGGATAGATAGAGCAGAGGACCAAATCAGCAAGTTAGAGGACAACTGGAATGAAGGCATGAAAGCAGAGAAGAAAAGAGAAAAAAGACTCAAAAAGTCAGAGGAAATTTTTAGAGAGCTCTGTGACAACATGAAGAGAAATAACATCCGCATCATAGGGGTTCCTGAAGAAGAAGAAAAAGAACAAGGGATAGAGACTTTGTTCAATCATATCATAGCTGAAAACTTCCCTAAATTAATGGAAGGGAAACTCTCACAAATCCAAGAAGCACAGAGGACTCCATTAAAGAGAAACCCAAAGAAACCTACACCAAGACACATCATAATTAAAATACCAAAGCTAAGTGATAAAGAGAAAATATTAAAAGCTGCAAGAAAAAAAAAAGTTATCACCTACAAAGGAACCCCCATAAGGATGACATCTGACTTCTCAACAGAAACACTTGAGGCCAGAAGGGAATGGCAAGAAATATTCAAAGTAATGCAGAACAAGAACCTACAACCAAGACTACTTTATCCAGCAAGGCTATCATTTAAAATCAAAGGAGAAATAAAAAGCTTCCCAGACAAAAAACAACTCAAGGAATTCATTACAACCAAACCAATGCTGCAGGAAATATTAAGGGGCCTGGTGTAAACAGATCAAAGTGGGAAAAGAATACAGCAAAAAAAAAAAAAAAAAAAAAAAAAAAAAAAAAGGAATACACCTTTAAAGAAGAAAATGGCAATAAACAACTACATATCAATAATAACCTTAAATGTAAATGGATTAAATGATCCAATCAAAAGACATAGGGTAGCTGCGTGGATAAGAAAACAAGACCCATACATATGTTGTCTACAAGAGACACACCTTAGAACAAAAGACACACATAGATTGAAGGTAAAAGGATGGAAAAAAACGTTTCATGAAAACGGAAATGAAAAAAAAAGCTGGGGTAGCAATACTTATATCAGACAAATTGGACTTTAAAACAAAGGATATAGTAAGAGATAAAGAAGGCCACTACATAATGATAAAGGGAGTAATCCAACAGGAAGATATAACTATTATAAATATCTATGCACCTAATATAGGAGCACCTAAATATATAAAGCAGACTTTCATGGATTTAAAGGGCGAGATCAACAGCAATACTATAATAGTAGGGGATTTCAATACCCCACTAACATCACTAGATAGATCCTCAAGAAAGAAAATTAACAAAGAAACAGCAGACTTATTGGAATCACTAGATCAACTCGATTTAATACATATCTTCAGAACCTTTCACCCTAAAGCAGCAGAATATACATTCTTTTCAAGTGCTCATGATACATTCTCTAGGATAAACCACATGTTAGGGCACAAAAGTGCTCTCAACAAATTTAAGAAGACTGAAATCGTATCAAGCACTTTCTCCGATCACAACGGCATGAAACTAGAAATGAATCACAACAGAAAAGCTCAAAAATTTTCAAACACATGGAAACTAAATAGCAGGTTGTTAAATAATGAATGGATTAAGAATGAGATCAAAGAAGAAATAAAAAAATTCCTAGAAACGAATGACAATGAGCATACAACAACTCAAAATTTATGGGACACAGCGAAAGCAGTGCTGAGAGGGAAGTTCATAGCACTACAGGCACACTTTCAGAAGCTAGAAAAAGCTCAAATAAACAACTTAACCCTGCATCTAAAAGAATTAGAAAAAGAACAGCAAGTAAAGCCCAAATGTAGTAGAAGGAAGGAAATAATAAAGATCAGAGCAGAAATAAATGACATAGAGGCTAAAGAAACAATACAGAAGATCAATGAAACTAGAAGCTGGTTCTTTGAAAAGGTAAACAAGATTGATGAACCTTTAACTAGACTCACCAAGAAAAAGAGAGAGAGGACTCAAATAAATAAAATTAGAAATGAGAGAGGAGAAATAACAACTGACATAACAGAAATACAAAATATTATAAGAAAATACTATGAAGAACTGTATGCCAAAAAACTAGACAACCTAGATGAAATGGACAAATTCCTTGAAACATACAATCTTCCAAAAATCAATCTGGCAGAATCAGAAAACCTAAACAGACCGATTACAACAAAGGAGATCGAAAGAGTTATCAAAAAACTCTGAACAAAGAAAAGTCCAGGGCCCGATGGCTTCACAACAGAATTCTACCAAATATTCAAAGAAGAACTAACTCCTATCCTTCTCAAACTATTTCAAAAAATTCAAGAGGAAAGAAGACTTCCAAGCTCCTTTTATGAGGCGAGCATAATTCTGATTCTAAAACCAGGCAAAGACAACACAAAGAAAGAAAATTATAGGCCAATATCTCTGATGAATATAGATGCTAAAATCTTAAACAAAATATTAGCAAACCGGATCCAACAATATGTGGAAAAAATCATACACCATGATCAAGTGGGATTTATTTTGGGGAGGCAAGGATGGTACAATATTCGTAAATCAATCAATGTGATTCATCACATAAACAAAAAGAAAGAGAAAAACCATATGATAATTTCAATAGATGCAGAAAAAGCATTTGATAAAATCCAGCACCCATTCATGATCAAAACTCTCAGCAAAGTGGGAATACAGGGAACATACCTCAACATGATAATAGCCATCTATGACAAACCCACAGCCAACATCATACTCAATGGGCAAAAATTAAAAGCAACACCCTTAAGATCAGGAACAAGGTAGGGGTGCCCCCTTTCACCACTCTTATTTAACATGGTCCTGGAAGTCCTAGCCACAGCTATCAGACAAGAAGAAGAAATAAAAGGAATTCAAGTGGGAAAAGAAGAAGTAAAACTATCATTATTTGCAGATGATATGATATTATATATAGAAAACCCTAAAGTCTCAGTCAAAAAGCTACTGGATTTGATAAATGAATTCAGCAAAGTGGCAGGATATAAATCAATACTCAGAAATCAGAGGCATTTTTATACACCAACAATGAACAGTCAGAAAGAGAAATTAAGGACACAATCCCCTTCACAATTACAACCAAAAAAAAAAAGTACCTAGGAATAAACTTAACAAGGAGACTAAAGACTTGTACTCGGAAAATTACAAAGCATTGATAAAAGAAATCAAGGAAGATACAAACAAGTGGAAGCATATACCATGCTCATGGTTAGAAAGAATAAACATCATTAAAATGTCTATATTACCCAAAGCAATCTATAAGTTCAATGCAATACCAATTAAAATACCAATGACATACTTCAAAGATATAGAACACATATTCCAAAAATTTATATGGAACCAAAAGAGAACACGAATAGCCTCAGCAATCTTAAAAAAGAAGAATAAAGTGGGAGGTATCACACTCCCTGATATCAAGTTATACTATAAGGCCATTGTACTCAAAACAGCCTGGTACTGACATAAGAACAGGCACATAGATCAATGGAACAGAACAGAGAAC
Source organism: Saccopteryx leptura (assembly GCF_036850995.1). Taxonomy (NCBI): domain Eukaryota; kingdom Metazoa; phylum Chordata; class Mammalia; order Chiroptera; family Emballonuridae; genus Saccopteryx; species Saccopteryx leptura. The sequence goes on along the minus strand of NC_089505.1, from coordinate 236,011,475 downwards.
CCAGAAATAAACCCACAGTTCTATGGACAACTGATATTTGACAAAGGAGGCAAGGAAATACAATGGAGTAAAGACAGCTACCTGCAAGAAAATGAAAGTAGATCACCAGCTTACACCACTCACAAAAATAAACTCAAAATGGATAAAAGACTTAAATGTAGGCCGTGAAACCATAAGCATCTTAGAAGAAAACATAGGCAGTAAGCTCTCCGACATCTCTTGGAGCAATATATTTGATGATTTATCTCCATGGGGAAGTGAAATAAAAGACAGGATAAAAAAATGGGACTATATCAAACTAAAAAGCTTTTGCACAGCTAAAGACAACAAGAACAGAATAAAAAGACAAACTACACAATGGGAGAACATATTTGACAATACGTCTGATAAGGGGTTAATAACCAAAATTTATAAAGAACTCGTAAATCTCAATACCAGGAAGACAAACAATCCAATCCAAAAATGGGCAAAAGAGATGAATAGACACTTCTCCAAAGAGGACATACAGATGGCCAACAGGCATATGAAAAAATGCTCAACATCACTAATCATTAGAGAAATGCAAATTAAAACCTCAATGAGATATCACCTCACACCAGTCAGAATGGCGCTCATCAACAAAACAACACAGAATAAGTGCTGGCGAGGATGTGGAGAAAAGGGAACCCTCCTGCACTGCTGGTGGGAATGCAGACTGGTGCAGCCTCTGTGGAAAACAGTATGGAGATTCCTCAAAAAACTGAAAATCGAACTGCCTTTTGACCCAGCTATCTCACTTTTAGGAATATACCCCAAGGACACCATAGAACGGCTCGAAATGGAGAAATGCACCCCCATGTTTATGGCAGCATTGTTCACAATAGCGAAGATCTGGAATCAACCCAAGTGTCCGTCAGATGACGAGTGGATTAAAAAGCTTTGGTACGTATATACTATGGAGTACTACTCAGCCATAAGAAATGATGACATCGGATCCTTTACAATAACATGGATGGACCTTGATAACATTATACGGAGTGAAATAAGTAAATCAGAAAAAAAACTAAGAACTACATGAATCCATACATAGAAGGGACATAAAAATGAGACTCAGAGACATGAACAAGAATGTGATGGCAACAGGGGTGGGGGGAGGGAGGATGGGGTGAAGAAGGAGAGAGGGGTTGGGGGAGGGGAGGGGCACAAAGAAAACCAGATAGAAGGTGACAGAAGGCAATTTAACTTTGGGGGAGGGGTATACAGCACAATCAAATATCAAAGTAATCTAGAGATGTTTTCTCTCAACATATGTACCCTGATTTATCAATGTCACTGCATTAAATTTAATAAATAAATTAAGAAAGAAAAAAAAAGAGTAAGGGCCCTGGCCGGTTGGCTCAGTGGTAGAGCGTCAGCCTGGCATGCAGGAGTCCAGGGTTTGATTCCCGGCCAGGGCACACAAGGAGAAGCACCCATCTGCTTCTCCACCCCTCCCCCTCTCCTTCCTCTCTGTCTCTCTCTTCCCCTCCTGCAGCGAGGCTCCATTGGAGCAAAGTTGGCCTGGCGCTGAGGATGGCTCCATGGCCTTTGCCTCAGGTGCTAGAATGGCTCTGGTCACAGCAGAGCAATGCCCCAGATGGGCAGAGCATCGCCCCCTGGTGGGCATGCCGGGTGGATCCCGGTCGGGCTCATGCAGGGAGTCTGTCTGACTGCCTCCCGGTTTCCAACTTCAGAAAATATATAAAAAAAAAAAAGAGTAAGGAATATAAATTTGTAATTTCCATGTTGGGCAGCTACTAAGGCACTTACATTAGAGAGACCTTTGATTACAAGTGCCATTTTAACAATCGGCTTGCCAAACTCAACAAAATATTAGGTATCAGTTCTGCCAAACTGGTGCAAGCCAGCTGAATCCCACTGCTGTCCTGCGGTCTCTACATAAAGATAAACTCTAGATGGTTATGTTTCAGGTAGTGTTTTCAACTACCAGTCTGTGGTCAGGTCAACCAGAAAATTCCTGCCAGTCCATGAAAGAGTTAATCACCCTAATGTTGGATGCAGATTATACACCCGATGATAGTATTTGAATTCACTTATGCTCAACATGATTTTTGCCTTAGTGGTCTCTGAAATTATTCTTCTATTTTCATTGGTCCCCAAGTGTAAAAAGTTTAAAACCATTGGTTTAGAGAATACTTACTGAATCATCTCTGCTCTAGAGATGAGCAGTCCAAACCAGACTTGATACAGTTATATCACAGAGAGTTTATCAGTTTGGGTCCAAACAAACAAGGCAAATAACATAATAATTTGAACAGAAGAAAGAAATTTAACATAAAAGATTATTAATTATAAAAGGAGGTTGGAGTAATGAAGTATTTGCTGGTATAGGGTAAATAGAACTTAAAATAATATTGGAACATAAGTTGTAAGGAGCTAACTCCATACTGTTTCCCTCAGTGGCTACACCAGTCTGCATTCCCATCAACAGTGCAGGAGGGTTCCCTTTCTCCACATCTTCGCCAACATTTGTTATCTGTTGATGTATTGATAATAGTGTTTTGGACAGGTGTTAGGTGATATCTCATTGTGGTTTTAAATTGCATTTATTTGATGATTAGTGATGCTGAGCACCTTTTCATATGTTTATTGTCCATCTGTATATCCTCTTTAGAAAAGTGTTTATTCAGGTCATTATGTGCCCCAATAAAATCTATTAAAAATGCTGGAGAAGGTATGGCTATAGCCTTTAGGATGACACAAAAATCTTTGAGTGCTGCAAAAGTAGGAATCTCTGCAATCCACCCTCTAGGGTGTAAAGGATGCTGTTCATATAGTAATGACTTACAGTACTGCAATACAAGTTTACTTAAAAGGCAGTTTTGGCAGAAAGCATTGGCTTATGGGATGCTACTGACTACCATGAGCAGCAAGAGCCAGGTGCTGAGGAAGTTGTGAGCAGTGCAGGAGCCTGGTGAATGAGCACCAAACACAGGAAGCAAACAGCTTTCTTCCTGCAATGTCATCTCATCACCATGTATTAATAAACCTTATTATTGGGCCATCTGGCAAGCAAAAAATATTTAAAGAGCCCAGATCCATTTTTAAAGAGTAGGGGAAAAAATGTGTGAATTGGGAACAGAGACAATGAATCAAAAACCAGAAGAGAGAGATAATTTATGTTAATAAACTTACTGTTTGCTACTAAAATAACATGATCTCTTGGTGTATCAAGTGAAGGACATTTTAATTAAAACTCAAGGATCTTTAAAAATTTTAATTTTAACCTAAGTATTTCTGTCTTAATATAACTAAATCAATGTGAAAGAGCATTTGCTTTACCTTATCCCACAGTTAATAAAATGCTTTATTGAATTTTATGCATGTTTTAACTTCTAATGAACTTTACTAATAAAATTAGAAATATTTTAGCAAGTACTTTGGAAGAAAGGAGGAAATATTCAAAAACACATTCACAAAGTGGTCATAAATGCAGACAGAGGAACTGAGTGTGTAATGTCACACATAGGAAGAGAGATGAAGGTTTTCTATGTAAGAATGTATTCATCAATTTTCCATGCCTTTATCTCTCCCAAACAAGCCTAAACTGTAAAAACACACACCTTGTAAATAATGTTTTAATGGTATAAGGTATTAATATGCTTTTTATCCATTACTAGTCTGCCCCAGTGAAACTTAGGAGTTTGATTGCTGACCTTTAAATCTCTGCTTTTCCATTAAATTTTGATTTAAAACATTGTACTTCCATTGGGTAAGGGCAATTGAGTTCATATATGTGTCTATGTGTGTTTTTATATATACAATATTATACCATAGATTTTCTCTCTCTAGAATTAGCAAATATATGCATGCTATAATATTGAGCTCCAACCTAGAAAAATTATATTAAGCTAATGGCTCAAGCAATGAGGCAAAGGAGAGACTGCTGAATCTAGTGTTATAAACTAGGCACAAAGAAGAATAGCAAAAAGCAGGAATGAGTTTTAATGTGAAGATAATGTTTCCTATCTCTGGTCAAAATCAAAGCTATGCTGTTTTAAAAAATAAAACCTGGCCCTGGCTGGTTGGCTCAGTGGTAGAGCATGGCCCAGCGTGTGGATGTCCCAGGTTTGATTCTCACTGAGGGCACGCAGGAGAAGTGACAATTTGCTTCTCCACCCCTCCCTCTCCCCCTTTTCTCTTTCTTCACTTCCCACAGCCTTGGCTGAATTGGTGTGGTTGCATCCGCCAGGACCTGAGGATGACTCCTTGAAGCCTCTGCCTCAGGCACTAAATATAGCTCTGATGTGAACATTCTCCCTGATGGGCTATTTGGGGTGAATCCTAGTTGGGGTGCATGTGGGAGTCTACTTCCCTTCCTGCCACTTGGATAAAAAGAAAAAAAAACTCACTTTTCCTCATTTTTTTTTTCTCAACTTGACTTGTGCCTTCTTTTCCTATTCCCATGCTCACAAAAGATAACAGCTGTAGATGAAATCATTTCCTTGCTGTCACCCTCACCTTCTTTCTCTTAGTGTTTCTCTTTCCAATTGTTAGACCCATTGCATTATGCCTACTGCCTACCACTTCCTCAAAGCTTCTCATTCCAAGGTTACACTTAGTGCTTTTTAATTTTTCTTGAATTTTATCAAATGTTTGTACTATTTTGATACTTTCTTTTCCTATGGATTTTGTAACACACACTAGCTTATTTTTTTTCTACTTCCCTAGCTCCATTTTGAGCTAATCAAAACCTAGCAATATCTTGAAAATAAAAAATCCCCATTTAGAGCTCTATTCTTAATCCACCTCCGGTGTTACTCTACATTCTGCATGGAGAATTTTCTCTACTCCTAATTATATTATCTTTTTTAAGCTGGTGACTTTCACATTTATTGATTCAACCTGGATCTTTTCCCTAATCTCTTGATAGATATATTGCTTTGATTACTTACATATTCCTTCTTGGGAGCATTATTTCATAAGAAAAAGAAGGCAAAGGTGGAAAGATTACTAGTAGATTAGATAAGCATGTCATTTTTTTTACCATGTTATAGGAAATCTTAAAGCAGACAAATTGTATAAGTCATAACATGGGGCTGGATATAAGAATAAGAAAATAAAAATAATATTATTATTCTGTGGGATGCATTATAATGTTTGGGTCAGCATCTTAAAAGTAGTGATGACTGGGTAAAAAATCAGTGGTTTTCTGTAGGCTTAAAGACATTTTAATCCTGCATAAATTTATATTAATAATAAAAATATTGATAAAGTGTCCTTTATTAAAATTAAGTACATTGATTTAAATCTATATTATTATTAAAAATGCCATGCCATAGTAAAAGAAATATATTTACTACATATGTAATAAAAAGTTGTTCATTTATAAAATATATGACATATTTCCAAACATCAATCTTAAACTGACAAACATTCCAAAAGCAAAATAAGCATTTTATTCATATGTGGAATATAATGAACAAAATAAACTAACAAGTAAAATAGAGACAGACTCAAAGAGTAGGTTGATAGCTCTCAGAAGAAAAGGGATTGGGGGTGGGGGATGGAAGGAGCAAAAAAAGGAAAAAAGAAAGAGAAAAAAACTCACAGACGTTGACAACAGATTGGTGATTTTAGTGAGGGGGTTGGGGAGAGGTGGAGGAGGTTATGGGGGTTTAAATGGTGATAGATGAACTCTTGACTTGGGGGAGGGAAAACACAATAAATTGTATAGATGATGTCTTACACAATTGTGGTCTTGAAACCTGTATAATTTTGTTGACCAGTGTCATCCCAATAAATTCAATAAAAATGAATAAATAAATACATGAAACAAAAAAAATTAAAAATAAACAGCAATTGACACTAGATGAAATATATATGACCAGTAAAAACATTAATTATGAAAAAGCTGTCAACCTCATGTTATAAGAAACTTGAAAATAAACTAAAATATAAGCCCTGGCCGGTTGGCTCAATGGTAGAGCGTCGGCCTGGCGTGCAGGAGTTGTGGGTTTGATTCCCAGCCAGGGCACACAGGAGAAGCGCCCATCTGCTTCTCCACCCCTCCCCCTCTCCTTCTTCTCTGTCTCTCTCTTCCCCTCCCACAGCCAAGGCTCCATTGGAGCAAAGTTGGCCCGGGAGCTGAGGATGGCTCTGTGGCCTCTGCCTCAGTCACTAGAGTGGCTCTGGTCACAACAGAGTGACGTTCCAGATGGGCAGAGCATCACCCCCTGGTGGGCATGCTGGGTGGATCCCGGTCGGGCGCATATGGGAGTCTGACTGCCTCCCCATTTCCAACTTCAGAAAAATACAAAAAAATAAATAAATAAATAAATAAAGCATTAAACTAAAATATAATGGCATAATACCTTCTGCAGATTGATAAGTATTTGAAATCTCAGAACTAAATGTTGAAGATGTAGTATAGCATGGTAGCTCTCATAAGTTGCTGGTGAAGGTTTAAATTGGTTCAATCATGTTGGAAAGAACATGTGCTAATTATCAGTAAAATTAAACATAATTATACCCTATGACCCAACAGTTTAATTCCTAAATATTTACCCTACATCAATGTGTATTATGTGCACCAGGATATATGTTTCTGAATATTTTAAGCATTAAAATTAATAAAAAATTTTAATATTTACATTAAATTAATATTAAAAATGTATTATAGTGTAGATTTTATAAAAATGAGATAGATAAATTTTGCTTTACTCATATTGTAAGATTATTCATCAGTGAAAATGAACTATCTATAATAAAACTTGATGATTTTTAAAAATAATGCCGTACAAAAGAATCTAGGCAATCAATAATGCTCTTTCTATTATTTCATTCATTTAGGATAAAAAAATCTCTTGTTTGGGAATATATAATAAAGTGGAGAAAGCTATAAAGAAAAGCAAGAAAGCGGATCACATATACATCAGGATATTAGTGGCTTTTATTAGGAGTGATCTGGAAGGACGGTCAAAGGATCCTGAAACACTAACTGACAATGTTCTTTTTTAAATAATGTCTTAAGACATTTAATATGTTGCACTGCATAGGTACAAAATTTTAATCTATATGTTTTGGGGCTTTTCTGTGTGTTATATTAAACAAAAAAAAAGTTAAGATATTAGTATTATGTACTTAAAAGTACAGGCATATAAGGTTCATATCCAGCACTCAAGTAATTATTTACAATAGGAAGAAACATAAACTCAATTATATAAACAGATCAAATTCACATCACTATTGTCTTTTTCTTTGTCATTCTTCACAATGGTTTGCTTAAATTATTATTTTCAAACCAGTTTGTAAATTTCCTGAAGTCTTGCTCATCTCTTTATTTTCAAAGCTACATGACTGTTACCATCAATTAATTAATTAATCACTGAATTATAAAGTATTGAATCAATACAAAAATGCATATAAAGTGTTCTAGAAAATCAGGAGGAAATATTATTTTTAGCAAGACATTCAAGGAAGGTGTTAAGCTGGTTGCTGCCTCTTAAACTGAGACTTGAAGGAGATACAGGCTTTAAGAGAATATATAAAACAGAGGCAGTTTGGAGAGAGCTTACTGAACAATAAGTGGACTGACAAAAGAATAAGCAGCATATACCTAAAACACAAGTATGAACAGTGATTCATTTCGTGAGATTTGGGATGTTTATGTATTGTTAGTAAGGAGGAGTTATGCCTAAAAGTTTTCTTTTCATAGTAGACATACTCCTGAATATTAGTACTTAAATTGCCTTTGCAAATTATAATTCATTAGAAGAGGTCATGTTACTTACAATAAAACGTTCTATAAAATGAATGATGACCTTTTCAATTCAATAACGATGTTCGTCAGCATCATCGACGAACTAGGTGCTGGAGTGGAGGATATAAACATGGAAATGTTGCTACACTCACCTGCAAGAAGCAGAAAAACATTTACTTTGTACAGATGGATATTGTTTATGTATTTTAATAGTGATCAGGTGATTTTGTTGTTTGGCTGGCATATTTCCTGCTCTGATAGGGGACTCATGGCAAATAGTGATTGCAGTCAGGGAGTAGTGTGATGGAAAGAGAATAGGGAGAGGAGAGTGAAAAGATCCTTTATTTTTGGACAGAGGTGAAGACAGGAGGATAATGGACTTCATTATCAGGACAGAGATAACATGGGAGTTTGCAGACTTGCTCAGTGAATCCTATCCGTCTTGTGGAAATCAGGTGTCTCTATTTGAAAAGTGGTGGTATTCAAAGATAGAGAGATGAACACAAACTAAAAGTACAATTTCTTGTAGTAGATAGTAAACTTTCAATACTTATTTCTTTGAGACAATATTCAGAATAAAATATAGCAAATGCCATTTCAAGAAGAATTAAGATCACATTTTCTGTCAAATACATGTATGCTTATTTATTTTTTTAACATGCAGCAAAATTCTACTTTTCTCAAGATTTTATCCCATGGTCCTTTGATTAAAACTATATTCTCAGCCCTGGCCAGTTGACTGTCTGGTGTATGAAAGCCTCAGGTTCAATTCCTGGTCAGGGCATGCAGGAGAAGTGACCATCTGCTTCTCCACCCTTCCTCCTTCTCTCTCTCTCTCTCTCTCTCTCTCTTTCTCTCTCTCTTTTCTCCTCCCACTGCCTTGGCTCAAATGGTTCTGGCATGTTGGCCCTGGTTCTGAGGATGGCTCCATGACCTTGACTCAGGTGCTAAAATAGTTCACTTGCCAAGCAATGAAGTAAGGCTCAGATAGGCAGAGCATGGCCCAGAGGCATTGCTGGGTGGATTTTGGTTGGGGCACTAGCGGAAGTCTGTCTGCTTCCCAGATCATGCTTAAAAAACAAAACTATATTCTTCTTATAATATAACTAGAAGAATGACTTCTTTGTAAAAGTAATCACAATACTCAATATCCCTCTTGTTGCCATTTTTATTGTTGTTCTTCAGACACCTATTGAATTCAGTCTTGAATCATGCTTAGTCATAGATGACTTTGGAGTCCCACTAGACTGAGAGCTATGATGGGTACTTTGATCATTCCTATGTCATGAATAGTGTACAAAATAGTGCAGGTGTTCAATAAATGCAGGTCAAAGTGTACCAAGGTCCATGGAGGGTACCTAACAGGATAAAGTTTGAAAATCATCTAGAGTTTTGTAGTTGGGATGTTGAACACAACCTGTTGTGATCATTTTTGTGAACATATTCAGATATGCAGTGGAATTTTTATTATTTTTAAAAATATATATTTTTCAGTGTTTTACATCCATATTACTGAAAAGATAAAGAGGCACTAGTTGTTCATAGGTTCTATTATTAATAAAGCACAGTGTATTCATCCTCTAAGTATATTCTATCTGAAGATCCAAGCAATTTTTTTTCTGACGTGGCATTCTTGCAATGTGTGATGATGAAATTGAGTGTCTCCCAGACAGATGGAAAATCAACGACCTGTGCTATGGCCCCATTATTATAACACAGTCATCGAGAATGAGAAAAAGAGCATGAAATATTCTTGTTTCTATGACAACACAGGCTCCAATAACAATAACCTTTTAAAGTGAAATTCAGAATTTTTTAATTATGACTGATTTTTTTCTTTCAAAATACATATTGCTCAAACATATCAATACATATATTTGGTTGTATCTGATCATATATGAAGCAAATCATCCTAAGTTTCTTCAGATTCCTATAGAAATTCTAAAGGAATGACAATATTTTATTTTCTTTTACCTCCTCTGATGATATGCCATTCTGTTTTCCAGGAACATGTAGAAAGTTTCAGTACAGAACAACCTCCATCAATTATGTTCATATAAGTTCAAGGATCTTGTGGGTTGATAGTAATCAGATTCATCCTGAACACAATGCATTGCTTTATAGTCCAATGCTATAGGTATATAGAAGTGTATATGTATGAGTGATGCAGAGATGGAATGCATTTCTAATCAAAACTTTCTTCACTCCTTATTACAAATGTATATATTCCATTTCTTCCAAATCTATTCTTTCCATACCTGTCATGACTTGTTCCAGTCTCCTGCAGTGACAATTTATATAATGCTAAGACTTGAGCCTACCATAATCTTCAGTATATCAAGTTCTTGCTGCAGCAATACTTTTAGAACTTTTGACAGCTGTCAAGATTTTTGATTGTTGTTGAATTAATCAGGCCCCAAAATTATTTTGCATTCATTTGTATTAGATGGGTAATGCAAACTTGGTTTGACTAAGGACTTATCTTTAGGTAAGTATGTATTACACTCAGGGTTTGGCCTAGCAACTTGCATAGATATATAAGAAACATTAAAAAAAAAGAACAGAAAAAACAGTGCAACTACACAGATATAGGGAATAATTCTTTTTCATATAATGAAGATGGAAGAAAGACTATGTCAGTACTTTCATTTTTTTCTTAATTAATTTTAACCATATAGGATATTCAATTTTTTATTATTCTACAAAAAGTTCATGTGGTCTGATATAATATTCTTTGGTTATACTCTTAATGCTCAGCACATATTATGGTGATTTTTTTTTCACAAAATTTCTCTCTATTCTTATCCTATGCTCCACAGCTTTTATTTCCCTATGATTTTCACAAACTGATTGTCCCTTCCTCATCCGCCTCTGATAGAATGGTGTCTCACCAGCTCTCTCATGATGAACAGAACACTATCCTGGTTGTGGTTCAGTGAGGCACAACACCCAGCCTCAGAGGAATCAGACTCACCTCCCAGTTCTAAAACATCAGTGTTTCATTTGTTAAATCCTCGAATGAAGACAACCTAGGTTTTGTAAGCCAGGTTTTGTGACCATGTTTTTATAGTTAAAAGGCTTTAATGTCACAGATACTTAGCTCTATATGAAGTTCATATACTTTTGGGGAGAAACTGTGGAAATAAGATCTTAATTTATACCTGAGGTTTTGAGCTCCAATAAAGAGATTTCTTTGTCCCTTGTTATATAAGTTGGTAGCAGCTTCCTGAGTCTCAGACAAGGTAATATTATAAATAGAAGTGTTAAAGTATGTCATAGTTCAAGTCTTAGAATGATATAGCCCCAGTAAGCTTGGTGAGTGTGAAAAGTGTCAACAAGCTGGTACTTCGCTTAAGACTCTTAGACTTATTCTAGATGACAATTTATCATCTAATCATATCCTGAAATCTCTGATCTTTATTTCAAATCACATGTAAGCTGCCAACACTGGTTATAGCCACTAAAATTTTCCAAATTCACAGCTACTTCTAAGTCCAGGATCCTAGGGAATTTGTGGTGCTTACACAGAAAATGAATTGAATGCGCTATGAGTGTCACATTTGATTTGGTGCCAGAAGTCATACCTTCAGAATGCATACTGGCCCTGGCCAGTGGTGCAGTGGACAGAGTGCTAATCCTGAGTGCCAGGGCTGCGGGCTCTATCCCTAGTTCCAGCCCCAGTCGAGGCACATACGAGAAGCAATCAATGGCACAGTTAGGTGAAACAATGAGAGAGAGAGAACTCTCTCTCTCAAAAGAATAAAAAAGAAGAAGAAAAAAAAAATTATACTGTACCTTGCTAAACCCATGGTCAAGGCACTTGACCATGATAGAAACTCTGAAGTAGGTTGCCTTGGTCAATAACACATTAGCAGGTGTCGTACAAATTGTGATTTAAAGGGGACTTGTGCATTTGAGGCCTGCCCTCTTTCATTGTGCTTAGAAACGTGAAACCGAAAGGCGAAGGTGTCTGAGCTAGCCACTACTCTGAGAATCCAATCTGAGTAGAATGGAAGCTCCTCAGTCAATAGCCTGAAACCTGCCAGACATGAGAGTGAGGCCATCTGTTTTGTTCATTTCATGCTTCATTGAAAACCACCCCAAAATTAAGTGGCTTAAAATAAAAATTACTTTACTCCGGAGTATGGTACTTGAGAATGGCTGGGCAGAGATGACTGCACTCTACCTCACTTGTCAGCTAGACAGGCTGCTGGCTTACATCTCTGAGGACTTACACTTCTCTGCTGATGGATGGTGACTGCAGATTGGGTGCGTCATGTCCTCTCTACGAGGGACTCGGTGTGGTCTCTCTGCACAGGCCAATTAAGTCTTCCTCTTAGTGTCTTTCATTGTTTGAAGAATGGGTGTCTCAAGAAACAGAGCTAGGTGGAAACTGTATAGCCTTTTATAATCCAGCCTTGGAAATCATGCACCTATAACAGGCCCACCCAAATTCAGGGAAGAAAATATGGATTCCAGCTCTCAATGAAAGACTGTCAATATCGCATGGTAAGAATAACATATAGGATAAAATTCAGATTGACACGGCCACTTTTGGAAATATACTTGACCAGATTATTTTAGGCCAGTAATTTTTTTTTTTTTTTTTTTTTTTTTTTTTTTTTTGTGGCACAGACAGAGAGAGTCAGAAAGAAGGACAAACAGACAGGAAGGGAGAGAGATGAGAAACATCAATTCTTCGTTGCAGTTCCTTAGTTGTTCATTGATTGATTTCTCATATGTGTCTTGACGGGGGGGGGGGGGGTGGCTACAGAAGACCAAGTGATCCCTTGCTCACACCAGCAACCTTGGGCTCAAGCTGGTGAGCCTTGTTCAAACCAGATGAGCCCACGCTCAAGCTGGCGACCTCAGGGTCTCGAACCCAGGTCCTCCACGTCCTAGTCCGAAGCTCCATCCACTGCGCCAGCGCCTGGTCAGACTAAGCCAGTAATTTTTAACCTTTCTTATCTCATGGCATACATAAACTAATTACTAAAATTCTGTGGCACACCAAAAAACAAAATTTTTGCTGGTCTGACAAAAAAAATAAGTATAATTTTGATTCGTTCACAGAAGATGATATTGTTGTGTTGGCTGATGTTAATTTTTTTATTCAACAGTCTAAGGTAAAAGATGTCAGTGCCCTTGATTAATCATCAGATATGGTATGTTTTAAAAATTCTTGCATCACACTAGTGTACCGTTTGTTGCACACTGGTTAAAAATTGCTATTTTAAACTATTCAGACTCCTAACCTGCCCATGAACAGCCTCATGAATAAATCCAGAAGAGATCTGTGTAAGAATCACTCCAGTACCTGACCAGGCGGTGAAACAGTGATTAGGGTGTTGGCCTGGGACGCTGAGAACCCAGGTTCAAAACCCTGAGCTCTCTGGCTTGAGCGCAGAGTCCCCAGCTAGAGCGTGGGATCACAGATATGACCCCATGGTTGCTGGCTTGAGCACGAGCTCACCTGCTTGAGCAAAGGGTCAAGGCACTTACGAAAAAGCAATCAATGAACAACTAAAGTGATGCAACTAAGAGTTGATGCTTCTCCTCTTTCTCTCTGTCTTTCTCACTCTTGCTTTTATATATATATATAAAAAAAATCCAAGTTGCCAACTCAATATATTATCAATTGATAAATAATGTTTTTTTTAAACCTCTACATTTTGGGATGGTTTGCATTGCAGCAGAGGTAGATATAGTCATTGATATCTGGAGGCGTGGTGCTTCTGTAACAATCTAAAATGTTATATTGTATTGGCTTGGGACCAACCAGTGGAAAGAGGGTGGAAAACTATTAGGAATAGCTAGAAAATCAGTAACTAAACTTAATACAGCTAGATAATGCTGCACAAATTCAGGAGAAACTGGAAAAGGACTGAAGATTCCTTCAGGTCTTCCATATAAAAAAACAGCTATCACCTTATCACCTTGCTACAATTAACACGCATTTATATTCTGCAATACTACTTTCACTGTGAGAGCTATCTATATGGAGCATGTCTTTTAGGGTCCTGAAATCTCTATTTTCCAAGAGATGATCGTCCAGTTTCACCTACCTTCACATGGAAGCCCTGAGCGCCCGCCACCCCCACCTCGGCCGCAGCGCAGCTGTTTGCTAATGGGCTTCCACGAGCAGACACTGCGGTCGCTTCTCATGTAGACAGTGAAGGGTTTCCTCTTGTATCCTCAGCTTCAGAATTATCTTTTGAAATGTGTGAATTTTATTTCTAAAATCCACATGTTATTTTAGTTTTAGAGTGCTCAGAGAACAAAAGATAAGTACTACTGAGGTGACATACTCATAATTCTTCAAAGTATGCAGAACTTATAACCTGCCTGTGTTTTTCTGTTTGTTTATTTGTTTGTTTTAGCATGCATAAATCCAGAGACATGAAACAGAAATGAATTCAAACCAGGTCTACAAAATGGCACACATAACTGAAAGAATTTTGGTAGGTCTGGCTCCATAAAACACTCCCTGTGTGGCTTAGATGATTTTGTTCCTCGGCTCTATTTTCCTTCATGTACTGGCATCAATTTCTTCCTACTGCACACCTATTTCTTCTTATTTTAATATACTTCTAGCATATCAACACCATAAAATAATTTAAAAAGTTATCTTCCCTGCTAGTCTTAGCTGAAAATGTAAAAAACAAACAAACAAACAAAAAAAAACTCTGCTGGATCTGTTTGGATTAGATGAGTATTCTTATACTTCTCATTGTACCCAAGAAATGTAATGTGCAGAGGTTACCCTGAGTCCATTTTTTAAGAGAGTGATAAAGAGAGAGGGAGGAGAGAGATGGGAAACATCAATGCGCAGTTGCCTCACTTTAGTTGTTCACCTACTGCTTCTCAAATCTGCCTTAACCTGGAAGGGTTCCAGCCAAGCAGTGACCCCTTGGTCAAGCTGGAGAGCCTACAATCAATCTGAACTCATGCTTAAGTCAGCAACTTTAAGGTTTTGAAACAGGAACCCCAGCTTCTGGGTCGATGTTCTATCCATTGTGTCACCACTGGTCAGGCCACCTTGAGTCACTTATAGACTCATGCTTACAGTAAGAAGAAAAAAATCAAACCCACCAGAGCATCCTAACTATGAATTAGAGAAACCTGGCTCCTCAAAGAAATGCTGGACAGATGTGGAATCCAATGTCTATTCCAGCTTCAAAATGTTGTATGATGTCCAAGTTTGGTCTTTTAACTATATAACTAAGTTGACCTTCTCTTTACACTATTTTTGCACTGAACATAGCTTGGCTGTATTTAAGAGACTCCATGTCATTAAGATATTGCAGCTCAAATTTGTCTTCAGTGCCCCAAACTTGACTAAACTACTGTGCCTCACTGGCAATAGGGATGGTGAATCTTGGCTTAGGCTTTTCTTTCTGTGAGACAGTTTGGCAGATTATGTTCCAACAATCTCAAATAAGGTAAAGAAAGAAGAGGTTGGTGAGGTGGTGATGTTGAAATAAACAAAATATACCTATTGTGTGAAACCAACAGTTCAAATTCTTATCTTCTCTATAAAAACTTCACTTCTGGCCTGACCTGTGGTGGCATAGTGGATGAAGCATTGACCTGGAATGCTGAGGTCTCTGGTTCGAATCCCTGGGATTGCCCGCTCAAGGCACATACAAGACTCAACTACTATGAGTTGATGATCCCTGTTCCTCCCCACCTACCTGCCTTTCTCTCTCTTCCTCCTCTTTCTAAAACTAATAAATAAAATGTTCAAATCAATTTTTTAATAAAAAAACTTTATTTTTTAATATATTTTTGAATTTTTACATAAAAGTGAAAGGCAGAAACCATGGGCCAAACCAAAAACATGAGGCAAGTGTGTTCCAAAAAAAAATTTTATTTTAAAAAACACCTGCGTGCAGATGGGCTGAGACCAGCAGCGAGTGTCAGCCCTGAGGGAGGGATGGGGCAGGGTTTATATGGATTCGTCAAAGAGCCTTGGACAAAAGGCGGCTGCTGGATCATTTCTTCTGTTTGTGGTTGAGAGTGGCACCACAGTTCCTCAAAATTGTCTGCAGCCTAATCCAATCGTCCCTTATCAACATCCAGCTGCAATGGATGTCTGAGCCAGATCACTAAGTAAGCAAGCCTTTCTTCCTCCTTCAGGCCTGCATTGTTCTTAAGAAACATGGTAGCTGAGTAGCCATTTTACCTACCAGAAAGTGCCTCCATTATCATGGGAATGTGTCCTCTGTAACACCATGCACAAGTCTGCTTCCCAGGTTAATCCATGTGGATTTGAGAATAGGACAACAGGCTAAAAATTTTATTAAATAATTAACAAAAGCTATGGTAGTACAATTTACTGTATTTTTAGAGTAATCTCCTATGATTTCAGAGTATTTTCCTTTGTTTGTTTCTTCAGTTGCTTTTTGTTTTTTGGACTGTTGGTTAAATAAGTTTATAAATATGATGTATATGTTTGCTCACTTTGGGTGTGAGAGACAGGCTGTAAGCTGGCAAAGTCATTATAGCCTAAAGCTTAGTTTTAAGACTAAGCCTTTCCTTCCCTTCTAATACTAAGGTCTTCTCAAAACTAAGCTTTTCCATACCCTTGACTCTTGCATGATAGGGGGTGGTACACTCTTATGAGGAATCCCATTTATGACTCAGATAAGTGACTTTGTATTAGAGACTTCCTTATTTGTATATTGGTTTAAAGGCTTTAATTTTCTACAATATAAAATGAGGCAGACCAGGGGCTCTCACTCTCTCGGTACTTGCTATCAGCATTGTAGAGGCCTTCCTGATCCCTTGCCCTCTATAGGTAAAGCAAGTTTTCTGCTTTTCCCTTGGCTTCTCTTGTTGCTTGCCTGTCTTGGTGAGACACCAGTAAACAGAATGGCCCACCATCCTCTGACTCCACCATTTCTTTACCGTTTGTCCAAATTCAATGAGAACCTGCATGTGGGTGAATGGCCATGATGGCAGCCCCTGGCTATACATGGATCATGTGTAGCTAAATAAGTTTAGAAGATATTTTAGTAGATTTTCCTTCTCAAGCAAAAAAGTTATTCTGAATTTCTAAAACTAACTGGAATTTAAGCATAATTGAGTTGTTTAGGGAATGTATATGCATGTATGTTTGTGTGTGTGTCTGTATGTGTGGCAAGAAGGGAAGTTAGAAAGGAAGAGCGAATTTTAATTTATTTTAGAAACTGTATATACATAAGTGATTTCTTTAAGTGGACAGGATAAGGTTGGATAAAAATAATATAATATTGTTCAAACATATTGGCTAGTTAATGTTACTGATTATTACACTAAAAGGGTCAGAGCATGCCAACTACAAATATTCACATAGCTTAATCAAAGTTGATCATTAATTCTTAAAGAAATACCAAGAGACATGTACAAAGACTCCTCTGATGTGGTTTCTATAAAGCCAAAGAAAAAGAGATTTAAGTGATAAAAGGTGGATAAAAGAATAATTCCTGGTTTTGGCCATCCTTTGTAAATGACCTCTTTCAGTCATGATTTAGATTTTATCAGGTCTTTTCTCCAAATATCTCCATCCATGTAGTGACACCTTTTAATAAATATGTCCTTAATGTTTCCTTTGTATTACAGTCCTTATAACACTAACAGACAACAATTGTTACAAATTCAAAAAACAAGTATACTTTAAAATATATAGTATATATATATTTTTCTTTCAACATGAAATGGAATATCCTTCTTGGAGAAAGACGTATATAAATGAAGACAGCATTAAAGTTTTGAAACTCATTTTAATTCTCTTGTAATGACTTCCAGTGCTTTCAAAATAAAATCCAATCTCCCTGAAAGATACAAACTCATGAACTCTTTCAGGCACCTTCCTCATTCATCTCCCTGTATAGCACGTGTTTGTGAAAACAAGAAAGGGTCCTTGCTTTACTCTTCTTTCAAACTATTTTATTGCTATAGCAAAATATTTAGAGTATAAGTTTTCTGATATATATTTTTGTAGGTTTATATAAAGTGTATTGATGGAAAAAAAATCCAGATGTTTATCCTTGGCTGTCATTAGTAGTTAAAGAGTCTGTCCTAAAACTAAGGTGCTCTCTCATCTGGTTAATTTGTATTTAGTATATATGATAATGCTTCTTTTAAACAATTTATTTTTCTTTTTAGGTGAGAGAAGGAAGATAGTGAGGCAGACTGCTGCATGCACCCCAGCCTGGATCCACCCAGCAACCCCATCTGGGGCCAATTATTAGGTACTGAGCTATTTTTAGTGCTTAAACGAACCAAACCACTGGCTGTGGGAGGGGAAGAGGAAGAGAAGGGCGAGAGGGGTGAAGCAAACAGTTGCTTCTCCTGTGTGCCCTGACCAGGAATTGAACCTAGGACATCCATATACCAGGTCAAAGCTCTATTCACTGAGCTACCAACCAGGACCAGGACTAATATTTTCAAGTAAATCAAACTAGAAAAGCCTTTGAGAAAAATTGTAAGTCCAGGAAAACTAGTTTGTACCATTTCTAGTCTTGCCATTCATTATCTTTTGATGGACTGAATGCTTCTCTTTTCTTTCCCACTAAGAATCCAACAGTTAACATAAGTTGTTCCATTAGAACTTACTTATTTCAATAAAGACATATTGAATACTTTAAGTTACAAAAAAAGAATAGGTAAATGGGATAAAATCTGACCTATTAAAATATACCATCTCCTAAAAGAGCTGTATCATTATTTAGGTACAATACTGGTGGGTTAATTTGGTTTCTGTTTTAAAACCCATATTTTATTTGTGTACATTCAAAAGCCAAGCATTTCTTATCACTATTTTGTTTTTTGTAGAATTACATGGAATCAGATGTGATTCTTAAAATACTTCATTTCAGATGAAGATAAGATAAAATAAGAACAGATAAGTTTGAGAAAACCTGCTTAGAGTGAGCTCTGAAAAATTAAAATACATAAATAATTTTTTTCTACCCTTTGCTTAATGTTACAAACTTTCATGTCTTAGGAAATAAATATCAACAAGACATTCCACAGAGTAATTTACTACACTGGACTATCTTGAATAAGTTTTTATTTACCTTTTCCTTTAGGACTATAATAATATTACAAATTTGTAAAATATACCTAAATAAACAACTTTGCAAGGTTTTAATATTGCTGTGTATAATCAATGTTATCATTCTGTGAACTAAACTAATTAAAAATAGGAACATTTTTCTGCTCATAATTCTTTTTGCTAGAAAGCTCAAGAGTATATATATATATATATATATATATATATATATATATGAATTTTAAGCTTGAATTTTATTCTTACTCATTGATATGTGAGAGGTGATTTATTTGAATTATATAGAGGAGTAAGAAGAGTATTTGAAATGAGAGTTAAACTTAGTTTTAATTTAGAACATAATCATGGTCATCTGAATTAAAATAAAGTTCTAATGTTTCATTTAAAATTAAATTATTCTGGTCAATGTAAACAGACAATTCAAGTAATTTATGTGACTTATGATGTTTGTTTGCAGAGTGAATTAATTTGCCTAAATTAGTTGGCAAGTTGGTTTTAACTCCATTATGTCAGATGTACCTCTTTAAAAGTTTCCTCATTGGATATTTATGAAGAAGCCCATTTAGTCTGTAACTGTCCAGTTTTCCAAATTTAATTTGGCACAAGATCACAGAATAACATTTATGAGCTCTAGAATATAGATGATTCTTAGCATAAGTGTATATATTTCTATAATTTCATTGTATATTATTGTCTCTTCCCATGATGTTAGACTCAAAGTTTTTTCATTGCCACATATCCAATGTCTATAACAGTGATTATCATGAGTAAATTTTCCTAATCTTCAAGAAGAAAATATAAGAAAAGGAAAAAGAAGAAAAGAAAAAAGAGATTGATGGATCTCTTCTCAGTGATCTAGAATTGAGAGGTTTGTGTGTGTTCTGTTTCTACTCAGAGTACTCTACTAGTACTAAATAATTTTTTAAAAATATATTATTGAATTTATTGGGGTGACATTGACTGGTGAGATTATATAGGTTTCAGTGTACAATTCTATAATACATCCTCTTTATACTATATTATGTGTGTACCACCCCAAGTCATGTCTCCTTTCCTCACCATTTGTTCCCTCTTTACCCTCATCTAACTTTTCCCCACCCCCTTTCTCTTTTATAATCCTCATACTGTTGTCTGTGTTTCTGAGTGT
Source organism: Saccopteryx leptura (assembly GCF_036850995.1). Classification (NCBI taxonomy): domain Eukaryota; kingdom Metazoa; phylum Chordata; class Mammalia; order Chiroptera; family Emballonuridae; genus Saccopteryx; species Saccopteryx leptura. The sequence continues at coordinate 235,991,531 of NC_089505.1, read as the reverse complement.
TTCTTTTTGCTTAATCTCTTCATCTTTTGCATCCAGCCCCCTAACCTCCATCTCCTTTGACAGGGGTCAATCTGTTCATTGTATCTATGAGTCTGTTCTTATTTTATTTGTTAGTTTATTTTGTTCACTAGATTCTACCTATAAGTGAAATCATATAGTACTTTTCTTTCTAAACTGACTTATTTTACTTATTATGGATAGACCTGATCACAAAAATTAGAAGATATTTCAAAAGTGAATATGAAGTAATAAAATATCCCTGAATTTTTGTGAGCAGTATATTATGCTAAGTTAAATTAACCAGTTCTATATTCTTGAATCCAAAATGTTGGTGTAGCACTAAAGAAATAACTCTCAGAGTTGAAAATTCTTCACAAAGGAGTCATGTTGTATATAGTATTATTTTTCCTGACTCTTGAGGGAAATGAAGTATATGTAATTAATTAACACTTTTCTGTTAGTCTGTGAGCATAAAACTCCCAACTCCTGCTGTTGAGTTTATTTACCAAACAGATATCCAAAAAGTCAACATTCACAAAGTACTTATATATCAGGAATAAAAATTTTAGCACTAAATGTTGCAAAAATTTCACAGTTTTTAGCAAACCTAGAGGTCTATCCACCAATCAGGATTCCCAATGACTTCTTTGACATATTGCATGTTTGATACTTCTTAAAGTAATCTGTTCCCTGTGGGGAAAAATAATTTTAAGTATCTTCCCTATAATTGAAAATAAGGAATTAAAGTAACAGCATAACTTGCATGAATTTGGCTTAATGGAACAATACTACAAAGATAACATATCTACATCTAAACCTGGCTTTGTTATGTGCTGATTTCTGCCTTCATAGAAATTCACAGGAAGTAATTAAAACTTTGGATTTGGTTATTAATAAATTCTGCAAGAAAATAAGTAACCTTATGGCAACCAAAATAAGGAGGAAATGGAGAGCTGTAACGTAATTTTTTACTATTCTTTCCAAGGATCTCTCAATATACCCACTAACCTATAGCTAAAAAATTTTAGACTATAGTTCAGGAAACCACTCTTTCCATTTGTGGCTAGATGAGTCAGATTTGCAATCAATATAGGATGCAGCCATCTTGTTCCAGAGGTAACTTACCCTTCACCAACCCAAGAAACCTCAAAGAATATTTTCTATTTCTTGTTTTTTTTTCTTAAGTGAGAGGCAGTGGCAAAGAGACAGACTGCCTCATGTGCTCTGACAGGGATCCACCCAATAAGCCCCTTTATTGCTTGGCAACAAAGCTATTTTAGCACCTGAGGCAGGCCATGGAGCCATCCTCAGTGCCTGTGCCTGGAGCCAACTTGCTCTGACTAAGCCAGAGCTGTGGGAAGGGAAAAGAGAGGTAAAGAGAAGAGAGAAGGGGAGGGTTGGAAAAGCAGTTGGTTGCTTCTCCTGTGTTCCCTGACTGGGAATCAAACATGGGATATCCACACGTTGGGCCGAAGCTGTACTGCTGAGACAAGTAGCCAGGGTCAGGAATTTTTTTAATAATACAAATACTTGTTATCTATCTACTTTTTCATCTTTGTAGAATAATTACTGTGTCCATAATTTCTTGCTAATCCATCTCTCCAAAATTTTCAAATACATCTGTATAAATTCTTAATTGTTATGATATATTAAAATAAATAAGATATAATTGTTACTATAAACAGGAAGCACTGGGGTGTCTCCCCCATTGACCAGAATGTCACAGGGGTATGTTCTCACATAAAGCACCAAAGCAAGCAAAATTTACACCAAAGCAAGCGAAATTTAATAGGATAAAGAAAGCCCTCGCTTCCCCATTTTTATAAAAACTGTGAGCTGGACCAGGAAGGGGAGAATGATGAACTCCCATCTCAAAGACCATCCCCCCTTTATCCTTTTGCACCAACACTTGTCTCATGAGTTTGGCTTTTGTTGAGGCAGGCAGTCAAACCTGCATTTTGGTTATAGTTTTTGGCAACTCAGATGAGACAGCGTGGACCTCATTAAGTCCTGGAGAGTTCAAGCTGGGGTCCCAGCAGGCCAACATCCTGAGTGGAACTGTGGAAACTTACTAATAACTAACAATACTTACAAAGACTGCTCAACACCATCATAGTGCTGAATCTTTTGGCAAAAGGAGGATATAACTACCTTTTGACCCAGCCATCCCACTTTTAGGAATATATCCCAAGGACACCATATCACTGACTCAAAAAAAAAAAAAAATGCACCCCCATGTTTATGGCAGCATTGTTCACAATAGTGAAGATCTGGAAATAGCCCAAGTGTCCATCAGTGGACAAGTGTGTTAAAAAGCTGTGGTACATATATACAATGGAATACCATGGGACCATGAAAAAGAAGGAAATCTTACCTTTTGTGACAATATGGATGGACCTGGAAACTATTATGTTAAGTGAAATAAGCCAGGCAGAGAAAGAAAAATATCATATGACCTCACTCATTTGAGGAATCCAAGGAACAATGTGAACTGAGGAACAGAATTGAGACAGAGGAGGGATCAAAGGGAACAGAAGAAAAGAGGACAGAGGGAAAGAGGATGGGATAAACCTGAAGGGAAGGGGGGAGGGTGCTGTTGGGATGGGGGCTAGGGAGATGTTGAGGGGAATAAGGGAGAGGGTGATGCATTCAGGGCAACACTAGAATCTATGTAAACACAATTAGTTAAATAAAAAATTTAAAAAGATTAAAAAAAAGAAATATGTGCATATATATATATATATATATATATATATATATATATATATATATATATATATATATTGCTTTGTTCCACCAAGCCTGTCTTTGAATAATAAATACTTTCAACATCTGTTCTAAGGTACAAATACTATAGTTTTGTTATAAGCAATATTAAATAAGCAATTTTGGTCATAATTTCACCATTTTAGCCTTGTTTAGTGTGAACATATTTTACTTAGAGACTATGTATAACTATTCAGAAGTGGTGATGATGATAAATGTTGTAAAGAATTTATTCTGATAAATGAGAAACTGGATGTAATGTCAAAATAGCTATTTTCACAATAAAACCTCAAGTCTCCTGGATGTTTATTTAAAAAAAGAAAAAAGGAAGATATAAAGTATTGCTTCACAAGGTCCAGATTTGCAAAAAGGAGGTGGTATACCTGGGATTCAAACTCAAACAGGGCACTAGGAATTTGACGGCTGACCAAAACCAAGATATTGCTACAATAAACATCCTAGAGAACTGGAAGCAGTATCATGAATTTTTAGAGATTATGAGGTTTTGCTGAGTTTGGATTTCAAATGTTGTTCTTATAGTTAAATTTTTTTGAAAGGACTAAATTCAGAACATCTTGAATGGGACAAGAAAATATTAGGCAGCATGTGCCATCTTGAAGGAAAAACAGATTGTTTGTCTGCCCAATAGGTCTCACATTGGAAACCCATCTGAAAGACCACCTCTTGAAATATGAAGCAGTCTACCTGCTTATTCAGCTGTCCTCTAAACAAATATACCACCTTTTAAAGGTAGTAATTCTTCTCCCTCACATAAAGGTTTCCCTCCATTCTTGACCCCCTTCTTCCTTTGTAGATAGCAAGAATCTCTGGACCTGAGGATAGGTAAGACTATGTCCCTTGACAGCAGAAAGAAACTACAGAAGTGAGACATCTAACTGTAATAAGGTACCAAAACACTGCAAAATTAATATTGATATTCTAGGAGGAAAGGACAGGCTTTCTTGTCCCATCCTTCCTTTGGGGAGGGAAGGGAAAAGAATGTAGACGTTTCTGGCTTGCAAGGACAATGGGTCATTTAGTTCTAATTATAGAATAAAGGTTAACTGAGGAACTTCTTTTACCTTTCTTTTTTTTTTTTTTTAAATAAATTTTTATTAATGGTAATGGGATGACATTAATAAATCAGGGTACATATATTCAAAGAAAACATGTCTAGGTTATTTTGTCATTAAATTATGTTGCATACCCCTCGCCCAAAGTCAGATTGTCCTTCGCCACCCTCTATCTAGTTCTCTGTGCCCCTCCCCCTCCCCCTAACTCTCCCCCTGTCCTCCCTCCCCCCACCCCTGGTAACCACCACACTCTTGTCCATGTCTCTTAGTCTCATTTTTATGTTCCACCAATGTATGGAATCATGTAGTTCTTGTTTTTTTCTGATTTACTTATTTCACTCCTTATAATGTTATCAAGATCCCACCATTTTGCTGTAAATGATCTGATGTCATCGTTTCTTATGGCTGAGTAGTATTCCATAGTGTATATGTGCCACATCTTCTTTATCCAGTCTTCTATTGAAGGGCTTTTTGGTTGTTTCCATGTCTTGGCCACTGTGAACAGTGCTGCAATGAACATGGGGCTACATGTGTCTTCACGTATCAATGTTTCTGAGGTTTTGGGGTATATACCCAGTAGAGGGATTGCTGGGTCATAAGGTAGTTCTATTTGCAGTTTTTTGAGGAACCACCATACTTTCCTCCATAATGGTTGTACTACTTTACAGTCCCACCAACAGTGAATGAGGGTTCCTTTTTCTCCACAGCCTCTCCAACATTTGCTATTACCCGTCTTGTTGATCATAGCTAATCTAACAGGGGTGAGGTGGTATCTCATTGTAGTTTTGATTTGCATTTCCCTAATAACTAATGAAGCTGAGCATTTTTTCATATATCTGTTGGCCATTTGTATCTCTTCCTGGGAGAAGTGTCTATTCATGTCTTCTTCCCATTTTTTTATTGGATTGTTTGTTTGTTTGTTGTTGAGTTTTATGAGTTCTTTGTAAATTTTGGAAATTAGGCCCTTATCTGAGCTGTTGTTTGAAAATATCATTTCCCATTTAGTTGGCTGTCTGTTTATTTTTATATCAGTTTCTCTTGCTGAGCAAAAACTTTTTATTCTGATGTAGTCCCATTCATTTATCTTTGCCTTCACTTCTCTTGCCATTGGAGTCAAGTTCATAAAATGTTCTTTAAAACCCAGGTCCATGAGTTTAGTACCTATGTCTTCTTCTATGTACTTTATTGTTTCAGGTCTTATATTTAGGTCTTTGATCCATTTTGAATTAATTTTAGTACACGGGGACAGGCTGTAGTCGAGTTTCATTCTTTTGCATGTGGCTTTCCAGTTTTCCCAACACCATTTGTTGAAGAGGCTTTCTTTTCTCCATTGTGTGTTGTTGGCCCCTTTATCAAAGATTATTTGACCATATATATGTGGTTTTATTTCTGGGCTTTCTATTCTGTTCCATTGGTCTGAGTATCTATTTTTCTGCCAATACCATGCTGTTTTGATTATTGTGGCCCTATAATATAGTTTAAAGTCAGGTATTGTAATGCCCCCAGCTTCATTCTTTTTCCTTAGGATTGTTTTGGCTATTCGGGGTTTTTTATAGTTCCATATAAATCTGATGATTTTTTGTTCCATTTCTTTAAAAAATCCCATAGGGATTTTGATGGAAATTGCATTAAATTTGTATATTGCTTTGGGTAATATGGCCATCTTGATTATATTTATTCTTCCTATCCAAGAACAAGGAATATTTTTCCATCTCATTGTATCTTTTTCGATTTCTCTTAACAATGCTTTGTAATTTTCATTATATAGGTCCTTTACATTCTTTGTTATGTTTATTCCTAGGTATTTTATTTTTTTTGTTGCAATCGTGAAGGGGATTATTTTTTTGAGTTCGTTTTCTAATATTTCATTGTTGGCATAGAGAAAGGCTATGGACTTCTGTATGTTAATTTTGTATCCTGCGACCTTACTGTATTGGTTTATTGTTTCTAATAATCTTTTTGTGGAGTCCTTCGGGTTTTCGATGTATAGGATCATATCATCAGCAAAAAGTGATACCTTTACTTCTTCTTTTCCAATATGGATGCCTTTTATTTCTTTGTCTTGTCTGATTGCTCTGGCCAGAACTTCTAGCACCACGTTAAATAAGAGTGGAGAGAGTGGACAACCCTGTCTTGTTCCTGATTTAAGGTAGAAAGTCCTCAGTTTTATGCCATTTAAAATGATGTTGGCTGATGGTTTATCATATATGGCCTTTATCATGTTGAGATATTTTCCTTCTATACCCATTTTGTTGAGAGTCTTAAACATAAAATTGTGTTGTATTTTATCAAAAGCCTTTTCTGCATCTATTGATAAGATCATGTGGTTTTTGTTCTTTGTTTTGTTGATATGGTGTATTACGTTAACCGTTTTGCGTATGTTGAACCATCCTTGAGATTCTGGGATGAATCCCACTTGATCATGATGTATTATTTTTTTAATATGTTGTTGTATTCGGTTTGCCAGTATTTTGTTTAGAATTTTAGCATCTGTATTCATTAGAGATATTGGTCTGTAGTTTTCTTTCTTTGTGCCATCCTTGCCAGGTTTTGGTATGAGGGTTATGTTGGCCTCATAAAATGTGTTTGGAAGTATTGCTTCTTCTTCAATTTTCTGGAAGACTTTGAGTAGAATAGGAACCAAGTCTTCTTTGAATGTTTGATAGAATTCACTAGTATAACCGTCTGGGCCTGGACTTTTATTTTTGGGGAGGTTTTTAATAGTTTTTTCTATTTCCTCCCTGCTGATTGGTCTGTTTAGGCTTTCTGCTTCTTCATGACTCAGTCTAGGAAGGTTGTATTGTTCTAGGAATTTATCCATTTCTTCTAGATTGTTGTATTTGGTGGCATATAATTTTTCATAGTATTCTACAATAATTCTTTGTATATCTATGATGTCTGTGGTGATCTCTCCTCTTTCATTTTGGATTTTATTTATTTGAGTCCTGTGCCTTTTTTCCTTGGTGAGTCTTGCGAAGGGTTTGTCAATTTTGTTGATCTTTTCAAAGAACCAGCTCCTTGTTTTATTGATTTTTTCTATAGTTTTTCTGTTCTCTATTTCATTTATTTCTGCTCTGATTTTTATTATCTCCTTTCTTCGGCTGGTTTTGGGTTGTCTTTGTTCTTCTTTTTCTAGTTCCTTAAGGTGTGAAGTTAAGTGGTTTACTTCGGCTCTCTCTTGTTTGTTCATATAGGCCTGAAGTGATATGAACTTTCCTCTTATTACTGCTTTTGCAGCATCCCAGAGATTCTGATATGTCGTATTTTCATTTTCATTTGTCTGTATGTATCTTTTGATCTCTGCGCTTATTTCTTCTTTGACCCATTCATTTTTTAGAAGTATGTTGTTTAGTTTCCACATTTTTGTGGTTTTTTCCCCCTCTTTTTTGCAGTTGAATTCTAGTTTCAAGGCTTTATGATCAGAAAATATGCTTGGTACAATTTCAATTTTTCTAAATTTGCTGATATTGTCTTTGTGGCCCAACATATGGTCAATTCTTGAGAATGTTCCATGTACACTAGAGAAAAATGTATACTCTGTCGCTTTGGGATGAAGTGTCCTGTAGATGTCTATCATATCCAGGTGTTCTAGTATTTCGTTCAAGGCCACTATATCTTTATTGATTCTCTGTTTGGATGACCGATCTAGAGCCGTCAGCGGAGTATTGAGGTCTCCAAGTATGATTGTATTTTTGTTAGTTTTTGTTTTAAGGTCAATAAGTAGCTGTCTTATATATTTTGGTGCTCCTTGGTTTGGTGCATATATATTAAGGATTGTTATGTCTTCTTGATTCAGTGTCCCCTTAATCATTATGAAGTGACCATTTTTGTCTCTGAGTACTTTTTCTGTCTTGTAGTCAGCATTATCAGATATGAGTATTGCTACACCTGCTTTTTTTTGGGTGTTGTTTGCTTGGAGTATTGTTTTCCAGCCTTTCACTTTGAATTTGTTTTTATCCTTGTTGCTTAGATGTGTTTCTTGTAGGCAGCATATAGTTGGATTTTCTTTTTTAATCCAATCTGCTACTCTGTGTCTTTTTATTGGTAAGTTTAATCCATTTACATTTAGTGTAATTATTGACACTTGTGGGTTCCCTACTGCCATTTTATAAATTGCTTTCTGTTAGTTTTGTATCTAGTTTGATTCTTCTCTTTTGTTTTTCTATCATTTGTTTCTGTTTGTTTGTGTTCCATACTTCTTTCCTCTGTTGCTACCTTTTTTAAGTCATGTGTTTTTGTGGTGGTTTTTTCTAGGGTGGTTACCATTAAGTAATGAAAAGGGTACCTACCATATTCATTGTAGTACCCTATCTTATAAGTATTTCTGCACTTCATCGTCCTTTGCTACTGTTAATCTCCATTCTCTCCCCCCTTTTTTTTTTCCTTTGTTGTCACAGTTTAAGTTTGGTTTTATTGTGTTCTTGGTGGAGCTGTTACTTGTGGTGTTGTTTTCTTTTGTTCTTTGAATCTGGTTGGAAAACCCCCTTTAGTATTTCCTGGAGTGGGGGCTTTCTCGTGATAAATTCTCTCATCTTTTCTGTATTTGTGAATGTTTTTATATCTCCTTCATACTTGAAGGATAGCTTTGATGGGTATAGTATTCTTGGCTGAAAGTTCCTCTCTTTCAGGGCTTTAAATATTGGGGTCCACTCTCTTCTAGCTTGTAGAGTTTCTGCTGAGAAATCTGATGATAATCTAATAGGCCTTCCTTTATATGTTGTACTCTTCTTTTCCCTGGCTGCCTTGAGAATTTTTTCTTTGTCATTGGTTTGTGTCATCTTTATTATGATGTGCCTTGGAGTGGGTTTGTTGGGGTTAAGAAAACTCGGTGTTCTGTTTGCTTCTTGAATTTGAGGCTTTAGTTCTTTCCACAGGCTTGGGAAGTTCTCGTCTATTATTTGTTTGAGTATATTCTCCATTCCATTTTCTTTCTCTTCTCCCTCTGATATACCTATTATTCTTATGTTATTCTTTCTGATGGAGTCAGATAATTCCTGTAGGGCTTTCTCGTTTTTTATTATTTTTGAGTCTCTTTCTTCTTCTCTCTGTTGTGCCTCAAGTTGTTTGTCTTCTATTTCACTAATCCTATCTTCAATCTGGGTTGTTCTGCTAGCTAAGCTTGTTACCTCGTTTTTCAGCTCGTGAATTGAGTTTTTCATTTCTGTTTGATTTGTTTTTATAGTTTCAATTTCCTTGGTAATATATTCTTTGTGTTCATTGAGTTGTTTTCTGATCTCCCTATATTGCCTTTCCGTGTTTTCTTGTATATCTCTGAGTATTTTTAAGATTTCTATTTTAAATTCTCTGTCATTTAGCTCCAAGGCTTCCAATATGTTAAGTCTTTTCTCCATAGATTTTTCCACATCTATTTGTGTTACCTCTCTTTCTTTTGTATCCATAATATTCGATTTCCTCTTTCTTATTGGCATCTGAGGGTGGTCTTGTTGATAGCACTAATTAGAATTAATAAAGAGTAAAAAGTAAAAAACAAACAAAAAACAAAAAACAAAAAACAAAACAAAACAAAAAAACCAGAGGGTAAAACACCCCACAAAAAAAGCAGTAAAAAATTATTATTTCCCCCTTTTTTTTTTCTTTGTTCCCCTTCCCTCCTCTCCCCTCCTCAGGGAAATATCGTGCCTATAATGGAGGGCCTGGTTTGCGGTGAAGAGTTCAAGGGGGCAAAAAAAAAAAAAAAAAAAAAATTAAAAATAAAAAAAGGAAGAAAATCTTAGACAAGCATAAGTTGATCTGCCTGCGGGTGACGGTCAACCAAGAGATATAATGAGAGGGACAAGAGGGAACCAGAAAAAAGGACAAAAAAAGGAATAATAAAGAAGAAAAAATAAAAATAATAAGTAAAAATACGTTGTATTAAGTGGAGCCAAGACCAAATACAATGGAGACCTTGGGTTGGGAGGACCCAAAATGCCACAAAAACAAACCAACCAGAAAAAAACAAAAACAAAACCGAAAAAGAAAAACAAAGCCAAAAAAAAAAACCTTGAGTCCCAAATTAACTAATTTGTTCGTGATTGAGGATTAAATGGGAGGAAAGTAAAACGAGAAAAGAAAGAACGAATAGAAAGGGAAAAATAAGAAAAAGAGAAAAACAAAGGAAGAAATAAAAAAGCAAGAGAAAAAAACAAAATAAGGCAAAAAAAAACAAAAGAGGAGAGAGTGAGAATTAAGTGTCCTGGAGTATAACCCCAAAGGAGGGTGAGGATGAAGAAGAGAAATAAAATGTAACACTTACGGGTAGTGTAGCTCAAGAAAAGGGAAGCATAAGATGGGCGGAGAATAGAAGGACTGAGGTGGAGGAAATAAAGACAATAAGATAGAAGGAACAAACAACAACAACAAAACAAACAAACAAACAAAAAAAACAGTGGAACAAGCTGCAAAGTCTGTGGATTTTTCCTGATTTTGAGATGTCAACCTCTTCCTCCTTCTCCTCTGTCCCTCTTCCCGGTCGGCGACTCTGCACCCCAGGCCCTGCCCCTGCGCCACACCCAGGCAGGGACTTGCAGTTGATGGGGTTCTACGGCAATGTCACACAATTGGCTTTAGTCTTGCTGGTAATCAAGGCCTGCCGGCGTCTGCAGGGTCTAACGACGAGAGAGTTCGCCTTCGTGGATTCTCTCTCCCAGTCCCCCCCTCCCGAACCAGCAGCCTGGCGATCCAGCCACAAGGCTGCCACTGCTTCTGCCTGGGGAGTAAGAGGCTCAAAGAGCTGGGAAATCCCCACTCTATCCCCACTCAGTGCAAGGCTCTGGGAAGGGCTCTGACAGTCAGGGCCTCCAGTGTAATCAGGCGGGGGTGGGAGTCAATTGTTGTCAAGGTGATTGTTCAGCGCCTAGCATTCCGTTGGACCTCTCAACCCAGGCTTTCCACACTTTGTAGCCTGTTTTGGCCGGTAAGAAGAGGCACTAGTCTCTGCTTGCGACTAGTTTGGTATAGATCTTATTATCTGCCAAGTCCTTCTTGTTAGCGTTTATCCCTGAATATGGAGGCTCTATCAATCAGAAGTTGCCCCCGCCCCTTTAGCGAGAGGCACCAAAAAATATCACGCCTCTTGTCTTGGGTCGGTGAACTGAGAGAGATCTTATCAATTAGAACCGAGGGTGCGCAGATTTCACGGGTTAAGTTAATTTTAGTAATTGGGTCGCAGCTGTGCTCCCGAAGGTATTTCAGGCTGCCTGCGTGCGCCCCTCCCCCAACGCTTGATTGTTAGCTTGAATGGCTGGGTGAGGTGCCCCGCCCGCGGAGAGAATCTCCCAAGTAGGGAATACCGCCCTGGGGCCTCTCCCGCTCCCCGTGCGCGGGCGCTGGGAACGTTAGCGGTGCTCGGTCTGCAATGCTCGGTCTGCAACCAGACCGGGAGCGCGCCAGCAGCTGCTCGCCGCTCATTCTGCAACCGACCCGGGCGGTGCCCGCGGCCGCTGGCGGCCGCGGCTGGCGGCGGCGGCTGGCGGCGGCTTCCGAGTGCGGGATGACTTACCACAGGCGAACTTTCTCGCAGCTTGAATGAACGTCCCTGCGGTAGCTTCCTCCACACCCTCGTCTCTCAGATTCGAGCGATAACAGTCCTTTTGCTTTCAGTTTGCTCCGAAGATAAATTTTCCTGTTTCTAGTTGATAAATTTGTTGTGATTTTGGGGAGATCTGTCGGACGCGCTACTCACGGCGCCATTTCCGTGACGTCACTCCTCTTTTACCTTTCAAGAAGAGACAGAATTTAAATACCTCTCTTCCAGGAATCTTGAGAGCAACATACCTCTAGGCAAAGGAGGGGAGAGAGACAATGAAAGATCGGTAAATATCTTTGATTGTATTACCTTAAAAGTCTTAATGTTTTTGTATATTCCCTAAATAAATGTTGTGGGCTTGTTAACAATTGTATCATAATGTCATGCTTTCCCCAGCCTGTGTGTGTGATCAAGGGTATATAACCAGCCCTGAGATGTATTTGGGGGCATATGATTTGGGTCTGCAAATGCCCCATATCAGCCATATGCGGGGGCATATTTAATAAATCTCCTCCTTTAATAAAACCCTTCAAAACTCATTTGGACTTGGTTTCTCTATGTAAACACACAGAAGTGAGGTACAGTACTGTAAAGCCAGAAGCCATGGCCAGGGCCACTATCACAGCCGCCTGGCCCATGCAGGTTCGCATTGGATTCGGACAGTCGGTAAAGAAACAGTGGAGCCAAAAACTGATAGGCCATTTTCTTTAATTCTAGTTTGCACCCGGCGGGCAAGTAAAAATACACACTGGGCTCCAAAACACTCTCACATTCAGTATTCACAAAGCCACTGACTTATCCGAGTTTCCTAGAATCAAAGGTTTCTAGCTCACCAGCCTTATTCACCACTGTTCCCCATCTCCTTCCTTCTCCAGCGTCAAACTGCACAAACTGGCCTCTCACTCAATACTCCGCCATCTTGGCTGCTTCTCCTGGCCACATGGCCTCTTTCTGCTCTCTGCTCTCTCTTCTAATGATAATCTCAGGAACCAAGAGCGCAAACTTCCGCTCCGTCCCCATTTTATAGTGTAGAAATCCAAACTCTTAATCCAATATACAAAATAGGGAAGTCTCTAATACAGTCACTTTTCTGAGGCATGATGGGATTGTACCACCCCACATCAAAAAGGGTAGGAAAGGCTTAATCCCAAAACCAAGCCCCAGGCGTTCTTGCCTGCCCTCAGAGACACACATTAATATCACCTGGGCAACAACCTCCACGTGGGCAGCGGCGCCATCTTTAACAAAGTGAGCATAATACATTTTATCTGCCCAACAGGTACTTTTCAGCATCTGGGGTACAGTACTTTACAATATAACCATTTACCCTTGTAAGATTACAGGATCCCAGAGTTTTGAAGGGGCGGAACTATTACTGTGGACAGTCAGGAAGCACCAGGGAGCCATCCTCATGAGCTAAAATGGATCAGAGGGAGGTTCTACCACTGATTATATCAAAAGTCAGAGACATGAATGAATAGAACCCAAGTGTGCCTAAAGGTAGCAAGATAATTGAATAGAAAAAAAGCACTCTCCTGTGTTGGACAGATAAAATATATTATGCTCACTTTGTTAAAGATGGTGCTGCCCACATGGAAGCCCGTCTCCCAGGTGATGACATTAGTTGCCCTTCCTGCTTGGGATGGGTGTGATTATGTTAATATGTGTTGGAGGAGGGCTTTCACGCCAAAAGGTTTTAAAAGGAAGAGAGATCACATTGTTCCGAGAGAAGACGGATTACGTTCTAAAAGAAGAATGATTGCGTTCTAGGATGAGGGAAGAGAGCAGGGAGGAGAGCAGAGTAAGGCCACATGGAGGAGGCCAGGAGAAGCAGCCAAGATGGTGGAGTGCTGACGAGAAGCCAGTTTGTGCAGTTTGTGCAGAGAGAAGGAGATGGGCAACAGAGGTGAATAAGGCTGGTGAGCTATAAACCTTTGATTCTAGGAAACTCGGATAAGTCAATAGCTTTGTGAGCACTGAATGAGTGTGTTTTGGAGCCCAGTGTGTGTTTTTACTTGCCCACTGGGTGCAAGCTAAGATTGAAGGTAATGACCCACCAGTTCTTGGCTTCGTTGTTTCATTACCGTATATCCGAATCTAATGCAAACCTGCATGGGCCAGGCAGCTGTGATGGTGGCCATGGCTACTGGCTTTGCATTCTGTCTCTATCCCTGTAGGAACTGCAGCCTTGAACAGGAAGGGGAGTTGGGAATTCACCATTCACTCAGGTCACAGCACCAGAATAAACCTCTTTTTTTTCCACTAACACTTGTCTTGGGAGTTTGGCTTTTTGTTGCAGCAGGTGGCCAAAACTGCATTTCATTTACATGGAAAATAAATAATATCAATAGGAACAATAACTCACACAGGGTTATTTTCTCTCCTAAAGAAGTACATTTTATAAATTGAAAGGTACGTGACACAAGTTAATGAACAATTAATTTGTACCCTCAGGTAGTTCATAAATGTTTAATCCTAGTTACTTAACTAGAAATTATTTTCCTTTTGAAGTCAACCAAGATGGTGACATATGAGGATCCTAAACTCCCATTCTCTCTCTGGCACAACAAATGCACAGCCCGCGTGAGTCTCTTCCACATTCCCTGTGACAGAGATCTAGAGCTTCACCGAAGGACTCTTGCACGTTGGGGAAATGAGAAAATATCCACAATGAAACACATAGAGAAGACTGAGATACACCATAAATCCTACCCCCAGCATAGTATCATATAATGGAAGAGAATCCTCAACTCTCAGCTTCTCCCTGAAGACTGAAGTATTTGGATCCAACATACTGGCCTACAAGTTTTAGAATCCCACCACATAGGGGAGAAGACACAGAGGAGAGAAGACCATGTGAAGACAGAGGTGGAGACTGCAGTGATGCAGCCCTGACAGAGCCAACAGCACCTGGAGCTGAAAGAGGGGGAGGATTCTCCCCTGAGCCTGGAAAGGAAACACAGTTTGATTATGGTTTCAGACTTATGGCCTCCAGATTGGTAAAAAAAAAAAAAAAAAAAAAAAATCTATTTCTGTTGTTTTAAACCACCCAGATTGTGGTCATTTGTTATGGTGGCTTCAGGACACAAATACACCTTCCAATGATTTCCTGAACACCAAGCTTCCCATATTAAATTTCTTTCTACAAAAAAAAGAAAGAAAAGAGAAAAAAAAGACTCCCAATAGAGTAATAAGATACAAAAATATCTAATTCTGAATGCAAACAGGATTTTCATTCAAGACACCAATAATACCATAGCAAACAAATAAGCAGTTCTTAATGTGCTTGTGAGCACTCTTGTGACCATTCCCTCAAGGGCCATCACAGGGGAGCACACAAAACTGCTCAACTCTCAGTCTCTTCCTGAAAGGTGTTTATCTGCGTATTTAAAAGTTACTGCCTAAGGACAAGACTTCTAATTTAGAAGACAAGTAGCACTTGGCTGCAGTACTATCCAGCGACTGAGGAAGCCGGTTGTCTCCTTTGACCTTCTTCCTTTAGTCTGCTTGTTGGGCAAACAAGTTTGCAACAAGTGTTTTCTAGGTTTGTTCATTTGTATTCGGGCAGCACCATGTGTATATTGTTTATGAAAGGCTGTGGGTGCTTGCCCTCAGGGCGGCAGATGGCAAATTGTTGATTGTCTGCCTCCATGAGGAAGGGCAATTGTTTGCTGGAGAAGAGGTATATCTTCCCAGCCTGTTTTGCTGGAGAGTGCTGAGGATGGTGAGGGCCTGTGAGTCCAGGAGAGTCCAGAGAAGGAGTCAGGGCTTTCGGAGCCGTGAGGAGAGGGAAGCGAGCTTCCCTGCCTGTTTGCTCCTCTGCCATTATGAGACTTCAATAAATGATATGGCCCACCATTTCTGGCTCCACAGTTCCTTTGCTGTCAGCCCGAATCCAATGTAAACCTGTATCTGCATGGCCGTGGCCACTGGCCTTACACTGTTCCAAAAATAAAACAGGTCACAACTATTTTCCTGAAAAGAGCTTGAACACACATCTGGTGCCCTGGCTTCTGAAGCTGCCACCAAGGAATGGGCCCTCAGGCTGCCTGATTTTGAGAGTCAATGAGACTTACATTCACCACTGCCAGAAGACTTTAGCAAACAGAAAAAGCAGTTCGTAGCAGGTGCTGGAGCATCTCCCTGCAGCTATGCACCTGGGACTGGCACAGGAGGGACAGGTAAATATACCCACCCCCAATTTCTCTTTAGAAGGGACTTAAGAACACATTTTCTCAGCTACTGCCTAAGGGTCCATCCAGGTGCTGACTGTGATCCATCCCTCAGGGACGTTGACAGGTCTTCACGTAACCTCAACTACTAGGAGCCACTAAAAACAAAGAAAGCAGCTCAAATGTGCACAAAACTTGAGAGACAACTAGGAGCTCAGGCCAGGCTAATTGATGAGTTCCATCTCATACAAAAGACCATTCTGTCAAGCAGGGAAGAGGTTATTGTTTTATCTAGAATTTAGGAAACAGCACAAGAAATAAAGAAAAATAAAGAAATAAAGGAATCTAATACACACATGTAACAAAATAAATCTCCAGAAGCAGATCTTATTGAAACAGAGATAA
The DNA here is from genome assembly GCF_036850995.1 of Saccopteryx leptura. Taxonomy (NCBI): domain Eukaryota; kingdom Metazoa; phylum Chordata; class Mammalia; order Chiroptera; family Emballonuridae; genus Saccopteryx; species Saccopteryx leptura. The sequence continues at coordinate 235,975,587 of NC_089505.1, read as the reverse complement.
CAGCTTTACCTGATAGAAAGTTCAAAATGATACTCCTAAAGGTGCTCACTGAGGTCTGGAGTACAATGATTGAACAAAGTGATAATTTCAAAAAAAAAGAAAAAAATATATAAAAAGTTCTCAAACAGAACTGAAGAGAAAAATAAAACCATAGTAAATATTCAATAGAGGAGCTCAGCATCAGACTAGAACAGGGGTCGGGACCTATGGCTCGCGAGCCAGATGTGGCTCTTTTAATGGCTGCATCTGGCTCACAGACAAATCTTTAATAAAAAAAAAATGTTAAAAATATAAAACATTCTCATGTATTACAATCCATTCTTTTCCTACCAGTCATGTTCATGGATGCAGGTGGTAGGAACCAATCACAGCTGTCCTCTGGGACAACACCAAGTTTTTATTGGATATTTCGTAAGGTACACAGGTCATTGTATGGCTCTCATGAAATCACATTTTAAAATATGTGGTGTTCATGGCTCTCTCAGCCAAAAAGATTCCTGACCCCTGGACTAGAACAAATATAAGAATGGATCGACGTACTTAAAAACAGGGCGGTTTAATTTATCAAATAAGAGAAGCAAAAAAGGAAAAAACGAGAAATGAAGCTGATAGCTTGAGGGAATAATGGGACACCTCAAGCAGGTCAATATTTATATTATTGAAGTTTTAAAGATGGAAATAAAGGGACAGAAAACTTTTTCAAAGATATAATAGTTGAAAACATTCCTAACTTAGGGAAAGAATGGACATCCAGTCCCTGGAAGTCCAGAAAAATTACCAAGAATACGAATTTAAAGAAATCTACATTGTGACACACTATTATGAAACAGTTCAAAGGGGAGTAGGTACAGCAAAACCAAATCAACTTAATACAAGGGGGACCGCTATACAACTGCAAGCATATTTTTCAGCTAAAAGTTTGGGGGCCAAAATGGAGTGGGCCAATATATTAGAAGTGCTAAAAGAATAAAAACTGTCAACCGAGACTCTTCTATAATGCAAAGTTACCCTTCAGAATTGAAAAAGAGATCAAGAGGTTTTTATCAAATAAAAGCTGAAGGAGTTCATCACCACTAGACTGCGCTTACAAAAAAATGTGAAAGGAGACCTTCAAGATGAAATAAGAACACTAACTAGTTATATAAAAACATATGAAAGTATAAAACTCACTGCTATAATAAATGTATAGTTAAATTTAGAATATTCTATTATTGTAATGGTGGGTAAAATGCTTATATCTCTACTATGCAGATTAAAAGACAAAAGTATTAAAAATAACTATTACTATAATACTATGCTAATAAACATAAAATGTAAAAACATGTAATTTGTGACATCAAAAAATGTGTGTTGGGGGAGCTTTTGTGTACATTCAAAGTTAATCTCAGCTAAAATGGACTCTTACAGGTGTTTTATGTAGGCATTGTGGTAACCACAAAGGAAAATCTTTGGTAGATGCTCAAAACATAAAGGAATCAAAGACTATCCTTACATAAATCATTAAATTACAAAGAAAAAGAGCAAGAGTGGTAGAAAGAAACAAATGAATTAAAATATAACCAGAAAACAATGAACAAAATGTCAATAACAGGTCAACATGTGTCAATAACTTCAAGTGTAAATTGACTAAACTCTCCAATCAAAAAACATAGGGTGGCTGAATAAAAATTTTTTTTAAAAGACATTACTATGTGCTTCCTAAAAGAAAATACACATAAACAAAAAGTGAAGAGAAGAAAAAAAATATTTCATGTAAATGAAAACCAAAAGAAGCAAAGGTAGCTAGCTATACTTATACTATTTAAGCCAAAGACTGTTACAAGAGACAGAGAAGGTATTATATACAGGTATATGCTTTATTTTCTTGTTTGTGTTTCACAGACATTGCACTTTTTACAAATTGAAGGAAATACTTCTCCAACAAAAAAGATTTTTCTTTATTGGAAAGTTCAGATAATGGTTAGTATTTTTTAGCAGCAAAGTATTTTAAATTAAGATTTCTAATTGGTTTTTCTTTTGGAAATACTTTTATCATCGCACATTTAATATACTACAGTATAGTGTAAACAAAACCTTTATATGCACTGGCAAAACAAAAATGTTTTGTGTAACTCATTTCACTATAATAAATGCTTTATTGTAATGGTCTGAAACTGAACCTGCAATATCTCTGAAATATGCCTGTAGTGATTAAAGGGTCAATTCATCAAGAAGATATGACATTTGTATATACTTATGTACTCAACATAAGAGCATCTAAATTTTTTATTTGTTATTTATTTATAAGTGAGAGAAGGGGAGATAGTGAGACAGACTCTTGCATGTGCCCCATCAGGATTCACCTTCAAACCCTGTCTGGGGCAGATGCTTGAATCAGCTGAGCTATCCTCAAGCACCTGAGGCTGACACTTGAACCAATGGAGCCACTGGCTGCAAGAGGGGAAGAGAGAGAGAGAGAAGGGAGAGGGAGGGGAAAAGAAGCAGATGGTTGTTTCTCTTGTATGCCCTGACCAGAATAAAATCTGGGACATCAATACACCAGGCTGACACTCTATCCACTGAGCCAACTGGCCAGGGAAGAGCATCTAAATTTACAAAGCAAATATTAACAGATTTAAAAGGAGTTATAGCAACATAATAATAGGGAACTTCAATACCCCAAATTCAACAATAGATAGTTTATTGAAATAGAAAATTAAAAAAAAAAGAATTTATGCACTTAAACTACCCATAGATCACAAAGAGATAAAAGACATGTTCTGAACATTTATTCCATCTAACAACAGAATACACATTGTTTTCAACAGTACATGGGACATTTTCCAATATATAGCACATATTTGTCAACAAAACAAGTCAATACATTTGAAAAGATTGCAATAAATTAAGAAAGTTTGCAATTATATTGAACATCTTTTCTAACCGCAAAGATATAAAACTAAAAAGCAATTACAAGGAGAAAACTGAAAAACTCACAAATATGTGGTGACTAAACAATATGGTTCTGAACAGCCTATGAATCAAAGAAGAAATCAAAAGATACCTTAATACAAATAATAATGGAAATACAACATATAAAAACTTATAGGAAGCAGCAAAAATATTTGTATCAGGGGAGTTTATAGCAATAGGTGACTATATTTAGTTAAAAAAAAATCTCACATAATATGATATAACATTATGCCTAAGGGAAGTAGAAAACTAAAATAAATACACTAAGCCCAAAGTTACTAGAAGAAAGAAATATCAAAGATCAGAGCAAAAATAAATTTATTAGAGACAAAGAAAAAACCAATAAATAAGATCAGTAAAATTAAGAGATTACTTTCTGAAAAAATAAACAAAACTTTAGCTACTTAATCAAGAAATAGAGGACTCAAATAAATATAGTTGAAAGAAAAAGCATTACAACTGATACCACAAAAATACAAAGAATAATAAAAGACTACCATAAAAAATTATACACCAAAAATTGGACAACAGAGAAGACGTACATAAACACCTATTCTACAACACATCTCTGTACGCCATATTGTGTGTCCACTCTTTCCCCAAGTCAAGTCTTCCTCCATCATCATTTATCAACCATATACCCTCCTTCATCTCCTCTCCCTGCAACCTCCCCCCTCCATCTGGCAATATCTACACTGTTGTCTGTGTCCATAATTCTTATGGTACTTTTTTTTTTTACCTTTGTAACAGCATGGATGGACCTGGAGAGCATTATGCTAAGTGAAATAAACCCATCAAACAGAGAAAAAAACAAATCTTAAAGGCTGACAATTGTTAGCAACCATTCTGTGTAAGAATAGTCCACTCTTTAATTAAGGAATTTGAAATCCCTTTAGAAAAGTAAATTGATGAACAGTAATAAATATCTAAAAGCTAACTAGAAAAGAAAAATATATAACAAAGAAAAATTTTTAGCTAACTAAAAAATAAATAATTGCTCATTGAAGTTTAGTAATTTTATCTTAACTTCATTACAATTTTTGAATTATTTTTTGGTTTAGTATAATATGAGTATTGAAATAATTACAATAATAAAGATAAGCTAAAAATTTATATTGGTCAAGACTGAAGATATTTTGTATTTTAATATTCATGACTATCTTTTATTATCAGCTAAAAACCCATAGATTTTACATTTATAAAATATCTTTCCTAATTTAAATCACTTTTGTCTCAAAACTTCAACAACTATAACAATTTAAAATCAAATCTCAAGTCAGAAAGAAACACATTCAAATTCCTTATTATTTACTAGATGTTAGACTTGGAGCAAGTAGCATAACATATAAATCTGAATTTTTTAATTTGTAAAATAAAGATATGATTTCACTATAAGGCTGAAATGATATTTTATATTAGACACATTATAGACCAATGCATATGAAATTAATGTCATACATTTTCATACAGTAATTTGGCAAACATGTATTTTATTTCTTTGACAATATTAATGGTTTCATGAAACTTAATCATGTGTACTCCAAATATGTGATTTTTCAGACAATATAGCTTTTATTTTGGTAGTTGTATTATTATTGTTAATATGTTATTGATATTTGTGGTTCTATATGCAAGTCTTTCTATAAGCTAGATGTAAGCTAAACTATTTTATTCTTTCAAATAAAATGTAAAATGATGAGAACAAAGCCATTCAATTTACAAGGAATTTTGAAGGAAAGTCTATATTTTCCACTGAAGGAAACTGGGAATTTGACTTTGCCATTTAGCATTCATGACCTTGATATGTTGCTTGTCCTTAGAGAATATTATCTCATTTGCACAATATGTGTAGATGGATTATATAAACTTAAAATTTCAACAAGTTATTTTTATTCATTGATCTCAATGGAATACTATATTGTAATTCTCTGAGTTGTTATATTTTATTTAATTAAATCTAAATGTGTAAATTGCTTCTGTATTATTTAGAATGAGCTTTCTATTAGCATAAACTGTGTGAAAACCGATTTCTATTGTACATTTATCATTTTAAGACAGAGAAAGCATAGAAATAGCATATTACATTTGTTTACAACATATTTGAATGAATAATGCAAAGAGCTTGCTGCCAGAGTAAGCCATGCTCACATATATCTTTTTTCTTGATACTAGTAAAACTGCAATGTTGCAATTAGCATCAGGAAAAATACTGTTTTCTTTATGAACGATTATATAAGGTATTTTAGCATTAACAATCATTCTATAATTATTTATTCATTGATTTTAGTCCTTCTAAAATTCTATATAAAACAAAGAAAAATTTAAAATTTGGCTTGAAAATTCATAAATATTAATTCTACATATTTCACAAGTTTTTCACTTTTTGTGAAATCAACAAATACCATTAATTTTATATGTAAAATTCTCATTATTACACTATTTAAAACTTTCTCACTACAGTCTAATTAGAAATGAGCAACAAAGCAATAATCCAAATAAACAATGATATTAGTGTCCTCAGTAGATATTATCTCTTCATATTTTTGTATGCAGTAATATACACAACACAAATGAGACTATGGTCATTTTTCTCAATGTTAATACCTAGTCAAACTCCTTTCTCAAAATACTGCATTGCTCTCCTGGAATAAGTGATGTCACAGCACAATTCCCACTCTACAGTATTAAGATATTAAAGTGAGTTGAAAAACTAAATAAGCCCTGCTATCAGTTCTAGTTAGCTCATAGTGATTAAAGAAGAACAAAGGAGACAAAAAGTGGTGAGGTCTGAGTAATAAACATACATCAAAAATGCATGGATAAGTTTACACAATTTAAACAATTTAGAAATACTTGAAAGGAGGTGTGCTGAGGGCCTAGGTTATTCAAACAAGATACTTCTCTCAGCCTTCCTAAAGGGATCTACAGACACTTTAGGAAGGCAACTGTATTGGGGAAAAGAAAATAATCAGACATTTTGGGAGCTAAAGGATATAAGTATGAACTGACAGTAATCCCATGAGACTCAAAATGTCCCTGTAGTTCACAAGTCAGAATAGGAAATTATGAAGGTCACATGACCAACCAAGTGGTAGCTCAAATCTGTGTCAAAATGGACCCAGTGGATCCCAAACTAATTCTTTGATAATTTCCCTGGTTCCAAAATGACTAGAAATATACAATAGTTTAGAAAGTCCTTACACAAATTCACCAACCTGTTCAGTGAGCAATAGGAAGATGGAAAAAGCCAAGTGAAAGCCACAAAAATTGCCTCTACATAGGAAAATAGTAAACTCACAATAATAGCATATTCTTTGAGAAACTGCAAAAATTAGTGCCTCTAACAGGAACTTAAAAGATGCAGGGTTGTCCTCACCAGGCAGTGGCACAGTGGATAGAACATCAGACTGGGATGTGGAGAACCCAGGTTTGAAACCTCGGGGTCACCAGCTTGAGCGTGGGCTCACCAGCTTGAGCATGGGATCACTGACTTGAGTGTGGGGTCATAGACATGACCCCATGGTAACTAACTTGAGCCCAAAGGTCACTGGCTTGAGCCTAATGTCACTGGCTTGAGTAAGGGGTCACTCACTCTGCTGTAGCCCCCCCCCCCCAGTCAAGGAACATATGAGAACACAATCAATGAACAAAAAAGAACTGCAATCAAGAATTGATGCTTCTCGTCCCTTTCCCTTCTTCTGTCTGTCCCTATCTGTCCCTCTCTCTGACTCCCTGTCTCTGTGAGAAAAAAAAATGCAGAGGTGATAATTATTTCCATATCCCATAAAACTTACATAATTGTAAACCAAAAGCAATACCCCTTTATTCAAGGGGTTGCAAAATACACCATCAAAGGTTGGAATGATGCAGAGGTGGTGACTCCCACCTGATCACATCCCTGAGCAACATACTTTTTAGAACTGTGAAGATGACAGTGGATTACCAAAACTTTATCCATGCGGTAACTACAAGCACAGATTTTCTATCACGTGTGGTTTCATTATTTGGGAAAATTAATACATCCTCTAAAACCTGACATGCAGTATTGATCGGGAAAATTACTTTCTTCTATCCTTTAATAAGAACCACCAAAAGTAGTTTGCTCTTTACTCTCCTACCTTTGGATATATCACCTCTCCAGCCCTATGTCATATCTTAGTTAGCATGGATCATGTTAGAGTTTTCTTACACAGCATATCATACTAGTCCATTACATTGATAATATTTTACTGATTGAATTTAGTTATCAAAAAAAATAATTTTAGATGTATGTATTAGTAACATATCTATGTGTCAGAATGGGAAATAAATATGACAAAAATTCAGGAGCCTTCTATTTTAATAAAACTTTTAGGAGTCCAGTTATGTGGACTATGTCAAGATATCACTTCTAAAATGAAGGATTAGTTATTGCATCTAGTCCCTAATAACCCCCCCAAAAAAAATTACAATGCAGAGTTCACCACCATATTTCTCATTTCTTCAAGAAAGTTTATCCATTGAGAAGTTTTTGAGAGCGGCAAGATGGCGATGGAGTAGGTGGATGTACTAACTTCCACCTCCCAGATCCAAAGTGGATTACAACTTAATTTTAAGAACCATCATCTGGAAAAACCAACTTTTAACTAAACTAAGAGGACTCTTCAACTAAGGAACACTAAAGAAGCCACGTTGAGACTGGTAGGAAAAGTGGAAACACAGAGAGGGCGGCCCAGCTCCCCAGAGCAAATGGCAGCCCAGAGAGACTCATGTGGCAGGAAGTGAGTTTAGCAGAGAGGGGAGGGACCAGGGCCCCAGGAACAAAGCTGAAGCCTGCAGCCCCAGAGCCTAGAAGAAGCATATGGACAGTATTTAGCTGTGAAACAAGTCAGGATACTATTTGTGAGAAAGAGACAGTTTTCTCAGACCCAGGATTCTTCTTAAAGGGACTGCGCAGAATACTTCTTTCACAACCACCCACCTGGGGCTCCAGAGGATGGGAAGAGAGGAGAGGTCTGGAATAGCAGGAAAAGAGTATAGTCTAGGAGGCACAGGGAGAAACACTTTGAGGAACAGCCACCCTAACCCCTGGGCTGAGTCACTCCCCAAATCTGAAGCGAATATTTCCCCTGGAACCAGCAATACCAGCAAAGGGAAGCAGGACACCAGCCAAACAAGTTCTACTGTGGCACTCAGAGCAGAGTTGCTTAGAAGGAGGAAGCCTTCAGGAATACAGTATAGAGTGTTAGGGTCTGACCTGCAGCGCCCCACCCACACTGCTGAGGGCTTGCTGAAGGGCAGAGGCGGTGGGATACGGAAGCGCAGTTCCATCAGTGGGGGCGGAATCTAGGCAGCCATGCTTGAGGCCCAATATGAGCTCAGTCTAGCCCAACAGGGGCAGAGGGGATGTGCCAAAGTGGTCTGGCCTGGCTGAGGGCCCACCTGCAACCCCGCCTGCGGGGGAAGGGTTGGAGCTGGGCAACAGGCAGAGATCCGCTGCTGAGCAAGGGTGTGCCCATGCGCAGCCTCACCCGACCTGTGGAGCCAAGGCTTGCGGCCCTGCATGTGAGCTGGCTCCACCTGCAGGGGTGGGGCAAAAGCCCAGGAAAAAGCAGAGATTTGCAGCTGAGTGAGCCCCTGCAGCACCGCCTGGCCCGCAGAAAACGCAGCAACACCTACAACAGGCCAGCGTGGGAAATACCCATACCCAAACACCCTAGGCAGCGGCAGAGAGGGTGGCAGGCCAGCAGACAGACCACACCTAGGGAACACAGAGGCAACACCCATTGGACTCCAGTGGCCAAACCCTTCTTATACAAAGAAAAAATGAGCAGGCAGAGAAATGCAACCCAAATGAATCAAGAGAAATCCCCAGAGAAGGACTTGAATGAGTCAGATATAACCAAATTATTGGATGCAGAGTTTAAAATAATGATTGTTAGGATGTTCAAAGAGCTTAGAACAACAATAGATGGTCATTATAAATACCTAAATAAAGACATAGCAAATATAAAAAAGGACATTGAAATAATAAAAAATAATCAGTCAGGAATGACAAATACAATATCAGAAATGAACAACACAATGGAAGGAATCAAAAGCAGGATGGATGAAGCTGAGGATTGAATCAGCGAGTTAGAGGACAAGATAAATGAAGGCATGGAAACAGAGCAGAAAAAGAAAAAGACTCAAAAAGTTTGAGGAAACTCTAATAGAGCTCTGTGAGAACATAAAGAGAAATAACATCCACATCATAGGGGTTCCTGAAGAAGAAGAGAAAGAACAAAAGATAGAGACTTTGTTCAATCAAATCATAGCTGAAAAGTTCCCTAAATTAAGGCAGAAAAAAGTCTCACACATTCAAGAAGCACAGAGACCTCCATTAAAGAAAAACCCAAAGAAATCTACACCAAGTCACATCATAATTAAAATACCAAAGCTTAGTCATATAGAGAAAATATTAAAAGCTGCTAGAGAAAAAAAGGCAAATAAGTTTTTAAATATGATGTATATGTTTGTTCACTTATAGTTTGCATTGGGTGTGGGGGACAGGCTATAAGCAGGCAGGGTGGTTATAGACTAAGGCTTACTTTTAAGACTAAGCCTTTCCTCAACCCTTGACTGATTGCATGATGTGGGATGGTGCACTCTCATGAGAAATCCCATTATGCCTCAGATAAATGACCTTGTATCAGAGACTTCCCTGTTTGTACATTGGATTTAAGGTTTTGGTTTCTACACTATAAAGTGGGGCAGACTGGGAGCTTGCTCTCTCTAGGTTCCTGAGATTAGCATTAGAGAGGAGAGCAGAGAAGGGCCACATGGAGGAGGCCAGGAGAAGCAGCCAAGATTGCTGAGTGAGAAGCCAGTTTGTGCAGAGTTTGTGCAGGGAGAAGGAAGGACATGGGGAACAGAGGTGAATAAGGCTGGTGAGCTAGAAACCTTTGACTCTAGGAAACTCAAATAAGTCAGTAGCTTTGTGAGCACTGAATGAGTGTGTTTTGGAGCCCAGTGTGTGTTTTGACTTGCCTGCTGGGTGCAAGCTAGGATTAAAGCTAATGGCCCACCAGTTCTTGGCTCCATTGTTTCTTTACCATCTGTTCGAATCTAATGTGAACCTGCATGGGCCAGACTGCTCTTTGATGGTGAGTGTGAATACTGGCATTACATTTGGCATCGTCTCTGGCAGGATTCAATACAGATCAGAATGGAGTCACCACCACCTTTTAACGGTGGAGTAGAGAACTGGCTGCTGTTGTGGTTCCCCATGGCTGTCCTTTTGGGGGCCGTAAGCTGGCTGACTTTTACAGCCATGTGTGAGAAAATTGAGAGCTCTGTGAAAGAGGCTGCCTGGGACCTGCAAACCAAGCAGTGGAAGGAGTTGGAGAAAATGTGGGAGAAAGAGATGCCAACCCTGGAACTCGAGGAAGCACAGGAGAAGGAGGCCGACCTGGTTCACAAGATTCGCATGGAAATGCTGGAGGAGGAATCACAGGTTTGTGAGTTGCAGATTGCCCTGGATGTTGTGGAGAGCCAGCAGTGGTGGGAGGCAGGGGCTGAGACCAGAGCTGGAGCTGCAAGGTTTGCAGAGCTGAAGGCGGCGGCAGCCCGGGACTCAAGCCCGGCAGCGTGAGTTGGTGTTTTTAGTTCATCTTTGGAGGATAAAGAGAATTGGGCCGGAGTTGCGACTCGCAGACTACAGAAGGTAACCAGCGGCAGCTGTGGCAGGAGAATTAATGAAAAACCCGGAAGCCAGGCTTGCATCTCCGAGTGGCCGCTAGAACGGCAGGGAGTGCCTGCTAAGCTGCTGGTGGGTTCGCTGACATTTTGGCACATAGGGTTGGATTCCATCATGCTCTCCAGAGCAGAGATGGAAATGCTGACTGCCATTGCCACGTGCTCTTCTTTGGGACAGTGTAAGACCAGCCAAGACATTAGGGCTGAGGGGGATGGCTGAGGCCCCATGTGTGTGAACTGATTTCTTGGACTATGGCCAGAGTGGGCATTGGCTCCTTTGTTGGATAGACTTACAGATTTTGAACATTTTGAAATATCATGATGGGGATGTGGATGGCTTTGCTGGAAGCACTCCCCTGCCCCAGGAAGCTTTTTCCATGGCCAGAAAGAAGGCCGAGGACATTTTGCACTTTTGGCAAAGTACTCAGAGACTAGTAAAATGTACCTTTGTAATTGTTGAAATTGTATGATTTGTCATGTTGTTGTAATTTGTGTAATGTGCCTAATTTCCTTGTGCAGGAATCCCTGTGCTTTAGATTGTGAAGAGAGCAAAAAGGGTGGAATGTTGGTCAAATATGTTTTTAAATATGATGTATATGTTTGCTCACTTATAGTTTGCATTCGGTGTGGGGAACAGGCTATAAGCAGGCAGGGTGGTTATAGACTAAGGCTTACTTTTAAGATTAAGCCTTTCCCCACAACCTTGACTGATTGCATGATGGGGGTGGTGCACTCTCATAAAAAATCCCATTATGCCTAAGATAAGTGACCTTATATCAGAGTCTTCCCTGTTTGTATATTGGATTAAAGGTTTTGTTTCTACACTATAAAGTGGGGCAGGCCAGGAGCTTGCTTACTCTTGGTTTCTGAGATTAGCATTAGAGGAGAGAGCAGAGAGGAGTGCAGAGAAGGGCCATGTGGAGGAGGCCAGGAGAAGCAGCCAAGATGGTGGAGTGCTTAGTGAGAAGCCAGTTTGTGCAGAGTTTTTGCAGGGAGAAGGAAGGACATGGGGAACAGAGGTGAATAAGTCTGGTGAGCTAGAAACCTTTGATTTTGGAAACTTGGCTAAGTCAGTAGCTTTGTGAGCACTGAATGAGTGGGTTTCAGAGCCCAGTGTGTGTTTTTACTTGCCTGCCGGGTGCAAGCTAGAATTAAAGATAATGGCTTATCAGTTCTTGGCTCCATTGTTTCATTACCATCTGTCCGAATCCAAAGCAAACCAGCATGGGTCAGGTGGCTGTGATTGTGGCTGTGGATACCGGATTTACAACCTATAAATGAGTCCACATAAGGATGACACCCGACTTCTCAACAGAAACACTTGAAGCCAGAAGAGAACTGCAAGAAATATTCAAAGCAATGCAGAACAAGAACCTACAAACAAGACCACTTTATCCAGGAAGGCTATTGTTTAAAATTGAAGGAGAAATAAAAAGCTTACCAGACAAAAAAAAACCCAACAAAAAACAAAAAAAAAACCCTCAAGAAATTCACTACTTGCCTGACCTGTGGTGGCGCAGTGGGATAAAGCGTTGACCTGGAACACTGAGGTCACCGGTTCGAAACCTTGGGCTTGCCTGGTCAAGGCACATATGGGAGTTGATGCTTCCTGCTCCTCCCCCTTCTCTCTCCTTCTCTCTCTCTCTCTCTCTCTCTCTCTCTCTCCTCTCTCTCTAAAAATCAATAAAGAAAATATTAAAAAAAAAAAAAAAAGAAATTCACTACAACCAAACCAATGCTGCAAGAAATGCTCAGGGGTGTGCTGTAAACAGATCAAAGAGGGAAAAGAATATAGCAAAAGATGAATACAGCTTTAAAGAATAAAATGGCAATAAACATTACATATCAATAATAACCTTAAATTTAAATGGATTAAATGATCCAATCAAAAGGCATAGGGTAGCTGCATGTATAAGAAAACAGGACCCTTACATATGCTATCTACAAAAGACACACGTTAAAACAAAAGATGCATATAGACTGAAGCTAAAAGGATAAAAAAATATTTTATGCAAAAGGAAATAAAAAAAAAAACTGGGGTAGCAATAGGTATATCAGACAAAATGGACTTTAAAACAAAGGCTATAGTAAGAGATAAAGAAGGACACTACATAATGATAAAGAGAACAAGCCAACGAAAGATATAACCAATATATAAAGCAGAATTTGATGGAATTAAAGGGTGAGACCAACAGCAATACTAAAATATTAGGGGATTTCAATACCCCACTAACATCACTAGATAGATCCTCAAGAAAGAAAATTAACAAAGAAATAGCAGACTTGAAGGACATACTAGTTCTACTGGATTTAATAGATATCTTTATAACCTTTCACCTCAAAGCAGCAGAATATACATTCTTTTAAGTGCTCATGGTACAGTCTCTAGGATAGACCACATGTTAGGGCACAAGAGCAGTCTCAACAAATTTAAGAAGATTGAAATCATATCAGCATTTTCTCTGATCTCAATAGTATGAAACTAGAAATCAACCACAACAGAAAAACTAAAAAATACTCAAACAGATGGAAACTAAATAGCATGTTATTAAATAATAAATGGGTTATCAATGAGATCAAAGAAGAAATAAAAATAAATTCTAGAAACGAATGATAATGAGCATACATCAACTCAAAATTTATGGAACACATCAAAAACAGTCCTGAGAGGGAAGTTCATAGCATTACTGGCATACCTTGCGAAGCTAGAAAAAGCTCAAATTAACAACTTGACCCTGCATCTAAAAGAACTAGAAAAAGAACAGCAAGTAAAGCCCAGAGGTAGTAGAAGGAAGGAAATAATAAAGATCAGAGCAGAAATAAATTATATAGAGGCTAAAGAAACAATACAGATGATCAATGAAACCAGGAGCTGGTTCTTTGAAAAGGTAAACAAGATTGATGAACCTTTAACTATACTCACCAGGAAAAAAAGAGAGAGGACTCAAATAAATAAAATTAGAAATGAGAGTGGAGAAATAACAACAGATACAAATACTGTAAGAAAATACTATGAAGAACTATATGCCAAAAAAACTAGACAACCTAGATGAAATGGAAAAATTCCTTGAAACATACAATCTTCCAAAAATCTGGAAGAACCAGAAAACCTAAACAGATCGAATACAACAAATGAGATTGAAACAGTTATCAAAAACTCCCAAGAAAGAAAAGTCCTGGGTCTGATGGCTTTACAAGTGAATTCTACCAAATATTCAAAGAAGAACTAACTCTTACCCTTTTCAAGCTATTTCAAAAAATTCAAGAGGAAGGAAGACTTCTAAGCTCCTTTTATGAAGCAAGAATAATTCTGATTCCAAAACCATGCAAAGACAACACAAAGAAAGAAAATTATAGGGCAATATCCCTGATGAATTTAGATGCTAAAATCCTCAACAAAATATTAGCCTACTGGATCCAGCAAAATAGGAAAAAAATCACACACCATAATTAAGTGAGATTTATTCAGGCAAGGCAAGGCTAGTACAATATTTGCAAATCAATTAATGTGATTTGTCACATAAACAAAAGGAAGGAGAAAAACCACATGATAATTTCAACAGATGCAGAAAAAGCGTTTGATAAAACCCAGCACCTATTCATGATCAAAACTCTCAGCAAAGTGGGAATACAGGGAACATACCTCAACATGATAAAGGCCATCTATGACAAACCCACAGCCAACATCATACTCAATGGGCAAAATTAAAAGCAATCTCCTTAAGATCAGGAACAAGGCAGGGGTGCCCCCTTTCACCACTCTTATTCAACATGGTTCTGGAAGTCTTAGCTACAGCATTCAGAGAAGAAGAAGAAATAAAAGGCATCCAAACAGGAAAAGAAGAAGTAAAACTATCATTATTTGTAGATGATATGATATTGTATATAGAGAACCCTAAAGTCTCAGTCAAAAAACTACTGGACCTGATAAATGAATTCAGCAAAGTGGCAGGATATAAAATTAATACTCAGAAATCAGAGGCATTTTTATACACCAACAATTAACTATCAGAAAGAGAAATTAAGGAAATAATCTCCTTCACTATTGCAACCAAAAAAATAAAGTACCTAAGAGTAAATTTAACCAAGGAGATTAAAGACTTGTACTCGGAAAATTATAAAACATTGATGAAAGAAATCAAGGAAGACACAAAAAAAGTGAAAGCATATCCCGTTCTCATGGTTAGGAAGAATAAACATCATTAAAATGTCTATATTACCCAAAGAAATTTATAAATTCAATGCAATACCAATTAAAATACCAATGACATACTTCAAAGATATAGAACACATATTCCAAAAATTTATATGGAACCAAAAAAAAAAAACACAAATAGCCTGAATAATCTTGTAAAGGAAGAATAAAGTGGGAAGTATCACACTTCCTGATATCAAGTTATACTACAAGACTATTGAACTCAAAACAGCCTGATACTGGCATAAGAACAGGCATATAGATCAATGGAACAGAACAGAAAATCCAGAAATAAACCCACATCTTTATGGACAACTGATATTTGACAAAGGAGGTAAGAGCATACATTGGAGTAAAGACAGCCTCTTTAACAAATGGTGTTGGGAAAATTGGACATCTACCTGAAAAAAAAAGAAACTAGAGCACCAACCTACATCATTTACAAAAATAAACTCAAAATGGATAAAAGACTTAAATGTAAGCCATGAAACCATAAGCATCTTAGAAGAAAACATAGGCTGTAAGCTCTTCGATATCTCTCGCAGCAATATATTTGCCGATTTATGTCCATGGGCAAGTGAAAAAAAGACAGGATAAACAAATGGGACTATATCAAACTAAAAATCTTTTGCACAGCTAAAGACAATAAGAGCAGACTAAAAAGACAAACTACACAATGGGAGAACATATTCAACAATACGTCTGATAAGAGGGTAACAACCAAAATTTATGAAGAACTTGTAAAACTCAACACCAGGGAGGCAAAAAATCCAATCAAAAAATGGGCCAAAGAAATGAATAGACACTTCTCCAAAGAGGACATACAGATGGCCAATAGGCATATGAAAAAATACTCAACTTCACTAATCATTAGAGAAATGCAAATTAAAACCACAATGAGATATCACCTCACTCCAGTCAGAATGGTGCTCATCAACAAAACAACACAGAATAAGTGCTGGTGAGGATGTGGAGAAAAAGGAACCCTCCTGCACTGCTGTTGGGAATGCAGACTGGTGCAGCCATTGTGGAAAACAGTATGAAGATTCCTCAAAAAATTAAAAATTGAACTCCTTTTTGACCCAGGTATCCCACTTTTATGAATATACCCCAAGAACACCATAGCACTGTTTCAAAAGAAGAAATGGACCCCCATGTTTATGGCAGCATTGTTCACAATAGCGAAGATCTGGAAACAGCCCAATTATCCATCAGTGGACGAGTGGGTTAAGAAGCCTTAGTACATATATACTATGGAATACTACTCAGCCATAAGAAGTGATGACATCGGATCATTTACAACAACATGGATGAAACTTGATAACATTATACTGAGTGAAATAAATAAATCAGAAAAGACTAAGAAGTATATGATTCCATACATAGATGGGACATAAATATAAGACTCAGAGACATGGCCAAGAGTGTGAGGGTTATGGATTGGGGGGAGAGAGGATAGAGCGGGAGGGGATAGGGGAGGGGAGGGGCACAAAAAAAACCAGATAGAAGGTGACGGAAGACAATTTGACTTTGAGTGAGGAGTATGCAACATAATCAAATGTCAAAATAGCCTGGAGATGTTTTCTCTGAACAAATGTGCCCTGATTTATCAATGTCAGCCCATTAAAATTAATTTAAAAAAAAAAAGAATTACAATGCATACTGTTGGGCAGATAAAATGTATTATGCTCACTTTGTTAAATATGGCGCTGCCCATGTGGAGGCCGTTGCCCAGGTGATATTAATGTGTGTCTCTGTGGGCTGTGGGCAGGCAGAATCCTTGTAGCCTGGGGCTTGGTTTGGGGATTAAGCCTTTCCCACCCTTTTTGATGTGGGGTGGTACAATCCCGTGGACTCAGATAAGTGACTTTGTAGTAGAGACTTTCCTATTTTGTATATTGGATTAAAGGTTTTGATTTCTACACTATAAAATGGAGGCAGAACGGGAGCTTGCACTCTTGGTTCCTGAGATTAGCATTAGAGAGCAGAGAGGAGAGCAGAAAGAGGCCATTTGGCCAGGAGAAGCAGCCAAGATGGCGGAGTGTTGAGTGAGAAGCCAGTTTGTGCAGAGTTTGTGCAGGGAGAAGGAAGCAGATAAGGAACAGAAGTGAATAAGTCTGGTGAGCTAGAAACCTTTGATTCTTGGAAACTGGAATAAGTCAGTAGCTTTCTGAGCACTGAATGTGAGTGGGTTTTGGAGCCCAGTGTGTGTTTTTACTTGCCCGCCGGGTGCAAGCTAGGATTAAAGATAATGGCCCATCAGTTTTTGGCTCATTGTTTCCTTACCAACTGTCTGAATCCAATGCGAACCTGCATGGGCCAGGTTGCTGTGATAGTGGCCGTGGCTTCTGGCTTTACACATACCATGCTTCTTTGCTTGGAAGTTACATATTCCTCACTTGGGTATGTGTTATTCCAGCACATATACTGAGTGACCCAAAATCTATTTGTGTTAATTGCATCCTAGATTAAGAGAAGACTTTGCAACAGATCCAGGCTACTATGCAAGCTGTTCTGCCCCTTGGACCATGTGACCCAGTAGACCCAATGCTGCAGGAAGTGACAGCATCAGATAGGGATGCTGTTTGAAGCCCTTGGCAGGCCTCCATAGTGGAAACACAGCGCAAGTTTAAAATTTTAGAGCAGGAACCTTACCATTCTATGTAGATAACTACTCTTTGAAAAACAGCTTTTGGGCTGCTATTGGGCTCTGGTAAAAATGGAACATTTAACTATAGGCCACCAAGTTATTATGCCTGTCATAAACTGGCTGTTACATGACCCACTAGGCCATAAAATTGGTCATGCACAGCAACACTACATCATCTAATGGAAATGAAGGATAAGTTGCTGCATCTTACATAGGAAGAATCAATTTTACATCACAGCATTGACGTTATGGGATATCAGAAGGAAGAGCAAAGATCACATAACGACTTTACACCCTCTTCTGTAAAAAGGATTTATATGTTTTTGGCTGTACACAGAATAGTTGTATCATATCACTGAAAGAATATACTTGTTTCATTGTTTTTATTTAGAGATCAAGTATGGTTTAAGGAAATGTGTTTGGTTGCCAATTTGAAAAGAAGTGGACTTGTGATTATTATATTTATGTGTCAAATTGGGTGGGCCACAAGGTGCTCAAATATTTTGTCAAACATTATTCTAGGTGTTTCTGTGAAGATAAAATTTTGAGACAAAAATATTTCTATAATGTGGGCAGGCCTCATCCAATCAGTTAAAGGTCTGAAAAGAACAAAGAACTCATTTCCTACCCCTTCTGTGACCACACCCCAGCAAGAGGAATTTCTGCAGCAGACTGCTTTCAACTTCATCGATAACATTGGCTCTTCCAAATTCTACAAAAGATGGCTTGGCCCTGGCTGGTTGGCTCAGTGGTAGAGCGTCGGCCTGGCGTGCGGGGGACCCGGGTTCGATTCCCAGCCAGGGCACATAGGAGAAGCGCCCATTTGCTTCTCCACCCCCCCTCCTTCCTCTCTGTCTCTCTCTTCCCCTCCCGCAGCCAAGGTTCCATTGGAGCAAAGATGGCCCGGGTGCTGGGGATGGCTCCTTGGCCGCTGCCCCAGGCGCTAGAGTGGCTCTGGTCGCTGCAGAGTGATGCCCCGGAGGGGCAGAGCATCGCCCCCTGGTCGGCAGAGCGTCGCCCCTGGTGGGCGTGCCGGGTGGATCCCGGTCGGCGCATGTGGGAGTCTGTCTGACTATCTCTCCCCGTTTCCAGCTTCAGAAAAATACAAAAAAAAAAAAAAGATGGCTTTTGGAGAAAAGACAACAATAACAAGAAATGAAGATTTTTCCTATTTTTAAGGTCAAAATTATTATTTTTTATATAATAATTTTTTTTTTAGATTTTATTTATTTTTATGGGGTGGGGTAGCAAGAGTATCAACTCATAGTTGCATTACTTTTTAGTTGTTCATTGAATGTTTGTCATCTGTGCCTTGACTGGGGAAGCCCAGGGTTTGGAAACGGTGACCTCAGCATTCCAAGTCAATGCTTTATCCACTGTGCCACCACTGGCCAGGATCTACAGTTAAAATTCTGAGTAACTTTTTAGCGGAGAATTTATTTCAAAGTAAGAAAGTAATGACAGGGTTTCCCCTTCCTTTAGATGGCAAAGGTGAAAGAAAGGAGAAAAGGTTCAAAGAGAAGTATCCAGATGGAAAATAAGAAATCACTTGATTGAATTTTTTATTAATTAGAATAGGAGCCTACACATAAAATATAAATTGTGTACTTGAGAGAAGAAAGTAACTCCTACTTTGATTTAACTTTGACTGGAATAGAAACAAGTAATTTGTAGACTTACTTTGATTTTTCCATCCCAGCACTTGTCCTTCCCCTGAGAATGTGACTTTCCCCAGACACTGTGGTTCTTCTTGGTGGCAGTGTCAAAAAGTGGCTTTATCTGTCTCCTGGCAATAGGTGTTGGTATGAGACACAAAGGGGCCATCTGGAGTCTTCCCATTATACTTGATAATCATTTACTAGGTCACAAATGAAAGGGAAAGTGCTTGAATTGCCAATGGCCATCTTTCTTTCTCTATGAGACAAAGCCATTATTAAAAGAGATGTGAGTATACAATAATAAATGGCAAGACCAAACAGTCAGGATACAGAAGGGACCAGGAAGAATTCCATGGCATTGTTTGGGACCCTTGATCCATAGTACACATTAACAACATTTAAGCTTATTTTAAAGAAACTCACTCATTCTACTTTCAACAAATAAAATATATCAACATGACTGTATAACCAAGCATTGTTTTCAGTGCTGCTGATGTAGTAGGGAAAATTTAGAGAAAATCCTCACCTATATTATGCTCACATTCTAATAGAGAGAGAAAACTAAAAGATAAGTTTGAATCTCTGAGTTTAGTATCTGATATTTAAAATTAAAAATGTTTGCCTGATCAGGCAGTAGGACAATGGATAGACTGTTGACCTAGGATGCTGAAGACCAAGGTTTAAAACCCCAAGGTCTGGGCTTGAGCACAAGCTCATCTGACTTGAGCATGGAATCATAGACATGACTCCATGGTCATTGGCTTCAGCCCAAAGATCTCCAGCTCAAAGCCCAAGGTTACTGGCTTGAGCCCAAAGTCACTGGCTTGAGCAAGGGGTCACTGGCTCCACTGAAGCCAACCCCCCCAATCAGGCACATATGAGAAAGCAATCAATGAACAACTAAGATGCCACAACTATGAGTTGATGCTTCTTATCTCTCTTTTTTCCCATCTGTCTGTCTCTGTCTGTGCTTCTCTCTCTCACAAAAAAAGGAAAAGAAAGAAAGAAAGAAAGAAAGAAAGAAAGAAAGAAAGAAAGAAAGAAAGAAAGAAAGAAAGAAGGAAGGAAGGAAGGAAGGAAGGAAGGAAGGAAGGAAGGAAGGAAGGAAGGAAGGAAAGAAAGAAAGAAAGAAAGAAAGAAAGAAAGAAAGAAAGAAAGAAAGAAAGAAAGAAAGAATGTTTATGAATACTATATCTTTATGATTTATTTTAAGTAATAAATATAATGGATGAGGGGTCCAAGAGGCAGAGGGTCAGTCAGGTACTCCTAACTACACAGAATGTTTATAGTTACACTATAAGGTGATAGTCATATTATTGACAAGTAGATTTTATTGTCACAGTTAGGTATATTTCAGAAAATAAAAGGTTTTAGTATAAGTCAAATGGTGGTTCAACTGTACTATTATACCAGAGACAAAATTTCTGTTTACAACCCCTCATCTTTGTTTGGGTGATTATAGATCATACAGCTTAGATGCAATTATCTTAGCCTCTCAGCCCTTCCCTGCATCTCCTTTATTAGTGTGTGAATAAACAATGACAGTAAAAAAAAATCATTAAATTATACACCCCAGTTAAAGTCTTTTGTAAAGAAAACCTCATTTTATAATATAATTTACCACTGATTCATTTACTTATTTTGTGAAATAGAACTTTCATATATGACATTTTCATAAAAATTAAATCAGGTGGGCTCACTTATAGGTTGTCAGGTAATACTAACTGAGACATAATATAATAATAATACTAAATATGTAATCTGATAAATTATTACTCAGCATTATAGAATGCAAGGGAGATTAAAAAAGAATCAGAACTCCTTAATATCAAGAGTGTTTTATATGGAATTTAACCTCTAAACTGTTTGGAGCTAAATTTAGAATATTTGATCATGAGTTGTTACTATTAAAAGAAACAGAATATTTTTTCTAAATAAATTTTATTCTTTTTAAGTAAGAACAAAACACTTGGAGGCCATTAATCTCTAATGATGTTTCCAGAGGTATTAGAAAAATATAGGTAAAGAAATCTCTATTGCCATAGTCAGGCATGACATTTTGAATGTTTTATTTTTTAATTTTTAATAGGCAAAAATACCTTTATTCTCCTGTTTCTATAAGCTATAACTGGATACAAATACTGAAAAGTAACACACTGATTTGCTAGGCAATTTAATTGAATTAGAAAAGTTTTTGATGTTGAGAAGGTTTTGTGTCAATCATCAGACTTATGCAGGGGCAGGATCCACTCTAGGCAAGACTATGGAAGGAGTCAGAAACTTCTTTAATAGCCATTGTCAGATCCTACTTAGGCCTATTTTCTGCAACTCAGCACTGTTTAGGTTGGGATCTGAGGTCAGAATTTTTTGAGAATTTAGTTGAATGCACTCCATATCAAGGTTTCCTTATTCAGAGCAAGTAATTCTCTGATGTTTCTTAATATTCTGGTCTATCCGTCTAATGAGATGAACTCTAGCATTTGAAGCTAGATTTATTTTCCAGTCACTGTCCCATTCCACCTGGAAAGTATATTGTTAGGTTTTACAAACTCACAATTTGCTCTGTCCTCCTGTACCCAACTTCATGCTTCCCTCTTAAGAGCTAATATAACATATCTTTTCTATATTTCTCCAAGGTCAAAGTGATCTACATCTACTAGTCTACATTCATTGGTCATATTCTATGATCTAGACCAGTGGCCCCCAACCTTTTTGGGCCATGGACCGGTTTAATGTCAGCAAATATTTTCACGGATCAGCCTTTAGGGTGGGACGGATAAATGTATCACGTGACCAAGACAAGC
Organism: Saccopteryx leptura; assembly: GCF_036850995.1. Classification (NCBI taxonomy): domain Eukaryota; kingdom Metazoa; phylum Chordata; class Mammalia; order Chiroptera; family Emballonuridae; genus Saccopteryx; species Saccopteryx leptura. Next base: position 235,953,612 of record NC_089505.1, on the reverse strand, counting down.
GTCAAGAGTGAGTCTTAGACAGATGTTACAGAGGGAATCTGGTCATTTTTAAAAAATGAAACATTGTTCAGACTTAAATATATAAATAAAATGGACATAATGTAAGTTATTTATTCTTTCTCTGCAGACCGGTACTAAATGGCCTAAGGACCGGTACTGGTCTGTGGCCTGGGGGTTGGGGACCACTGATCTAGACTCTACCTTTCCATTTTAAAGCACAAACCCAATTCAGTGTTATTAAAAAAGATGTATAAATTACTATGTTCATTGATAACAGCTCAGTTTGTTTCCTACTCCATGACTATTATTCATGTTAAAGAGATTGAGTTGGAACTGTTTATATCCATTCTTCTTTCAATTTGAAACAGAGATTTCAAAAACAATTTTATTTTATGCTTTGTCAGACATCTTTTTTTTGAAACTGATGTAAAACAGAAGTTCAAGTTTATGTACTATATGAGGGAATATATTTTGAGGAGGATACAAATTTTGGCATCCCTCACATTTATTCACATAAGAGTCAATTCTTAAATATTTTATTTAAAAGAAAGGGAGCAGTTTAATTTTTTTTAAATAAAAACTTTTGAAAAAATTTTAGTCCTTTCTTTAATTAAGGGAACCATCAATTGATAATAAAACACTAATATTAACTTAAACTGTTATTTTTAAAAAGTCTTAGAGTATGGGCCAATTTAAAAAGTCATTCTTTTTTAAAAAAATAAAATAAAAAAATGTCACTGTCTACAGATAAATTCCATTTTAGAGAATATTGATCCCTTCCTTTCTAGTGAATATACTTTCTTTTCCTTCTTTGCTTCTGAAGTCTCTGTCTTAGAATCTGGTAAAGAAATCTGGAATTCTGGCTTTAATACTTTCTTTGTCTATCATTTCTTAATTGGCTCACAACCTCTCCAAACTTTAGAACCCTTTATTTTCTAAGGTCATTTGTGTTTGCTCCTCTTTTGTTTATTTGTTTGGTTAATTATACTTCTGAAACAAGAGAGAAATAGATTATCATTCTTGTTTCAAATACAGTTTCTGGCTTTCTGTTAGACAGATAAAAAGTCCTAAATAAATGTCATTTTATTTCTTTTTATGCCCTGAGCTTTTTTTTCTTAATCACCCCCCTATACTCTTTCTGTACTTCTTATTTATTTATTTATTTATTTATTTATTTATTTATTTATTTATTTATTTATTTATTTATTGTAGTGACATTGGTTAACAAAATATATAGGCTCCAAGTGTACAATTTTATAACATGTCATGAGTATATTTTATTGTGTGTTCTCCACCCCAAGTCAAGTCTCCTTCCATCACCATTTATCTCTCTTATACCCTTTTCTGTCTCCATCACCTGCCTTTTATTTCTTTTTTATTTATTGTAACTTATTTTTTTAATTATTATTATTTATATCTTGGCCACTACTCCCTACCTTGTTGTCAATATTTTTTCTACTGTTTTTGCTTTTCATCTATCCCAGAAGGAGAGCTAACATTTTTGTCTACAGTGAATTGTTTGGTACTAAGCAACTACTAAGGACAGGGCTGTTAGTACTTCCAAGGTGCATAAGCAATGTATTTGACCTCTGTGGTTAAATGGGAGGAGACATAAGTATGATCTTTTTTTTTAACTCATTTCATAAATAGATAGACATTTGTTTCTCGCATAGAGAAAAACTAAGGTGGCTTCTTTTGTAATAGTAAATCAATGCAGTTATCAAGCCTGAAAACTGAAAAAAATACCAATATTTGGAGAGATGCAATTTAGAAGATTAATAAAAATGTTTATAGAAACCTCTCACTGTCTGGTTTCCACAGGTCAGTGAAAGAACCTTTTCAACTGCAGAAAGTCTTGCAGAAGCACGGAAGCCCACAGATGTTGACTTGCTTTATTTATGCTATCAGGATGGATGGATTAGATATTGAAAAAAAATTAAAAAGATTTGAAATTATGTGAAAATCAGACTATCAGAAAGGAAACCAAACTAAACTTAAGAGCAGAAGATAACAAAGTGCTTTGGAGTAGATGAATCTGATAATTTTCAAAGTTTGACTCTTGTTTCCCTAATGGCTGGGTGAGACTGGGCTGGGCAGACAACTGAGGAGAGATTGGTACTTCTCTGCCTCAGGTACCAACTGCAGGATGGAGGTTTTAGGAAGTTCCTCTTCCCTAGTGTGCAATAAATGATGTGCTCTCTGACTTGGTCTTTCTTATGGATGCTGTTGTTCCTGCCTCACATTATTTCCAGACTGTTCTAATATCCTGTGTTCATTTCATTTCCCTCCAAGTCTCTGCTGTGCCTAAAAAATATGTGTTACAATTATAATGAGTGTTTTTATGGGAATGGTCCTCTTAGCCATCAATTTAGTAGGTTATAGAACACAGTAGTTTTCCATTTTCTTTAATGGCCACACTTTCTTCTTTTAAAACCTTATGATAAGGAATTAAAGAAAGGTTTCAGAATGCTGGGGATACAGAATATCTACTGTCTTTTCACTTCCATATTTCTTTTCCAGAATGACTCCTCTGTGACATCCTTCTAATTATTGAGAGTCTGTGTATGATATATACAATAAAGAATGAGGAATATTTGCTTCCTCCAACTTACAGTTTTGGTTATTATTTGGTAGATTATTTGTAAAATACCAGCATAAGGGCTTGGGTAGAGAGAATGCACAATGTGGGAACATTGCCTGCTCTTAACAAGGAGTGAGATTTAATTAGAGATTGAGAAAAATGAAATAAAAAAATATTGCAAAATATTGTAAAATTACTGAGGTCTGTAAAAGTTGTGTTTAAGATTGATCTCTCAGCCCTGGCCAGTTGGCTTAGTGGATAAAGCACTGGCCCAGTTTATGGATGTCCTGGGTTCAATTCTCTGTCAGAGTACACAAGAGAATCAACCATCTGCTTCTCTCCCCTCCCTTTCCCCTTTTATCCTTTTTTCCCTCCCATAGCCAGTGGCTTGATTGGTTCAAACATGGGTCTGAGCACTGCAGATAGCTTGGATGGTCCAAGCATGTCAGCCTCAGGCACTAAAAATAGCTTGATTGATTGAGCCTGATTCGGCCCCAGGCAGGGGTTGTCAGGTGGATCACAGTCAGGGCACATGTGGGAGCCTGTTTCACTATCTCCCTTCCTTTCATTTAAAAAAAAGGGAAAAAAAGATTTATTTCTCATGTATATAAGAAGAAGATGATAGCCAAACATATGTGTGATTTACTAAAAATGTATTCAAGACTTTGAAGTCAACAAACATGTGCCATAATGAGTCAAATACAGTTAATTTATTTTTTTCTATCAACTTTTTCTCCTAAGCCTTTCTAGACAAATAGAAGGAGTCAAAGGATCAAGTCTAAGATGAGGAAACAGAATGTTAAATTTGAAAAAATAGACGAGTAGACAGAAGTAGACTACAAGGAATGACTTTCAATCAGCTCTCTTCTTAAGCCATCCCAAATAGACACACTATCTAAGTAAAGTTAGTGTGCTTCCTTGAACAAATAGATTAAAGAAATGTCCTCCATGATTCTTCATCTACTACTACTCAAGACTGTAATCTCTCTCTACATAAATATCTCCTGTCTGTTTACTCAACAAAAGCTTTTGAGTACTATAAAAACCATGCATTTCACTAAATGCTAAGTAGGCATTTGAGGTAAAAGATTCAATTTGTCTATTTGTTTTTTTCATAGGAAATCATTTGTGTCATTTCTGAAGGATAATGCCAATGTCTACCCCTCACTGGCATCATTATCTAAGAGAATAAAGAGGGTAGATATTCTATTCAATTCAGTAGCAATTTATCAGAATAAAATATGAAAGAGATGGTAAAAAAATAAAATAGAACAGAGATTATTTTTGCCTTTTACTTTAATGTGAGACTTTTTACCCTCCTTCATAGTTCCTCAGAGGTTAAAATGAAATGAAACTCTCATCACTAATATATTTTTGGTCAAACAACCCTGAGGGCTACTTCCTGTTTTGCTGTGTGTGAATAATAGTCCAGTGCTGAGGACAACTGGTTTATGTTTTATTTTATTGAACTGCTGTAAAGCAATTTTGCTCTCCAATTGAACATTTCATTTCTTCTTTATTAAATTTCACTATTGTTCTTTTATTTTAGTATATACTACTGAAAGTAGTATCACTTATATTTTCGGAGAGCACATTTTCTCCAATGTAAGTGTTTATCATAAAAAACCTGCTGCTTTTCAGCATAAGGAATCCAGACAAGATAAGCTGGAAATGCATCCTTAGGCCCTGAAAGAGGAGAGAGCAGGTGCTTGTACAATAGAAAGGGAGAGAGCAGGGAGAGGGTGAACTGACAATGCATAGCAGATCAATGTGACGCCTAATCAATGTGGCAAAGGAATCAAACCTTCATGGTTGAGACTGATTGATAACAGACTTCACCTCTGTGAACTATCATTATAGAGAGAATAAATGTGGACTTTGCTGAGGTTGGAGGTGAAGGATACAAGTTACTAGTGAGTATAATACATTTTAGGCCAACTTCAAGTGTCACCTTTCCTATCAAGTCCTCTCTGATTACATCAGCCCTCAATTCTCTTCCTCTTCAGTGAACTTATATATTGCTTCCTTTGCTGCTACACAATTTAACATTTAACCATTTTTTTTGCATTATTCGTTCTCCCTTTTAACACTTTTAAATAGCTACTGCTATTGCTTTAGGTAACTATGCCTTACTCTTTAACGAGCTTGCATGGCATTAAGGATGGTGGTAATAGCCTCAAAGAGATCAAGTGACATGGTAAAATTATGTTACTGTAACCATACTAATTATATAATTTATCACATTATAATATTTTAAACATAGAATCTGCATTTGTACAGTTTATGTACCTGGCTTAAATGTTGATTTAATATTTAAACCCAACTGACATTTATTCTCTCATAAAGAAGCACTGGAATTCTCATAATTTTAGTCTGAACTCAGTACCCTTCTAGTAGTACAGCTGTGGACATCTGCCTCCTTATAATGACCCTCAATTATATTATCTATAATATGGACATAATATGTCTCCTGACAACCTATTAATATAGTCAAAATTTCAATAAAAGCATAATACATATGAACAAATATATAAATTAAAAGATAAACATACTTCACTAGCTGGTTTTCTCAGTGGTAGAGCATCAGCTTTGCATGTGGATGGCTCAGGTTCAATTTCCAGTCAGGGCACATAGGAGACGTAACTATATGCTTCTCCACCCTTCCCCCTCTCCTTTCTTTCTCTTTCTCTCTCTCTTTCTCTCTCTTCTCCTCCTGCAGCCATGGCTTGGTTGCAGTAAGTTGGCCCTTGATGCTGAGGACAGCTCCATGACCTTGCCTTAGGTGCTAAAATACAGTTGCCAAGCAACAAAACACCAACCTCAGGTGGGCAGGGCATTGCCCAGTACAGGGCTTTCAGGGTGGATCCAGATTGGACCATACAGTAGAATCTGTCTCTCTGCTTCTCATTCAAGAAAAAAAAAAAGATATACACACTAAAGTATGTCTCAGATCCTCTCTGATATCTCCTTGCCATGCTTACTACTCTGTTAAAATATGAAAAATATTCAATTATTTTTAATGCCATAGTTTTTAAAATATTGAGGAAATGAGAATAAAATTTAGGAAGCAGGCCCATAAAATATTTAACAAATTATTTTAGGTTGTTTTAAAATTTAATTTCAGTCCTGACCTGTGGTGGCACAATGGATAATGTGGCAACCTGGAATGCTGAGGTCGCTGGTTCAAAACCTTGGCTTGCCTAGTCAAGGCACATACAGGAGTTGATGCTTCCTGCTCTTCCTCCCTTCTCTCTCTCTCTCTCTCTCCTCTCTAAAATTAATAAATAAAATTTTTTTAAAATTGTAATTTCAAGTGTGTATGTGTGTGTGACATGTGCTTACTCTGTTGAGAAGGAAACTGTGTGTGGTGGGTGGGAATAAAAAAAGATTTTTGTCTGGAAATAACCACATTAGCAGAGGATATACATAGGGAACCAATTAGTTCTACAAAATTCAGTTGATAATACACTAGGGAAAAAAATACAACTAAAGTTATTGATCTGGTATATTAAAGTGGTAATTGTGCCCCATGAGATGATTACTAAAACTCAATATTCCTTGTTTTAAAACATACAGAACATTTTCTGACCTCCATTTTCCATGTACCTTCTCCATTACCCAAGGCATAATAATTTAAATTTAATTTGCTGGAATTTGATTTTTATTTGAAATTCTAATTATGAAAGGCTATTAAATTGGGAGCCCCCAATAAACCATGCCTTCTAGTATTAGACACATATGTAATCCGCTTCTGCATTAATTCTGGCATTGGCTATGTAGTTTGCTTTGATCAATAAGACATTAGCATGGCAATGAAAGCAGGATGCTTGAGAAGTAATTGCACATTGGGGTTCATCAGTTTAGAACACCCCTCCTAGAAGTTAGCCAACAATCTGTAAAGAAGCTGGGACAAGATTACTGATAATGAAAGGTGACACAGAAAAATAGAGACCATAAAGTATGAGAGATCATCTCAAAATTTGCAGCACTCATTGAGCTCACGTTTGAATACAGCTATGGGAGTGACTTCAGTGAAAAATGTGTAGTAGAAAACTTCCCACAGTATTATGAAAAATAATGTTGTTTCTTAGAGTAACTGAGTTTTGGGGATACTATGTTTTGCTTTAGCAGACAGATGAAACACTAATGAAGATTTAAACATTGTAGATATAATACAAATTTTAACCTCTATGATCCTTTAATTGGCTGGCTTCTTCTCGCATAATTTAGTATTAAAAGTTACCAGAATTTTGAGTTTTAAGTCTCTCTTGAGCTCACTTCCTTTTATCACCTAAAACTCAAGACTATAGTTTAGGAAGACTGAGTGTTTTTTTATATGTCCCAAAAAGAAATACAGGAGGCAAACTTTGACTTTGCTGTAACTGAATTTTTCTTTAGCTTTTTGAGATCTATCACACTGGAGTTTGCAGATAAACAAGTTAATTTTAAAGAATTTGGAAAATTCTTATGAAATGAGAGTCCAAATGAAAATCTCTGAAGAAATTCACCCTTCCAAAGAATTCTCTCTAATAAGGGGTACCTATTTCCTAGCTTAATATGTGTGGCCTCCTCTTTCATAAACCTCAAAAACCGACTTCTAGTGTCTCTGATTGACTCCCACTCACATTTGGATGATATCCATTTCTCTTCCAAGAAGGGCTCTGGCTCTCTTAATCTCTTCCTCCTTGTCCCATTTCTTTCTTCAAGTGTTCTCATGGCTCAATTATTCTCCCCAGATGGCATTTTGAGTCCTTCATAAGAAGGCCAATTTTGTCCCTTACTTCATAGTCACAAAAATACATGGACCAAGAGTAAGAGAATGGAGAAAAAATTGACAGTTCTCATGGGCTCCTTTACAATATGCTAATTACAGTAAGTGGCAGATAGGTTTCTTTTTGTTGAATCTATTAGATCAAACACATGCACCCTTTCTCCAGGGTCAGGCATTTATTCTGGATGTAGCTATAATCGGAACCAATATCAACATTAAAAATATTACCTTACCTGACTCATAATCACTTTGGCACTGTGGGAATTAATAAGCACCAGTTCCCCACACAACGGAATGAAATAAGTTACATGACACTTCTTAGACTCTTTTTCATATTACCCCAAATGAGGGTCCACATTGATCATTTTATTGTAAGAAAAAAGAATAGATCTCTTTGTGTACCCTAGAGAATATGGAGTATAGCAGAAAAAAAAAAAGAAAATAGGGGAAGAGGTGAGTGGTCAACTCTTTAGTTAAAGGAAACTTTTACTTTTTAATGTAAATGAAAATAGTTGATTAAACAAAAACAATAATAGAGATGCAGCTCATTGTAAGTTTTTCTCTTTATATCTTATTAAATATTTTTAACTTAATGTACATATTGAATGGAAAATCTGGAAAATTCAAACTATTTAAATAATAAATATGATTTTCATAATGTAATCAAATTGCACCAGCACCTTCCTCTGACTCTCTCCACTCTGAATACTCTAGATTTGATCACACATAAAATACATTAACTAATAAATACTAATAAACTTGAAAAAATAATTTAGAGTAGTTTTAGGAATACAAAATGATTGCAAAGATAGTATAGTTTCTGTGTGGAAAAGGCCCACTGGAGGTGAGGACGACGGAGATGCAGAAACCCAACTCCAGAGACCAGGTTCAGTGACGCAGATCCGATTTATTCAGGAAGCAAGCTAGCTTATATACACAGGTTCAGCCTATAGAGTGTTATAGTGTGTCCTTCACAGCTAATGGCTGAAAAGGTCAGGGAGCTGCCTGGTTGGCACTGAGTTACTTCCTTACAGCGGACGAGCTCCTCCTGGGTGTGCCTAGGAGGGTTTCAGGTGCTGGAGTATTCTCACAGCATTGCATCAGCCACAGCTGCTAGGAATATGCTCTGCGCTCTACCCACTCTAGTGGTCACTATAGCACATACAAGCTAGAGCAGAGCACCAGGGCCTGGGAGCCCACTAGGGGCCACTCTCTGGGCCCGCCCTGCCAAAGCCTCCACATCTCCCCAGGTGATGGGGTTTGTACGCAGGCCACAAGGTCTTCTTCTGGAGCTCTGAGGCCCTCCTCCCCTCAGGTGTAGTTGGTATGAAGGAGGCCAGGGCTGTGGCTTTGGATGGGTGAAGACTGAACGACTTAGTGGGTGCCCAAGAAACCCTGTCAAGCAAGTTGGGGGGTTCCTGGGATCCAAATTGGCTGAAAAACACAAGCATAAGCTCTCCCTTGCATCAGAAGAGGGTGTAGTCCCTACCACTGTGCTGTGGCTGGGTCCTTCTAGCATCATTTCAGAGAGAGAGGAGAGGGAGAGAGAGCAAGAGATACAGAAAAATAGACAAGACAGACAGACAGACAAACGAGGGGGGGGAAGACACATGGGGGCGTATAGGCTGGCCTTTGGGTCTACAGTGAGAACACGGGTTAGGTTTATAGTCTGAGGAATTGGGGCGGGGCCTTGCGCCCCAACAGGGACTGAGGAAGCGGCAGCTTCCGCTTTTTCAGGTGGCCGGAGCTGATGGCGCAGTTAGCAATTCAGTTGGTTTTGTTTCTGCATGCTCAGCCACAATTTTGTCAAACTCAGAGGCTAAACTATTTTCCTCCTCAGTGGAGGGAGGCGAATAGGAAGGTAGGGGCTCCCCAGAGAGAGGAGTAGCCTGTAATATTTTTGGCACCGGTGGAGGGTCCCCAGGAGGAGCACTGGCCAGGCAGGCATGTATCACTAGCAGGGCAGGAATGAGGCCAAGAGGGAAGGTTTGTCCTTCATGTATTTCATCCGAATGGATATGCCAGATAGATTGGGCCCAAGTATCGGGGTCCCAAAGAGGTGCGTTCCAGAGCCAAGGGTTGAAACCTGAGAGGATTTTCCAGTAGGTATAAAGATCCTTTTCACTAACTTTAACTTGTCTACTCTGCAATAGGGCATATAAGGTTTCCCATTGCAGAGAGTCACTCACCCATCCCTTGGATGCTGTTTGGAACTGGTCCCTGTTCAGGCGCCAGTTGTGGACAAGGCCCACCGAGGATGAGAACGATGGAGATGCAGAGACTTGACTCTGGAGACCAGGTTCAGTGATGCAGATCCCATTTATTCAGGAAGTAAGCTAGCTTATATACACAGGATCAGCCTATAGGGTGTTACAGCATGTCCTTCACAGCCAATGGCTGGAAAGGTCAGGAAGCTGCCTGGTTGGTACTGAGTTACTTACTTACAGCAGACAAGCTCCCTCCTGGGTGTGCCTAGGAGAGTTTCAGGTGCTGGAGTGTTCTCACAGCATTGCATCAGCCACAGTTGCTAGGAATGTGCTCTGCGCTCTACCCACATTTCTGTATGCCCCACACTCAATATTCAATTTCAAGATTGTTTCTGTGGACAGTCTGAAAATGTAACCACTGGATGTAAATGATACATAGAAACTTCAAAATGATTATTTCTGAGTAGAGAAGAATGTGTATGGGAGCAGAATGTCATTCAAAGCTTTCATTATATACTTAAAATACATTTTATATCTTAGAATGAAAGAGAGAGAGAGAGAGAGAGAGAGAGAGAAAAGACAACAAAAGAAGAAGTAGAAGACTGGGCTGAATAAGGAGCCTGGAATTTGCAACATAATCCTCGGAATTGAGCTAATGAAGAGTTGTTTAGCTTGAATAGTCCTTTATCTGTGGCATCAATTTCCCATTTCTCCTGAATAAACTCTATTTTCTACATGCACAAACACATTGAAAAATAAAACCCACACATTCTTTTTCAATATTTTAGTTTTGTTTGACTTTAAGAAGTATTTTGCCTAAAAATGTCAAGATATTCTTATACTAAATAATGACAGCTACAATGAAAAGAAAAAAAACGTAGTGCACAATTGCAAAATTTAGTGTGATGTATTTGGTTAAGTGATGAAAACTTATCCTGTGCATTCAAAAGGATGCTAAACTCTGATTTTATTTTTCAGTCTTTCCTGTGGGTCTCTCACTTTTCTTACTTCTCTGTATAAGACAGACACAGAATTCAGTGGCTGCTTAATTAACTGTGATGGGAATGTTTAGGTGTGAAATTAGTCACCAGAGGGAGCCCATATTATTTCTCAAAGAACTCACAAAATATGGAGGACAAAGTGACAATAAATGTAGAGATTGGAACAAAGAAGTTGAAGGAGAGTACAGCATGTTCTTTTACTGTTTCTTGAACTTCAGTTTTTTCTGTTTCAAGCTTCAGAATGAGATAACTTTGATAGACGCAAAGGCTTTTTTTTTCACAGCAAAGGCATAGGAAGAGACGAAATATACTTTTTTCTCTCTTAGTGGCTATTTAACAATTGACCTTCACATTGATTTAACACAAAAATTACTTTTGTATATGCTAGTTCAGTTTATCCATGAAAAAGACATTTTATTAGGTTTCTGGTCAATCAAGCTATGATAGTTTCTAGACAATGCAACTGTCAATAATTTGCCTGATTCTTTTCAAAATGAAATCAATCTTGGCTGAGTATTTAATGGATGAAATTGTCTACCCATTTTGATCTTTATTCAAGCAGAAAAGAAAGCAGAGTTTAAAAGCCGAGGAAATTCCTCACTCAAAAGTACTTCCTGTTGTGAAATTCTATAGTTTTAGGATTCTATGAAATAGGTAAATAGAACCTATAAATGGTTACCTATCAATCAATACAGATTGGCTGAGCAATGGAGTGTTTTTTTCTTTTAAGGGAAATTTTGGACAAAATCTCAAGCAGGCATTTTGGTACTATGTAATTGAACCATTTCTATGCTTGACTGGACTGAAAGGGAAAAAATGCCCAGTGGTGGGATTCATCCAGTTCACACCAGTTCGGCGGAACCAATACCTAATTTTTTGTTGACTTTGGCGAACCGATTGTTTAAACTGTGGGGTGGTTAGCAATGGGGGAAAGTCATGTGAGGAACCCAAACCCAGGAACTTTGGCTACAACCACCCACACTCATGTGTGCCAAAAGAAACTTCCCAGGAGCCCTTTGAAAAAAAGTGACTGTCTGCCAGCCAGTGAGATTTCACCACGTCATATTAACTCAACCACTCTATAGACCCTTTAAATATCCCCCACGCAGGTCACACTATGCGACTTCCCTGGCTTCTGTCCTCGAGACAAGGGAACCTCATCGGGTGGGAAGCACTGTACTCAATAAAGCCTTTACTGTTCCATACTTTGTGGTTCCGGCCCCTTCCTTCTTCCTCGGCTGGGAAAAAACCCTTACATTTGGTGCCAAAACCTGGGAGGGGTCAGAAGTCTGCAAGGACTGGTCTTCTCCCCTTTTCCTCCAAGAAAGAACCAGAACCTCCGACCTTCCACCCACTCAGCGCATGGTGCAGTAAGTCCCCTGCCTCCAGCCTCCCCTCAGTTCTTTCCACCAAGACTTCCTGTCTGAAACTGCAGCTGCGTCAGGGACCTCTTTTCATTTCGAGTGTGTGTGTGCCTATGGAGATGTCCCAAGCACATCCACATTACCTATCCATCTGATGGCCAGAGCTTGAGTTGTGGGATGCCAATGCTCAACTCTGACCACTCCAAGAACTGAGGATGGCCGTGGGGGCACAGGAATCTAAACCTGATCCAAAAACACTCCTGGAGTTGCCTTATCCAAAATCTCTCCCTCCCTAAAGAAGAAGAAACTGTTCTTCTTCTCTGCTGTGGCCAGGCCACAGAACCCACTGGATAATTGGACCAGGTAGCCTCCTGAAGGGACTTTCGGTTTTAACACCCTCACCAATTTAACTATCACCAAAAGAACTTGGAACTGGTTGGAGATCCCTTACATCCAGGGCTTCTAATTATTCATGCTCCCATCCTAATCTCTGTGCAGCCTGCTATACCGTGCAGACCATTTTCCGGCCAGAGAAACCTCACCTAAAACCTCCTTCTTAATCTTTCCTCCTTTGCCTGTCCCCCAACTCTCTCACACTTCTGCCTGATCCCTGGGGGCGCCCCTCCCTCGGGACCCCTCTGGTCCTTCTGTGAACCTCTTTTGCTCAGGTCTCTTCCCTCCAAGAGCCCCTTTTCCTCCCTTTGCAGAATCCTGTTTCTCATTCACCTGCAAATACCAGTCTCTCTTTCTCCTTCCCTGCTGGCCAGGAGCCCCTCCCTTTTCCACTGTGCTCTTAAGCCCCTCCTCTGTCAGGCCATTCTCAGCCTGCCATTGGCCCTTACACTGGTTTGCCAGATGCCCAACCCCAATATACTTGCAGGAAATTCTGGCCCTGTCCTGCCTCTGGCTCCAGTGTTGCTGGCCGGATCTGGGTACTGGGCTCCCCAGAAGCCCCCCTCCTCTTATTCTCAACCCCAAAATCCCTATCTGAAACCTTTGAACATGGCATTTAAAGTTTTTAATGGTCCCAACTACAAATATTGATTGACTTACGACCTATGCAACTTACGACCATTTGACTTTACAACCACAATTGCTAGCCACGACAGCTCCACGTCTGGCAGTGCAAGCATTGCCCAGCTGGGTGTACAACAGTGCGGACCAGCTTCTGGAAGCACTACCATCTCTGTGTGTACCATTTCTACTATTATCCCAGACTCAGTATAGCAATTTGTGTTTTGTGTCTCAGATATTTTTTATCAAACCCCTCCCAAGATGTCTACCAAGAGGAAATTGTCTTTGCAAATATTAAACCAGTTGTACTGGTAATGCAGTGTTTTACTTAAACCTGACGAATGTAAAAATAAGAGACAAAACGGTGTAGAGATGATACAAATGGCATAGAATGAACAAAGAAAAGTATGATATATAACAATAATGAAAAAAAATTATGATAAAATATGACTTAAAGATTTTTATAACATCATTTCGCAGTACTGTACATACAGCCTACTCAACTTAAACCAATTGTGTTATGACCAGTCTGTCGGAACCAATCATGGTCGTAAGTCGAGCACTAGCTGTAGTAGAAACAGGCCAAGGCTACTCACCAGGCCTGCATGCAGCAGAAGGTAACGCTTCAAACCCAGGCTCTTGTGGCAGCCCTGAGGCTGGCAGAGCAACAGGGGTAAGGCACAGGAAGTGCTCGACCCAAGTCCAAGCTGCAAAAAGGAATCCCACCAACAGCTTTAAGTGTGGCAAGCAGGGTCACTGATGATGAGAACAAAATATTCAAGCAGTTCTCACTTTTACAGTAGTGCCAGATCATAAAAATGCCCATGCAAGTGAAACTGTGCAAAGTGATCATAATCAATTGGAAAAACTATGATTGTTTCATGATATTTAAAAATGTTTGCCAAAACATTAAAAAGTCTCTTATTATCAGTTATAAATATATAAGCAAAATTTTAAAATAGTAAAACTAATATTCAGTACAATGTAATTTAAAACATAAGAAATAATGTAAACTGATATTTTAATTCTTTGTAAAAATTGATCTAGAATAGTTTAAACAATTATTATCTTCCTCACATTGCAAAACTGCATAGAGAGGTCATCTTTTTTATGCCCTGGTGAATTGTCATGTTCCTTCCTAAATTTGGATCAGCTTCTAACATTTTATTATCATCAAATATAGTTAAGAGTTTTTTTAATGTGAAAGTTTTCTTGCCAATGTCACTTTTTCTGGGACAACTTCATCATTTTTATCACAACTACTTTATTTATGTTGATAAAGTCACCTTCACTAGGTTTCTCTAGTCACATATCTAAGTCTCTTCAATGGCATCTGTGTCAACATTTCCATGGTTAGCTATTTCTTCTATAACTGCATTTATGTTCAATTTGAATTCCACTTCTAATGTTATTACTCTTCACTTCTTTGCTACACTTCTATTTTTGTTGGTATATTCCTTCATTTGATTTATTTTTGTAAAATAGTACATAGATATATAACTCAGAGACAAGGACACAATATACAATATGCTTTGCTGTCTGCAATGCCCAATAACCAACAGTCACTTAAAGAAGTAATGTAAACAGTCTTTTTTTTTTAAAGACTTTATTCAATTTTCAAAGAGGAGAGAGAGAGAGAGGGAAAGAGGGAGGGAGGGAGAGTGAGAGAGAGAAAGAGAGAGAAGGGGGAGAGGAGCAGGGAGCATCAACTCCCATATGTGCTTTGACCAGGCAAGCCCAGGGTTTCAAACTGGCAACCTCAGTGTTCCAGGTTGACGCTTTATCCCACTGCACCACCACAGGTCAGTCTGTAAACAGTTTTTAACATGATGCTTATATGTTCTTTTTCTTTTTATGATAACACCTAGACTTTTTTATATAAAATAATTTTTTATTTTATTAAATTTATTTATTGTATTAATTTGGGTGATATTTTATATAGGTTTCAGGTGTACAATTCTATAGTACATCATCTATATGTTATATTTTGTATTCATTATTGCAAGTCAGGCTTGCAATGATGAATACAAAAAGGCTCCTATTTCCCTTTATTCTCCTTTACCCTCTTTCACCTCCCCACTCCTTCCTTTCCCTCTGGTAATCACCATACTGTTGTCTTTGTCTTTCAGTTTTGTTTTATTTTTATTTTTGCTTAATCCCTTCACCTTTTTCATCTAGCCCCTTAACCTTCCTCCAGTCTGCCAGCTGTCAGTCTATTCTCTGTATCAATCATCTGTTTCTATTTTACTTATTAGTTCATTCTGTTCTTTAAATTCCACATTCAAGTGAAACCAAGATGGTATTTGTCTTTCTCTGATTGGATTATTTCACTTAGTGTAACGATCTCCAGGTCAACCCATGTTGTTGCAAAGGCTAAGATTTCCTTTTTTTTTTTTTAAGGCTGAGTACTACTCCATTGTGTAAATATGCCATATCTTTTTTTTTTTTTTTTTTTTTGTCTACTCATCTATTGATGGGCACTTGTATTGCTTTCAAATCTTGGCTCTTGTAAATAACACTGCAATAAATATAAGTGTGCATATATACTTTCAAATTAGTGTTTTGGGTTTCTTTGGATATATTCCCAGATGAGGAGTTACTGTGTCATAAGGCGGTTTCATTTTAAATTTTGAGATAACTTCATATTGCTTTCCACAGTGACTGCACCAAACTGCATCCCTACCAACAGTGCACCGAGCATCTTTTTGTTGATTTATTGATGATAGCCATACTGACAGGTGTCACGTGGTATTAATTTGCATTTTTCCAATGATTAGTGGCCTTGAGCATCTTTTATATGTTTATTGGCCACCTGTATGTCATACTGAGGAAGTATTTATTTAGCTGCTTTGCCCATTTTTAATTGGATTATTTATTTGTTTCGTGTTGAGTTGTATAAGTCTTTTGTAAATTTTGGATATTAACCCCTTATCAGATGTATCACTGGTGAATATGTTCTCCCATTCATTGGGTTGTTTTTTTATTCTGTTGGTGGTTTTCTTTGCTGGGCAAAAACATTTTAGTTTAATGTAGTCCTATTTGTTTATTTAATTTTTGTTTGTTTCTCTTGCCCAAGAAAATATGTCAGAAAAGCTATTGCTACAAGAAATGTCCCAGATTTTTCTACCTATGTTTTCTTCTAAGTTATTTATGGTTTTGAGTCTACCACTTAAGTCTTCAATCAATTTTGAGTTTGTTTTTCATATGGTTTAAAAATATGGTCTCATTTTATTTTTTTTAAAAGGTATCTGTCCAATTTTCCCAACACTATTTATTGAATAGATTCTCTTCACACTATTGTATGTTCTTGTTTTATTTGTCAAATATTAACTGACCACAAAGGATTGGGTTTAATCCTGAGCTCTCTCTATATATATATCAATGTGTGTGTATATATGTGTGTGTGTGTGTGTGTGTGTGTGTGTGTGTGTGTGTGTGTGTATGGTATTTTGGATAATACCATGGCATTTTGATTACTATAGCCTTATAGTATAGCATGATATCAGGTAGCATGATTCTTCCAACTTGCTCTTTTTTTTTTTCAAGATTGCTGTGAATATTCAAAGTCTTTGTAGTTTCATATAAATTTTTGGAATATTTGTTTTAGTTTTGTGGAATACACCATTGATATCTTGGTAGGAATTGCTTTGAATTTATAGATTGTTTTGGGTAGTATGTACATTTTCTTGATGTTAATTCTTTCTGTCCAGGAACATGTTATATGCTTCCACTCATTTGTATCTTCTTCAATTACTTTCTTCAGTGACTTACAATTTTCTGAGTAGAGGCCTTTTATATCCTTGTTTAAATTTATTTCTAAATATTATTTTTTATTTAATTGTGAATAAAATTATTATTTTAGTTTCTTTTTTGATAGTTCATTATTGGCATATAAATTAATTTGATATCCTTCTACGTTACTGAATTCAATTATCAGTTCTGGCAGTTTTTGATAGAATCTTTAGGATTCTCTATATACAGTGTCATGTCATCTGAAATACTGACAGTTTTACTTCTTCCTTTCTAATTTGGATGCCTTTTATTTCTTCTTCTTGTCTGATTCCTATGGCTAGTACTTCCAGTACTATGTTGGCTAGAGTGGTAAAGTGGACATCCCTGTCGTGCTCCTGATCTTAAGGGAAATGCTTTTTAATATTTGCCTATAGAATATAATATTGACTGTGTATTTCTCATATATGGCCTTTATTATACTGCAGTATGTTCCCTCTATTCCCACTTTGTTGAGAGCTTTTATCTTAAATGGGTGCTGAATTTTGTCAAATGCCTTTTCTGCTTCTATTGATATAATTATGTGATTTATATTCTTCATTTTTAATGTGGTTTATTACATCTTTTTGATTTGCCAGTACCATGTGAACCTTGCGTCTTCAGAACAAATCCTACTTGATCATTTTTTTAATGTATTGCTGAATCTGTTTGGCTAATATTTTGTTGATGATTTTTGCATCTATATTCTTCAAGAATATTCATTTATAATTTTCTTCCTTTATAATATTTTTACATGGTTTTTAAATTAGGATATTGTTGGCTTCATAAAATGAGCTTTGGACCCTTCTTTCTTCTTGAATTTTTAAAAAATAGTTTGAAAAGAATAAGTGTTAGGTTTTCTTTTAATATTTGGTAAAATTCACCTGTGAAGCCATCTGACCCATGACTTCTGTTTGTTCAGCATTTTGTATTAATTCCTCAGTTTCATTAATTGTAATCTGTTCATTCAGATTTTCTAATTCTTTCTGTTCTTTATGTTTTAATATGTGGATCAAAGTATTAGCAGAGAATTTTGTAATTTTTACAATTGCATGCAGTTGTTATACTTTGCTAACTGAAATTTGAACTGTGATGGTAGAAGATTAGTTTAACTAAACTGGTAACTAAGGTTTGTGCATGTTTCAAACAAGAATGACCTGTATGTTTATTGTGAACTAATTTGATTTGTTAGCCATTTCTTTACCATACCTGTTGACCTAAGCAGAGTCTCCACATGCACATCTAAATAGTCAGAAAATATTTATAGTCTGTCTCTAGCGTGGATGAGTATTTATTGCCTATCCTCAAGAATTTTACCATATCTCCAGAGGTATTTTAGGGATATGGAATAAACAACCATAAATATTTAAAAAATCTACTAGGTAATAATTGTTATAGGGAGAAATAGATATTTAAATAAGAAAAAAAATAGCCTGACTAGGCAGTGGCATAGTGGAGAGAGTGTCAGACTGGGATGCAGAGGACCCAGGTTCGAGACTTCAAGGTTGCCAGCTTGAGCACGGGTTCACATGGTCTTAGCAAGGTTCATCAGCTTGAACCCAAGGTTGCTGGCTTGAGAAAGGGGTCACTCAGTCTGCTGTAGCCACCCAGTCAAGGCACATATGAGAAAGCAATCAATGAACAACTCAGGTGCTGCAAAAAGAATTGATGCTTCTCATCTCTCTCCCTTCCTGTCTGTCTGTCCTTATCTGTCCCTCTCTCTGGCTCTCTCTGGCTCTGCCACAAAAAATAAAAAAAATTAAAAAAATAACTGGTCAGAATGTGTTCAGCATTTAGAAATTTTTAAATATATGTTCTTTTTAATGAGAAAACTTTCTGTGAGTAAACTCTAATATTTTAAATTGGGATTTATTTTTACCAATTCTGGATAATTTTACTGGGTATTCGTGAAGGAAATAATTTCTCATTTTCATTAAGATCCAGACAAGAGTTATTCAGGATGGACTTTGAAGCTATCTCCCATGTTCTATTTTATACACTGAGACTTTGAGAATTTAATATGTCATTCAGTAAAAATTGTCTTAGAGGTTCATATTAAATTCCAAATTGAGCCTGACCTGTGGTGGTGCAGTGGATAAAGCTTCGACCTAGAACACCAAGGTCACCCATTCAAAACCGTAGACTTGCCTGGTCAAGGCACATTTGGGAGTTGATGCTTCCTGCTTCTCCCCACCCCCTCCTTTCTCTCTCTCTATCTCTCTCCCTTTCTCTGACTTCTCTGAAAAATGAATAAATAAAATAAAATAAAAAAGAATTCACAATTGAGATACTTTTATCTACAAGGAAGAAAATAAAAACAAGCTAATAAGCTAAAAATTCAAAACAAAACAAACAACAATAAAATATATATCTGTGGAAATAACAATTAAAAATTTAGTTAATGTCTTTATTTGTATGGGATGCCAATCAATCATGAAATCTGCTCTATTAAAATGTGCTAATATTAACAAAGGTTTGCTTTTTGCTTGATAGCCTGCTTTCAAAAAATTGGATATAGCCTGACCTGTGGTGGCACAGTGAATAAAGCATCGACCTGGAAATGCTGAGGTCACTGGTTTGAAACCCTGGGCTTGCCTGGTCAAGGCACATATGGGAGTTGATGCTTCCAGCTCCTTCCCCCTTCTCTCTCTCTGTCTCTCTCTCTTCTGTCTCCCCTCTCTGTCTGTCTCTCTCCTCTCTAAAAAAAAATGAATAAATAAAAAAAAAGTGGATATAATAATGGTTAAATGTAGAGTTTAAAGAACATTATATTTTTCCTTTTTCTTATTTTACAAATAATGTACATGTCAACAAACATTTAAAGGGCTTATTTTCATTTCAAGAAGTAGTCAAGAGACAGCTAGCTTTCTGCCTAGTTATGAGAAGGGAACTGATCCAAGTGAGAGTCCAATCAAAAGGAACAACTTTTCAGGGTTTGGAATACAGGAAGTTATCTCACTAGCAATGAAGTAGAGTGGAGGCCAGTGAAGGAGAAGGAAAGCAGCATTCCAGGCCACAGCAACACTGAAGGAAGGCAAAAGAGTACAAAGCAGAGCTGTGCCTTGCTGCCCATAACTAGCCCCCAGATGCTGAGCAGTGAGGCTATGGAGGTGGTCAGTAAAGGTGGTTTTAGAGGTTTTTGTTTACTATGCCACTAAATGTAGAGTACATCCTAATGGCGAGAGGTTCTGTGGAGGGATGCGATAATTTAAAACGTTTGACCTGACAAATTAGAACATTAGAAGGTATTGACTTCAGCCCTTTACTCCAGTGTGGGGCATTCTCATTTAGCGTTATTGGCAGGAGACCAGGTTTCCCTTCCTTTCTCCTTTATCTTTCCCCTCTTCTCTTCCTTTTTTATTTTTAAATTATTCTTTAATTTTGTGGTCTTATTGCTTTATATAGAAAATAAAATATTTTAAGAAAAGACACGTTCACCAAAGTTTTATCACTTTTATCTGTGCACATAGTTTTAAATAAAAATAGGTTCATGGCAATGGATATTTTTTTTTTGCTGTTAGCAAGATATCACAAGCACTTTCTCCATTATGTAAACAGTAATTTTTAAAACATAATTTGTAAGTGTATTTTTTGCTAAATCATATATTATTTAGAAGCATAAATAAAAACATATAAATTTAAAAGTAAAATTTACTACTGGACCTCTCATCATTAGTTCTTACTTTTCAATATCTTATAACAATTTCTTTAGTATCATCCAGTAATTTAAAATACATATTCATGTATATATGAATACATATTATTTTGCTTAAGCAAATCAGTACACACTATATACAGTATGACATACATTTTTTAAAAACTAGTAATTTTCCATATTAGAGTATATATACTTCCTCTTTCTTTTCAAATACTGATTGAAAATACATTGTGGGGATATATTATATTTAAAATCATTCTCTTTAGAATTTTAGTACTTCTTATTTTGTCTCTACCAAAATACTGTAAATAATAACTTTGTCCATAAAATTTTACTTGTTTTTATGTAGAAATATGAAAGATACTTTGCAAAAATAAAGTTATTGAATTAAAGTGTTCAGACATTTTAGATTTTGACCAATTCTACCATTTACTTTCCATATATGTTGAGGCAATTTACACTTCTACCAGTGGCATAGAAGAATAGCTGTTTCCCCAGAATTATTTATACTAAAGATTATCAAACATTTCATCTTAGCAAATGTGATTGTTGGAAATGTGAAACCCTATGATTTGCCTTTAATTATCTGAATGTCTTTCAGTTATGGTTTTTCTTCTGTGAACATCCTACTCATACCTTTTGTTTATTTTATTCATTTGTTTTTTGTTTGTTATTTTTTAAGAGGGAGAGAGAGATAAAGAAAAGGATAGACAGAGATAGACAGACAGGAAGGAAAAGTGATGAGAAGCATAAACTTACAGATGCAGCACCTTAATTGTTCATTGATTGCTTTCACATATGTGCCTTGACTAGGGGGCTCCAACTGAGCCAGTGACCCCTGTTCAAGCCAGCAACCTTGGGGTCATGTCTGTGATCCCATGCTGAAGCCAGGAACCCTGCTGTCAAGCTGGATGAGCCCACTCTCAAACCAGAGACCTTGGGATTTCAAACCTGGGTCTTCAGTGTCCCAGGCTGATGTTCTATACATTGTGCCACAACTTGGCTTATTTTATTTTATTATTTTAAATTAGTCATATTTTCATTATTTCCAAAGCATTATGCACATATTCAGTGTTCATACATATTTTCTCTTGTGTAAGTTACAGTAATTGTCCTTACATGTCTTTAATTTTATTATTTAATATTTAAAATGTATAAATAATTTTAATTGTGGATGAATGTGTGCGGGGTTTAGAACTTCAAAGGGCAGGAGGAAAACCCACATGGAGATGGAAAAGGAAATGTTTGGTAAATAAATGTTTGCTGTCCAGCTTTAACAAAGAGACACAGAAAGGATGCTGAAGAAAGAGGCCTTGCTAGGTTCTTCCCTGCCCGTCACACTTAGCTCATATTAAATGATAGTTATCTGTGATGCCGTTTCCATCACTGGAGCTGGTCCCTGTCTAAATTCCTTACAGGCGGTTGCAGATGAGGTCAAATGTCTTTCCTGAGTCTTTCATATCTTAATAATCAAATTAAAACATATCTTTTTTTTTTTTTCATTTTTCTGAAGCTGGAAACAGGGAGAGACAGTCAGACAGAGTCCCGCATGCGCCCGACCGGGATCCACCCTGCACACCCATCAGGGGGTGATGCTCTGCCCATCCTGGGCGTCGCCATGTTGAGACCAGAGCCACTCTAGCGCCTGAGGCAGAGGCCACAGAGCCATCCCCAGCGCCCGGGCCATCTTTGCTCCAATGGAGCCTTGGCTGCGGGAGGGGAAGAGAGAGACAGAGAGGAAAGCGCGGCGGAGGGGTGGAGAAGCAAATGGGTGCTTCTCCTGTGTGCCCTGGCCGGGAATTGAACCCAGGTCCTCCGCACGCTAGGCTGACGCTCTACCGCTGAGCCAACCGGCCAGGGCAAAACTTATATCTTAAAAGACATAATTTAGAGTAGAAAATTATGTTTTCTTTCAAACAACCTATGAAATCTTTCACTTTATAAAATTTGCCTTTATTGTCATGCTTAGGAGATGTTTAATAGGTTTTGTTTATAATTTTGGATGTTCCACAAACTTTTATCTTCTTCCTCTCCTCAAGTCCTACTAAGAAAAACTTTACATGACAAGGACAATGGAAAAGGCCATTTTGCAAAAAGGCATTTGAATACATTTTGGAAAACTGAAATCAGATATATTAGGGTAACCTAACACGGCAGCAAAACTGAATATTGAAATTCTTGGAGATAAAGAATACCTGAAAACTATAACAGGAAGATTTGGGCACCTCAGACCTGACATATTTGGCCACAAACAAGAATATACCCATAGCTTTAATTCCCAAAAGTCAGAAGGGGGAAAAATGTTAATTCTCAAAAGAATCTGAATTGGAAATGCTCTGAATTCAGGAGTCTCGGGCCCAGCAGTTAACACAGGTGAGTGAGCCTCAAAGCTGTAAGAAAAAATGTGGTGCACAGTAGATTCTTCTGTAGGAAATTGAATATGTCTAGAATAATATCTTGTAATACAAATACAAATATAAATATTTAAGGGTTCCTTAATGAAAGGGTATTTTTACATGGACTCTGTATAAGGTTCACAATCAACTATGCTTAAGCCCTTAACTCTTCGAGGAAAATTTTATTTTTTCTTTTAAATTGAGTTTACTGTGTACAAGACAAAATATCACACGTAGGAAGAAGAAAAGGTGTAATACATAACAAGAATGGAGAGACTGATGGTATATAAAAGTTGATATGAGAGGTAAGTATCTTCTATTATAAAAGAATGTAAATAGGCAATGGTCTGTACTGGATAAAGTAAGAAGTAGCAACATATATAAACCCTTTATAAACATGCAGGTAAAAACCAAAAAAATCCAGATACATTATAATGGTCTGCTAATTTTTGTTTTAGATCTTTTAAATGCATATGCCATTGATTTTGTGTGTGTGTGTGTGTGTGTGTGTGTGTGTGTGTGTGTGTGTGTATAAAAATGGGCTATATTTTCTTCAGGCCATTGATTATATTATTTATTTTATCTTTGTTTTTCATTTCATTTATAATTTTATACAATTTGGATCTTTTTTATAGTGGTAAAAAATAATTTAAGAATCACAGGCCCTTGTCCTCATCTAGAGTGATGGCAGTTTAGGAGGGTGGCCTGGTCACTATTTGATCATGAAGAATGTGGCAGTAAAAATCAGAAAACAAATAAATATCATTTTAACTGGTCCTGCTTGATTTTTTATGGGGAAAATAAGGGACCTTTAGAATACAGCAACCTCTTCTCCTGAAAAATGGAAGCACTATTGATATCTCCCTCGTCTGGTCACATAATGAGGGCATTACTCCAATACTCCTTTTTCCTTTCTACTGGATTACACCAATCAGCATGCAAATGTGTATTTCCTAAATATTTACTTTAATGAATAAAACAATAAACAAACTCTGGATCTCTTTCAATTTGCTATGCCATCTGTTTTCTTTATAGGAAAATGATCCATCTCACTTTTTGTCTATACTCACTGACTCCAGATGCTAAATACCCATTCTCTTTTTGAGTCACTCCAATAATACTACTGCTCTAGTCACCCAACTGAACTGTACATTAGCAAGAATACCCATGACAACTATGTTTTTATGTGTACTAATCAATTCTCGAACTTCATCTGGTTTTATCTGTTAACAGTAATCACTCTTACTTTCCTGAAATGATGTTTTCTGGTACGGTACATTCTCAAGGATAACACAGTATCCTTTCTCATTTCTTTCTCACTATTCCTTATCTCCCAGTATATCTCTCTATACACTGATCTGCCCAGAACTCTACCTTTGCACCTCTTCTCTATTTACACACATTCCAGTGTGATTTCATCTAGTCCCATTGATTGAGATACCATATATTTTCCAATACTTTCCAAATTTCATTCCTTTTCTAGATCTCTTTCTTGAATTTATGAATCAAATGATCAACTTTCAAGACTATCTCTACTTTTAATGGACTTCTCCAATTTAACACCATGTTATGTTCCTGACATAATATGAGTGTTTTGACTCTTAGATATGTTTCCCCTGTAGTTACTTTCTTTTCTTTTCTTCTTTCTTTTTCTTTCTTTCTTTCTTTCTTTCTTTCTTTCTTTCTTTCTTTCTTTCTTTCTTTCTTTCTTTCTTTCCTTCTTTCTTTCTTTCTTTCTCCTTGAAATGAAACTCCAACTTTCTCATAATATAGACCAAAAAATCCAGCAGGCGTGCTTTATATTTTATCTTTCAGCTTCCATCCATTATCATTGAATCCTACTGTTGGCTGTTAGTGAAATATTCAAAATCCTACCGCTTTTTATACTCCCAATGTTATCTTCCTGGTCCAAATTATCATAATTTCTCACTCAGACAACTGAGTAGTAGTCTATTAAAAAGATTCTTTGTTTTTAGCTTATGTCTACTCTAAATATAACATCCTGAATAAACTGATTATGATGATTGTTTCACTCAATATGTTATAAAAACCACAAGTTATACACCTAAATATATCCATTTTTATATATCAATTAAACTTCAATAAACTAGGGGGGAATCTTTTATTTCAAGCCACTTCTCTCTTCAAATAGTTTTGAGAACCAACACCTAGACATCAGAGAAATGGCACCATGAGGAGTGATAACGATAAATCTCCCCTAAATTCAACAATATCTTCAACCAGAGACAGAAAAATCTATCCTTGGAGCTTCCAGAAGTTTCACACTAAACGCGAAGGCAGAGGCAGCAGCAACCCCATAGCTGGATCATCAGGCTACTAATTCAGGAAGGAAAGACTAGGAGAGAGGCTCCAGGAACACAGACTCTCTCATTGGTGGAGCCTGCAAATGATAATGAGCCTCGACTGCCAACAAGACTGAAGCTCAATATATGACATAGAGACTTATCAACTGCAAACCTCTACCTAAGTGTGCCACAGGGGCAGAACCCAGAGTATAGAGTCACAGATCAGGAAGAGGGAGAGAAAAGAAAAATCAAGAAGATAACCTCTCAAAATCAAGAATAATCCACAGACTTTATAACCTATCCCATTTTATTATATTTGTTTGTTTGTTTCTCTTATCTTCTTGTCTTGATTATTTTCTTCCTCTTCCAATTTGGTTGTTAAATTCTCTGCTGGTCTTACTCTCTCCTCTTCTTGAACTACACTACCCATAAGTGTTACATCTCCCATTATCTTTTCTTTCTTCTTCCTTTCTTTCTATGAGGGTTACACTCCAAAACCCTTAACTCTCTCTCTCTCCCCTTTTATTCTTTTTTATTCTTTTTGTGTTTTCCTCTTTCTTTTTTTATCTCTCTCTATATTAGCTACTTCTTTTCTCCTTTACTTTTCCTCTCATTCAATCCTCAATCACAAACAAATTATTTTTTCTGGGATTCAAATTTTTCTTTGTGGTGCTTTGGGAGTTTTTTACTTTGCTTTTTTAACTCACTAGCAGTGTTCCCAACCCTGGCTCTCCATTTTATCTAGTTCTAGCTCCACTAAATACAATAGTAATTTTTAAATTTTTTCCCCTTTTTCCTGTTTCCCTATTATTCCTCTCATCATATCTCTTAGTCAATCATCACCTAAAAGCAAATCATTTTATTCTTGATCCAAATTTTTTCTTTTTTGGATTTTGTGGGTCCATACCCCTTTCTTGCCCCTTTATCACTTCTCCCCAACTCAGACCCTCCATTATAGGTAGTTTATGTTCTATATAGCACAATATAATTCACAGTTCACCACAAGATTTTCTCAAGAAGGAGGGGAGAGGAGAGGAGAGGAAAAAAAAAAGAGGGAATAATAATTTTTTTATTCTTTTTTATTTTTTAAACATTTATTCTTTATTAATTCTCATTAATACTATCAACAAAACACCCTCAGATGCCATTAAGGAAAAGGAAATTGAATATCATGGATACAAAAGACAGAGAGGTAGCACAGATAGATGAGGAAAAAATCTATGGAGAAAAATTTAATATATTGGAAACCTTGGAGCTAAATGACAGAGAATTTAAAATAGAAATCCTAAAAATACTCAGAGATATACAAGAAAACACAGAAAGGCAATTTAGGGAGCTCAGAAAACAACTCAATGAACACAAAGAATATATCACCAAGGAAATTGAAACAATAAAAACAAATCAAACAGAGATGAAAAACTCAATTCACGAGCTGAAAAACGAGGTAACAAGCTTGGCTAATAGAACAGGCCAGATAGAAGAGAGGATTAGTGAAATAGAAGACAAGCAACTTGAGGCACAACAGAGAGAAGAAACAGACTCAAAAATTTAAAAAAATGAGAAAGCCCTAGAGGAATTGTCTAACTCCATCAAAAAGAATAACATAAGAATAACAGGTATATCAGAGGGAGAAGAGAGAGAAAATGGAATGGAGAACATATTCAAACAAATAATACATGAGAACTTCTCATGCCTGTGGAAAGAACTAAAGCCTCAAATTCAAGAAGCAAACAGAACACCGAGTTTTCTTAACCCCAACAAACCTACTCCAAGGCACATCATAATAAAATTGGCAGAAACTAACGGCAAAGAAAAAATTCTCAAGGCAGCCAAGGAAAAGAAGAATACAACATATAAAGGAAAGCCCATTAGATTTCCATCAGATTTCTCAACAGAAACTCTACAAGCTAGAAGAGAGTGGATCCCAATATTTAAAGTCCTGAAAGAAAGGAACTTTCAGCCATGAATACTGTACCCATCAAAGCTATCCTTCAAATATGGAGGAGAAATAAAAACATTCACAGATACAGAAAGATGAGGGAACTTATCATCAGAAAACCCCCAATCTAGGAATTATAAAGGGGGTTTTCCAACCAAATAAAAAGAACAAAACAAAACAAAACCACATGTAAAAGCTCCACCAAGAACACAAGACAACATATTTAAACTGTGACAACAAGAAAAAAGGGGAGGGAGGGGACAGAGATTAACAGTAGCAAAGGATGATAAAGTGCAAAAGTACTCACAATATAGTGCACTACAATGAACAGGGTAGGAACCCTTTTCATTACTTAATGGTAACCACCCTTGAAAAAAGCACCAGAGAAGCACATGATTTAGAAAAGATAGCAACAGAGGAAAGGTGTATGGAATACAACCAAACAAAAACAAAAGATAGAAAAACGAAAGAGAAGAATCAAACAAGATACAAAACTAACAGAAAGCAATATATAAAATGGCAATAGGGAACTCACAAGTGTCAATAATTACACTAAATGTAAATGGATTAAACTCACCAATAAAAAGGCACAGAGTAGCAGAATGGATTAAAAAAGAAAATCCAACTGTATGCTACCTACAAGAAACTCATCTAAGCAACAAGGATAAAAACAAATTCAAAGTGAAAGGCTGGAAAACAATACTCCAAGCAGATAACATCCAAAAAAAAAAAAGCAGGAGTAGCAATACTCATATCTGATAATGCTGACTACAAGACAGCAAAAGTACTCAGAGAAAAAAGGTCATTTCATAATGATTAAGGGGATGCTGAATCAAGAAGACATAACAATTCTTAATATATATGCACAAAACCAAAGAGCACCAAAATATATAAGACAGCTACTTATTGACCTTAAAACAAAAACTGACAAAAATACAATCATACTTGGAGACCTGTATACATTGCTGACGACTCTAGATTGGTCATCCAAACAGAGAATCAATAAAGATATATTGGCCTTAAACAAAACACTAGAGCACCTGGATATGATAGACATCTACAGGACACTTCATCCCAAAGCAACAGAGCATACATTTTTCTCCAGTGTACATGGAACATTCTCAAGAATTGACCATATGTTGGGCCACAAAAACAACATCAGAAATTTCAGAAAAATCAAAGTTGTACCAAACATATTTTCTGATCATAAAGCCTTGAAACTAGAATTCAACTGCAAAAAAGAGGGGAAAAAAACCCCACAAAAAGTGGAAACTAAACAACATACTTTTAAAAAATGAATGGGTCAAAGAAGAAATAAGCTCAGAGATCAAAAGATATATACAGACAAATGAAAATGACAATACAACATATCAGAATCTATGGGATGCAGCAAAAGCAGTGATAAGAGGAAAGTTCATATCACTTCAGGCCTTCATGAACAAACAGGAGAGAGCCCAAGTGAACCACTTAACTTCCCATCTTAAGGAACTAGAAAAAGAAGAACAAAGACAACCCAAAACCAGTCTGAGAAAAGAGATAATAAAAATCAGAGCAGAAATAAATGAAATAGAGAACAGAAAAAGTATAGAAAAAATTAATAGAACAAGGAGCTGGTTCCTTGAAAAGATCAACAAAATTGACAAACCCTTGGTAAGACATACTAAGGGAAAAAGAGAAAGAACTCATATAAACAAAATCCAAAATGAAAGAGGAGAAATTACTACGGACATCATAGATATACCAAAAATTATTGTAGAATAGTATGAATAACTTTATGCCACTAAATTCAACAATCAAGAAGAAATGGATAAATTCCTAGAACAATACAATCTTCCTAGACTGAGTCAAGAAGAAGCGGAAAGCCTAAACAGACCAATTAGTAGGGAAGAAATAGAAAAAACCATTAAAAACCTCCCCAAAAATAAAAATCCAGGCCGACTGTTATATTAGTGAATTCTATCAAATATTCAAAGAAGACTTGGTTCTTATTCTACTCAAAGTCTTCCAAAAAATTGAAGAAGAAGCAATAATTCCAAACACATTTTATGAGGTCAACATAACCCTCGTACAGAAACCTGGCAAGGATGGCACAAAAAAAGAAAACTACAGACAAATATCTGTAATGAATACAGATGCTAAAATACTAAACAAAATGCTAGCAAATCAAATACAACAATGTATTAAAAAAATAATACATCATGATCAAGTGGGATTCATCCCAGAATCTCAAGGATGTTTCAACATATGTAAAACGGTTAACGTAATACACCATATCAACAAAACAAAGAACAAAAACCACAGGATCTTATCAATAGATGCAGAAAAGGCATTCGATAAAATACAACACAATTTTATGTTTAAGACTCTCAACAAAATGGGTATAGAAGGAAAATATCTCAACATGATAAAGGTTATATATGATAAACCATCAGCTAACATCATATTAAATGGCACAAAACTGAAGACTTTCCCCCTTAAATCAGGAACAAGACAGGGTTGTCCACTCTCTCCACTCTTATTTAATGTGGTGCTAGAGTTCTATCCAGACTAATCAGACAAGACAAAGAAATAAAAGGCATCCATATCAGAAAAGAAGAAGTAAAGATATCACTTTTTGCAGATGATATGCTCCTATACATCGAAAACCCCAAAGAATCTACAAAAAGACTACTAGAAACAATAAACCAACACAGTAAGGTCACAGGATACAAAATTAACATACAAAAGTCCATAGCCTTTCTATATGCCAACAATGAAATATTTGAGAACAAACTCAAAAAAATAATTTCCATCACGATTGCAACAAAAAAAAATAAAATACCTAGGAATAAATATAACAAAGAATGTAAAGGACTTATATAATGAAAACTATAATCATTGTTAAGGGAAATCAAAAAAGATACAATGAGATGGAAGAAGATTCCTTGCTCTTGGATATGAAGAATAAATATAATCAAGATGGCCATATTACTCAAAGCAATATACAAATTTAATGCAATTCCCATCAAAATTCCAATGACATTTTTGAAAGAAATGAAACAAAAAATCATCAGATTTATATGGAAGTATAAAAAACCCCAAATAGCCAAAGCAATCCTAAGGAAAAAGAATGAAGCTAGGGGCATTACAATACCTGACTTCAAACTATATTATAGAGCCACGACAATCAAAACAGCATGATATTGGCAGAAAAATAGACAGTCAGACCAATGGAACAGAATAGAAAGTCCAGAAATAAAACCACATATATATGGTCAAATAATTTTTGATAAAGTGGCCAACAACACACAATGGAGAAAAGAAAGCCTCTTCAACAAATGGTGCTGGGAAAACTGAAAGCCACATGCAAAAGAATGAAAGTCGACTAGTTTGTCCCCTTGTACTAAAATTAATTCAAAATGGATCAAAGACCTAAATATAAGACCTGAAACAATAAAGTACATAGAAGAAGATATAGATTCTAAACTCATGGACCTTGTTTTTTTCTGTTTGTTTGTTTGTTTGTTTTAATACATAAATTTTTATTAATTTTAATGGGGTGACATCAATAACTCAGTGTACATATATTCAAAGAAAACATGTCCAGGTTATCTTGTCATTCAATTATGTTGCATACCCATTACCCAAAGTCATTTTGTCCTTGGACCTTGGTTTTAAAGAGCATTTTATGAATTTGACTCCAAAGGCAAGGGAAGTGAAGGCAAACATAAATGAATGGGACTACATCAGACTAAGACATTTTTGCTCAGCAAGAGAAACTGACAACAAAATAAACAGACAGCCAACTAAATGGGAAATGATATTTTCAAACAACAGCTCAGATAAGGCCTAATATCCAAAACAGACAAAGAACTCATAAAACTCAACAACAAACAAACAAACAAACAGTCCAATAAAAAATGGGAAGAGACACTTCTCCCAGGAAGAAGTACAAATGGCCAACAGATATATGAAAAGATGCTCATCTTCATTAGTTATTAGAGAAATGCAAATCAAAACTGCAATGAGATACCACCTCACACCTGTTAGATTAGCTATTATTAACAAGACAGGTAATAGCAAATGTTGGAGAGGCTGTGGAGAAAAAGGAACCCTCATTCACTGTTGGTGGGAATGTAAAGTAGTACAACCATTATGGAAGAAAGTATGGTGGTTTCTCAAAAAACTGAAAATAGAACTACCTTATGACCCAGAAATCCCTCTATTGTGTATATACCCCCAAAACTCAGAAACATTGATACACAAAGACACATGCAGCCCCATGTTCATTGCAGCATTGTTCACAGTGGCCAAGACATGGAAACAACCAAAAAGCCCTTCAATAGAAGACTGGATAAAGAAGATGTGGCATATATACACTATGGAATACTACTCAGCCATAAGAAATGATGGTATCGGATCATTTATAACAAAATGGTGGGATCTTGATAACATAATACGAAGTGAAATAAGTAAATCAGAAAAAACCAAGAACTGCATTATTCCATATGTAGGTGGGACATAAAAACAAGACTAAGAGACATTGATAAGAGTGTGGTGGTTATGAAGGGGTGGTGGAGGGAGAGAAAAAGGGGGAGGAGGAGGGGCACAAAGAAAACTAAATAGAAGGTGATGGAGGACAATCTGACTTTGGGTGATGGGTATGCAACATAATTGATTGACAAGATAACCTGGACATGTTTTCTTTGAACATATATACCCTGATTTATTAATGTCACCCTAGTAAAATTAATAAAAAATAATAATAATAATAAAGAAAAAATAAGAAAAAAACAACAACAAATACTTTCAGTGGTTTTTAGTCTCCAAGTGAAAGTTGATGCCGTACATAGGCTTCTATTACCTTCTCTCCTGCTCTTCCTCTATCAGTCCACTCTAGCCATATTGACTTTCTTCTGCTCCTTAAACAAGTAAAACCCCTTCCAACATCATTGCCTTTCCACATGGTATTTGTTTTGCTTGGGAATACCTTTCTCCCAATTTCTTGCCCTTCCCCCCTTTCATTGCTGCTTCACTGCATTAGGTATGTAATTAAATACTACTTATCAATCATGCTTTTCCCAATTATTTATCCTTCATTTTTGTTTATGGAAGAAAAAGTATAAAGCATTTGAAGCATATAAAATACAAAGGCATAGACATCAAACAAAGTTTGTGTTCCTCATTCCACAAGAGATACCATCTTGCTGTGAAAACTTTTCGAGTTTTCTTATGAGTAAAGCATTTAACAAAAAAGCATTCTCTCCTAAAATAATATCTTTTTCTTCTTTTTTCTCCTATCTGAGAGAACCATTTAAAATTCATTCTTTCTTCCCTATCACTGTCCTTCAGGTATTTGAAAAAGTATTTTTGTCTCCATTTTGTCATTTCATTTTCAAAATAAATACGTTGTCTTTGACTCCTTCTATTTCTATAAGCTTAGAAATAAAATATGTTGTCATATTTAACTTTTCCCCCCATTACTCTAAACAGAAATAGCATTATCTGCTGCCTAGCTTTAAATTCATTTAACAATCTGGCAAACCTTTGTCTGAATCTGCATACTAAAAACAAGTTGGAACTGTCTTATTATATCCACATTACCTTGAATTTAAATTTAGTTTTTATTTTATATTGCTTCTCTTTTGAATTTTTAGTATTTTACTTGCAAGAGAAGATCAAAAAGAAATTTGAGTTCAATCATTCTGCCTTCTCACCTTATTTTATTTATGCTACATTGCTGTTTTTCCAAACAAAAAAACTATCTTCTTCTCCTACTTCTTATTGATCAAAATAAACAAAAGCAAACAAAAATATAACACTTTTGTGAATTAGTTTGTAATATTTTTATAAACTTCAGTTCATCCTGGGTCTGGTTTTAATCCAGGCTCCTGGCATTCTTTATCAACACCTTCTTGCATGGATAAAATCCATCTCATAATTTTCAGGGATGCTAGTGTTTGATGTGTGCTTTAAAACCTTTGCCAATTTTCCTGAGATAATTTGCTACTGTATAGGGCAAATTTCATTTTTTAGTACTTTTACTATTCCTCTTAGTTAAGCTTCTATTTAAGATGTTCGTGCACTGTAGCATTACACATATCAAGGCTTTCAATATGGATCTGGGTCCAATTCTCAGCTGTTACATATATAAACTTGGACATGACCACAATTTCTGTGAATCTCAGATTCCTTCTTTTTGTTTGAATTAATATTTTTAAGTAAGGTATATAAACTAGATCTTCAGTCAACAGATGATGATGATAGTTTTGAGACTATGTTTTTATTTATGATTTTTAAATTCTCCTTCCCTAATAAAGCACAGATGAACTATGCCTTAGTTATCTCTGTTTATTTGTATGTGGTTTTGTATTTTGTTACTGAGAACTTCAAGGTGACAAGATTAGACAGTTTGGCCTGTTATATAAAAGTACATAGACTGGGTAGCTTAAGCAATTAAGCTTATAGTTCTGGAGGCTGTAATGCCCAAGATAAAGGTTCTGGCCAGTTTAGTACCTGATGAGGGCATGCTTCCTGGTCTGCATATGATCCTCTTCTCTTGTATCCTCACATAGTAAAGAGCAGTGTGCAATCATCTCTCTCTTGTCCCTTCATTTAAGGGCACTAATCTTCTTCATGGGGGCTGTACCCATATGACCTAACTACCTCTCATAGTCCTTCCTTCCAAATACTATTACATTAGGCATTTTGTATTTAACATATGAATTTAGGAGAAGAAAGACACAAATATTTAGTTAATACCATTGGTAAAATAATTGTCTCTCATTGTTCCTAGTATTTATTTTCATTGGCATAAATTATATCTAGATTAGACACCTCTTTCTTGTCTCATTCTGAGGTGAATGTGCCAACAAGGATGGGCAACATTAAATTTAATTACCAGCTGCCATTACCTAATAGATAAATTATAAGTAAGAACATGAAATAATAACAATAATAAAAATAGGAATAAGACAAATAATACAAATAAATGACATGATAATAAGTAAATTATAATACAAGAATAAATCTGTTTTGCTTACTCACAACTGTAAATTTACTTTGGGCATCCCTTGTATTAGTTGCAATGCTCTAATAAAAAGGATTTACAGTAGATTTACAGAAATTTTCAGTCTCCTCAAGATAACATATGTTGCTTCTATGTGAACATTACATTCTATTTTAGAGAAGCATGCCTTGGTTGCCAGCTGTCTTTTAAAATAGTTCCACAGAAATACTCCTTTTGTTTAATTATATCATCAAGTCATATGCATAACAAAGTCTTTCTTTTGGAAAAATTTACCTTGGCACTTCTCATGAGTTCCTTATTCTAGTTGTGATATCCCTGTGATAGAGAAAAACAATTTCAATAGTATACTCAGAAATCTAGAATTGAAAATCTTTAAACAAAAATAGGTAGAAAATACCACCTGTGCCCCTGTATTCTGTAGTTCTCCACCTGGATCTTCAGAGTTGGTTTGAAATTCCTGGTTCTTCTAATTCCATAAGGTGTCAATTCTAGTATCAGCAGAAGTGGTTTTTATTCTTGTCAAAGATGTTTCATCTTAAACTTGGTATATAAGGACAAGTCAACACAGAGGTGGGGTAAGAAGCAGGCTCTGTGACCAGTTAGTAGTGATTTCAGGAATTCTCTTACTCATATGTCAGCTCCCACTAACTGCTGCTTAAAACATTTCTCTTGCATTTTTATACCATGACTATTATCTACTTGCTAAAAAAGTACATTCTTGCAGAAACATTACTACTTGAATGCTGCCTGTCAATATAAAAGTCTTGGAAGGAAAACATTAGAAAAATTATTAAGATAATTAATTTTGCATTTTTTCCTGCAATTCTGTATAAGGTGAGTATACATACTTGTTTTGTCAAGTAACCTTATTTTTGTCACTTTTAAAGTGATACATTAACACTACCTCAGATTTCTTGTAGCTATCAACTGAAGTGACTTTATGAAAATATTTTATAAATTCTAAGTTAAATTATAAATATTTTTGAGAGAGAAAGGAAACATGCATGATCTTGTGGAAAGATTGTGGGTTGTTCATTTAAACAGACTTCCGGTTCTGCCACATGCTAGCTGTAATCTCTTGTTCAAACACCGCCCCGAAGCCTCAATTTCTTCACCTATAAAAAGAATGTCATCATCCATATATAAGATGCTATTATAAT
Source organism: Saccopteryx leptura (assembly GCF_036850995.1). Lineage (NCBI taxonomy): Eukaryota > Metazoa > Chordata > Mammalia > Chiroptera > Emballonuridae > Saccopteryx > Saccopteryx leptura. The sequence continues at coordinate 235,918,438 of NC_089505.1, read as the reverse complement.
AATTACATTAAATGTATATGTAAGTCACCTAATATAATGCCTGTCACCACATATGGTGCTGAGAAGTGCCAATTCTTCATTTAGTTTACTCCTTTTAATGTGCAGAAGAACTCTAAAGAAAGTTTTATGAAGAAAAAATAAGAGAATATAAGATAAATTTGAATACCTGAAAACAGAGATATCCAAGGTTGATTGGGACCAAACAAAATAATAACAGCTAACACATATGAGTTTGTTATATGTCTGACACTTTTCTAAGCCCTTTGCATATATTAATTTATTTTATTTTCACAATATCTTAAGAGGAAGGATTTTTTTTATTTTAAATTATTATCTGTAATTTAACATGAGGAAAATGAGTTGCCAAGAGGTTAAGTATCTTTGTAAGCCCTGGCTGGTTGGCTCAGCAGTAGTGTGTCAGCCAGGCATGTGGAAGTCCTAAGTTCAATTCCAGGTCAGGGTACACAAAAGAAGCGACCATCTGCTTCTCCTTCCTTTCCCCTTATCCTTCTCTCTCTCTCTTCCCCTCCTGTGGCCATGGCTCGAATGCTGGAAGCATGTTATCCCCGAGTGCCGAGAATGGTTCCATGGCCTCACCTTCCGTGCTATAATAGCTCAGTTGTGGAGCAATGGAGCAGCACCGGATGGACAGAGCACCCCGGTAGTGGGCTGCCAGGTGGATTCTGGTCTGGGCACATGTTGGAGTCTGTCTCTCTGCCTCACCATCTCTTACCCTCTTAATAATAATAAAAAATGTTTCTAAGGTTATATAGGTAAGAAGTGGCAGAGCTAAAGTTTGATGCCAGCTGGAATGGCTCCTATGTGCCTGTCTTTTGAGCCACTTCACTAAGATGTCTTAGTGTAAAAAGGACACAGCTCCCAGATTTTTTTTTCCCCTTTTGTATTTTTCTGAAGTTGGAAACAGGGAGGCAGTCAGACAGACTCCCGCATGCACCCAACCGGAATCCACCCGGCATGCCCACCAGGGGGTGATGCTCTGCCCATCTGGGGCGTCACTCTGTTGCAACCAGAGCCATTCTAGCACCTGAGGCAGAGGCCACAGAGCCATCCTCAGTGCCCGGGCTAACTCTGCTCCAGTGGAGCCTTGGCTGTAGGACGGGAAGAGAGAGACAGAGAGGAAGGAGAGGGGGAGGGGTGGAGAAGCAGATAGGCACTTCTCCTGTGTGCCCTGGCCGGGAATCAAACCCGGGACTCCTGCACACCAGGTCGACACTCTACCACTGAGCCAACTGGCCAGGGCCTGAGATTTTTATTCTTCTTAACAAGGCAATCTTCCCAGGACCTAGTACATCAACAGAAAACCAGACAAAATTGGAATAGTGTTCATTTCACACCCCTAAAATAATATTACTAATATTTCTGTGCCAGACAGAAATCACTGAGCCTAACATTTTTCTGTTCCAAGCTTAGCAGTTTCTTTTTGTATCCTTTCAATATTTGCAGGTAAACAAAGTCACAATATACACAACTGCCTGAATTTTTTAAGCTGGCAATTTGGCCACAAAGTCAGTGACATTTGCAGCTTTTTAATTACACACACGTGCCTCTTTCATCTTGCATAATACTGAGCAATAAAATCAATGCACTTTCTTCCCTCTGGGTGGCTATTTGGGACATAAAGCTTTTGTATTACATATTAATCAGCACATCTGTAATTTGTTGTGGTACACATGGACAAACCATGTAGTAGTTCACTTACTCCATTTCAATGAATTTATAGCTATGAGGTACTAACAAAAGGGTTAGCAAATGCTGGCTATTGTTCTCTTTTAGGAAAATATATTGCCTAAGGATGTAGAAGTGCTGACTGTTGGGGAACCAAAGTGGACTTAAAGGACACATATAGCATGACATAAAGTTACATTAAAATAATTTTTAAGACTCTGATCAGGAGACATGAAAGCCAAGAAACAAGGAAGACGAGGGCACCATTACTTGCAAATGAGTGTTTCTTGGCAAGATTTAGAGACTGGTTGGCTCTGCGAGGAATATAAATTAAACAGAAATTCTATTTTCACTCAGTGCTTAGAACACAACAAGCAAATGAAATTTAAGGAGCAGGTTTGCATGACTGAAATCAGAATTTGAGTAGCACAGTTATTGTGTCTTACAGTCCCTGTCAACTTTTTTTTTTTTTTTTTTTTTTTTTTTTTTTTGGTAGACTGGAAAAAGCCATTTGCAGCATGCGTGGATATGAAGCTTCTGTTCTCCTCTGCCTGGAGAGTTGAGACCAGGTAGCTTTTTCCTGGAGCTCTGTGACTGTGGCCTGGTAAAGAGAACCTTGGGATACACTAAGCTGGGTGGCAAAGGTAAATTCATAATACAAGTTGGCTAAAGGAGGAAAGAGAGCTCTAAATTAGGAGTAGGTCCCAGCCTGAAATATGAGTGGGGCATTGAGGTAGGAGGGATAAAGGAAACACTATATATTAAGCAAAGCAGCAGAAAATAGGACTATCAACACCCACAACAGAGATCTTTGAGGGAAGAATAAAAAACCTGACTATTCAGGCAAAACATAGTTAAGTAGCCCTTGTGCGAATGAGATCAGTTTACCTGCTTCTTGGAAGAAATACCCTAGACTCGTCCACAGTGTTGTAGATGGGGCCGACGGCCCTGGGCACCTTCAGCCTTCAGTGGCAAACCCCAGCATTCTGGGCAAGGTTAGGTCATAGGTGGCTGGAGCAGGACTGGAAGAGACTGAACCCTCCCTTAGAGGAGCGAGGGGGAAGCCCCCCTTCCAGTGTCCCTGTTTCCTCACAGCAGAGGCGTGTAAGCCTGGCAGGCTTTAGCTCAATGACCTTCCTTTCCACTATTGAAGCAGGACCCAGATGGCATCCTATGAGACCCCTTTGGGGCATTGGAGCCTTTAAGGGTGTATCCTAAAAGCTGGTAGTTCCCCTGATCTCTATTGGGCTTTTTCTGCCTCTAGGTATCTTAAAAGCCATTCTCAGAAGATCTCGCTGAGGGGTTTGAGGATCCCCATCTGCCTATATAAATCTTTTCCATATATCTGGAGCTGTTTGGAAAAAAGACAGAACAGTGTTATTAGCTAGATCTAATAAAGAGGGTAGTAGTTTGCAGGCGAAAAAGATTTGGTGTCTCCTGCTCATCAGCATTCAAAAGAAATGTAAATTTTTTTTTTTTTTTTTTTTTTTAAGTAAAAAGCATGATATAGTAGACCTGTCGGAGTCATTGGCCTGGTGTGCAGGATTCCCGGGTTCGATTCCTGGCCAGAGCACACAGGAGAAGTGCCCATCTACCTCTCCACTCCTCCCTCTCTCCTTCCTCTTCATTTCTCTCCTCCCGCCCGCTGCCAAGGCTCCACCGGAGCAAATCCACCCTGGGCACTAAGGATGGCCCCACGGCCTCCGCCCCAGTTGCCAGAATGGCTCGGGTTATAACAGAGCAACACCCCAGATGGGCAGAGCATTCCCCCCGGTAGGCATGCCAGATGGATCCCAGTCAGGCGCATGCAGGAGCCTGTCCGACTGCCTCCCCATCCCCATCCTCAGAAATATACAAAAAATAAATAAATAAAAGAAAAAATACTAAAAAAAAAAAAAAAAAAAAAAAAAAAAAAAAAAAAGGGAGGGGGCATTCCCTTGTGCTAAAGCTCCAGGGAGCATGGAGTGAGCTTGAGTATGTCCTATGAAACATGGAGCTCTATGTTTACATATAAGTCTTTGAAGAAGGAGGAACTGCTGAAGTAGTTTATCAGCATTTGTCCCTAAGACAGCAGTCTTTATAGTGGGAACACCATACGTAAATATTTGCTGTCTGTCTATAGATTAAGGGGGGAATATGGCAAATGCTGAAAAGTCATGATCTTTGTGACCCTCTCCTCCCCCCACCCCCTCCCTCTCCTCCCCCCACCCTGTAACCCCAACACTGTTGTTCATGTCTCTGAGTCTCATCTTTATGTCCCACCTATGTATGAAAACATATAGTTCTTAGTTTTTTCTGATTTACTTCTTTCACTCAGTATAATGTTATCAAGGCCCATCCATGTTGTTGTAAAAGATCCTATGTCATCATTTCTTATGGCTGAGTAGTATTCCATAGTATATATATACCAAAGCTTTTTAATCCACTCGTCCTCTGATGGACACTTGGGCTGTTTCCAAATCTTTGCTATTGTGAACAATGCTGCCATAAACATGGGGGTGCATTTCTTCTTTTCAAACAGTGCTATAGTGTTCTTGGGGTATATTCCTAACAGTGGTATAGCTGGGTCAAGAGGCAGTTCAATTTTTAATTTCTTGAGGAATCTCCATACTGTTTTCCATAGTGGCTGCACCAGTCTGCATTCCCACCAGCAGTGCAGGAGGGTTCCCTTTTCTCCACATCCTCGCCAGCACTTATTCTGTGTTGTTTTATTGATGAGCGCCATTCTGACTGGTGTGAGGTGATATCTCATTGTGGTTTTAATTTGCATTTCTCTAATCATTAGTGATGTTGAACATTTTTTCATATGCCTATTGGCCATCTGTGTGTCCTCTTTGGAGAAGTGTCTATTCATTTCTTTTGCCCATTTTTTGATTGGATTGTTTGTCTTCCTGGTATTAAGTTTTACAAGTTCTTTATAAATTTTGGTTATTAACCCCTTGTCCGACGCTATGTCAAATATGTTCTCCCATTGTGTAGTTTGTCTTTTTATTCTGTTCTTATTGTCGTTAGCTGTGCAGAAGCTTTTTAGTTTGATAAAGTCCCATTTGTTTATCCTGTCTTTTATTTCACTTGCCTGTGGAGACAAATCAGCAAATATATTGCTGCGAGAGATGTCAGAGAGCTTACTGCCTATGTTTTCTTCTAAGATGCTTATGGTTTCACGGCTTACATTCAAGTCTTTTATCCATTTTGAGTTTATTTTTGTGAGTGGTGTAAGTTGGTGGTCTAGTTTCATTTTTTTGCAGGTAGCTGTCCAGTTTTCCCAACACCATTTGTTGAAGAGGCTGTCTTTACTCCATTGTATTGTCTTACCTCCTTTGTCAAATATCAGTTGTCCATAGAGCTGTGGGTTTATTTCTGAGTTCTCTGTTCTGTTCCATTGATCTATGTGCCTGTTCTTATGCCAGTACCATGCTGTTTTGAGTACAATGGCCTTATAATATAACTTGATATCTGGAAGTGTGATACCTCCCACTTTTTTCTTCCTTTTCAGGATTGCTGAGGCTATTCGTGTTCTTTTTTGGTTCCATATAAATTTTTGGAATATGTGTTCAATGTCTTTGAAGTAAGTCATTGGTATTTTCATTGGTATTGCATTGAATTTATAAATTGCTTTGGGTAATATAGACATTTTAATGATGTTTATTCTTCCTAACCATGAGCACGGTATATGCCTCCACTTATTTGTATCTTCCCTGATTTCTTTTATCAATGTTTTATAATTTTCCGAGTACAAGTCTTTAATCTCCTTAGTTAGATTTATTCCTAGGTACTTTATTTTTTTGGTTGCAATGGTAAAGGGGATTGATTCCCTGATTTCTCTTTCTGACAGTTCATTATTAGTGTATAAAAATGCCTCTGATTTCTGAGTGTTGATTTTATATCCTGCCACCTTGCCAAATTCTTTGATCAGGTCTAGTAGTTTTTTGACTGAGACTTTAGGGTTTTCTATATACAATATCATGTCATCTGCAAATAATGATAGTTTTACTTCTTCTTTTCCAATTTGGATGCCTTTTATTTCTTTTTCTTGTCTGATTGCTGTGGCGAGGACTTCCAGAACTATGTTGAATAAGAGTGGTGAAAGGGGGCACCCCTGCCTTGTTCCTGATCTTAAGGCGATTGCTTTTAATTTTTGCCCATTGAGTATGATGTTGGCTGTGGGTTTGTCATAGATGGCCTTTATCATGTTGAGGTATGTTCCCTGTATTCCCACTTTGCTGAGAGTTTTGATCATGAATGGGTGCTGGACTTTATCAAATGCCTTTTCTGCATCTATTGAAATTATCATGTGGTTTTTCTCCTTTCTTTTGTTTATGTGATGAATCACATTGATTGATTTGCGAATATTGTACCAGCCTTGCCTCCCAAGAATAAATCCTACTTGATCATTGTGTATGATTTTTTCCATATATTGCTGGATCCGGTTTGCTAATATTTTGTTGAGGATTTTTGCATCTAAGTTCATCAGGGATATTGGCCTATAATTTTCTTTTTTTGTGTTGTCTTTGCCTGGTTTTGGAATCAGAATTATGCTTGCCTCATAAAAGGAGTTTGGGAGTCTTCCTTCCTCTTGAATTTTTTGAAATAGCTTGAGAAGGATAGGAGTTAGTTCTTTTTTGAATATTTGGTAGAATTCACCTGTGAAGCCATCAGGCCCAGGACTTTTCTTTTTTGGGAGTTTTTTGATAGCTGTTTCAATCTCATTTGTTGTAATTGGTCTGTTTAGGTTTTCTGATTCTTCCAGATTGATTTTTGGAAGATTATATGATTCAAGGAATTTGTCCATTTCATCTAGGTTGTCTAGTTTTTTGGCGTACAGTTCTTCATAGTATTTTCTCACAATATTTTGTATTTCTGTTGTGTCAGTTGTTATTTCTCCACTCTCGTTTCTAATTTTATTTATTTGAGTCCTCTCTCTTTTTTTCTTGGTGAGTCTTGTTAAAGGTTCATCGATCTTGTTTACCTTTTCAAAGAACCAGCTCCTGGTTTCATTGATCCTCTGTATTGTTTCTTTAGCCTCTATGTCATTTATTTCTGCTCTGATCTTTATTATTTCCTTCCTTCTACTAGCTCTGGGCTTTACTTGCTGTTCTTTTTCTAGTTCTTTTAGATGCAGGGTTAAGTTGTTTATTTGAGCTTTTTCTAGCTTCTTGAGGTATGCCTGTAATGCTATAAACTTCCCTCTCAGGACTGCTTTTGCTGTGTCCCATAAATTTTGAGTTGATGTATGCTCATTATCGTTTGTTTCTAGGAATTTTTTAATTTCTTCTTTGATCTCAATGTTAACCCATTCATTCTTTAATATTGTGCTATTTAGTTTCCAAGTGTTTGAATGTTTTTCAATTTTTCTGTTGTGGTTGATTTCTAGTTTAATGCCATTGTGATCAGAGAAAGTGCTCGATATGATTTCAATCTTCTTAAATTTGTTGAGCCCGCTTTTGTGCCCTAACATGTGGTCTATTCTAGAGAATGTACCATGAGCGCTTGAAAAGAATGTATATTCTGCTGCTTTAGGATGAAAGGTTCTGAAGATATCTATTAGATCGAGTTGATCTAATATGTCCTTTAAGTCTGCTGTTTCTTTGTTAATTTTCTTTCTTGAGGATCTATCTAATGATGTTAATGGGGTATTGAAATCTCCTACTATTATAGTATTGCTGTTGATCTCGCCCTTTAAGTCTATCAAAGTCTGCTTTATATATTTAGGTGCTCCTATATTAGGTGCGTAGATATTTATAATGGTTATATCTTCCTTTTGGATTGCTCCCTTTATCATTATGTAGTGACCTTCTTTATCTCTAACTATGGTCTTTGTTCTAAAGTCCATTTTGTCTGATATAAGTATTGCTACCCCAGCTTTTTTTTCATTTCCATTTGCGTGAAATATTTTTTTCCATCCTTTTATCTTCAGTCTGTGTGCATCTTTTGATTTAAGGTGTGTCTCTTGTAGACAGCATATGTATGGGTCCTGTTTTCTTATCCACGCAGCTACCCTATGTCTCTTGATCGGCTCGTTTAATCCATTAACATTTAAGGTTATTACTGATATGTAATTGTTTATTGCCATTTTTTTTTCTTTAAAACTGTTTTTCTCTTTTGCTATATTCTTTTTTTCCTTTGACCTGTTTACAACAGGTCCCTTAGCATTTCTTTCAGCCTTGGTTTGGTTGCAGTGAAATCCTTGAGTTTTTTTTTGTCTGTAAAGCTTTTTATTTCTCCTTCAATTTTAAATGATAGCCTTGCTGGATAAAGTAGTCTTGGCTGTAGGTTCTTGTTCTGCATTACTTTGAATATTTCTTGCCATTCCCTTCTGGCCTCAAGTGTTTCTGTTGAGAAGTCAGAAGTCATCCTTATGGGGGTTCCTTTGTAGGTGATAGTCTTTTTTTCTCTCGCAGCTTTTAATATTTTCTCTTTATCATTTAGCTTTGGTAATTTAATTATGATGTGTCTTGGTGTTGGTTTCTTTGGGTTTCTCCTTAATGGAGTTCTCTGTGCCTCCTGAACATGTGAGACATTTTCCTGCCTTAACTGGGGGAAGTTTTCCGCTATAATTTGTTTGAACAAAGTCTCTATCCCTTGTTCTTTCTCTTCTTCTTCAGGAACCCCTATGATGCGGATGTTATTTCTCTTCATGTTGTCACAGAGCTCTCTTAGAGTTTCCTCAGACTTTTTGAGTCTCTTTTCTTTTTTCTGCTCTGCTTCCATGCCTTTATTTATTGTGTCCTCTAACTCACTGATTCGATTCTCTGCTTCATCCATCCTGCTTTTAATTCCTTCCATTGTATTCTTTATTTCAGATATTGTATTTGTCATTTCTGTCTGATTCTTTTTTATTATTTCAATGTCCTTTTTTATATTTGTTATCTCTTTATTTAGGTTTTCGTAATGGCCATCTATGGTGGTTCTAATATCTTTGAGCATCCTAACAATCGTTATTTTAAACTCTGCATCTGGTAATTTGGTTATATCTGATTCACTTAGGTCTTTTTCTGGGGATTTCTCTTGGTTTATTTGTGTTGTATTTCTCTGCCTCCGCATTTTCTCTTCACGGGAGTGGCTGTGATCACGTGCTCGGGTGCACAAGGGTTGGTGGCCTTGGCCTTTGCCCCACCCCCGTGTGTGACGTTATGCTCGGTCCTGAGGGCACTGGCGAGCACCTTTGCTCAGCTGCGGGTCTCCGCCTGTTTCCGAGCTTTCGCCCTGCCTTTGCCAGATGATCCCACTCAAGGAACAGCTGCTAGCCTTGGCTCTACCACCAGGCAGGGCTGCGTGTCCAAGCTCAGCTCCGTAGCGGAACTCCGCCTCTTCTGGGCTTTTGGCTCCACCCCTGTCAACTTTTAAATGTCATTATTCTTGCATCTACACAAAGAAAAATTATTCAGTAGTGTTACATAGGAAATATTTCATTTAGCAACTGAATTTTAAATGTCATTTGAATAATTGTTTTGAAAGATTTTTTATTTTAATTTCAATGAAGAGATACAGGAGGGCATTTTGAATCAGAGTAACAGAACTTCCAAAGGTTTGGGTCATTAAATATCACATTAAGAATTTCATTTTTAAAACATGTAGATATTCTTTCTTTGAAGGATATCCACTGGTCACATTTCACTATGATACATTGTTGAGCATTAACTTGATATATGGGTCTTTTCTCTTTATGTGATATTTTCAAACCTCCTCTAGAACTAGGAAGAAAGTCACTATTAATTTCTTAATAATCTTGGTTCTCCCTTGAGTGGATAAAAAAGTTCTATGTATAGAAAAACTGCACTTTGAATAGGTCAGAATAATCAAGACATCAAAAATCTCAAAGTATCGTAATAAAGAATTTACAAGGTGGAAAAACATGCAAGAAGAAAGAATAAAATAACCACAGCAATATTAAAAATAATATTCTATGAGTTTTATTCTTCCAATATGTTAAAGATGAAATAGAATAATTTTAAAGTTTTGAGACATAAAATATTAGCTATTAGAATGTTATATTTTGGCCATTTCTTTTTTTTTTTTTTTTAACAGAGACTGAGAGAGAGTCAGAGGGAGGGATAGATAAGGACAGACAGACAGGAATAGGAAAGATGAGAAGCATCAATCGTCAATTTTTCATTGTGACACCTTAGTTGTTCATTGATTGCTTTCTCATATGTGCCTTGACCGTGGGGCTACAGCAGACTGAGTAACTCCTTGCTCGAGCCAGCGACCTTGGGTCCAAGCTGGTGAGCTTTGCTTATACCAGATGAGCCCACGCTCAAGCTGGCGACTTTGAGGTCTCAAACCTGGGTCCTCCGCATCCCAGTCCATCGCTCTATCCACTGCACCACCACCTGTTCAGGCTATTTTGGCCATTTCTACAAAACATGTCATAACCATTACAAAGGTTAATGTGTTCAATATATTTGTGTCTCAGTAAATTAAATTGATGGGAATATACTCAACAAAAACCATGAAATTATTAAACCTAAAACATCTATTTAAAATTCTCAATTCAGGCCCTGTCCAGTTGACTCAGTGCATAGCTCATCATCTGACCTGTGTGCAGACATAGGGTTTGATCCTCAGTCAGGGCACACATGAGAAGTAACCCTTTGCTTCTCTCTCCCTTCCTTTTCCCTTTCTCTCCCTCTTCCCCTCCTGCAGCCCATGGCTTAATTGATTTGAGCCCTGAAACTGAGGGTAGCTCCTTGTTTCAAGTATTGGCCTCAGGTGCTGAGGATGGCTCAGCTGGTTTCAGCATCTGCCTCCAGCAGATGTGGCCAAGTGGATCCTGATTGGATCACATGCTAGAATCTGTCTCACTATCTCCCCTCCTTTCACTTAAATTTTTTAAATTCAGTCTTTAAAATGTGTTCAAATTAAATTTAAAATCATAAGCTGCAAAGTTTCACAGTATATTTATGCTTTTATATAAAAAATACTGGATGCCATATGTCTGGATCAGGGTATTAAGTTTTATAGTTTCCTGAACCATTCAAAGTTAGTCAAGAAGAAGAAGAAACCTGAGATCTGAAGCCAGAAGGAATAAAGAAAGGGTTACCATTATCATCTATGGAGAAACAAGTCTCATAAACTTAACAGGTGAAGCCGTGATTCTCAAACTTTAGGATTCCGGAGGAGCTGCTCTGAGTGGTTTTCAAAAAATCAGCGCAGTTATATCACAGGAATGAAACTCGTGCTGCAGAACAAACCACCCCAGTATTTACTGGCTTAAAGCAACAACTATTTTATTATTTTTATAATTCTTTAATCTAGACTGGAGTCCTCTGGCTGTTTCTTCTGTTTCTCAGGGTGTATGCTAGGCATGGAATGTTCTAACTGTTCTCCTTCACTCACACATTTTGTGTTTCATCTGGGATAGCTAAAACAGAAGTTGTTCATTTCTCTATGTAGCCCCAAATATTTGAGTTCTCTAAAGAAAGGTGGTTTCAGGGTAATAATAAGATTTCTTACTGAAAATTTGCTTCCAAAAATGCCTTTTATAAAAGATCAAAACCTAATACTTTCAACTCTTTAAAAATTTTAGAATCACTTCAATCACATTGTCTTGATTACAGAAATCTATATAAGAAACTATAAGACCAACCTCACACCCCAGGGGATGAGAAATACATTCACTGATTATTGATGGGAGCAGTGGTAATATATTTGTGGCCCCTACCACAAGAACCCAGGGTCTCTTTAAGTTATGATTATCTATACAAATAGGAGCCATTTCTGCCATAATTTCTAGGTCGAATATACCTGCATTTGCACCTCACCAGAAGGCAAAGTGAAGTAAAAAGTGTATAATGTCTCCTTTAGCAGGCACATGTTGAAAATGGCCATTACTACTTCTACTTTTATTTTCTCTGCCAAACTTGAATTTACTAGCATGACCGTCCCCAGCTCTAAGGGAAGCTGGAAGATGTCGTCTCAGGCAGACATGTGCCCAGCTATCACATCTGGGTTTGTTTGTTGTTGTTTTTTTCTATTGAAAATGGGGAGAGAAGACATTTCTGGCACAAAACTTTGTTCTATTTAAATTGTATATTTTTTTCTAACATTCACAGGTAGAAGCTTTACTCCTGTCTACCCTGTACTATAGTCTTCAAAAAGTTCAATATGGAATACGGCCAGATGTCTGTGGGAAGGAAGGTAGCTTTACTGATGGTATTTTTTTAATGGCATTTCCTATGAGAACCTGGTGTTTTAGCCTTTATTCACAAATTGCAGGCTTTCTCCCTTCCTCTTCTAGAAGCTGTAGGCATTTTCCTAATGACACAGCATTTTTCAATAAATATGAATATATCCAACTGGTTCTTACAATGCAAACTTCAGCTGAACTACCAGAAAAAAATTGCACCAATGTGTTTCTCTTAAGAGCTTAACCATTATCTTAATAAATCTCAACAATATTTGCTTCTTATTCAATATTGACCATCTCTCTTCCTCACACAAAAATGACTGGTTATAGGCATTTTATTTACGAAGAACACAATAGAATCTGTCTGAATAAGAACAAAGTAATTTTCCTCTGAGCACTTGCCCAAAGCATTAAGAACACACACTCCATCACTGCGCAATGCACACTTCAGTGCTCATTTACTAAACTTGTCCCTGTAGCTTATGTGTCTAAAGGAGCAAAACAGTACTGAATTTAGGGTGTTTTTTTTTTCTTTTCCTTTACATAAAATAAATATTTTAAAAAAAAGCAAACCAGAAAGCACTGATTAAATCTTATCAGGTGATTTACAATGCTATTACAATACTCAACATTTTCTTCAGCTACATTTTAACTCTAAAATATATTAAACACTTTCTTTTTTTTTTGGCAAATATCTCACACAAATTTCACAAATTTACCTTCTTAATTTTAATTCCCAAAATTCCCGCACAATATTGAACCTACATGGACCACCTGCTTAAATGACTCTTTACCACCCAAATGAATAGTCTCTGACTACCTGCTTTGATTTTGAGTACCTGGCTGGATTTTATACCTCTAGTAGTTTGGACAGTGTTGACTTGGTTTATCCCAGAATTATCTTCTCTGTAGGGTTACAGGTTAGTTTTCAAAAAGAAGAATTTGCAAGACATTTGGAGATGGCATTCAGGGACAAGTCATCATGCTCTTATGATCACCACGGTCAGTCGCTGTGAAAGGCTTCCAGAGATGCCAGCAGGTTTCTGCCCCAGCTTTCATCTGCTCTGCATCTAGAACAGGGGTCTCTAAACTTTTTACACAGGGGGTCAGTTCACTGTCCCTCAGACCGTTGGAGGGCTGGACTATAAAAAACCCCAACTATGAACAAATCCCTATGCACACTGCACATATCTTATTTTAAAGTAAAAAAAACAAAACGAGAACAAATATAATATTTAAGATAAAGAACAAGTAAATTTAAATCAACAAACTGACCAGTATTTCAATGGGAACTATGAACCTGCTTTCAGCTAATGAGATGGTCAATGTCGGGTTCCATATTTGTCACTGCTATCCGTAACAAGTGATATGACGTGCTTCCGGAACCATGATGCGGGCGTCTCGCATCACCAAAAGTAGTACTGTACATGAGCGATGCTGCACTTTGCGGCGCCGTCACATCCTGTGCAGCATCTGCATCCTGTGCTTCTCTCACTGACCACCAATGAAAGAGGTGCCCCTTCTGAAAGTGCGGCAGGGGCCGGATAAATGGCCTCAGGGGGCCTCATGCAGCCCGTGGGCTGTAGTTTGGAGACCCCTGGTCTAGAACTTCTTCATGAATACTGACCTTGACAGTCGTCAGCAGCCCCAGGTCCTCCAGGAGATGCTTGGCAGTAGATGGCAGCTACACAGAAACAAAGTTTTTTACAGAGCTTTCCACAAATCTTTCCTTTGAAGGACATTTTTAGCCCCTGGACATACTTTGCTTCTCGAATGGCTGAATAAAGAAAGAGAAAGAACCTCAGCTCTCTCCCGAACATTTACTTCCCAGCTCATTCCTGAAGTATGTAATATCTAGTTCCTATATATCCCCCCATGAATGCGAACAGTGTTTCTGCATCTCTGAATGAAGACTAATCATTAAAGTTTCTGAAGTGGAAGAGACCCATCCCATTGCCTCAGGATGATGAAAATAAATTATTGTTTAATCCAGTGTTTGTTTAGTGTTTTACATCAATCAGAGCTAACATAACTAATATGCAGGTTTTCTTGACACTTAGCCCAAGTAGTAAGATTGCCCTCAATACAAAAATTATCCTTATAACATTCTGGTATGGGGAATGTAAATCAGATCCAATTTCATAGAATTGAATGCAAAGACTACAAACTTCTTATACAGGAACAATTATAGTAATATCTATATTTTTCTTACTGCTGTATCCCCAACAAATAATAACAACAAAAAACATATATGTAAATATATATAATTATAAATCTCTTTTAAATATGAAGTTCTTTATGGGTAAAACAGATAATTTAAGAAAGCACAGTAAATACTTTACAACCCTAGGGTAATATTTAGCTCCTAAAAAGGTAATTCATTCTATAAATCATTTAAGTATTAAAGCTTCAATTTTTGATGCAGTTCCATAGCCCAAGGATTAAGAATTAATTCAGATAATAAGTCCCATTGAAATTCTAAGTTGGAAGTCATATTCCTTAAAGGCATGGTTTCTACCCCAAAAGTCCATAGTCTCCTAGGGAAGGGTCATAAATTACAAGGAGTTCATAAATCCATGTATGCACTAGACATTATCAGAATATTAAAACATGTATCTACTACATATTTGAACTTCTATTTTAAAAGTGCAGGTTTAGTCCATTTGATCAGTAAATTTCATACATATTTAAGAGTACTAGAATTACAGTAATTTTTTTTTCATATTTTCTCTTAATCACTAGATACTAAAATCAGAGACAAGTCATCTGTGTCTCTACAAATAAAGTCACTGAGAACAAAAAAAAAATGATATATCCAACTAAGTTATCCTCCCTCACTGAAATGTCAAAAGCAGTGTATAAATAGATAAAAGATTCTGTAACAGCATTGAGAAACAAGAAAGGAGTCTATCTAACAACCAAAACTTCAAACACATCTCATAAAAAGCTAGTGCAAATGAGACCAAGTTAAAAGAAGAACAGAATGGCCTAATTGAATTCTGGTTACATTGAATGTGGTGGGGAAAAAAACTGATATCACACAGATAATAGTTTAGTGGATCATGCTTTAGAAATTGACCAAGATTACCAGCCATGGTAGAGTAGAGGTAATGACATTTCATGGCATTTGGCAGTAGGCAGATCTCAACCATGATAATTAATGATAAAACCTTACTTTAGCACAACAGAGCAGGAAGATATTACAGGCCTTCTAATGTGATACAATATGAAATATATAGGATCCCTGACAAGTGTTTTCACCAAATGTTGAACTTGAATCTGTTTTGGCCTTTAGATAGCTTAACGCTTAAAAGAAATACAACAAATATTTCAACATCAGAAAAAAATTAAGCACATCTATAATGAAACATTCTACAAGACAATGGACTGGATATTTTCAGTAAATTAGTTACATGGGAGAAAAAAGTGGATGTGGTCAGGTTCTTCTGCAATATAAAGTACTTAAGTGTTAAAACAACAATCAAATATAATGAGTAGACCTTATTGAATCCTGATTTTAAAACAAAACAAAACCATGAACACTTGTTTGGCATGAGTCTGATATTGTGGCTATAAAACAAAATGTACTTATTTTGTAGAGATGACTCATTTATGAATGATTAAGTGTGATAGACTACATAATGACCCCCACCCCCACCATACAAAAATGTTCACAACCTAATCTCTGGAACCTGTAAACATATTATATTACATTAAAAAAAGTTCAGTAGAATTAAGTCTACTAAATAAGCGATCTTAAAGAAATTACCTTGTATTATTTAAGTGAGCACAACATTATCATACAAAGGTGCTTAAATATAAGAAAGAAAGTGGAATATTCTATGTCAGTAATGCAGTGTGTGAGAAACACTCAAGCCACCAAGGAATCAGTCAGCCTACCAAAGCTGGACAAGTCAAGAAAGATTCTTGGTGGAGCAATACATGTTTTAAATAAATCATCATGTATTTGAAGTCATAGTCAACTAGATAGAAAATTCAGGATAATCTCACTAGGGATGCATAGGAAAAGAAATAAAAGACATTAAAATATTGATTTTAAATGAGTAAATTTCAAGTTCACATACAGAAATGGTAAAAACATTCCATTTATAAATATGTAAAGTAGAAGATTTGTAAATTTTAGTTGAGCTTAGCATTCTGAATTTTATTCTTATAGACAACCTTGCCCAATCTCTCCAAACCATCTTTCACAATGAAGAAAATAGATACATTTGAAATGGAAAAAAATATAAAGTAGGTTCAAGCTATTTCTTTATTAAAATATTTCCTTTCACAAAATAATATAGAATCTTTAGAATTTTCCGAGGCAGAGGACCAGCCTGTGTGCTTCCTGTCATTCTCTTTGTCTTCACTGCAACCCATTTACCACCTTTCCCTTGTTTCTTGCTTTGTCTTCACTCAAGGCTTTTACACTTTTCCTTTTCTCTTACTTCTAATCCTCACACCACTACCACCTTATCCACAACATACCCACTTCCTAGGAAACCAATATTTAATATCACTTAAGACAGAAACACAAAAGAAAAAGCCATGGCTTTCCAGATAATAATTTCCATTTAACGTTATTATAGTGTCATATATATTCTTTCTTTGTTGTTTGTTTTTGAGAGAGAAATAGAGTGAAAGAGAGAGAGAGAGAGAGAGAGAGATAGAGGAAAACAAACAGGAAGAGAAAGAGATGAGAAGCATCAATTCATAGTTTCGGCACCTTAGTTGTTCATTGATTGCTTTCTCATACATGCCTTGACAGGGGGCTCCAGCAGAGCCAGTGACCCCTTGCTCAAGCCGGAAACCTTAGGTTCAAGCCACCAAGCTTGGGCTTTAAGCCAGCAGGCATTGAGTTCTAGCCAGCAACCATGGGGTCATGTTTATGATGATCATGGGGTCATGCTCAAGCTGATGAGCCGAAGCTCAAGTCAGGGACCTCAGGGTTTTGAACTTGAGTCTTCAGCATCCCAGGCCAATGCTCTATCCACTGTGCCACTACCTGCTCTTACACATATACTTCTTAGCACTTATAAGAATTGAAATAAAATTATTGAAATAAAATATAAATATATTGAAAAATAAAAAAGTATATTAAATGTTGCTCTTGTTTTAGGCTTTCATATAATAATTCTGATCATGAGGGCTTCATGGAAAGAGGGACTCTCTCTTTTTTATGTAGTACAGAACAGACTGTCCTCAAATACATGCTGAAGAAATTTTGAAAATAATTTATGTATTTAAACTTCTATTATTAAAACAAGTTTACTCAGGAACATTAAGATAATACTTTCCACCTTTGAGAGATAAAATAAGTAAAAGTTAAGTGTAAAATGTGTTTAATCATCATAATTAATGCATAGAATGAATATACAAATCTAACATTGCATATCACTAAAAATGCATATATTTTTCAAATTTCTGAGTTAATTTCAAATGAAGACCATGTATTACTTTTATTTTTTATTTTTATTTTTCAGAGATAGAGAAAGAGTCAGAGAGAGGGATAGGTAGGGAGAGACAGACAGGAAAGGAGAGAGATGAGAAGCATCAATCATCAGTTTTTCATTAAGACACCTTAGTTGTTCATTGATTGCTTTCTCGTATGTGCCTTGACCACGGGCCTTCAGCAGACCGAGTAACCCCTTGCTCGAGCCAGTGACCTTGGGTCCAAGCAGGTGAGCTTTTTTGCTCAAGCCAGATGAGCCCACACTCAAGCTGTCAACCACGGGGTCTCGAACCTGGGTACTCGGCGTCCCAGTGTGATGCTCTATTCACTGCGCCACTGCCTGATCAGGCACCGTGTATTACTTTTAAAAGTTCAGAAATTATATACCACACTATTGGAATTCAGTGCAAAGTATGTGATGTTAATAACAAAAGAATTAAAAAGCCCCACCAAATCAAACTATCTGAAACACCCCAAAAGATAAAAGCTCTTCTACATATTATTTAGGAGAAAGAGAAAGTGATTATGGTAGTTTTAGTCTAATTAGAAAATTATAACTATGCGTTTTAGAAAAAGATGGAGAGAAAATAACACATTGGCATATTTCACTATACTGAAGTTATCAAATTGAACACAAATATATATAAGGGAGTAGGTTCCCTTATTTAAAAGAGAAATTTTAAATCAGAAATAAAAAATAAATAAAAAGTATAAACTACTGTATAAATACAATGTTATTTGATCAAATCAACAAAAGGCATAAGAAACTGAGATATAGCAGATGCTTAAACACTTTTTGTCTAGAACATTTGTTTCCAAAGTCATGTGTTTCTAATTTTAGCAACTTTCCTGTGTAGTCTAAAAGCTGTCGTAGACAATAAATATGTGAAGATTTGTTCCAATAAAACTTTATTTATTAACGCTAAAGTTTAAATTCTATAAAATTTAGCCTTAGCTGAGTAGATCAGTTGGTTAGAGCATTGTCCTCATCCATACATTAAGGTTGTGGATTGATTCCCAGTCAGAACACATACAAGAATCAACTAATGAAAGCATCGATAAGTGGAATGACACATTGATGTTTTTATGTTTCTCTCTCTGCCTTCTTCTCTATACAATCAAGATTTTAGGCCCTGGCCGGTTGGCTCAGCGGTAGAGCGTCGGCCTGGCGTGTGGGGACCTGGGTTTGATTCCCAGATAGGGCACATAGGAGAAGCGCCCATTTGCTTCTCCACCCCCCCCTCCTTCCTCTCTGTCTCTCTCTTCCCCTCCCGCAGCCAAGGCTCCATTGGAGTAAAGATGGCCCGGGCACTGGGGATGGCTCCTTGGACTCTGTCCCAGGCGCTAGAGTGGCTCTGGTCGCGGCAGAGCGACGCCCCGGAGGGGCAGAGCATCGCCCCCTGGTGAACAGAGCGTAGCCCCTGGTGGGCGTGCCGGGTGGATCCCAGTCGGGCGCATGCGGGAGTCTGTCTGACTGTCTCTCCCTGTTTCCAGCTTCAGAAAAATGAAAAAAAAAAAAAAAGAAAAAAAGAAAATTTAAATATTTTAAAATCTTTTTTTTTTTTTTTGTATTTTTCTGAAGCTGGAAACGGGGAGAGACAGTCAGACAGACTCCCGCATGCGCCCGACCGGGATCCACCCGGCACGCCCACCAGGGGCGAAGCTCTGCCCCCCAGGGGGGGTGCTCTGCCCATCCTGGGCGTCGCCATATTGCGACCAGAGCCACTCTAGCGCCTGAGGCAGAGGCCACAGAGCCATCCCCAGCGCCCGGGCCATCTTTGCTCCAATGGAGCCTCGCTGCGGGACGGGAAGAGAGAGACAGAGAGGAAAGCGCGGCGGAGGGGTGGAGAAGCAAATGGGCGCTTCTCCTATGTGCCCTGGCCGGGAATCGAACCCGGGTCCTCCGCACGCTAGGCCGACGCTCTACCGCTGAGCCAACCGGCCAGGGCTAAATTTTCTTAATATAAATAAATTGTAAAATTTATATATCACAACATACTTTTTTATTTTGTATTTTCAACCATTTAAAAATATAAACATGTAAAAACCATTTATAGCTCTCTAACAGAAAATACCTTTTCATTTATTTATATCTTATTTAATTTGTTTAATCAATGTCTTATAGTTTTCAGTGTACAGATCTTTCACATTCTTGGTTAGATATATTCTTAAGTACTTTACTGTTTTTTATTCTATTGTTTTGATAAGATTGTCTTATTAATATTTTTAATAATTTGTTATTAGTGTATAAAAACACAACTATATACTGAATTTGTATCTACAAAAATTACTGAAATGGTTTACTAGTTCTAATCGATTTTTGGTGCCATCTTTAGGATTTTCAATGTATAAGACCATGTAAAGCCCTGGCCAGTTGGCTCCATGGTAGAGCATTGGGTTGGCGTGTGGATGTCCCAGGTTTGATTCCTGGTCAGGGCACACAGGAGAAGTACCCATCTTCTTCTCTACCCCTCCTCCTCCTTCTTTCGCTTCTCTCTCTTTCTCTCTATCTCTTTCTTGCTCTCTTCTCCTCTCCTCCTGCAGCCATGGCTTGATTAGACCGAGTTGGCCCCAGGCGCTGAGGATGACTCCATGGCCTCTGCCTCAGGTTCTAAAAAAAAAGCTCCAGTTGCTTCAGAGCAAGGGTCCCAGATGGACAGATCATCACCCCTTAGTGGGCTTGCCAATGGATCCTGGTTGGGGCATATGTGGGAGTCTGTCTCTGTCTTCCCTCCTCTCACTAAAAAAAAAAAGAAAAAAAAGAGACATGTAAGAGAGACTATTTATTTTTCCTTTCTTATTTAGATGCTTTTAATGTCTTTTTCTTACCTGATTGCTCTAGCTAAAAATTCCAGTAGTATGTTAAATAAGAATAGTGAGAGTATGTACTCTTGTTTTGTTCCTTGTCTTAGAGAAAAAGTTTTCAACATTTCAACATTAAGTATGATGTTAGTTGTGGACTTATCATATATCGACATTCTTATGTTATGGTATTTCTTCTCTGAAATTGCTTGGGATCTCTGGCCAACTTCCTGAATAACTGGGAGTAAAACTGCTCAGCAGTTTGGCAGGACTGAAATTATGCTTCCCTGTCCAGGCAGGATAGTAGAATGTGTTATAGCCAGTATGGCCCATTGCCTGGGGTTCCAAACCAGGCATAAATGCCAAATGAACTTTCTGACCAGATGGCCACCACTTCAGCTCTGGAGATGGGCATAGCTTCTGGCTGAAATCTCTGTTCAAGTGATGCTTTAAGCAGTTATGCTGTCTGCCAATATCTGAGCACTGGTTAATGTAAACCTTATCTCCTCCCTATCTTTATCTGATCTCCAGTGTTAGAGTACCACAGATTATTCCAGTGATCCCCATGTAACACTGGGTAAGTTGTGTGTCTACATTGGGCTCTCTTTCACCACTGAAGAGAAGATAGGCCCAGAGGGGTTCTCTCTGTGCCAGCCTAGTGGAAGAGTGATGCAGTGGTGTGAAGCCAGTCTTCTTCCGTTCTCATGTGGTCTTTACTGTTCTCTGTCATCCTAAGAGGTACTTCAGCCTCGCCACCAGGTTCTAGGATTTTCACAATTAGTTCTTTGTCTTTGGGGAGTTGCTAGTTGGTCTTTTTGTAAGACTGACTGAAGTCAGGAATAACCTATGTTACCATCTTGATAATGTCATTAAAAAGTAATATTCTTGTACTTTATACAAATCTACTCTATAACCAAGCACAGCACATAGACAATCTTTTTGTTTTTGTGTTTGCTTCTCATTTCCTTTTTACTGACCAACTTCTCTAACTGAAAGGAGTAAATCCTGAGGATGGCAGTAGGCTAAGAGAAAACTAAGATATACTGTACTGAATTTCATTGATTTTAAGATTTCCATTCTCTCAAAAGTAGCACACATATTATTAAGTTTAATCTCATTATGAGTTGTGCCTTGCAATCTTTGTCAGCCAATCAAGAGTTTGAAGTAGTTTCCACTGCAAACATGTACACAGAATTACTCATCTGTTTTATTTTTCAATTCAATTGTTTTATATGCTTCATTGTTACAACATGAGCTGTGTTTAATTGTCATTTAAAATGGCATCACAAAGATAACACTATCAGTCTTTCGTAAAATGAAATGTTTTGGATTATGCAAGATAGTTCAGAAACATGCATTCTCTGTCAGTGGAGCAAATTTTGTTTTTGGAGGAATGACAATGATTTCACATTTTATTATAGGGCAACCATCAAGTACTATGCAGAACCTAAGAAAAAAAATGATACCTACAAGACAGATAAAACAGAATTAAATTTTATTTCTGAGGTACATGAAAGAACTGCTTATTATACAACAAGTAGCACATTTAAGTGTAGATGGGATTTCCAACTCTTCTAGAATATATTTAAGAAATTTCAAAAGAACAGGATGCCTATGTGATATATTTTTGAAGCACTGAATTATGGTCAAATTAACAAACTATGTTTAATTCTTAATCATACATTAACTAATGATGGCTCTCATAATAAATTGAGTAGTAGAGTTAATAAAATATGGTAAAAGGATGAAAAAATATTTTATGCAAATGCAAATGAAAAAAAGGTGGGGTAGCAATACTTATATCAGACAAAATGGACTTTAAAACAAAGGCTATAGTAAGAGATAAAGAAGGTCACTGCATAATGATAAAGGGAGCAATCCAACAGGAAGATATAACCATTATAAATATCTATGCACCTAATATAGGAGCACCTAAATATATAAAGCAGACTTTGATGGATATAAAAGACAAGAACAACAGCAATACTATGATAGTAGGGAATTTCAATACCCCACTAACATCACTAGATAGATCCTCAAGAAAGAAAATTAACAAAGAAACAGCAGACTTAAAGAACACACTAGATCAACTGGATTTAATAAGTATCTTCAGAACCTTTCACCCTAAAGCAGCAGAATATACATTTTTTTCAAGTGCTCATGGTACATTCTCTAAAATAGACCACAAGTTAGGGCACAAAAGTGGTCTCAACAGATTTAAAAAGACTGAAATCATATCAAGCATTTTATCTGATCACAATAACATGAAACTAGAAATCATCCACAACAGAAAAACTGAAAAATATTCAAATACTTGGAAACTAAACAGCATGTTATTAAATAATAAATGAGTTAACAATGAGATCAAAGAAGAAATAAAAGAATTCCTAGAAATAAAAAATAATGAGCATACAAGAACTCAAAATTTATAGGACACGGCAAAAGCAGTACTGAGAGGGAAGTTCATAGCTTTACAAGCATACCTTAAGAAGCTAGAAAAAGCTCAAATAAACAACTTGACCCTGCATCTAAAAGAACTAGAAAAAGAACAGCAAGTAAAACTCAGAGATAGTAGAAGGAAGAAAATAATAAAAATCAGAGTGGAAATAAATGACATACAGGCTAAAGAAACAATATACAGGATCAATGAAACCAGAAGCTGGTTCCTTGAAAAGGTAAAAAAGATCAATTAACCTTTAACCAGACTCACCAAGAAAAAAAGAGTAAGAACTCAAATAAATAAAATTAGAAATGAGAGTGGAGAAATAACAACTGACACAACAGAAATACAAAATATTATAAGAAAATATTTGAAAAACTGTATGTCAAAAAATTAGACAATCTAGATGAAATGGGCAAATTCCTTGAAACATATAATCCTCCAAAAATTAATCTAGAGGAATCAGAAAACCTAAACAGACCGATTACACCAAATGAGATCGAAACAGTTATCAAAAAAACTCCCAACAAACAAAAGTCCTGGGCCTGATGGTTTCACAAGTGAATTCTACCAAATATTCAAAGAAGAACTAACTCCTATCCTTCTCAAGCTATTTCAAAAAATTCAAGAGGAAGGAAGACTTCTAAGCTCCTTTTATGAGGCGAGCATAATTCTGATTCCCAAACCAGGCAAAGACAACACACACAAAAAAATTATATGCCAATATTCCTGATAAATATAGATGCTAAAATCCTCAACAAAATATTAGCAAACCGGATCCAGCAAGATATGAAAAAAATCATACATCATAATCAAGTGGGATTTTTTCTGGGGAGGCAAGGCTAGTACAATATTCACAAATTAATTTATGTGTTTCATCACATAAACAAAAGGAAGGAGAATATCCACATAATAATTTCAATAGATACAGAAAAAGCATTTGATAAAATCCAGCACCCATTCATAATCAAAACTCTCAGCAAAGTGGGAATACACGGAACATCTCTCAACATGATAAAGGCCATCTATGACAAACCCACAGCCAACATTATACTCAATGGGCAAAAATTAAAAGCAATCCCCTTAAGATCAGGAACAAGGCCAAGGCAGGGGTGCCCCCTTTTACCACTCTTATTCAACATAGTTCTGGAAGTCCTAGCCACAGCATTCAGACAAGAAGAAGAAATAAAAGGCATCCAAATTGGAAAGAAGAAGTAAAACTATCATTATTTGCAGATGATATAATATTGTGTATAGAAAACCCTAAAATCTCAGTCAAAAAAATACTGGACCTGATAAATGAATTCAGAAGATAGCAGGATATAAAATTAATACTAAGAAATCAGAGGCATTTTTATACACCAACAATTACTTGTCAGAAATAGAAATTAAGGAAATAATCTCCTTCACTATTGCAACAAAAAAAATAATAAATTACCTAACAGTAAATTTAACCAAGGAGATTAAAGACTTGTACTTGGAAAATTATAAAACATTGATGAAAGAAATCAAGGAAGACACAAAAAAGTGGAAGTATATACCATGCTCATGATTAGGAAGAATAAACATCATTAAAATGTCTATATTACCCAAAGCAATTTATAAATTCAATGCAATGCCAATTAAAATACCAATGACATACTTCAAAGATATAGAACACATATTCCAAAAATTTATATAGAACAAAAAAAGAACACAAATAGCCTCAGCAATCTTGAAAAGGAAGAATAAAGTGGGAGGTATCACACTTCTTGATATCAAGTTATACTACAAGGCCACTGTACTCAAACAGCCTGGTGCTGGCATAAGAACAGGCATATCGATCAATGGAACAGAACAGAGAACCCAGGAATAAACCCACACCATTATGGACAACAGAAATATGACAAAGGAGTTAAGAACATACAATGGAGTAAAGATAGCCTCTTTAACAAATGATGTTGGGAAAATTGAACAGCTAACTGAAAAAAAATAAAACTAGACCACTAACTTACACCGTTCACAAAAATAAACTCAAAGTGGATAAAAGACTTAAATGTAAGCCATGAAACCATAAGCATCTTAGAAGAAAACATAGGCAGTAAACTCTCCGACATCTCTCGCAGCAATATATTTGCCGATTTATCTCCATGGGAAAGTGAATTAAAAGACAGGATAAACAAATGTGACTATATCAAGCTAAAAAGAGTTTACACAGCTAAAGACAATAATAACAGAATAAAAAGACAAACTACATAATGGGAGAACATATTCGACAATACATCTGATAAGGGGTTAATAACCAATATTTACAAAGGACTTGTAAAACTCAACACGAGGAGACAAACAATCCAATCAAAAAATGGGAAAAAGAAATGAATAGGACTTTCCAAAGAGGACATACAGATGGCAAATAGGCATATGAAAAAATGCTCAACATCACTAATTATTAGAGAAATGTAAATTAAAATCACAATGAGATATCACCTTACACCAGTCAGAATGGCGCTCATTAACAAAACAACACAGAATAAGTACTGGTGAGGATGTGGAGAAAAGGGAACCCTCCTGCACTGCTAGTAGGAATGCGGACTGGTGCAGCCACTGTGGAAAACAGTATGGAGATTTCTCAAAAAATTAAAAATTGAACTCCCTTTTGATCCAGCTATCCCACTTTTAGGAATATACCCCTAGAACACCATTTCTCAAAAGGAGAAATGCACCCCCATGTTTATGGCAGCATTGTTCACAATAGGAAAGATCTGGAAACAGCCCAAGTGTCCATCCTTCAGTGTACTAGTGGATTAAAAATCTTTGGTACATATATACTATGGAATACTACTCAGCCATGAGAAATGATGACATCGGATCATTTACAACAACATGGATGGACCTTGATAACATTATACTGAGTGAAATAACTAAATCAGAAAAAAAACTAAGAATTATATGATTCCATAAAGAGGTGAGACATAAAAATGAGATCAGAGACATGAACAAAATTATGGTGGTTATGTAGGGGGGAAGAGAGAAGGGGAGAGGACGGGCACAAAGAAAACCAGATAGAAGGTGACGGAAGACAATTTGACTTTGGGTGATGAGTATACAACATAATCAAATGTCAAAATAACCTGGAGATGTTTTCTCTGATATATGTACCCTGATTTACCAATGTCACTCCATTAAAATTAATTACAATAATAAAATTAAAAAAAATAAAATATGGCAATAGATCTAAAAGCAATTTTGTAGTGGCTGAATAAGGTTGAATTAAGGAAAATAATATTTTCAGTATAAACTCAAATGTATAGATGATTGTCTACTCCCTTTTTCTAGATATTATACAACAGCAATAATTTTGGAAAATTTTCCAACTGTTAGTCCCTGGAATGCTTATCTATATGTATACAAATCTGGTTAACATTTCTATAGTTGTATAACTTTTATAATTTTAATTCAGAAAAATATTTTACAAAATACAAGTAATATAAACAGAGACAAAACTAGAATTTCTAGTGTTGGATTCTATAATAGTTCATCCTCTTTTCCCATTATTATTTTTGTATAAATTTCTGAATTCTTTCTGTTTCTTAGGTTATATGTTATTTTAACTACTTTTTTAAAAATTGGTCATTCTGTAATTTTTTCTTATTAAATCCTATAAATTCAGTGAAACCAATCAGTATATAAAGGTTTTCTGAGGAAACATTTTCCTAAGTTCATGATTGGAGGCAGCATCTAGATCTCTCTATGAGACACATGTTGATTCACTTGTTCACTTTTGGAAGAGCCAACCAATACTATATCTAATATTTTATCATCCCATGCACAGTTATCTAATTTTTTAGTAAGTTTTCATGTGTATGCATATTTCCAATTGGGTGAGTTGGTGTTAACAAAATAATGCATTATATAAATTATGAATATAAAAATGTTCACTAAACTTAAGTAGCATAGAAAGTAATATAATGAATATTTTAAGATAAAAACCTGCTACATATCAGCATGGAAAATGGAGAAACCCAAGTGAATAGGGTTCTAATAAAGAGGATTCGTAAAAGATTTGTACTCAGAAAATTATAAGACATTGAAAAAAATATCAAGACAGATACTAACAAGTGGAAGTATATATTGTGTTCATGTATAGGAAGAATTAACATCATTAAAATGTCCTTAGGACCCAAAGCAATTTACCAATTCAATGAAATTCCTGTTAAAATGCCAATGGCATACTTCACAGATCTAGAACAAATATTCCAAAAATTTATATGTAACCAAAAAAGAACCCGAATAGTCTCAGAAATCTAGAAAATGAAGAACAAAGTGGGAGGTATCACATTTCCTGATATCAAGTTATACTACAAGACCTTTGTAATCAAAACAGCTTGATATTCGCATAAGAACAAGCATATAGATCAATGGAATAAAACAGAGAATCCAGAAATAAACTCATACCTTTATGGTCAATTGATATTTCACAAAATAGGCAAGAGTATACAATGCAGTAAAAAGAGCCTCTTTAATAAATGGTGTTGGGAAAATTTTACAGGTACATGCAGAAAAAAAATGAAACTAGACTACCAACTTACACCATTCCCAAAAACTAACTCAAAATAGATAAAAGGCTGAAATGTAAGTCACAAAACCATAAAAATTTTGGAGGAAGACACAGGCAGTAAACTCTCTGATATCTCTTGTAGCAATAGCTTTGCTATATATATCTTCTCAATTTACTAAAATAAAGGACAAAATGAACAAATGGGACTATATCAAACTAAAAAGGTTTTGCACTGCAAAAGGAACCATTAGCAAAATAAAAAGAGTACCCATACAATGGGAGAACATATTTGCTGATATATCTGATAAGGAGTTAATATTATAATCAATTTTTTTTTGTTTTTTTTTCTGAAGTTGGAAACGGGAGGCAGTCAGACAGACTCCCACATGTGCCTGATCGGGATCCACCCAGCATGCCCACCAGGGGTTGATGCTCTGCCCATCTGGGGTGTCACTCTGTTGCATCCAGAGCCATTCTAGCACCTGAGGCAGAGGCCATAGAGCCATCCTCAGCGCCCGGGCCAACTCTGCTCCAATGGAGCCTTGGCTGCTGGAGGGGAAGAGAGAGACAGAGAGGAAGGAGAGGGGGAGGGATGGAGAAGCAGATGGGTGCCTCTCCTGTGTGCCCTGGCTGGGAATCAAACCCGGGACTCCCGTACACCAGGCCGATACTCTACCACTTAGCCAACCGGCCAGGGCCTATAACCAAAATTTATAAAAAACTTCTAAAACCCAACACCAGGAAAGTAAACAGTCTAATTAAAAATGGGCAAAGGAACTAAATAGACATTTCTCCAAATAGGACATACAGATGGTCAACAGACACATGAAAAAATATTCAATGTCACTAATCATCAGAGAAATGCAAATTAAAGCCACAACAAGATACCACCTCTCACCTGTCAGAATGGCACTCATTAACAAATCAATACACAATAAGTGCTCCTGAGGCTGTGGAGAAAAGGAAACCCTCTTGCACTGCTGGTAGAATGCAGATTTGTGCCACAACTATGGAAAACAGTATGGGGTTTTTTCAAATAATTAAAAATGAAACTGCCTTTTGACCCAGCTATCCCACCTTTAGGAATATATCCTAAGAATCCTAAAACACTAATTCAAAAAAAAAAATTACACCCCCATGTTTATTGCATCATTGTTTACAATAGCCAAGATCTGGAAACAGCCCAAGTGTCTGTCAGTGGACAAGTAGATAAAAAAGCTATGGTACATATACACAATGGAATAATATATGGCCATGAAAAAGAAGAAAATCTTTCTTCTTGTAGAAGATGGACCTTTCTTCCATAGATGGACCTGCAGATTATTATGTTAAGTGAACTAAGCCGGGCAGAGAAGGACAAATATATGATCTCACTTTGTGCAGAATTTAATGAACAAAGTGAACTGAGGAACAAAATAGAGTCAGAGGAGGAATCACAGGGCCCAGAGGGACAGCTGTCAGAGGGAAGGGGGATGAAAGAATGGGATCAGAGAAGATGAAGGGATTAGTGAAATTATATATACATAACACAGAGATACAGATAACAGGACAGCAAATCCCAGAGGGAAGGGGTAGAAGTCGGGGGAAGGGGGTGAAGAAGATGTAATGTGGGGCACATTGTTGGGGGGATAAGGGTATTATATTGAATGGGACACTTGAATGCATGTTAACACAATAATTTTAAAAATTTAATAAAAAAATAAAAAATGAAAGAGGACTCTATAAAGAAAGTGAAAAATGTAAATAATTAATTTACATGGATATATTTTATTTGCTGAATAATAAGTATACATATTAAGTATTTTACATATTAAGTATATGTAAAAAATTCTGAATGGCTATGGCTGTGTATTTGAAGAAATATAAGGCTTGGCCAGTAAGAAAATATTGAAGCTAAAATAAGGAACTAGGTAAACAACAAAGATGTTAGCTTTCCTAGTATAATGGAGTGGTCATTTCTCTGCCAAATTATCATATGGGTGAAGGGGAAATACACTGAGTTCAGGGCTGGGTGAGCCCAATATAGTGGATAGAATTACAAGATTTTAATATGTGTCAATCAAAAAATATGGGTTTCTTTTTTATTCTGTAAAATTTTCCCGCATCGCAATGTTGCACCCTCAACTAGTCATTAAATCATAATGTTTGAAAAAGGTTTTCCAATAGCTGACACAGTGTCAGATATGTTAATTTAACTTGCCTTAGTCAAGTCACTTTGTTGTCTGGGCTGTAAAATCTAATTGTAAAATGAGAAGTATTGCCCAGAAAATCTCTACTGATAATTGTTATTTATGATGCTTATAAACTTTTATTCTACAAACAGTCTGAAATAGGGCTAGATGTTGCTGATAAGACATTTCTTACTTAATTTGTGTCTATTGTTGGATTTACCCACTGTTCTATTATAATTATAAAATATTGGTAGAGTCTTTATAACATATCATGATCTTGTTGAATTAAGTTAAAATGGAAAAAACCCTCAAATAAAACAAAAATAACCTTGCAGGATGAGATTACAATATTGAAATTAGGTTTGATAAAATGAGATTAACATTTTAAAAATAAATAAGTTGGAGTACTTACTTTTCACAACAATTTAAAATAAAGTAAAAAGGCATTACAAGTATATTACATAAACATTTTATAATCTTAGAGTTGCTATGGATTTTTAAAAGTATGTCATGAAAGCCAAAACATGTTAATTACAATATAAGTTCACACATGTACAAAACAGAAGCAAAATATAAAAATAAAATGAAAAATAAAACAGGGAGTAGACATTTACATGACATGAAAATGCCCTAAAAATATATGTGCCTGACCTGTTGTGGCACGGTGGATAGAGCATTGACTTGGAATGCTGAGGTTGCCAGTTCAAAGCCCTGGGCTTGCCCGGTAGAGACACATGCAACAGGCAATCAATGAACAGCTAAAGTGAAGCAACTATGACTTGATGCTTCTTGTTCTCTCCTCTCCTCTCTCTGTAAAATCAATAAATAAAATTTAAATATATATATGAAGTGCTTATACACAACAATTTGTCCCCATTGATAGTTTAGGTCAGAGGTTGGGAACATTTTTGGCTGAGAGCCATGAATGCCACATATTTTAAAATGTAATACCGTGAGAGCCATACAAAGACCCATTACGCATTATCCAATAAAAATTTGCTGTTGTCCCAGAGGACAGCTGTGACTGGCTCCAGCCACCCGCAACCATGAACATGAGCAGTAGTAAATGAATGGATTGTAATACATGAGAATGTTTTATATTTTTAACATTTTTTTTTTATTAAAGATTTTTCTGCAAGCTAGATGGAACTATCAAAAGAGCCACATCTGGCTCGCGAGCCATAGGTTTCTGACCCCTGGTCCAGATGTCATTTAGAAAATTTCAGGTGAGTGACCTCAGAGAAATTGTGCCGTGAGGAGCGCGACCAAAAAATCTCCCAAAAATTTCAAAAAGTTCATCAACCAGAGACAGAAAAATCTATCCTTGGAGAGTCTGGGAGTCCCACACACTGAAAACGAAGGTATGATCAAGCAAAAAATTGATTAAATATATAATCAACCGTGAAGAAAATAAGACAAAGAAAGGAACACTTCACCATCCTTACTAACCTGAGCAAAGGCTGTTTTTACTTGGATCTGAGATAGAGTGTGTGTTGGGGGGCTAAGGGTGTAGAGGAAGCTAGGCTGCAGCACAGACGTTCAAGCCAAGGAAAGAGTGTGCCTGCGGTGACTCAGCCCATGCGAGCTAATGCCCGTGTCAGTCCCCAACAAAGACAGTGCGCAGCAGCTGCCAGCGGCTCATGGGGAGTGCGCCAAAGTGAATTTCCTACACCCGAGCTTTTTTGGGCTGGTGGGGCGCCTCATCCAGCCATTCAAGTTAACAATCAAGCATCAGGGGAGGGGTGCGCAGGCAGCTTCCAGTCCTTCCTGGAGCAGATGGGTGGATCCAATCGCTGAAATTAGCTTAACCCACAGTCTGCTCACTTCCCAACTGACCTACGCGGCTCTAAATTACATGATCTCTCTCAGTTCAGCGATCTAAGACAAGAGGCGTGATATTTTTTAGTGCTTCTTGCTAAAGGAATGGGGGCAACTTCTGATTGGCAGAGCTTTCATACTCAGGGATATATGCTATAAAGAGGGACTTGGCAGCTGTT
The DNA here is from genome assembly GCF_036850995.1 of Saccopteryx leptura. NCBI lineage: Eukaryota > Metazoa > Chordata > Mammalia > Chiroptera > Emballonuridae > Saccopteryx > Saccopteryx leptura. The sequence goes on along the minus strand of NC_089505.1, from coordinate 235,887,221 downwards.
AAGACCTCCTGTACTGCAGGCAGTGACTAGGGCATCTTCTTCTCAGCCAAAACAGGTTACAAAGTGCAAAAAGCCTGGGGAGAGTGGTCCCACAGAGTGCTAGGCATGCTGAACAGGCCTGGAGCCTCATAGAAGGTCACCTTGAGAGCAATTGGCTCCCAGCCCTGCCTGATTATGCTGGCAGCTCTGACTAACAGAGCTTTACCCAGAGCCTTGCATTGAGTGGGGATAGAGTGGGGATTTGCCAGCTCTTTGAGCCTCTTACACCCCAGGCAGAGGCAGCAGCAGCCTCATAGCTGGATCATCAGGCTGCTAATTCAGGAAGGACAGACTAGGAGAAAGGCTCCGGGTAAATGGACTCTCTCATTGTTGGAGCCTGCAAACGCTAACAAGCCTTGACTACCAATGAGACTGAAGCTTAATATATGACATTGCCATAGAGTCTCATCAACTGCAAATCTCTACCTAAGTGTGCCACAGGGGCAAAGTCACCAAACAGAAAGAGGGAGAGGAAAAAAAAAGGAAGAAGTTAACCTCTCAAAATAAAAAAAAAATCTACAGACTTTATAACTTGTTCCACTATTTTTTTTTGTTTCTTTCATCTTCTTGCCTTTATTATTATTTCTTTTTTCTCCACCTTGGTCCTTTTATTCTCTGCCCATCTTATTCTTTCCTATTCTTGAACTACACTACCCCTAAGTGTTACATTTCCAATTTTTTTCTTTTCTTCTTCCTTTCTCTCCATGAGGATTACATTCCAAAACCCTTAACACTCTCTCTCTCTCTTTTTGTTTTTTCTTCTTTTCCTGCCCTGGCCAGATAGCTTGGTGGATTATAGCATCGACTCTTCTTTTCCTTTTCCCTTTTTTCATTTTCTCTCTCTTTATTAGTTTCTTCTTTTCTCCTTTTACTTTTCCTCTCATTCAATTCTCAATCATGAACAAATTATTTTATTTGGGACTCAAATTTTTTTTTGTGGCACTTTGGGTGATTTTTACTTGACCTTTTAACTCATTAGCATTCCTCCCAACCCTGGCTCTCCATTCTATATACTTTTAGCTCCACTTAGTACAATAGTATTTTTTTCCCTTTTTCCTGCTTCCCTCTTACCCCTCTCATTATATCTCTTAGTTGACCATCACTTACAAGCAAATCATTTTATACTTGACCTAAATTTTTTACTTTTTTGCATTTTGTGGGTTCCTATCTTTCTTTTTGCCCTTTGAACACTTCCCCCCAACTCAGGCCCTCTGTTATAGGCATTTTTTGTTCCATTTAGCATAATAAAATTTACAGTTCATCATGATATTTTCCCAAGAAGGAGGGGAGAGGAGGGGAGAGGAGGGGAAGAGAAGGAAAAAAAGGGGAAATAATAAATTATTATTATTATTAGTTTCCAAATATTTTTTCCTTTTTATTCTTTATTAATTCTCATTAGTGCTATCAACAAGACCACCCTCAGATGCCATTAAGAAAAAGGAAATCGAATATCATGGATACAAAATATAGAGAAGTAGCACAGATAGATGCGGAAAATCTATGAAGAAAAAATTTAATATATTAGAAACCTTGGAGCTAAATGACAGAATTTAAAATAGAAATCCTAAAACTATTCAGAGATATACAAAAAAACACAGAAAGGCAATTTAGGGAGCTCAGAAAACAACTCAGTGAACACAAAGAATATATTACCAAGGAAATGGAAACTATAAAAACAAATCAAACAGAGATAAAAAACTCAATTCATGAACTGAAAAACGAGGTAACAAGCTTAGCTAATAGAACAGGCCAGATAGAAGGTAGGATTAGTGATATACAAGACAAGCAACTTGAGGCACAAGAGAGAAAAGAAGAGAGAGACTCAAAAATTAAAACAAATGAGAAACCCTACAGGAATTGTCTGACTCCATCAAAAAGAATAACATAAGAATAATAGGTATATCAGAGGGAGAAGAGAGAAAAAATGGAATGGAGAATATATTCAAACAAATAATAGACGAGAAGATCCCAAGCCTTTGAAAAGAACTAAAGCATCAAATTCAAGACGCAAACAGAACACTAAGTTTTCTTAACCACAACAAACCTACTCCAAGGCACATCATAATGAAATTGGCACAAACCAACAGCAAAGAAAAAATTCTCAAGGCAGCCAGGGAAAAGAAGAATACAACATATAAAGGAAAGCCTATTAGATTATCATTAAATTTCTCAACAGAAACTCTGCAAGCGAAAAGAGAGTGGACTCCAATATTTAAAGTCCTGAAAGAGAGGAACTTTCAGCCAAGAATGCTATACCAGTCAAAGCTATCCTTCAAATATGAAGGAGAAATAAAAACATTCACAGATACAGAAAACATGAGGGAATTTATCATCAGAAAACCCCCACTCCAGGAAATACTAAAGGGGGTTTTCCAACCAGATACAAAGAACAAAACAAAACAAAACCACAAGTAAAAGCTCCACCAAAAACACAATAAAACCAAATTTAAACTATGACAACAAAAGCAAAAAAATGGGGAGAGGATGGATATTAACAGTAACAAAAGATGATGGAGTGCAGAAACACCCATAAGATAGGGTACTACAATGAATATGGTAGGTACACTTTTCATTCCTTAATGGTAACCACTCTTGAAAAAACCACCACAGAAGCACATGACTTAAAGAGGTAGCAACAGAAGAAAGAAGTATGGAATACAAACAAACAAAAACAAATGATAGAAAAACAAAAGAGAAGAATCAAACAAGATACAAAACTAACAGAAAGCAATTTATAAAATGGCAATAGGGAACTCACAAGTGTCAATAATTACACTAAATGTAAATGATTAAACTCACCAATAAAATACACAGAGTAGCAGAATGGATTAGAAAAGAAAATCCAACTGTATGCTGCCTACAAGAAACACATATAAGCAACAAGGATAAAAACAAATTCAAAGTGAAAGGCTGGGAAACAATACTCCAAGCAGATAACATCCAAAAAAAACCAAACAAAACAGTTGTAGCAATATTCATATTTAATAATGCTGACTACAAGATAGCAAAAGTACTCAGAGACATAAATGGTCATTTCATAATGATTAAGGGGACACTGAATCAAGAAGACATAACAATTCTTAATATATATGGACCAAACCAAGGAGCACCAAAATATATAAGACAGCTACTTACTGACCTAAAAACAAAAACTGACAAAAAAACAATCATACTTAGAGACCTCAATACACCGCTGATGGCTCTAGGTCATTCAATCAAACAGAAAATCAATAAAGATATATTGGCCTTAAACAAAACACTAGAGCACCTGGATATGATAGACATCTACAGGACACTTCATCCCAAAGCAACAGAGTATACATTTTTCTCTAGTGTACATGGAACATTCTCAAGAACTGACCATATATAGGGCCACAGAAATAACATCAGCAAATTCAAAAAAATCAAAATTGTACCACACATATTTTCTGATCATAAAACCTTGAAACTAGAATTCAACTGCAAAAAAGAGGGGAAAAAACCCACAAATGTGTGAAAACTAAACAACATACTTTTAAAAAATGAATGGGTCAAAGAAGAAATAAGCACAGAGATCAAAAGATATATACAGACAAACGAAAATGACAATACGACGTATCAGAATCTCTGGGATGCAGCAAAAGCAGTAATAAGAGGGAAGTTCTTATCACTTCAAGCCTATATGAACAAACAAGAGAGAGCCCAAGTAAACCACTTAACTTCACACCTTAAGGAACTAGAAAAAGAAGAACAAAGACAACCCAAAATCAGTCAAATAAAGGAAATAATAAAAATCAGATCAGAAATAAATAAAAAAGAGAACAGAAAAACTATAGAAAATATTAATAAAACAAGGAGCTGGTACAATAAAATTGACAAACCCTTGGCAAGACTCACCATGGAAAAAAGAGAAAGAACTCATATAAACAAAATCCAAAATGAAAGAGGAGAAATCACCACAGAAATAATACATATACAAAGAATTATTGTAGAATACTACGAAAAAATATATGCCACCAAATTCAAAAATCTAGAAGAAATGGATAAATTCCTAGAATAATACATCCTTCCTAGGCTGAGTCATGAAGAAGCAGAAAGCCTAAACAGACCAATTAGCAGGGAGGAAATAAAAATAAAACTATTAACAGCTTCCCCAAAATTAAAAGTTCAGGCCCAGACGGTTATACTAGTGAATTCTATCAAATATTCAAAAAAGACTTGGTTCCTATTCTACTCAAAGTCTTCCAAAAAATTGAAGAAGAAGCAATACTTCCAAAAACATTTTAGGATGCCAACATAACCCTTTTACCGAAACCTGGCAAGGATGGCACAAAAAAAGGAAACTACAGACAAATATCTCTAATGAATACAGATGCTAAAATACTAAACAAAATACTAGCAAATCGAATACAACAACATATTAAAAAAATACATCTTGATCAAGTGGAATTCATCCCAGAATCTCAAGGATGGTTCAACATACCTAAAACGGTTAACGTAATACACCATATCAACAAAACAAAGAACAAAAACCACATGATCTTGTCAATAGATGCAGAAAAGGCATTCGATAAAATACAACACAACTTTATGTTTAAGACACTCAACAAAATGGGTATAGAAGGAAAATATCTCAACATGATAAAGGCCATATATGATAAACCATCAGCCAACATCATATTAAATGGCATAAAACTGAGGACTTTCCCCCTTAAATAAGAAACAATACAGGGTTGTCCACTCTCTCCACTCTTATTTAACGTGGTGCTAAAAGTTCTAGCCAGAGCAGTCAGACAAGAAAAAAAAATAAAAGGCATCCATATCAGAAAAGAAGAAGTAAAGGTATCATTTTTTGCAGATGATACGGTCCTATACATTGAAAACCCCAAAGACTCCACAAAAAGATTACTAGAAACAATAAACCAATACAGTAAGATCTCAGGATACAAAATTAATATACAAAAGTCCATAGCCTTTCTATATGCCAACATTGAAATATTAGAAAATGAACTCAAAAAAATAATTCCCTTCACGATTGCAACAACAACAACAAAAATACCTAGGAATAAACATAACAAAGAATGTAAAGGACCTATATAATAAAAACTACAAAGCATTGTTAAGGGAAATCAAAAAAGATACAATGAGATGGAAAAATATTTCTTGTTCTTGGATAGCAAGAATAAATATAATCAAGATGGCCATATTACCCAAAGCAATTTATAAATTTAATGCAATTCTCATCAAAATTTCAATGACATTTTTAAAAGAAATGGAACAAAAAATCATCAGATTTATATGGAACTATAAAAAACTCCGAATAGCCAAAGCAATCCTAAGGAAAAAGAATGAGGCTGGGGGCATTACAATACCTGACTTCCAACTATATTATAGGGCCACAACAATCAAAACAGCATGGTATTGGCAGAAAAATAGACAGTCAGTCCAATGGAACAGAATAGAAAGTCCAGAAATAAAACCACATACATATGGTCAAATAATTTTCGATAAAGGGGCCAACAACACACAATGGAGAAAAGAAGCCTCTTCAATAAATGGTGCTGGGAAAACTGGAAATCCACATGCAAAAGAATGAAACTCGACTGCAGAGGTCCTTTAAATAAATTACATTTATTAAAAAAAAAGTTAAATAAAAAAAGATAACCCCCTCATATATAAAGTCCCATCTAACATCTCTCATATATACAGTCCCATGTAACATCCCTCATATATACAGTCCCACATAACATCCCCTTATAAATACACTCCCATGTAACATTCCCTCATATACAGCCCCATGTAACCTCATATATACAGTTCCATGTAATCCCTCATATATACAGTCCCATGTATCCCCTCATATATACAGTCCTTCTAATAGATACTGGAGCTTTCATCAAGGTTGTGGGTTCAAATCAATTTGGCAAATACTCTCTCTATATAGAGACTGGAAAAAAATCAATTTTAGAAAATGTTGGGTACTTGTGTAACATCATAAGTCCTCAGAGCATCTCTACTGTCAGATTGAGATGTTTGCTTTCTAGGTAAGGATTCTGATAAATACTAGAGTTCTCCCTGAGGTTGTGGGTTCAAATTCCATGGTCTGCTGGGTGCAGGGGCCTTGGTTCTGTCTGTTTTGATATATAGAGATTTGAGCTCTTTAAGAAGATGACCTTCAGGAGGCCATATACAATATAGATAACATTGTGATGCATTGTATATCACCCTTTGTGGGGCCTCTTTTAAAAAGAAAAAGGTCAAATCTCTATATACAGCATCAGAATAGACATAACCAGCTGAGGCTGAAGCTTCATTTAGTGGTGGCAACATTTACCTCCAGTCCTTACCAGGAATAGAAATCAGGACCATGGGGAGGAGTAGCAGCTTCAACTACTTGCCACGGCCACACAATGACAAGTGCACGGCAGCCTGAGCGGGGACCTTCCTGGGTGTGGATGAGAGGCAGCCTACTATTGGTTCATCACTAGTGGTCGGGATGAATCTTAGAAGGTGATTGGTCAGTGAGCGTTCCCTGTGCCTCCACTCTTCCTGTCGCTGATAGCTGGAGGGATTGTGAGGGGAATGTTTATGTTCAGATGGAGGCGGCTGGTGGCAGGCCAGATAAATAGCCTCCGCGGGCTGTATCCAGCACGCGGGCCATAGTTTGGGGACCCATGTCTAATTTTCCCATGGCACACCTGACCATGTCTCACGGCACACTAGTGTGCCATGGCACACTGGTTGAAAAACACTGCACTATGGAATACTAATTCAGCCTTAAGAAATGATGACATTGGATCATTTACAACAAATTGGTGGGATCTTGATAACATTATACGGAGTAAAATAAGTAAATCAGAAAAAAACAAGAACTGCATGATTCCATACATTGGTGGGACATAAAAACAAGACTAAGAGACATGGACAAGAGTGTGGTGGTTATGGGGGGGGAGGGAAGGAGGTAAAGGGGGAGGGGAGGGGGAGGGGCACAAAGAAAACTAGATAGAAGGTGTTGGAGGACAATCTGACTTTGGGTGATGGGTATACTACATAATTGAATGACAAGATAACCTGGATATGTTTTCTTTGAATATATGTACCCTGTTTTATTGATGTCACCTCATTAAAAGTAATAAAAATTTATTTAAAAATAAAAGAAAATTTCAATTGCAGACATGGTCATATAAAATAATGTAACTTTTAAGAACAATAATAGAATTGTTGACTAGCAGCTTTTAAGTATAATAAAGGTTAAACAATACTTAGATTTGGTAAAGTTATTGGAAAATAGGCCCTTTAATATACAGTTGATAAAAAATATATTCTCATATCTAGTTACCACAGCTTCTGTTCTTATTTTAAAAGAGAATTCATAGGTTAAGCCAGGGCACAACTTTCTTAGACAGATGCCATACTATGTTCCTACTTCCCTCAAGGAACAAAGTTTTCTCTCTTAGCTTTATTAAAGGAAAAACTAAACCAAAATGTTTTACAATATCCTATGTCTTATGAAGGTCCTGCCCTCTCAATTCAGCAGCTTTGCCCCTGCAGGTTTGAATCTTACTTCTAGGTTAAAGAATATTTAGTAAATTGGCATCAGTAGGACTTTAAATAGCAATAGTTGAAAGAAAGAACATGCTGTGGGGTGAGTGAAAAAAATACATTTCAGGAATTTTACTGAGGCAAAAGCTAATAAAGAAAATAATACAGAAACAAGAAGCATAGTCTTAGGGCTTTGTTCTGAACCTTTAATTACGTAGCATAAAACCCTGGAATTTGCAATGCCCATGTTGCATTTTGTTTTGCTTTTCTCTTGCAATAAGAAAATAATACTTGTCCAGCTAATGCGGCCTGAATTCCAAATGTGATAATAAATGTTGAAGATGTTCTGTAACCACAAAGCATTGCACAAATGTGACCAATTAACATCTTTGTCTCATTTTTTATTAAAAAAGGATTAGACTTTGAGTTAGCTGGCATTTCTGAGGATATATCCAGCTCTAATATAGAGACCATAAGAAATGGTGAAATTAAGTATAATGTATCTTTTCTTCATTTAAAAAATGTTAACCCTATTTCAGAACTCAATATATACCGTCACCAAATGGGTAACATTACAAGAAAACTGATTTAGAAAATGACCTTAAGGCTAAGATACATATCTGTTAATTGATTAGTTAGAAAAATAGTAAATTTTATTAAATATTTATAATTTTTTAAAAGTTTATTTAGGAATTAAATTTAATTGAGTGACATTGATCAATAAGAGTACATAGGTTTTAACTAGTTTCTACAAGAAGCCTAAACTCAAACTCTAAAGACTAAGCTCAGCATCATCACATGGATGCTTACCCCTTCAGAACAAAAAATAATACAAGATATTGAATTTCTGTTTATAATGTAACTAGTTAAATGTTAGTGGCATTAAGAAGTTAGCTAGAATACTTACAAAAATACTACATCCAATCAGTCACCAACATCTCTGCAGTCTATGTACTTTATCATTCTTTAATTCACCCAATATGTTTTGGTGTTGATTAATTTTAATCTAAAGTAGTATAAAAACAATTTTGTTATGGAGTGACTGTTTGTATCCTCCCCTAAACTGAAGCCCCATCTCTCAATATGACAGTATTAGGACTTGAGGCCTTTGGGAGCTACTTGGGCTTAGACGAGGTCATGAGGATAGAGTCCCATAATAGGATTTGTTTCCTTATTGGAAGAGGAAGAGACACCAGAGCTTCCTGTCTCTGTCATTTGAGGGTATAACAAGAAAGAAGGTCACTACCTGAGGGCCAGGGAGAGGACTGTCCCCAGGGACTGAATCTATCAGAACCTTGATCTTGGACTTCTCAGCTTCCTGAACTGTGAGAAATGCAATCTGTTGTTTGAGCCATGCAGTCCATGACATTTTTATCATAACAGCAAGCTGACTAAGACAATTGTAGTCAGTTTCCCTGAATGGTGTTGCCATTTTTAATCTCTTCTACAGGACTGCTGAGATGATTTGTTAAGTCAAAAATAGCATCGTTCACAATTTTCTGCTGAAAACACTGCAGCAATTCCCCATTGCTTTTAGGATAAAACCCCAAACCTTAAAACTGACATAAAAGACCGTACCTGAACTGACTCTGGACACCTTGGAAAGCTCATCTCTGGCTATTTAGTGCAAACATTTTTTTTCTTCCAAAACTACATAGGATCACTACATGGAGACTTGCCCCCCTCCTGCGTGTGTGTGTGTGTGTGTGTGTGTGTGTGTGTGTGTGTGTGTGTTGCAAGAGTGCCTTTGCCTATTTTTGCCTTTCCAGGCACAAAATATATCCCTGGTAGTGAATTAAATTTTTCAACATCAATCCCCTCTTTTATCGCTAGAATTATGTTTATATTCAATTCAAGTCAATGTTAGTGGATTGCTGCCACTGTCTGGCTGGCACTGTGTAGGCACCGGCAATACGAGGCTGCATAAAGCAGGCATAGCTCCTTGCCTTTCTAAAGCTTAAAATGGATCTGACTCCTCACTTTATTTGGGAAGCGTACCTTATCTCCCTGTTCCCACTCCTTACAAGTTTATTTCTTATACTGTCACACTTGACAGTCATGATGTTTTATCCGCTTCTGGTCCAAAGCAAATAAGTAGCATCTGGTATGTAATAAAAGACTCATTGAAGCTTTTGTTGAAGAAATATGTTTTATGATTTTGTCAATTAAATTGTTAAAGACATTTATATGAAAGATACTGAATTTGGGGTGTGTTAGCATAGTTAACTTGGATTGTTAGAAGAAAACAATACATTGAGGAATGTGGACACTACTGCTATTTAAGGCCTGTGTGTCCATAAGGAGGAGATTAAACTCTCAGAATCTCAATTCTACCAACTATAAAATCAAGACAATAATAGCTACTTAATAAAGTATTTGTAAATACTGACTGCAAAACCCAAAGAGCTTATCATAACATTAGATACATAGTAAATAAGCAAATAATAATCAGCAGTACTATTATTTAAAGTATAACCATTCTCGTTATACTTTAGTAACTTTAGTATACTCATTATACTTTAGTAGTAATTGCATATGCCTGATATTCTCAAAACTTTAGGATGTTTTAAAAGGAATGAACTAAAGTTTTTTAATGACATATGCAAAATGATATAGCACTTGATGTGAATGATAACTCCTACTGTTTTTATCTCAACCTGTCAGACAGTAATGTAAACTTTCACTAAAAAACAATTTTGTAACTAAATATAGATGTGAGAATTTAATATTTATGTTCATCTTTAATTGCTGTTTATAAGTTAAAGAGTTAATAAATCTTATAACTGAGCATATTAAGCTTAAAAGAAGCTTATGTGTAAGCACGTGCTACTGAAAACTAACTAAATTCTCATTATTAACTATAAACACTAAAAAATAAACTCTTAAAAGACTTAAAGTGATTATTGGAGAAATAGCATTGTTCCAAGTCCTTTTTGTGTATTGTTGCATGTAGACCTCAAAAGTAAGCTATAATCTAAAGAAGATATAAAATATTTAATAAATATTTGAAAATGTGTCCAATAATTTGACCACCAGGGAGGGACATGTAAGTCCAAACCTTAGTAACAAAACACTTCACACACACAAGAATGATTACATACAAGTTCTGGGAAGAAAGTGGAGGAACTGGAACCCTTGTGTACTGCTAGTAAGAAAGTAAAATGGTGCAGCTGCTTTGAAAAAGAGTTTAGCATTTCCTAAAAAGATTAAACAAAGAATTACCATATATTTCTATTCCTTATTATATACCCAAAACAACTGAAAGTGTATTTTTACATTTACATAACACACAGACATACACACACATACACACAACCTTGTACAAAAATATTCACAATATTTGTAATAGCCAAAAAGTAAACACAACCCTGTCAATGCACAGATGAATGGGTGAAAAATGATGTAATATATTTATATCATGATATATTATTATCTATGAAATGAGATGAAGTACTGAGACATGCTGTAACCTGAATAAACCTTGGAAACATTTTGCTAAGTGAAAGATGCTAGTTACAAATGGCCACATACTATATGATTCCATTTAGATGAAATGTCCAGAATATAAAAATCTATAGAGATGAAAAGTCAATTAGTAGTTGACTAGAGTTGGATGGTTGGGGGAAAATAGGTAGTGGTTGCTAATAAGTAGGAGTGCTCATTTGGGGGATGATCAAAATGTGAAATTAATTGTAGTAGTAATTGCATATGCCTGATATTCTCAAAACTTTAGTGAAATCCATGGCTTTTTATTCTCAGCCCATGATTCTCAGTTTTGTTTTCATTCCCAAATAAGCACAAACCCTAAAAGATCTGTGGTTTTCCAAAGCCTTGTAAATACAATATTAGAAAAGCATAGGGTTCAAAGCCAACTAACAGGTCTGAATTCAAGTTTCCATCTTATGAGTTGAGTAAATATAAGTTCTTCGAAGTTAAATTTTCTTCATCTTTGAAGTGTCAATAATGATGATAATCTTGAAGGGCTTTTGTGAATATTAAATGAAGTGGTGTATATATAAAGGGTCTATAACATGCCCCAGGAATATTTGCTCCTTTTTCTTCTATTTTTACCTAATTTTCACACCTGAAACATTTACTTCATTATTACTTTGATTTGTTCTCAAGTACTCAGCTGGCTTCCTTGATAGAGGAACCAACGTTTAAAAACACTGGAAACTCATGTTTATTGTGCTCAGCACTCTGGAGGTCACAGTAAACCTCTCTAATCCATCATCACACTTCTTCTAGCTGAGTATGGATAGAAACTTACAACATGGTCCAACCTGCCATAAGAGTTAAATATACAATTGCAATTTCTTTTTAGATTCTCATGAGGTTTAAATTCATACTAATGACAACAAAAACCTGCTAGTTATATCTACAATTGCTTGTGAGAAAAACAACATTCTTTTATCTCAAAATGCATGTTTGACCTTTTCATTTTAGTCCTCATCAATTATGAGCCCATACTTACCAATAACAAAAAAGCATACAAGAACACAATGACATAGAATAATGTACACATATGTGTATATATCCTAATCACATGCACAAACACACACTGATTGTGTGGTGAATGTAATTTTGTGCTACGATTAAAAAAAAAGAGTAAAATACTAATTGTTTTAATTTCTAAGTAAGTAAGTAAGAATGTTAAATATGAACTTGAATTAAATTGGAAGAATTCACAAAATACAGACCCTAAATTAGATAGGCCTGGTATGGTTGTAATATTTGGACAGAGTTTTTGAAGAGATGTTGATACTTTAAGTTATAACACTTGCATAAGCAATCGATAACCCTACTTAGGGTAAAAAAGAAACCAGAATAAATTGGGAAAGCGATAGAGTTACCAAAGTCCCGGTTGCATCCACAGATATATATTTACAGTTCAATTCAGAGATACTGCAGATAAGTTATGATTTATCTCCATTTTAACAGTGAATAAAAACTCCTGTTTGTATGATTTACGGAGTCTGAGAAAATGCATATTTCCTTTTATAGCATTAACAAATGATTGAACACTCTGGTCAAGAGAACCATTAATTTAGGAAGAAGATACACTTGATCTTGAGCTTAATCAAGAAACACATTTCCCTAGATTAAAAAATAAAAAGAATCCAACAGAATTAGGAATGCAAGGTTGTCTTTCATTCAGAAAGGTCAAAGCAAACCCAAAACACTTTATAAAAAAACGAGAAGCTAGGCAGAGCCCTATGCAATGCCTACTGTTTTTACAGCAGAGCTCCGGATGGCCTGGGGGAAGACAGGGAGGAGGATTCTACCTTGGCTCTTGCCTACTTTAGTCAGCACTGATAACTTTTATCTAAAGCAGCTGTTTCAAATTTTTAAAGTATCTAATGCAAAATTTCTCACCCCCAGCGCTCTAAATAACTTGGGCAGGGTAGTCCATTGTTATGAGGGCCTGCCCTGTGAATTGTAGGATACTTAGCAGTGTCCTTGGCCTCTATTCACTAAATGTCAGTAGCACCCAGAACTCCAGTCATATAATATCTCCATATTTTGACACATTTTCCCTGGGGGTGTGGCAAATCTGTCTGAGTTGAGAATCACTGGACTAAGACTTATTTCCACCCACCCCACCTTAGAAACATATATACATAGCAGGAAACAAAGCAGAATAGATCTTAGGACACACAGTTTTTTTATGGTAGGCAGTTAGACAGATATGAGCAGAGAGAAAAGACAGTGACAGAAGGTCACTTGCGCAGGAAGCCCCAGGTAGGGCCTAGCAAAAGGCAAAACTTGGAAGACAAGGACCTCACCCCCAGGGTGACCTTTCCTCCCCTAGCGTATTGCTGGTCATGCCGGTTAGACCCCCTTAGAGGGGGGACTATGAAGGGGCTGGACAATAGCCCTTAAGCCCCAGAACAATGAGTTTCTGACCCACATCAAGTACATCTAGGTCAGTTGTGTTTCAGCTCCAGGCCCAGAAAAGCAGTAAAACCAGACAAGCAACAGCATGGCTGACATCAGGACCAGTTGAATTGACAATTCACACCCTGCCCTGGCACCAACCAGTCAGTAGAGAACAAGACCCTGATAGAACACACGTGGAAAATGGATGAATATTCTATTGGGATCCTCCACTGAGACCTCCAGGTAAATACGCTCCAGACAGAGGGCCCAGTGCAGCTCTCTATATGGAGCACACCTGTCTTTCCCTGTCCCCTTCCCCTAGGTTCATTTTCCTCGCCCATCTCTCCTAACTGACAAGACCTTCCTTCTTTTGCCTCTGTAACTTATTTTCTGAGCCTGTTTGCTCTACAGCTCACTTCTTCTACTTCAGGGCCATTCTAAATAAACTTTCTCTGATAGTTTCAGTCTTGTCTCTACATTCTTTCTTAACCAAAGTACCAAGGTTGCTGAACTCAGGTTGATTCTGACTCCACCGGAAGAACACCTGGTGCCATTTTTGCTGCCGCCAACACTTTCACCACCTCAAAGCCTTAAGAAAGTATACTTTCCATTTCTTTGACTTTTCGTAAGCCTATTACAATTCAGCTCAGATCCCAGTTCCTCCTGAATCCTTTGTTGATGAGACTAGCTTCAGTTAAGCATTACTGCTCCTTTTCTCACTCATATTTTTGCCAATTATAGAATTTACCATGCTGCATTGCAAATTTGTTGTTAACTTAGATGTCTCCTTTTCTAGGAAGACAGTTCCTTAAGGTCAGAACAACTTTTTCTTATCCATCCATTTATATAAAAAGCCTTATACAGAAGTATGACAAATAGGTTGACTGAAATAGATAAATTATTGAATGAAGAAATGAATGAATATGAGATTTATATCTGTGATGTGATGTAAAACTTTGAGATATTGGAAGATAAAATACAGGCATGAAATAACTATAAACCAAATTAAACTATATGGCATTTAGAAGGAAATAGAAATAAAGACATCAGGTGTGGGAGAAACTTAATAAAATTTGAACAGACTTGTACTATGAGGAGTTCACAGAAAATATAATCACAACCACTGTGTTTCTTCCTTGGTAAGTGGATTACTTGGCATGAAACTAGGCTTTTTATATAGTGGGAAGCTAGGGATCTATGCCAAGTCATTAGGTTGGCAAAGCTGAGGATTGGGAACCTCTGGAGTTAGAATGAACCACTGAAAACTTTTAATTCAACTTCTTCTTTGTGAGAAATTCATTTTTCAATCTTCTTATCATATTATCATGTTAATAGCTTAGAAAACCTCCTATTGTGAGAAATGTATGTCTGTTTCATGTTGTAAAGGCTGATTGATCATTTAGATACCTGAAGATACTTTTTGCCCATGCCAAGCCTTCTCTCCTATATGTTAAACACTTTCAGTACCTTCAGTGGCCTGGTCTGGACTCCTCATCAACCTCTATCTAAATGAGCAGGCTGGGAGCACATTGTGGTTTTGGATTCAGTTCAGTTACAAGTTGCAGGAACCATTAAGTGTTAGCTAGGCTTTCTAATCTTCTCCTTCCTCATCCATAAAGTGGAAATAATTTTTTAGATTCTTAGATTAAAGTGAAAATATCTTTTTTAGATTCTTATAAGAAAAACTTAAAATTATGTAGAGTGGTTCAGAGTGTCTGGAACTTAGCAAGTGCTTCATAGATGCCAGTTTCCAGGTTTCCCCTCTTTCCTTTGCACTCTCATTTAACCTGTTCTGGGAAGTTCCCTATTAATTACATCCTTTAAAGAATTCCTACCCACTCGTTTATCATTTTGCTTCCCTGGCAGAATTGTTCTCACTGCTACCACAGCAAGACAAAGAAATTTCTACTAATCATAATGACCCTAAATTGCTTCTGCCAAGTCCACCTTTTGAGGAGATCATCCATGTTCAGGACACTGTGCTCTCATCTCCACTTCAAGCCTTCAAACATGTTTTTTTTTGTTTTTTTTGTTGTTTTTTTACTACACTATGATATCAAGAAATTCAAATGTTTGGGAGTTCCTTTGGTAAGATCCTAGGGTAATTTAATTCTTTTTTTCTGTAATATTCTCCTTCCTCAACTGAAAACCAAAGTAGAATATAATGATGATATTTTTCCAGCACTGATATTCTCAGAGTGTCAGTGTGAGAAGGTAGAGGAAGCACTTAAGATGAGTACACTATTAGATGACAACAGACTATTTTTTAAAAGATTGTTAACAATCTCTATTTGGCCTGTGTATGTGTGAACAATCTATTGCTGCAAAACATAATACATCCAAAATGTAATGTCTCAAAAAATGTATTATTCTCTTCCATGGTTCTGATAGTTACTGGGTTCTTTTATGAGATTGGGGTCAAATGGCAGCTGTGTCTAGAGTGAGCTGCAGTTTTGCCTATGCAGCACATACAGCACACAGACTCACCGTTGATGCTCCCTTTGACTGATCGGAAAACAGAGCACCCGCACATGGCCTCTCCTTGTGGATTGGGGTTCTCACAGCATTGTTGCTGAATTTCAAAAGGCGGGAAACAGAGCTTCCAGGCCAGTGATGGGTTTTCTGTAAAAATACTATGGCGTCACTTCTACTTTATTCTAATGGTCAAAAACACTTATATTCTAAAAAAAAACACATTATAAACTTCACCTCTGAATGATGGAAGAGGTGTAAAATCACATTACAGAACGGAAAGGGAAAAGGGATATCTTTCCACACCATATTTGGAAAATATAATGTACTGCAATGTAATTATGTGACAGATATAAGGACATTTCATTAACAGATTCCAAAAATATTTGCATCAAACAAATATGAATCCTAATCAGGTCTACAATTAATTGTTGATTGTTGCTGGCTCATGGGCACAATAGCTACTTATCAGGGTATGCTCATCCCTCAGGATGCAAATTTAGCAGTAAAAAAGTGGTCAACACCATTAGGCTATCAAGGTAGTTTATTAAAAATAATATTTGTGGTTCATATTACCCTTTACTATAGAAATATTTCTTAGGAGTATGACTATGTGTTTGTGTGTCTGTAAATATAGCCATTTATGTTCTATTTAATTGTCACATGCAGATAACAAAGTGCATGAAATAAACAAATCGACTTCTCTTTTCTTGAAATTGTTATTTAGTTTAAATGAAAATTATCAAGCCACAGGCAATATAGACATAATTTTACACTTAATTTATAAATAACATTAATTAGACACCATTTTCCTTAATTTCTTCTTATATCTTACCCACCTAACAAGTCTTAATATTTATAAATTTTCATTTGGTATGACAAATTACAACCAAATTCAGCATTTCACTGCAGCTCAGTTTAAATCTTACTCCATATAATTAAGTTTTAAAATGTTTTTAGATCTGTGATGACTTTGTCAAAAGCCAGGTTTTAGCTTCTAGGAAAAAAGATCTAAATTTATTAGACCAGGAAAATAACGGTTCTCTATTAGATAAGGAGTTACCATTAAGACAGTAAAAATGCTGCTTTTGCAAATTTATTTGCTTTATATTTTTAAATGGGAGGTTTAAAAGTAAATTTGTCTATGACGATATATGCAGACAGATCAGCTCTTCAACTATGTGGAGGAAATTCTACTTGTGGCAGGAACAAATTTAAGTTCCACTTGGAATCTTGGGAATACCAAGTGAGAACTAGAAAAATTAGACAGAAATTAGAACACACATTTTAAAGTATAGAGAGCTACTTAAACCAGTGAGGAACTGTGGTGCCAAGACTGAAGAAAATTATGCAGGTGGAACCAAGTTTGCCCTTTTCCTGGTGGGAATTGCTCAAATGGAATACGGTGGCTGGGGAGATGAGCAGCACATTTAGTAGACATGTGGGTCTGGTGGTACAAAAACTGGAGCTGAGAGCCTCCAGTGGCATGAGAAAAAGACCCATATCATAGAATTACAAACACAAAAAGCAAATGGTTATTATGTTTTAGAAAATTAAAGACAACTTAG
This sequence comes from Saccopteryx leptura, assembly GCF_036850995.1. NCBI lineage: Eukaryota > Metazoa > Chordata > Mammalia > Chiroptera > Emballonuridae > Saccopteryx > Saccopteryx leptura. The sequence continues at coordinate 235,869,741 of NC_089505.1, read as the reverse complement.
AGAATTTCAACAGAAAAATGGATAACTTAACAGGAAATAGAATAACTGTACTACACTTGATCTTAGCCAAAAGGCCGAGAAGCGATGGAAATAGAATAACTGTAGATGAGAATCAAATAGGATGTCAAGTTTAAAAATATAATTGCAACTGAAGGACTTAAATAACAAGTAAAGATAAAATTAAAGAATTAGGAACTATATCAAAAGAAAATTTTCTGTCCTCTATTACACTGTATTTTTGTCCAATTTTATCTTCTCACATCTTTTACTCCTTTATTTTTGGTAATGGTTAATTTTATTTCTTTTTTCAGATTTTATTTTTCAATTATAGTTTACATTCAATATTATTTTGCATTAGTTTCACGTGTGCAACATAATGGAATCATATACTTTACAAAGTGTTCCATTTGCCCCAGTATTTCCAGTACCCACCCAGCACCATACATAGTGATTACAATATTATTGACTATATTCCCTATGCTGTACTTTACACCTATGGTTAATTTTATGTTTCAACTTGACCAGGCCACATGGTGTCCAGACATTTAGTAAAACATTGTTATTAGTGTGTCAATGAGGGTACTAATAGATGATATTAATATTTGAATTGATTGAATGTGGCAAATTGTCTTCCTTAAGTGGATGGAACCCATCCATTCAATTGAAAACTTGAATAGAAAAAAAAACGGCTGAATAAGATGAAACTACCTTTTCTTGACTATTGAACTGTGACTTTGATCTTCAATCCTCAGATTCAAACTGAGTCTTCTCAGTTTTTCTTGGGTCTTAGCTTGCTGGTTTTAAGACTGGAACTTACACTATCAGCTATCTTGGTTCTTAACCTTTCATACTGAAACTATACACTGAATTCTACTGAGTCTCCTGCTTGTTGACTATAGTTCTTGAGAATTCTTAGCTTCTGTAATCACAGGAGTCAATTCCTTAAAATATCTAAACATCTTTCTATCTATCATCTATCTATGTATGCATCTGTACACACAAGCACACACACACACACAATTCTGTTGATTGTTTCTCTGGTACATCCTGACTATTAAATCTCTTTTCTATATCACTGTATTCTTCTCTGTGAACCATTCCCAATTGCACATAAACAGCTCTCACATCTTTGTCCTTAATTTTAACTTCCCCTTCTGGTTACTGATCACTGGTTGCTCAGTCCCTGGATATACATTTTTACTTCCACTTTTCCCTTTCTAATGATGTGATGTTGAGCAGACGAGGTGGGAGAGAAGGGGATTTGGAGATGATCTAGAATAGTAGTAATTCAAAGCTCTGAGTAAAAAGTCTAGGTAAAGGCTGAATATATCACTTAATAAGTTTCTAAAATCTATCCCCCTCCCATTTTTCCCATGTTTTGGTCTATAAGTTTGATAAATTAACTTGAGCCCCGGTAACCACATTCTCTTTTCTATCTTAATTTGACTACTCTAAGGACCTCAAAAATGCCTTTTCCTACCTTGATTTTATAGATAATTTTAAGCAAAAAGTCTACATAGATTGCTTACTTTATTTTTAAGAAAATATTCTTTGTCTAAATATACTAGATTTCAAGCACCAACATGTTCTAAGAATGGTTTTAAAACTTTCAATGTCTTAGGACCTTGATCTATCATGGCTGCAAAACCAAAAAAGATAACCTAGCTCATGCACTAAGTTGCCAGTAGCATAGCTAAGAGTAAAAAATGTATAAATACATTGACATTTGAATTCAAAGTGAACATTTTATTTCCAGATAACATTTTTTTGCCTTAATGCAGAGATATCATTTCAATTCATGTTTCGAAGATGACACTGCTCAAAATACCACATTCTGACCAATGAGCACTTATTTTAGTCCTTCTGAGTAAAAATGCTGCTGCTCTTTGTCCTTGAGAAGACTAGTAGTTTTCCCATGTGTTTGCTTTGTTGTTTCTTCTTGGGTAGCTGCTGATGCAACTTTGACTCTGAATATTAGGTATTACCTCTTTCACTTTTGCCAGGAGTGAGGTTTTGTGGTTTTCTTCTTTGTTTGTTTCTTTGGTTGTTTGTTTGTTTGTTTTTGCTTGGTTTTTTTGGTAAAAAATGTTGGCATGATGCTGTAGGTGAAAAAAATAATGGTTAGTTTTGTGCAAATTGAATAACTTAGCTTATACTTGAGTTTATTTCTTTTTGTAAATAAATCTCAAGGGCAGAACTATTTTTCATCCTAGACATACTTTTTGAGTTTTATAATATTGGTGACTTACTCATCCACTTTTCTTTTTTTCTTTTCAGAAAGAGAAAGAAAAAAATTGATGTGTTTTTTCACTTATTTTGTCTTCACTGGTTGATTTTTATATGTGCCCTGACCAGGAATAAAACCCACAAACTCAGTGTATTGGGGCAACATTAACCACCTGAGCTACCTGGCCAGAGCTTTCTATTTCTTTTATCTGCAAAATAAAATAGGATTGTGTCCTCTTAATGTGAGGAATATAGACAATAAGTATGTAGAGTATAGAATATCTATTGATGTAGAATCTAATATTCTTATATAATTTGGCATTTTAATAGAATCTGGAACCCAGTAGAAGCTTAATAAAATATAGCTATAATAAATTTTTATGTATTCCTGTACATTTAATAATTTTTATCAGTGAATACCTTTTTTAAATTGTGAGTGAATTACACATAACACAAAATTTAGCATCAAAACCATATTAAGAGTGTAGCTCAGTGGAATTAAGTCTATTCATATTGTTGTGCAACCATTGCCACCATCTATTTCTAGAACACTTTTTATCTTGCAAAACTAATACAGTATACCTATTGAATAATTATTTCTTATTTCTCCCTTCCTTGAGCTTCTGGAAAAAAACTAGTCTATTTTCTGTCTTTATAAATTTATCTGCTCAAAGGACTTCATATAAGTGGAACCTTACAGTATTCTTCTTTTTGCTCAATTGACTAAGAATAATGTCCTAAAGTTTATTCATGTTAAAATACATTTGAAGATACACTCCCTCTTTTGGGCTTAATAACATTTAATTGTATGCATATACCATATTCTGTTTACCCATTCATTCACTGATAGACACTTGGGTTGCTTCCACCTCTTAACTATTGTAAATAGTGACAATGGCAGTGAAGGCTGCAACAATGGCTGCCACCTGTGTGTCTGTCCCTCTGTGTATTCACTCAGAATTGCCAATTAGTGGTGAGAGCACACATTCTTGATATTTGAAAGACAGGTTGTATTTTGCCCACCCTGGTCCCTGCAAACTGTACCAGAAATATGTACATAACTGCCTACCTCAGGACTAAGGTTAGAAGAAAAATGACTGCCACCAAACTAAGAGATAAAATTGACCAAAATTAACCATAATTTATCATCATACAAACCTTCATCTAGAAGTTGCAAGCCTTAGAATAGAACCTGGACTTTCAAATTAGTTACATCAGATAGATTCTGTCAGTATAGCTGTTGTCTAGATGGGGAGACAGATTTCTGTTGCTTCCTAACCTTCCATCTTCAAGGAATCCTCTGCTTTTTAAATATTTTGGGAAAAATCTATTTTGACAAATTTTGACAAAAATAAACAAAGCTGCCCTGGCTGGTGGCTCAGTGGATAGACCTTAGAACCAGCATATGGACGTCCAGGATTTGATCTCCGGTTAGGGCACACAGGAAAAGCCATCATCTGCTTCTCTTTCCCTCCATCTCCTTCTTCGCTCCATTTTCCCCTCTTGCAGCCAGTAGATGGGTTGGTTTGAGCATGGCCCTGGGTACTGAGGATACCTTGGTGGTCCCATTGTTGGCCCCAGATGGGGTTGCCGGGTGGATCCCAGTTGGGGCACATGTGGGAATCTGCCTCACTATCTCCTTTCTTCTCACCTAAAATAAATAAGTAAGTAAGTAAGTAAGTAAGTAAATAAATAAATAAATAAATAAATAAATAAAGCAATTTGAACTTTATTATTTTTCACAATTACTTATGCAGTTCATTCATTCATGGATCAGATGTCTGCCATTTTACAGTCCTCTAAGATTCCAAGGCAAAAAGTTTAATACAGCCACCTGATTTCTAAACATTTAAAGTCTCATAGGAGAGACAGATATAAGTATACAATTATAGCCCATGTGAATGGTGCTTTAATTGAACACTGCACAAGATCCAAGGTGTTGTGCATTCTGTCTGAGTGAGAGAGTGGTTGGGAAAAGCAGGAAATATTTCATTTAATCTCCAGCTATGTCCTTCATGTGAGTAATTGGTGATACCAGGATATTTTTTCTGCTCCCTCTCTACCTTAGCTGTTTTGCCACCTTTAAGTTTCTCTAAACAAGGCAAACGTGTATCAAATGTGAGGAATTGGGTAAACCATTAGTTTTTATCCACAACCTCCCATTATAATCTCTTTTCTTCTCTTTTTAAATAGTTCATTGATATCTTAAAGATTTCTACCTTCTCTTTAGTCCCAGTTTTCCCACTCTTTACAGTATTTGTTCATCAGTTTACTCATTCATTCTGTAAACATTGTTTTGAGCACCCTGTTTCCCAAGGACAATGCTAGGCAGTATGTTACAATCTGAAAAATGATCAACAATTCAGACAAGTTTGACTCTGCACTGTAAAACTTGTTGTCTAGTGAAGCAGACAAAAATTAAATAAGTAAATCTGTTGGATAAAATATTTTACCATTAATCTCTCACATACTCATATGATACATTTTAAAATATCTTTTATATCTTTTTTTATTGGGTTTATATTCTAATGAACTCACAAAATAGGAAAATTACAAACCTCTTTTGCAGTTCTATTTAATTTGACTTCTTTTATGCCAGGAGCCCACATAACTGGATATTCCTCTCTTATTCCCTTTATGCAGTCTCTACATCTAGGCTGAGATGACTCCTTTTAAATAGAGAAGGCTCTTTGCAGCTCAGTTTTTTGTATTCTTCAATTTTCTGTGGGTGATGAACATACAACCAGTTCCAAACCTTAATGGATCTTATTCCTGTCACCTTCTCATACCCGGTCCAGAATAATTCAGACCTTCCATTAAGATAGCTTTACAGCACTTCTGATAGCTTTGCCTGACAGTGAGCCACATCTGCTCTGCCTTTGTCCACTCACCAGGGACAGAAACAGACATGATGGGACATCATGTTCTGCATTAGTTAGCAATGTGCAAGGAGGACACCCCTGGAGAATCATGTAATTTTAAACTAGAAAAAAAATGATTAAGAATCATGGGCATGAAAGAAACAGCAGCAAGCAGATGTTGTAAAACATCAGGAAGGAGAAAAGAAAGGCGACAGCTGAGAGTGAATTGATTTTCCTCCTAAGTCTTGCTTCCTTACTCAATCATGCCAGATGGGGAAGCAATCACGGAGACATAAGGTCCTATTGGTCTCACTGCCCTTCCCGCAAGAGAACTGGCTGAAAATACTTTCTAAAAGCAGCAGAATGATAAAAGCAAATGCACTGTTTCATTTATTAATCAAGATTCAATTTATCTCACTCATTTGAGACAGCAAGCTGTGTTGGAAAAGAACACTTTTCAGGTAAGAGAGACATGGCTTTGAATTCTAATTCTTTTACTACCACTTGTATGACCTTGAGTGAATTATATTTCCTTTCTGTACCTTAGTATTCACACTTACGATAGATTAAGAACTATCATTTACTAACTAGGCAGTGGCTCAGTGGCTAGAGTGTCCGACTGAGATGCAGAGGACCCAGGTTTGAAACCCCGAGGTCTCTGGCTTGAGTGCGGGTTCATCCGGCTTGAGTGAGGGGTTGCTGGCTTGAGTTTAGGATCATAGCCATGACCCCTTGGTTGCTGACTTGAAGCCCAAGTTTTCTGGCTTGAGCCCAATGTCGCTGGCTTAAGTAAGGGGTCACTGGGTCCCCTGAAGCCCCCCAGTCAAAGCACATATGAGAAAACAATCAATGAACAACTAAGGTGCTTCAACAGAGAATTGGTGCTTCTCATCTCTCACCCTTCCTGTCTTTCTGTCCCTATCTATCCCCCTCTCTGTCTCTCTGTCTCTGTCACACATACAAAAAAAAAAAAAAGAGAAAGAAAACAAAAGAACTATCATTTATTGAAAACTTACTTTGCACTGATCATTAGGCTAATAACTTTTATTGCCTGTTTAATCCTTCCAAAAAATCTGCAAGTTCATATTATAAGCAAATTTTTATAAGAGGAAAGAAAATAGACAATAATTTTAAAAATTTAATTAAATTGTAAAAGTTGGCAATCTAATGTAGAACTTAGGTGCATAGGTGATAGCATAAATCATGCTTGATATTCAAATCTCAGATCCACCAGATAATCCCAGATTTATCAGATAGCTTAAAGAGTGCCTGTGTTCATCTCTCAGATTCATCTTTTAGCCTCTGTGTGACAGCCTCTTCATGGATAAACATTGAGTACTGAATATAACCCCACTGTATATTGGTTATGACATTAGATGAGATCGTGTGTATTTTTAGTATTATTCCTGGAACATAGTAATTAATAAATACAAATTAATCAATGTTATGTATAATATATTATGTATTAATCCATTGTTATTATTCCTATTGTTATTTTTCTCATGCTAGGTTACTCAGTGTTTAACTCACAGATCTAAATTTAAACCCAGGTCTGTCTGACTCCAAAGCCCTCACTCTACTCATTAACAGTGAGTCCTCTGTGTGAGTTAATTGCTATAGTACAGGTAAATCTCAACTCAAATTAGGTGTTAAATACTTTCTAATTCCTCCTAGACACTCTTTTTCTTCCAGCTGTCAAGAGAATAATATCTTGCATTTGACAATGATTACACCTCTCTCTTTCAATTTTCTATACAAACATCTCCAGTTATCATTACATTCACAAAATGGTTCTTTTTCAAACTACTAAAGCACTCCTTATCTTTGTTCTATCCTGTAAATATTGATGATATTCGGGGTACATGCTTGACCAAACTCTCTCCTCTTTCTTCTTGTTCTCTTAATAATTATATGTCAATTACTCAGCCAAATTAAAAAATAAAAAAATCCAGACGTACTAAGAAGAAACTTTAGTTAACTTTCTTTTCTTCTTCTTTTTTTTATTACCAAGAAAATTACAAGTGGGGGAAAAGTTTTTTGTGATAGGTCCTTGAGGACTATTGCAATAAAGTGAACACTATGACCATAGGATATGCAAGTTTCTCAAGGGGTAGGCCAAAGGTATTTTCTTTTATAAGAAGGAGCACACAAGGATGAAAGAACCAGGTGTGGGGAAGTGTGATGAATAGGAAGTGGCAAGAATTTACAGTAGATTAAAGAATGTTTTATCCTGAGGCCACCCTATTTTCAGACGAGGCTGTTTAAGACAGATAAACTATATACTGTATCAGGCCAAGGGTGATTCAAAGACTATGGACCTGGGGCAAAAAGAAAATATTAACCAATGTTTGGTTAACAAGTATTTTGTTCTCATTGATCAGTAGATACAGCAATTTTATCATTTATCGGGCAAAGGACAGAAAATGAGAAGGATCTGTCTGGTCTGTGCCTTTGCTTTTCTAGGTGAAACCACCAAAAATTACATAGTTGCCTAAGATAGAAATCTGGAGATGGAAAGAAAGGAAGGAAAAAGGAAAATGATTTTGGCTAATCCAATTTCCACTGAGTGTCACATATTTAATGTATATAAAATATAGACCAGGCCCTGGCCGGTTGGCTCAGTGGTAGAGCATCAGCCTGGCGTGCAGAGGTCCTGGGTTCGATTCCCGGCCAGGGCACACAGGAGAGGCGCCCATCTGCCTCTCCACCCCTCCCCCTCTCCTTCCTCTCTGTCTCTCTCTTCCCCTCCCACAGCCAAGGCTCCATTGGAGCAAAGATGGGCCGGGCGCTGGGGATGGCTCCTTGGCCTCTGCCCCAGGCGCTAGAGTGGCTCTGGTTGCGGCAGAGCGACGCCCCGGAGGGGCAGAGCATCGCCCCCTGGTGGGCAGAGCGTCGCCCCATGGTGGGCGTGCCGGGTGGATCCCGGTCGGGGCCATGCGGGAGTCTGTCTGTCTCTCCCCGTTTCCAGCTTCAGAAAAATATGAAAAAATATATATATATATATATATAGACCAACAGAAGAAAGCAAATAGAAAAACTGACATCTGTCAGATGGGATGAGGTTTGGAGATCTGGGAAAATGATGAAAGGGTTAAGCAAGAAAAGAAAACCTTATTGACACAGACAACAGTGTGGGGATTGCAGGAGAGAAAGTGGAGTTAGGAAGGATAAAGGAGGTAGAGGATAGATAGATGATGATGCAGGGAGAATTGACTTTGGGTGGTGAACACACAATGCAGTATACAGATGATATATTATAGAATTGTACATCTGATGCCCTGGTTGGTTGGCTTAGTGGTAGAGCATCTGCCCAGCATGTGGAAGTCCCAGGTTTAATTCTCAATCAGGGCATACAGAATAAGCGACCATCTGCTCCACCTCTCTCCCTCTTCCCCTTTATCTCCTCTCCCCTCCCCATCTGCAGCCATAGCTCAAATGGTTCAAGCAATCTGGCCCCTGGTGCTGACTCTATGGCCTCACCTCAAATGCTGAAATAGCTCCTTTCTGAGCAACAGAGTAGCAGCCCCAGATGGGCAGAGCATCACCCACTAGTGGGCTTGCCAGGTGGATCCTTGTCGGGGCATATGTGGGAGTCTGTCTCTCTGTCTCCTTGCCTCTCACTTAAAAAAAAAAAGAATTGTACACCTGAGACCTGTACAATGTTATTAACTAATGTCACTCTAATATTTGATTCAATAAAATAAAATTAAATCTGAATTTATTTTTAAAATATATACTACTAACTTTGTATGCATTGCAAAATAAATGAAAAACTTTAGTTTGAAATTTTTAAAATTAAAAATTATAAAAATAAATAAATAAGAATGAAGAACCTAAATATCAAGCAAGATATATTTGGAGATAAGTAAATGACTAGAATATCATAATAGCAGGAAGCTTGCTCATGAACAGAATTATATAAAAGTAAATGTTGAGCTAGATATTTGAATTTTATAAAGCCACTTGTGCTTTACTCTTACTAAAGATACAATATATGTTCTTTCATATAAAATATTTTAAAGCCTATATATGAACATAGGTGTGTAATAAAATAAGATCACATTATACATATATTTTGTAACTTCATTCTTATACTTAAGAATATATAATGCTTATTTACTCAGTTTCACAAAAGATTATTGCATGGCTTTACTTTTGTATTTGTGACAACATGGATTGTTCTTGAAAATATAATGCTAAGCAAAATAAGTCAGACAGAAATAGTCAATAACTATAAGATTTTACTCAGTATGTGGGATATAAAACTAAAAGCAACAAATGAACAAACAAAAACTCATAAATCTAGACAATAGGATGATGGTTATCAGAAGGAAAAGAAGTGGGGGTTGTCAAGGGTAGAGAGGGTCAAGTGTGGGGCGATGGAAGGAGATCCGACCTTTGGTGTTGGGCACACAATGCAATATGCAGGTGATGTATCATAGACTTCTACATGTGAAATATATAACTCTATTAAGCAATGTCACTGTAATAAATTTATGAAAATATTTTTTTAAAATATTTATTTGAGTAAAAAGATCTGAAGCTCGGGAAACACAGATTCAGAAGAGCATCTAAATTTTGTTCTATCAAGACAAAAGGAGGCCACCTTTTATAGTGAAAACTTCACCCAAGTTTCCAATTTAATCCATTTTATGTAAATGAGGTATCGATATTTGTATACTTCTGATTGTTCCTAATCATGGTGTTCTGATTGATTGCCTCATGCATCCTGATTGGTCACTATAGATCAATTCTAATATTACAGGGTTTGTCTTAGTCCAATGGTCAAAAGATAAAACCAGGAACTCTGTTATACTAGTTGACTCAGAAGAAGTAAACAAGCAGAACATAGTATGTGAAATAAAAAGTTCAGTCTGAGATTCTCCCCAGTACATAAAATATGTGAGGAGGTCATGTCAGCAAATGGCCTCTACAGTCTTATTCATAAAATTTGGGCCTTCAGTTAACTTGGAAGGTCCATCTTAGCAGATAATTTTCTTCTCAACATTCACATCAAATTTATCTTTCTTCCTGGTGTTTGTCATAGGTATATAGATAGATAGTTGATAGGTAGATAGATAGATAGATAGATAGATAGATAGATAGATAGATAGATAGATAATAGGTAGATAGATAGATAGATAGATGTAAAATATATGATGGGGCTGTGATTTTTCAACTCTGAACAAATTCTTTAGTGTATCTATCTTAAAATAATGTAATTTGGTGTCATTCCTACTTGGAAAACTGAATGTACTCTGATGTTTTTAAAAATTTTTCTTATAAAGTGGCATACTTCAGACTATTAGATTTGCAATGCAGTGATAGGGAGAGTCAGACAAGTATTATACAGGGAGGAGAGAAATGACCAGAGAAAAAGTGTGCCAAATGTACTTCCAGTCTATCAATGTCATTGAAACCAAGATGAGAAATGTTTTTGTAGATTCAAGATGCCCAGATCTTAACAATTAAACTAATGACTGAATCACTGGATCACTTTACTTTAGGTATTGTAATTTAAAATTCAAATTAAATACTCCACAGTTTTCATGAAGCATTTACAGAAGGATTTACATAAATATTTTGATATCTGTCATGATAGTGGACTATTCTTTATGTTGGCACCAACATAAGTTAGTTAAGAGATCTTTTTAGTGGTGATCATACTGTTTTTGAAAACATTTATCAAATAAGCAGATTTTATAAGAAATATCTTTATTAGAATGATCAATGAGCTATATTCTGCTTTGGACATATCTATAGGGTGTCATATGAGCCTTTATGACTAGCTAGTTGGTTATAAACAGCAATAGTGCGATAGTTCTTATAATCATTTATGATATAAAAGTATTGATTTTTTTATGAAGTTGGCATATAAAATTAGGGACTATCTCAGTATAAAAGCAGCTAGTTATTGAAGTCCTTGCATTCTCTTTCCAGCCCCACAATTTTTGGCTGTGGTTAAGAAGAGACATAAATTGCTTTCACTTCCATCTTCAAACTATGAAATCAGAAAGATACTCTCTTTCTCCCTGGAAGACAAGAATTCAAACCATTCTCTGCCATCCCGTGTAATTAGAAAGAGAAAGGAAAGGAATGAGAAGAGCAGAGAAGGGAAGGAGAAAGAAGGAGGGAGAAAAAAAGAAGAAAAATTAGATGAAAAGAAAGAAAGAGGAGAGAAAAGAGAGCTTCTCACCTATATACCTGACACTCAAGCTAACTTGTCTCTGACACACTTACTTAGTCAAGAGTCACCTTCTGTGCTGCAGCAGAAGGAAGAGCTGCTAATCATCATGTCCTTTAAAACATAATTCAAGAAGCCCCTGAGAAATCCTAAAGCATTGTCTGACTACATGCATGGTTGTAATTAATAGCTGTTAGTAAAAGACTCTGATGATGAAAAGCACCTTAATTGGAGTAATTCTCAATTGTGCAGAAGCAGGAAATCTAAACTAAATGGAAATACTAGAGCATAAATGAATTATTTGAAACTATAGTAACAGAAATTTAAATGATTGTTTTTTGTTTCTTGGAATGCTAGTTAATGTTTTAAAACTGAAAACAATATGTTATATCTTTGTAGTCATATTTATGTCTCATGGACCATAGGAAAAGCTGTAACTGGTGTTTTGACTGTCGCCTCCCCTGACATATATCCATTTTATATAAGAAAAAGAAAACTACTATGATTATAATTTATAGGAGTAAATAAACATTTCTTGGCTTTTTGTCTCTCCCAGAGGAGAAAAAGGGAGGAACATTTTCCATTCCCAAATCAAAGAGACTGTAGGTTGCTAAAACAGTGGTTCAGAGACTAAACATTGCTTAAAGAAAAAGAAAAGAAAGAAGAAAGAGAGAGCAAGAGAGCTGGGCATCTTCCTTCCTAGAAAAAAGGGAGAATCATCTCTCTGTAATCAGCAGGATTGGTAAAAATGCAGGATATTGACAAATATAAAGGCACACACACTCAGTGATTTAGGGGATTTTGTAACAATAAAATTGTTGCTTGTTTTCTTGCTGAGCTCTGAAGTTAGAAGCCTGACAAGAACAGACAGTAATAATAGAAAAAAGAGCATAAACAATAAATCATGGACAGGTTGTATTTTGAATCAGTTATCAGTGCAAATATCCTCCAAATTAGTAACTGGACCTGGTATGCGTTTCTCATATAATTTACCAGTAAAATAAGAATAATTTTACTTTTATTTTAGGATATGCACTTTTGATATTATGCTTCAGGATACAGCCATATCTTTCATAATTCTTAGTGTTACACCCAATCAATAATATAAGCCACACTTCATTACACCTGCCCGAAGAATTTGTTCCAGAAATTAGTTTTTGTCCTGTTTCACCCTTTCCAGACCACATACATTCATTTTCTTATAATTTTGTATAGATTAATTACTAATAACTGAAAGGACACTATCACAATGTCAAAAGAATTGTGTCAGCAGGTAGAATCATTTTTTGTTGGCTTGGCAGACTTTCTCATGATCACCAAGGAAGCTTCTTCTTCAACGCAGTGGTTGATGCAACAGCTCCTAGCGGGCAGCCAGCAAGACAGTTCAGAATCACGTTTTGTGATGTCCCTGAGAACCATGAAGCCCCTGGTGGCTTCCTGTTGCTTTGTTAGTGTAAGTTCTTCAGTTTCTATAGCATTGGAAGATGTCATACATTTTCTCCTTTAATAAACTGGGTGTAAAGATGGGCCAATGAAATCAGATCCTAGTAGAACTATATACAAAACTAAATTCAGCCTTGACTATTACTCCTGTGGTATTGATAGGTATCTCAGGTTAGCATGGAAAGGACTAGGCATACCTTGCCATGAAATATGTACAATAACTCTTTTAAATGAGAAACAAAATGATTTCTTGTCTATAAAAGACAATTTCTTACTGTAAAGGTAAAGATATGTGCCCTTTCAAAAGTTTTAATGGCAAAGTGTTAGGTTTCTGTGAGTTTATATCCATGTGCATGTGTATATGTAAAAATTTTTACAGTAGACTTTGAAAATTACAATAACACTTCTAAATTTCTCAAGCACTGGAAGAAAGAGGTTGACCTAACTCCATTAAAAAAAACATCTCTCACTTTAGGCAAAACTCCTATTTTATAATTATTGAACATTAAATTCGTTTCCTCCTATGTACTATAGTTTCCTATATATTTGAGTGATATGGGAATAATGCAAGATTCTGCTTTCTGTCAACAATTTCAAGAGGTAAAATTCTGTGATGTTATTTTTAAAAAGGCAAAAGTGGTACAAGTGTTAGGTTAAACAAGACAGGTTCATTCTGAACTTTGTTACACACTCAGCTCTTTGAACTTAAATATACAAATTAATAATCTTAGAGACATTTGGTATCCCCCACAGATTTGTTGTGAAAATTAAATTAAAATATTATATGCCATATCTTGCATACAATAAGTAATCAAATATTAACTCTTAATATTATTCTGATTTTTAGCTTTATTTTTACACTACCTAGCATAAAGTCAGATAGTTTTATTTCATTAAAGTAAATTTATAATGAACAATCTACCATTTTCTTTTTCCTTTTTGACCTGTTTGGATAGATTAAACTGATTTCTTCAGCAAACATTTATGGAGAGCCAATGATGCACATTACAATAATGTCAGATGCTGTGGGCATTAAAATGCGGAATAAGAAATAGAGCTGGATTTAAAAGATGTCAAAATGTAAGATAGCATATACCCATATATATGTATTTTTCATACTAAGAAAAAAATACTATAAAAAAAACATTAGTATTTTGAATTATAAAAAAAGTAAAAGGAGATTAATTTCCAACTGGAAAAGATATGTTGAAATTAGAAAAGTCACTCAGGAAAGAAGAAATTGAGCCGAGACTCAATATGGAGAATGTGTAGCCATGAATCAATAGGATCTCATAGGAATTTTTAGGTGTAAAGGAAAGTATGTAAAAAGGTGGAGTGAAAACCTTGAAAGTAAAGAGGAAACAGTAAAATATCCAATTTTCCAAAAGAGATATATGTGAGAGAAAATTAATAAGAGCAAATATTGAATGATAAGCTCTAGGCGACGTTATTGGGTTTCTTGAATGCAAGTATAATGTTTCTACTTGTTTGCATCTAATCTTAGGCAAGAGGTACTCAATCTTCAAAATGGCATCTAATAATCCTCCCCTGCTATTATTCACTCTTTTACATAGTTCCCTTCCTCATCAAATTAGAGTTAGACTTTTGTGATCCAGAGTAACCTGTGAATGACGCCACATGTCTTCTGAGTTTCAGGATGAAAAGTCATTGCTATTTCTTCTTTGGTCTCTTACTTTTGGGAAACCTGACAACACTGTAAAAATCCTTTACAGTCAGTCCCGAGGAGAAGCCACGGTGGAGGGAAAATGGGGTCTCTAGCAACATTCAAAATACCTGCCAGTGAGTCACCTTGGAAATCCAGCCTTCAGATGGCTGCAGTCCCAGCCAACAAGTGACTGAAACTTCATGAAAGACTGATTCTGTACCAGCTTGCTGAACTGCACCCAGATTCCTGACTCATATAACCCGTGAAAGATAATAAATGATCATTGCTGTTGAAAACCATTAATCTTAGAGTAATTTGGTTAGCAGCATAAAACAGTTAATAGAAGGTAGTTTTTTTTGTTTTTTGTTTTTTTATTCATTTTAGAGAGGAGAGAGAGAAAGAGAGAAAGGGGGGAGGAGCAGAAAGCATCAACTCCGATATGTGCCTTGACCAGACAAGTGCAGGTTTCGAATCGGCGACCTCAGCATTCCAGCTCGATGCTTTATCCACTGCACCACCACAGGTCAGGCAAAAGGTAGTTATTTTTTTACTTAGAGACTTATATATAAATATACAATTGGGGTTTAAATTATTTCTTTACCATATAATCTCTCTAAATCAAAAAGTCATTTATAAAGTGAATAAATATGATATATATTATTAAATAAAAGTATTAAGAAGTTTACATAAAATAATATAAATATCAAATGTTTATTATTGCTCAGTGTATTGAAAGTGTTTGATAAATAGAGCTTTTTAAAATCTTTATTCTCTGATTAAATATTTTAAGCTTATAAGCATCAGGTCTTGAGCTGATTGAAATGGTTGTATATGAAGTAAAATCTGATAGAAAAATTTTTCTACACTGTGGTATAATCTAAAAATTTTAAAATACTGTCAAATCGATATACTTCTAACTACTGAGATTTAATTAAATAATCCACATATGTGTTACAGATCATGGACCATTCATAGCTCTAATTTGGTATGTTTTTAATACTGAAGAAAAAGTTACTGATAAGAAATTCAGAATAAAATATCATGTAAAATTCCTCTTTCAGCTCTTTCTTTTCCTTTCTTTCATTCCAGTCAGACCCTAAAAAATGTTGAAGAAATGTCTGTTTTCAGAAAAAAAACAAATATATACATATACATATACATATGCATAAACATATACATATACATATACTATACATATACATATACACATACACATATATACACATATATATGATGACCAATTAGAGATGCAATTAACAAGTGTGGAGAGGGGTGGCTCTCAGTCTACCTTGAGTTTGTCATTGTCCTCAAGTGCCACTAGTAATTTGCTAGAAACAACTAAAATAATCCTAGCAGAAATTAGGAAACCAGAAAGCACTTATTGCTTAACTACAGATCTTCAGGTTATCCAGATCCTTGAACTTAATTAAAAATGACTAGGTTAATACTATATTTAGTATCCCCAGGTTATGTCTGGAATACAGGGAATATAAAAAAGTTTTGGTAAGGCTACCCTACTCCAGTACTAGACCAAATAATTGTTGAGTTTCTATTCTGAGACAGTTGCTAGAGAGAAGCTTTAGTGTTTGCATCAATCATCTGTGGAAAACCTAGTATCATGTAGCTAATGTGCAGTTGGTCTTTAACTGCAATTTTGTTTGATTCTAAATCTTTATATTCTTATTACTCCTGTTTAAGTCCTGAGTTTCTCTGTTTTCTAGATACTCATTTTCTCCCAGGACCAAAGTGGTTTTCTATATTCTAAATTCTAAATCTCAGGCTTCTGACTCAGCCTCTTTCATAAGCCTGGGCAATCTCACAGCATATTCTTGTATTTAATTTATCAAATGTAATTTCCTCACTTCTATTTTATTTTATTTTATTTTTTGCTAAAAGATTATATATTTGGCAAACATGGTGCAGGGTTCATTCAAAAGCATTTGTGAGAGCCTTCTAAAATGATGAACTAGCCATACTTCTCTGATTTGATACCAAGGCACTATTTCCGATTTCCCTAAGTACTTTCACACATCTAATTATGACATGCAGGAATGTTTCTGGTGTGTAGAGAGCTCAGTGGAAAAGATCTAAGTAGTCTGGAAATCCAATGCAGCTGCCATGGTGACACTACTCTAGCTGTGAGCTGTGAGCCAGGACAGAAATGGTGAGCTGGAAATAGTCTCACCCCTTGGAGCTTTCTGCTGCTTGACAGCAGGAATCTGTAGAATCCTGGGGACAAAGGTGAGAAAATGGCTAGGTAGCAGCCTAATAACATTTCACTTGAGCCATCTGGTTGAAGAATATGATATGTAATGTTTGAGAAATATGGAGTAACCAAGAAAGACTAAGGGTTTTCTTAAGTCAAAAAGACAAAGAATTCAATTTGAAAAACACCAAAACTCACCTTCAGCTACCTTTCCTGGGTCCTCTGCAAGCTATCTCCTATTGCAAGTTATATCTTATAAGAAGGATAACATTTTTACAGTAAACATCTTTCTTAATTCTGATAATAATAAGCTAATAATAGCAGTGGAAATGGACATGTAATCTGTCATTAGAGGTTTGGTGTATTGAAAGAGAGCCTTTGTGCTTTGAAATAAGATGAAATTTTGTGAAGTCCTACTTGCAGATTTTAATTATCTCCTCATCCCTGTGCTAAGCTTGTCCTGACTTAGTTTCCTTCACTTTAATCAAACAACCCTTAAGAGAATTGAGTTTATTTACCAGATAATGTACTTTACCTTCCAGGGGGTAATGGTCTAAGACTATATATTGCTGTTATTAGCTATGACATTTCGATTGACCATTATAGGATTCCCTTTCTGCCCCTTTCCTTCTCTTCCCTTTTTTCTCTAAGAAAGAATCTTGAGGGAAAAAAATGTCAGCTATATAGACTCTTTGAAAGTTTCAGACATTTTCTCAATAAATAGACTTTCACATTATGTTGATAATTGTTTTTGAATATTCATTTTTTAAAACTTTTATTTAGAAAATTATATTTAATAGGGTGACATGGATCAATAAGAGTACATAGGTTAAAAAAAACAAAAACCAATTTACCCAAACATTCACTTTCAATAATTTCATAACCTAGACTTTGAGAGATTATATCAGAAAGACTCAGGATCACTTGGGGAGAAAGATGCTCTTTTTTTTTTTTTTTTTTTTTTTTTGGCTAAGCAAGACCTACAAATGTATTACAAGTATGTGTGGGATCTAAGAACAAGGAGAGAAATCCAGGAAGAATTGTGTGTGAGATTTGAGCGTACGAAAGTTTACGTGCTCTGTGTGTGGGCATGGGAGTATGTGCGTGGCGCATACTTGTGGAAGAGAGAGGAAACGTGGATGTGTGTGTGTGAATGCCTGAGTTTGGGGGTGCAGAAAGTTTGAGGAAAACAAATAAGCATTTATAATAAAAATTTCATCATTATTACGATCTTTGGTGGAATTTTAGGGTTATGCAATCTTGATAACGTCACAGATCTGAGGTTCTAATTTTATCATTAAACATGTGTCAGAAGTATGCAGTAGAAGTAACCTTAATAAGATTATATATAGTATGTGAGAGTGCTTTGCAACTTAAAAAACACATTATAAAAAAGTTTCGCTATAATTATCATTTTTATCATCTTTCAATATATACCAATTTCCTCTAATATGCAAATTATGTGCAAGAAAACAGAGCACCCTGAAAGCACAAAGCACCTTGAAAACACAAACTTTGGAAATCCTGATGAATTTGGCCAGGTTCTAATTTCTCCTTTACTTCCCTCCAAATAGATTTACCAAATCACCATAAAATACTTTCACTTTAAGCTTTACCATGGTCTGATTTAAGACTGAATGTATAATCTACATATTGACGATATCTCCACAAGTATGCAATAATAAGGTCTTAGACAACAAGAATGTGTCCCAACCATAATTCCATCCGAACTCAAGAGCACTAACTCAGGAATTAGGCTGTCCAAATTTGAATCCTGTCTTGGCCATTTATTAACTGTTGCAAAAATTAGTTAATATTGACTTGACTGATCTGTGTAATCTGTATTTAAAGAATAATAGCTTTCTAGGCTTTTTGAAAGGATTAAAAATTTAAAATAGGTAACTCTTTAAAAAAGTGTCTAGTAAATAGTCAATTCTCAGTAATATTTATGTTATCATTACCAGAATAATAGATCAAAATACAATAGTGGACTCTATATGTACTATGTGGTTATAAAGATAATTCAATGATATTTAAATGTCTTTCTTAGAAAATAAATAGAGTAATTATAAACAAAAAGAGAAGAGAAAGCTATTAGGAATGAAAACAAAAACTTAGCAGAAACAAATAAATACAATCAAATTATGTGTATTTACAAAGTCCGTGGTTAGCATGACACAAATTGCTATAAGACATGAACTGAACAGAAGTACAAATGACAACTCAGTTTGTGTGTTATCCCTGATTATAAAAATTAAAAGCCAGATATCTGTCACACTCTCTGAACTATAAACTCAGCTGTAAAAACAGTGTTTCCTAAAACTGTTAACTCTTGCCAACCTCTTCACCTTCTGATCAATATTCCTAGTACAGTGACATCAATCAGTATGAGACAAAGCCTGAAATCCTTAATTATTAAAGCTTGATTGGATGAATTAAGATCCCAGTTTTCAATCATTGGCTTGAACTTTCCAGGACACCACTCTCCAATGTGTCTATCAAGTAGAGCTTATGTGCATCAATTTAGCTGTATTTAAGGGGAATTATCAAAATAATCTTGTCATGCTTTTTTAAATGGTTGCAGATTTTTCAAGCTGGTTCAATGTTGAAATATATACATATATTTCTTTCTTGAATTTTTGGACTCAAATTACATTTATGTTAAATCTATAAGAAATTGATGCAGAAATTAAGAAGGCAGCCAGAACTTAATACAGTGCTGAGCATGAGAGAGCTCAAGGAAAACAGGGGAAGTTGATTATTAAAACAAGTGAAATATCACAAATAGTATTTACGGAGGCAGTCAGAGCAGTGTATAATGAGCTCCAGGAAAACAATCTGAAACAGAGGAAGCAGCAAATGAAGTCTCCAAGTGTGGCATTACATACCAAAGGCACCTTATCTTTGCCTTCCTTAGGAATAGTCTCAGTAATTTAACAAGTCGGGGAGATTTTAATGATACACTACTGCAGTTTTAATTAATTTTTTCAACCATATCCAAGAACTCAATTAATGCTTTACTTCCTCCCCATATGCTCTAAGATTTGCTAGTTATATTTCAATATAATGCATTGTTGCAGTGGTAGAATGTTAGAATTGGGTTTTATTTTGTTGTTGTTTTAACACATGAGATCAAGGTAATACAGTATATTTTTGGAGTCTGACTTGCTTAACAGGACAAGGAAGGACACAGTACTTATTGGGTCACTGGTTCTCAGCACAGGTGATTTTGCCGTCTTCCTCTATGAATATATGTCAACATCCAAAGGCATTTTTGGTGTCACAGCTGAGACCTTGCTACTGGCATCTAGTGGGTATCCAGCAATGCAAATATAGCCTCCCTCAACAATGAGTTATCAGAAACAAAATGTTAACAGTTGACAAACTCTATATCAGCTAAAAGATAAATGCTGCTACAAATGCATGAAACTTTCGTTTTATACTTAACAAACCCCATTCTTTTTCTGATTGTATACAAATGATACCTACTTTTTTTGAAATCTCTGTTTCAATGAAAATGGAATGATCTGGTTAGGTTGAATATTACTCTGTAATAAGACAAGACTTTCTATTACATCTCTGGGTAGTAGTCAGGAACTGAGCTATATAATTTTTTTTTTTTTTTTGTATTTTTCTGAAGCTAGAAACAGGGAGAGACAGTCAGACAGACTCCGCATGCGCCCGACCGGGATCCACCCGGCACGCCCACCAGGAGGCGACGCTCTGCCCACCAGGGGGCGATGCTCTGCTCCTCCCGGGCGTCGCTCTGCCGTGACCAGAGCCACTCTAGCACCTGGGGCAGAGACCAAGGAGCCATCCCCAGCGCCCGGCCCATCTTTGCTCCAATGGAGCCTTGGCTGTGGGAGGGGAAGAGAGAGACAGAGAGGAAGGAGAGGGGGAGGGGTGGAGAAGCAGATGGCGCTTCTCCTGTGTGCCTTGGCCGGGAATTGAACCCGGCACTTCTGCACGCCAGGCTGACGCTCTACCACTGAGCCAACCGGCCATGGCCTGAGCTATATAATTTAAGGGCACTTATCACTTCTGTGTGTGTGTGTGTGTGTGTGTGTGTGTGTGTGAACACCATAAAAGTTGAAGTTTTGTCTGTTTTATGGACTGTGATTCACTTATTAAAGAACAAAAGTCTTTCATTTTCAGCCACTATGGACTATGAGTGTATGTATCCCCTTTCTACACTAACATATCAGAGTTGATCTCATGAACCAGACAGAACCATCAAAATATTGTGTTCTCTTAGCCCTAGTTGGTGGCTGAGAGATGCATGTGCAGCTCAAGATGGAAAAAAATAGTAATATTAAAGAACATCTTGTTATACATTCTGGAATGCTTACAAAAAAAAGTGAACAGAGATTATGAGCTATGTGAATAATGTAGGCTTAGGAACCAAGAAATGCTATGATCATTTTGTCAGCATTCACAGAAAAGAAAAAAAAAAAAGCAAGGATCTGGAGAAAAAAATAGATAAATCTTGGAAGTTCTGTTTAAGTATCTGGATCTGGATCTAACCATTCTTGAAAGTAGAGGTACCTGTGCATTTTCCAGGAAAGTGAGTGAATAACTTACTTCCTACCTTTTCATCTTAAATTAACTGAGTTATATTTCTGGCCCTGGCCAATTGGCTCAGTGGTAGAGTGTAGACCCAGCATGTGGATGTCTTGGGTTTGTGTTCCAGTCAAAGAACACTGAAGAAGCAACCCTCTGCTTCTCTTCTCCTTCCTCTCCCCCTTTTCCTTCTCTTTTCTCTCCCACAGCCATGGCTCGATTGGTTCAAGAGCATCACTCTGGATGCTGAGGATAGCTCCATGTAGCCTCTGCTTTAGGCATTAAGAATAGCTGGGTTGTGAGCATAGTCCCAGATGAGCAGAGCACTGGCCCCAGATGGGGGTTGCCATGCAGTAGACTGTCTAACTCCCCTCCTATCACTTGGAAAAGAAGAAAAAAAATAGTTATATTTCTGCCACTTGTTATCAAAATAATTTTAATATACTATCTTGGTGTCAGCACATAAGTGTAGGCTAAGCTCTTAAGAATCATACACAACACGTTGTTCAATGAGTGTGTCTTAGACAGCATGGGCTTTCTTAACAAGACACCATAGACTGGATTGGGTGTTTTTTGTTCATTTTTTGTGGGGGGTTTTTTTGTGACAGAGAGAGAAAGAAACAGAGAGAGAGACAGATATGGACAAACAGACAGGAAGGGAGAGAGATAAAAGCATCAATTCTTCGTTGCAGCACCTTAGTTGTTCATTGATTGCTTTCTCGTATGTGCCTTGTCAGGGGGGGTACAGCAGAATGAGTGACCCCTTGCTCAAGCCAACAACTTTGGGCTCAATCGGATGAGCCTTACTCAAACCAGAAGAGCCTGTTCTCAAGCTGGCAACCTCCGGTTTTTGAACATGGCTCCTCCACATCCTAGTCCAATGCTCTATCCACTGTATCACCACCTGGTCAGACACAGACTGGATTGTTTAAATAGCATAAATGTATTTCTCATAGTACTGAAGGCAGGAAGTCTGAAATCAGTGTGCCAACAAGACTGGGTTTTGGTGAGAGCTCTTTTTCTGGCTGGTAGATGGCCACCTCTTCATTGTGTTCTCAAATGATGGGGAGAGAGAAATCTCTCTGATGCCTCTTTTTATAAGAATAAGAATCCCATCAGGAGAGACCAACCCTCCTTACCTCATCTAAGCCTAATTATTTGTCAAAGTTCCATTTCTAAACACCATCACATTAAAGGTTAAGAATTCAATATATGAATTTTAGAAGGATACAACTAGGTCCATAAAAATAAGAAACTGAACAAATAAGTAAATCAGAAGATTTACAATATCTGTAGAAGTTGTTTGAGAATAAAAAATATTATGTTGGCCATATTTCTGAAATAAACATTATAATGATGATTATAGTCATTTTAATATGATGTCCTATGGATTATATCCTACCTTTTACTCAAAAACATGAATATTAAGTTCACAGCTGGAGAATGAACACTCATAAATGATTTAAAGCTGAAATCACAGGTTAAATTAAATTCTGGTGATTTTTTTTAAAGTATAGATTAATGGATAGTTTCTAAATTCCATAATTTGACAATATTAATATATTGTATTTCATTTGTATCCAGTAGACAAAGAAATTTCTTCTAGAATAATTTCTTGAACTTAAACAATATAATAGTCTAAAGCACCTATGTTGGTACCATCTATTGAAACCATAATGCTTAATGGCTTAAGTAAAAGAAATTTGCATAGATAAAATAATTTAATGAAGAACAGCATTCTAAAGAATGCCTGATTTCATCATTACTTGCAGCAAATGAAAAAAATATTTTCAGAAACAAATATGAGAGAGAAATGTAGATTCCTAGTAGAAGGAATCAGAATTTCTGATCACGACCAACTCCTCATGGTCCTGTAAAACCAGTAAATAGCAAAGCAACCTCACAGTCATTAAGACTGCCAGTCAATGAAATCTCTATTGTGATGTAGAAAAGAAAAAGATCTATTTCAAAATGTTTCTGCTCTCTGAGTTTATATAGAAAATAAGCTACAGCACATATAATTTTCTACTCCTTGGTTCATTTCTATTTATATTCAACTGAAATAATTCTCATAGCAGATAAAGCTAGGAAAGATATTTTATATAGGCTAATATGTTTTCTCTGTAAGCTGACCAAAATATTAAAGAAGCAAATCCCCAGTAGATCTCACTTCATCTTCCACTTTTGAAAGAGTCTTCACTGCAGAACAGAGCCTGCGGTTACATAGCATCAAGTGTATTTCATGTTATTCTGATCTGAGACTAAGAATACTGAAGAATTTTGATAAGAGAAAACCCTACACTTTTCCCTACTCTTGTAAATGTATTTTCACATTGATGCGGTATGTGTTGGTTGGTCATTGTTTTGATAGAGTTTCTAGGTCCCCAAACAAAGTGAACTGTTCTACACAAAATTCAAAGCTGTGATTCAGTTTTAACAACCCTCATGAGAATAAATACAAGCAACTCTTCTCAGATAAAGCTGATTCGCTCACATTATCATTCCAGCTGGCTGCTGTTGTGTGATTGGTGAAATATCAATCCAGTTCTTATTCTGTAGAAAATGTTATTTATTATGTTAGCAATTAAGCTGGATGGATTTTGAAGCCCCACAGAATTAGAATATTGTTTAGCATTAAATTCTAATATATAATCTTAAACAAGTGTTTTTGTAGTTCAGTTTCCTCATATATGTGATGAGTATATTCATTATCATCCCATTTAAACTTCTATTTCTTGATTTATGGTAGATTATGTATCTAGAATAATCATATAAAATAAAGAGCTATATAATTTTCCAAAAAATATGTATTACTAGAATTCTTTTTCATCACAAATCCATTGAAATATTAGAAATGTTAATCAATGGTGGTTTGGTTGATTAAGTTATGGCAAAATCTTATTAAGAACTAGTAGGTAACTAAAAAAAAAATGTTGCATTTTGATATAGACAGTGTAATATATTCAGATTATACTGCCAGATTAAAATATGCATGGAAGGGTCAAATTGATCAAAAAGAGAGTATTTTATATTTAAATGTGTTAAAAAGAGAAAAGAAGATTATACATGAAACAAAATGAATATTAACAACAAGAAAGGGAAAGAACAAGATAGAGAAAGAGAATATCTTAAAAGTTAGATTTCTTAGAACATTACCTTTTTGAAATTTTCCTCTGTAACAATATGAATAATTGATAAAATTTTAGAACAAAATTTAATTTGAAATAATATATAAAAAATAATAATATATAAAAACTCATAAATCAATGAGTGATTTAATGGCAATGGCTACTGGTAGTTTCTAGATGATTCATGGGTTCCTTAGAGAAATAGCTGATTTTGGTTGGAGAGGAAAACATATAAAATAGCTGAGACTATCTTGGAGTAACAGAAAGAAAGAAAACTATCCAAGACTATGAGAACCACGTTTAAGGCTCAGGAACTACCGAAAAGAAATGGTTGGTAGCCAACTATGGAATAATCAGACATCAGCTAAGAAAATATCAGCAATTAACAGAATCACATAAATTGTGTTAACATCCATAGATTAATAATGACAATGCTAATTCACATACAATTATATAAACCATTGTAAAATGCTAGCATTTACATTTTGAAAATGTCAACCTAGGTTTAATAAAAAAAAGTATTTATACTGTATTTCCAATGCAGTTAGAAAGTATAGCAAGCTTTTCACCTTGTGGGTTTTTTGCTAAATACATGAGTCTTGAGCTTTTATTTAATGTCCAAATATTGTACGATGAATAAGGAGTGAATCCTTATTCCTGGTCATGGAGAAAACTATAAAGGAATGATTTGGGAGAATAAAACTCCCCTCTGAGAACATAACAAGAAGCCAACCCAAGGTCAAATATGTAGTAAAATTTTTAGTTATCCATATCACTGAACAAACTTTTTATTTAATATAAAATATGGTCCTGAGTAAGCAAAAGATGTTGGCAAAAATTAAAATAAATAAATAAAAAATCTTTATCTCCTGCTTTGAAATAAGGCCATAAAATAAACCACTCAAATACATTTCTAAAAGAAACAAGTACTGGTCCTGGCCAGTTAACTCAGTGGTAAAGCATTGGCCTGGTGTGCAGGAGTCTCAGGTTCGATTCCTGGACAGGGCACACAAAAGAAGCGCCCATCTGCTTCTCCACCCCTCCCCCTCTCTTTCCTCTCTGTCTCTCTCTTCCCCTCCCGCAGCCAAGGCTCCATTGGAGCAAACTTGGCCTGGGCACTGAGGATGCTCTATGGCCTCTGCCTCAAGTGCTAGAATGGCTCTGGTTGCAACAGAGCAACACCCCAGATGAGCGGAGCATCGCCCCCTGGTGGGCATGCCAGGTGGATCCTGGTCGGGCGCATGCAGGAGTCTGTTTGCCTCCCTGTTTCCAACTTTGGGAAAATACAAAAAAAAAAAAAGTAAAAAAAAAAAAGAGGAAGACATGCACTGAACTAAGAGCTAGATAAAATGAAATAGACAAAATCAGATATAAAGGACTTCAGATATTAAAATTTTCTACCAAAGTATGCAAGACAAGTAAGCTCACACACAGCTGTTGGAAGAATTGATCACTCTTCATTAAACTTCACTAGGAGAAGACAACTGTAAAAATGAACTTGTTTTTTCATTTGCTTTTGTTGATTTTAACCCATATCTTTTCACTGTAATAAACTGTTAGTGAGTATAACAGCTCTTCTGAGTTTGTCCAGCAAATCATTGACCCTGAGAGTGGTGTTGGGGATTACCAACACAGTGATTTAGGCAAGAAAACATAAAAGTGTATGAGCAAAAAAGGGAATTGTTAAACACTGATCTACAATTTCTTTTTTAAAATTTTACTTAGAAAATTAAATTTAAAAGGGTGACATTGATCAATAAGAGTACATAGGTTTCACGTAAACATTTTCTATAGCATTTGAACTGTTGATTATTTTGTATTTTCATCACCCAAAATCAAATCATTTTTCATCCCCTTATATGTGTCCTTTTTACACCTTTCCGGCCACCACCTCCCAATGTCCTCCTCCCTTACACCCCTCTGCCTTGTAACCACTTCACTTTTATCTATGTCCATGAGTCTTAGCTTTACATCACACCTATGTGTGAAATCATACAGTTCTTAGCTTTTTCTGATTTACTTATTTCACTCAGTATAATGTTCTCAAGGTTCATCTATGTTGTCATAAATGTCACTATGTCATCATTTTTATGTCTGAGTAGTATTCCATTGTATTTATGTACCATATCTTCTTCATCTAATCCTCTATCAAGGGATACTTTGGTTGTTTCCATGTCTTGGCCACTGTGAATAATGCTGCAATGAACATGAGGCTGCACATGTCTTTATGTACCAATGTTTTCAAGTTTTGGGGGTAGATACCCAGTAGAGAGATTGCTGGGTCACATTGTAGTTCTATTCTTATTTTTTTTGAGGAACCTCCATACTTTCTTCCATAATGGTTGTATAGAAATAGAATAAAAAATTACCAGGTTTGTATGGAACCATAAAAAAAAACCCTAATAGCCAAAGTAACACTTAGGAAAAAGAATGAAGCCAGATGTATCACACTACCTGACTTCAAATTATACTATAGAGCCATGATAATCAAAACAGTATAGTATTGGCAGAAAAACAGACATACAGTACAATAGAACAGAATTGAGAGCCCAAAAATAAAACACATTTGTATGGACAAAAAATCTTCGACAAAAGAGCCAAAAACACACAATGGAGAAGAGAAAACCTCTTTAATAAATGTTGCTGGAAAAATTGGAAAGCCACATGCAAAAAAAAATTAAACTTGACTACACTTTGTCCCCCTGCACAAAAATTAATTCAAAATGGATCAAAGACCTAAATATAAGACCTGGAACAATAAATTACATAGAAGAAAACATAGATACTAAACTCATGGACCCTTGACAATAGAGAATAATTTATGAATTTGACCCCAAAAGCAAGGGAAATAAAGGCAAAAATAAGTGAATGGGAGTATATGAAACTAAAAGTTTCTGCACAGCAAAAGAAACTGACAATGAAAGGTAGCCATCTAAATGGGAGATGATATTTATACAATTTCCTTCATAGGAAAGAAACCAAGTTGTGTTGCAAGACTTAAGATTGATTTATTGTACCACACTCAATTCACACAAGTCAGAGAGAAATAAGGATAATTACACAGAATAGTCTAAGTCAGGTAGGACAAGGATGAGGTGTGAACAAAATTAACATTAACAGAGTGCTTTGATACATCTTTATTTTTTCAATTATGGTTTTTGTTTATTAAACACATTTTTATCCCCTCCAGGACGTCTTCTAATGTAGACCAAAAATTAAGTAAATGAATAAATAAATATGAGGTTGTCAACATGGCACTTCCACAGAAGGTTTTAGGAAGGAGACTGTGAGTTAACTGCATCTATCTTTAGCACCTGCTTACCCACCTCTGTGCGGCATGCCTTTCAATCTACTAAACATTGGGCTCATATTTTTTCTCCGTGAACTCCATTACTATCTATGTAAACTTTCTATGCATTTTTTCAACCTCTATTTAGCTTCAATTTGCCCATGCTTATAATGGAAATAATACTAATACTATATCATGATGCATTATGATTCTATTTTAATACATAATGCTATATAATAATCATATGGGGTTTTGGTAAATATGAAATGAGATAATGCTTCTAAATAATTGGAATGGTGACTAAACATGGGCACATACTAATTATTTATTTAAATAGTTTTATTTTTCTTAAAAATAGTTGTGGTATAGTGGCAGTTGCCATGGCAATAGAAATGTGAGTGCTTTGTGATCACTAAGCCATCATAGACAGGCATTATGCACATCATGGTACAATGTTTATTTGCTAGAATTTCATAGAACTTCCACACTAGGTCAGAAACCTCTTACTATCATGGTTCTCTCCATGCTGAGAATACAAGCATCTTATCATCGTATATTATGTAGTGGTTAATTGATGACATTATAATTTAGTTAAAGAGATAAACATATAAATTTAATAAACTCAGCCACATTTTATTCATAAGTTTGAAGTTTTGAGTTCAGGGTAAAAGGTAAAGTTCAGGACATATTAATAGTAAAAAAAAAAGTTCATAACAAGTGGTAAGTCAATCTGCTCAAGACATCTGCTGCCCACTACCAATAAAGGCACAATACCTTGAATCGCTAAATGAGGAAATCAGAGTCAGACTGAAAAAGTGTCACTCCAGTTAGAAAACTGGAGACCCAGTGCTCTCAGGAGCCCAGAAATGATCAATAAGTTTAAGGATAGAAATAAGTTTAGTCTGGCCATTAGCTCTGCAAAAGTTGCTGACATATTTCTGGGGTAAGTAGAAACTTTTACTATCTTAATCAATGAAGCCAAATCCAAAACTCATTCTTCTAATTTGCTGAACCTTAAACCACAAATGTATTTGTTGTTGTATTATAATTACTTTTAACAGAAGTACAGACAATAATAAAAGGTAAAAAACAAAGAAATGCTAACTTACCAAAAATACTGGCCTTAATTCGGCCAGTGGTGATTTAGTTCATATATTTTTAAATTACTCAAAAATAATAATATTAGAATAAATCTTTCAAATATACTAGTGTGAAGGAGTAAAAACAGATCAGGCTGTGGGTAAAGAAGAATATTAAACTAATAATGTGTAAATGCTTCCAGGAACCCTCCATAAAGGGTGGACACCCCAAGAGTGGGAGTAGAAGCAACCTTTAAACCACGTATCTTCTTGTCTTTATGATATGAGGATTTCTACTCAGGAAACAGTCGCTAAGCCTAACCATAATTTACTTCTAAATTTAATTTAATTTTTAATGCTTAAGGGAATTTTAAGTCTTTTCCTGGTTTCAAGATTTCTAAATAATACAGAAATCTCATTGGAGTGGGGAATGGGATAGCAATTACATTTTCATTGATTAAAACTTGAGCAGTGATTAATTTTTCAATAGAGATCATAAATGAAAGCTGACTGCAGGATTCATGCATATACTCTCAGAAAATAACTAGAAAAAAACCCAGAAAGGTGGAAAGGAATATTGAAATCAAAGTTTGTAAATTAATAATGATAAACTTTATCTTTTTCAAAATGTTTCCTAAAACAAGTTAAAATCACTTAAATCATCAAATTAATTACATTGTAAACCTTAAACTTGCACAGTATATGTCAATTATATCTCAATAAAGTTAGAAAAAATAATTGAAAGAAAGAGAACTTTAAACCATTGTTAAGTAAGCATAGATGACTATACTGCAAATGAACAAATATCCCAGTTGGTTGGGTTGAGGTATTGCGATTGGGCAAAAAACAAGAAGGTAAAACAGATTATTTGGTAAATTTAATAACGATTACTCTGAAGTTGAAGATGCCTTCCACAGAGTTGACAGGATCTGGAAAATGTAAATAGCAAATGTTGTAATACTGATAGTTGAGTTACTGACTCAAAATTATCAGTGAACAATGATTGATGATGATGATAATATTTTTTCAATGACCATTATTAGTGTCATATAAATAAACACTAGTAAATATCTATTGTAGATACATATGCTGTTTAATAATAGCAATAATGATTATAAAGAAGTTGGGAGAATATCGAATCTGAGAGTCTTACAGAAATCCAGTTTTACATCAGTTTTAGTATAGACTGAGTCATTACCTTTGCAAAAGGCACTCCTTTTTCTAATTTGTAAGCATAGGATTTGGATTTCAAAATATGCAAACACTTTTTGTCTTTCTTATTTAGGTGTGGGAAAGTTTCCAAATTTGGGGTGGTCAAATAGAGACAGAATATTTTACAGAGAAGGATGCATGGGTGTGTTTGCATGCATGTACACCTGTTTTGCACTTCAGGTGTTATCTCATCTATAAACAAAAAAAAATTGTCTTATTCCATATATTGAAAGAAAGATTTTTAAAAATCTTTTTAAGTAATTGACTCAAAAAAAAGTACCTACAGCAAGATCTGCAGCAAAGAACCTAATTTTGCTCCCAGAATCCCTGAGAGCCTTTCTTTTATACAGTCGTGTTTGTAGCATATAGTATAATCATAGGGAAAAAATAGTAATAAATACAGAAGAGCAAAGTGGTTATCTTATTTGTCCTAAAATTTTTTAATGATATATTTAGATTAAATCCTTGCTGTGGTGGTGGTTAAAACCATGGGATCTGGGGGTTGCTTTCATTCAAATCTGAGCTGTACAAATTGTGAAACTAGGTTAGTTACTTAATTTATTAATTGCTCGGTTTCTCATTCTTAAATGAAGTGGACACTATTCAACCCAACAATATCTTTCTTAGATAAATCTCAAGAGAAGTAAAAACATGTCTCAATAATTATATATTCACACAAAAAATATCTGACGCGAATACTTAATGCGGCTCTATTGGTAATTGTGAAATAACAACCTGAATGTCCATTAACTTGTGAATAGACAAGCTATGGCACAGTCATGTAATGTAATACCACCCAAGGCTAAAAATAAATGAGCCCTGGTTTGTTGACCAGGTGAGTGGAACTCATAAGTTTAATTCCCAGTCAGGAAACACATGAGAAGGGATTATCTACTTCTCTTCCCCTCCCCTTTCCCTTTTTTCTTTCTCTCTCTCTTCCTCTCCTGCATCCAGGGCACAATTGATTTGAGCATGTCACCCTGGGCACTGAGGATGGCCCCATGAAGTCTCCACCTCAGGTGCTAAAAATAGCTCAGTGGCAAGTATCAGCCCCAAATGGGCAGAGCATCAGCACCAGAATGTGTTGCTAGGTGGATCCTGGTCGGGGTGCATGTGAGAGTCTATATCTCAACTCCTCTTACTTAAAATAATTATTAATTAATTAAAATAAATAGAAATGAATCACTGATACATACATGATTATTTGTAACAGCATGGATAAATCTCAAATGCATTATGTAAAGTGAAAAAAAAAGTGAAAAACAAAAGGCTATATATTATGTGATTCCGTTTGTATGGTAATCTGGAAATGCAAAAGCATGAAGACACAATACTAATCAGTAGTTATCATATGTGTGGGTGAAAAGAGAGTATTGACTCCAAAAGAGTATAAGGAAACTTTTGGTAATAATAAAACTTAAAAGAAGTGTGGTTACAAGACTTTATATATTTATCAAAGCTCACAAACTGTACATTAACAAGGAGCAACTTTGTGAGTTATACTTCAAAACACCTTAAAAAAGAGAGACATAATAAAAGTACCTAGTTTATCAGGTTGTTGTGAAAATTAAGAAAATTATATAGTTTTTGACAAATTAAGCACTCAACAAATGCTAGGTATAATTATTTCCATTAACCAGATTTTTCAGAATTTGAATAAGTATTTTTGTTAACTGAAAATTGTTTCTAAATGAAAAAGCAGTCATTCCTTATTAACTGTTTATAAAAAATGATGTTTCCTGGTTTACTAATAGTGTGGTGTACAGAGAAGCCCACCTGTTCCCTAACAGATTAAAAATCATTACAATACTTTCATGGTTTTGTTTCCAAGACAGATTTATGTACTGAGGCTGAACACAAATGTTAGTGCCAAATGGGACCCAATCCTCAGCAAAACCAAAATGAAAAAGAAATTTGCTTATTTTTTAGAGACATGAAATTTTTATTCAGATCCCCAAGCCTACAGCTTAGAAACCAAGATCAGGACACTTCTTCCATGTCCCAAGGACCCTGCTTTCTTTCATCTTTAACTTCTCAGCACCTTCTCTAAGCACTCTCTTCTCTAGAGACCCATACTATGTGTAGAGGACATTGATTGCCCATCCCTGCAACCAGGTCACACGCCTTTCATTTATATTCTAGTCTTTACATTTACTCCCTTCTGCAAGGATTTTGATTGACTAGCTAAGCCTGTGATGGCGAACCTTTTTATAAAAACTGCCCACTTTTGCAGTGCTGGTCAACCTGGTCCCTCCCGTCCACTAGCGGGGATTCCAGCTTTCATGGTGGGCCAATCACTGCGCGGTTTGGTTGCTCCACTACCACCCACCATGAAAGCTGGAACACCCACTAGTGGGCAGGAATGACTGCAAAAGTGGGCGGTTTTTATAAAAAGGTTTGCCATGATGAAGCTAGGCCAATAAAATTACCTCATCTCCTTTAAATAGCATCTCTTTGTTCCTTAAGCCACTTGGAGATATAGATAGATTGAAATAGATAGAGAGGTATAATTTATTCATTTTTTACTGACGAATAAAAGCATCTCAACCAATAGCCCTACTTTTCTTATTAATACAGTATTTTATTTTTTCAAGTCCTTTAAGGTGCATGAGATAGCCTGAAGCCCAACTGAACTGATAAATTATTAAATATTGAGCCCTTAGTGACATGTCAAACCCAATTTTAACAGATACACATACACATTTTAATAGACCATTTAAAATTTTTAGTTTATTTTAAAAAATGTAAATTGCATAAAACAAGGCAGATTTTTAAAATAAATAAATAAATAAATAAATATTTTTTAAAAGCCAGAGAAATTTTCTGTAGTCTATAAAAATATTGTCTCTGTTGGGCAGATAAAATGTATTATGCTCACTTTGTTAAAGAGGCCATCGCCCAGGTGATATTAATGTGTGTTGGAGATCGTTGTAACCTGGGGCTTGGTTTTGGGATTAAGCCTTTCCCACCCTTTTTGCTGTAGGGCGGTACAATCCAATCATGCCTCAGAGAAGTGACTTTGTATTAGAGACTACCCTATTTTGTATATTGGATTAAAGGTTGTGAAGCTACAATATAAAATGGGGGCAGAACGGGACTTGACGCTTGGTTCCTGAGATTAGCATGAGAGAGCAGAGAGAGTAGAGCCAGCAGCAGGAGGAGGCCACGTGGAGGAGGCCAGGAAAAGCAGCCAAGATGGCGGAGTGCTGAGTGAGATGCCAGTTTGTGCAGTTTGACGCTGGAGAAGGAAGGAGATGGGGAACTGAGGAGAATAAGTCTGGTGAGCTAGAAACCTTTGATTCTAGGAAACTCGGATAAATCAGTAGCTTTGTGAGCACTGAATGTGATTGGGTTTTGGAGCCCAGTGTGTATTTTTACTTGCCCGCCGGGTGCAAACTAGGATTAAAGACTATGGCCCACCAGCTTTTGGCTCCGCTGTTTCTTTACCGACTGTCCGAATCCAATGCGAACCTGCATGGGCCAGAAGGCTGCTGTGATAGTAGCCCTGGCCCTGTTTACTGGCTTTACAGTCTCCTAAATTTTTTTTGATTGTTGCCTCTCACAATGTGAAAATAATAAAATACATCTGTACTTCTCCAACTCTGATTTCTAACATCAGATAGATGTTTAATAGATTAAAAAGTACACAATTTCTTAAGTTCATAAAATTTTTAAAAATTACTTAGAATTTTGACGAGAGTGTGAATTAAGTGCAGAGACTGTGTGCTATTTTACTGAATATCTCTTAAAACTTCAAAAAGAGTGCATGAATATCTAGCACAAATGCAAGTTGTTTTTATAGTTCAAACAAAAATTGAAAGGAGTTATCTTCATTGATAAAAATAAAAATGTTTTTAAGCATATAGCCCTAAAACTTCCCAGCTTTTTTAAAATTTATTTTATGTTATAACCATCATATTCAAAAATCAGTACTTTTTGTCATTCCTGGATTTTCAGTAACATCTCTGTGTCTATAAAGCTTTATTTTCCTGGACCTTATATATACTTGAAATCTCATGATTGGAACTTTTCCCCAATTTATGTGAATTTTTTTATTCAAAAAATAAAATACCTAATGAAGAAGTTAACACTTCACTTTCTTATTAGTTTTTGGAACTCAGTACTATGGATTTTAATTAGTCATTCTTTAAATCAAATTTTAACATGAGTAATTGAAGATTAGTAAAGTCAATGAAAATATTTTGAATTAGGAAAAGAAAAAAACTATTAAAAATAAAGGTTCACAATAAATAAACAAGTTAAGGAAAATAGAAGAAAGAGAAGGTCAAGTCTAAGTCTAGCCCATCCACCTCTGTTTTATTTTGGGGGATGATCCTGCTCTCCTGCTTACAAATCCATCAGGGGGTCTAGAAGTAACCTTACTGAGTGATTAATGTGCACAATATGCTGAGGAGGTATAAAAAAGGATAAATCAATCCCTGTCTTTAAAAAAAGAAGAAGAAAGAGAAAAAGAAAAGTTGATTGCCAAGAGGGGACTACAAACAAAGAAGCCAAACAAAGATTGGAATAAATAATTACCATCAAAAAGGGAGGTGCTGGAAGATTTCTTAAAGTTTACCTAACACAAAAGTTCTCAATCTATGCATAACCCCAGCCTTAATAAATATAAATATTCTTCACTTTTATCAAAATCAGTTGAAATTTACACAAAAATAAATATCATTACTAGACTATATCAAAGAAAACGGAAGGTTTCCTTCTTTATCTCTATGATAAGCAAGCCTTCCTGGTAATTTCCATATCATGACTCTCCTATTCCAGGTCATTCCTTCCTCCCCTACTTTCAAAATAACCTATAGGATTCTAATATGACCCTCTCAATTTAAAAAAAAAAAGAGAAAGACAAAAACAAATTGTGACCCTTATTATATTAGAGTAAAAGATATGTCAAAGGCTACCTAGATAGTGAGAAAGAGAACAGGAAATGAATCCTGTTTGCCTGACCCTCATGTAGTTAACTCCTAGATTGTGAGATATAGCTAGACCTATAAACATTTTAAAAGATAAGATAAGACTGATTAATAGTATCCCCAGGGTGCACATCAGTGGTCATCTGTGTGCTGATCTGTAATATTAAGCAATTACTGAATGTTTCTTCCTGTCTGATTCCACACCTGAAATCAGAAGAGAACATTGTTTTGACAAAAACCAGATGATGCATGCAAAGAACACAGCATGGCTTTCAGGGCATAGAAAACACACAGTAAGTATTAACTATGATCATTTCCCTATGTATGAGATGCTCCCGTATATAAGCCACACTTTAATTTTGGGGCCTAACATTTGAAAAAAAAATGTATTACATAAAGTTATTGAACTCAAGTTTTATTCATCATAAAATACATACAACTTCTCATCATTGTCAAAACTCCCATCCATTAGCTTGTCCTCATCTGTGTCTGATGATGAATCACTGTCTTCATATATATTGCCTTATCTTCAGTTTTATCTATGGCATTTGAAATTTCACAATTTTTTTTTGTATTTTTCCAAAGTGAGAATGGGGCAGGGGGAGACAGACAGACAGACTTCCGCATGCACCCAACTGGGATCCACCTGGCATGCCCACCAGGGGACAATGCACAGCCCCTCTGGGGCATTGCTCCTCTGCAATTAGAGCCATTCTAGCACCTGAGGCAGAGGCCATGGATCCCGGGCCAAATTTGCTTCTATGGAGCCTTGGCTGCAGGAGGGGAAGACAGAGATAAAGAGAAAGGATAAGAGGAAGGGTGGAGAATCAGATGGGGACTGAACCAGGGACTTTCTCACACCAGGCCAACGTTCTACCGCTGAGCCAACCAGCCAGAGCGAAATGCCACCCTTCTTAAATGACTTGACAATGATCTCAATCTTGATATTAGCTCAGGATCTTTTCACTCAGGTACAAACTTCTCCTATAGTTGGTGTAAACCCAGTATCTAAGGCCAGGGCAACTATCACAGCAGCCTGGCCCATGCAGGTTCGCATTGGATTCGGACAGTCGGTAAAGAAACAATGGAGCCACAAACTGGTGGGCCATAGTCTTTAATTCTAGCTTGCACATGGCGGGCAAGTAAAAAACACACACTGGGCTCCAAAACCCACTCACATTCAGTGCTCACAAAGCCACTGACTTATCCGAGTTTCCTAGAATCAAAGGTTTCTAGCTCACCAGCCTTATTCTCCTCAGTTCCCCATCTCCTTCCTTCTCTCTACACAAACTACACAAACTGGCATCTCACTGAGCACTCCGCCATCTTGGCTGCTTCTCCTGGCCACATGGTCTCTTTCTGCTGCTCTCTGCTCTGCTCCCTCTGCTCTCTCCTGCTAATCATCCCAGGAACCAAGAGAGCAAGCTCCCGTTCTGCCCCCTATTTTATAGTGTAGATCCAAAACCTTTAATCCAATATACAAAATAGGGAAGTCTCTAATACAAAGTCACTTCTCTGAGGCATGATTGGATTGTACTGCCCCACATCAAAGAAGGGTGGGAAAGGCTTAATCCCAAAAACCAAGCCCCAGGCTACAAGGATTCTGTCTGCCCACAGAGACACACATTAATATCACCTGGGCAATGGCCTCCACATGGGCAGCGCCACTTTAACAAAGTGAGCATAATACATATTTTATCTGCCCAACAGTTGGTTTTTTCACTCTTCCTGCTGGTGTCAAATTGTCCCCAGAAAACTTCATCCATTGGTTCCATTCGTCTCTCCTGGCAGCTTTGAAGGGTTTGTTAATGCTGACATCAAGTGGTTGGAGCTAAGATGTCAAGCCTCCAGGTATGACGGCAAGTTTTGTTTTTTGCTCTGCAGCAATCTTCTTTGTGTTTTTTGTTATATGTGCCCTGAACTGATCAAGCACCAATAGGGCAGATTTGTATAAGAGCCCACCTGGTCTCCTTCTCCAAACTTTCTCAAATCAGATCTTCATCCCATCCTGATCCATCCAACTCTTGTCATGAATGTGGGCAACCACTCCTCGAGAAATGTCTTCTTTTGGATTATTTTGTGTTTAAAAATCAGTTTAGGAGGCAGCTTGTCTCCATCAGCACAACAAGCTAGAACAACTATATAATAACTCTTTTCATGTCCACTTGTCTTCACAGTTACAGTTTTAACCCCCTTTTTATAGACAGTTCTGTTACTTGGGACATCAACTTAAAGGGGGCCTTTATCCATATTTGCAATCTATCTCAGCTCAAACTAA
Organism: Saccopteryx leptura; assembly: GCF_036850995.1. Lineage (NCBI taxonomy): Eukaryota > Metazoa > Chordata > Mammalia > Chiroptera > Emballonuridae > Saccopteryx > Saccopteryx leptura. Next base: position 235,832,678 of record NC_089505.1, on the reverse strand, counting down.
TGTGTCTTCTGACATTGAATGACAAAATGATGAAATAAAAGGACCTTCTGCTCATAGCTTTCAGGCATCTTTTGGGCAAGTCTGGGGCATGTACATATGTTTAGTCCATTCCGTTTCATGAACCTGAAGCACCAATTGTGTTCTCTTTTGAAATCAGTAACTTCTTTTTTATCAGCAATTCTTCTTGCCTCATGCTGAACCATCTTTGTGGACACAGGAATTCCAATTGCCCTTTGCTCTTCAATCTATATCTTCAATTTCCTCTCTAAATCAGGCCATTTTTTTACTTGCCTCTCATGGCCTTCTTCTGCCGTGGTGTTTTCAGTAGGGTTTCTTCTTCCCTTTATGGCCAGGAGCTGCCATCATGGCCATTAACATGAAGGTTCCCACTGGATTCAGGCAGACGGTAAAGAAATGATGGTGTCGGAGGATGATGGGCCATTCTGTTTATTGGTGTTTCACCAGGCAAGCCACAAGATAAGACAAGGGAAAAGCAGAAAACCTGCTTTTCCCATGAAGGGCAAGGGATCAGGGAGGTCCCTGCAATGGTGATAGCAGGAACCAAGAGAGAGCAAGCTTCCCATCTGCCCCACTTTATATGTAGTATAGAAATCAAAACCTTTTAATCCAATATACAAACAAGGAAGTCTCTGATACAAAGTCACTTATCTGAGGCATAATGGGGTTCTTCATAAGAGTGCACCACCCCACATCATGCAACAGTCAAGGGTGTGGAGAAAAGCTTAGTCTTAAAACTAAGCCTTCAGGCTATAACAACCCAGCCTGCTTACAGCCTTTCCCCCAAACACATTGCAAACTATAAGCGAGTAAACATATATATCAATTTACAAACTTATCTGACCAATATTCCCATAGCCAGTCTTGGATTGATTCCTCAGTTGGAGGAGGACCAAACTTATATTCAGCAGGATGGTTTTTATTTACTTTTGCAAACTGGATCTCTTTTAACTTGAATTCAACATGGTATGAAAATCTTTTCTGAGCTATTTCTGGGCAGAATGTGGCAAAATGTAATCTGCCATAATATCCGAGTAACAAGTGCGAAACAATGAGTGCAAAAACAACAGGCACAAAAAAAGTGGGAAATGAAAGTAAAAAAAAAGTTTACAATAATAGGTGCAAAAAGAAGCTCAAAAAAGCAGAAAATGCAAGTAAAAATAATCTACAATCACTGTGTAAGATGCACCCAGTTTTTAGACCCCAAATTTTTTGAAAAAGGCTGCATCTTATACATGGGGAAATGTGGTATTATTATCACTATTTTTAAGACATTTCAAAGTGAAAATGTGAGGCAAAGTGGATGTGAATTGTACCATCTCTTTCCCTGTTATGTGCTAAATTGTGTACTCCCAAAACTTATATGTTCAAATTATGACCTCTAATATTACTATATTTGTAGTGTAAACCAATGGTTTTTTATGCCAATTTAATGCCAACAGGAATCTAATTTGGGATGCCATGAAAGGAGGAAACTTTATTCAATTCCAACAGCTCAATTGCAAAGCAGCATGGTAGTGGAACAGCTCAATAGTTCAATTATAAAAGACCAGGGCTGTGGAAAAGAACAGATGGTTGGTGGCCCTCAGGCCTGGTGCCCCTCAGGTGAGTCCCTTCTCCAACTAGACAGCTGTGCCCTGCTCTGGTATTCTTTATCAGCTCTGCTCTGGTCTGCTCTATTGTGCCTCAGTCCACTCTGCTCCAGTGCTCTTTGCTCAGGTTCAGCAAAATGCCTTCTGTATTTTAGCTCCAGCCCAGAAAACAGTCTTCAGTCTTTAATGGAAAGGAAAAGTGTGCTCAAGAAGTCTCTGCCTGGCCCCTGATTTGTCTGTACTCATGCAGATGAGGACTCCGAATACTCACAGTTTCATTGGCTCAAAAAACACTGTCCTGATTGGTCAGAATGGAGCCACTCTGATTGTTCTTTTGAGATGCAAATGAGGAAATAGCTGTTCAGCTATATTTGGAAGGGGAAAGTCTAAAACTTCTTGTTTAAAATAGGATTCTAGGAACTCCTTTGTAAGAGCTGGCTCAGATGGCAGGAACACAAAGTACAGGTAGGTGGTCAGTGCAGGCTGCTCCCTGAGGCATGGGTTAGTGAGAGATCTCTGTTAAGTAACACCTGTTTATAAATTTGATGCCTGTCAGTCACCAGGAGCTCTTCTCAACAAGTACATTCATTCTTGGGGTTAAATGTGAATCAGCCCTTTACAGAGGTGATTATGGTGAAATAAGATTACAAAGGTGGGGCCATATTCTGTTAGGACTGGTGTCTTTAAAAGAAGAGGAAGAGACTACAGGCATCTTTCTCTTTTTTTCTACCCACATAGAGAAAAAGCCATGTAAGGACTCAGAAGAAAAAAGAAAAAAAAAAAAAAGCCAGGAAGAGAGGCCTCACCAGAAAGCAACACTTGTCAGCAACTTGATCTTGCACTTCCAGGCTCCAAGACTGGAGAAAATAAATTTCTTTTGTTTAAGACACCCAATCAGTGACATTTAGTTATGGCTGCCCAAGCACACTAATATTCTGGTTTGTCACTTTCTGACATGGAAACATTAGGGCTTCTTCCTCACCAATGTGCGAGGGCATGCAAAATCACTGACAAAATGCTGTCATCAATTTTTGCCAGAGACCATGCTGGAACACCTGCTTTTTAAAAAGCCAGGCAGTATTTTATTCTATTTATTTATTTTTTTAAGTGAGAGGAGGGGACATAGAGAGACAGATTCCACATGTGCCCTGACAGAGATCCACCTGGCAACCCCCGTCTGGGCTGACGCTTAAACCAACTGAACCATTGGCTGTGAGAGGGGAAGAGGGAGGGGGAGAAGCAGATGATCACTTCTCCTGTGTGCCCTGACCAGGAATAGAGCTCAGCACATCCTCATGCCAGGCTGATGCTCTATCCACTGAGCATACCAGCCTGGGCCCAGATAGAATTTTAAACTTGACAAGCCATGCGATCTCTGTCATCTCTACTCCATACAGTTACTGTAATGTAAAAGCCAACACAAACAATACATAAACTTGCAAGTACAATAGTGTTTGATTAAATTTTATATAAAGACAATTAAATTTAAATTTTACATAAGTTTAATGTGTTACAAAATACTTTAATTTTTTTTTCAATCATTTAAAAATGGAAAAAAATTATTCACTTGCTAACCTCTGTCTTAAAACATTTGTTTACTTGACCTTCTCTTCAATTTCTTTTATACTGAAATGGCTTCTCCAACTTTTATTTACTTAAGTCAATGTACACTGTAAAGATTTTTGGTTAAAGAAAAGTTTGGACATCTGTCAGATTCCCCAAAGACCCTGTGATCACAGCACTGTGACTCAAACCACAGGAATACACTTGAATACAGTAGACCATTTCTTTGGCAGAACTGTTACTCCACAGGACAAATAGGATTGTCAATTTCCGCTTTTTACCTGGCTTTAATAATATTAAATGGGATGACATGAGCAAAAGATTTCTGAAAAACCTAAAGTGCTATTTAAATATAAATAATGCAGTATACAGAGGGTCTTGTGTTACGGTAGTCTCAACATACAAAGTTTTGAGTTTAAGACACTCACTTCCATAAAAAACTTTATAAGACAAGACATAAGTGTTTTGGCTTATACCATTAGCATCATACTATGGACTATGTGGGTGAACTATATTATATAGTTTGATCTCAGGCAGCAGAAGAATACACAGTCATCCAGTATATGAATGAGGGAGTTGGTGTCTCCCAGTATGTTACCTATGCCATTTTGGACCATTAAAAGTGCAAGTGTTCTATTTGTGCTGCTTTGTTTGGTGACGTTTTGGCCCTTATCAGAGCTCCTAAATGAAAGTCAGTCTTCAGATGGCAGTACTTCAAAGAAGAGGGAAGACACCATGATGGATGTCACAGAGCTACTGGCATCACATGGAGATGAGCTGTATGCTGAAGACATCATTCACCTGTAGAAGCAGCTAGTTGAAGAGGAAGAGATAGAAACCCCAGAACCCAAGAGATTTACTACCAAGGGTTTGTCAGAAGGTTTCTCTATGGGAGAGGATGGGTTGGCAAAATTTCAGGTTGAGGACTCCAGCAATGACAGATTCAGTAAGGTCTACAGAGCTGTTATGGATGCTTTGCAATGCTATTGGAAAATTTTGGAAGAGATCATCAACCTTCCAGACTAGCCTGGAACAATTCTTTAAGAAGGTAGAGATGCCTGCAGCAGATCCTGTACCCTCTACATCAGCTGCTTCTCGAGATGAAACACTTCTAGTACAGGTAAAATTATTTCCAGTATCTCCTGCTGCATGATCCTCAGCCAGTCTAATTCATCTGACCCAGCATCTCCAGCACCTTCTGCAGGTTCTCCTGCTTCTCCAGCTTCCTCCTCCCAACAAGTCACTCTCTTCTATTTTGCAATGCCCCTTACTCTGTGCAAGCCAGCTACAGAAATAAAGGTAAGGAATATTTTTACACTCATTTTTTGGTCATTTTTTTTGTTACTACAGTACAGTTTACAGTACAGTATATTTATGTCCTTTTTCTTTTTCTGTGGCTTAGTTGTGTTTTTATGTTCTAGATTATGATTTCACAACTGTGTTAGAATATGTAAGTGACTTGGGCTAGGTAGAGTGTGTTTTGACTTACACCAAAATTCGGGTTATGTCACTGCCTTCAGAAAAGAACTGTGTCATAACCCAAGAACCCCTTGTACTTTGTCTTGGACATGATTTTTTACTTTAATATTGATTTCTTTAGTTAGTCATAGCTCTGTGATACCATGAAAATTCCTTACGACCAGACACTATGATTTTTTATTTTTTATATATATACATGAGAGCCCAGTAAAATGCCAGACTGATTGTAGATGCATCAATAAAAACTTATGATAATTTTGTTTTGTGTGACAGAGACAAAAAACAAAGAGAGGGACAGATAGGGACAGACAGACAGTAAGGGAGAGAGACGAGAAACATCAATTCTTCATTGTGGCACCTTAGTTGTTCATTGATTGCTTTCTCATATATGCCTTAACTGGGGGGTTACAGCTGACTGAGTGACCCCTTGCTCAAGCCAAGGACCTTGGGTTTAAGCTGGTGAGCTTTGCTCAAACCAGATGAGCTTATTATGCTCATGCTGGTGACCTTGGGTTTCAAACCTGGGTCTTCTGCACCCCAGTCTGACACTTTATCACTGCGCCACTGCCTGGTTAGGCCAGCTTATGATGTTAATTTAGTTGATGATGAGAATGATGAAGATGATGATGATTGTCTTTCATAAATATACCACTGTCCAAGCTACTCCTTATTTTCCTCACAAAAACAGATGATATACTTGCTATTCCTGTGTATAGCTGTCATCACTTTCCTTATGGTTATTTGTCACCCTATGGTTTCCTTATGGTTATGTGTATAACACAGCCCTAATAGTTTAGGAGGAATATAACTAAAAGTCTGGAGTGAAAAAGCACATCTTTTTTTTCCCTCTCTTTTCAATTCACCCACTTTGGTCAGTTATCAAGTTATGCACAGTCAACCACTGTCGCTTTTTCTTAAGTGCCCCCTCTTTTTTTCAGTATGTTTATCCTGGATTCTGGTCTTTATTATTTCTTATATGAATAAATGTAATATCCTCTTAGTTGCTTGCCTTATTTCCTATCTTCCCATTTATTTTCCTACTCAAATTTATCCTCCTCTGTACAAATTACTTATAAAACCCCTTTCCCTCAAGATCCAGCACTCTCCATCATTAAACTTTGTCTCAGGCTCCTTCACTTGCCTGTGATTTTTTCTTTAACATTCTGCTTGCATATCAAAATCCTGTCAATCCTTACAAGTATATCTCAAATATAGTATGTCACTGGTACTGTTCTTAGTGCCCCTAATCACTGTGACTACTCTCTTCTTTACATCTCCATAGTCATTTGTTTCTTGCCTAAGTGAATTTAAATACCCCATGGGATTGGACATAAATTTTAATCTTTCTCTTGGTGGATTTTAATTTTCTGAAGGACACAAACTATCCTTTTTTTTTTTTCTTTTTCTGAAGCTGGAAACGAGGAGAGACAGTCAGACAGACTCCCACATGCTCTCAACAGGGATCCACCCGGCACGCCCACCAGGAGGCGATGCTCTGCCCACCAGGGGGCGATGCTCTGCCCCTCTGGGGGGTCGCTCTGTTGCGACCAGAGCCACTCTAGCGCCTGGGGCAGAGACCAAGGAGCCATCCCCAGCGCCCGGGCCATCTTTGCTCCAATAGAGCCTTGGCTGCGGGAGGGGAAGAGAGAGACAGAGAGGAAGGAGAGGGGGAGAGGTGGAGAAGCAGATGGGTGCTTCTCCTGTGTGCCCTGGCTGGGAATCGAACCCGGGACTTCTGCACGCCAGGCCGATGCTCTACCACTGAGCCAACCAGCCAGGGCACAAACTATCCTTTTAAACTTCATATTCTCTGTCTCCCTTATACATAATAAATGATCAAGAATATATTGTTTATATTACATGTTTTCTCAATTTAATTGAATATTTCCTTTTTATTCCAGGGATTTAACAAATCCTTTTTGAGTATTGACAAGACTGTAGCTCTTTGATGAAATAGATTTGAGGAAACATTGTAGTTTCCTCAATGCTACTAAAACACACAAATTCTGTGTATAAATAGAGGGAAATGCCAGAGTAACTCTTAAATAGCTCTAAGTTTAAAAGCAGATAGAGTATAGCAATAAACAGAGTGGAACTGATCTGGGAAGTCTTCTTTAAAGGTCCAAGTCATGGCCTCTCATATTCATCCAATAAATTAAACAAGACCCATGATAAGTGTAATTTGTGATCACAATATTGAAAATAAAAAATTTGGTGTTAGTGGAGTTTTTACTGTCTTAAATTATTAAGGGGTAATTTTTTTTGAACACTTAAGATCCTACTGAATTAAGGACTCCAAGAATTCAAACATAAACATTATAGGTGTCACAACTTCATGTTTATTCTTTTGGACTTCATTTGGAACATGGCCCAGTATTTCTGCACACTCTGCTGAACTCATCTGCCCATTATCATCTGACATTTGCTCCCTGCTGCCATACACTGAGCTGCATTGGGGTTAATCCAGAAGATGAAGGGGTGCCATGAGAACAATTGACAGTGGATATGTGCTAATTTCACACTTTTACTTAAAGAAAAAGAGGGTGTAAGTTTGAAAGAACATGTAGAGTATGATAATGTAGTTGCATATAAACTTCATTCTTTTCAACTGATGTCTTATTTGTCTGGGTTATTCTTTTGTTTTGGTTTGAAAAATTTCGGGTCTTATATTTAGGTCTTTGATCCATTTTGAATTAATTTTAGTACACGGGGACAGGCTGTAGTCGAGTTTCATTCTTTTGCATGTGGCTTTCCAGTTTTCCCAACACCATTTGTTGAAGAGGCTTTCTTTTCTCCAATGTGTGTTGTTGGCCCCTTTATCAAAGATTATTTGACCATATATATGTGGTTTTATTTCTGGGCTTTCTATTCTGTTCCATTGGTCTGAGTGTCTATTTTTCTGCCAATACCATGCTGTTTTGATTATCGTGGCCCTATAATATAGTTTAAAGTCAGGTATTGTAATGCCCCCAGCTTCATTCTTTTTCCTTAGGATTGTTTTGGCTATTCGGGGTTTTTTATAGTTCCATATAAATCTGATGATTTTTTGTTCCATTTCTTTAAAAAATCTCATAGGAATTTTGATGGGAATTGCATTAAATTTGTATATTGCTTTGGGTAATATGGCCATTTTGATTATATTTATTCTTCCTATCCAAGAGCAAGGAATATTTTTCCATCTCATTGTATCTTTTTCGATTTCCCTTAACAATGCTTTGTAATTTTCATTATATAGGTCCTTTACATTCTTTGTTATGTTTATTCCTAGGTATTTTATTTTTTTTGTTGCAATCGTGAAGGGGATTATTTTTTTGAGTTCGTTTTCTAATATTTCATTGTTGGCATAGAGAAAGGCTATGGACTAAAATTAATTCAAAATGGATCAAAGACCTAAATATAAGACCCGAAACAATAAAGTACATAGAAGAAGACATAGGTACTAAACTCATGGACTTAGGTTTTAAAGAACATTTTATGAACTTGACTCCAATGGCAAGAGAAGTGAAGGCAAAGATAAATAAATGGGACTACATCAGAATAAAAAGTTTTTGCTCAGCAAGAGAAACTGATATAAAAATAAACAGACAGCCAACTAAATGGGAAATGATATTTTCAAACAACAGCTCAGATAAGGGCCTAATTTCCAAAATTTACAAAGAACTCATAAAACTCAACAACAAACAAACAAACAATCCAATAAAAAAATGGGAAGAAGACATGAATAGACACTTCTCCCAGGAAGAGATACAAATGGCCAACAGATATATGAAAAAATGCTCAGCTTCATTAGTTATTAGGGAAATGCAAATCAAAACTACAATGAGATACCACCTCACACCTGTTAGATTAGCTATGATCAACAAGACGGGTAATAGCAAATGTTGGAGAGGCTGTGGAGAAAAAGGAACTCTCATTCACTGTTGGTGGGACTGTAAGGTAGTACAACCATTATGGAGGAAAGTATGGTGGTTCCTCAAAAAACTGCAAATAGAACTACCTTATGACCCAGCAATCCCTCTACTGGGTATATACCCCCAAAACTCAGAAACATTGATACGTGAAGACACATGTAGCCCCATGTTCATTGCAGCACTGTTCACAGTGGCCAAGACATGGAAACAACCAAAAAGCCCTTCAATAGAAGACTGGATAAAGAAGATGTGGCACATATACACTATGGAATACTACTCAGCCATAAGAAACGATGACATCAGATCATTTACAGCAAAATGGTGGGATCTTGATAACATTATAAGGAGTGAAATAAGTAAATCAGAAAAAAACAAGAACTACATGATTCCATACATTGGTGGAACATAAAAATGAGACTAAGAGACATGGACAAGAGTGTGGTGGTTACCAGGGGTGGGGGGAGGGAGGACAGGGGGAGAGTTAGGGGGAGGGGGAGGGGCACAGAGAACTAGATAGAGGGTGGCGAAGGACAATCTGACTTTGGGCGAGGGGTATGCAACATAATTTAATGACAAAATAACCTAGACATGTTTTCTTTGAATATATGTACCCTGATTTATTAATGTCATCCCATTACCATTAATAAAAATTTATAAAAAACAAAAAAAAAAACAAAAAAACAAAAAACAAAAAAACAAACAAACAAACAAAAAAAACAAAAAAAGAAAAATTTCAAAGAATTTAACAAAAGGCTGATTATATGCTTGACTATACAAAGCTTTAAGACTGAAGAAATAGAGCTGGTGTGAAGTTTCTGTTCTCTGGAGACTGTAGATGCAGTGTGATTAGTTGTGACATTTTGGCAGGTGTGAATGGATTTAAAAGAATAGAATAATGAGCACAGATTGCATTTTGAATGAGCTGCCAAATGGTTATAAACTCAAGCATTATCAACCAACTTATTTATCTTTCATTGTTTTAAAGGCCAAACAAAAGTAGAAAAACTATACTAATTTGATTACACTAGGTGTAAAAGCTGATTTACATTAGGTTTTTCAAAGGCATATTATCAAAGATATTAAAATTTCATGGAAGACTGTGACTTTAATATAGATGTCGAGCCAGTATGTAACTGATATCATCTGTCATGTGGATATATTTTTCTTGTTTCCCAAGGTATAGAAAAGCAGATGTCATGTGTATTCAGAAAAATATTGATTGACTAAATATTTAGATATGTTAAGGATCATTTTTTTTCCTCCTCTGGAAGTCTGACTTTGACTACATACCACAAAATAAGTAGGTTGTTTGACAACTCAGTTACTAACAGTGGCATTAGCTGATTTTAAAAATCTAGAAATACATCCCAGAAAAGCTACTCTAAATTATATATGAAGATAAAGCAGTCTGAAAACACTGAGTTTTTTATTAAATTGGAGTTTGCTTGTGCACCTGGAAATTTCCCGAGTTATGTATATATCTCCTGTTTTGGCCCATGTGGTTAACTCAGAGGGTTCGTCATAATTTTAGCTCCCTAGGTGTGTACTGTGTTTCTCTCTTCTAATTTGACCGCTCACAGAGCTGCCAGCTGGTCGCTGACTTGGCCCTAAGAGCTTGGCTGTGGTTCTTACTACTCAACAGAAATGACTCACAGAATACCAACATCAGACAAGGTAATTTGTGCTATGATAGGATAAGACAAAGCGAGACAACATAATATATATGAGCACAGCCAAAAACAAGCATTGGACAAACCACAAAATGATCAAATATCGTCCTCTCCCAACTGAGAAAACAGACTGTTGGCCCTTTTAGCAATTATGGCCTTAGTTTTATACTTTTCCTAGTGCTTCCAGCCAAAAATTATTGATGTATCCAATCACAGAATACCCTTACTTTCTCACAGCACCCATACAGAAAAAGGCCTGTTTCTTTGATGTATTTCAAAATTAGCTAACATGGGCCCAAATTTTATAAATAATCCTTCCTGACACCCTCTAAGTGAAACAGTGCTCATCAAGATATACAACCTTCCTTTTTGCAGGAAATAATAAACTCAGTTTTATTTGCTAATATGTATGCTTTTGGTGGTACCTGACAGATAGGCACTGACAATTCATTCATTGAGCATTTATTATATAAGTTCCGTAAACCTAGTGTTCTGTTAGAAAAGAACATGCAACACTTTGTAGATTAAATTATTCTCATTGACTCTTACATGTCAGGCACTATGTAAATCACTTTATGGGCATTAACTCAGTGATCTTACTACAGTCACAGAAGGATGGCAGTGCTATCATTGTCCTCACTATGAAACTGGTCTTACAGGAGTTAATTCATTGTCTATAGTCTCTGTGGCAGAATGGAACAGAATAGAGAACCCAGAAATAAACCCATGCCTTTATGGGCAATTGATATTTGACAAAGGAGGCAAGAGCATACAATGGAGTAATGACAGTCTCTTTAATAAATGATGTTGGGAAAACTGGACAAGTCATGCAAAAAAATAAAATTAGTACACCAATTTACACTATTTACAAAAATAAATTTAAAATGGATAAGACTTAAATGTAAGTTGTGACACCATAAAAATTCTAAAAGAAAACATAGACAGTACATTCTCAGATATTTCTCATAGCAATATTTTTGCTGATATATCTCCTCAGGCAAATTAAATAAAGGACAAAGTAAACAAGTAAGACTATAGTAAACTAAAAAACATTTGCACAGCAAAAGACACCATTAACAAAATAAAAATACAACCCACACAATGGGAGAACATATTTGCCAATACATCTGATAAGAAATTAATGATAAATAAAACTGGCAATTATTACAGAAAAAAAAGAAATTAATGATAGAAAGTTATTAAGAATTTATAAAACTCAATGACAAAAAGACAAACAATCCAATTAAAAAATGGGCAAAGGACCCAAATAGGCACTTCTCCAAAGAGGACATACAAATGACCAATAGACATATGAAAAATTGTCACTAATCCTCAAAGAAATGTAAATAAAAACCACAATGAGATATCACCTCACACCTGCCAGAATAGCTTTCATTAACAAATCAACAAACAAGTGCTGGTGAGATCATGGAGAAAAGGGAACCTTCCTGCACTGCTGGTGGGAATGCAGACTGGTGCAGCCACTGGGGAAAACAGAATGATGTTTCCTCAAAAAATTAAAAAATGAAACTGCCTTATGATCTAGCAATCCTGCTTTCTAGGAATATATCCTAAGAATCCCAAAACACTAATTCAAAAGAAGATATGCACCCCCATGTTTATTTCAGTGTTGTCTGCAATAGCCAAGATCTGGAAACAGCCCAAGTGTCCATCAGTGGACAAGTGGATAAAACAGCTGTGGTACATTTATGCAATGGAATACTACACTGCTATAAAAAAGAAGAAAATCTTACTTTTGCAACAGCATGGATAGACCTAGAGATTATTATGCTAAGTGAAATAAACCAGGTAGAGAAAGGCCAATACCATATTAAAGTCACTTATATGTGGAATTTAATGAACATAATACACTGAGGAGCAAAATAGAAATAAAAACAGAGTCACAGGAAACAGATGGACAGCTGTCAGAGGAAAGGGGGAAGAGAGGATCAAAGAAGGTAAAGGGATTAGCTAAAAACATACATATATACAGACAGCAGGATAGCAATAGCCAGAGAGAAATGACAGTGGAGTTAGGAGGAGGAGGGTAAAGAGAAGGAAATGAGGGTGAAGAAAAAAAAACTTTGCATGGGACATGGAGAGGGGCACGATGATATTCTAAAGGGTATTTTATTGAATGGGACATTTGAAACTACTCCAACACAATAAATTAGAAATTAAAAGAAAAAAAAAGAAAAATCACCACTCGGATCACCTGCAATGGGGAGCACAGTGATGGACAGCCTAGCTGCCACACCCTTGATCCTCCTTTGTGTTGCTGTCAAGTCCCATGCTCTTCCTAACTACTTCCAGACAAAAACAGAGCCCAGGGGGAATATGAGAGTAGAACCAACCTTACAGAACAAACGTCCGGTAGTGGACATCTATCATGCAGACTCCTCATTGCCAAACCTTTCTAAGACTGAACAGCACTCTGATACCTTCTTACCCAATCTTCCACTCTTTCAGCTCTTCTTTGACAAGCACCGGACCCCAATCATGGTCTAAAGTCTGTTTTGTTGTCTCCCCTTTGTCCATCACGGATGCTTTTCCAGTTCATCACTTACACATCTACTCCAATCTGGCATCTATTTCTTAGGGGAGCAAAACTCACACAATAGTTGAAAGCATCAACAGAGGAGGAAAATTTTAATCTAAGACAGTATATTAGTCTCCCTAATATTTTTATCAATCACTGAAACAATGAATCCACTCTGTCAGATCTTGAAGGAAGACTTTAAAATGTCAAACGAACAAAGTTAACAAACATACTGCCAACCATTTAGTTAAATGTGTCTGAGCTTTGTCATGATTAATTTTGTATCTCAGATATGCATTTCTCTCTTTAATTCTGCTCCCATTCATTCCTGGGACTTTTTTTTGCCTTTTGCCTCTGGTAACTATATTTGAATTATGGATTTCCATATTCCACTATCTCTAAGTAGAACTTTTCCTTGTAAACAAATAGTTTATCCTTCACATTCATTCACTTGAGGGAGGAACTGAAGGCTTCATCGGGGCTGCTTTTTTCCATTCACTTTGTACTTATCTCATATGATGAAAGCCACCAGTTCTCCTAGTTTTTATTTCTCTTAGTGTCAACAGAAAACAATATTTTAAAAATATTTTCAGCTCCTAAATTAGGTTTTGGTATATCATTTTTAATAAATAAATTATTTTATTATTAAATGACTGAATAAATGAATGGGTATATAATCTGATTAATTACTCTCATTCAACTCAAAATTTTATATTTCTGCATTGCAAAATGGTCTTGGTTCTGATTAATGTGAATGTATGGTGTTTCCACTGCTGCTTGCCTATGTACTGACTCATAAAACTTGGAGTCACATCCTTTACTTGGGCACATCTTGACCAGCCCTGTGTACCCTAACTATTTTTCTATAAAATCACAGTATACTTAGCTATTACATTATAGATATATGATAACATGGTATATAGGTCTCATGATGGCAGTGGCTTCATCTGTCCTATCATTGTTCCATGTCTTGTATTTGACCTGTGTTAGGAATCAACAAATGAACGTGATAACAGAGTATACAGAATGCTATAAAATACAACAGAAGAACTTGTTAAGAAGATGAGACCTAATATAGATTTCTAGAAAGGATAGAGGCTTAACCTTTAGAAATGGAGTATATTATTGGAAACTCTTCAGTACTGGAGAGTTCTAACAATTACACAAAGATCCATTATTGTCCAAATACAGGTATTCCTTGCTCTTCAAAAGTTTATTTTAAGTGCCCTGGCCAGTTAGCTCAGCTTGTTAGAGCATGGTCCCAAAACATCAAGGTTGCAGGTTCAATTTCTGGTCAGGGCACATGTTACAAGCAACCAATGAATGCACAATTAAGTGAGACAACAATTAATGTGTTTTTCTCTCTCTCTCTTTCTTTCTGTCTCTATAAGCAATCAATAAAAATAAATAAAAGTTGGCCTTATGCCACTTAGTTTTTACGAAAGTGCATTAGTATCTACCTCACTAACCAAAATTAATCCAAAGGGAAAATTTGCTTTTACAAAAAAGACAAAAGCAAAAATAGTGTTAAACTTTTTTTTTTGCAGTAAGCCTTTGTAGATGCAGTGCATCCCGAGGAAGCAGGAGTGGCGCTGGCAAGCTCCTTTCCCAGGAACTATACTCAGCATCAAGTCCCCATGGCTTTTAAATGTGTCTGTGAGCATCTGGACTTGGTGTCGCTTTATTTTGTGCATCTCTTAGCAAGGTGAGTCCTAAAGTATCAGAAAAATCTAAGAGACCTTCTACTCCTAAGGGTGTTATGCTTAGCGAAAAACTGAATGTTTTCATGGTAAATAAAAGAAAAAGACATTGCACGTACATTGAATTTGGGGTCCAGGAAAGCTTATAAAATTTTTTTTGTATAAATTAATGGTAATTGCTTCTTCACATTACACCCCTTTGGCTTATGGAAGATCTCCTAGGAACACTCTACTTTTGGATCATGGAAATAATCTGTACTCAGCACAAGGATGGTAAAACATGGCACAAGTGACCTCATCAAATTTCATCCATTCACAATTGTGCTGTAAATTACCGAAGCAGTCATCTTTAGCTCAGACAGTAAGATATTTTAAGTCCATAATATAGACAGGGAGGCAATAAAGAAAATAAAATGTAAACTTATCCTGTATATCTGGTATGGTGTGTGTCTGAAGTTCTGGTAAGCATTATTTCATTGCAGATTGCCCACTTTATGAGCCTGGTAAATGGAACAAATTGGTTGTTATATTTAGTAGAGAATGAAGTAGATATGCTCTATGGATTTAAATACAAATAACAACCTCTTCAATGTCAAGGTATTTCTATGTAGAGAATTAACCAATTATTTATAGGACAATAAATCTTCATTGAGATGTTGGACTTAAAGTTGTGAAACTCATTTGCAGGTGGTAACATTTTCTGTGATAATCATGAGTCTATAAAGTACCCACTAGAATATCTGCATTACAATGATAATGATTGAAATGATCATGAGATGTTTGGGCAAGGCAAAGTAAAAATTATTGTAAAATCATGTTATTGAAAAATAATACAGGCCTACCCATGGCATGAGGAAAATGAGAAAATTTCCAATAAAATTTTTAATAATATTTTGATTTAGTAATGATGCAATTTCTTTGTAAAGTTTAGGGCAAGCACACACATGGCAACACTTCTGATGGTCCTGATGATAAATTGTGCTGCCTGGTCTGATTTAACAGGAAAACTTGGCAATATTTCAGTCACAACTTTGCTCTTTAAATGAAAAGACTCATGTTAGCCTAAACAGATTATAAAAATGTTTAAGAATATTCAAATTAGTTCTTGTCATGGAACTACTTCTTTATCAAAAATGATCTTTGTACCACCCCAAATCTCTGACTTATATTTAAGTTAATAATTCAATCATGCATCTGTCAAGTCCTTCCTGATTGCCTACTGAGTGCCTAGTAAGTGGGAGACTACAGAATTAAATCTGGAAGGGAAGAGAGGTAAGCCTTCTCCAATAGTGAACATGTTTTTTAGTTTATACAGGCTGCCTCAGTATCCTCCTAAACAAATGCCCAGTGAAGATTCAGTGCAGAAGCAGCTGAGGTAGGAAAGGTTGCACAATGGGTAAAAGAACCAACAGTTTTTTGTTTGTTTGTTTGTTTGTTTTTAAGAACCAACAGTTTTAAGTTATAAGCCATATGACCTTAAATCGCTCCCCATGTTGGAGAAACAATTCGCATGTTGTTTTACTTAGTTCATCTGTTTAAGGGGTACCAATCAGGAGATCTACAGGAAACTTGAAGATTCTCAACTTCGGTTGTGGAATAAAAAACTTCAGGATATTGCCAATTACAACAACATGAACGGATCTTGAGAGTATTTTCCTAAGTGAAATAAGTCATGTGAAAAAAAGTAAGAACTTATTATATCACTTATATGTAGAATAAACTAAAAGCAGCAAACACACTTATAGATACAGACAACAGAATGGTGGTTATCAGAAGGGGGGATACAGAAACATGAGGGTAAAGGGGGCCAAATATATGGTGATGGAAGAAAACTAGGCATCATATAAAAATACACAATAGAGGATACAGTGTCATATTATGAAGTTGTATACCTAAAATTGATGTAATGTTGTTAAACAAATATTCCCCTCAATACATTAATTTAAAAATACCTTAAGATATTTTTCAAACTAGTAATCAAATAATAATTATTAAAATAAAACCTTGACCAAAAAAGTGCTTCTGATTATCAGTCTGAAGCAGAGAGTAGTGCTCAGTAAATGGACTGATTCACATAAATTACCTACCTTATACCTTTTTTATCATCACAATGACTGGGAAATCAGTAGAGCAAAGTTCAATATCTTATCCAAAGTCACAGTATCAGAAAATGGCTAACCTGGAATCTGAAGCCAGCTCTACATTCCTTAAACCCTGCTATATCTTGTGATATTTCAAAGGAATATGAGATAGACGGATAAAATTTACAGAGAGAAATATTTAAATTCAAAATCAGAAATACTTTCAATAATTATAGTGCTGCAATAATTAAACACACTGATTCTTGACATAGTGGCTTCATATACTTAGGTCTTAGGTCTTAAGGTTATTGAAATATAAATTAACCAGTAATTTATCACAGATAGTTTATGTGAACCTGGACTATGTTTCTACTCATTATAAATTATAATAGCATTTAAATGTTAAAATATTTTATCTTGTTCTAAAACCTTAGCTGAAAAGAACAAAATTTAGTCTATATGGTTTACATATAGATTCAGTTATTATAAATAAATAGAAGAATAAAAAGAAAATCTCATGGAAACAATAGATAGAATTAGAGAAGTGTCCCAAGGGGAACTAGGAAAATGTCCAGTTCCTCTCTCAATAGACAGATAGAAGACAGAAAAATAGAAGTAAATATATACATTATAGTAAAATTGAAATGCATTTCAAATATATTTAGCATATTGTATATCAATTTTACCTGAAAAAAATGTTTAAAAGTTGAATCTTGAGCTTGGTGGGGTAGCTCATTGTGCTAATAAAAGGTAAAACCCTTTTACTCTTAAAAAAAATACAGTGATAAAAATTGTTTCTCTAGCTCTGCAAATATATGCATTATGTATACATACATATATATGATATATACATGCATGTGGACACACACACACATTTGCACACATATGAGAGAGAGAGAGAGCAGGTGGAAGAGTGAGAACACACATGCTACATTTGTTGGTCTCAGGCCACATGGGTCCCTGAAAGGGTCTTATTTTCACCTCCTAAAATATAACCCTACAATTAGCTTTGTGTTGTGACACAACAGTCATATGGAGTTAGGAAAAGAAATGCATTCCATCTGCAGTTTGGATCAGTTATTTGCCACTGGGTAACCAATGGAGGTTAGAGAGCAGGGTCACCTAATATGACTATGGCTCCCCAACGTCATTACATCAACTAGGACTGAGCTGGGTGTCTGTTTGTGTGCTAGATCATTTTTTTTTTGCAAAAATTAATGTTTTACCCAACTTCATGTCATATTCCTGGATCCTGGATAGATTTCTAATTGAAGCTCAACTTATTCAGCATCACACCCTCTTAATTTTCCTGTTCTTCCAAGTTTCCTTGATAGCTATTCCTACTTAAAACTCTAAACTCTAAATTCTAAAAAAATGAATTCTTAATATAAACAAGAAATTCAAATGAGATAAGATATCTAATTTGACTAGAAGATATCCTGGCCCTGGCTGCTTAGCTCAGTTGGTTAGAACCTAAAATACCAATATTGCAGGTTCGATCCTGGGTCAAAGTACATATGGGAAGCAACCAATGAATGCACACCTAAAGTAGAACAAGTGAATGTTTTCCTGTCTATCTCTCTATATCTCTATCTCTCTCTTTCTCTCTCTCCCTCTAAAAAAATGCAATTGATGACATTACACTATGTTCAATCTTTCTTTCTATTCTAAAGAATAGAACTTCTTTCTATTTTTCCCTATTGAATGGCTAGCATCTTAGATTATCAAGTTATTTCAGGATTTGGAGCCAGAGTTTCTATGAATCTGAATTGGATAGGGAAAGCATTTTCATTTTATGCAGAAACCATTTGTTATTAAATTTTCTTGGTATATACATGGAACCATTTATTATGTAATCTTTTGACCACCAACATCCTCCAAACCAAGACTTTCATGTGAGTCTGCCAGACCAGCATTCTTTTGTAAGTGACAAATTTGAACTGTCATCACAAAATAACAGATGAGCCATATGATCCAAATTAGTGTCCATTCATGGTCAGTGACAGATGTCACAAATGAGTGATAGAGCTGGCAAAGATTTACATCAGTCCATATGTTTTAATATTACCCAGGACATCAAACAGATTGCCTTTCCTCCCACACAGACTGTAACTTATTAGTTACCCTCTGTGCCATAGTCCTGTTGTGTGATTCCATACAATTCTTTACATACTCCAACCTTGTTTATTTTCATAAATAAGGATAAGTATGTTCACCTCCATCCGCCAAGGCTATTTCCAAGAGATATTATAGGATTAAGGTAGTGACTCCGTAAAGTATGGAAAGGAAAACAGAATCTAGAACAGTATGCAGATATGCAGAGCTAGAGAAATAGTTTTTTATTCTTACTTTATCAATGTAAAAAAATTCACTTTTTAGAACATTATTCAGGCAACTATATTTGAGCTGTACAATTGATGAGTTTTGGTGCATGTATATACCTGTAAAATTATCTCTATAATGAAAAACATGAACCTGTTAATCACACTAAAAGTTTCCTCATGTCCCTTTCTAATTTCTGCCTCCCACTGTGCCTCTCATAATCTCTCCAAGAAGCCATTGATCTGTTTTTTTGTTAAATACACTATTTTTTATTTTTTAGAATTTTATGTAAATGACATCATAAACTATTTACCTTTTTTTAAAAATTTTTTTTTAGTGAGAGGAAAGAAGGCATGGAGACAGACTCCTGCATGTGCCCTGACGGGGATCCACCCAGCAAGCTCACTAGGGGGTAATGCTGTGCATATCTGGGGCTGTTGCTTTGTTGTTCAGCAATGGAGCCATTTTTTTTTTAGTACCTGACACGGAGGCCACTGATCCATTCTCAGCGCTGGCACCAATCAAGCTATGGCTATGGGAGAGGAAGAGAGAGAGAAAGAAGAAGGGTGGGGAAGGAGGAGGTGTGTCCTGACCAGGAATCACACCCAGAACATCCACACACTCAGTAGACACAATAACACTGAGCCAATTGGCCAAGGCCCTTATTTTTTAAATCCTAGTTTCATGCCACTGTTATCAGAGAAGATGCTTGATATGATTTTAATCTTCTTAAATTAATAAGACTTGATTTGTGTCCCAACATGTGGTCCATCCTAGACAATGTACCATGATCACTTGAGAAGAATGTATATTCTACTGCTTTGAGGTGAAAGGTTCTGAAGATATCTATTAAATCCAGTTGGTCTAGTGTGTCATTTAAGGCTGCTATTTCTTTGTTCATTTTTCTGTCTGGAAGATCTATCCATTGATGTTAGTGGGGTATTAAAATCTCTTACTATATAGTATTGCTGTAGATATCACCCTTTAAATCCATCAAAATTTGCTTTATTTAGGTGCTCCTATATTAGGCACATAAATATTTACAATGGTTATGTCCTCCTTTTAGATTGCTCCTTTTGTCATTTTGTAGTGACTTTCTTTATCCCTTACTAGAGCTTTTGTTTTAAAGGCTATTTTGTCAGATATAAGTATTGTTACCACAGCTTTTTATTTTCATTTTCATTTGCGTGAAATACTTTCTTCCATTCCTTCACTTTCAGTCTATGTGGATCTTTTGTTCTGAGGTGGGTCTTTTGTAGACAGCATATTTATGGGTCCTGTTTTCTTATCCATGCAGCTATCCTATGTCTTTTGATTGGAGCATTTAATCCATTTATAGTTAACATTATTGACATGTACTTATTTATTGCCATTTTATTCTTTAAGTCTACAATCCTCTTTTCCTCTATTTCTTTGTTTTTCTTTTATCTTTTTCCAGCAGGCTCCTAAATGTTTCTTGCAGTACTGGTTTGTTTGTAATGAATTCCTTGAGTTTTTTTTTTTCTTTCTGTCTGGGATGCTTTTTATTTATCTTTCAATTTTAAATGATAACCCTGCTAGATAAAGTAGTCTTGGCTGTAAGTTCTTGTTTTTCATCACTTTAAATATTTCTTGCCAACCCCTTCTGGCCTCAAGTTTTTCTGTTGAAAAGTCTGATATCTTCCTGATGGGGGCTCCTCTGTAAGTAATTAATTGCTTTTCTCTTGCAGCTTTTAGTATTCTTTCTTTGTCTCTCAACTTTGGCACTTTAATTATAATGTGTTTTGATGTAGGCTTCCTTGGATTCCTCTTTAATGGGACTCTCTGTGCTTTTTGAACTTGTGTGACTTTTTCCTTCATCAATTTAGGAAAATTTTCAGTTATGATTTTATCAAATAGATTCTCTATCCATTGTTTGTTCTCTTCTCCATCAGGAACCCCTATGATGCAGATGTTGTTTCTCTTCATGTTGTCACAGAGCTTTCTTAGAATTTCTTCAGTCTTTCTGAACCTCTTTTGTTTTTGCTGCTCTGCTTCCATGCTTTTGTATAGCTTGTCCTCTAAATCACTGACTTGAACTTCTACTTCATCCAGCCTGCTTATAATTCCTTCTAGTGCAGTCTTCATTTCTGATATTGTATTTATCATTCTGACTGGTTCTTTTTATGATTTCAATGTCCATTTTGATGCTTGCTATCTCTTTATTTAGTTACTCATTATGACCATACATTGTTGCTATAAGATCCTTTAGCCTCCTAAAAATTATTATTTTAAACTCTGCATTTGGTACTTTGGTTACTTTCATTTCAGTTAGTTATTTTTCTGGGGATTCTCTTGTTGATTCATTTGAGTCACATTTTTTTTGACTGCCCATTATGTCTGTGTATGTAGTAGCACTGTTTAACTTTGAAATGTTTGTGGTGTCTTTATGAGAAAGATGGCCTTGGTGGTACTGACCTCCAGGCCATCTGTTTTTCTTATTCTAGCAATGTTTCTTGAGAATACTATTTTCTCTCCTGTTGTATGTGAATATTGATTGAAGTTGGTCCTTTCATAGGTACAGTTATTCCTTCAAGTTGGCTGGCTCTAAGGATCAACCTTGATCATGTATATTACACACTGTGCAATGTCTGTCCTATTGGGCATATTAATTTTCCACAATGTCTGATGCCTGCTACACTCCTCCTTTTTTTTTTTCTTTCATTTTTCCGAAGCTGGAAACAGGGAGGCAGTCAGACAGACTCCCGCATGCGCCCGACCGGGATCTACCCGGCATGCCCACCAGGGGGCGATGCTTTGCCCCTCTGAGGTGTCGCTCTGTTGCATCCAGAGTCATTCTAGTGCCTGAGGCAGAGGCCACAGAGACATCCCCAGTGCCCGGGCCATCTTTGCTCCAATGGAGCCTTGCGGGAGGGGAAGAGAGCAACAGAGAGGAAGGAGAGGTAGAGGGGTAGAGAAGCAAATGGGCGCCTCTCCTGTGTTCCCTGGCCGGGAATCAAACCTGGGACTCCTGCACGCCAGGCCAACGCTCTACCGCTGAGCCAACCGGCCAGGGCCTAGACTCCTTCTCTGAGCATGCTGCTTGTGTAGCTATCTGAGTCTAGGGGTGTGCTGTCTGCCAACCACTAGAAGTTGTGTTGCTTCTAGATCTTCTTGGGTTGGCATCAACTGTTATTTGTAACTGGCTACCTGTCTGCAGCTACTGCTCTTTTTTCTGTTTGTGTCTGAGTTTTCTGTGCCTGGGTAATGTGAGAAGGGCCAACCTATGTATAAGAATCAGTTTCCTCCTGCTTAGAGATGACAGCAGTTCCATAAAAGCCCCAAGCTCCATAAGATTTGCCTCTACACTTCAGCTGCTCCATCTCCTCTTGCAGCTGCCTGGTCTTCCCCAAAAGTCTTCTATAGAAACACAGTAATGTGGGCTCAGACTGGCCTCACCCAACAAACCCCTTCAGAAGTTGCAAGCTTCTTGAGTTAAGGCAACTGAAGCTGGGAATATAACATTAGTGGGGCCCCCTACTTCAGGGGTTCTTGGTCAGGAGCTCAGTATGGGGAAAGTGGCTCCTACTCCAGACTCTAATCCCTCAGCCACTGCTGGATACTTAAATTTTATTTCTCTTCAACAAGGTGAGCAGTAGGTTCAGATCAAGTGTTTCCAACAGTCCCCTCTGCAGAAGTTCTTACAGCTGGTGAGACCCTAGTCTCAAAGAGGAATACTGAGAGAGTCCTTTTCTAGGGGTGATTGTGCCCCCCCCCAGAAAGAGGCTAAGCCCCTTGACCAAACCCAACAATAGGTTCACAGGGACCCACACTTAAACAATCATATGAAAATGTGTTCAACATCATATGTCATTAGGAAAATACAAATTAAAACATTGAGACCTCACCACATACCTATTAGATGGTTAAAATCCAAAATATTGAAAATACCAAATATTGTCGAGGTTGTGGAACAACAGGAACTCTCATTTTACTCCTGTTGGCAGGAATGCCAAATGGTATATCCACTATAGAAGACAGTTTGTAAATTTTTGATTAAACAAAATATTGGCTTATAATATAATCCAGAAATCACACTCTTAGCTATTTATCCAAGTATGATAAAATTTATGTCCACACAAAAATCTACAGATGAATGTTTATAGCAGCTTTATTCATAATTGGAAATATTGGAAGAAATGAACTATAAAGCTCAAAAGAAATGAATGAAATTTAAATGTTAAGTAAAGAAACCAGTCTGGAAAGTATTATACTGTATGATTCCAACTATATGACATTCTGGAAAAGACAATATTGTACATACACTGAAATTCACTGGTTTCCCAGAGTTCAGAACAAGAGGAGTTAGGATGAATAAATGTGAAGCAAAGGGCACTTTTTAGGGCAGTGAAACTTTTGTATTATGCTATAAAGGTGGACACATAATATCATGCATTTGTCAAAATCCCTATAATTATATGACTTAAACAGTAGACCTAAATGCAAATCTTGTATTTTAGTTAATAATAATATATTGACATTTGTTCATCAATTGTTTCAATGTATCACATTATTACAACATGTTAATAACAATGAGGAAATTGTGCTGAGGGGCAGAAGAGGAGAACAAACATAGGCAAAGCTGTTCTTTCTGCAAAAGGTTTTGTGAACTTAAAACTGCTCTTCAATATAAAAGCTATAAGTAACTTTAAAAATATTTTTTTAGAATAAATTATTTTATTGATTACAAGAGATGAGATTTTTATTACTTCAAGTTGCAAAAATGAACTTTCTTAATAAAATTAATAAAAATTTCTATTACTTAGACCTGTTGTCATGACACCAGACTCACCCCCTTTACTCTCCATATCTTCACAGATTTTGTTTACTATGTTTTATATACCTAACACCTGGTAGCTACCTAGCCATCACCCCTCTTCTTTTCCACTAAGAGTTCTATTACAATGATGAGCTACTAAATATTAGAACAAGTTTTAGCAATAAGAAGGTTAAATGGTACTTGGAACTAGAATTTGATTAACTTTCAAGCTCTACTTAATGTGAAGTTATGTTTGCTTTCTCTTTAAACTTCTTTAAGAATTTAACATTAAAACCTCATAAGACTAAACAAAATATTATAAATTAGCCAATCAGTGGTTTTGAAAGCTACCAAAAGAAGAATATTTTAATATTGATTTGCCTCATTCAATAAGAAAAAAATATATTTTGAATATACTTCCAAATCATCATTTAAGCTTGAGATGTGGTTATGTCACATATTACTCTTTGAAGGAATTTGGAGCCCAAAGTTCATGATAGAAAACTGACCTGGTTTGGCATATTTGCTGCTATGTAGATAAAGTAAACTTTCTAAAAGTGGTCCTTTAACTTATATTAATTTCTCTTCGGTCTTATTCTTGAAATAGCTCCTTGTATACATTGTACATGTGCACAGGATAAGGATAACAAAGTTCAGAACATCTGGCATTCATTGTAATACTACATTAAAATAATTATATTTGAGCCTGACCAGGCTGTGGTGCAGTGGATAGAGTGTCGGACTGGGATGTGGAGGATCCAGGTTTGAGACCCCGAGGTTGCCAGTTTGAGCACGGGCTCTTCTGGCTTAAGCAAAAAGCTCACCAGCTTGGACCCAAGGTCGCTAGCTTGAGCAAGGGGTTACTTGGTCTGCTGAAGGTCCGCGGTCAAGGCACATATGAGAAAGCAATCAATGAACAACTAAGGTGTCACAATGAAAAACTAATGATTGATGCTTCTCATCTCTCTCCATTCCTGTCTGTCTGTCCCTATCTATCCTGCTCTCTGATTCTCTCTCTTTCTGTCCCTGTAAAAAAAAATTATATTTGTTCTATATGCTTATGCAGTGACCACAAACAATAAATAAAATTATAATAATGACCTTTGTATATCATGCACTATGTTTTGGATATTTTGTTCACAAATAGCGTACCTTGTCAGCCTTGATATTCACCAAAAACTCCATGGGGAAGCTATCACTATCAGAATTTTTTGAATTGGAAATCTAAGTCTTATGTAGGTTAAACTCCAAAGTCCCATAGGAAATAACAGACAGAGGAGCAAGACAATTAATTAGTAAGAGAAAATCCTATTAGAAGAAAGTTCTTTAAAAAACTGTCTGACTGGTAGTGGCACAGTGAACAGAACAAAGACCTGGAATGCTATCAGGCTCAAAATCCTGACATCGTCAGCTTGAGTCTGGGGTCATGGATATAATACCATGGTCTCTGTCTTGAAGCCCAAGGTCTCTGGCATGGACCCAATGTTGCAGGCTTGAGCAAGAGATCACTGGCTTGGCTGGAGTCCACGAATCAAGGCACATATGAAAAGCAGTCAATGCACAACTAAATTGATGCAACAACAAGTTGATGTTTCTCATCTCTCTCTCTCTTCTTGACTCTCTCTATCTCAAAATAAATAAATAACACATATATGTCATATTACCTATTTTCACTATAATGCTGCATAATGAAAACTCTACAAAATTTAGTGAATTACAATAATATTTATTTCAAAATGTGTGAATGTTTAGCAGACCTGTGTAGGTTCCAAGCTGTATGCTGAAATACAATCTACTTTATGTAGCTCTTTTCCTAATCAGACCAGACCTTCTTATGATAACATGCAGGAGCTTGAAAGGCAAGCAGAGCATTGGTGGGATTCAAATTATTTAACAACCAGTTCTCTGCCCTAATGACCATTTTAAGTGTAAGGAAATGATATACGCAAAGGTAAATTATTATTTCATGTATTTAATACTTAAATAAGAATAAAAGAGGTACATAAAACTACATTATGTTATAAGAAAAAGTTTTAAAATATTTATGAAAAAGGAAATAATACCTGACAGAAAAACAATACAACTGTTATTTAAGACATTACTATACTGCTTCATGATTGGTGTCCTCACTTGCCAATTTTTGTCATCTATGAATGAAATGAACATTACTAGAGGTGCTAAGAATTCAATGTTGCACAGGTGAATGTTAAAAAATAGAAAGAAATGTAAATTTGTGATTTTCACAATGGGTGGCTGCCCAAGCCCTCACCTTAGAAAGAACCCTGATTATGAGTGCCACTTTAACAATCAGTTTGTTGAACTCAACAAAATACTTGACATCGGTTTTGCTGAACTGGTGCAAACCATCTAAACCCCACCACTGAAGCATAGCCATTTATTTAGAGTTTTGCTTATTCTATATTTCATTGTTTAAAACCTAACATCAAAAGCAAAAACCTTTGATACAATTTCAATTTTTTCAAATTTATTGAGACTTGTTTTGTGTCCTAACATGTGGTCTATCCTACAGTATGTTGCATGTGCACTTGAAAATATGGAACCACAAAAGACACTGAGTAGTAAGAGCAATCTTGAGAAAGAAAAACAAAGTTGAAAGAATCACACTACCTGATATTAAACTATACTGCAAGTCCATAGACATCAAAATAGCATAGTACTGGCATAAAAACAGACATATAGATCAATGAAATGGAATAAAGAGCCCAGAAAGAAACTTATGACTTCATAGTAAATTAATATTTGACAAAGGAGGTAAGAACATTCAAAGATGTAAAAGATAATCTATTCGATAAATGGTGTTGGGAAAATTGAACAGATATATGCAAAAACTCCTTACACCATACATAAGAATAAACACAAATGAAGCCCTGGTCAGTTTGCTCTGTCAGTTAGAGCATCATCCCAAAACACCAAGGTTGTTGGTTCAATCCCCAGTCAGGGCACATATGTGAAGCAATCAATGAATACACAACTAAGTGGAACAACAAATGAATGCTTTTCTCTTGCTCTCACACTCTTTCTTTCCTGTTCTCTCTCTGTCTGTCTAAAATTAATTAAAAAATTAAAAATGGATAAAGACTTAAATGTTAAACTCAAAACTATAAAAATTCTAGAAGAAAACAATAGCAATAAATTCTTGAAAATGTCTCATAGCAATATTTTTTTGAGGTATCACCTAGGTCAAGGAAAATAAAGGAAAAAATAATCTAATAGGAGTACATAAAACTAAAATGTTTTGCACAGCTAAGAAAAGTATCAACAAAATAAAAAAGACAACTCACTGAATGAAAGAACTTACTCTCCTATAAATTGAATAAAGTCTTAATATTATAAAACCCAACACCAAAAACAAACAAACAAAAACAAAACAAAACAGTCCAATTAAGAAATGGACAAAGGACTTGAATAAACATTTCTCCAAAGAAGACATACAGATGGCCAATAGACATATGAACAGATGCTAAATGCCATTAATCATTACAGAAATGCAAAGAAAATCACAATGAGATATTACTTTATACTTGTCAGAATGGCTATCATCAATAAATCAACAAATAAAAAATGTTGACGAGGATGTGGAGAAAAGGAAACCCTCCTGCACTGTTGGTAGAAATGCAGACTGGTGCAGACACTGTGGAAATCAGTATGTAGTTACCTCAACAAAATTAAAAATAGAACTGACTTATGATCCAGCAATTCCACTTCTAGAAATATATTCTAAAAAAGCTGAAACACTAATTCAAAAAAATATATGTGCCCATATGTTTATTGAAACATTATTTACTTAAAATAGCCAAGATTTGGAAGCAGCCCATCAACAGATGAGTGGATAAAAATGCCGTGATACATTTACACAATGGAATACTACTCAGATGTAAAAAAGAAAAAAATCTTACCTTTTGAGACAGCATAGATGAACCTGGAGAGTATTATGCTAAGTAAAATAAGCCAGTCAGGACCTGAAGATGGCAGCAGAGTAGGCAGATGCACAGACTCCCAGCTCACACCACTGAACTGGATTATAAACTAATTTATGAACAATCAGCGTGAAAAACCAAATCTGGACTACAAAAACAGCTTTCAAAAACCAAGGAGCAAAGAAGAAGCCACAACAAACCTGGTAGAGAGTGTCTGAATCTCCCTTGCTTACAGGAATGGAGGGGGGGGTGTGAGGGTGGATTCTCAATCCAAGGAAAAGAGCAGTAAATACTGCTCACAGCCACTTGCCTGGCAACCAGGAAACGAGGTGTGTTGAAAAGGCCCACTTGTCTTCCAAAAAGAAAGGAGAGAGAGAGAGATGGATAGTGAGAAGGAGAGGAATACAGGTGATGATCTGAAAAGCTGACTCATTCGGTGCTGGAGGCGGCCATAACTGGGGGAGGGGCTGATCCTTCCACAAAGCAAAATATAAAAGTACTTCCAGGTCACAGAGATACAGACAACCCTTCAGCACCAATAAGTGCAACAAGACAGAGCTGAAAACAAGAAGTGGGGAGGAGGGGCAGTAACTCAGGTCTTCATGGAGATCTGAGATACACCTCCCCCTACTGAAGCTGAGAAAGCAACCCACCCCCAGAGAGATTAACTGGCAGAAGAGGACTTCAGAGCCTCAGGTTACACCCACCGCATTCCTGGATACAGTTTCAAATAAGCCTTCTGCTGAGATCAACAAACAAGACAATCACCTATTAAGAAAACAAACAAATCAAGACTTCAAAGCGGCCCAAATCCTAAAGTGGATTACAAATAATAGCTGATGCCAACTTAAGAAGACTTAGAAACAAAACAAGTGAAAACTAGAGGCAGACAACACCAAGCCTAGACTCAACCACTTCTAAAAGAAAACACCCAAACACACAGACACAATGAGAAGACAAAGAAGTGCAATCCAAATGAAACCACAAGAGAAACCTTCAAGAGTTGAACTGAATGATATGGAAATAATCAAACTTCATGATGTGGAGTTCAAAATAATGATTGTAAGGATGCTTAGGGATCTTAGAACAAGAATGGATGGTCATCATGAACACCTAAATAAAGAAATAGCAAGTATAAAAAAGGATATTGAAATATTAAAAACGAAGCAGTCGGAGATTACAAATACAATATTAGAAATGAAGACCACAATGGAAGAAATTAAAAACAGGATGGATAGATCTGAGGATCGAATCAGCGAGTTGGAGGACAACTGGGATGAAGGCATGAAAGCAGAGAAGAAAAAAGAAAAGAGACTCAAAAAGTCTGAGAAAACTCTTAGAGAGCTCTGTGACAACATAAAGAGAAATAACATCTGCATTATAGGGGTTCCTGAAGAAGAAGAGAAAGAATAAGGGACAGAGGCTTTGTTCAATCATTTCATAGCTGAAAACTTCCCTAAATTAATGCAGGAGAAATTCTCACAAGATCAAGAAGCACAGAGAACTCCACTAAAGAGAAACCCAAAGAAACCTACACCAAGACACATCATAATTAAAATACCAAAGCTAAGTGATAAAGAGAAAATACTAAAAGCTGTGAGAGAAAAAAGGGCTATCAACTACAAAGAAGCCCCCATAAGGATGACATCAGACTTCTCAACAGAAACACTGAGGCCAGAAGAGAATGGCAAAAAATATTCAAAGTAATGCAGAACAAGAACCTACAACCAAGACTACTTTATTCTGCAAGACTATCATTTAAAATTGAAGGAGAAATAAAAAGTTTCCCAGACCAAAAAAAAAAAAAAAAAAAAAAAAAAACTCAAGGAATTCATTACAACAAAACCAATGCTGCAGGAAATGTTATGGGGCATGTGTAAACAGATAAAAGTGGGAAAAATATAGCAAAAGAGGAATACAGCTTTAAAGAATAAAATGGCAATAAACAACTACATATCAATAATAACTTTAAATGTAAATGTATTAAATAATCCAATCAAAAGACATATGGTAGCTGCATGGATAAGAAAACAGGACTTGTACATATGCTATCTACAAGAGACACACCTTAAAACAAAAGATGCACATAGGTTGAAGGTAAAAGGATGGAAAAAAATATTTCATGCAAATGGAAATGAAAAAAAAAGCTGGGGTAGCAATACTTATATCAGACAAAATGGACTTTAAAACAAAGAATATAGTTAGAGATAAAGAAGGCCACTACATAATGATAAAGGGAGCAACTCAACAGGAAGATATAAGTATTATAAATATCTACACACCTAATATAGAAGCACCTAAATATATAAAGCAGATGTTGATGGATATAAAGAGCAAGATCAACAGCAACACTATACTAGTAGGGGATTTTAATACCCCACTAACATCACTAGATAGATTCTCAAGAAAGAAAATTAACTAAGAAATAGCAGACTTAAAGGACATACTAGTTCAACTAGATTTAATAGATATCTTCAGAACCTTTCAGCCTAAAGCAGCAGAATATACATTCTTTTCAAGTGCTCATGGTACATTCTCTAGGATAGACAACATGTTAGGGCACAAAAGTGGTCTCAACAAATTCAAGAAGATTGAAATCACATCAAGTACTTTCTCTGATCACGATGGCATGAAACTAGAAATCAACCATAACAGAAAAGCTCAAAAATTCTCAAACACATGGAAACTAAATAGCAGGTTGTTAAATAATGAATGGATTAAGAATGAGATCAAAGAAGAAATAAAAAAAATTCCTAGAAACGAATGATAATGAGCATACAACAACTCAAAATTTAAGGGACACATCAAAAGCAGTACTGAGAGGGAAGTTCATAGCACTACAGGCACACTTTAAGAAGCTAGAAAAAGTTCAAATAAACAACTTAACCCTGCATCTAAAAGCACTAGAAAAAGCACAGCAAGTAAAGCCTAAATGTAGTAGAAGGAAGGAAATAATAAAGATCAGAGCAGAAATAAATGACATAGAAACTAAAGAAACAATACAGAGGATCAATGAAACTAGGAAATGGTTTTTTGAAAAGGTAAACAAGATTGATGAACCTTTAACTAGACTCACAAAGAAAAAGAGAGAGAGAGGACTCAAATAAATGAAATTAGAAATGAGAGTGGAGAAATAACAACTGACACAACACAAATACAAAGGATTGTAAGAAAATACTATGAAGAACTGTATGCCAAAAAACTAGACAACCTAGATGAAATGGACGAATTCCTTGAAACATACAATCTTCCAAAAATCAATCTGGAAGAATCAGAAAACCTAAACAGACCAATTATACCAAATGAGATCAAAACAGTTATCAAAAAATTCCCAAGAAAGAAAAGTTCTGGGCCAGATGGCTTCACAATTGTATTCTACCAAATATTCAAAGAAGAATTAACTCCTATCCTTCTCAAGCTATTTCAAAAAATTCAAGAGGAAGGAAGACTTCCAAGCTCCTTTTATGAGGTGAGCATAATTCTGATTCCAAAACCAGGCAAAGACAACACAAAGAAAGAAAATTATAGGCTAATATCTCTGATGAATATAGATGCTAAAATCCTCAACAAAATATTAGCAAACTGGATTCAACCATGATCAAGTAGGATTTATTCTGGGGTGGCAAGGCTGGTACAATATTCTCAAATCTATCAATGTTAAGCATCACATAAACAAAAGGAAGGAGAAAACCACATAATAATTTCAATAGATGCAGAAAAAGCATTTGATAAAATCCAGCACCTATTCATGATCAAAACTCTCAACAAAGTGGGAATGCAGGGAACATATCTCAACATGATAAAAGCCATCTATGACAAGCCCACAGCCAACATCATACTCAATGGGCAAAAATTAAAAGCAATCCTTTTAAGATCAGGAACAAGGCAGAGGTACCCCCTTTTACCACTCTTATTCAACATAGTCCTGGAAGTCCTAGCCACAACAATCAGACAAGAAGAAGAAATAAAAGGCATTCAAGTTGGAAAAGAAGAAGTAAAGCTATCTTATTTGCAGATGATATGATATTGTATATAGAAAATCCTAAAGTCTCAGTCAAAAGACTACTGGACCTGATAAATGAATTCAGCAAGGTGGCAGGATATAAAATTAATACTCAGAAATCAGAGGCATTTTTATACACCAACAATGAACAGTCAGAAAGAGAAATTAAGAAAACAATTCCCTTCATTATTACAACCAAAAAAATAAAGTACCTAGGAGTACATTTAACCAAGGAGACTAAAGACTTGTACTTGGAAAATTATAAAACATTGATAAAAGAAATCAGGGAAGATACAAACAAGTGGAAGCATATACCGTGCTCATGGTTAGGAAGAATAAACATCATTAAAATGTCTATATTACCCAAAGCAATTTATAAATTCAATGCAATACCAATTAAAATACCAATGACATACTTTAAAGATATAGATCACATATTCCAAAAATTTATATGGAACCAAAAGAGAATATGAATAGCTTCAGCAATCTTAAAAAAGAAGAATAAAGGGGAAGGTATCACACTTCCTGATATCAAGCTATACTACAAGGCTATTGTATTCAAAACAGCCTGGTACTGGCATAAGAACAGGCACATAGATCAATGGAACAGAACAGAGAACCCAGAAATAAACCCACAGCTCTATGGACAACTGATATTTGACAAAGGAGGTAAATGCATACAATGGAGTAAAGACAGCCTCTTCAACAAATGGTGTTGGAAAAATTGGACAGCAACCTGCAAAAAAATGAATCTAGACCACCAACTTACACCATTCACAAAAATAAACTCAAAATGGATAAAAGATTTAAATGTAAGGTGTGAAACCATAAGCATCTTATAAGAAAACATAGGCAGTAAGCTCTCCGACATCTCTCACAGAGATATATTTGCTGATTTATCTCCATGGGCAAAGGAAATAAAAGCAGGATAAACAAATGGAACTATATCAAACTAAAAAGCTTTTGCACAGCCAAAGACAATAAGAACAGAATAAAAAGACAAACTACACAATGGGAGAACATATTTGACAGTACATCTGATAAGGGGTTAATAACCAAAATTTATAAAGAACTTTTAAATCTCAACATCAGAAAGACAAACAATCCAATCAAAAAATGGGCAAAAGAAATGAATAGACACTTCTCCAAAGAGGACATACAGATGGCCAATAGGCATATGAAAAAATACTTAACATCACTAATCATTAGAGAAATGCAAATTAAAACCATAATGAGATACCACCTCAAAACAGTCAGAATGGCGCTCATCAACAAAAGAACACAGAATAAGTGCTGGTAAGGATGTGGAGAAAAGGGAACCCTCCTGCACTGCTGGTGGGAATGCGGACCAGTGCAGCCTTTGTGGAAAACAGTATAGAGATTCCTCAAAAAATTGAAAATAGAACTGCCTTTTGACCCAGCCATCCAACTTTTTGGAATATACCCCAAGAATACCATAGAACGACCCCAGAAGGAGAAATGTACCCCCATGTTTATAGCAGCATTGTTCACAATAGCAAAATCTGGAAACAGCCCAAGTGTTCGTCAGAGGACGAGTGGATTAAAAAGCTATGGTACATATATACTATGGAATACTACTCAGCCATAAGAAATAATGACATCAGATCATTTACAATAACATGGATGGACCTTGATAACATTATATGGAGTGAAATAAGTAAATCAGAAAAAACTAAGAACTATATGAACCCATGCATAGATGGGACATAAAAATGAGACTCAGAGACATGGACAAGAATGTGATGGTAACAGTGAGTTGGGTGGAGGGTTGGGGAGGGTGTGAGGAAGGAGAGGAAGGGGGTGGGGAGAGAGGAGTGGTACAAAGAAAACCAGATAGAAGGTGACAGAAGACAATTTGACGTTGGGTGAGGGGTATGCAGCATAATCAAAGGTCAAAATAATCTGGAGATGTTTTCTCGAAACATATGTACCCTGATTTATCAATGTCACTGCATTAAAATTAATAAAATATGATAAAATATAATTTTAAAAAATAAATAAGCCAGTCAGAAAAAGGCAAATACCATGTGATTTCATTTATATGTGGAATGTAACAAACAAAATTGAAACAAGCTTATAGATATGGAGAACAGATCAACAATGGTCAGACGCAGAAGGGGATTAAGGTCAGTTGAGGCTCTGGGAGCAGAAGAAAATATTGGGCCCCTTGTCATTAGAAAAAAATGTAAAGTTAGGGTTTTGCAGGGTCCTTCAAAGGTCAGGGCCCAAGGCACACCTGGTACACCTGCAGTTAAATCTGCTTCTGGTCAGAGGGGATGGATGTTGGAGGGGTTGGGTGAAAAAGGTGAAGACATAAGGCAAAGCAAAGAAAACTTATAGACAGGCAACAGTGTGAGAATTGCACAAAGCAAAGAAGGTTAAGGGAGGTATAGCTGGTGATAGAGGCAGACTGGATATGGAGTGGTGAACATACAATGTAATATGCAGACGATGTATTGTAGAATTGTGCACATCAAACCTGTATAATTGTATTAACCAATGTCACCCTAATTAACTCAATAAAAATTTTAAAACAGAAAAAAATAGTAAAGAAAAAATTACCTTACCTTTGCATTAACTAGAAGGTGGTCAGTGTTTGCCATATAATAATATAATATAATGCGCACACCACAACCACCACCATCACCACCACCACTTAATCCCATAGACACATTGCATTTGGGGGCCAATTCCTTTGTAATCAAAGGTTTCTGTCATTGCTCACCTCAAATCACCCAATTTGCTACTGTTTCTCTAGTATTTAGTTGGGTTTTTTGAGTTCACTAGTTCAGTTGCAAAATCTATCATATTTATAATTTTTTTTCCAAAGAAAAAATTAATTGCTCCTGCTGGCCTTAGGTGTATTTCTACGTATTTGAAGGAGATAAAATTCAGTATCTCTGGAGAGATACTAAGGCATTAATGACAGCCTTATAACTTAAAAAAAGTAGTGAGGGTAAAGGTAGATTGGCCTTGGAATTGGAGTGATTATTTCAAGTCAGAAATGTAGATCATAATATTTTGGATATTTAGATACCAAATCTGTCTTCTCATAAGCACATTTTACAAATAAGAATTGCGATAAGTGTTACTCTAATAGAGTCTATGAAGTGTGACTTTTCGATCATTTTTCTTGCAGGATATTGGCTTTTTGGTGCCATACTAAAAGATCTATAGGTATGGAGTTATTCAAACAAGCAGGATAGAGTTTAGTATATAAGGCTTTTAAAAATAATTTTTAAATTAATATATCATGTGTGTATGTGTTCTTAACACCCAAATCCAGGAGAGAAAGAAGAATTTGAGGAGATTACACACTAAGGTCACAGCATGATGAGCAATCTTTCTTCAATAATAAAAATATTTCCTTCATAAAATCATTGGATAGTTTTAAAAGTCATATGGCAAACAAATTTATCTTGTGCAAGTGAGTAGCCATTTGGTGAAGATGCCTGTATCTTCCCCACCTTACAAACTCTTCTCTCAGTACTCAGAACAAACATTTGGAAAGACCCTGAAACAAGTCCTTCTCATTTTGCATTGTCATCTGTATGCAAAATCCAAAGTAGCACCATTTCTTCAAAAAAGTTATTCCTAGAAAACAGACAGCTATAGTTGAATTGAGGAATGCTCTGATTTAATGCTTGGTCTGATTTCATTAGGATTCAAACCAATTTCAGGTAGTAGGCAATAGAATCCATTCCAGGACCTCAGAATTCAGTCCAAGCTTTATTCATTTTTTAATGATATGGTATAGATTTCATTTATCATTTTTAACTTTTGTTATTTAAGACAAGGAAGTTACTAAGGACACTTTGTCACTGGGTCTGCCATTCTCAGGCTCTATGCAAGACTATATAGTAAGAGCATGTGAAAATGAAGAACATTGGAATGAGGTTAATATGATAAAACTGATAAGGATTTTGCTTAGAACAAACTGAAAACTTGTAACTATCTATTTTGGGAGGAAAAAATATCAAACTCTATACAATTATGAAACAGATGAGAATGGACATAGCATCATCAAAGTCTAAAATATGTGTTAGGGAATCAGAGAAAGGATGCATGGCTATTAGTAGTTAAAGGATAAATGTCTTACTTATATTACCTTGCAAACAGCAGTTACATAGTTAAAATTTACCCTAAAGGCATTTTAGGCTGGTATTTAAATTATTAAGGATAACTTTCATTGGTTTATAGCTATTTTAGAATTTTTATTGAGCATTATTTCTCTTAAGTCAAAGCTAGATGTTTTAGTATTTATTTCCCATTGGCCCTTTCTAGTGCCATATCACCACACTTGTATCTATTGAATAAGTCAGGTGGTGATTATCTGAAGTCCCTATTATGTTTGGATATTATACCTTAATCTTTTTTTAATTGATAGTACTATCAACTTACTGAAGTGTCTTTTTCTGCTCTATAGACACTGTACCTGGGGGAGAGCCATAAATGTTAAAATGTGTATTTAAGTATCTAAGATGCTCCAAGCATAAAAGTTTTGGGAAAACTGGATAATTTCAGGTAGAAAAATGAAACTGGACCCATATCTCACATCACTAATAAAAATTAACACAGCATAGATTAAAGACTTAAATGTAAAGCCTGGAACTTTAAAATTCCTGGAAGAAAACATGGATAAAGGTCTTAACATTGGTCTTGGGAACAATTACTTTTGGATATGAAACCAAAAGTGCACGCAACAAAAGCAAAAATAAATAAATAAGGCTATGTCATACTAAAAACTTTCTGCACAGCAAAGGAAACAATCAATAGAATTAAGAGACAATCTACCAAACAAGTAAAAAAATATGCAAACCATATATCTGATAGAGGTTAATATCTAAAATATATAAGGAAATTTTATAATTCACTATCAGGAAAATAAAGTAATTCAATTAAAAATAGGCAGAGCACTTGAATAGACATTTTTCCAAAGAAAACATACAACAAGTACATGAATAAGTGCTCATCATTGATAATCAAGGAAATGCAAAATGAGATATCATCTTACATCTTTTAGAAAGGCTGTCATAGCCCCTGGCCTATTGGCTCAGTAGCAGAGCTGTTAGCCGGCATGTGGATGTCCCAGGTTGGATTCTGGTCAGAGCACATAGGAGAAGCAACCTTCTGCTTCTCTATCCCTGCCTCTTCTCCTCTTGCAACTATGGCTCAATGGTTCCAGCAAGATGGTTCCAGGCACGGAGGATGGCTCCAGTGGCCTCCCATCAAGTGTAAAATAGGTCAGTTGCCAAGCAAATGCAGCAATGCCTCAGATGGGCAAAGCATCTCCAATGTGAGGCTTGTCAGATGGATCCTGGTTGGGGCACATGCAGGAATCTGTATCTCTGTCTCCCCTCCTCTCCCTTAACAAGAGAAGAAAGAAAAAAAAATGTCGTATGCACACACAATAAGGCAAGGCTTGAAATGGAATAAAATTATTATTAGAAAAATTACATCATTTTCTTTTTCTTGGATAATCTTTGTTCAGAATGTCTACTTTTGAGCTAAAGAAAATTTGTCTTTTGTTTCCATGCTGCCCAGACATTCATTAAGATGCACAAAAGTGGTCTTTCATTAATGTTGAACTAATAGGCAGTCCTACAATAAGAGTTCAGGTTCTAAATTAGAGCTCTTAATCTTTCTAAGCATAACTGTTGGGAACTAACTTCCTTCTTCCAAATATATTTCTCCTGTCATTATTTTCACAGCTGCAAAATGGGTCTTTAGCCAATAAATGTTTTCTTCTTACGTAATGAATTGCCTGTCCCTGGTGTTTCTTATTGTCTGCCTTTTTCTTTTATTTTGTTTCAGCTACCACTGAACAATGGGATTTAAAAAAAATGTTCACTTGTATATTAAAAAAAGAGGTGGTAGAGAGTTCTCTGAAATATAAAGGAAAAAACTTAGGGTCTCTCTTACATGCTATGTAACCTAAGGAAAACATCTAATGTCCTCTCTTATTTGGCCCTGGTTGGTTGCTCAGTTAGTTAAGAGCATCATCCCAAAATGGCAAGGTTACAGTTCAATCTTCCATTAAGGCACACCCGGGAAGCAGTCATGCATGACTAAGTAGAACAACAAATGAATGTTTCCCTTTCCCTTCCCTTCCCTCCCTTCCTCTCTCTGTTTCTCTAAAAAAAATCGATAAAAACAGCCCTGGCCAGATATCTTGATTGGACCATCCCTGCCAGTTCAATTCCCAAGTCAGATCATATACAGGAGGAGCTCAATGTTCCTGTCTCTCTCTCTCTCCCTGCCTGGCTCTCTCAAAAATTAAAATAAAATAAAATAAAATTTTAAAAGGATAATAATACATGATCGTTTTAACTTATAATTTGTTTTTCAAGTCAAATGAACTAACCAACCCTCCCACCCCCCTTTTCTTTTTGCATTTTCCACAGTAAGCACTTTTTAATTAATAATGAGATAAAATGTTTGTAAAAAAAATTGAGAGCCGTGGCCGGGTACCTTAGTTGTTAGAGCACCATCTCAGTATGCCAAGGTTGCTGATTTGCTCTCAGGTCAGGCCACACACAAGAATCAACCAATGAATGCATAAATAAGTGGAACAACAAATCAATGTTTTCCTCTCTCTCTTCTCCCCCCCCCCTTCTCTATCTGTTTAAAAATCAATAAGTGAAAAAAGAAATACTTAGAGATTCAGCTCAGATGCAGCCCTCATTAAAAAGATTTCTCTAGACCAGGTATTGGGAAGCTTTTTGGCTGAGAGAGCCATGAACGCCACATATTTTAAAATATAATTCCATGAGAGCCATGCATTATCCAATAAAAATTTGGTATTGTGCCTGAAGACAGCTGTGATTGGCTCCAGCCACCCTCAACCATGAACATGAGCGGTAGGAAATGAATGAACTGTAATACATGAGAATGCTTTATATTTTTAACATTTTTTTTTATTAAAGATTTGTCTGCGAGTCAGATGCAGCCATCGAAAGAGCCACATCTGGCTCGCGAGCCATAGGTTCCTGACCCCTGCTCTAGACTTTCCAACTCACACTCACATAATCCCAGTTATGTCCTCATCGAGGTTTGGGGCCTAAGAATGATAAAAGCACTTCATTTTCTTCAACCTACATTTCCCCCAATTCCACAGGATTCAGTCTTGGGCCCAGATTAAAGAATCCATAGAGTAAATGTGCATGCAGAACAGAAAGAACTCTCACCTACTTTAAATACACCCAAGACGCTTTGCCAATGCGACCTGGTCCATCCTAGTTTCAGGTTCAAAGGCATCAGGAGAGTTCTGTAAATTAGCATCTAACACATCCTTAAAGAGCTGTTTGGTCTCCTCAGACATGGAAATTCTGCATTTCTGGTAGACATGCAGTCTGTCTGTGCATTTTCTAGATGTGTCTCACCAACAGGGACAGTCTGGGCCAAGTCCCCAGATGCTCCTCCTTGGTTTCAGAGTCAGGTAAAGAGATTCTATCACTGCTTAGTTGGAAATGCCCAGGACAAAAGTGTCTGCTGTGAAGTGTTTGTTCCTCCCACACCTCAAGGCGATGTAGAAGTCTGCACCACAGGCTGAGGATAGCCTCTCTGTATTCACATCCACGTTTTTGTTGTCTTCTTTTTCCTCTTTGCCTGGAGGCATAGAAAGGGGGGTGACAGCCAAGCACAGACCATGGGCCTTGCTTAGTCCAGAGTCTGTTTCCTTAAGGCTGGAGGTCTCTGACCACTCCTGAGGAGGATGCTGTCTGGTTTTAGGTCCCTGTGCATGATGCGGTTTTGTGCAGGAAGGTGGTGGTATCCCTGAACAGCACAAAGTCTTTGTTGTTGGCTGGGTCTGGCCTGTGGAACAGGAGGTACTGACTAAGGTCTCCACTTTGTAGAACTGCGACAAACCAGGGACAGCAGGCTGTTTAGCAGAACCCAAGATCCCCTCTTCCTTGAGCGAGGTCTCCATCAGGTAAAGCATTTTTGGCCAAGGTCCACTCACTGGGCTAGTTGTCCATGCTGCAGGACACCCTCCTCCAAGTGCACAACGTTGTAGTGATGTCACTGGAAGCTGGTTAGGGCCTAGAATCCTGCAAGTGCAGCTCCGCTTTCTCCTGAATTCCAACAGGTCTTCCTGACTGCCACATGGCCCTCAGAGTCTGGCCAGTGCCACATAATCCACGCAACTCTTCGCCCACAGGATTGGGCACTGCCCCACGGTCCTGCCTTTGCACCAGGGAGGCCTCTCACCTATGACCTCAATGCCACTGAAAGTAAAGTTTCAAGAAAAACTAGAAATATGTTGAATTTTTGATAAAATATTTTGGTTTTGAAATTCACCCTTTGTTACAGCTTTCATGACAGTGTGAATGCAATTTTAGTGTAGATTACAAAATATGAGTTGGAGCTCTGCAGAAATGATTAAAAATGTCTCCATTTGTTTGGATCTAGGTCCTACTATAGCAAGAAGAATCCCACCTGCCTCGTTCCTTCCTACTTGCACAGATGGATCATAAAAATATGGGTTCACCCAGGAACATTTAGTCTTATACTATTACACCTGCTGGGCGAGGGAAAGATACAAAACAGCCAATCTCCAATTTGTACACATGTAACCATCCAAGAGAATGGTTCTGCAGGCCTTGCTGGCCAACTGGGTTTGTCCTTGGTTTGTTACCAATAATAAAAAACAGGAAATTACAGTAATTGCCAACATTGTCAACCATCAGATACCATATGTATGAAGACCCTAAGAACTGTATGACTTCAAGAGTAGGTAAAGAAAATGGATCCTTAATATATGCAAAATGTGTACTTTAATTAACTGAAGAAAAGAGAGAGCCATCTGTCCTAGCTGATCTAGATATTCACCCATATGAAACCAGGAAGAAGGACCAGGTGATCTTTTCAGACAGTCATTAGCCCAGGTGTGTAGGAATCAGAGCTGTGTTGTCCATTTGGATTAGTCATGACAGAGCTCTGTCCTTTACCTGAAATATTCCTATTTCACCAGAATGCACAATATGAGTTCAAAAATAAAGGTGAGCTGATGTAAAAAAACGGCACGTGAATGTGTAAATGTGACAACAGATCACATAGATCTTGTTAAGACCTTACAAAAAGAATTATTTTGTTAGTAATCCTCCACTTATCAAAATTCTGTCCAAGGTGCCTTCCATCTGTCTTGGTGGGTAGGCAGAGAAAAGGATCAGTTCTCTATTAGCATATGTTTTATTTCTTAGATGTTTGTTTATGGGGGAAATTAATGTAGCATGCAACTTGCAATTAGTTTTTATACTGTTAATAACAGGTTCTC
This sequence comes from Saccopteryx leptura, assembly GCF_036850995.1. NCBI lineage: Eukaryota > Metazoa > Chordata > Mammalia > Chiroptera > Emballonuridae > Saccopteryx > Saccopteryx leptura. The sequence goes on along the minus strand of NC_089505.1, from coordinate 235,791,787 downwards.
ATAAAACTCCTTGCATTGAAATATGGAAAACAGTGGCATTAATAAGGTATACAGATATTTAGATGCTAATCTGAAAAAAGAAGGCAAATCAACTGAGTTTACTGATAACAAATTTGAGTCATTTGACAGGATATCTAGGAATTTTGTAATTGATAACCTGTTTAATAAATTGATTACTAATGAGTCATTTATGACCTGAGTCCTGATATAATTTGGACCTGATGGTTAAACACTGGAGAAAATTTTTTTTCATTTTCTGTTGCATGAGGTTTTAGAACTTTTTCTATATATTTCTGCATCGCTGATTCCAAATCTGAAATCCATTTTTTGGTGCATGCTCTAATTTTTATGCAATTTTAATTTCTTTTTGTTACAATTAATGGCATGCATTAGTTTTCAAATTGGAGTTAAAGGGCAACGACTCTTGGATTGAACATAACCACAAGGCAATTCATGTTTTACCAACATCACTTTTACATAATTGTGCTTGTTTTGAAATGTAAAAAATTATCATCTGATAAAAACACTCTCTTATTTTGTTTTAAGATTGAATCATGGCTTCTTTGAGTAGGTGTAAATGTAAGAATAGTCCTGACATCTCCTGTTATATATGTGGCTGTTACACACTTCAACACCAAAGGCACAATATTTCATCATTTGTGACACGTGCATATATTGCTTATTTTCAAGTTCCCCTTGGTGATCAAGACAAGAATTGGGCTTCTCATATTGTGTGTCATAATTGTGAGGAAATGCTTTGTGACTAAACAAAAGGAAAATGAAAAGGAATGCCTTTTGGTATTCCCATGGTTTGGCGTGAACATAAGGACCACAGGAGTGACTGTTATTTCTCTCTGATCCATACGAAGGGCATCAGCAAGAAAAAATGACATATGATCACATATCCTAATATTCCTTCAGCAATATGACCTATCCTACACTCTAAGACACTCCCAGTTCCAGTTTTCAATAGTTTTATTTCTTCTAAGGACAAAGAAAGTGAACATGGCGATCAAGTATATTTTGATAAGCTGCATGAAGAAATGGTTGTAGAATCTGAAGGGTCTTCTTCTGATTCCAAGCTGTCATTAACCCCTCAGCAGTTTAGTCAACCCAAATTGAATGACTAGTAAGAGATTTGGGTCTATCAAAAAAAGCAGATGAGTTATTAGCCTCCAGGCTTCAAGAAAAGAATGTACTTCACCGGTCAGGTAAAAAATCCCATTTCAGGAAGCATGGACAAATTTTGTGGACTTTTTTTCCGAAGACAAACACTTTGTTTAATGTCATGATATCAGTAGTCTTCTCAGCCAGCTAGGTGTTACCACATACAGTCCAACAGAATGGCGGCTATTTCTTGACAGCTCTAAACATTGGCAGACTACTGCTAGAGCATCAAACAAGATTGTCCTCAACAAGTACACAAATGCAAGAGGTACCAACACAAATTTTTGCCTGAATAGAATTTAAATAAGTTTTGCGCAAATTTTATGATTAAAATAAGTGTTTTAATATGTTCTATTTTGAAATTGTAGACAAATTCTGATGCAATCATATCTTTTAGTGTATTTACTGCATTATATAAATTATTATATTTTCACAAAGATGATGCCCAAGAAGACATTCTACTTCATTATGTTAAACTAAATGTTGAAAATTTTACAATAAGATAAAAACCTAAAATCTTGAATTGCAAAAAAACTGTAGCTTACAGAGTAAAACTAATGTCAGGTTTGAGATCAGCACACTCGGATTAGGTAAAAACAAGTGTTTTTGTGGATGCAACAAAAATTTTGTTCCCCAATGTTATAGGAGTGACTCCAATATAGCTGTCATTGCACTTTAGAAAAACCTGACAACATTTTTAGAAATAGATTCCCAGCACTGTCCTATCAGAATGTCTTGTAATTCATGAGCTCTTGAGTTTGATCTAGGTAGACTCATTTTTGAAAAGCTTCCAATATTTGAGGTAAATAGTCAGCTAACAAAAAACCAGGATTGTACTTTTTTTTGTCAGGTGAGAGGAGAAGAGATAGTGAAGTAGACTCACGCATGCATCCTGACCAGGATCCACCTGGCAACTCCATCTAGGGCTAACACTTGAGTATTGAACTATTTTTTAGTGCTCAAGGCTAATGAACTCCAACAGAGCTATCCTCAGTTCCTGGGGCCACACTTGAACCAATCAAGCCACTGGTTGTGGAAGGGGAAGAAGGAGAGAAGGGGAAGAAGAGGGAGGGAAAAACAGATGGTCATTTCTCTTGTGTGCCCTAACCCAGAATCAAACCCAGGCTGTCCATACACTGGCCAACACTCTATCCACTGAGCCAACGGCCAGGGATAAAATTATACTTTGAGTGTACTATTATCTCCATCTGAAATGTTTTCTTTTTTCAATTTTCCACAGTATACATACCAGTAAGTTGCTTAGTTACAATTGGAGCTATTTTTTAGCACCTAAGGTAGAGGCCATGGAGTCATCCTTAGCACCTGGGTCAACTTTGCTCCAATGGAACCTTCACTGATGGAAAGGAAGAGTGAGAAGGGTGGAGAAGCAGATGCACGCTTCTCCTGTGTGTCTTGGCCGGAAATTGAACCCGGGACTTGCACACACCAAGCGGACTCTCTACAACTGATTAAACTGGCCAGGGCCAAGCCTGTGGTTTTGAACTGGCAACCTCAGCATTCCTGGCTGACACACTATCCACTGCTCCACCACAGGTCAGTTTATCAAGACTCTTTTTTTAAGGACACTATTTTGTTCATGAGATCTTTGCCTTCATGATCTACTCAGCTCCCAAATGCCTTATCTCCAAATACCATCACCCTGAGGATTAGGTACCGACATATAAATTTTGGGAGAGACACGGACATTCAGTCAATATATCAATAGCAAATTGTCTTGATAACCTTGTCACAAACAGATTGAACAAAAATATATGAGTTTATTTTTGGTCTTTCTTTTTAAATTGAATTTATTAAAGTAACACTGGTTAACAAAATTATACAGGTTTCAGATACCCAATTCTATAACACATCTCTGTGTATCATATTGTGTGTTCACCACCCCTCCAAGTCAAGTCTTCTTTTAATTTTATTCCATTGTCCTATATGTCTGTTCTATGCCAGTACCACACTGTATTGATTCCTGTAGGTTTTTTTGGTTAAGTTTTGAAATTGAGAAGTGTGAGTTTTCCAACTTTGTTCTTTCCAATATTCTATTGACTCTTCTACTGCCCTTATATATCCGTATGAATTTTAAGATCAATTTGTAAATTTATGCCAAAGGAAGCTGGAATTTTTATAGAATCACACTGAATCTGTAAATCAATTTAGGAAATAGATCATCCTAAAAATTAAGGCCTTCAATATATTATTGCAGGATGTCTTTTCATCTATTTAGATTTTCAATTTCTTTCAACAGTGTTTGGCATCTTTTAATGTGCAAGTCTTACCCTTTTATTGTTAAAGTCATACATAAATATTTTATTTTTGATGCTTTTGTATTTGGAATGATTTTCTTACTTTCACTTTTGGATTGTTCTTTTTTAATGCATAAAAAATAATAAGGCCTTGTCTCCAACTATAATTACACTATAAAGTAATGAGAGTTAGTACTTCAATGTATGAATTTGGAGGGGACACAAGACAGCCCAAACAATACCATTAGTGCTTTATTGACTCACTATATAAATATATGGTGAAAAAAAAACTTGAATACATTTTTGTGCATGTTAAGTGACTTAAATTAAGGATTTTAGTTATTGCAGCATAATCTAGTTCATTCTGAATGTCATATGTCACTCAATAACAATATTTTATACATCAGAAAAATATATAAACAGCCAAAACCACAATGTCAGTGTTCTAATAGACTTTGAATTTTAGCAGGTGAGGATAATAAGTGCTAAACAGAAAAGGAACTCTGAGTAGTAGATGATGGGTTAGTTAAATGTTTTTATAAACTAATCTGAAATTATAAACTCTTTTGGAAATTAATTAATGCAATCCATGAAATTTAATAATGTATATAAATATAATAAATCAATTCATATAAAGGTCATTGAAGACTATTTTAAACATATATTTATATTGTTTCCTTTTGTTACCCTAAATATATATGTATATGTACATATACATATATACATATACATATATACATGTACATATACATATATATTTAGGATAAAACTAACTGCATAGTATATATATTATAGTTAGAATTTTATCTATAGTGAAACTAAAAGGCAGATAATTAAATTATTTAAGGTCATATGACTAGTTAAGGGGAAAAAGGTAGGCTCATAAAGAGATTTTGTTCTCAGAGTTTCTATTTTTTTTCCTATTTACCATTACATTTTTGCTTGATTGATTCAAATTAAAATTTTAAAACATTAAGATTTCTTTGATTCATGCCTTAAAATTCTGAAGGGTAGGTGAATTATTTGTCCATGGGGAACAGCCTTTTCTTCATTCCTTGCTTGATAAAGCATATAAGTGATTCTTTTCTTTCTTATCCCTTAAATATTTATTTTTGGTGCAAGCTAAAGAACCTAATGTGTCTATATATATCATCTAATTGATGGATATTAACTTTTTAAAGTGTTATTCAAAAAGACCTCAGTTGATAAGAATTCACTTTTTAAATACTAAAAAGTTAAGCCATTGATAGAATTCCACATTTTATAATTATAATAAACTTGATTTCTTTGAAAATATGTTATCAAAGGAAATATTGGCCTCTTTTTCTGTTTGCATCTATGGAATTGACTGTTTTTTCCTTCCATCTACCAAAAGATATAATTATAGGGTTAACTATAGTCCTATTAATATACGTGGATATTCTTTATAAGACTATCAGGTTTTCTCTCTGTGGTATTCAATTACATTTTCCAAAGAAAGTTTTGTGCTTACCTGTGAACATCCTGTACATGATAAATACTAGATGATAAAACAATAGGCCGGTGGAATATTGATTCAAAGATCACCACAATACAAAGAGTAAATTGTCAATAGTATTCCGTGAAAGAAATAAAAAGTAAATGAAAGACAAATTTTCTGCTTAATTGACAATGCATTAGATTAATTCTATATAGAGTATGACAGTATTACTATAGAGTCCAGGAAACAAAAATCATAGTAAACTAATTCAGAAATTCCAAATTGCTATACTTGAGATGATTCCCAGAGCCCTTCCCCTCAAAAAATATAAATAAAAAGAAGCAAATGTTTTTGAATTAAGACCAATTGATATTTCCTGGGATTTAAAGATTAAATCTAAGTTTGGAGAGCTTAGTAGAAGAATTTCATAAAGACCTTAATGTTTTTTTATTGAAATTATTTATAAATTAAAGTATGCTTCCTTTTAAATTTGATAGATTATATTTTACTGTCTTGGAGTAGGTTTATTTTGTTCCCCCAATTTTTTCCATGATTATTATTATATTTTCTACTTCTAATTTCTTCATGAAAGTTTGCAGAGAAGTTTATTGACCTTCAGTTTTCTTTTCCAGTATCCCTAAATCTTTCTCATAAAAGAAAATATCAACCAACTTCTGAGGTTTATGTAAGACATGTTGGCCTAGAGGTTGGAGAGCTACATTTGATGTCTGATTGATGAGTTCTATCATTTTTTCCTTATTATTTTCTTGAGTATTAAAAAAAAACCCATTCATTTTTTTTTTTTTTTCTGTATTTTTCTGAAGCCGGAAACGGGGAGAGACAGTCAGACAGACTCACGGATGCACCCGACCGGGATCCACCCGGCACGCCCACCAGGGGGCGACGCTCTGCCCACCAGGGGGCGATGCTCTGCCCCTCCTGGGGTCGTTGTGCTGCGACCAGAGCCACTCTAGTGCCTGGGGCAGAGGCTGAGGAGCCATCCCCAGCGCCCGGGCCATCTTTGCTCCAGTGGAGCCTCGGCTGCGGGAGAGGAAGAGAGAGACAGAGAGGAAGGAGAGGGGGAGGGGTGGAGAAGCAGATGGGCGCTTCTCCTGTGTGCCCTGGCCGGGAATCGAACCCGGGACTTCTGCACGCCAGGCCGACGCTCTACCACTGAGCCAACCGGCCAGGGCAAAACCCATTCATTTTTAACTTGAAAAATCTTTTCAGAAATTGACACAGTATTATAGTTTGATAAATATCTTCACATATTAACTCAGATAGATTGGACCATTTAAAACCCATTTTATTATATATGTAAAACATATATAATATAAAAAAATCAAAATCTTCCTCTCCTTTTCCACTACTCTAGGAGAAAAGGGGAGACATGCCCACTGATATGTGCTAATCTCTCTCTCTCTTTCCTCTTTCCTGAAGTCTCTGACTTAGAAAAGGCAGATTCTTTATATATTAACTCCTCTCCCGGGTTTTTTCTTTTCTGACACATATTAACTCTACGTCCTAATATAGCTGAGTTTCTGTGGTGTTAAGTAGATTTCAATTTTAATATATATTTTTTACTGTGATATGCTAGCATTAAACAAGCAAACAAACTATCATCTCCTTAAAAGCAGTCAAATAAGTCAACTGAATAGTAACCACATTTTTTCTAGAGTAACTTTTCATTCTTTTCAGGGGTGATAGCTCAGCCTCATAGCGGTAAGGTTCTGAGGGAATGTGATTTAATTGTGAAATAAAGAGAGAGAGCAATATTTAGAGTCACAGTGTTGCTTTTAAATACTAAACAATGTTGGATAGATAAAAAGTGATGTTGAATAATTTATTCATTTAGATTTTGTGCATATAATTCAATAGAAAGAAATAATGCTTAAAATTCTTTTTATGGCAAATAAACATATATGTGTATTAGATGTATGATTTTATAATAGCAGGATTTAATTGGAAAAAAAGTACAGAATAGGAGGTGCATGACCTTCCTTATGGGTTTTTTTCTGCTTTGCAGTTATTTTAAAGCCAAATCTCTGCTAACTCTAGTAGTTGATGATCCCATAAAATATTTTTTTAAAAAGTTTTAGTATAAACTTCTGTGAATAAAGTTGCTTTTCTATCATTTCTCAGTAAGTCGTTTCCTCCTAAATTCAGTCTTGCCTCAGGTGTGTTACATTTAGCATGTTAATTGCATGTGGCAACAAACCAGCAGTTTCATCTGGTTAAGTGCACTTCATGTTTTATGATAAGGTCACGCACACTCTGAAGCATGTCACTCTGTTTCCATAAATCAACCTGAAATGAGTATCTGTCTGCAGAAGTCTTGAAAGGTCAGGTAGAAAAGGAACTAAAGAGTGAATTCTGAGTAATCACGATGCAGGGAGCAGAAAAATGCAGTGTGTGTTTGCTGCATGGTAAGTCAGCAGTTCTGTTTGTCCCCACTCACGTTCCATTAACTTTTCTCATAAAATGACTGAAACAGAGGAATATATATCTTTAACCAGTGTGAAGGCAGATGGTAAAAAAATAAAAAAATAGAAGCAAGGCAAGAAGCTGCTGGACACTGATCATTAGCTAGAAAGGCAGCACAATATCCTAGGAGATTGATCGAAGTGATTAAATCAGAACCTTCATCGACCCGCACACCATATTTCTGGAACAGATTCAATTGTATTGGTATGTGGACAGTAAGAAGAGCAAACATTTCTTTGTCCTCTGAAACTATGGGGCTCATTTGCCTAATATCAGCAGCACCATTTTATTTTGGAAAAGCATTATGATGGTTGTATGGACATCATTGGTCAGAAGCTGTTGGAACTTGAGCAAAGCATTGCATCTTGAGTTTCAGTTTTTTTTTCCAGCACTCTTTCCCTCGAGTTCTTACACTGTTCTAGTTTTACATAGATTATGTTCATAAAGAGTTTATAAATATAGGTATATGAGATGTCTTCACTTTTAGGGCAGGAAATCAGGCTAGCGAACATATCAATACAAAGTTGTTTTTTTTTGTAGTTTTCTGAAGTGAGAAGCAGTGAAGCAGAGAGACAGACTCTCACATGCACCCAACCAGAATCCACCCAGCATGCTCTCCAGGGTGTGATGCTCTGCCCATCTGGGGTGTAGCTCCATTGCAACTGGAGCCATTCTAGCACCTGAGACAGAAGCCATGGGGCCATCCTCAGCACCTGGGCCAACTTTACTCCAGTGGAGCCTTGGCTATGGAAGGGGAAGAGAGAGATAGAGAGAAGGGAGAAGTGGAAGGGTAGAGAAGTAGATGGATGCCTCTCCTGTGTGCCCTGACCAGGAATAAAACCCAGGACTTCTACATGCCGGGCCGATGCTCTACCACTGAGCCAATTGACCAGGGCCCAAACGTACAACTATTGACCAATAGAAAATCAGGGTACAAAAGCAGGCAGTCTGGCTTTCAATATCTTGTTTCATCATTAATACCTTAGCCTCAAAGACTTTTGCTTGTTTCAATAGTCAGTTGAACCATGGATATCAACATTTTGACAACATATCATATATCTTATTACAGTATAGAAACTGCTCAGGTAAATTAGGCAGAAAAGACTTTGTCTATGCCAGAAGGAAGGCAAAGTATACCTTGGGATCAAATCTCCAACATCTGTTATTTTAAATAAAGTTCTCTTGGGAATCACCCATGCCCACTTGTTTATGTATTATCTACAGCAGTTTTTATGCTACAATTGCTGAATGAAATAATGACAACAGCGAGTTTATGGACTGAAAACACAAAACTGCCTGACCAGGCAGTGACACAATGGATAGAGCATTGGACTGGGACCCAGGTTCAAAACCCTAAGGTTGCTGACTTGAGCACCGGCTCATCTGGCTTGAGTGCAGACTCACCAGTTGAGTGCAGGGTCACCGGCTTGAGTGTGGAATCATAGACATGACCCCATGGTCACTGGCTTGAGCTCAAAGGTTGCTGGCTTGAAGCCCAAGGTCGCAGGTTTGAGTTCAAGGTCACTGGCTTGAGTCCAAGTTCACTGGCTTGAGCAAGGGGTCACTCACTCTGCTGTAGACCCCTGGTCAAGGCATATATGAGAAAGCAATCAATGAACATCTAAGGTGCTGCAATGAAGAATTGATGTTTCTCATCTCTCTCCCTTCCACCCTGTCTTTCCCTGTCTGTCTCTATTTCTCTTGCTAAACAAACAAACAACACTAAAATATTTACTATATGGCTCTGTGGAGAAATGTGTTGACCCTTGGTGTCCTATACTTTAATTGTTCTTTCTTGAGCCACTTGAAGATAACTAAATACTTGTACTTTAGAGTGAACAACCTGTCTTATTCTAGTTTTTAAATGTTGTTGCAAGACTTTCAGCCTTACCTTAAATAAAATAAGATGGTGTGTCATAGAGAGGTATCCATCAATTAACACACACATCACATCATTGTGGATATTTGATAGAATACCAAGGCTAAAGAGAATGAGAACTGGGAATATGTGAAGGTGGATTCATTTATACATTGCAACAAATTATTAAGGAGTGCCTAATTTGTGAGGTTCACAGTGGGCATTTAGGGTAAAGTAGTGCAGGAGAAAAAATAATTCTTTCTCTTTTGCCTTCTTGGCTGAAGAGAGGTCACTAAAAACAAGAGACTACTCTTTCATTTTAATGCCCAAGGCTGAGCTTATAAAAATACTTGCACTTTTGATACCCACCTGGTAGAAGCAGTGTTAAGTCCTTTCCTCCCTTCTCTACTCTGCATACTATATACTTCATTGGGATTATACCCTTTATAATGAATTTTGGTTCACCTGCATTCCTTAGGTGCTCACCTTAATCAGTGCTCCTGCTTCTCCTGCATGCTCCCCAGTCTACTGCCCCTCAACTTCTGAGCCCAGGATTTTACAGAGATTATAAGCAGAGCTGGAGGAGAGAACATACCACACCAGCCAAATTCACTGAGATAAAAGTATAAGGTTAGTGGCTGAGAGTGTACAGTAGATGCTATCTATTTGAGCTGAAGCAAAAATTTTGAGGAAGTGTCTCATGAAGTTTCACCTATAAATTTTTTTCAAATTGTTTGGAAAAAGAGCACTGTTAAACAGAAAATTGGCAAAAACAGAGTGCTTCAGTGTAAGTTCACAAATATCTGTGTAATTTGGTGGAGGATGAAATTCAGATTTTCTTTTTAGCAGTGATGTAAGGGAGAAATTGGAAATTATATTTATTACATACCAAGATTTCAAGGAATATAATATATCTCCACAGTTTTCTCTCAAGCTCTGGTCCTTTCCTATTAAAAAACATGCTCATTATTTTCATTCAGACCCAAACAAAAGGCATTGATCTCTAATAATCAACCTCATCTTTAGTTTCAAATTTTCTTCCTACTAAAGCCCTTAAGCTCTGTCCACCATCTACTATGCATTACTTAGAGCAAACTACTTTTGAATCTCCAGAGATTCCTTGCCTTTTTTCCTTACGGTCTATGCACATACTGATTCCTTTTGTCTGCCTGCAAACTACTGTAGACAATGTCACCTTTCCTATAAAGCAATCTCACTTTCCCTGAAAGTATTAGGCACTTCATTTTCTACAGGTCTTGCATTTACATATGTTAGGGCACTTATTCCATTGTGTTGCAATTGCTTTCCTGTCTTTTCTCTAGGAACAAAATATACATTTCTTGAGTGTGCTGACAGGGATGGCTTAATTGTCGATATACAATCCACGTCTTTCATAGAACACAGCACACTTTAGGTGCTCAATATATTTTTTAATAAATTAATCCTGTGTATGACACTCACCAAGTTCTGCTCTGTGAACTAGATCTTTTTTATTCTGAGTGCTTCCTCTATAAACTTAAACTAAATAATACATTACACTAGCACTAGTTATAGGAAGCAGCATTGTTTTTCATATCCCTCAAAATACTATTAGAAGCAGTATCTTAGCCTCACTCCATGTGGAGTCAAGCTTAAAATAACAACATGGTATACTTTATCATAAGAAAAACAAACATCTGATATATATATTCTGTTGCTTACATTTATGTATTTGGAGATATTGCTTATAATTGACTTCTCATTAATCTTCAAAACAACTTATCAAATGAGTGCTATTAATAGTTCCATTTTACAGATGGAGAAAAAGAGAAATTAAGTATGTTTTTTAATGTTATCCAGATTGTAAATGGGAGTTGTTGACTTTAGCTGAAGCAATCTAATTTTGGTAGCCTGGATATAAATACTCTAGAAATATGTTCATAAACACACCCTTGCTGACTAATGTTATATCAATATTTACAAGATTCCTAGAATAATTCTGGAATTTAAAGTTTAGTTATCTTAAGAAATAATTTGTCTTACATTTTACTTGGGAGAGACAAATTATCTAGATTGTACATTGTGGAATTTTTTTCAAGAAATTTGAGTAGTGGCCCAGAGTGACACATCCTCAGGCAGAACTGTAACTATAATTCCTGGTTCTTGAGTAGAATTTTTAGTTTTGTTGGCATAACAAGAGAAGACAACTCTTTCTTTGCTACTAGAACCCAAAAATAGACAAAGAAAGTTCTGTATGAACCAGAGTAGATTTCCTGATTTCAAAGTTCCTAGAAGCACAGATTAGACAGATGGGTATAATAGGATATAGACAAGTATGGGGAGCTTTTAAAAGACAAGACAGTCAAAGGGAAAGTATCCTGCTAGAACGAGCTTGATTTGGCCACAGGGACTTACTGATTTATCCAACAAACTGCATTTCTTCACAATAAAACTAATTAGAAGTAGACCCTATTTTATGTTTTTATGATCAATATACTCTATTATTGAATATTCATTATTTGTATTCTCTTATGCCAATTAACAGAGCTTAAATTTATCTCATAATGCCATCGGTATTTTTATTTTATTTTTTATTTTGTAAATTATTTATTTTTTTATTTTATTTATTTATTGATTTATTTTGTATTTTTCTGAAGTTGGAAACAGGGAGGCAGTCAGACAGACTCCCGCATGCGCCCGACCGGGATCTATCCGGCATGCCAACCAGGGGGCAATGCTCTGCCCATTTGGGGCATTGCTCTGTTGCAACCAGAGCCATTCTAGCACCTGAGGCAGGGGCCATAGAGCCATCCTCAGCACCCAGGCCAACTTTGCTCCAATGGAGCCTCGGCTGTGGGAGGGGAAGAGAGAGACAGAGAGGAAGGAGAGGGGGTGGGTGGAGAAGCAGATGGGCACTTCTCCTGTATGCCCTGGCCAGGAATCGAACCCGGGACTCCTGCACACCAGGCCGATGTTCTACCACTGAGCCAACTGGCCAGGGCCGTGCCATCGGTATTTTTAAACTGACCATTAACCTCTTTAATGTAATCAAAGGTATCTTTTTAAATTTTTTTTCACCTGTATTCATTTCAGTTGATTTCTGTAAGTATTTGTAGAGTGATGACTATGTGCAAGACTATGAACTGTATACTATCACAGATATGTGAATCAATAAGACTCAGACTTAATCCCAAAGAGCCTAAAATCCAACAAGGAGGATGTTAAAGGATTTGATGTACTTGAACAAAGTTTCAGATCCAGACAGTCCACAGTCCAAATCACTACTCTATTCCCTCAGTAAGTGGGAACAAGACTTAAGAAGGACACTGATATAGTTCGAGATGAATATTAGGAAGATTAAATCCAAGTGGCACTATTAAAAATTTACACTTCTGTAGAGAGTCTACAGAAGGTATGACCTGGGAAGAGGAAGTATGGAGCAGTCCTCAAAACCCCAGGCTTTTCCTGACTCAAATCCTAATCTATTTTCTTGCTGTGTGAATTTTGGGTAAGTTGTTTAACTACTTGAGTCTCATTTTACTTACTGGTAAAACAGGGAAGATGTGAATGTTACTGTGATAATTCATTGGAATAAGGCATGTGAATTACTTAACAAGGTACTGGCACTTAACAAATGTTTTACAGTTGTTAATTATTAATGTTATTGCATCCTTGTCATATCTAATATTTAACGTGGAGACAAAGAGAAACATATATGAGGGATATTTTAGGAGAACAGAAAATTACAACTAGCCAACACACGAAGAAAGGAACTAGAAGGAGATGTCAAGGTGACGCTAAATTATTCATTAGAGTGAAGGGAGAAAGAGCATCATTAATAGACATAAGAACCATAGTGATTCTTTATCTTTAAGTCATCTCCTGGCAACAGAACTGACAATAACAACTACAAAGAAGATTATTAAGGTTAAGCCTTTCATCACTCCTTTTCAGACCCACCAGTTTCCTATAGGGAGCACTGGACTAGTGCAATTTAGGAACAAAGAGTGTCAGCAGGCCAACAAAATTATGCTTATAAGTGACTATGTTTTGAAGTTAAAGTCATCAAAGGAGGTAACAAAAGCCATTTTTATTTTATTTATTTTTCTTTGCTAAAAAAGTTATATTCAAATTATTTCTGTTCTGTCCTTTCTTATTGTCCATTCTAACCTGTTATATTCTCAAAATTTGCAATTTCAGTCTCAAATTTTTTATCCCCAGGTGTATTAATATTGATCAATATATCCAAAAAATAGCATAACTTATTTAGAGTAAATAATAATTTAGACAATGCTTAAAATAAGAAAGAATACCCATGTCAACACTTTTTATAGTCTTGAGAAAAAAATAAGAAATAATATCTGTGTTCCAATGATTTTGCTACTAAATCAAAATCTAATGATTCTTAGCCACTGAGTAGTTTGAACATCCCTGTGCCAAAAGAAGGGAAGCTTTTGGTTAACAAAAATTTACTTCTTTTCAGTTCATAGACCTGGTGAACATATTGAGGGGCTTACGGATAAAGCTTAAGTATTCTTGCATATGAAATTTTATGACATTGATTTTAAAAGCTACAAATGAGCAGATCAAGTAAAGCTAAAGTTATTCTCAATTCTCAGAGTAAAACTACACTTTATAATAATAGAAATGTATGGAAAATTGGTTTGTAAGGATCATGTAGGAATTCCTGTGTAAGGTAGCACGGAGATCATTAATCCTCTCGTTGGCTTAGATCCATCTTTGCTCCTGTCTAATGAGTGCACAGGCACCTGCAGCCTAATCTTCCAGTACAGGAACCAGAGGTTATAATTAGCCCACACTGGGATAGTATTTGATTAGAAAATCCTGCCTACCAGCTGCATTGAGCACTTTAAGAAATGTCTTCTGGAGGTCGCTCTTGAGTATCCCATGATAAGACTAAATCTTACCACCTGATCTTTCACACCTGTGTTTCTTAGAAATTCAGGTTCTTTTGTCTGTTTTTTCCACAACCCAGTACTGTGGAGAAGCTGTCCTCTATACCAGCCAAATGTCTACATACTATATTCTTATCTCTTCAAGTTGTTTTCCATGTATTGGGTTCTATAGTTAGAAAATTGTGCTTTGTTCTCTAAGGGTTTTTCTGAGTTGGACCTTGATTCTCCCATCAACTTTTGACATTCTAAAAGCTACATTTATTTTTTTTAAGTATTTAAGAGCTACTTCACTCAACCTCTGTTTTCCAAGTTCACCTTATTTTCCCCTTCTGCTCAATTTGGTCTTATCACTTTCAAAATGATCTTCTGAGGCCCATTAAGCATAAGTGTATTGTGAATACTTAACACTGAAAAATAGAATTAAATCAAGAAGGCTCAAAAGGGCTTTCCATAAATTAAAAGTTTCTACATTACTGCTTTGATACTAGATTTATTGGGAACAAAATCATATTAAGTGGCAAGTCAGCACAAAGCTAAAGGAAACAGATGATTAGATAGAAAGCTTTGCAGAAGTGACAATATTTGAGAATAAATAGGCCTTAAATTTGACCGTATTGAGGGCTGACATAATTTACACCTCCTTCCAAAAGAGATCTGGACAAATGGTCTATAATGATTGCTAAAGGACCCCCAAAATTTAGTAGTAAAATAGGCAGCTCTGGCCCAAATATTATTTTTGGTTCTTGGTAGTTATATGTTAGACAAAAAGAACAAATTGTTCTCTGTGAGGCTAGAGTGTCAGTGTGTGTATGTATGAATGTGTGTTAGAAAAGGAGTGTGCAAAACTCCCAAGGATAGATGCAGTGTCATTATTATTTTAGCATCATACGATTATGACCCAATTAGTGGATGAGATGAATATGTTATTATTTTTTTTCTTCAAAACTCCTGACTACAAGGAACTATCACAGGATGAAAAGACTTTTAAAAATTTAGACTAGCCTTTTATGTTATGGTAGCATCAATGGAAATGGCATATTCACTGTTTCAAAGGTTTTAAAAATCGTTGAATTGGAAAAACAATATATGATCAGAAAGTCCAAAATGATAAGGTTGGTTATTTGCCACTGGAAAGAAAATTTCAAGGAAAACCTTTTAATTCCTTCTTTGCCTTCTAAAAATAATTTAATCACCTATAGATTTTTTAAAAAATAGATGACTTTGTTTTGGCTTATTGTTTTATATACTCTGTCATAATTTTACATATCTCTTTTCACTTTGCAGATTAAGTTTCAGCTCTTTATTTTATAATTAATTTTATCATTTTATGGGTTATTCATACCATAGTTAATGAAGAATTAAAAACTTTAATAATCACTAGACTAATAAAAAATATTACAATAGAGCATACAATGGATCGATAAATAACAAATTAAGCAATGAAAATAAACATTCCAAACTGTTCACCTCTTAAAGTAGTGCCTTAATTCTATTCTCTCTGTGTTTAAAGTATTATAGTATATCTGAATCCAGAATATGGAACACCTAACTTTGAAAATATCATTTAACACTTGGTTAAAAATGCCTACATAATGACACATAAAAAATTAAGAATTCTTTTTAACAAATGACAAAAAAATTATAAACTAGTAACAGAATAGAACAGATTTGCAAAATATCTAAAAGCAATAAGAAATAAATATCTAGAATTGACAATAAACTCCTAAAATCAATAACAAATAAAATTAAAATACCCATCATAAAAAGGTTAAAGAGTATGAATAGGAAAGTTGCAGAAGAGAAAATGAGTATCCGCACAGTATTAGTCACCTTGATTAAAAAGTAATGCTAGATGGTTGGCTCAGTGGTAGAGCGTAGGCCTGGTGTGCAGTAGTCCCAGGTTCAATTCCCGGCCAAAGCACACAGGAGAAGCACTCATCTGCTTCTCCACTCCTCCCCTTCTCCTTCCTCTCTGTCTCTCTCTTCCCCTCCCACAGCCAAGGCTCCATTGGAGCAAAGTTGGCCTGGGTGCTGAGGATGGGTCTATGGCCTCTGCCTCAGGCACTAGAATGGCTCTGGATGCAACAGAGCGACGCCCCAGAGGGGCAGAGCATCGCACCCTGGTGGGCATTCTGGGTGGATCCCGGTCAGGCGCAGGTGGGAGTTTGTCTGACTGCCTCCCCGTTTCCAGCTTCGGAAAAATGCAAAAAAAAAGGAAAAAAAAGTAATGCTAGAATAAAAGGTATACATATTTGGAATGAAGAGATAAAACTATCTTTATTCATAGATGACATGATCATCTATGTAAAAAATCCAAAAGTACTGACATAAAACCTTCTGGAATTAATAATAATAGCATGTTTTGGGGATATAATATTAATATACTAGTTAACTGCTTTCCTATATACCAACAATTAACTGGTGGAATTTGAAATTAAAAACACAATATCATTAGGTTAACACTTCTCCCCCCAAATAAAATATTTAAATATAAATATAACAAAGTATGAACAATATCTCTATATGGAAAAGTAAAAGCTCTGATGAATGATGTCAAAGAAAAAATAAAGAATTGGAGAGATATTCGATTTTCATGAATTGGGAGGTTCAATATTGGCAAGAAGTCAGTTCCAATTTGAGCTATAGATTTAATAAAATCACAATCAAAATCCCAGCAAGTTAGTTTGTGAATATTGGCAACTAATTCTAAAGTATATATAGACAGGCACAAGACCCAGAGTAGCCAGCACAACATTGAAGGACAAGCACAAAGTTGAAGGACTGATGCCACCTGACTTCAAGACATTCAATAAACTTGCAATAATCATGACAGGGTGGTAGTGACAAAGATAGGCAAATAGAGCAATGGAGCAGAATAAAAATCTTAGAAATAGAGCCCCATAAGTATAGTCAATTGATCTTTGCCAAAGGATCAAAGGCAAGATAATGAAGCAAAGATAATCTTTTGAACAAACAAGGCTTAGACAACTAAACTTCCAAATGCAAAAAAAAAAAAAGGATCAGAATGCAGGTTTTACACCTTTCCCAAAAATTAACTCAGAATGAATTATACACTAAAATGTAAAATGCAGGCCCTGGCCAGTTGGCTCAGCAGTGGAGCGTCGGCCTGGCGTGCGGGGGACCCGGGTTCGATTCCCGGCCAGGGCACATGGGAGAGGCGCCCATTTGCTTCTCCACCCCCCCCTCCTTCCTCTCTGTCTCTCTCTTCCCCTCCCGCAGCCAAGGCTCCATTGGAGCAAGGATGGCCCCGGGGCTGGGGATGGCTCCTTGGCCTCTGCCCCAGGCGCTAGAGTGGCTCTGGTCACAGCAGAGCGACGCCCCGGAGGGGCAGAGCATCGCCCCCTGGTGGGCAGAGCATCGCCCCTAGTGGGCGTGCTGGGTGGATCCCTGTCGGGTGCATGCGGGAGTCTGTCTGACTGTCTCTCCCCGTTTCCAGCTTCAGAAGAAAAAGAAAAAAAAAGAAAAAAATAAATAAATAAATAAAATGTAAAATGCTGCTATATTAATGTTGTTAAAACTTGGAAGCAGCTAACATATACCTCAATAAGTGATAAATGAACTGTGTTACATTCAGACATAGAATATTATTCAGCACTAAAAAGAAATGAGTATCAAGCAATAGGAAGACATGGATGAACCTGAAGTGCACACTTCCAGGTAAAAAAAGCCAATCTGAAAAGGTTACATACTCTATAATTCCAATATGACATTCTTTTTCTTTTGTTTTGTTTTTTTACAGGGACAAAGAGAGAGTCAGAGAAAGGGATAGATAGAGACAGACAGGAACAGAGAGAGATGAGAAGCATCAATCATCAGTTTTTCGTTGCGACACCTTAGTTGTTCATTGATTGCTTTCTCATATGTGCCTTGACCGTGGGGCTACAGCAGACTGAGTAACCCCTTGCTCGAGCCAGCAACCTTGGGTCCAAGCTGGTGAGCTTTGCTCAAACCAGATGAGCCCGCACTCAAGCTGGTTAGGGGTCTCAAACCTCTGTCCTCCACATCCCAGTCCAACGCTCTATTCACTGTGCCACTGCCTGGTCAGGCCAATATGACATTCTTGAAAAGGCAAAACTGTGGAGACAGTGAAGAGATCAGTGGTTGCCAGGAGCAGGGAACAGGAGGGAGAAATGAAGTGGCAGGAGACAGGACTTTCAGGGCAGTAAAAATACTGTTTATATACAATTATGATGAATATATCTGAGTATACATTTTTCCAAATTCATGGATTGTACAAAACAAACAAAAAATAAATAAATAAACTGTAGTGTAAACTATGATATATAAGTGTAGTTTCTTTCATGGTACAAAAAAAAAAAAAAAAGTACCACTCTGGTGATGGATATCGATAATGCATGTTTATCTGGGGGGAGGCTATGCATGTTTGTGGGTAGGGGTTACTTCGAGAATCTCTATTCCTTCACTTCAATTTTGTCATAAAACAAAAACTGCTCTAAAAAATTAGTCTTAGAAAATAGTCCTGGGAATGAGAAATATAAAATGCTCAATTTCATCTATTCCCAGATAAATATGAATTAAAATCATTTTGAGACATTACTTATATCCACTAGAGATGAATTTTAGAGCATTTAATATAACTAATGTTGGCAAGAATTTGAGACAAGAGGAATAATTGGGAACTATTAATTGTAGTAATATCTGGTAACATTTTATAGTATGTGGATGATGTATTCCCCATGACAGAGCAGTCCCAATCTTGAATGTGTTTCAGACAAGATACTTCTATATAATTCAAAAAGGAAGAATATTGAACCTAATATTGCAAGGCATGGGAGGCAATCTAGATATTGAGAACCTGTGGAACAGAAAATAGATTCAGGGATACAAGGGATGCAATTTTTTTTTTTTTTTTTTTTTTTTTTACAGGGACAGAGAGAGAGTCAGAGTGAGGGATAGACAGGGACAGACAGACAGGAACGTAGAGATGAGAAGCATCAATCATTAGTTTTTTGTTGCGCATTGCAACACCTTAGTTTTTCATTGATTGCTTTCTCATATGTGCCTGACCGCAGGCCTTCAGCAGACCGAGTAACCCCTTGCTTGAGCCAGCGACCTTGGGTCCAAGCTGGTGAGCTTTGCTCAAACCAGATGAGCTCACGCTCAAGCTGGGCAACCTCCGGGTCTCGAACCTGGGTCTTCCGCATCCCAGTCCAACGCTCTATCCACTGCTCCACCGCCTGGTCAGGCCAAGGGATGCAATTTTATAAAGCATTAAAAAAATGAGGTGAGTACACAATGGAATATACAAGTAATGCAGCTTAGAATTGTACACTTGAAACCTATGTAATTTTATCAACCAATGTCACTCCAATAAATTTGATAAAAGAAAAAAAATTAAGAAGGTTGACTGACACAGGACAGCAGGGGTACAACTTTATAAAAGGCATTGTAAATTAAAGTAAAAAAAAGATACAATTTTTAACATATTATTCTTTCTCTAAACAAAGCAAACAAAAATTAACAACAAAATATGATACTTGTTCTTCCTCTAAGCTCTGTCTTGCCTACATATATAGCTCCCATTACCACAACCTGGGTTTCCTCCTCTAATTCAATGTGAGAACCATGAAAATTATCTCTGGTAATACAACAGAGCAGGACAGAAAAACATTTAGTCAAATAGACACTAAATTTATATTTTTAAAACATGATTAATATTATCTGAAAGACCAGAGTTGATTGATTTCTTATTTGTTTTTAACAATGGACACCAGGCACTGTGGAAGCTTCCCACAAGCCCGTAGTGCGGAGCAAACAGTGAAGAGGGTTAGTTTCAAGAAGCAAGATGACTGAAAAAGATTAGGAGATAAAGAGATTTCATACAACTATCTGCAGTTAACTGTACATTGGCTGAAAAGAAATTTGGGGACATAAGGCATATTTTTTACCTTTTATGATTAGTTAATAACAATTTTTTTATTTTTTATACTAGTCTATCCCAGCATTCCCTTGTAGAAACTGTAAAAAGTTATACGAGAATTAAAATAAAATTTTGCCTAATTTGGCGATGCTTATCTGCAGAATCATTTTGGGGGATGAGTCAGGAAGAGGAAGTTATGGAAATAAGAGGAACCATTATAAGGCAGCGGTGCCTAAAGTTGAATGCAAATCATCTAACTTTGAAGGCCTGAGTTCTTTCTAATATATTTCAGCTGTGTTTCTGAAAGTGGTAATATATTCCAAAGCACTTTGTAAACTGTAAAATACTAAACAAATGGACAGAATTAGTTTGTTGATATACTAGCTATCCAAAAATTATTCTTCAGTTCCAAATACTGCATTATGCATTTAGTTTGGTCACTTGGGTGCTGGCTACATCAAATTGCAATTTATAGTTGAATGTGTTACAAGAAAACACACACAAAAAATAGTGGCAGACTGGACAAATGTTTTATAAAACATGTAGCCTGACTTAGTTATATTGAATAAAATTCTACCATACCTATCTGATATATATCCTCAAAAAAAAGTCATTTAGGGGCACAGATTTATACATGATCTATTCCTGATCTCACTTTTTGAAGGTGACTTTTAGCCTTCATGACCAGTAGTCAAGTCTAATTAATCTTTGAAAATATTCATCAGGTTATTAACCTGTCCCAAATCCCTTTATGGCCAGGCTGCCAAGACTGAACAATTGAATTTATGTTTAATAACAATAATTCTATTAGCCAAAGTATTTAGCATATTTATATCCACATAATATTTAAATTTAACATTGAAGTTTAAGTGGTCTTAGTTTCAATGTCTTCTATTGTAAGTAAACTTAAAGCTTCAATAAACAACAATTAAAAGAATAAATATGGCTTTGGTCTGAGTGTTCAGGGAAAAAGCAGAGACCTGTCCCATCTGTATTGTAAACACATATTTGTAAAAGCATCTGACCCAGAAGACACTCAAAAAATACTTGCAAAAGGAAAATGAAAGAATGGAGGGAGAGAGAGAAAAATAAATGCAGTTCTGAAATACAGTGAATCCATCATATCACTTTACTTTTACTAAGTTTGAGTAGCTAATCTAAGTGTCTTATATTTTATCTCATTTACAAATAGTGATTATTTTGTTCTTTAGACTAAGATAAGCAAATGGTGAAGTATCTCCCCTGTAATCATACATCCAGTAAGAAACAGAGTCAGGAGTTACCATAGCATCATTTGACCAACAAAGCACTCTTAAGAAAATTGTTTAACTTCCCCATAACTATTATTATCACTGGCAGTTTATACTTATTATTCTCTTTCACCTCTTTCATCTTTCCCTCTCAAAACCCCTCCCTTCTGATGCCCATCAAATTGTTCTTCATGGCTATGGGTTTTTTTCTATTTTCTTTTGTTGTTGTTGTTCATTTATTTTTTTAGATTCTACATATAAGTGAAATTATCTGGTATGCTTTTCTCTGTCTGACTTACTTTCCTTAGCATAGCAGCTTCTAGAATGACACCATCTATGTTGTTGCTCATGGTAAGACTTCATTCTTTTCTTTTTTATAGCGTAGGAAATATAGTCAGTAATTTGGTAATGGCTGTGTATGATGTTCTAGGTGCAGTGAACACTTTGTAAGGTATATAAATGTTTAATCACTATGTTATACACTTGAAACTAATATAATATGTCAGCTGTAATTGAAAAAAAATATTTTTAAGAAAAAAATTAGTAAAAGTAAATAAAAGTCAGAGTAATTAGTAATTAGTTCCTGGAAAAAAATGACCCAGACTGTGATGGAAACAGTAAGAGTATTTTGGCAGGAGACTGGCGTGACTGACAGAGGCAAGGAGGTGGCACTGGGTAGGGGGAGAAGGGTGTAATGATAACAAGAGAAAAGACCGCACGTGCAGTGTTTAGTACAGAGTCCAAAGTGTCCGTCTTTAGTTGAGGGATTTTGTTATATCGGTGAGTAAACTGAAATACGATTTATTAATTTTCTTTCACATTGATTCACTGTTTTTTCTTAAATAAACTGATTCATAAAGAGTACAGTGACCTGAAGAGCATTATGCTAAGTGAAATAAGCCACTTGGGAAAGACAGGTACCACATGATTTCACTTATATGTGGAATTTGATGAACAAAATGAACTAACTAGCAAATTAGTGACAGCCTTGTAATAGAGAGGAGGTTGACGCTGGTTGACAGGGGAGGGTCTGGGTGAATGGGGTGGAAGGACTGAGCAAAGAAGGACAAAAAATAAATAAAATGCAACTTATGGACATGGAGAGCAGTGTGGTGAACAGCAGGGGAACAGGGAGTGTAGGTGGAGGAGGGTATAGGGATAAGTAGTGATGAACAGAGACTTTCCTTGGGGGGTAGAGAACACACAATACGGTGTACAGAAATGTTTTGTAGATTGGGCACCTGAAACCTGTGTAATTATCTTAACCAGTGTCACCTTGATACAATCAATTCAAAATAAATAAACTGTTCACTAAGTAAAAAAGTAAAAGAAAACAAACAAACAAACAAAGAATACAGTGTAACACATTCACAAACAGAAAACTTGCTTTCATAGAGGAAAATAAAAAAATAAGCTGAAACAAAACAAGTTTTTTAAATTCTTTAGCAAGATATTGATGCCTGTCTGAATATCAGAGCCTAGAGTCTGCTTTTCCTGTTATTTTAATGAAAAATAACAGACATTAACAATAGCAAATTGAATTTGAGCATATTTCATGTGTGAGTCACTGTGCTGTTGATTTTGTTAATACTTTATGTCAGTACAATGCCCCCAATGATGTTGGAAATATTGTGAGGCAAGAGCTTTTATTATTCCTTCTTCAAAGATAAGAAAATCATAATTTGGAGATTTATTTAGCAAGTGGTAGAGAGATATTGAAGATATCCACAAACTAAGTCTCTTTTACTCCATCATCCAAAAGAATTCAAAGACTATGCTGACTTTCCAGCAATGAGATGCAATGTTTTGTCCAGAGAGTTCCTAACACCAGCTGTTGCAGGACTTCCCATAACTTCCCCTGCCTCCTGCTCCAGGCGTGGGAGCATTAAAGGAGGGGGAGAGGGGGTTGCAACACTGAACTACTAACATCATTATCTTTTTGTGAGCGAGACAGTGACGTCCTGTTTGATGTACAAACACACTCTTTTGGGTAGGTGGAAAGAAGAAAGAACAGCAGCCTGTGTTGAGATACTTTACATTCCTGTTGATTCTCATTTTGCAGGAAGCAGAGGGAACAGACATCTATAAAGTAGAAGAGAATTTCATAGAAGAGAACCTAAAAGGAATTATGTGAATTTCCTTCCAAAAATGAGTGTTGAGAGATACTTTGACAAGTTGAACAAAGAGTTAAAACTCAGGCTTACGGATGAGACTTCTCAGTAGCTCAGAAGCATGCACTCATATTTTTTTTAACTGAAAATAAATGGTTTCTACTAAAGTTTCTGTTTCATATGCTTAAGAATGCAAAGTGTTTGTGTTTCTCTGTGGACATCACTAGAAGAGATTCATGGAAGATTTATGGATCACACAGGTCATGAATTGCAAAGATACGAGGTCCGGATCACTAGAAGCATGTCTGCATGACACCGTGCTGTTAAATTTACTATTGAGGGGGAAAAAAGCATTTAAAAGGCTTCGCTGCTTCCTTCTTTTCTAATGAGATGAATTTGCAATGCATCTCAAGGCATAATCCCGAGTGGTGTTGCAGTTTCCGGGGAAGAGAAACATATCACAAGGTCTCTGTGAGAGGAGCAATCCCTTCTAGGGAAAAAAAAAGACAGAATTTTGCAAGTTTCTGATCTGAAAAGAATTTGTCTTAAATAATTGATATTTCTTACCTGTAAACACAGGTTAGCTGCAAGATGAGTTTGGTACCACAAAAAGCCGTTTACTCTCTATGACATGGTGTGCACCATAACGTCCTTTGTCCAGAAACTTTCCATAACACCTGCACAGTGGGGCCATTAGACATTCATTAAATAAATAAGGGCTGTGTCTGAGGCAGAATGAATGAAACACAACCAGCAAACAACAGCGTACCACCATGCTGAAGATAAACTGTTCTCTGGATATAATGTAGTTGGCCAGGGAGGGAGGCACATGGTTAACACAAGGTACTGCTAATGGGAAAATGCACCAGAAATGGACATATTAAAAAACCCTGAAAATACTACAGCAGCTTAATAGGGAAGACACGGTCTCTGAAAAGGACACAGAGCTGTGCTAAAAACAACACTCATCCACCTTATGCCTTTGTTAAGTATAGGTTCTGTATAACGTGTGTGCAGGCAATTAATTAGCCAGTTGATTCAGTTTACACATGTAACAAGAATAGGCAAAATCCAGGCCCCATAATCCTTCTCTAGTAATAACCTCTGATGAAATTATTTAGACATATGTCCCTACATGTTAGACACAGTTTCTGTCAGCTAGCAAGGAAAATTATAAAAATAAGCAACTTTTGTTTATTTAAAGAAGCAGAGCTCACTCACATTTTCATCCTACAATAACTATTCATTATGCTCCAGGCCATTGAGCAAGTTTGATCCACTGGGTCAGGTGTTTATCATAGTCCTAAGTATTCAATGTCCTCATACAAAAACAGTAACCACAGGGCAAGGCAGACAAAGGCATGGGCCATACATGAACTGTTATGAAATGTCAGGGGCACTCAAGATTTGAGGAAACAGGATATGGTGCCAAGGAAACGTCACAAAGAAACCAGTTAAGCTAAGTACAGGCCTCCTCGCTTTCTGAAAGCTTGCGTTTTGCTACATCACTTTTACAAAAGACCTACATTAGTATCTGTTTTGGCTAACCAAAAGAAAGTTCTGATTTTTTAAAAAAAGGCAAAATACAAAGAAAGCTCCCATCGCTTGTTTTGCAGTGAACCATTAGAGAAGCTGCGTCCAGAGACACAGCGAGTTTCCCCACCAAGCTCCCTCTGCGGGACCTACACGGAGCAGCTCAGCACCGGGCACCAGAGTTCTGAGCTGTGTCTGCGAGCATCCATATGCTTTATTTTGATTTATTTTGTGCATCTGCTAGCAGGATGTGTCTTAAGGTACCAGAAAAGCATTACAGTTAGTGTAAAACTAGACATAATTAAGTGCATTTGGTATGATTTAATAGCTTATTGTTGGAATCTGAAAATGCTCAAATTTTTTTCCATATAAAATAACGGTAATTGTTTTTTGACTTTACATCACTACAGCTTACACAGGGTTTCACAGGAACACTCTCTGTTTAGATAGGGGGGTCATTTATATTGAAGAATGTATAGGGAATGGAGAAAGACACACACATCACACTGCAGGACAAGACTGTTAAATGCATGTTGGTGGGGGATAAAAATGTGTCAAAAACCCTCCTTTCCTAGGTAATGTATTTTTTGATGCATATCCCCAAAGCATTTTTTTTAAAGTCTCTCTCTTTTCTTAAACCTCACCTATTAGAGAGCAAACCAAAGCAGAGGAAAAGACAAAACAATATTCATGATAAGTCATCTGGATACCTGAGTTGCTAAGGCAACTGCTTCCTACACAGGAGGAAAGGGAATGTTACTTACCAGCAAATGATTGAATCATATTTACCTCTCATAAAAATGCCTTAGCTTAAGCTGTTCTAGATAATGAGTGCCTATGGTCCTGTGAATGTCTTCCCAATTGTTTTTGTAGATTTAACTTTCTCTAACAAAGCACAATTGATTTTATGCTAGCAAGCAACAATCTGGTCTTCTTGATGAATTCTTTCAGAACCATCTTTCACATCGGTAATGAATTCTTATAGAAACACCTTTCATTTTCTTAACTAGGTAGATATATTTATACAACAGCATGAATATTCCATACAAATCCATTTTTCTAACACCTGTTGAAATTGAAAAAGGTATGTGCTTTCACATATCTAACCATGGTGATTAAATCCACATTTCATACTTTCCCCAAAGGTCTGTATAAGTTCCATAAACTGAAATACATTACTGTGAGGTTAGGAGAATATCATTGTTAATGATGCCCTTAGTGCACTTATAATTTCTTTCTAACAGTTATTGGCTGAGGGGCATTCCCAAACCATATGGATATGTATTCTCTCTAATAGTGGAAATTCCAATGAGAGCACTGGTACTTTCATACTTGACTATGAGTTGCATGTGGAGCACAAAATGTTCTTAATTTGCTTCTTTTTAAAAATCATCTTCAGAGAGGACCAATGTGGCATGCAAAATGAACTTCCTTCAAATACAACGTCTCTTGGGAATGGTTCTGTACTACGTTTTGCTTTAGCTTCCATTTAGCTTGGATCGTTAGGTCTTTTAAATTGCCATCCTTCAAGACATTTTTTAAAACTTGATGTCGGGTGCCTGCTCCTGAAAAATTCTTGGTCCCATTTTACAACATAACATGCAAATCTCCATCATCAAGACCTCCAAGCAGTAAGAATAATCAGCTATTAATTCTAGAAAAAGAAAAGACTAATCCAGGGACTTTTATTACAGACAAAACACTGGCACTTAACAGTTTGGAGTATTGCAAAAAAAAAAAAAAACCTGTTCTAATTTCTGCTCAAGAATCCATCATATAAATTCTACTATGCACTGTTGCTCAAATCTTGCATCCCACATGATCCTGCCCATGAAAATACCCATCCCACAGTACTATTATTTTTGTAGTAGCATCTCCTAGATTTAAATTCAGTATCATCTAGTTGTGTAGTGCATCATAACCGTATCACCTATCCTTTGTTGGGAAAAATGGATGGTTTCTTTAAAAATAATTTTTTAGTGGGCGAGAGAACATGCCTAACACTAAAACTTAATTCTAAATAACAGTTTAAGAAATTAAGAATTTTGCAGTCTATCAACTAGTAAATAAAATATATTCACATAGGTGTTTGTGTATTCCACTTAATAATCAGAATATTAAGTCAGCTTTCAAATCTATAAGGCTAGAATGTGGCATAGACAGGACTTGAAGCGAGGTCAATTATTTACAACTATAGGACACCCTCGATAGCTATGTTATGAACTTTTTTTTAAATTTATTTATCTACTTTTTTAGATTTTATTTATTCATTTTTATTAGAGAGAGAGAGAGAGGGATAGATAGAGAGAGAACAGGGGGAGGAGCGGGAAGCATCAACTCCCATATGTGCCTTGGTCAGGCAAGCCCAGGGTTTTGAACCAGTGACCTCAGCATTCCAGGTCGATGCTTTATCCACTGCGCCACCACAGGTCAGGCTATGTTATGAACTTTTAAGGAATCTTGTATAACTCTAAAATACAATTTTAAGAATCCCTTTAACGTTTGTATGCTATTTATTTCCATCTATAATTAATTGCCAATTTCTGTTAATTTATAGCATTATAGCTATTATTCACAGAAATGCTAGTCATTGCATATGTACTTTATATCTATTGTCATATTTGGTAATTTACATGACTTCTTTTTTTATAATAAATAAATTTTTATTTTAATGGGGTGACATCAATAAATCAGGGTACATATATTCAAAGAAAACATGTCCAGGTTATCTTGTCATTCAATTCTGTTGCATACCCATCACCCAAAAAGAGATTGTCCTCCGTCACCCTTCTATCTAGTTTTCTTTGTACCCCTCCCACTCCTCCTTTCCCTCTCCCTCCTTCCCTCCCCCTACCCCCTGTAACCACCACACTCTTGACCATGTCTCTTAGTCTCATTTTTATGTCCCACCAATGTATGGAATCCTGCTATACTTGTTTTTTTTTTTTCTGATTTACTTATTTCACTCCATATAATGTTGTCAAGATCCCACCATTTTGTTGTAAGTGATCCGATGTCATAATTTCTTATGGCTGAGTAGTATACCATAGTGTATATGTGCCACATCTTCTTTATCTAGTCTTCTATTTTTTTTTACAATGATTAAAGCCTTTAAGCAAACTCTTGGCCAATACAGCAAGAATCCATAAAAGAGTACTGTCCTTAACATGTTCACCAAGTCCAAGTTGGCCCCAACACCATGCCAAATCCCTGAAAAATGCAACCCAAACCCAGTTCAGCCTGTTAGGAGCTGTCACAAGGAGCAGGAGTTCAGGAAAAGTCCACATCCAGGAAAAGTCCGCATGGCACTAAAATTGTTGTCATAATTCTATACTTTGCAGCTCATGTCCAAGTCCCAATGACTGCTGCTTCTAGCTGGTAATGATTCAGGTAGACTGGAAAAGCCATCCGCAGCATGTGTGGATATGGAGCTTCTGTTCTCCTCTGCCTGGAGAGATGAGACCAGGTTGCTTTTCCCTGGAGCTCTGTGACTGTGGCTTGGTAAAGAGAACCTTGGGATACACTAAGCTGGGTGGCAAAGGTAGATTCATAATAGAAGTTGGCAAAAGGGGGAAAGAGAGCTCTAAATTAGGAGTAGGTCCCAGCCTGAAATATGAGTGAGGCATTGAGGTAGGAGGAATAAAGGAAACACTATATATTAAACAAAGCAGCAGAAAATAGGACTATCAACACCCACAACAGAGATCTTTGAGGGAAGAATATAAAACCTGACTATACAGGCAAGACATAGTTAAGTGGCCCTTGTGCAAATGAGATCAGTTTACCTGCTTCTTGGAATAAATACCCTAGGCTCGTCCACAGTGTTGTAGATGGGGCCAACGGCCCTGGGCACCTTCAGCCTTCAGTGGCAAACCCCAGCATTCTGGGCAAGGTTAGGTCATAGGTGGCTGGAGCAGGGCTGGAAGAGACTGAACCCTCCCTTAGAGGAGCAAGGGGGAAGCCTACCTTCCAGTGTCCCTGTTTTCTCACAGAAGAGGCATGTAAGTCTGGCAGGGTTTAGCTCAATGACCTTCCTTTCCAGTATTAAAGCAGGACCCAGATGGCATCCTATGAGACCTCTTTGAGGCGTTGGAGCCTTTAAGGGCGTATCCTAAAAGCTGGTAGTTCCCCTGATCTCTATTGGGCTTTTTCTGCCTCTAGGTATCTTAAAAGCCATGCTCAGAAGATCTTGAGGATCCTCATCCACCTATATAAATCTTTTCCATATATCTGGAGCTATTTGGAAAAAGACAAAACAGTGTTATTAGCTGGATCAAATAAAGAAGGTAGTAGTTTGCAGGTGAAAAAGATTTGGCGTCTTCTGTTCATCAGCATTCAAAAGAAATTAAAAATTTTTTTTTAAGTAAAAGGCATGATATGGTAGACCCATAGGAGTTCCAGGATATAACTACCTCCTTTTAAATTTTTTTAATTGACCTTAAAATATTTGCTGGGTACACTTTAATAATACCTTAACTTTAAAGATTGTAAGAATGACAAAATACAATAAATGCTTTTGCTCCATATGCAGGAGCATTTTCAGTTTAACCAGTTTAGGAAATCCAATAATAGAACAATGCATACAGACAATGAGCTATAACATGCTTAACAGCCTCTCCTGTTCTGACAGAGGTTACTGTAAATCCAGAATATGTATCCACTGTAACGTGGACATAGGACTGTTTGACAAATGAAGGTATATGAGTAACATCCATCTGCCAAAGTTGTCCTGGTAGGGGTCCTTGAGGGTTAACTCCAAATGAAGGGGCAGATTGTAGTATAGGACCCCTTGGACAGAATTTCCCAATTTGCCGTGCTGCTTCCCGAGAAAGTTGAAACTGTTTACACAGGGCTGTAGCGTTCTGGTGATGAATAGTATGAGACTGAATTGCTCGATCTGTCATGGTTGCCCCAAATAATTTTCTTTTGGGTAGCTTGATCAAGAAGGGCATTCCTAGGCCCTGGCTGGTTGGCTCAGTGGTAAAGCATCGGCCTGATGTGCAGGATTCCCAGGTTCAATTCCCGGCCAGGGCACACAGAGGAAGTGCCCATCTGCCTCTCCACCCCTCCCCCTCTCCTTCCTCTCTGTCTCTCTTTTCCCCTCCCGCAGCCAAGGCTCCACCAGAGCAAAGCCACCCCGGGCACTAAGGATGGCCCCGTGACCTCTGCCTCAGGTGCTAAAATGGCTCTGGTTGCAACAGAGCAACACCCCAGATGGGCAGAACATTCCCCCCTGGTAGGCGTGCCGGGTGGATCCCGGTCGGATGCATGCAGGAGTCTGTCTGACTGCCTCCCCATTTCTAACTTCAGAAAAATACAAAAAAAAAAAAAAAGGACATTCCCCTGTGCTAAAGCTCCAGGAAGCATGGAGTTAGCTCGAGTATGTCCTGTGAAACATGGAGCTCTATGTTGACATACAAGTCTTTGAAGAAGGAGAAACTGCTGAAATATTATAGTTCATCAGCATTTGTCCCTAAGACAGCAGTCTTTATAGTGGAAACACCATAAGTAAATATTTGCTGTCTGTATATAGGTTAAAGGGGGAATATGGCAAATGCTGAAAAGCCATGATAATAGCATATAATTCTAGTCTTTGAGCTGTTTTTAAGTTGACAGTTTCAGTATAAAGTTGTCCATTGATTTGCAAGAGCGATTTGCCATTTAGTGGAAGTTTCCCAGAGCCATTGTTGTTGATCCTTTGAAAAAAGGAACAACAATAATTTTGAGGCTCAAAGCCTATAAACTGTAAGGGTCGCCTATGCCCCTTGATAATCCAGGAGGCAACAAGATCAAAATATGGAAGTGTATTCCATGGGCTATTAGATGGTTCAATGTGCCCAAGCTGTAGCTGCTCTTGTATCAATTGAGCAGCTTCCCTAAGTTTCTCCTGAGAAAGGGGCCATTGGTCTACCCATACAGGATTATCTGATTTCCAAGTAATTGCGTCTGCACAATGCATTATTGAGGTAGCAGGAGCTACCAAGGCCCCTATGCTAAATTTTGATATCCTAATCCACACCTTCTGGTATTGGGTGCCACTTCTATGGGAGTGAGAATTCTTTCCCTAGACCCTTGGTGGACAAAAATCCCCAGTCAAGCATCTGAGTACTGACTAAACCATTAGGACTGACAAGCAACACTCCCATATTTTTCAAAACATCTCTACCTCACAAATTAATTGGCCATCCAGGGAGCACATAAGGTTTAAAAAATTCAGAATGACCTTCTTAATCTTCCCAATGTAGAAAACTAGAACTTTGTTGAGGGGATTTACTCTGCCCTATACCTTGTAATTCTGTGGCTGCTGCATGAGTAGACCAGGAAGGAGGCCAATGTAGCTTAGCAATAACAGATACATCAGCTCCAGTATCTAAAAGTCCTTTAAATTTATGCTCATGTATCGTTAGTTCTGTTTCAGGGCATTCCTGACCTATTTTTTTTTTAATTCAATTGGCAAAATCAGAGGAGCCAAATCACCAATTTGCTTGGGGCCCCTTTTGCAGGATGTGGCCTAGAAGCAGAATTAGCATCCTTATACTATTCTTCTAACTGTCTGAATTAGCCGTGAGACACATTCTTTTTTTTTTTTTTTTTGATTAATATTGATGGGGTGACATTGATAAAATTGTCTTTTGTTACCTTCTAACTGGTTTTCTTTGTGCCCCTCCCCATAAGACTTCTAATGCAGATAATATTATCCTTGTTTTACAGATGAGATCTGAAGCTTGTTAAGGTTGAGACTTCCTCTTGAGGTCATATTGTCAGTTTCTGAGGATCATAGAAATCGGTCATGATTTCTGTCTCTAAAGCTCATCCTATTTTGCTACACTGCCTTGAATTCTTATCATTTCACTATCACACATTTTCCACCCTTTCATTCTCTCAAGCTTCTGTTTCTTCTCACATCTGCGTAAGTATTCTAGTCCTTTCCAAGAACTCTCTGTATGCAGTGATACCTTGTTGTGAGGCCATCTGTTCACCATTGTCTGTGCAAATTCTGTAAAACATAGCTTAGCTCATTATTCATTTCCCTGATCAAAACTTTTAGGTGGTTGGTTCATTGATTTTTGATAAATAAAATCTGAAATGTTTATCTTGATATTGAACACTAATCCCAAAGTTAACTTCAAATACTATCTTCTACAACTTCATTTCACCTGAAATTCCACTCAGATGGAATGGCAGGTGAGCATATAATCTGTGCATCCCCTGCACATTTTGATGTCATCTTTCTCTGACTTTCTTCCAAACGGGATCAATGGAAAACCATTCATGATTAAATACCAGTTTTAATGCCTTCACTTTCATGTCACTGAAATTGACAGCTCTCTACCATTCCTGAATTCCCATAACATTTGTTCTATTTCGGTTATGAAATGTATTATTATTTACTTTGCAAAGGTTGGTACATCTTTTATCTACTCAGTTTAGTCTAACAGATTTTTGAAGGACTGAGAACTTTTACTCTTTTGTCAATGATTCCATCTCTGATTTTCACCATCCTGTGACCAGACTTACCTACTTCTTATCTCCAAGTCTAGCACACTTGACTTTTCTTGTCTCATTCAATTCTATCTTATCTGGGTATTGATTGTTAATACTTTGAACCTCAAAACTACTCTCAAGTGATAAACCATCCTGTCTTGCCTGGGGCTTTCCCAACTTTCCTACAATTGCCCTACTTTTCACACTCTATCATCCATGTCTCATAGGGTCTCAGTCCCAGGTAAACCGGGATGGTTTGTCGTCCACATATCCTCTGTAATTATGCCCCTTCTCTCTACTGACTTTTAATTACCAGAAAGCTTGCCAAGTTATATCCGATTAATGTTGAATCTATTGCTTTTCTAGGCTGATCATAGTACTCTGTATTCTAAGCTCTGCAAATATAAGCTATTGAGATTTCCCTAGAGCCTTTCCCCTTTCTTTTCCACAAGAATATCTTTGTTTCCTATCGTATTTTCAGTTCCCAAAGCTTACACTTATACTTTCTTGTGTTTTGTTGTTTGTTGCCTTGTTGACTTTTTTCAATGTTATATTACTTTAATCAGAATGTTGTTTATGGTTTTATGCATATCATAAATATCTTTCAACTATGGACAGAATAGTCTATATTCTCATTCTTATTTTTATTCTTATTTCTAGAGTTTAGAATTACAACTCTACTTTGATTAATCCCTTCAGTTTTTTTTTCCTTTTGAGGAAGACTGCTATGCCAGAGACTTTCTTCTAAAAACAAGCTTCTGATGGGATGGTAAGTGTGAATTTCAGATTCTTCATCTGTATAATGTTATTAATAATAATTTCCTGTTGGCTTATATGAGAGAATTAACAAGGTGGAAAAAGCGTATACATATTCCAATCCCTTGTGTGTTATAAATGTTCAATGAATCATTATCATTAGGAAACACAAAGCAGCAGAATTGTCATTAATAAAAAGTAAAGATGCTTAGTATTTCATTGGCACTAATTTCATGTCACCTGACAGGGACCATCAAGCACTGGGCTGCAGGCTACAAAGGAGCCACACCTAACATAATGAAAGCAAAGAACATTCAGGAGAGACATCGTTTTGGTTAAAGAAACCTAATCCCACTGCTTTTCTGTTAGTAATTCTTTTCATCTCAATCCTTTTTATTAAATTAACAGAATATACTGTAGTGAGGTTCACATTAAAATGTATTTTGTTTTTGCGTTACATCATAATACATTTTAGTGTGAACCTCACTACAGTATATTCTGTTAACTAAATAAAACACAAAAACAAAATCTATGAGTCTACCTTTATAAAATATTTCCCATGGAGCCAGGACTATTCTAAAACCCAGGACTATAGTCAGACAAGTGAGACTCTTGTCAAGCACACAATTTAAGGAGGTTCCAAAAGAATCAGTAGTCAAAATAATAACACTTAATAGAATATTTTCAAAGCAAAATTATTACAAAAATATGATGGAAAATAAATCAAAATTTAAAATGATATGATCAACATTACAAATTTTTTCCTTTTGTTCTAGGTTCCAATATGTCCCCTCATAACACCAATCTTGCAATAAAAACACAAAAAATATAAAAGAATCTAGATTAATAAAAATATATAGATACTTTTAATGTTAAATACAAGGAAAAAAACTATTACCACGATGAATTCAGCTCAGAATTTTATATATTTGGTTTCTAAGAGCTAAAATAATAGGAATATTTTGGTATGCCTTGTGATGGCTGTTGTTTCAGAATTAATAATTAGGCAGCAATTAAGAGGAACTGGGAGGGATTCTAACATTTGCTTGAGATCTATTATGAATACAACTACTGTGGTTCCTCATCTATCATGAGGTTAGGTTCCAGAACCCTCCACGATAGGCAAAAATCTGCAAAGTAGCGACCTTATATTTGTTGTATTATTTATATATTTTTTAAGGCTTTATAAACTCTCCCTACACTCCTTTAAACCTTTCCCACATTGGCCTGACCTGTGGTAGCACAGTGGATAAAGCATCGACCTGGAACACTGAGGTCTCCGGTTCGAAACCCTGCACTTGTCTGGTCAAGGCACATATGGGAGTTGATGCTTTCTGCTCCTCCCCCCTTTCTCTCTCTCTCTCTCTCTCTCTCTCTCTCTCTCTCTCTCTCTCTAAAATGAATAAATAAAAAGAAAAAACAAAAACAAAAAAATCTTTCCCACACTGTTATTAACCTTTCCCTACACTCTTATAAACATGTCTTATGGTCTTAAACATGTTCCACACTCTTAAACCTATGTAATTTTAACAACATATAAAATTCTATATGGGTCCTCACTGGTGAATATACTACAACTTGAATGATGAAGATAATGATGATTTAATATTCTTTTAAAATATTTATTTTTGTATTTTTCTGAAGCTGGAAACGGGGAGAGACAGTCAGACAGACTCCCGCAGGCTCCCGACTGGGATCCACCCGGCACGCTCACCAGGGGGCGACGCTCTGCCCCTCCAGGGCTTCGCTCTGTTGCGACCAGAGCCACTCTAGTGCCTGGGGCAGAGGCCAAGGAGCCATCCCCAGCGCCCGGGCCATCTTTGCTCCAATGGAGCCTTGGCTGCGGGAGGGGAAGAGAGAGACAGAGAGGAAGGAGAGGGGGAGGGGTGGAAAAGCAGATGGGCACTTCTCCTGTGTGCCCTGGCCGGGAATCGAACCCGGGACTTCTGCACGCCAGGCTGACGCTCTACCACTGAGCCAACCGGCCAGGGCCTTAATATGTTTTAATTAATATTTTTATATTGTTTCCAATTTTTTAAACTAGAAAATGCTTATTTTACCGTAAAAGTAATTAAAATAATAAATAAATAAAAATATCTGTATACCACAAAATTCCAAAATTAATGAAAAATCCACAATATAAAATTAGATATAAAAAAATTAAAAATCTGTGATACAGTGAGACAGGGAAAAGTGAACCACGTTATGATAAGAGATGACTGTATATGATTTTATATAATCTTCACAATAACTTATTACTATTTTAGACATCAGGAAACTGAAGTTCATGGAGGCAAACAGCTTTCCCAAATAGTAAATATTTTAACTTATCAAGATTTGTCTAAATTCTAACTGACATCCTTTCTAGCACCTGTTATTTAGATTGTTCATGGCTTCAAGTAGAGTAGAATAGATGATGTTTAGCTAGACCAGCAGTCTTATCTGATTATTCTCTCTCTCTCTCCCTTTCCTTCTCTCTCTCTCTCTCTCTGTCTCTGTCTCCCTCAACTAGTGTAACTGGATTGCAGATCTTGGCAAATGTCCATCTCTCTCCAAGTGTGTCTTCTTCTCCACCATCTCCCATCTTATAACTTTATTCTTTCAGATGCCCAATTAAGGATGTAGTTTTATTTTTTTTATTTTTTATTGATGGATTTTAAAGAGAAAGAGAGAAGAACAGAGAGAGAGAGAGAGAAAAAGGGAAGCATTCATTTTTCTTTGTCCCACTTAGTTGTTCATTCATTAGTTGCTGCCCATATGTGCCTTGACTCAAGGGCAAACCTGTAACCTTAATGCTTCAGGATGATGCTCTACCAACTGAACCAATGAGCCAAGGTCAAACATACATTTTTAAATATGGAGCATGTATATTTATATCCCCTGACCTACAGTTAGTTTCAAAGAGATTATTTTGTATTTCTTCCTAATATTCTTCCATATTTTTAAAATAACTCTTGATAGGCAAGAAACCTGTCTTATACTAATTCATTAATATTCTCCCTTTATATCTATTGCAGTACTATAGAAAGCACTCTATAAGTTGGATTTGGGGGATAAATGATTTAATGAATTAATCATTTACTTAATATTAATATAATCATATTATGGTATTTTATTTTGATATTAAAAAAATTTAAATTTTGTCTTATAAAATTCTGTATAATTAAGTTATTTTATTTATTTATTTATTCTTTTTTTACAGGAACAGAGAGAGAGTCAGAGAGAGGGATAGATAGGGACAGACAGACAGGAATGGAGAGAGGTGAGAAGCATCAATAATCAGTTTTTTGTTGCGACACCTTAGTTGTTCATTGATTGCTTTCTCATATGTGCCTTGACCATGGGCCTTCAGCAGACCAAGTAATACCTTGCTGGAGCCAGTGACCTTGGGTCCAAGCTGGTGAGCTTTTTTTCTTTTTTTTTTTTGCTCCAACCAGATGAGCCTGCGTTCAAGCTGGCTACCTTGGGGTCTCGAACCTCGGTTCTTCTGCATCCCAATCCGATGCTCTATCCACTGCGCCACTGCCTGGTCAGGCTAATTAAGTTATTTTAATACATTCTAGCTAACAGAGCTCAATGTCTTTATTTTTCCAAATGAAGAATCAGTTGGTCACTGGTATAACTCTCACCATGGTCAGGAATTATCAACAGGCTTTTCAAGTGACCTCAACTAGCTAAACATGATCTGCCCATGGCCCTTTTCCAAAATGCAATGATGATATAACCACTTTCAGAGAAGTGACTTATCATGTGAAGTGAGTGAAAGACTTTAAGATCCCAGTATGTTATTTTGCAAATTACATTCTATAATGTTACAGCTATTCCCTATAAAGCTCTGGGAGGGTTGAGTTGTCTTTGGTGAATGACAGATTGTTGCTTTAGGACCAATTACTCAACAATGATAACAGTGAAATGGAAAAGGTAGACAAGCTGGGAAATAAATGATTATTGAATCAATGGCAGTGATGGGAACCTTGGCCTGTCTTTTGAGAAAGAGATTTAATAAAAGCATCCCAAAGATCTTGAATATTACAGAAAAAGCACCTGGTAGCCTCCTTCAAAAGAAATAGCAAGAACCATACATTTCTCATAGATTTTCACATCTGTCTCCTATCTCATAAAAGTTCTTTGCACTTATAAATATGTAATAAAATTTTCAAAAGAAGTTAATGCACTTATTTGAATGCATTTTTCCACAAGTTGTAAAGTTTGTGTTGGTTTTGTTACACTTCCTTTATGATTTTTTATTGCCAATTTCATTCACATAACCTCAAACCCCCAAGTGCACCTGCACAAAAACTTAGCATTTAACACCCACTTAGGAAATGAACTCTTATGATTAGAGCTGGACAAGGAAGTAGTAGTAACTTTCATTTCAGATACTTTAATGATAGCATAGTAAAATTTCACCATAATAAAGACGCCGGTCTATAATTTCTGTCCTGGATGGGATTCTTAAAACTTGTCTAATGATTTAATAACCTCTGACACTGTCTGAAATTTTCCTCCATTTGTTTCATGCAAAGCTCTTCAAATGTTCCCAGCAGTTTCTCACTATAGGTTCTACGAAATAAAATTATTTAGTCAGTCTAGGTAAAAGAAACACAGATTATGTGTTTATATACTTAGTCTTCAAATATGAATATTGATGATTTTGAAATCTGTGGGTATTATTTGATACAATATATCTTTTCCACTCTGCCTTGGTCCCAGTCTACTTAATAAGACCTGAGATTAGCTTTGAAAGTAAAATATAGAGCAGGATTTAAGAAAAAAAACCCACCAAACTACACATATCCTTACCATCAGGTGGGAAGAAAACTTGGAGATAAACTGCTTATGCTTTTGCAAATAACTGATGGTGAAGGTAAAAGGGCAAGTACCAAACTTAAATGATTAAAAGGGTTGATTCCTCAGATCTTGAACTGAGAGAGCAAGAAATTGTCTTAATGAGTCTGAGTGTGAGTTTCAGTCCTACGCAAAGGCAGGCAAAATGAAAAACTGATTTGGAGGCAACATAAGAGACTGGCTGTCAGTTCCAGGGTATTGGAGGACTCCAGGTCTAACTGGCAGCAAAGGAAACTCAAAAACAAAATGATGCTTGAAGAATAGCTCATTTATCTATCCATTTATTCTTTCAGCAAGTTACTTATTGATCACTTACCATGCATGTATCTATTCTTAACTTAAGGAATAAGTTGGATAAGTGGCTGAGTTCTGAGTTCTTTGTAGTGAGTGGAAGAAGCTATACTGAAATTCTTTGTCAGGACTGGTTTCAACACATGGCAGGATCTAGGCAGAGGTATTTGATGAACTTGGGGGAAGAAAGGAAGGAGGCAGCAGGGAATGAGAAGGTAAACAGGGATGAGACAATATGAGTGGGAGAGGGAGTTACCTTTTCAATAGTCTACCAATTATTGAGATAAATTTTCTTTAAATATTTCTATAGTCTCTATTCGTAATTCTTTAAAGAAGAATACTTTGAGCAAAAATGTAATAATATACTGCAGATGTTATTTCACTTTTTGGCTATTTCTTATCTAAATACTGTGTAAGTGTGTGTGTGTGTGTGTGTGTGTTCACCTATCCCAAATACTCATTTATCTCTATTTCTCAGCAACACTTAATAATTGATTTGCTTGGATTCTGTACATTAGATTGAAATTTAGTCTTCATCCCTTTGCATATCAAAAACTGGCCCTTTTCAACATCCTTTTTATACTCTTTAGGCCAGGGCATTTATGAACTCGTATTATAACTAATTACCCATAGACAAAAACATTAAATATTAAAAGGAAATATTTAATACTACTGAAAATAGCAAATTGAACATCAACTTCTAAATTTTGTGATGTGGATTTGAGACAAATGAGGGAGAAATTTTAACATATAACTATCACAATATAACATATATTGACATATAACATGATTGAGGATTTATCCTTACAAATGTACCTTTAATGACAATATCTTATTGTCTAGCAAACTCAATTCTTCTAATACAAGGATGCTTTTTACTGTATTGTAAATACAGTGATGCCTCATCTATCGTGGAGGTAGGTTCCAGAACCCACCGCAATAGGCGAAAATTCGCAAAGTAGACACTTTATATTTATTTTATTATTTATATATATTTTAAGGCTTTATAAACTCTCCCCACACTCTTACAAACCTTTCCTACCATGTTATTAACCTTTCCCACACTTATTTTGCTTATTTTACTGCAAAAATAATTAAAATAATAAATATTTAAAAATACCTATATTCTGCAAAATCCTGCAACATAGCAAAAATCCAAGATACAAAATTAGATATATACAAGTTAAAAATCTGTGATACTGTGAGACCACAAAAAGTGAACCGCGACATGGAGAGGGACGACTGTATACAACTAGAATATCGTAGTTCTATCTAATGGTCTGATTCTAGATTTGGCTCCATTTTGAAGAAAGTTAAGGGATTTCCCTGAGATTCTTAGCCCAGATTTCACCTTCTATGAAAGCTCTCACCAGAATGTAGTTATTGGTGGACACTTTAGTGTGTTGCCAAAATTGTGTGATTTAAAAGCATTAGTAAAATTCTTCTGATAGAAATAGCCTTGTCTGATGCCAGAATCTTAACCATTGAATATCTAGTTTCTTTCTCAGCAAAACAAGTAAACCTTCAAAGTATTATTGTGTTGAACCATATCATATCACTCATATGTGGGATATAAAACATAAATCAACAGCCTGACCCATGGTGGCACAGTGGATAAAACGTCAACCTGGAACTCTGAGGTCACTGGTTCAAAACCCTGGGCTTGCTAGGTCAAGGCACTTATAGGAGTTGATGCTTCTTGTTCCTCCCCCCTTCTCTCTCTATCTCTCTAATCTCTAAAATGAATTAAAACAGCAAGCAACAAACAAAAATACTCATTGACACAGACAATAGTGTGGTGGTTACCAGAGGGTATGGGGATGGGAGAGTTTGAAGACGGTAAAGGGAGTCAAATGTGGTAATGGAAGAAGACTAAACTTTGGGTGGTGAGCACAAAATGCAATATACAGATGATTTATTACAGAACTGTACACTTGAAACTTACATGAACTTATTAACAAATATCATCCCAATAAATGTAATAAAAATGATAGTGATAACAATGTTATCAATAAGTATTCATTCCACTTCCTCTTGGACAAATTAAAGGCAAACATATAAGTAGATTTATAATATTTTTATAATTTTAAGAAATGGTTTGATTATCTGAGCTTTAGAATATATTATCTACCTCTTTACTAAACCCCTGAAAAGAAAATGTATCTTCTTAGTGAGCATTGTTATTCAAAGTTTGATGCATTGATTTTGCCTTGGGAAATTATTAGATAATCAGAGCCTCAGATTCACTCCACACATCACAAATCAGAATGTGCATTTTAACAAATCTCCAGGCAATTGGACATTCATGTAAAACTTTGAGATGCACTATTCCTATAGCTGTCTCCATTTACTTTCTTAGAGACAACTAACTCTAAAGCAAAATTCAGGTTCTATCTCTTCAAAACCAAAATTGTTTAGATCAAAGCTTCTGGTTCCATCTCATTTGATAACTCTTTTTCACTGTAACTGCCAAAAATGATTGCTTTCTTGGGTTCATTATTTTTTGACCCATTTGGTCTATATCTCTGACTGACTTTCAAGGCTCTGGATTGGAGCCCACTGACACTAGTTAAGGTGATTTCTTTCAAATCCTTCAGAGGTGTTGCAGCTCCCTGTGCCCTGCTACATGGGATAGGTACTTGTTGCATGCTTCCAACTCTGGCTTTCCATACTGATTATCCTTCCTGGTTTATTCTAACCTTCTCTTTCATGTGATTCCTGAGCCTCTTTATTTTTATAAATTTCAGATTTTTTAAAGGGGAAGGGAAATGAGAGAAATGAAAAGAAAAAAAGGAGAACCCCCCCAAAATGATCACTTAAATAAAGTAAATAATATTTTAAACAGTGTGAAACAAACAGTAAAATCATTCCACAGTGAAATAAGATTGAAACAGAATTTTTAAAAAAATTAGTTAATAGTATACTCTAGATATAGGAACTGGTGAAAAAAGTGATAAAAAAATAATAGGATGGATGGGGTTTTTTTTTTTTTCTGTCAGTGTTCTCAATGTATATCTTATAACTACAATAAAAGAGAATACCAAAATTGAGGACATTTGTAAATATAATAAAATTTTTTTCCTCATTAGAGTTGGTCATTGACTATGCAATTATTTTATATTTGAGGCAAATAAAACCAGTTCCTCTTTGTGTTATGCTACAACACATATCTGAACACATCTAAATACATTCATGTTATAATAACTAAAATGTATTTATACTTACACTCACTCCGCATCTTCTTGCAGTTTCTTTTATTTTTAGATGAAATCGTAGCTCATGTTTAAAGAGCAGTCATCCTGCAGCGTATTCCCTTTGGGGATAAATTCTAATGTCCTGGAGTGTGCTGAAAGGAACAGATTGATTATAACCTCTTCGTACCTCTTGGATCAGTAAGTGATAAATCGTTGTCCTTTGGTCTCCACAGGCTGTGTTGCTAGCTGCAGCACTTTTACCCTGGAGGGCACTCTGAGCCTAAAATTATTTGCAATTGTTGGAAAGTTAGGCACGTCACATCAGGGAAAAAAGGAGCCTTTTAAAAATTTTATAATGCGTATGCATCATGTTTCCATCAGCAATTTTCTCTTTTGCCTTCACACGCTCTTTCTGAAGAGTCTGTCTTGGAAAACTGAGGGAAAAAAAGTATAGATTTTAGTGTGCGACTACCCTGCCTAAAAACTTATTAATTGCAACTCATTCATTACCTGCTGAATAATGTCTAAAATGATGCTTACCTTTGCCATTTACTTATCTCTTATACTTTTGTAAACTACCTTTATGCTTAAAATAGTCCATGAATAAATAAATAAGTAAATAATAGAAAATATAAAACTAATGATTTAACTTGATAACTACATACCGAATATTATCACGCACTGACTTAAATTCTATTGGCATTCACTGTCCTATTTTATTTTTTAGATGTACAAATAGCAAAATTTGTTAAAAAGGGAAAGGACATACATATCATGTTCTTTTTTTTTTTTACAGTGACAGAGAGAGAAAGAGATAGGAACAGTCAGACAGGAACGGAGAGATGAAAAGCATAATTTTTCATTGCAGCATCTTAGTTGTTCATTGATTGCTTTCTCATATGTGCCTTGACCGTGGGCCTTCAGCAGACCAAGTAACCCCTTGCTCGAGCCAGCAACTCTGGATCCAAGCTGGTGAGCTTTTTATTTTTATTTTTATTTTTTTTGCTCAAGCCAGATGAGCCTGCGCTCAAACTGGTGACCTCGAGGTCTCGAACCTGGGTCCTCGGCATCCCAGTTCAATGCTTTATCCACTGTGCCACTGCCTGGTCAGGTCATATCATGTTTTTAGTATATGTTTAGTAAAGTTTATCTTGGCAGACATTCCAAACACACCTGTTATGTTTGTTTATATATTTTGCAATTTGACTGCTATTTGTGTCAAAGCTTCCAAACATGATAAACAATCATGCCACAGTAATCCCAAGAGCTAGATGTAGAGTTAATTCAGCAAAGGAATCCTCCAAAAATGTCACGATGTCATATCAGGTGCACCAGGCAATCTCAGTGCATGTCACTAAGTGAAAGAGTAGGACAGGTGGCCAAAATCTCCACTGGCCAAAGAGTGACTATATAAATTTTTCAGACTCTAAATCTATACATACAAGGCCCTGGCCAGTTGGCTCAGTGATAGAGCATCGGCCTGGCATGCAAGGGGTCCCGGGTTCGATTCCCGGCCAGGGCACACAGGAGAAGCGCCCATCTGCTTCTCCACCCCTCCCCCTCTCCTTCCTCTCTGTCTCTCTCTTCCCCTCCCGCAGCCAAGGCTCCATTGGAGCAAAGATGGCCCGGGCACTGGGGATGGCTCCTTGGCCTCTGCCCCAGGCGCTAGAGTGGCTCCGGTGGCAATAGAGCAACGCCCCGGAGGGGCAGAGCATCACCCCCTGGTGGGCAGAGCGTTGCCCCCTGGTGGGCGTGTCAGGTGGATCCCGGTCGGGCGCATGTGGGAGTCTGTCTGACTGTCTCAACCCGTTTCCAGCTTCGAAAAAATACAAATAATAAATAAAATAATAAATGATAGATTAAATCTATACATACATAAATCTTCCATATAAACTGAAAATAACTGTTTCTCATATTCATTCTTTCATTTATCTATTTTCATCTTTTCATTGTTTTTAAAAGCTTACACTTTGAAAAGCTTAATATGTTTGGTACTATGGCATAACAAAAGGTGCAGTAGATATGTATAGGGATGTCATAGTACTTACAGCGTTTGAGGGAAATGTCACATATTCAGGAGGTTTTAAGAAAGGGTATATAGTAGGAAGAAGCCGAACTTTACTATGAATGCCCTGAGGGGAACTCAGAGAGGCCCTACGGGTGGTATACCAGGTTCCCTATTTGAGCTCCACTCAGCTATGAAAGGTTGTCAAGGTCTATGCACTTTAGTTGCTTCGTAATAAAACAGAGGTAGTGACAGTACTTCCCTTACTGTGTTTTTGGAGGATTGAGTGAGACAAACTATGCAAGTCCTCAAAAGAATGCTTATGTTATAGGTTTCAATACATCTTAGTGTCTCAAAGATATCTGTTTTTATTTAGGATCAAAGAAGCTCAGATGGTGCACATGCATGATAATAATTTTTTTCTTTACTATTATTATTATTATTTGTATTTTTTCAAAATGAGAAGCAGGGGAAACACAGACAGACAGACTTCCATACACACCCAACCAGTATCCACCCGGCATGCCCACCAGGGAACAATGCTCCGACCCTCTGGGACGTTGCTCTGCTGCAATTGGAGCCATTCTCAGTGCCTGGGACAACTCTGCTCCAATAAAACCTTGGCTGTGGGAAGGGAAGAGAGAGAGAGAAAAAAAGGAGAGGGGGAAGGGTGGAAAAGCAGATGGGCACTTCTCCTGTGTTCCCTAGCTGGGAATCGAACCTGGGACTTCCACATGCAGGGAGGACGCTCTACCGCTGAGCCAATGGGCCAGGGCGATAATAAATTTTAATAACTGGTCCCAGCCAGATAGCTCTGTTGATTAGAGCATCATCCTGATACCCTAAGTTTTCAGGTTTGATCCCTGGTAAGGGCATATACTAAAAGCAACTAATGGATGCATTAATAAGTCAAAGAAAAAAATCAATGTTTCTATATCTAATATCAATAAATAAAAATATTAAAAATAATTGGAAACACTGTTTT
Organism: Saccopteryx leptura; assembly: GCF_036850995.1. NCBI lineage: Eukaryota > Metazoa > Chordata > Mammalia > Chiroptera > Emballonuridae > Saccopteryx > Saccopteryx leptura. The sequence continues at coordinate 235,747,309 of NC_089505.1, read as the reverse complement.
TATTAGTTTAAAAAAAAAAAGCCTGACCAGTCACTGGCATAGTGGATAGAGCATCTACCTGGATGCTGAGGACCCAGTTTTGAAACCTGAGATCACAGGCTTAAGCATGTGTTCACTAGCTTGAGTGCAAGATTATAGACATGATGACCCCATGGTCGTTGGCTTGAACTCAAAGATTTCTGGAATGAAGCCTAAGGCTGCTGGTTTAATCTCAAGGTCATTGGCTGTAGCAAGGGGTCACTAGCTCAGCTGGAGCACCCCAGTCAAGGCACATATTGAGAAAGCAATCAGTGAACAACTAAAGTGCCACACAACAAGTTGATGCTTCTCATTTCTCTCCCTTTCCATCTGTCTATCCCTGTTGGTCTCTCTCTCTCTCTCTCTCTCTCTCTCTCTCTCTCACGGTAAAAAAATAAAGACATATATCCCTCTATTCCCTCCTCCTCCAACCACCTCTGACTTACTGTGGTGCTATAGAATGACTATCTTGATTAAATCCACATTCAGTTTCTAGTTATTGAAGTTGTTCCATGGATTTTAACCTTTTTTATATCTTGACTTTCAGCCTTTAATAGAATAATAGATGTTGTACAGTGAGAAATCAATTCATAATATTACCTATTTTATGGACTTAACCAATCTATTCAGACATGGAATCACTTTGACAGATAGAGAATGTAGGTAAGAGTATTGAATGGACTGCAGTAACACAAATGAGTGTTCTGTTGGCATTTGGCAGCTTAATTCAGACTCTCCAATACCTTCAGGACTGATTCTGGAGAGCCACAGATGCAGGAATTTGTTGAAACTAAGCGTGTGATGAAGGAAGCTGGCCTTGGTGCACATTGTAGTCCTTTCAATGTACAACGAGGCCCAGCAGAGGCAGCCACAACTGTGGACCACTTTGTATCTCCAGACAGGTTGCCCAGGGCCAGTCACAGGCAGTACCTGACACTGACCTGCACCAGAGTATCTCCCCAAAGGCACCAGAACAGACACACCTATGGGTCAGCTTTACACAAAATCAGGATGGGTTCCAATTGACTTCACAAGTGGCCTATCCAAGGAAAATCTTAGCAGGGACCAAATCCTGCTGAAGCAAATTCTGTTCCACCTGGTCAGCACCTGCATAGCAGCACAGACACTGTGGTCGGGATTGACACTGAGAGTCGATGCCAGGCACTAACAGGCCAAAAGCAATCAAGACTCAATTACAACAGGAGGGCTTACATGACACATACAACGGACATTTCTGGAGCACTCAGCTAAGGTGATCAAGGATACTGCACCACTGGGTCCCACAGGACACCTACTGTGTAAGGCCAACTACCAGGGCTGAGAGACATAAGGAGATCTACCTAATACATAGAAACAAACATAAAGAGGCAGCTAAAATGGGAAGACAAAAAAAAACATATCCCAAATGAAAAAACAGAAGAATTCTCCAGAAAAAGAGCTAAATAAAATTTAGGCAAGAAATTTGCTAGATATAGAGATCAAAAATTGGTTATAAAGATGTTCAAGAATCTTAGTGAGAAGTTCAGCAACACGAGAAAGGACTTAAAAACCGTTAAAAAAAAGTCAGAAGTGAAAAAATACAATATATGAAATAAAGAGAAAACTATAAAGAAAACAATAGGTTGGATGGAGCAGAGGATCACATCAACAATTTGGAAGACAAAGTAGCAGAAAACACCCAATCAAAGCATCTAAAAAACATTTTTTTTAATGATGTTAATTTAAGAAACATTTAGGACAACATGAAACATAACAAGATCCACATGAGAGGGGTACCAGGAAGAAACAGGAGAGAGCAAAGGATTGAAAACCTATTTGAGAAAACATAATTGCTAAAAAATTTTCTACCTGGTGAAGGAAAAAATGCAGAAGTCCAGGAAGCACAGCGGTTAAGTGAAAAAGGTGAATGGATTAAGGAAAAAAAAACCCAAAAAACAACAACAAAAAAACCACCTTATAGACACAAACAACAAGATGGTGATTACCAGAGGGAAAAGGGCTTAGGGCAAGGTAGAAGAGGGCAAATAGGGAATAAATGGTGATGAAAGGAGTCTTGACTTGGGGTGCTGAATACAAAATATATGTTTATACATTGTGCAGATAATGTATTATAGAATTGTACACCTGAAACTTGTGTAATTTTATTCATCAATGCTACACCAATATATTCAGTAAAGGAAGAGAGGCAGAGTGGAATAAGAAAGGAAAGAACTAGAACTGACTGGAATCCAAGCTGTGGGCTGCAATTCGAGTCCGGGAACCAGTAGTTAATATGGAGTAGGTGACTGCCAGACCAGGGGAGTCAGGGAAAGACAGCTAAAAAGCTGAGAAAGGCCTGTGAGATATATTAGCAATTATTATCTAGAATCTAGTTAAAAACTCAGTACACTCAAATCAGACTCTTAACGTGGGAATGCATTTGACTAAATCAGGTAACTTGGGTTCCAGAATTGCAATTTAAATCTTGGAAGTCACTTAGCATTTGTTATGAGGCCAGATGGAGCAGATTTGTCAAGGTCACCTTGTTCAGGAAAGGCAGCTTAAGAATTAGTTAAAAGCAGTGGTTCTCAAATTTTATATGCATAAAAACCACCTTGGGAGCTATTTTAAAAAGTTGTTCTTAACCTTAGCTGTGCATTATTATTATCTGTGGAGTGTTTAAAAAGAACCAATGCCCAGGTCACAATCCAGGCCAATTAAACCAGCCTTTCTTGGGTTGGGTTTTAGACATCACTATTTTCAAATCTGTGTAGACCAGTGTATAGCCTTGGATGATATCCAGTGTTTTAAAAGAGAAAGAACCCTGGAGAGTATGATTCAGAAAAACAGTTGGCAAACCAAGCACCCTGAATCTTAACAAGTATAACAGATATTTCTTATACAGATGAGCGCAAGCATCCACTTTTAGAAATCTGGTTAAAAAAAACAAACCATGGTATAATTTCAAGGGAGAGTCTTAGAAACAATTCTACATGACTAAATCTGTAAGTCCCAATAGTCCCAGTGTGAGTTTTTCACCATTAAAGTTTCCCATTCAAGAAAGAAGGCATTATATATCATTAGGAACAAGTTTATAAGGCAAATTCTCAAAAAGCAATGCTCTCTGCCTAGTATGATTCCTTCCCTATGTATACCTGGTGAGCTTTTACTTTTTCTAGCATAGGTCACACATACTTCAAACCCAGTTTCCTTCTTTTTTAGAAACATGTGAAATTAGTATAATACATTTCTTACAATTGTGGCAATTAATAAGCCAAGATGAATGCACTGTTTTTACCTAAAATCATAGAATTCAGGTTTTATTAGTTTTTAGCTCCTGTCCTTTTCTGTTTGTTTCAGGATCCCATTCATGATACATCACATTTACTTGTCTCATCTCCTCAGGCTCCTTTTCACTGACAGTTTCTCAGATTTTGTTTTTGATGAGTTTTAAGGAATACTGATCAGGTATTTTGTAAGTTGTTCCTCCTTTGAGATTTGATGGGTTGTTTGTTTGTTTGTTTTTAATTAGACTAAGGGCTTAGTGGTTATGAGTTTTGGGGATGAAGACCTCAAAAGGAAAGGGCCATTTTTATCATATAATACCAAGGGTACAGGGGGTCTTCAGGTTATAACACAGTTCCGTTCCTACTACAGTGACGTAACCCGAATATTGGTATAAGTCAAAACACACCCTTGCCTATCACAAACAGAACACTTGTGCTTTTAACAGTGCAAAATGACATAGGTATGTGTACTGGGGACGCCAACTCCCTCACTCAGACACCACGTTACTGCATATTCTTCCACCGTGTGAACCAAACTAGTTCGCCCACGTAGTCCGTAAGTATGATGCTAACAGCATAAGCCGAAACACTCATAGCTCAATTTTTTAAAGTTTTTATAGGAGTGAGCATCGTAAACTTATAACATTGTATGTTGAGACTGTCTCAACCTGAGGACCTCCTGTATATACTGTCAGTGTGATCAGTCTTTATCACCTGATGAAGGTAGTGCTCTTAGGTTCTCCGTGCAAAATGGTTCTTTTTTCATTCCCCTTTTTTTTTCTTCTCTTCCAAGTAAAAAGAGGGGAGATAGAGAGACAGATTCTCGCATGCACCTGGACCAGGATCCACCCTGCAACCCCTGTCTGGGGCTGATACTTTGCCCATCTAGGGCCATGCTAGCAACAGAGCCTATTTTTCGCACCTGAGGCAGAGGCTCCATGGAGCCATCCTCAGTGCCCTGCCATGCACTCAAAAAAAATCAAGCCATGGCTGCAGTAGGGGGGTAGGGGAAGGGGTGGAGAAGTAAATGGATGCTTCTCCTGTGTGCCCTGACTGGGAATTGAACCCTGGACATCCACATGCCAGGATGATGCTCTACCACTGAGCAAACTGACCATGGCTTTTTTTTCTCTTTCCATACTGTGCTTCTGTACTTATTGGAAGGAAGTTAATATGTATTCCTATACTAAGGAGTGGGGATTATGTTCCTTTTCCTAGAGAGTAGAGTATTTACATATATTATTTGTGATTCTTCTGCCTATTTTTGTCTCTTTTTTCTTATTTATCTCTATAACTGATCATTTACTTATTCAGTATGGAGTCATGTATATGTATTTTGCACATTGAGGTATAATCTCATACTATTTCATTTATTTTGCTTCTAAAATTGTCCTAACTTTGGCCATAGGGAACTCTTTCAGTAGGCTTTTGTATCCCTTTGACATATCCTTATCAATGTGCAGTTGGACTTTTTGCTTTTGAGCACTCCTCTACTTTCTGGTACTACGAAATGCTTCAGATTTACCTTGTATATTACCTGAATAAACCCTAGAATCAGCCATTTTTCCCAGGAGGCTTTACTTTCATTGGAAGATGGTATTAGAAACCAAGATCTAGATGCTAGCTGTGTTCATTATTATTTGTGTGTTGTTGTCTATAGACCTTTTCTGCTAACACATCAATCAAATGTATAGGTATATATTAGTCCCTTTAAATATACATACAAAAATCTATAAAAATTTGTAACTATGTGTATCTATATGAAGCTAATCATGAGTTTATACTGATATCTTCAACTCTAATCTGTCATCACATGTATTATTCTAGCCTCCTCCCTTACCTACACATTCCCACTTCAACAGGGAGAAACCTGGCTCCTACCATCTGGCATTTATGTACTTAGTTTTCCAATTCTACTATGCAAATACAATAGTTTGGAAATTGTTAGTTTATGCTATATAAAAAATAATTTTATCAACTTGAGTACATTGCTTATATATATATATCTATTTCCATCTGCTTTTAGTCTTAGACTCCACGCGTTTCCAAAGTTAATTAGATCAATACCTTATCCTTATCAACCTTTAGCAATAATTCATAATTTGTAACATTTTTAGAATCATTTTTCACATTCTGCAGTACATTGTGGGATCTGCAGACATCTTAAATTTTTTAAAATTTGTATACATACAAAAGTTTACTCTTTGTGCTGTATAATTTTGGCAAATGTTTAATGTCATATTCACCATTATAGTATCATACAGTAAAATTTCACCATCACACTAAGTTCTCTGTGTTTTAGTATTTAACCTGTTGAGATAAGATCCCTGACAACAACTGATCTGTTAACCCTTTTATAGTTTTGTCTTTTCTAGAAGGCCATATACTTAGAATTACACAGTGTATAATTTTTTAAGGCTGGTTTATTTTACTTATCAATGTGCAATTAAGATTCATCCTTTTATTTTATTTTTTTTGTCATAGCATAATAACTAGTCTATTGAAAGACTGTGCCATAATTTTCTTATTCATTAACCTTCAGAATACATATTGGTCAGTTCTAATATATGGAACTTAAAAATAAAGGTGCCATAAACATTCACATGCATTTTTTTCAGATATACTATATATATCAGTTGGGTAAAATACCTAGTAGTGTGATTGTTATGTTATATAGAAGACATTTCATTTTTTCAAAAGACTACTAAATGTTTGCCTACAATGAGTGTATTGTTTAACAATTCTTCCAACAACAAAAAAAGAGAGATTTCAACAGGACACCACATCCTTGTCAACAGTTAAAATTATCAGTTTTTGTATTTGACCATTATAATGAATGTGTAGTAGTATATTGTTTTAATTGGCACTTGTCTAATGACAAATGATATTTAGCATTTTTATAAGCTTATTTGCCATCTGTGTATCTTCTTTGGTGAGATGTCTATTCAGATCTTTTACCCTTTTTTAAAAATTTGGTTGTTTGTTTTTTTATTATTTTGGTTTAAGCATTTGTATGTTTTGATTAAAAATCTTTTATCAGATATGTGTTTTGCCAAAGTTTTCTTTCAGTTTATGGCTTAAATTTTTAATTTTTAATAGAACCTTTTTATGAGAAAAATAATTTATTTTACACATTTATCATCTTTTTTATTTCATGAAGTTTTTTATCATTGTATTTTAAAACTCATCTCCAAACTTAAGTTGACAGAGATTTTTCTCCTGTTTTTTTTTTCTAGAGATTTTATGTTTTTTATTTAGGTCTATGATACATTTTGAGCCAATTTGGAGAGGTGACGTTTTCTCTTGTTCCGTTGCTCTATGTGTCTTTCACTAACTCTATTCTGTCTTCATTACTGAAACTATAGAGTAAGTCTTAAAGTCAAGTAGGGTCAGTTCTCAGCTGGTGTTTTTCTTTTTTGGTATTGTGTGGACTATTCTGGAGCCTTTTCGTTTCCACATATACAGGGGTGGGCCAAAGTAGGTTTACAGTTATGAGTATTATGAGTATGTGAAACACAGTTTATTCTCATATTATTATTAATTATTGTGTTATTTGTATTATAACTGTAAACCTACTTTGGCCCACCCTTGTATTTGAGAATGACCTAATGACATTTACAAAACAGCTCACTAGAATTTTTTTTTCTGCTATAGAAATGTTTATTTTTTCCAAAACCAGTGGACCTCATCAAATTCTGTTTGGTAACAAAATCTTATATCAGTTTTAATAAATAAAAAATAAATTCACTGTTTTATTGTCATTAGTTAGACTTTCTGCAAGGTTATTTAATCCAGACTTATTAAGTTCATTAATCAGATTCTCTGCCTAGCTCTCATCTTTATATCTTGCTGTCATATTCAATCTCATTTCCAAGTCTTTAATTTACAAGTAGGGACCTGGAATCTTCCATTGCTCACCCAAATTGTTAGTGAGTATTTCTTATTGTTCTCCTGTTATGGATTTGTCTTCCTGAACATCAAGACTTTTTCCTTCAGTAAAACATTGTTCATTATCTTCCTCGATTCTTTTTATTTCTTCAGAAAGAGGTGGTAATTCTTTGGCTTGCTTTATTACCATGTTTTCAAGATTTCCTGGCAAAATTTTAAACTGTTGGTTGGTTGGCTAGAAGAAATGAGAGCTTTTCCCTGCTTATAATCTCAAGGTTCTCCAACCATAATTTGAGTTGTTCATAGTCTTATATGAACTTTCAACCATATTTTCTGCATGTGCCTATTTAATGGCTTCTTCAAAGAATTCCTCCAAAATTGGCATATATTCTCTTGTCTCTGATTTACAAGTTTCCATATTATTCAGCAAGAGATTCCAAAGCCTTGTTAACTCCTCATTTCCCATTGGAATCTTTTTGTTGGGTCCTTTCTCTAGGATGTTGGCTTGAGATCTGCTGTTCAAAATTTGGGTGGCCTTTATTTATCCATAAACCTTGGTTTTCTGCAGTGTTTCATATATGCTCTGCCTGACCTGTGGTGGCGCAGTGGATGGAGCATCAACCTGGAATGCTAAAGTCGCTGGTTCAAAACCCTGGGCTTGCCTGTTCAAGGCACATATGGGAATTGATGCTTCCTGCTCCTCCTCCCGTCTCTCTCTCTTTCTCTCTCTCTCCTCTCTAAAGTGAATAAATAAAAATCTAATATATATATATATATATATATATATATATATATATATATATATATATACTCTACCATCTTTGAAAATTTTTCTCCATCAAGTGGGTTTTTAGATAGTAGTCAATTTGGTAGAATCTTCAATTGTGAGTGATTGCTCATTAGTTAAAACATAATTTGAACTTTTGAATTTGACCTGCCCCTTGGGATATTGAAATAAAATAAAATATCTCAATAGGAAGTGTTGTCAAAAGTTTCTGTCACACAACTGTGAATCTATCACCTTTTCACTCATTAAAAATTCTGAAAAATATGCATGTCTTCCCCCTGTTTTTAATTCTTTTATCTTTTTTTTTTGAGGCCTGAGTATCATCTAATTTATAACTCTTGTTAAAAATTCCAGAACTTCTTTTGAATACTAGAGAAAAGTTTTCTATGAAATTTTCTCATAGCATTATAAAGCGTTCCCGAAGTAACACTGAAGCAACAGGAATTTTTGACACAAGTTAGAATCAGCTGGAATGAAGCAAGTTGCTGGAGCTCCAACATCTCCCATTTTACCTTCTTCTACACTTATTCCTTCTTCTCCATCTTCAGTGTGCTTCTGACTCGAGGTGCTTTCTTGCTAGTTAGTATTGAAAGCAGTGACATTGCCCAGATTAAACTGACTCTGCAAGTTAAGACCTGATTTCTCAGATAAAAGAAAAAAATTGGCTAAAAAGAGCTGAATTCATCCACAGAGGACTGTATTCCGAAATTTTGATTATCTTCTTAAGAAATCAATGCATATGTGTAGTAAATATTTTTTTCTCAACAGAATGGAATGTATTTGTATTCCAAATAGCAAAACTTTTTTTTCACAAGAGTGAATATTGTGTCACACTGATCCAGAAGAAGACAATTCTGAATCTCTCTCCAAAATATAAAAGGTATAGATGTGGTACAGATACATTCAGCAAGAGAAATAAAATCTAAAGTGTTTTCACTTGATCAATGATTGGTCAAGGGCAGAGGCGGATATAATGGCATGTCCTGGGCCCCAACTTCTGAAAGACCCCACAAAACCCCAACTTTATACTTTTTTTAATGACACCAAGTTTCATATGTGTGCCCTGGGCCTCAACTGACCTTAATCCAACTCTGGTCAAAATTACTTTTATCTTATTTTCTAATTTTCACTGCCAGGTAACTGGTTGATAGTACTCAACAATGGCTTGATATTTTTGGTGTTTAGGGCCTGACTGGTAGACTTCATAAACCGCTACTGTGTTTGGGATAAGCTGAAGGGTAGCAGTGTGGGAGACATGTAGGCTGCAGGCACTCTCACTATAATTTTCTCTTGGAGTTGTTTTGAATCTATAGATCAAGTTGGGGAAAAAAGTATGTCTTAATTTTGACATACTTTTTTCTTCTAATCCATAAACATATAAAATCTCTCTAGCTAAATTATTTTGATTTATTTTCCAAGAATTTTGTAGTTTTCTGAATTAAATCCTATATATTCTTTGTTAGATTTACAACTAAGTATTTCTTTATAGAATATTTGATGTTGTTAAAATGGTATTTTTAAAAAAGTCTCCATTAGCCTGACCTGTGGTGGTGCAGTGGATAAAGCGTCCACCTGGAAATGCTGAGGTCGCCGGTTTGAAACCCTGGACTTGCCTGGTCAAGGCACATATGGGAGTTGATGCTTCCAGCTCCTCCCCCCTTCTCTCTCTCTGTCTCTCCTCTCTCTCTCTGTCTCTCTCTCTCCTCTCTAAAGTGAATTTAAAAAATGTAAAAAGAAAAAAAACTGACATAAAAAATTCTCCATTGCAATTATTCATTGCTGATATCTAAGAAAACAATTAACATTTGTATGCTAACCTGGTATCCTGAGACATTACTATAATCATAAGTTTTGAGAGAGAGAGGTGTTATTTTTCTTAATGGAATTTCTATAAGAAATTAAATAGAAGAGGTGAGAGGTGATATATTCTCCCCTCAAATTGTTCCCAATTTTAGGGGAAAAGACTACAATTTTTCACAATTAAGTATGATATTAGCTGTACATATTTTAGATGTTCTTCATCAAGTTGAGCAAGTTACCTTTATTTCTAGTTTGCTGAGAGTTTTCAAGCATGAGTTGTGCTGAGTTTTGTTAAACCTGTATCATATTGGTATAATCATGAATTTTTCTTTTTGTAGCTTGTTAAAAGTAGATTATGTTGATTGATTTTCACAAGTTGAACCAGAATACATACATGAAATAAATCCCACATGGTTATGATATACAATTTCTTTTATATATTTTTGGATTTGATTAACTAATATTATGGTGGAAGTATTTACATTTATGTTCATCAAGAATAATGGTTCATAGTTTTTTATTTATTTGTTTTAAGTGAGAAGAGGGGCAGTAGAGAGATAGACTCCCACATGCACCCTGACTGGGATCCACCCAGCAACCCCTGTCTGGGATCGATGCTGAAATCAATCGAGCTATCCTCAGCTCCTGGGGCTGAGGCTCAAACCATTCGAGCAACTGGTTATGAGAAAGGAAGACAGAGAGAATGGAAAAAGAGAGGGGAAGAGGAGCAGATGATTCTTCTCATGTGTGCTCTGACCAGGGATCAAAACCCAGATGTCAAAAAAAGACAAAAACAAAACCCAAAAAACCCAGATGTCAGCACATGGGGCCAATGCTCTATCTACTGGGCCAACCGGCCAGGGCCAGTTTTACTTTCTTCTAATGTCAGTGTTACTTTCTTCATTTGGTTATTGTATGTGGTAATGTATAATAATGTTCTTGATTACAAGAAAAATTAAACTACTTGGAGATGATGGGACATCATGTCAACGGCATACACTTAAACAGTTTGGGCAAAGAAAATGTGTGTATTAGTCTCCCAACTTTTCTGGAAGTTTGAAAACATTTTAAATAAAAACAAACACTGAGGAAATGCCAAAAATATATAATAAAATATACCTGTCAAGTTGACAATAAACAAAAAGCATAAATATACCAAATAATGATAACAGTAATAGGAAGTCTCACATACTGCTGGTGGGTATATATGTTGTTTAAATCATATTAGAAAACAATATGGAATTATATAATAAATTTGAAGATATGTAAGTTCTACTATCCAGTTGTGGAAGGCTAAATTCTTCAGGGCCCTCACAACCTTTTCTTCCTGGTATTATTCCCATGATTACATTAAATTACATGGCCAAAAAGATTTTACAGTTGTGTTCGAAGTTACCAGTTAGTTGTTCAAGGATGTTATCTAGGTGAGATATATAAAATCATATAAACTCTTTGAAACAGTTTTCTAAAGCTGGTAGCGAATAAGAATTCAGAGAGATTAGGACAGCAAGGATTAAACACAGGCAATGAGCTTTGTTGCTGAAACGGAGAAAGACCATGATAAGGAACAGTACGTGTTGCCTCTGAGAAAGGCTCCTGGTTGACAGTCTACAAGGAACCTAAGGCACCTCAGTCCTACAACTAAAAACAATTGAATTTGGCCCAAAATGTAAAAACTTGGAGATAGATTTCTCTTCAGAGTTTCTAGACAAGAGTTCAGCCTGGTGAATATTTTGATTGTGGCTTTGTGAGATCTTGAGCAGACAACTTAGCTAAACATACCCAGGCTTCTGGCATACAGAACTGTGGGGTATTAAATGTGGGTTGATTTAAGCTGTCAAGTTTGTAATAATGCATTCAAAATGTAATAATAACAATTGAATCAAAAAAAATTTTTGATGATGTAAGCTTACAAATGAGGAGAATGAAATTCTTTTTCGGGAAATAACATTTTACTCAATTGGTTTTAAAAATCAGTGTTCTGTATTATCTAATTGAAACAAGCAGTGAGCTAGATTTGACCCCCTGAGCTGTTGTTTGCCAACACATGTGATAGAACCTCAATGCTTTCATCAAAACAGTCAAAATAAAACTGTTTGTGAGGTATGTGTAATTACCTACATTTGCCCCTAAGTGATGGTCTGAAGACAAAAGAAACCACCAGGGGTGAGTCTGGTGGGAGGCAAAGGGGGGGCTTGGGAAGTGGGAGCATATGAGGCATCAGCTTTCTGGGCTCCTGGTGATTCCCCTTCTGGTAAATATCTTCTATGAGAATCTTTCTGCATTGACATCTGCAAAAACCCTCAGTCCACACCAAACTCCATCACAGAAAATGAATTTTCCAAAAGGGAAAAGAAAGGAGATAGCAAAGACAGTCCTCTTACATAAAACAAAACAAAACAAAACAAAAAACAAAAAAACATACAAAATAGCCAAATCACATGTTTTATAGATTTCTTCTTACTGCCCCCTTTCCCCTTAAAGTAATTAGTCAAGTTAAATTGATGATATTTGTAAGGACATTAACATAAGTAAATGACAAACTTGGCAATAAATTTTATCAATAGATGAGATTATGCTATTGTTTTTCTGAAATGAAAATGAGATTTCTCCAGCAGAAAATGCAGTACTCCAAGTAATATTGCATTTAAATCTCTGGCCCTTCAGCTTTTCAATATTTTTCTCCAGAGTAAGGTACCCAAAATTAAAAACCCCAAAATGTGGTGGTACAATCTGATTCAGTTCTATACGCAGCAAAGCTGTAGTTATTGCTTTACAGAAATAAAAGAATTTTGTTATTGTTTTCTGGGATAAAAAAAGAGCAAAATAATATATAACATAAATATAATATGAGCTCACGGAAATACCTGCATATTATAAATCACTATGTGAGACAGAAAGCAAGGAACGGTCATGAAATTTCACTTAGATTCTTTCATTTTGGTTGAAAATCTGTTTGTTTTGCTTTGATACATTCCTAATATACTGTGGAAATGGGCTTACTAGCTATATATTGCATCATCTTGGCTACCTGTAAAAAAGGAGAAAACTCTTGGGGAATCACTTCATGTCATTTGGGAAAACCCTTACAATGTGCAGTACCAGTTAAATGAAGAGGTTAAAAGGACCGGCACTGCCAACTGAGAGTTTTCTGTGTTTGGAATTTCCCAGACTTGGTTGTCCTGTTCAAACAGCAGATGCCAATTATTCCAATAGATGTTACAGGGATGCCAACTGCACAGAGAACTGATCACAGAGTGGGAGACATCAACTACCATGTCTTCTGTCTATCCTAAGTTAAGGCAGCTACAGGTCATTTATAAATATAATGTCAACTTCCAGAAGGTCTGAAAACACTTGTAACCTCTGAGCTTATAAGCATCTTTCTGGCACATGGCCTCCTATTTAAGAAGAAAAACCTGCCTGACCCATGGTGGCACGATGAATAAAGTGTCGACCTGGAATGCTGAGATTGCTGGCTTGAAACCCTGGGCTTTCCCAGTCAAGACACATAGAAGAAGCAACTATGAGTTGATGTTCCCTCTCCTCCTCCCCTTTCTCTCTCTCTCTCTCTCTCTCTCTCTCTTCTCTAAAATAAATCAATAAATAAAATCTTCAAAAAATAAAAACCAAAAAGAAAATAATGTGACTAGCTTTTGAAACAGTAGCATAGGAATATATGGTAAGGCAAAAAGCAGCTCTAATGAGTTGGTGTGGGGAATAACTTAAGTAAAAATTAACCAGAAATGTGCTTAAAATCCCTTAAAAATTAAAACCTAAAAAAAAAATTTGTCAAATATGGCTGCAAATTCATTTGCTTAACAAAACAAGATATTTCATTGGACTTCACAATTTATTTTGTCTAGGAAGCTCTGCTTTTCCTCTTCAATTTTTAATGAAAATAGTCTTAATTGTAAACATCTTTGTTTTTATCATTTTGAACATTTCATGCCAATCTTTTCTGGATTGAAATATTTTTGTTGAAAAATGAGGTGACAATCTAATTCAGGGATAGTCAACCTTTTTAAACATACTGCCTGCTTTTGTATCTCTGTTAGTAGTAAAATTTTCTAACTGCCCACCAGTTCCACAGTGATAGTGATTTATAAAGTAGGGAAGTAACTTTACTTTTTAAAATTTATAAAGCAGAGTTATAGCAAGTTAAAGCATATAATAATAATTACTTACCAAGTACTATATGTTGGATTTTTGCTAAGATTGGCAAAATAAATCTTTATAAACAACTTGCTATAGTTAAATCTATCTTTTTATTTATACTTTGGTTGCTCCACTACTGCCCACCATGAAAGCTAGAACACCCACTAGTGGGCGGTAGGGACTAGGTTGTGTACCACTTACTGAAGCTCTCTTGTAGGTAATTAACTGCCTTTCTTAAGCATCTTTTAAGATTCTCTCTTTATCTTAACTCTTTGCCATTTTAATTATGATGTGTATTGGTGTTGGCCTCCTTGTATTCATCTCTTTTGGGGCTCTCTGGATTTTCTCTGTATCTTTTTTCTTCACCAATTTAAGAACATTTTTAGTTATTATTTCTTCAAATAGGTTCTCAATCCCTTGATTTCTATCTTCTCCTTCTGGTACCCCTATGATACAAATGTTTTTATATTTCATGTTGTCCCAAGGTCCCATTAATTATCTTCTTTATTTTTTTTCTTTTTTCTGCTTTGATTGGGTGTTTTCTGCTACCTTGTATTCCAAATCTCTGATTTGATCCTTTGCTTAATCCAACCTACTGTTTATTTCTCCTAGTGCATTCTTTATTGAAGATAATTTATTCTTTGTTTCTGACTTTTTAAATAATTTCTATGTCCTTATTCATGTTGTTGAAGTTCCACTAAGTTTCTTGAGCCTCTTTATAACCATTTTTTCAAACTTAATATCTTGTAAATTGCTTACCTCCTTTTTACTTAGCTTTTTTTCTGGAAAGTTTTTCTCCTTTTTATATTTGGAGCATGTTTATTTGCCACCCCCCATTTTGGCTGCCTCTTTGTGTCTGTTCTATAGATTAGGTAGATATGCTATATCCTCAGATTTGGTATGGTGGTTTTATGTAAGAAGTGCCCAGTGGGACCCAGTGGCATAGTATCCTTGATTACCTCAGCTGGGTGGTCCAAGTGTGTCTTCTGTGTTTGTTATATGAATACTCCTGCCATAATCAAGACGTGTTGTTATTGACCCATTTGTGCTTGAGGCTGACTGTAAGGCTGGCTAGTGTAAGTATCACTCCTGACCTTGGTGGTCAAGCTACTGTGCAGGTGCTGACCACGTAACCAGAATTTGCTTGAAAGGGACTGGTTCCTGCTGAGATCTTCTTTTAGATATGCTGCGTGTGAATCAAGTTGAATCCTGCTCTGATATTCTCTGAAGTTAGCAAGTTGTCTGGGACCTTTTTAGAGATATTCTAGTGCAGGTTAAAGTCAGATTCTCCCTGTAACTGACCCTGGGAAAGTTACAAAGTGTTCCACACTTTGTGGATGTCTCTGCTGGGCCTTGATGTGTATTAGAAAAACCAAGATGTGTACGAAGACTAGCTTCTATCAGCATCAGGCCTGGGGGGCAAGCCAACAAAAGGCCTAATTCTCCCAAAGATCTGCCTCTACTTGCCAGATCTCAGGCTCACTTATTCAATGGATCTCTGGCGGTTCTTGAGTTCCATGAGTTAAGTTCTGTAAGGTAGGTGTGTGTGGTGTTCACCAGGTCTAGTACAGATTTAAATTCAATGTCAGTGCTAGGTCTGAGGCCACTCAACAAAATTCCAAGGTATACCAGATCTAGTTGTCCCCAGCCGGATTCCTGCAGACCTTTTTGGTGAGGTGTCAGGGATTCATTAGTGTAAAGTCAGCAGAGTTTGTCAAAACCAAATAGACCAAGATTTTTCTATGTGAGGAGAAAACTCTGCACTGGTTGGGCATGAAAGAGAAAATTGGTCCCTCATTCTATAGCCACACAACTAAGTCTGTTCCAGATTCTCCTGGGACCCTGAGCTCAACACAGCAGCACAACCAGAAATCAGGAGAGTGTGTCTAGTGAATTGTCATGAGCAGGAGGTGCTGGTCAGGAGATCATGGGAAAGGTGCAGTGACTCCTATCGCAAAGCTGCACATCTTGAATCAGATTCTGTCCAAATCTCAGTAAGGTGGGCCCACAGGGATTTGAAAGGCTGAGATTCTGTGCTGATCTGCTGGGGGGCTCACACTTAGCAGGGTGGAGTCACCAGGAGTCAGGAGTGTTGGCTTACTATGTACCTGAAGTTTAAGATTGGTAGATTTCCCATGAGGAGGAGGAACAGTTCAGGTTTACAATAAAACATGGGGAATGATTTCCACTCCCAAACCACATAATTCAGGCACTGACACCCCTGAGTCTGCCTGAACCCCTACAATCTGGCTCAAGCAGATGACTCCTCTGCTAGCTGCAAACACTGAAGGGTGGAGAGATAGGGAATCCAAAGGGTGGAGTTATTGTATCCTCCCCCCCAAGCTAGTGCCTTAAGGAGGAGAGTGGTCCACCCAAGAAAGATTGCATTTGTTGTGTGGGAGAAAAACTCAGCACAAGGATCCTGGTAGGAGTCCCTTTAGCTCTCACCCAAAGAGCCAGATACCTCAGACTCTCCTCACAGGACTCGAGTCTACTCCACCCACGCTCCATCAAAGCCCAGGCTCAGTGACTGCAAATGAGATTTTGTGCATTGGCTCTTTAAGAGGGTGCCTCTGTCTCTAGAAGACTCCCTTGTCTCTCCTTGCAAGCAGAATCACCATTAATTTTCAAAGCCAGATGTTATGCCGGCACTTCCTCCCAGCCCTGGTACTCTGGGTTGGGGAACCCAGCATAAGTTTGAGACCGCATGGTCCTTAGGAGGAAGCTTTGCAGCTGAGATATCCCTCTAGAATCTCCGTTGTTGCCTGTGGGAGTGAGGCCAGCCTTTTGCCTGTCTCTGCCCTTCCTACCAGTCCCAATGTGGCCTCTTCTGCAAATCCTTGGTTATAAGACTTCTGTTCAGCTAGTCTTCAGTTGGTTGTTCAGGTTTATTGCTCTATATTTTAGTTGACATTCCAGTTTGGTCCTGGGAGAAGGTAAGTGTAACTTCCACCTATTTCATAGCCATCTTGGATCTACTTATTTTAATATGAATGTTAAATACAGCATAATAACAGTGTCAACTAATGTTAAGTTTTTAAATTTTCTTCAGCCAATTTTTGAAGTTTTATTTTTTAGATAGTCATTTATTTTATTTAAATTTTTAAATAATATTGATATGAATTCATTCATAATTGTATTTTAATTTTAATATTTTCATGATATGCATAATTATATTCATTGCTGATATTAGATGATTGTACTTTGTTTCTTTTCTATGATCAATCAAAAACAAACATCTATTAATTTAATTATCTTATTAATGTATCAACTTCTGGCTTTGTTTTTCCTTTTCATTTAATGATTCATGGCTTTGACTTTGGTTATCCTCTGGATAACCTTAGAAATACTTCAGAATATAATGTTCTAGAACCAGGGACTATACATCTCAATAAATTGTCGAAACTGTTCTAATTTTATTACTAGTTTTGTTTCTGAGAGGATGATTTATAAAACAGAAATAGTTCTGAAGCAATGTATTTGCTGCCGTTATGCTGTCTTTTAACAAGAAAGGGCCAGGGGAGAGAGGAATTAGTGTTAAAGTCTGAAGTTCTAGACCAACGGTTCTCAACCTGTGGGTCACGACCCCGGCGGGGGTCGAACGATCAAAACACAGGGGTGGCCTAAAGCCATCGGAAATACATATTTTATTTTAAAATGTATTGTATAATAAATATGTATTTCCGATGGCTTTAGGCGACCCCTGTGTTTTGGTCGTTCGGCGGGGTCGCGACCCACAGGTTGAGAACCGCTGTTCTAGACAGTATAAGGTTATATTGACAAATATTTTTTGATAAATGATCTGGAAATTTTATTTCATAACAGCTGAGTACCAATTGCTTATAGAATGCATTAAACCAGTGCATGTACTTTTAATATGAGTATTTATTGATAAGTGCAAAGTGGCAGGATTTGGGTGTGAGGTGAGCGATTAAGGATGAAGTGTTAAATAAAGGGAGCCATGAAGGAGTAGGGGAGCTGATGTGCTGTTAGTCTTATGAATACAAAGTCTGATCTGACACAGAAGACTGCTAATTAAAGTAAGCAAACTCTTCATTAAGAATGCATAATTGTCCTATACTGGATCTCAAGAATTAATATCACAGAAAGTTACTAGCGAAACTTTGATGATCAATTGAATGCACATATCTAGGTCAGTGTTGTTAGAAATGGATGCCTTGTAGTTACAGAAAATGACAGTGAGAGATGCAATGCATACTTGAAGAGGCAAAGGAAGGCAAAGCTGCATAGAAATATTTAGTTATGAAACATGACTTGGTCAGCATGCATGCCGTGAAAGGTGAAAAGTAATCAGGGAGTCAGAGACTAATGAGTATCTTAGATCACATATATAAAAAATAAAAATGAAAGGAAAACTAAACAGGCAGTATGCAGAGTATAACATTACCATAAAGAAATGATTATAGGAGGCCTGGGAAAAAGAGGGTTGTTAAAATCTAGAAGTTTTCACCAATTTCACATACTATTTAGGCATTATTAATTCATAGATGCAAAAATAAGCATGAATGGTAGATATTTCACTATTTGGAACTACAGAATAGAATTTAAAAATCTATACATGTTCTATGAAATTGCTTATTTTCTGTCTTAGGAATTTTTATTGAAGCAAAAGTCTTGTATTGATTGACTCATTTTGGGAGACAGGCACTGTGAGATTTGTGAGAGTTGTTTGGGGTAAAAATACATATGTAGCTCAGCAGCCTAATTTCATTGTTCAAATGTTATAGCAGTTTTCAATCACAGCATGTAATATTAATATCTGAGGATCCTAGTTAAAGTATTGGAAAGTCCCTGAATATGAGCATACAATGGTGAGGAATTGAAGAGGATAGCAATACTGGATGTAATGACAGGTGGTCATGCTTGTTGCAGGTTCTATCATTGAATAACATGACACCAGCCATTGATATTATAGCCAGTGAAAGAATGAGACACTAAAGAGTTTAAAAGAACAGGATTCAGAATTCAGGGAATAAACAGAAATCCAAGATTATGAGATTAAAGATCTGCAATCTGGCCTAGATCATGTCATAACAGTATCCTACAAATCACCAAGCTTAAAAGAAACACTGATTTCAGCATTAGCATAATAAGGATGGGCATAGATCATGTTGAGCCACATCACAGTTGAACTGAACAGACTAAGAGTGACTAAAATACTTTAAATTTTTCTGCCACGTTCAGATATGATGGGGAAAGCCTATTGAAAATGAGAAACACCAATGGATCTGTCAGTGATAAAAAAAAATGTAAAGATGGCAGATTATAAACCAATAATTATAAAAGCCCAATGAATTTATATGGCGTATTTTTCTCACGATTTCAGATTACTATCTACTAATGCAGGCAAGCCTCACGGTGTAAATCTTATGCTCTCTCTTTAGTAAAGTAATTAAGATTTTTGATTAATGTTATAGTTTCTTAGCAAAACGTGTTCTCTTTTCCCCAATATTTTCCACCAAATGACTCTCCTATATAATTTGAATGATCATCAATTACCTCTCATCTCAACATTTTTCTCTTTTACTTTCTTACTATGGGAACTTGCCTCATAATTATAAAATTCCCAAAAGAACTTTGCTTGGAACTCAAAATATGTTAAAATGAAACCATTAACTTCAATCCAAATTGGTTCCTATTCCAGACTATTCCACATGCAGTCTATTCTCATTATTCATGGATTCCATATCTGTAATTTTATCTACCTTCTAAAATTTGTTTGTAACCCCCAAAACAATATCCATAGCATTCTTATTTATAGAGATGTGCAGAGTGGGAAAATTTTTGAGTCACACAGTATATGTTTCCAGCTGAGGTTGAAAAAAAAATTGGCAGATTGTTCTGCCTTATTTTGGCTCTCAGAATGTCGCAAGTATTCTTTTTTTCATGGTCTATTTAGTATCATGGCTTTTGCAGTTTTGTTCTGTTTTTTGGTGCTTTTGGTACTTTAAATTAGCCTCAGTTGTAGCACTGAACTGCTTTTTGATATTCTCAAGCACAAGGGAGCTGTAATCTGCCTCACAGAAAAAAATATATGTCTTAGATAAGCTTTATTTAGGTGTGGGTTACAATGTTGTTGGCTGTGAGTTCAATGTTAGTAGGTAAGAAATATATATTAAACAAGGTGTCTTCAAACAATAACACACATAAGTCAAGGTTATGTATCAATTGGTCAATGAAAATGTTGTGACTCAGAGGTTCATAAGAGCCTAACTTGTATTTCCCCTAAGAGTAACGAATACTGATTCAACAATTTAGTTTTTGTGGTGACTTTATAGAACATAACGATGGCAAAACAAAATATAAAAATTAACTGTATATCAGCAACTGTAATGTTTTTACCATCATTTTCAAGTTGAGTATCTTAGGTTTTGGCCTTCCTCATCATACCCTAGTTGAAGGACTAGGGCAGAGGTGAGTTGTGGTTTGGACCAAAAAAAAAAGAAAATCTGCAAAGAATGTCTGAGGCCCAAGAGCAAAAAAGTCAATGTAAATTTGATGGTTGAGTTCTTTAAAGATGAGAAGACAAACATGAATAGAGAATCATACAGAAAAGTGCAGAAAATGAAAGTCAGCTGTAAAAAACAGCTCTCTCAAGACTACAAGGCCTTCAGTATCATGTTATGGAAGGGTAGTAGGTGATTCTTTCAACAGCCATCATGTGTGCCCTGCACATTACACATCAACCTGCCTTCTTGTCAGTGAGTGGCTCCACATCACTCCTGATGTCCTTAGACCTGTATCTATTCAGAATACTGGCAGTGGTATATGTCAGTGGTGAATATTCTGCTGTTTTAAGTTTTTCTTCCCATCAAGTTTTGTCTCCTCTAATGTATTTCCATTAAAATTTTTCACCTTAACGCACTCAGCAAAGCCTTTGCAATGTCAGCCTCAAGGACTCCCCAAAAGAGACCAATATTAGTAAGAAACCGTGACCATCATTTCCTCCATCCACAAATAGAGGTAATATCAATATCAACTGCCTGCACTTAGCACAGGATGGGTGTGAGGATAGTAGGCACATGTAAGAAAAATTTTCTATTAATTTGAGGATTTGTGGAGGCTTTCAGTTTTTCCAAACTTTGGGGTTTCCCAATTACTTGTTAACAGCATTTTCCAGAGAATTTGTAGACAAAGCTGATTATTGATTATCTCCAAACAAAAGTGTCTCCCAGTCACACCTGTTTCTGTGCAGTGAGATTTATGGTAAAAAAAAAAAAAAAAAAGCTGGAGAAGTCCTGATTATTCTGTGAATTTCAAAATGTTCAGGAAAGCCTAAGCCATGTGAACAAAAAGCTGCTATGGAACAAAAGCATAAGGATCAAGGTTTTTAAATCCTTTAAATTGTATAACCTAGTACTAAGCTATTTCCCCACCTATTGAGAATGTTATAAACAAATACAATTAATCCTGGAGTTCAAAGGAAATTTAAAGTTCTGTTTCACCTGGTTGGCATTATAACAAACGCACAAGGAACTTTTCAGCTTTAAATTGTGATAATATTGACATATAATAAAACTTCAGCATCAGAAGGCTCATACTTTTGGGTAATAGCAGGTGGTTGCGTGGAGTTGGTGGGACTGCAGTGCCTGTCTGAGTGAGCAAACATTAGCAGTATCAATGAGAGGGAAAGGTAATATTAGGTTTGCAATCAGCATGGACACAGGGAGAGTGTGGGAGAAAAAGCATTGACTAAACACTGCCAGACGGCTTCCTGGGAGAAAATGGAATTTAAGTGTGGGGCCAGGTTTTCGGTAACTATAAGAATTATTACTTGATTTAAGAGGCAATCATTCTACTTTCCTAAGTAGATAAAACAAAAATGTATTGGATAACCTAAGCAGGATGGATTAGAAAAGTATGGAGGGAGATAAAAGCTAAATGGCAAGCTAAAAACCCACTTTGGATACCTAGCCTGGAGGCAAGGCACCCTGGCCCAATAGTCTCATTGGTGGGAATATATTTCTCCTGGGACCTTTGCTGAAAAATATGGTGTGAACCAGGGCAAATTATTTGATTGTTCTTAGATTCCATGGCCAATAATACTATCTTGAAAATATTCATTTCATCACTTCTAATTCCTCTTACTAAAGTAACTTCCTCAAATTAGATGATGTTACTTTCCAAATTATTTATGATTATTACTATTATTATTATTATTACTGCAGCTTTATGGCCTCTTGAATAAAGCTTATAATCCTCAGTATAGTCTTTGAAATCATTTAATATCTTTCTTTTGGATTTATATTCCATCTCTTCTTGTTAAGAATTCTATACAAAACATGCCAAAAGTAGTGCTTTAGCTGATGAGGATATGTTTTACTTTTTAATTTTCATCTACTTGGTCTGTACTGTCTTCATCTATTCCTCAGCTATCTTTAACGTTTCAGACATAATGTTACTTTCTTTGTAAAATAATGATACACTTGGGCTGAATGGGTTTATATTTAGGGGAAGCAGACATGCTTAAAAAAATTGAATGTATACATATATTTGGACAGACTGTATTGGAATATCTTCCACTTAGCAATTCTGGGAGTTGGCCACATTCGTTTCCAGTTCTATAGATCACACTTATCTCATTATCCTTAAAGCATAGATGAAATCTATATATGTCTTGAGACAAATAAATATTCCCATTTATTTGTGAGAATTAAATGGGATCAAGTATGAAATTCAGGGCAATAGGAAGACCTCATTAAATAAGTTATTATTACAAATTACACAAAGCAATCATCTTATTTTTAAAATTAGCTTTAATAACTCTCCTTCAACTCCTGCCTGACCAGGCGGTAGTGCAATGGGTAGAGTGTTAGACTGGGACGCGGAGGACCCAGGTTCAAAACCCCGAGGTCGCCAGCTTGAGGGCGGGTTAATCTGGTTTGAGCAAGGCTTACCAGCTTGAGCCCAAGGTCATTGGCTTGAGCAAGGGGTCACTCGGTCTGCTGTAGCCCCTCTGTCAAGGCACATATGAGAAAATAATCAATGAGAAATTAAGGTGCCGCAACGAAGAATTGATGCTTCTCATCTCTTCCCTTCCTGTCTGTCCCTCTCTCTGTCTCTCTCTGTCTCTGTCAAAAAAACAAAAACAAAAACAAAAAACTCTCCTTTACTCCTGTATTGTAAAATTTTATATAATAAAATCATATTTTCACTTTTCCATAGCTGGTATATCTTTGCAGTTCCTGCAACGTAATAGACATCCACCAATGTTTTGTTTACATTGATACTTAAAATTCACAGAGACACACTGTGTTAGAGTGAATAGTCTTGTTCATAAAGTTAAAGAGAATTTAAAGCCAAAATAAAAAATAATAAAAACCTTTGAAATCCCAGTTTTTAATTATTTTTTTCTTTAACAGAATTTTTCAATATGTACTGTATATAATCTGAGTGTTATAACTAAGAAATAGGGGTCTGTGATCAAAAAACATGTTAGATAGAGTACATCATATCTTGATTTAATGATTTACAGTTTTAAATTAGTTTCAGGAGTCCCTTAGTAGCTGTTTAACACAGAATTCTCTAGTGCGTGAGTAATGCCTAATTTTGTCCATAGAAATAGTTTTCAATGGCACATTCATTGGGAGTTCTTCACTGTAAGATTGATCTTTTTGTAAATCACTTTATGGTTAAATCAGTTCTGTTTTACATTTAGGTCTTATTAAAATTTTCTTCAATGTAAAAGCTCTTGGTATATTCAGACATAAACATTTCTAGCCTATGCCATAGGGATACCATGAGTACCTGTGCTAGTTGTCATTTGAATCTCTGTACTGGTCACAATTATTTTTTTTTTGGAATTATTGATTCCAAGAAAATCCTGTAAAGATCTATGGCTCAAAGAAAATTAACATCCAAATAAACAAAAAAATTACATGAAAAGAGCTAACAAAATCTTGGGCACACATCTAAAAACTGAAATATTGACTGATACTATTCTAAGAAGCTGTACAGAAATTAATCACTTTTTTTTCTTAAAGGAATAAAAAGAACAGCAACAAAACCTTTCTTCTTACCTCTCATTTGTGATTCTCAGACATTTGCTTTATAAGAGAGTTACACGTCAGAGAAAGCAATAGAGCAAAAATGACAATGACCTTGAAAGAAGCATTTTTAATTCTCAAGATGTTTCTTTTTCCTTTGATACACTTTGAAGAATGCAGAGAAGCAAGACTCTGCTTACCCTATTAATCCAAAGGAAAAGAGTTGTTCTTTCTAACAATACCATTACGAATAAAAATACCATTAAGGAGGGTGTTTGCATGAGGAGGCATATCTGGAATGAACAAAGACTATACATCAAGAAGTTGCTCACTCTTCTAAGGTAGATTCATGAATGATCCTTCTAAATTCAAGATGATAAAGAATCAACTTTGCCAACTTGTTTGTTTGTTTTTGCTGTGAATGACAAGACCTGAAGAGATAAATTTGGTAATTAAGAAAACAATTTCCACTTGAGAAAGTGAGGGGATCCAGACTGCTCATCATTCGTGATCCACGTGGATGTTTTAGAAATGTATTCCCTGCATTTGTGAACAAAATTTAGTTGCATTGTTGAAACATGATACTGCCAAAAAGAAAAATTAATTGTGGCTGTGTATGTTCATTACTGTTAACCAACCAGTCATTTTCATATTTGATCATCTGTGGCATTATATTGAGGAACAACAAATGTTTACTAAAATATTAGACAATGAAATATCCCATGTATATATTTCTAATTTTAATTGTTCCACATGTCACCAACATGTGACTTCTCTTATGCTAAATGTCAAAACCAGAAATTCTAAAATATAGAATGAGACCAGATGGATGGCCTTTCTTTACCACTGATAAATAAGTTAGGTGTGTTCAAGTAAGTACCTTTTGCTAAATGAGAACTGGGCTTTTCAGGTAAAAAAAATCAAAGTTATAGTTGGACCACAGTTTTTATGGTAACCACACTCACTTAAATTTAGTAAAATATGTTGAGAATAGTGTTTTAAAAAACAAAACTAGGCCTGACCTGCGGTGGCGTAGTGGGTAAAGCATCAACCTGCAACTCTGAGGTCGCCAGCTCAAAACCCTGGGCTTGCCTGGTCAAGGCACATATGGGAGTTGATGCTTTCTGCTCTTCCCCCCTTCTCTCTCTCTCTCTCTATCACTCTCTATCTCTCTCTCTCTCTCCTCTCTCTAAAATGAATAAATAAAATCTTTAAAAAAATAAATAAAGTGGACCCAATAAATATAAAAGACCTTTGCAAACTCATAAAAGTGTAATTATATCAAAGGCATATAATTCCCCATCATTAGTCTAGTATTCCTACCTTGCTTTTTCCTTCACAGTAATGTCATATATATTTTTCCTTCAAAATTCATAATTAATTTAATGAATATCATTACAACAAATGATATAATTGCTCATTAGAGTTGTGGGTAATCATTTTAAAAGCCACTATGAGGTAGTCATTGTCTTTTATTTGATTTGTTAACTAGAAATATTATTAGGATTTCCCCCCTAAAAGCAAGATTAAGGGGGGAAAGTTTGTGTTGTAGTATTTATTTTTAGCTTATGAGGGAAAACAATTTTTAAGATTATGTCTTCAAAACAGATAGGTTTTTCATTCTATTCTTTTAAACCTGAAATGATTTCTTCCTCACAAACCCCAAAAGTCCCATGTTAGAATTCCACCAGAACTTAACCACAGCTTTATCTAATGAGAATGGAACTATATATTTAAAGCTTATATGTTTTAACTCCCTTGTTACATATATGAAGAAACATATATGTTACATATATGTGGGCCAGTGAAAGAAACATCTTAGAGAATTATTTATTTACCACAATAGTCCTCAAGTTCCTCTCAGCTCTAGGAGCAAGTAGCTTTCTCCTTTCTACTGTATATTTGAATACTCTCTATAATTTCTATAAATACAGTAAACGAAATTGGTCTCTATTTCTTTTTTCATATGCTGTTTCGGTACTTCACATTGCATAACAGTATTTACAGACCTGCCCCTTTGTTCTCCCAACCTATACAAATTATAACTTTCTAGGCCCAGCACATGCTATTACTCACCTAAAAGTCACACTTATCTCTGGCTGGGTGACTCGATGAATAAAGCGTCATCCCAGTGCACTGTCATCAGTTTATCCCTGGCACATCTATGAGGCAATCAATGCGTACACAACTAAACAGATCAGCTATGTGGAACAACAAAGTTGATGTGTCTTTCTCTCTTTCTCTCTCAAGTCAATAGAATTTTTTAAAATAAAATATGTACTCAATCATTCCAGCCAATGGTAATTTTTCCCTTGTTTAAATATATGTAATCTTGCATCTTTTCATAATCGGAAATATATTTATAGAGTGCTTGTTCTCTCTTCACAAATACTTTTTTTAGCCTGACCAGGGGGTGGCACAGTGGATAGAGCATTAGCCTGGGATGCAGAGGACCCAGGTTCGAAACCTTGAGGTGGCTGGCTTGAGCTCGGGCTCATCCAGCATGAGCGCAAGGTCCCTGGCTTGAGCCCAAGGTCGCTAGCTTGAGCAAGCGGTCCCTGGCTTGGCTGGAGCACCTTGGTCAAGGCACATATGAGAAAGCAATCAATGAACAAATAAGGTGCTGCAACAGAGAATAGATGCTTCTTATCTTTCTCCCTTCCTGCCTGTCTCTCTCTTTCTCTCACTAAAAAAATAAAATAAAATAAAAATAAAAAAACTTTGCCACATGGTATTTCTGGAATTGTTATTTCACAGTTATTTCAATTTTTGTTTTACAATATTTGAGAGGACTATGCTATCTATAAATCTAGATTGTAAAGTTCTTGAAGGAAAAGGTTGGGTCTATGTAATACAAAGTATTCAAGATATAGCATACATTTTACATATGTAATAAATATATGATATAAAACTGTTCACTGACAAACTATCAGATATGTAGATAAATATGCCCTCAATTTCTTGTTTTTACCAAATGTTTTTCCAGTGTTATTTTAGTTTCTATTATATGAATATAGAATAAGTTGAACCTTTTCTCAATATTTTGATAAAATTATCTGAGGGGAAACTGAAGTGACTGTACGACTTTGGTCTGTCTTCAGTCCTCTGTTCACCCTGTCATGGAACATATCTTTCAGGGATTGTTCCCATTTTCATCTGTTCATTTTTCACACTATAGGTTCTACCATTAGTTAAGACAACAGAACAAATAAACAAAACCTGTTTAATTCTTAGTGATGTTATTTATTTTTATAGAATACTTTCTTTTGTGCTTTTATTATTATATATTATCTTACTTTATTTTGATGTGTTCTTATACCTTTTATATATACAGGAAAGCCAAATAATATTGTTTTCTTGCAATAAATCTATAAATTAATAATATTTAGTATCTGCTTACTTCAGGAAGATTTATACAAAATATACATTACTCAGTGAGAATAATGAGCAGATTCAGCTTTACCATATAAACAATTAAAGATACAAAATAGAGTTAAAATATTATAAAAACCACATATATGTATATGTCTATATTTGCATATCAGATGAACCACTGATCAGCTGTGCATTGTAAAAGCACTTTCTCATAATTTTCTAATCATTTATACTATAACAAAGAAATTCTTTTTAGAGTCAGATAGTAGATTAAAACCATGACACTGAAGGGTATTCCTGAGCGAAAGAGGAATTGGTTAGGGGTAAAAAAAAAAAAGGTAGAACCAGCTGTATGTGGTGGGAAGATAGCCAGATTAGCTCAGTAAAACATGTACTTCAAACTACATGGTAGCTTATGTAAAGGGGACATAGTGGAGCAACAGTTTGGAATGAACATCCAACCTTACGTAACGTATGTGTTATAGACAAAGACAATTTGGTGGTGGTGACCCTGAGAAAGAAAATACTTACCAAGAAGGGCTCCAGGTGGCTAACTGGGTTCAAATTTAAAAACAAAGCTTAGCAGCTGTTTTTAAATAGGTGCTTATTATGCAAACTGTCCTTTTAGAAGAAGCCTGCTTGCACTAAGCTGCCTGCCTCCCTGACTAAACTGCCTGCCTGTGCTGCCTGTGCTGTGTTCCACCTGCTGAGCCAGCCCTTACAAAGGAGTTCCTGGTATTGTACAAACAATACGACTGAGACTATCCCTGTCCAATCGGAGCTGCTCAGCTGTACTCCGTTAGCATGTTCACCAACCAGTCAGAGTGGCTGTATTCTGATCAATCAGGGCGGTGCTTTTTGGACCAAACTGAAAGGAATTGGGGTACTCATTCGCATAAGGATGGACCCATCAACAACTAATATATAATTATATAATAATTATATAAAATCAGCTCCTCTCTGGCTCAGAAAACACACTTTTTCTTTCTATTGGAGACTGTGTTTCCTGATGGAATTGGGACTGGGACGGGCTGGGACTGAAGCAGGGACAGGAACAAGGACTCGGAGGTATGGAGATGTCTTGCCACACCAGAGTGGAACAGACCATGCTGTTCCATAGCTGAGCTGCTTTGGTTATGATTCAGCTGTACCACTATTAAGCTGTTCTACAGCCAGTCTTTATTACAGTTGAATTGTTCGCACTAAAAAAAGTTTTCTTAACCACACCTCAAATTGGAGATTTCTGTTGGCGTTGAATTGGCACCAGTGACCATTAGTTAATAGTGGTGAGCATATAATAAACCAGAATTTGGGATTAGAAAAAAATTATTCAAAATTGAGAGAAAGGGAAAAGCAAGTGGCCACTTTAGTAAATTAAAACAAATGTAAGACAGAGGCAACAATCTAGAAAGTAGAACTTGGTACACATATGTACAAAGAAACCAAACAAACTTTAGATATAATTTGCAATGAGATATTTTTAGGAAGATGAATGGTATCAGCAAACCAAGGAGATTAAATTTTATCCAAATTGTAAACCACAATTTAAAACTTTCCAAAGAAAAAGTTATATTATTTCAGAAAATCACCAAAGTACTCTGTTATTTTATTATTTTTATAGGTTAACATGGTGAACAAATGATTAAATTAAAAAAATAAACTGCAGATATCTTTGCACAGATTCAATTACTTTATTAAATTTAGTTCTCTTTCAATATGTTCATAGAGCAAGCTCTAGAGGTTGGGGTTATAATAAAGAGTGGGTAAAATAAGTAGAAAAAAGTGGATCCTATGAAGACTTGAACTAAAGTCAGTTAGTCTATTTGATTTTCCCAGTAACAGTGAAAATATATATAATATCCATAACTCTAAATTTTTTATTTCTGTTAGAATTTTTTTAAAAAACCTCTTAAACTTTATGCTTGTTTTTCACCAAGTATTAGGTTAAAAGAGCCTATCTTAGTGGGGAAAACGCTGAACTCAGATTCAAGACGCCATTTTCTTGTTGTGGCTGTGCTTTTTCCTTTTTCCTGTCGTAACAGGCAAGTCATTTGTTGTTCGGAAGTCCAGTTTTCTCTCTGTGAGTTGAAAAGTTTGAATTAGACTGCTGTTCTCAATCAACCAAGACCCAACATTCATTTTGCTTTAAATATATGGTAAAATTTCTTTCTAATCATAAAATGAAAATAATAAAAATGCAGTTGGATCTGACCTGTGGTGGTGCAGTGGATAAAGCATCGACCTGGAATGCTGAGGTCACCAGTTCAGAACCCTTGGCTTGCCCGTCAGGGCACATGTGGGAGTTGATGCTTCCTGCTCCTCTGTTCCCTTCTCTCTCTCTCTCTCTCTCTCTCTCTCTCTTAAAATTAATAAATAAAATGTTTTTAAAAATGCAGTTTGCCCATACATTTATTTTAAACAATGAAAATAATGATAACAATAATATAAAGGAGAGATGAAAATAAATATTTATAATGAAAATGATATGCAATCTTTAAACTTGGTTACATTATAAGACTCCCTTTAGAGAATGACACAAAATGGATTTCCAAGATAACTTTAAGTCTAAAATTTTATAACAAATTTGCTCTCAAAGCCCATTTACATTTGTTGTTTCCACAATTATGCTATAAATATGTGCCTGCATGTCTTTAGCTAATTTCACTTAGAAAAAGAATAACATTTTAAGGATTCAAGTGTACTCTTTCTGTATTCTGATTAATACTAATTACTATTTCCTTCTAGGCATTTGTTGATGTGTGCTTAGACAAATCAGTGCAAAGAAAAACATTTGCAAGACTATGAATGTGCTGAAAACATCTTATTCCATAGAATAAATGCCTTGTAGGAGTCAAGAAGCTCATACCGGCAAGGTTTTCTGGACACATACATGCAACTTTCTTTTGAACACGTTTAGACATGGTGGCCTTACTAATTCATGAGCTGTCAAGAGAAAACAAACCAATCTGAATTTCAGAAATCAGAACTCTTTCAAAACTTGACATTTTCATGTGATTTAAAAAACCCTTTGGCAGAGAATGCTCCCTCGGTCCTTCTGGAAATGTAGCCAGGTAGAATGCTAATAACCACAGCTAAGCTGACTTGAGGAATCGAAAATGACAGCCTATCGCTGAATGTTCCCTTCTCCACGTGAATACTTTTTTTTCTCTTTATATCCAGCAACAAAGACTTGTATAATAAATGACTCTATGATGTATGAGACTTCTCTAGCATTAAATTATGTCTTTTACCTCAGGACTTATCATGCATAGAACACGTAATGTATCCAGAATGCCCTTCCAGTGAGCTATACTGCTAGCCAATGCTGAACCAAATATAAATCTCTCCAGACTCACAATGAAATTGCTTGTTCAACTGGTTGCTTTATTCAACTAATGATTTTGCAGTATCACATTCAATTGAATAATTATACAAGTAGTGATGCTCAATACCCCTCTTTTTCAGATTAGAATAATTTATAAACGCAGTTTTTCTGTTCCATTAAGCAGAACCACCTTTTAATGAGACAAGCACAACAAGGTAGACACAATGATGTGTAGCAAACAAGAGAAAGAAAATACCATTTGGGTAGGCAGAAATGTTAGTGGAATATGTGTTACGAAAAGCCATTTTTATTTATCATCGCAGACAATGTATCTGGAAGAGATCCCAGGGTAGTCTTAACATATCACACATGTGCACATACCAACTCTCTCTCTCTCACACACACATACACATATGCATTTATATTTAGCAATAAGTGGAAGACTAGAAAATTGACATGTTTCTCATTTTGCATGAATGATTTCAAGCCCAGTTCAAAATATTTAAATCAGGACTTATTTGCCCCTGAAATAGTTGACTCCTGTTCCCAGAGTGCGGATACTATGTGTGTTTATTTCTCTCTTGAGAATTTTAGGGAAAAGTTTCATCAGCCTTTTTCTCCCCCTATGTCCATGCCCTCAGAATGTTCTTTTGTTTTTGCCGTACCGCCTCTCTTTAAACGTAGTTTAAATTTGACAGTCTGGTGCTATTTATGAAGGCCCCATCGGGATAACAGATGGCAAGACCATGCATCTCTCCTGTGGGGGCCTGGCCACAGGCCATAGGTTATTCATTTCTAGTTTTTAGTTCAACTGTGAAATGAGAATTGGTTATAACATGCTACTTGGGAAACAGCAGAGCTTCATTTTAAAATGGCCTTATTATAATTGTATCTGTGTAATCAATTAGGAAAAAAGTAAAAATAGTTTACTTTTTTTTTTTTTTACAGAGACAGAGTGAGAGTCAGAGAGAGGGATAGACAGGGACAGACAGACAGGAATGGAGAGGTAAGAAGCATAAATCATTAGTTTTTCATTGCGCATTGCGACACCTTAATTGTTTATTGATTGCCTTCTCATATGTGCCTTGACTGCGGGCCTTCAGCAGACCGAGTAACCCCTTGCTTGAGGCAGCGACCTTAGGCACAAGCTGGTGAGCTTTTGCTCAAATCAGATGAGCCCTCCCTCAAGCTGGCAACCTTGGGGTCTTGAACCTGGGTCTTCTGCATCCCAGTCCGACGCTCTATCCACTGCACCACCGCCCGGTCAGGCAGTTTACATTGTTTGATAAAATATTTACAATTAACCATATTTTTTAAAAAAATCTGGGCATGTTTTAGTTTTAAAAAATGTTTTATTTTTAATTTTATCTATGTATTGGGGCATTAAGCACAAAGCCATTCCAGAAGCATACTAATCATACATTTGAATAAAATAATCAAGTATATTTTGTGTCTTTATATATCTAGAGCATCATACTATGAGGTAGTTACAAGGATCATCTCCTTATAAGTAAATTAAATGTGAATACTATTTAATTGTATGCAGAGGTATACTTCATTTTAAAAAATACAGCCAGTTGGGGGTATAGACCACTGATGTCCACCTGTGTCCTGTGTGCACCTCCAGTGCTCCTGTAAGGATCAAGATTAGGTGAGAACATAAAGTTAGGTTTCTCCAATCCCACTTCATCCAGGGAAGCTGTGTTTTAATCTGATCCATGTATGAAAAAGGCCTAATCATTGATAAACAACTTTGAGATAATTCCAAGTATTATTATTAAAATTTTATATTTCTGCTGGCTGGGTGGTCCAGTGGATAGAGTATCAACCCTGGGCTCTGCAATCACAGGTTAGATCCCCAGTCAGGGCACATATGAGAAGTAACCAATGAGTGCACAATTAAATGGAACAATTAAGTGGAACAATGAGTTGATGCTTCTCTCTCAATGGAAAACTGAAAAGTAAACCTTTATATTTCAGTTACTTTGATAGTACCAGCATTTCCTGAAAAAAGGCACAAAATAAGTCACAGCAATTGAAATTTTGTACTGAAGAAGGAAAACCAGTCTTCAATGAAATGGTCTGGGGAAGATAATCTTAGAAAGGGCTTTTTATAGACACTTTAAAATTCTATCACAAACACCCAAATCAATTCTATATAGTTGACACCCATTTTCTTCTTTATAATAAGCAGATCATAAAATTATTAACTAATTAAGAATTCTTCCAGCTGTGATGATTTTTATCCACAATGCATATTTTAGGGTACTTCTTGAGCTATTTTTATCATTAAAATAATATAATTTCTGATATTTAGAATTTATGCAGTAGTTTAATGAATTTCTGCAGGATTCATTTTCAAACCCTGGAATATGTTAAATGTTAAAATGTGTTTCATTTATTTCAGAAAATGAACCACTCTGGTGTTGAAATTGTAGTCATATTAGAAATGTCACAAAGGGGGCCATATTCCTGTAATACATCACTTCTCTGTTTAGATTGAAAGTGATAAAGATGGCTAGGCAAAATAATAGATGATATGCCTCACTCTTAATGCTTTTCACTCTTAAAAAAATGCACAGCCATCTGTTTTGTGCATGTCAGGTTGTTGCAAGTGAGTGATAATTTTTCTTTTTTATTTGAGAAGAAATCTATGGAAATTCTGAACAAAGTTAATTTAAAAACATACGGTGATATTAATAAAACACCTATGTAAATACTGACTCCTCATTACCTTTGGCATTCATGGGTTTAGATTAGTTTTAGTTGTATCATGGAACTTTTAGAACAAGCCTTATTGCTCAAAGTAATCTAGAGACTTAGACTGTGTCTGTGCGGGCAAGATGAGATAAATAATTTTATTAACTTTTCACTTAATTCTAGAACATTAATCATATTCTGCTGGAAGGTAAATAATTAAGTTTAAAATGTAGTTATCATTTCAGCTTTTAGGCATGGATTTTCTTCAAGTTTCTATCTCTTGTGCTTACATGTTTATAATCTTAATCTCTCTAAAAATTGATACAATATCATAAATATATATTGAGGGAGAGAATAAATGTACAGTTTGAGGAAAGAAGTGTGCTTTTCTTTTAAGGTTAGACTTGAGTATTCCAGAAGGATTGATTTGGCAGGTGAATAAGTCAGAAATAAAGGGAGACAATAAATTCTTTACCGGTGTCACTAGGGTATGAATGTGTAGAACTTTATTATATTTTCTACTAGTGAATAGGAACTGATTTAAACTAACTGAATATAAATTATTTTGGTTACACATAACCCAAGTCTTTACAACCAGTGCTTAGAAAACAATCAGCGTTGATTTATATGTGAAACAAAATAATGGCCACTTCGTGAGATATTATTTTAGAATTTCTGGGAGATGACATCAGCGTAATGGCGCGGAAGCGATACCGATAAATCTCCCCCAAAACTCAACAAGATCTTCAACCAGAAACAGAAAAACCTATCCTTGGAGCCTCCAGATGTTTCGCAATACACCCGAAGGTATGGTCGAGCGAAAAATTGGCTAAACATATAATCAAACCCCGAAGGAAATAGGGAGTAAGAAATGCTCCACTTTCCTCACTAACCTTAACACGGCAGCTTTCACTGGGAACGGAGAATATAGAAACTGAGGCGGGTAAAGGGGGTGAATAGATCCAGGCCGCGGCACAAATGGCCGAACCAGGCTGTAGCACAGAGATCCAAGCTGAGGAAAAACTGTACCTGCGGCAACCCAGTCAATACAAGCTAACACTTGCGCCAAACCCAGCAAAGAAAGACAAGTGGGGCAGCCATTTTCCCCCGATCTCATGGTAGGCACGCGCAGATAGTGGATGAGAGATTCCTTCCAAAGCCCCGGGATTGGGCACCCGTGTTATCCCACAGAGGGGCAGAGTCAGGGACCTTTGTGTGGGCCAAAAGCGGAATCTCGAGCCGCCCCAGCACCCTGAGGGAGCCACGCATGGGGAGGGAGCGAGAGCCAATTCTAACGCTGCAACTTTTCTGTGCGGGAGGGGGTTTCACACAGAGGGTGAGACTTCCGGCCTGATATCCTGGTCTGCGCACAGATAGAGAGTGAGAGTTTCCTCCAAGCATCCCGGGAGTGGGTGCCCACCCGTGTTACTGGACAGAGTGGCAGAGCCAGAGGTCTTTGAGTGGGTGGAAGCCCCACCTGATTATGCTAGCAGCTCTGACTGACTGAGCCTTACCCAGAGCCCTGTGCTGAGTGGGAATAGAGTGGGGAGTGGCCAGTTCTTTGAGCCTCTAACTATCCAGGCAGAGGCAGCAGCAACCCCATAGCTGGATTATCAGGCTACTAATTGAGGAAGGAAAGACTAGGAGAGAGGCTCCAGGAACACGGACTCTCTCACTGTCAGAGCCTATAAATGCTAATGAGCCTCGACTGCCAACGAGACTGAAGCACAATACATGACATCGCCATAGAGACTTATCAACTGCAAACCTCTACCTGAACGTGCCAAAGGGGTAGAACCCAGGGTACAGAGTCACCGACCAGGAAGAGGAAGAGAAAAGAAAAAGCAAGAAGATAACCTCTCAAAATCAAGAATAATCCGCAGACTTTATAACCTATCCCATTTTATTATATTTCTTCTTTGGTTCTCTTATCTTCATTCTTGATTTTTTTTTCCTCCTCCAATTTGGTCATTTAACTCTCTGCTGGGCTTACTCTCTCATCTCCTTGAACTACACTACTCATAAGTGTTACATCTCCCATTATCTTTTCTTTCCTCTTTCTTTCCCTGTATGAGGGTTGCACTCCAAAACCCTTAACTCTCTCTCTCTCTCTCTCTCTCTCTCTCTCCTCTTTTTTCTTTTTTCTTCTTTTAGTGGTTCCCTCTTTTTTCTCTCTCTCTCTCTCTTTCTTTTATCCCTCTATATTAGTTTATTCCTTTCTCCTTTACGTCTCCTCTCATTCAAACCTCAATAACAAATTATCTTATCTGGGACTCAAACTTATGTTTGTGGCATTTTCGGGGGTTTCTACTTCACCTTTTTAACTCACTAATAGTGCTCCCATCCCTGGCTCTCCATTTTATCTAGTTCTTGTTCCACTAAATACAATAGTAATTTTTTAATTTGTTCCACCATTTTCCTGTTTCCCTATTATTCCAATCATCATAACTCTTAGTCAACCAACACCTATAAGCAAATCATTTTATTCTTGACCCAAAATTTTTTTTTTTTGGTATTTTTCTAAAGATGGAAATGGGGAGAGACAGTCAGACAGACACCCGCATGCGCCTGACCGGGATCCACCCGGCACGCCCACCAGGAGTGACGCTCTGCCCACCAGGAGGCAATGCTCTGCTCTTCCGGGGCGTCGCTCTGCTGTGATCAGAACCATTCTAGCGCCTGTGGCAGAGGCCAAGGAGCCATCCCCAGCACCCAGGCCATCTTTGCTCCAATGGAGCCTTGGCTGCGGGAGGGGAAGAGAGAGACAGAGAAGAAGGAAGGGAGGGGAGTGGAGAAGCAAATGGGCGCTTCTCCTGTGTGCCCTGGCTGGTAATCAAACCCGGGTCCCCCGCACGCAAGGCTGACGCTCTACCGCTGAGCCAACCGGTCAGGGCCCAAAATTTTTTCTTATTTGCTTTCTGTGGGTCCATACCCCCTTTTTCTCTGTTGTTGTTTTTTTTTTTGCCCCTTTATTACTTCTTCCCAATTCAGGCCCTCCAGTACAGGCATTGTTTGTTCTATTTAATACAATGTAATTCACAGTTAACCACAAAATTTTCTCAAGATAGAGGGGAGAGAAGAGGATAGGAAAAAAGGAGGGGGGGAATAATTTCCTTCTTTTTTTAATTTTTAATTTTATTTTATTTTTCTTTATTTAATTATTTTTTTAAAAATACTTTTCAATTTTTTATTTTTATTTTTTTAACTTTTTCTTCTTTATTAAATCTCATTAATACTATTAACAAAAGCACCCTCAGATGCCATTAAGGAAGAGCAAATCGAATATCATGGATACAAAAGAAAGAGAGGTAACACAGATAGATGAGGAAAAATCTATGGTGAAAAAATTTTATATATTGGAAACCTTGGAGTTAAACAAAAGAGAATTTAAAATAGAAATTCTAAAAATACTCAGAGATATACAAGAAAACACAGAAAGGCAATTTAGGGAGCTCAGAAAACAACTCAATGAACACAAAGAATATATTTCCAAAAAAATTGAAACTATAAAAACAAATCAAACAGAGATGAAAAACTCAATTCACGAGCTGAAAAACAAGGTAACAAGCTTAGCTAATAGAACAGGCCAGATAGAATGTAGGATTAATGAAATAGAAGAAAAGCAACTTAAGGCACAACAAAGAGAAGAAGAAAGAGACTCAAAAATTAAAAAAAATGAGAGCCCTACAGGAATTATCTGACTCCATCAAAAAGAATAACATAAGAATAATAGGTATATCAGAGGGAGAAGAGAGAGAAAATGAAATGGAGAACATACTCAAACAAATAATAAATGAGAACTTCCCAAGCCTGTGGGAAGAACTAAAGCCTCAAATTCAAGAAGCAAACAGGACTCCAAGTTTTCTTAACCCCAACAAACCTACTCCAAGGCGCATCATAATGAAATTGGCACAAACCAACGGCAAAGAAAAAACTCTCAAGGCAGCCAGGGAAAAGAAGAATACAACATATAAAGGAAGGCCCATTAGATTATCATCAGATTTCTCAACAGAAACTTTTCAAGCTAGAAGAGAGTGGACCCCAATATTTAAAGTCCTGAAAGAGAGGACCTTTCAGCCATGAATACTATACCCATCAAAGCTATCCTTCAAATATGAAGGAGAAGTAAAAACATTCACAGATACAGAACAGATGAGGAAATTTATCATCAGAAAACACCCACTCCAGGAATTACTAAAGGGGGTTCTCCAATCAGATACAAAGAACAAACAAAAAACAAAGCCACAAGTAAAGCTCCAAGAAGAACACAATAAAACCAAATTTAAACTGTGACAACAACAAAAAGAAAGGGGGAGGAGAGGATGGAGATTAACATTAGCAAAGGACAATGGAGTGCAAAAGTACTCATAAAATAGTGCACTACAATGAACAGGGTAGGAACCCTTTTCATTACTTAAAGGTAACCACCATGGAAAAAACCACCACAGAAGCACATGATTTAAAAAAGATAGCAACAGAGGAAAGATGTATGGAATACAACCAAGTAAAAACAAAAGATAGAAAGATGAAAGAGAAGGATCAAACAAGACACAAAACTAACAGAAAGCAATCTATAAAATGGCCATAGGGAACTCACAAGTGTCAATAATTAATAGTAAACGGATTAAACGCACCAATAAAAAGGCACAGAGTAGCAGAATGGATTAAAAAAGAAAATCCAACTGTATGCTGCCTACAGGAAACTCATCTAAGTAACAAGGATAAAAACAAATTCAAAGTGAAAGGCTGGAAAACAATACTCCAAGCAAATAACATCCAAAAAAAAGCAGGTGCAGCAATACTCATATCGGATAATGCTGACTACAAGACAGTAAAAGTACTCAGAGACAAAAATGGCCATTTCATAATGGCTAAGGGGACACTGAATCAAGAAGACATAACAATTCTTAATATATATGCACCAAACCAAGGAGCACCAAAATATATAAGACAGCTACTTATTGACCTTAAAACAAAAACTGACAAAGAAACAATCATACTTGGAGACCTCAATACACCGCTGATGGCTCTAGATTGGTTATCCAAACAGAGAATCAACAAAGATATAGTGGCCTTAAACAAAACACTAGAGCACCTGGATATGATAGACATCTACAGGACATTTCATCCCAAAGTGACTGAGTATACATTTTTCTCCAGTGTACATGGATCATTCTCAAGAATTGACCATATGTTGGGCCACAAAAACAACATCAGCAAATTCAGAAAAATTGAAGTTGTACCAAGCATATTATCTGATCACAAAGCCTTGAAACTAGAATTCAACTGCAAAAAAGAGGAAAAAAATCCCACAAAAATCTGGAAACTAAACAACATACTTTTAAAAAATGACTGGGTCAAAGAAGAAATAAGTGCAGAGATCAAAAGAAATATACAGACAAATGAAAATGACAATACGACATATCAGAATCTATGGGATGCAGCAAAACCAGTGATAACAGGGAAGTTTATATCACTTCAGGCATATATGAACAAACAAGAGAGAGCCCAAGTGAACCACTTAACTTCACACCTTAAGGAACTAGAAAAAGAAGAACAAAGATAACCCAAAACCAGCCGAAGAAAGGAGATAATAAAAATCAGAGAAGAAATAAATGAAATAGAGAACAGAAAAACTATAGAAAAAATTAATAGAACAAGGAGCTGGTTCTTTGAAAAGATCAACAAAATTGACAAACCCTTGGCAAGACTTACCAAGGAAAAAAGAGAAAGAACTCATATAAACAAAATCCAAAATGAAAGAGGAGAAATCACCACGGACACCGTAGATATACAAAGAATTATTGTAGAATACTATGAAAAACTTTATGCCACTAAATTCGACAACCTAGAAGAAATGCATAAATTCTTAGAACAATACAACCTTCCTAGACTGAGTCAAGAAGCAGAAAGCCTAAACAGACCTATTAGTAGAGAAGAAATAGAAAAAAACATTAAAAACCTCCCCAAAAATAAAAGTCCAGGCCCAGACGGCTATACCAGCGAATTTTATCAAACATTCAAAGAAGACTTGGTTCCTATTCTAATGAAAGTCTTCCAAAAAATTGAAGAAGAAGCAATACTAAGAAACACATTTTATGAGGCCAACATAACTCTCATACAAAAACCAGGCAAGGATGGCACAAAAAAGGAAACTACAGACCAATATCTCTAATGAATACAGATGCTAAAATACTAAACAAAATACTAGCAAATCGAATACAACAACATATTAAAAAAATAATACATCGTGATCAAGTGGGATTCATCCCAGAATCTCAAGGATGGTTCAACATACGTAAAACGGTTAACGTAATACACCATATCAACAAAACAAAGAACAAAAACCACATGATCTTATCAATAGACGCAGAAAAGGCTTTCGATAAAATACAACACAATTTTATGTTTAAGACTCTCAACAAAATGGGTATAGAAGGAAAATATCTCAACATGATAAAGGCCATATATGATAAACCATCAGCTAACATCATATTAAATGGCACAAAGCTGAAGGCTTTCCCCCTTAAATCAGGAACAAGACAGGGTTGTCCACTCTCTCCACTCTTATTTAATGTGGTACTAGAGGTTCTAGCCAGAGCAATCAGACAAGACAAAGAAATAAATAAAAGGCATCCATATCGGAAAAGAAGAAGTAAAGGTATCACTTTTTGCAGATGATATGATCCTATACATCGAAAACCCCAAAGAA
Source organism: Saccopteryx leptura (assembly GCF_036850995.1). Lineage (NCBI taxonomy): Eukaryota > Metazoa > Chordata > Mammalia > Chiroptera > Emballonuridae > Saccopteryx > Saccopteryx leptura. The sequence continues at coordinate 235,707,273 of NC_089505.1, read as the reverse complement.
TTCACAAAAAGACTACTAGAAACAATAAGCCAATACAGGATACAAAATTAACATACAGAAGTCAATAGCCTTTCTATATGCCAACAATGAAACATTTGAGAACGAACTCAAAAGAATAATCCCCTTCACGATTGTAACAAAAAAAAAAAAAATACCTAGGAATAAACATAACAAAGAATGTAAAGGACTTATATAATGAAAACTATAAACCATTGTTAAGGGAAATCAAAAAAGATATAATGAGATGGAAGAATATTCCTTGTTCTTGGTTAGGAAGAATAAATATAATCAAGATGGCCATATTATCCAAAGCAATATACAAATTTAATGCAATTCCCATCAAAATTCCAATGACATTTTTTAAAGAAATGGAGCAAAAAATCATCAGATTTATATGGAACTATAAAAAACCCCGAATAGCCAAAGCAATCCTAAAGAAAAAGAATGAAGCTGGGGGCATTACAATACCTGACTTCAAACTATATTATAGGGCCACGACAATCAAAACAGCATGGTATTGGCAGAAAAATAGACACTCAGACCAATGGAACAGAATAGAAAACCCAGAAATAAAACCACATTTATATAGTCAAATAATTTTTGATAAAGGGGCCAACAACACACAATGGAGAAAAGAAAGCCTCTTCAATCAATGGTGCTGGGAAAACTGGAAAGCCACATGCAAAAGAATGAAACTGGACTACAGTTTGTCCCCCTGTTCTAAAATTAACTCAAACTGGATCAAAGATCTAAACATAAGACCTGAAACAATTAAGTACATAGAAGAAGACATAGGTACTAAACTCATGGACCTGGGTTTTAAAGAGCATTTTATGAATTTGACTCCAAAGGCAAGGGAAGTGAAGGCAAAAATTAATGAATGGGACTACATCAGACTAAGAAGTTTTTGCTCAGCAAGAGAAACTGATAACAAAATAAACAGACAGCCAACTAAATTGGAAATGATGTTTTCAAACAACATCTCAGATAAGGGCCTAATATCCAATATATACAAAGAACTCATAAAACTCAACAACAAACAAACAAACAATCCAATAAAAAAATGGGAAGAGGATATGAACAGACACTTCTCCCAGGAAGAAATACAAATGGCCAACAGATATATGAAAAGATGCTCTTCTTCTTTAGTTATTAGAGAAATGCAAATCAAAACTGCAATGAGATTCACCTCACCCCTGTTAGATTAGCTATTATTAACAAGATAGCAAATGTTGGAGAGGCTGTGGAGAAAAAGGTACCCTCATACACTGTTGGTGGGAATGTAAAGTAGTACAACCATTATGGAAGAAAGTATGGTGGTTCCTCAAAAAACTGAAAATAGAACTACCGTATGACCCAGCAATCCCTCTACTGGGTATATACCCCCAAAACTCAGAAACATTGATACGCAAAGACACATGCAGCCCCATGTTCTTTGCAGCATTGTTCACAGTGGCCAGGACATGGAAACAACCAAAAAGCCTGTCAATAGATGACTGGATAAAAAAGATGTGGCATATGTACACTATGGAATACTACTCAACCATAAGAAATGATGACATCGGATCATTTACAGTAAATTGGTGGGATCTTGATAACATTATACGAAGTGAAATAAGTAAATCAGAAAAAACCAGGAACTGCATTATTCCATACGTAGGTGGGACATAAAAGTGAGACTAGGAGACATTGATAAGAGTATGGTGGTTCAGGGGGAGGGAGGAGAGGGAGAAGGAAGGGGGAAGGGGGAGGGGCACAAAGAAAACTAGATAGAAGGTGACAGAGGACAATCTGACTTTGGGTGATGGGTATGCAACATGAGTGAACGACAAGATAGCCTGGAGTTGTTATCTTTGAATATATGTATCCTGATTTATTGATGTCACCCTATTAAAAAATTAAAAGTATAAAAAAAAGAATTTTTAAGAAGCATTTATGTATACTTCACTTAGTGATGCCAGAAATTTTAAAATGGGGACAATTCTTTTTGTCCAAGAATTTGAGTTAATATTGTAAAAGTATAAAATAAGAAATTAATGACTCATGTTAGGTGGAATATTATACAGAATGTAATACTCCTAATGTTGCTATGATTATACTCACAAGAAGAGGTAAATGACTGTTAAATTAGATTATATCTGAGCTCAGGTTTTGTAGAGAGTTTAGAAAGGCAGGCTGGGGGCTCATTAGAACTCTGAAGAGGAGAAAAGAGAGGATGGGCACACAGGGTAAACAAACATGAAACGGGAGAATAGATTGAACTAGTAAAAGGTTTTGTGTAGTTTGATCTTGGATGCAAGCTTCTTAAGAGGAATAGAAAACAAAAATGTGTGTCGAGACTATTTTTTTCTGTAAAAACCTTTATTTTAATCCAACTTAGTGCTGTATAATATGATTTTCATCAACATTATTACATGATTGGAGAGGCAATCAAAGAAATTCTTGTCAACTATACACTGCTATAGCGTCAAGTAAATGTCCCGGCCCTACATGATAATGTTTCTATTATGTTAGACTTTTTACCAAATTGGAGATTCTGTACAATTGCAATACTTTCTTTCGAGAGTAAAATGATGATAATAAGAGTGTTAAACTATTACCGAGATAAATGTAATGCCTCACAGGCTATAAGAGGGGACATGGTTTAGGAAGAGAGGTAGAAGCACAAAAAGATGGGAGAGATCTTCCAATAAGTAGCCACTCTCTTCTGAATTTGAACTTAGCAACTCTCAAAATAACATTTTTAATGTATCCAAGGACGAACTTTGCCATTGAACTACAACATTTTGAAAACTAAAACAGCATGCACAAATTCCACAATTTCAAAGTTGAGTGTCTATTTCCCTTTATACCATTTTTACCACATATGTGATAATGAAAATTCTTTCTATGTGATTGGGCTCTTATGAGGATTGATATATAAATATTACCACACTGCATGTTAATTAATATGTTTCTAAGTACTAGTTCCTTCTATACCTTGAGTGTATCATTTAAGAAGTTTTGCTTACTATCTTCTATTTATTATTATTTGCAAAACACAGAGAAAATTCATTAAACTACAATTTCTAAGTGAAATTGATGGCTCTATGAGAGAAGAGCACAACACTGAGCAATGAAAAGCACTTGGATATTCTTATTTGCTGATTGATATAAGTAGTATAGTTTTAAGAGTCAGAAAAGTAATCTTTACTTTCCAGTTCTACCACACTCTCTGTGACTTTTGGTGAAGAATTTGTTTCTTCTAAGTTTCAGGATTATCATCTGTACACTGAGGAAACAATTTTTACCTTATAGATTTATTAAATAAATAAAGGTTAATAATTAATCTAAACATTTAGTGTGCTGTCCAACATAAACTCTTTCCTTTATTCATTTGGGAAATTGAGAAATTAGAGATATACAGCTTTTCCCAACACACTGTTCAATTTCCAGCAACTGTTTTTTTTAATAATTTTAATTTTTTAATGGGGTGACATCAATAAATCAGGATACATATATTCAAAGATAACAACTCCAGGCTATCTTGTCGTTCACTCATGTTGCATACCCATCACCCAAAGTCAGATTGTCCTCTGTCACCTTCTATCTAGTTTTCTTTGTGCCCCTCCCCCTTCCCCCTTCCTTCTCCCTCTCCTCCCTCCCCCTGAACCACCATACTCTTATCAATGTCTCCTAGTCTCACTTTTATGTCCCACCTACGTATGGAATAATGCAGTTCCTGGTTTTTTCTGATTTACTTATTTCACTTCGTATAATGTTATCAAGATCCCACCAATTTACTGTAAATGATCCGATGTCATCATTTCTTATGGTTGAGTAGTATTCCATAGTGTACATATGCCACATCTTTTTTATCCAGTCATCTATTGACAGGCTTTTTGGTTGTTTCCATGTCCTGGCCACTGTGAACAATGCTGCAAAGAACATGGGGCTGCATGTGTCTTTGCGTATCAATGTTTCTGAGTTTTGGGGGTATATACCCAGTAGAGGGATTGCTGGGTCATACGGTAGTTCTATTTTCAGTTTTTTGAGGAACCACCATACTTTCTTCCATAATGGTTGTACTACTTTACATTCCCACCAACAGTGTATGAGGGTACCTTTTTCTCCACAGCCTCTCCAACATTTGCTATCTTGTTAATAATAGCTAATCTAACAGGGGTGAGGTGAATCTCATTGCAGTTTTGATTTGCATTTCTCTAATAACTAAAGAAGAAGAGCATCTTTTCATATATCTGTTGGCCATTTGTATTTCTTCCTGGGAGAAGTGTCTGTTCATATCCTCTTCCCATTTTTTTATTGGATTGTTTGTTTGTTTGTTGTTGAGTTTTATGAGTTCTTTGTATATTTTGGATATTAGGCCCTTATCTGAGATGTTGTTTGAAAACATCATTTCCAATTTAGTTGGCTGTCTGTTTATTTTGTTATCAGTTTCTCTTGCTGAGCAAAAACTTCTTAGTCTGATGTAGTCCCATTCATTAATTTTTGCCTTCACTTCCCTTGCCTTTGGAGTCAAATTCATAAAATGCTCTTTAAAACCCAGGTCCATGAGTTTAGTACCTATGTCTTCTTCTATGTACTTAATTGTTTCAGGTCTTATGTTTAGATCTTTGATCCAGTTTGAGTTAATTTTAGAACAGGGGGACAAACTGTAGTCCAGTTTCATTCTTTTGCATGTGGCTTTCCAGTTTTCCCAGCACCATTGATTGAAGAGGCTTTCTTTTCTCCATTGTGTGTTGTTGGCCCCTTTATCAAAAATTATTTGACTATATAAATGTGGTTTTATTTCTGGGTTTTCTATTCTGTTCCATTGGTCTGAGTGTCTATTTTTCTGCCAATACCATGCTGTTTTGATTGTCGTGGCCCTATAATATAGTTTGAAGTCAGGTATTGTAATGCCCCCAGCTTCATTCTTTTTCTTTAGGATTGCTTTGGCTATTCGGGGTTTTTTATAGTTCCATATAAATCTGATGATTTTTTGCTCCATTTCTTTAAAAAATGTCATTGGAATTTTGATGGGAATTGCATTAAATTTGTATATTGCTTTGGATAATATGGCCATCTTGATTATATTTATTCTTCCTAACCAAGAACAAGGAATATTCTTCCATCTCATTATATCTTTTTTGATTTCCCTTAACAATGGTTTATAGTTTTCATTATATAAGTCCTTTACATTCTTTGTTATGTTTATTCCTAGGTATTTTTTTTTTTTTTGTTACAATCGTGAAGGGGATTATTCTTTTGAGTTCGTTCTCAAATGTTTCATTGTTGGCATATAGAAAGGCTATTGACTTCTGTATGTTAATTTTGTATCCTGTATTGGCTTATTGTTTCTAGTAGTCTTTTTGTGAATTCTTTGGGGTTTTCGATGTATAGGATCATATCATCTGCAAAAAGTGATACCTTTACTTCTTCTTTTCCGATATGGATGCCTTTTATTTATTTCTTTGTCTTGTCTGATTGCTCTGGCTAGAACCTCTAGTACCACATTAAATAAGAGTGGAGAGAGTGGACAACCCTGTCTTGTTCCTGATTTAAGGGGGAAAGCCTTCAGCTTTGTGCCATTTAATATGATGTTAGCTGATGGTTTATCATATATGGCCTTTATCATGTTGAGATATTTTCCTTCTATACCCATTTTGTTGAGAGTCTTAAACATAAAATTGTGTTGTATTTTATCGAAAGCCTTTTCTGCGTCTATTGATAAGATCATGTGGTTTTTGTTCTTTGTTTTGTTGATATGGTGTATTACGTTAACCGTTTTACGTATGTTGAACCATCCTTGAGATTCTGGGATGAATCCCACTTGATCACGATGTATTATTTTTTTAATATGTTGTTGTATTCGATTTGCTAGTATTTTGTTTAGTATTTTAGCATCTGTATTCATTAGAGATATTGGTCTGTAGTTTCCTTTTTTGTGCCATCCTTGCCTGGTTTTTGTATGAGAGTTATGTTGGCCTCATAAAATGTGTTTCTTAGTATTGCTTCTTCTTCAATTTTTTGGAAGACTTTCAGTAGAATAGGAACCAAGTCTTCTTTGAATGTTTGATAAAATTCGCTGGTATAGCCATCAGGGCCTGGACTTTTATTTTTGGGGAGGTTTTTAATGTTTTTTTCTATTTCTTCTCTACTAATAGGTCTGTTTAGGCTTTCTGCTTCTTGACTCAGTCTAGGAAGGTTGTATTGTTCTAAGAATTTATGCATTTCTTCTAGGTTGTCGAATTTAGTGGCATAAAGTTTTTCATAGTATTCTACAATAATTCTTTGTATATCTACGGTGTCCGTGGTGATTTCTCCTCTTTCATTTTGGATTTTGTTTATATGAGTTCTTTCTCTTTTTTCCTTGGTAAGTCTTGCCAAGGGTTTGTCAATTTTGTTGATCTTTTCAAAGAACCAGCTCCTTGTTCTATTAATTTTTTCTATAGTTTTTCTGTTCTCTATTTCATTTATTTCTTCTCTGATTTTTATTATCTCCTTTCTTCGGCTGGTTTTGGGTTATCTTTGTTCTTCTTTTTCTAGTTCCTTAAGGTGTGAAGTTAAGTGGTTCACTTGGGCTCTCTCTTGTTTGTTCATATATGCCTGAAGTGATATAAACTTCCCTGTTATCACTGGTTTTGCTGCATCCCATAGATTCTGATATGTCGTATTGTCATTTTCATTTGTCTGTATATTTCTTTTGATCTCTGCACTTATTTCTTCTTTGACCCAGTCATTTTTTAAAAGTATGTTGTTTAGTTTCCAGATTTTTGTGGGATTTTTTTCCTCTTTTTTGCAGTTGAATTCTAGTTTCAAGGCTTTGTGATCAGATAATATGCTTGGTACAACTTCAATTTTTCTGAATTTGCTGATGTTGTTTTTGTGGCCCAACATATGGTCAATTCTTGAGAATGATCCATGTACACTGGAGAAAAATGTATACTCAGTCACTTTGGGATGAAATGTCCTGTAGATGTCTATCATATCCAGGTGCTCTAGTGTTTTGTTTAAGGCCACTATATCTTTGTTGATTCTCTGTTTGGATAACCAATCTAGAGCCATCAGCGGTGTATTGAGGTCTCCAAGTATGATTGTTTCTTTGTCAGTTTTTGTTTTAAGGTCAATAAGTAGCTGTCTTATATATTTTGGTGCTCCTTGGTTTGGTGCATATATATTAAGAATTGTTATGTCTTCTTGATTCAGTGTCCCCTTAGCCATTATGAAATGGCCATTTTTGTCTCTGAGTACTTTTACTGTCTTGTAGTCAGCATTATCCGATATGAGTATTGCTGCACCTGCTTTTTTTTGGATGTTATTTGCTTGGAGTATTGTTTTCCAGCCTTTCACTTTGAATTTGTTTTTATCCTTGTTACTTAGATGAGTTTCCTGTAGGCAGCATACAGTTGGATTTTCTTTTTTAATCCATTCTGCTACTCTGTGCCTTTTTATTGGTGCGTTTAATCCGTTTACTATTAATTATTGACACTTGTGAGTTCCCTATGGCCATTTTATAGATTGCTTTCTGTTAGTTTTGTGTCTTGTTTGATCCTTCTCTTTCATCTTTCTATCTTTTGTTTTTACTTGGTTGTATTCCATACATCTTTCCTCTGTTGCTATCTTTTTTAAATCATGTGCTTCTGTGGTGGTTTTTTCCATGGTGGTTACCTTTAAGTAATGAAAAGGGTTCCTACCCTGTTCATTGTAGTGCACTATTTTATGAGTACTTTTGCACTCCATTGTCCTTTGCTAATGTTAATCTCCATCCTCTCCTCCCCCTTTCTTTTTGTTGTTGTCACAGTTTAAATTTGGTTTTATTGTGTTCTTCTTGGAGCTTTACTTGTGGCTTTGTTTTTTGTTTGTTCTTTGTATCTGATTGGAGAACCCCCTTTAGTAATTCCTGGAGTGGGTGTTTTCTGATGATAAATTCCCTCATCTGTTCTGTATCTGTGAATGTTTTTACTTCTCCTTCATATTTGAAGGATAGCTTTGATGGGTATAGTATTCATGGCTGAAAGGTCCTCTCTTTCAGGACTTTAAATATTGGGGTCCACTCTCTTCTAGCTTGAAAAGTTTCTGTTGAGAAATCTGATGATAATCTAATGGGCCTTCCTTTATATGTTGTATTCTTCTTTTCCCTGGCTGCCTTGAGAGTTTTTTCTTTGCCGTTGGTTTGTGCCAATTTCATTATGATGCGCCTTGGAGTAGGTTTGTTGGGGTTAAGAAAACTTGGAGTCCTGTTTGCTTCTTGAATTTGAGGCTTTAGTTCTTCCCACAGGCTTGGGAAGTTCTCATTTATTATTTGTTTGAGTATGTTCTCCATTTCATTTTCTCTCTCTTCTCCCTCTGATATACCTATTATTCTTATGTTATTCTTTTTGATGGAGTCAGATAATTCCTGTAGGGCTCTCATTTTTTTTAATTTTTGAGTCTCTTTCTTCTTCTCTTTGTTGTGCCTTAAGTTGCTTTTCTTCTATTTCATTAATCCTACATTCTATCTGGCCTGTTCTATTAGCTAAGCTTGTTACCTTGTTTTTCAGCTCGTGAATTGAGTTTTTCATCTCTGTTTGATTTGTTTTTATAGTTTCAATTTTTTTGGAAATATATTCTTTGTGTTCATTGAGTTGTTTTCTGAGCTCCCTAAATTGCCTTTCTGTGTTTTCTTGTATATCTCTGAGTATTTTTAGAATTTCTATTTTAAATTCTCTGTTGTATAACTTCAAGGTTTCTAATATATTAAATTTTTTCGCCATAGATTTTTCCTCATCTATCTGTGTTACCTCTCTTTCTTTTGTATCCATGATATTTGATTTTCTCTTCCTTAATGGCATCTGCAGGTGGTTTGTTGATAGTATTAATGAGATTTAATAAAGAATAAAAAGTTAAAAAAATAGAAAATCGAAAAGAGTTGTTTTTTTAAAAAAATTAATAATGAAATAAAATAAAATAAAAATTGAAAAAAGGAAATTATTCCCCCTCTCCTTTTTTCCTCCCCTCTCCTCTCCCCTCTTTCTTGAGAAAATCTTGTGGTGAACTGTAAATTATATTGTACTAAATCGAACAAACAATGCCTGTAATGGAGGGCCTGAATTGGGGAGAAGTAATAAAGGGGCAAAAAAAAAAAAAAAAAAAAAAAGAAAAGAAAAAATAAGGGGATATGGACCCACAAAAAGCAAATAAGGAAAAAATTTGGGTCAAGAATAAAATGATTTGCTTTTAGGTGTTGGTTGAATAAGAGTTATGATGAGAGGAATAAGAGGGAAACAGGAAAATGGGGGAACAAATTAAAAAATTACTATTGTATTTAGTGGAACAAGAACTAGATAAAATGTGGAGAGCCAGGGATGGGAGCACTGCTAGTGAGTTAAAAAGGTTAAGTAAAAACCCCTGAAAATGCCACAAACATAAGTTTGAGTCCCAGATAAGATAATTTGTTCGTTTTTGAGGTTTGAATGAGAGGAGATGTAAAGGAGAAAGGAAGTAGCTAATATAGAGGGAGAAAAGAAAGAGAGAGAGAAAAGAAAAGAGGGAACCACTAAAAGAAGAAAAAAGAAAAAAGAGGAGAGGGAGAGAGAGAGAGAGAGAGAGTTAAGGGTTTTGGAGTTCAACTCTCATAGAGAGAAAGAAAGAGGAAAGAAAAGATAATGGGAGATGTAACACTTATGGGTAGTGTAGTTCAAGGAGAGGAGAGAGTAAGACCAGCAGAGAGTTAAATGACCAAATTGAAGGAGGAAAAAAAAAATCAAGGATGAAGATAAGAGAAACAAATATAATAAAATGGGATAGGTTATAAAGTCTGCGGATTATTCTTGATTTTGAGAGATTATCTTCTTGCTTTTTCTTTTCTCTCCGTCTTTTTGGTTGGTGTCTCTGTACCCCGGGTTCTGCCCCTTTGGCACACTCAGGTAGAGGTTTGCAGTTGATAAGTCTCTATGGCGATGTCATGTATTGTGCTTCAGTATCGTTGGCAGTTGAGGCTCATTAGCATTTATAAGCTCTGACAGTGAGAGAGTCCAGATTCCTGGAACTTCTCTCCTAGTCTTTCCTTCCTCAATTAGTAGCCTGATAATCCAGCTATGGGGTTGTTGCTGCCTCTGCCTGGATAGTAAGAGGCTCAAAGAGCTGGCCACTCCCCACTGTATTCTCACTCAGCACAGGGCTCTGGGTAAGGCTCAGTCCGTCAGAGCTGCTAGCATAATAAGACGGGGATTCTGCCCACTCAAAGACCTCTGGCTCTGCCACTCTGTCCAGTAACACGGGTGGGTGCCCACTCCCAGGATGCTTGGAGGAAACTCTCGCTCGCTATCTGTGCGCAGACCTGGATATCTGGCTGGCAGTCTCACACTCTGAGTGAAACCCCCACCCGTATGGAAAAGTTTCAGCGTTGGAATTGGCTCTCGCTCCCTCCCCGTGCACGGCTTTTTTAAGGCACTGGGGTGGCCTGAGATTCTGCTTTTGGCCCACACAGAGGCCTCTGACTCTTCCCTTCTGTGGGATATCATGGGCGCCCACTCCCGGGGCTTTCGATGGAATCTCTCACCCACTATCTGTGCGCGCTGACCAGGAGATCAGGAAATATGGCTGCCCCACTTGTCTTTCTTTGTCTGGGTTTGGCGCTAGTGTTAACTTGTATTGCCTGGGTTGCCACAAGCATAGTTTTTCCTTGGCTTGGATATCCGTGCCACACCCTGGTTCAGCCGTTTGTGCCAGCCTGGATCTATTCACCCCCTTTGCCCACCTGAGTTTCTGTACTCTCAGTTCCCAGTGAAAGCAGCCCTATTTAGGTTAGTGAGGAAAGTGGAGCATTTCTTACTCCCTATTTCCTTCGGGGTTTGATTATATATTTAGCCAATTTTTCACTCGACCATACTTTCAGGTGTATTGCGAAACATCTGGAGGCTTCAAGGATAGGTTTTTCTGTTTCTGGTTGAAGATCTTGTTGAGTTTTGGGGTAGATTTATCGATATTGCTTACTACCACACCATTACTCTGACGTCATCCCTCCAGCAACTTCTTAATCTCTTTTTTTTTTTTTTTTTTGTATTTTTCTGAAGCTTGAAACCGGGAGGCAGTCAGACAGTATGTGCCCGACCGGGATCCACGCGGCACGCCCACTAGGGGGCGATGCTCTGCCCATCTGGGGCATCGCTCTGTAGTGACCAGAGCCACTCTAGCACCTGGGGCTGAGGCCAAGGAGCCATTCCCAGCTCCCGGGCCATCTTTTGCTCCAATGGAGCCTCAGCTGCAGGAGGGGAAGAGAGAGACAGAGAGGAAGGAGGGGGGGTGGAGAAGCAGATGGGCACCTCTCTCTGTGTACCTGACTGGGAATCGAACCTGGGACTTCCGCACACCAGGCCGACACTCTACCACTGAGCCAACCAGCCAGGGCTTCTTAATCTTTTTGGGTTTAATTGTCTATTATTCCTAAAATGCTTATGATTACAATAGTGATTGTTCTTCCTACATCATGATATAAAGGTTGAATCAACAAGATAGTGAATACGAATGACTTTTTAAAAGCACATTATTCTACTGATATGAAAAATTATTGACAAAATTTTATTTTTCACTGAGCTTTATCATTAAATCTACTGACTTCATAAAAATAATTGCATTCTCACCTTAAAAAATAGCATACTGAGGTACTAGGTTTAAAATATTATGATGATTGCAAGTTTTATTTTTTGAGATATATTGAGATATAATTGATAATTAATATTGTGTGTGTTTAACGTGTGCAATGAATATATTGTGAAATAATTACCGCATTGTTAGCTAACAAATTCATCACTTCACATAGTTTTCTGTTTTTGCAATAACATTTAAGATCACTCTGTTAGCAAATTTCAAGTATATAATAAACTATGATTATATTCACTATGCTGTGCTTTAGACCCTAGGACTCATACATCTTACAACAGTAAGTTTGTACTCTTTGACCAACATCTTCTCATTTCCCCACACTCTAGTTTTTAGTAACCAACAATCTATGTTCTATTTCTATGAGTTTAACTCTTTGTGATTCCACATATAAGTGAGAACATATTTTTTTGTCATGTCACAAGTGCTAAAGTAGCCTTTTTTTTAAAGAATGAGTAATATATTATTATGTGTATGTGTGTCATATGTTCATCATATGTTCTTCATATATCCATTCATCTGTTGACAAACAACTAGGTCTTGGCTATTGGGAATAATAGTTCAACAAACACAAAAATGAAGAGATCTCCTCAATATCCTAATTTTATTTTCTTACTATATACCCAGAAGTGAAATTGCTGGATCATATGATAGTTCTATTATTAATTTTTAAAAGAACCTCCCAATGTTTTTTATAATGGTTGTACCAGTTTACATCCCCACAGACAGAGCACATATACATATATATGACATTGCTATGTTTTTTTTTTATGTTTATTTTATTAATTTAAGAGAGAGGAAGGGAGAGAGCAGGAGAGAAACAGAAATATCTGTTCCTGTATGTGCCCAGACCGGGGATTGAACTGGCAACCTCTGAGCTTCAGGGTGATCCTCTAACCAAAAGAGCTACCCGGCCAAGGAAATTATTACATTTTAATTGGTATATTTTTTTCTTAGTATATATGAAATGAAGATTTGAGAATCTACAACATCTCAGGGTAGGCAGAATAAACGTATTGAAAACAAAAAAACAGTACTATCATGGTGCAAACCCTCCGACTTGCTTACTTTGGTCCTTTGTCATTTTTATTTGCAGGTCTTTTTGTTTCATACTTTTATTGAAGTATACTTTACATAAGAAATTTTCCTTTTCAAAAGTGCAGTTAGCAACTTATAATAAAGCTTAAATATTGTGTAAATATCACCACAGTCCACTTTAAAAACATTTTTATTGCCCCCCCGCCAAATGATCTCTTGTATCTATTTGCAGGTTTTTTTCCACTCCCATAACTATTTCAATGTCCTAGAAACCTACTGTTGTAGATCTGTTTTTTTCTGTTGAATTCCCATAAGTGAATCATGCAATACATAGTCTTTTATGTATGAATCCTTCCATTTAGCATAATATTGAGGTTCATCCATTTTGTAGCTTGTATCAGAATCATTGGAAATACAGAATAAACAGATGCCTTCACAATTGGTATGATAAACATCAAACCCTTCTTGTGACAGGATGTCATTATATCCCCCATGACCAGGTAGGAAAATCATGAGCCTCACAATCAGAAGTAATTACATTTGAATTTTAGTCCCTATAAGATGTTTTTTCCCCAAAAAGCCTCAGTTTCTTTGTTAACAAAAAGGAGAAAATCAGGCCCTGGCCGATTGGCTCAGTGGTAGAGCATCGGCCTGGCGTGCAGAAGTCCCGGGTTCGATTCCCGGCCAGGGCACACAGGAGAAGTGCCCATCTGCTTCTCCACCCCTCCCCCTCTCCTTCCTCTCTGTCTCTCTTTTCCCCTCCCGCAGCGAGGCTCCACTGGAGCAAAGATGGCCCGGGCGCTGGGGATGGCTCCTTGGCCTCTGCCCCAGGCGCTGGAGTGGCTCTGGTTGCAACAGAGCAATGCCCCAGAGGGGCAGAGCACCGCCCCCTGGTGGGCATGCCGGGTGGATCCTGGTCAGGCACATGCGGGAGTCTGTCTGACTGTCTTTCCCCGTTTCCAGCTTCAGAAAAATACAAAAAAAAAAAAAAAAGGAGAAAATCATACTTTCAGGGCTGTTGTAATAATGGAGCCAATTAAGCCTGGATCTGATCCTAAGTAATGAAAGATTTTAGCTTTTAGCATCTTCAGGGCTGGTGATGAATAGAAGTTGTTAGCATCAAAATTATTTATCATGAAGATAAAATAAGATAAAATGCAGTAAGCAATTAAAACAGCATCTTCTCTTCTACCTCTGTTAATATTTTCTCTAGTTTCTCTCAAGTTTCTACCTTCCCCATTAAAAAAAATATCAAATTTCTGCCACTAGCATAGTCTCTGTTGCTTTTAGGATAGGAGAGAGAGAGGGACAAAGACAGAGACTTTAGTGTGTTTTTTTTTCCTTAAGTCTTAAAAACAATTTTTTTTATTATAGAGACAGACAGAAAGACAGAGAGAGGGACAGATAAGGACAGTCAGAAAAGGAGAGAGATGAAAAGCATCAATTCTTCATTGCAGCACCTTAGTTGTTCACTGATTGTTTTCTCTTTTGCTCTTTGACAGGGAGGCTATAGCAGAGTGAATGACCCATTGCTGAAGCCAGCAACCATGGGGTCATGTCTATGATCCCATGCTCAAGCCAGTGATCCTGTTCTCAAACTGGTGAGCCCACGCTCAAGTGGTGATCTCGGGGTTTCGAACCTGGGTCCTCTTTGTCCCAGTCCGATGCTCTATCCACTGTGCCACCAACTGGTCAGGCAAGTCTTAAAATTTTTTTTTAAAGTTGAAACTCCTTCTCAACAGGTATAATTTAGACATATTTAAATTAAGAAAGGCTGAAAAATGTAGCAATGTTTACCTAGAAGAAGAAGTGATGCATGAGGAACACACAGCTGTCTCTAGATATATATGAAAGGCTATCTCAGTAAAGGGAAATTGTACTTGCTTTATTTTATCTCCATATAAATGAGATTATAAAATAGTAGTCTTCATTTCAGTATTATGGAAAGAAATACTTTGTAGCATTTATAACATATTTATTTACCATCATTGGAGATCAGATATAAAGAGTGCTTGACCATTAAAAGAAAAGTATTTCTTGAATGGCTTGGAAGGCAGAATTAATGGTCTTGCATATCCCTTCATAAAATCCCAATTCTATGGGCCTTTTGTAAGGGATTTTAATGGCTTATACAATGAAGTTTCAGGTGATAAAATTTCAGGACAGCAGGAACAATACTTTGGAGCAGGAATGGTTCCAACCAACTTCTCCTTTTAAAACTTTTTCCCTTGGCAAAACTCTCAAAATAGGACACCTGCATTTCTAAAGACATGTTTATTTTACAGTTAACAAAAAAGAAGGCAACTGTTTCTAAAAGTGACTGCTTTGCTTCCAGAATCTGATTCTAAATGTATGTAATTCAAGAAAAAGGGAGAAAAGCTATGTGGTATGGACATCTATTTTATTTTATTTTTTTCCTCATCATACCTTGCCTCTTTTCAAAATAAAACACTTATTTTTCTATGAAATTTACCATTCCCAGTTTGATGTAGTTTTGGACTCTGTCCAGGCTATTGTAGTAAGAATGCGACCCAATAATGGCTAGTTATTATACCCCAACTGCTCTGTTGCTTTCATTGTGCTTGGCTAAAGAACAGGGTCATTACCCATAGACACCCCTCAGAGTTCTCCCCTTCCCATCTGGTTTATAAAATTCAGATAAATTAAGCCTTCATTTCCCTGTTACCAAGGCTCTCTTTCTAGAAGAAGGAAATTAGGACAAAACATTTAGAGGGTCTCGAAGAAAGAAGAACAGAAATTGAAACATTATATCAAATATATTTTGAATTTCTGGTTTCAGAGGCATACTCAACCTCTGAACTCTTCAAATAAGTGAGCTAACGCATTTTCACTATTTTCTCTTAAGCTTGTTTGGAATGGATATTTTCCTTTTCAACCAGAACCCTGAATAATACTGATAATGTTATTATTGGTGAATGTTCCAGATAATATTTTTAATATACAGGATTGGCGAGTTGAGGTGGGATATTTAGTAATGAAGACCCCTTTATAAGTTATTAGGAAATTATAATAATAATAATAATAATACATATTTGTTGTTAAATCACATTTAAACTATCAGCCCCAGAGCTTTCAAAGGCATTCTTATACATGCTTGAGTTTTGGAAGTTTAATTAAAAAAAAAAACAACTCAGTACTTGGATTGTGTGTAAGATGCTTCTACTATTCTTTTTAAAGATCCCATACAAAAGAGAAAGATCTTTCTATGCTAATGTTGGGCAAATGAGTTTGTAAAATTTGTATTTTTTGAGTTTGCTCACTTTTACCATTACAAAATGGTGCTGGGCAGCCATTTTGTGGCCCCAGCCAGTTTTTCAGGGAGAGCTGAGAGAATGCAGAGTGCTGAAGAAGAAGCTAGTTTTGCACAGAGAGAGAGAAGGTGTGCAGATGGGTAACCAGAGCTAAAGGGCTTTTATGACCTCCAGTGAGACTAGTGGGGCCTTTGATTCTAGGAGAAACTGGAGACAATTCTCCTGGTTGTGGAACCGGAGAATGTGTCAAGGTTTTGGGAGCCACTGAAAGAGAAGGAAGATGTCTTTCCTGCCTGTTTGCTTATTGGCCAGTGTGAGAGTTTAATAAAGAAATGGCCCGCCATTTTTTGGCTCCACTGTTTCTTTACTGTCTGTCTGAATTCAGTGAAAACCTGCATGTGAATGGCCATGATGGTGGCAGCCTCTGGCCCTAGAGCTAACAACTATGGTAGCAAGAAGGAGCAGCATATAATTTTGACAACAGATGGGCACTCTAGGAGCTAAAGAAAAGACTGATTTTCCAGGATTCTCCCAAATACCTCTTGCTGAGCACCAAATGACCTGAAAAGTAGTGATTCTACTGTAAAGATATTTCATTGAGAGCAGGCAAGTGGCAAAGAGGTGATTTGCCAGTGCCTTACTCTTTCAGCTAAATACCATAGTGTTTTAGTGGTTTCATTTTTTTGTAGTTTCAGGTACCTGTAGTCAACTATGATCCAGAAATATTAAACATAAAATTCCAGAAACAAGTCATAACCATTAGATTGCATACCATTCTGAGTAGCATGATGAGATCTCACACTGTCTCATTCTGTCCTGCCCAGAATGGGAATCTTCCCTTCCTCCAGTGTATCTGTGTTATATGCTCTACCTGCCCATTAGTCACTTAGTAGCCCTCTGAATCAGCAGATCGACTGTCTGAATACTGCAGCACTTGTTTTCAATTAATCCTCATTTTACTTAATAATTATCCCAAAGCAAAAAAGTAGTGTTGCTGGAAATTTGGGTATGTCGAAGAAAAACTTTAAAGAGCTTCCTTTAAGTAAAAAGGAATGTATTGTATAGGAAAAACATAGCATATGTAGGGTTTGGTAGTATGAATAGTTTCAGATATTCACTGGGTTTCTTGGACTGTATGGGGGAAGAACTGCATTTCAGTTGCTCAGACACAGGTACCAGCATAAAGACATCTAGTAGAGGTTTAACCCACCCAACATTGAAAAAAAGACCAAGTAGGGTATATGTGGAAAGACAATTTCTCAAGATCTCTGTGATAGTTACTGTAGAATCCTAGAATGGATACATACTGTAGCTGAGAGAGTTTTCAAGGTTGTATTGATAGAGAAAACCCAAGCTTGCCAATGGAAAGAACACTCCAAATCAGAGAAAGGAGAGCTGAGCATCTGTACCACATGACATGGAAATAGCTATAGTGAAAATTTATTTAGGTTATCTTTTTTCCTTCCATTATTACCTACTGCAAAATTTGTAGTGATTATGGGTCAAAAGATACTAGGGTCACATAGAGCACATCTTGATTTGGGCTTTGTTGCTGGCTGCATTCACTTGACACCACCTTGTATGTTTCAGCTTTGGTTCGCATGTATTTTGTGTTTGTATTCAGAAAATTTACATTATAGTAGGAGAGGAAATTATTTAAAATATGTTTATGTGAAAGCTGAGGGAGATTCTCTTATTGACCAAGATCTAGTCAGGCTCTGCTGAGCTCTTTTCCAAGTATGCTTTGACTTTTGGGCTTTCCTGTCTGTCTGCATTGTTCAGTTTTAGCAAAAATCCTGTCAGGTTGATTTAGCCAGAATCTCCCTTTATACCAGATATTTCTTTTTAGAAATTTTTCATTAATGGGGAGAAAAAATTTTCCTCTGCTTTGTGAGGGTTCTCTTGATCGGTCTAATAATCATATTGGCATGAGACAGACTAACAAATCTAATGTCATATATATAGGATCCCATGCACATGAAAAGTTTGAATACAGAAAGGTAATATGAGTAGAAATGTTCTCTTGAGCCAAAGAATGGAATAGGGGTCTGAGGCTTCCATAGGGAAGAAAGAGGGTTCATAAGATAGAGACAGAAGATGTTCAGTAATCAGCTGTCTGCTCTGCCATACAGATGAATCATAGAAATTTATGTCTGGTAATAGTTCTTATTATATGCAAGACCCTTCATTTACATTCTTTAAGGGAGAGGTAAAGTTTCACTTAAGCCTACAGGATCTCAATTGCTATTTGCTCAAATAGTTCCCATGGCAAAGTGGCATATCTTAGGGAGGCCTGTCCTGAATCCTTCCACCATCGTCTATCCCCACATATTGCTCCTTAACCCTTTGAGTAGTACGAACGTTCATGTACCTCATCCTCATGCCTCTTGATCATCCAGAGTACACATTTTACGAATGTGTAAGTCAACATTAAAAAAAGACAAATATATGTTCTCCTTGTTTCCATAAATCAAATAAACATGGTTTTAAGTTAATAAAACTGGTACTAGAACTAATTTCATTTTTAAAAAAACAAACAACAAAAAAAACCCCACCTCACTCCTGGGGTCAGCAAGCATGAAAAAAATTCACTATTCAAAGAGTTAATGTCAATCCCCACTTTTTCTTCTTGTATTCAAAGTAGAGCCCTATTGCTCCCCTCTACTATAAAATTCTATTACAGGAGCACTCTTGTATAACTGTCTCAATCATTCCCCTTGAATAAAAATTGTTTTACTATATTTATCAAACATCTTGCATAATGTTCTATTTAACAAAACAAATAGAAAATCCATTCTTAGTTCAGATTTTATTTAATATCCACAGAGACATTAGCATTTCTGGAGTGTTTTCACTAAATGCCAGTAAATTAATCTTTATTTAGGGTTTTCAAGCATCAGTTGGAAAGACATTTTAGTGCAGAGAAATGTTTTGATCACCCTTAGGAATCACACAATTTGGCAACAACTACTCCATCACCAGGTAAAAGTCAAGTTGTGTTTTCAACAAAAATGCAAGAAGAGGCTGTAACTTTAAACACATGGACTTTGTGTTTGACAATACTATTATGGAAAACATACATACTGTTAAGAAATATATGATTAAAAGAAAAAGAAATAAGACTAATAGGACAAGGCCAACAGTATCTTGAAAAAAGAATCATACAAAATTATCCTTTGTGTGGCAAGAAAAAATTTTTTGAGAAACAACTAAGATGGAACAATTGCATGTTAATTGCCTACCAATTAGAAGCAGTAGAAAATGATGCCAATGAGCTCTCCAAATTGCTGTTATTTTCTGTTTTCATTAAGTTTTTAAATTATCATTTTATTCCACTCACCATCTTTCCCTAGCTATTGAATTCCATTACTCCCTTTTTTGTCTGAAATTATAGTTCAAATTCAGAGGCCTAATTAAGAAAGAGAAATTTGAGCAACTCTGACAACTTCTTTTCAATAGAAAATCTTACTGAGCAGTTCAGTCTATTCAAGAGCAACTACAGTAAAGCTTTCCCTTAATGATCGATATTGTTCTCCAAGGAGGTTCTGACCTCATCAAAGCAGTGAGTCCTGTGGGTTTGGTACTTCTCTCTAAAACAAGTTTTGAATTTAAAATTATTTTCTGCCTGAAGGCAAAACATCTCTGCCAGTAAACATTATTACCTATAGAGCATATCCAGACCAATGAGTGCGATTTGAGCTTAATATAGAAATGTAAAATGTGAAATAAAGAAAGAAAAGAAAAAAAGGGAAAGGAGAAATAAAGAAAAAAAAGTAAGAAAAGAAAAAGAAATCAAAAGCAGTATACTCTTTATGTTGATTTAAAAACATCCAAACCTATAGAAAATATTATGAGCCTAATAAAATGGAGTTCTTTCTATGTCTTTAGAATCAAAGGAAAGATTAAAAATATTACATAAAATTCATCGGTGGCAGATTATGGAGATTGGAGAAAGCTGGCCTGGGAAATCATTATGATTAGATAAAGTAAAATTAAGACAATACATTAAAGATTAATTAACATTTTGGTAAACAGGGATGATATATAGGCAACAGGATACTCAAGAACTCTGGACAGCATTCACTTAAAGCAAAGATAAACCTTTTACTAAGGCATTCAGAGCTGGGACCATGACTATCCACCATAACCTGACCAGTTAGGATTTTATGATCATCCCGTGAGGTTACATTGGTCATTGAGCTTGTGAGATTTATTGTATTGCCTCTCTTTTGTTAACAATTATGCAAGAAGAATTCTGGGAGGTCCTCATTTGCCATCTGCCCTGTCCCTGCCACCATTTGCCCCACTACCTTCTTTCATACTGACAAAAACTCCTTCCATGACAAATTATAATCAGGCTCCTCTGAGACTCCTATTTGGTTAAGTCACCATGTTTTTGCATTACTCAGTTTTAGCAAGAATCCTGCTGAGTCAGTTTACTGAGAGTCTTCCATCCTTGATATCTAATCCACCTCCACAGCTGATGAAGTTACTCATCCCCTACCCATGGTATCTGATCACAGTGGGCCAGCTTTCAGAAAGAATCCTATCAAGTCAGTTTAAGAAAAATTAGCCCCCTCCATATCTCGTCTTAATATTTTTTATGTGCGTCTAATAACCTAATTGTACTCCTTGAATAAATTCCCATTTGTCCTTGTTGTATCTGAATTTGATCCCAGTTTTATACTGAGATGTCTTTGTTCTATTGCAATAGTTCCTTAATAAAATTTTTTACCACTTTAACTACTGTTCAGCTCTGGTTTCCTTTACCAGTTATGACACCCTTTCTTTTTCCCCTGGTCAGTAAAACTAAACCGACTCTAATATTATGCATCATCTGTTTATAATTTTCCCCTCCACTTCTGAATTGAACTTGCAAATATTTATTTTTAAAGATAGTGAAGGAGTCCAAACTAAAACAATGTGGCATAAAAAATATATATTTGAGGTGGAAAGCATTTGAGTTCTTGTAATTCCTTATTGCTTAAAAGTAGAGCCTCTCAGAACCCAGTTGTTAAAATCCCTCCCAAAGAACAACTCTAATCTTTTCAGAGAAAAGACGTCTGTACCACTCTCACCCAAACCGACATTGTTGCAAAACTATCATATCTCCTGTCTGTTTCCTAAGGGACTATTTTTCTTTCCCAGAAGTAATTTGTTTCCCACTCCCCGGAAGTGTCCTCTCTCTTTTCTTCTGAGAAGCCTTTTTTTTTTTTTAACCAGAAGTGTGCCTATGTCCCTCCCTGTTTCCTATAAGAGAGTATACAAACCTCAAATTTTAACTGCCTTTTTGCTTCACAGTTCTTTGTGAACTCCAGTGCATAGGTATAGGGTAAAATATGTCTTTTGTTATTTTAACTTGCAAGCCTCTAATCAAAAATCTAAGAAGGTAGAGGAAAAATTTTGCCTTCCTTACAATAAATTTCAGAGTTAAATCCTTACTGCTAAATACCAACTGAACTACATCTAACCAAGCTCCTATTTTATGATGGCTGTATCTTTATTTTATTACATTTATGTCACACAAAGCTGTGTTTTTTCCTCTTTGGATAAATTATGAGTTCTTAAGTATAAGAATTATTTTATGTTCTTCTTTAAAACTTTTTTATATACTTATGTGGTACATAAAAGTATGTTTAATAAATATCTCTTGAATGAATGAGTAGAAAATACAAACAAATGTATTGCTCATAGAGGGATTGTCAACTCAGTCAAAATACTGTCCCAGGCATCTAAGTTCTCTGATTTCATTTCTGAGATTCAATAACTCTCTAAATCATCAATAAAACATGATATCTGAAACTTTAACAATCCCAACACCCTCTTAAGGATTTGATTAAAAATGCATATTAACTAGGTTATTTTATTATTATATATAGACTGGGGCTAAGAACAGGATTATATGGTTAATGATTTAACACATTTGATATAGTTGTCTTTGATCGGCTGCTTTCCATTTGTTCTTTTTTCTATAACATAATAATATTTCAGGTCTTGTTTTCTTCGTGACATTGAAGATAAACCATTTATTTATGTATTTTTTTGTCTACTTAAATGCTTTCTGCTTGCTTCCACTTTATCTAATGAGCTCATTCTGTAAGAGTCACTAAGATAGTGACAGATATGTTTTATTTATCATTCTTTTCTAACAGTGCATAGGACACATGGTAGCTACAATACAAACACACATACAACCTTAAAAATAATAAATTAATGGGCATCACTACTGTTATTACTGACTAGAAGTTATCTTATATGGAATTCATTTCTCTCAATCCTATTATCTTACATTATTGCTCCCACATATTCCTATAGGTTTATCAAATTCTTGAAGAATTCTTATGCCACATAATCTTTTTATCTAAAGATGTTCATATGTGATAGTATCTAATATGTATTAAAAATATTAATATTTATTTAGTGCCCATTATTATTCAGTCATAGTTCCTAGAGCAATTTATTTCATTTCACAGGAAAGCTATAGGGTAGGGCTTCCTACTTTCAGTTCATATATGATACTATAACTTGTTTAAGATTATGCATTCAATAAGTTTTACATTTGGAACTTAGTGTTATAAATTATACTTTGCATTTTAAGCAGTTTTATTTGAGTTTCCTCCTTGTAGATTGTGCCTTTTTATTCTGCAATAACAATAAGAAATTAAAGAGATTTTCTCTTTATCCAAGAATCAGAGAGTTGAGAAAAACTGTCATGTTGCAGCAGCTTAAACTCAAATGATTTTGCCAGCTTATTTTCCTACTAACTCAGCTCAGCAGAGTAAGGGAAATTTGTTTCAAAATAGTAGCATCCCAAAAAAGAAAAAAAAAAAGAAGAAGAAGAAAAAAGAAAGAAAGAAAGAAAGGTAAGAGCATCTTCTTGTGATTAAATGTGAACACTATTAGGGAAATAACTCTTTTACATGAGTATATCTTCCGAAGGAAATATCAATCAGACTAATGGCAGCCTAAGCAGATCTATCTTCTTGAAGAAATATATATCATTGATGAAGAAAGCAGAGTAAACAAGGGTCCAATGAATTAAGTAGCTATTTGAAAGCTCTTCTAGTTTGTTATCTATACTAGAGTACAATAAAAGAACATGAAAAGGAATTGTGTGCAAGCAAGCAGAAGCATCTCTTTCTTTCTTTTTTTTTATAATTTTATTTTTAATGGGGCGACATAAATAAATCAGGATACATATATTCAAAGATAACAACTCCAGGTTATCTTGTCGTTCACTTATGTTGCATACCCATCACCCAAAGTCAGATTGTCCTCTGTCATCTTCTATCTAGTTTTCTTTGTGACCCTCCCCCTCCCCTTTTCCCTCTCCCTCTCCTCCCTCCCCCTGTAACCACCACACTCTTATCAATGTCTCTTAGTTTCACTTTTAAGTCCCACCTATGTATGGAATAATGCAGTTCCTGTTTTTTTCTGATTTACTTATTTCACTTCGTATAATGTTATTAAGTTCCCACCATTTTGCTGTAAATGATCCAATGTCATCATTTCTTATGGCTGAGTAGTATTCCATAGTGTATATGTGCCACATCTTCTTTATCCAGTCATCTATTGACGGGCTTTTTGGTTGTTTCCGTGTCCTGGCCACTGTGAACAATGCTGCAACGAACATGGGGCTGCATGTGTCTTTACGTATCAATGTTTCTTAGTTTTGGGGGTATATACCCAGTAGAGGGATTGCTGGGTCATAAGGTAGTTCTATTTTCAGTTTTTTGAGGAACCACCATACTTTCTTCCATAATGGTTGTACTACTTTACATTCCCACCAACAGTGTATGAGGGTTCCTTTTTCTCGACAGTCTCTCCAACATTTGCTATTACCTGTCTTGTTAATAATAGCTAATCTAACAGGTGTGAGGTGGTATCTCATTGCAGTTTTGATTTGCATTTCTCTAATAACTAACGAAGATGAGCATCTTTTCATATATCTGTTGGCCATTTGTAGAAGCATTTCTTAGTAAGGCAACATGCAAGATAATTTCAGACAGTTTAGAAACAACTCTGAAATAGGACGCATCCTGGAAGGATTCTCATTATAGAAAAAGGACACATAACCAGAGAGAGGGACCATTGGTCCAGCAAGTACATTGTTCCACTAAACAATAGGTCAGGTGAAAACTAGGAACTGTCAACTAGCCTAAGGGAAATATTAAGTGGTAAAAAAAAAAAAAAGACATACTGCAATAAGGCTTTTTAAAGATTTGCACGAAAATATGGCTACGTTTTCTATTTATGTCCTGCTATAAATGTTATTTTCTCAGATAGTCCATTAAACCAGGGGTCAGGAACTTATGGCTCACGAGCCAGATGTGGCTCTTTTCAATGGCAGCATCTGGCTCACAGACAAATCTTTAATAAAAAAATTAATGTTAAAAATATAAAACATTCTCATGTATTACAATCCATTCGTTTCCTATCGCTCACGTTCATGGTTGTGGGTGGCTGGAGCCAATCATCTGCTGTCCTCCTGGACAACACCAAATTTTTATTGGATAATGCGCAATGTACACGGTTCGTTGTATGGCTCTCACAAAATTACATTTTAAAATATGTGGCATTCATGGCTTTCTCAGCCAAAAAGGTTCCCAACTCCTGCATTAGACCAAAAGAATATCTAATATCACTAAGACTCAAAGAAGTGACACTTTAAGAATTTTTTTCAAAGTAATCTTCATATTTTTCTAAATATTAAAGTAATAAGAACTAAGTAAAAAATACTAGCAGTTAGAGATGGGTATATTTTATATATGTGGTTTTTATTTATATATTCTTACCTATACATGTCTGTTTAATTAAAATAATATTGTTTACCAGTTTTATTATATTATGTTTTCTCTGGACACTATACAATTATTATTCTTTCAAGCTCTTAATATCTTTATACATAAATATAACTTTTGAAATGTAGAATTTCAATGTACAGATGTATGTAAATTATATAAATATTTCTCTTTTAATGGGTATTTCAAATTTTCTCCCTGTGACAAATATACTCTTATAAAATTTAGCATACACATCAAATAATTTGTATCTGACTAAATTTTTCAAAATTACTGATTCCAAAAGAAGCATATTTAAACATCAAATATGGCCTGACCTGTGGTGGTGCAGTGGATAAAATGTTGACCTGGAAATGCTGAGGTCGCCGGTTCGAAACCCTGGGCTTGCCTGGTCAAGGCACATATGGGAGTTGATGCTTCCAGCTCCTCCCCCCTTCTCTCTCTCTGTCTCTCTCTCCTCTCTCTCTCTTTCTGTCTTTCTCTCTCCCTCTCTCCTCTCTAAAAATGAATAAATAAAAAATTTTTTAAAAATTTAAAAAAAAGAGTAATGGTGGGGTAGGAAGTGATACCAATAAATCTCCCCCAAAACTCAACAAGATCTTCAACCAGAAACAGAAAAACCTATTCTTGGAGCCTCCAGATGTTTCGCAATACACCTGAAGGTATGATCGAGTGAAAAATTGGCTAAATATATAATCAAACCCCGAAGGAAATAGGGAGTAAGAAATGCTCCGCCTTCCTCACTAACCTAAACAGGGCAGCTTTCACTGGAAACTGAGAATATAGAAACTAAGGCGGGCAAAGGGGGTGAATAGATCCAGGCCGCGGCACAAACGGCCGAACCAGGCTGTAGCACGGAGATCCAAGCCGAGGAAAAACTGTTCCTGTGACAACCCAGGCAATACAGCTAACACTTGCGCCAAACCCAGACAAGGAAAGACAAGCGGGGCAGCCATTTTACCCGATCTCCTGGTCGGCGCGCGCAGATAGTGGGCGAGAGATTCCTTCCAAAGCCTCGAGAGTGTGCACCCGTGTTGTCCCACAGAGAGGCAGAGTCAGAGGCATTTGTGTGGGCCGAAAGTGGAATCTCCGCCGCGCAAGGGGAGGGAGCAAGAACTAATTCCAATGCTGGAACTTTTCCGTGCGGGAGGGAGTTTCACTCAGAGGGTGAGGCCGCTGGTCTGATATCCTGGTCTGCGCGTGCAGATAGTGAACGAGAGATTCCTCCGAGTGCCTCGGCAGTGCCTGCCCGTGTTATCCTACAAAGGGGCAGAGTCAGGGGCCTTTGTGTGGGCCAAAAGCGGAATCTCGGGCTGCCCCAGTGCCCTAAGGGAGCCGCACACGGGAAGGGAGCGAGAACTAATTCCAACGCTGGAACTTGTCCGTGCGGGAGAGGTTTCACTCAGAGGGTGAGGCGGATGGTCTGATATCCTGGTCGGCGCGCATGGAGAGTGGGCAAGAGACTCCTCCCAGCACCTCAGGAGTGGGAGCCCGTCTTATCCCACAGAGGGGCAGAGTCAGGGGCCTTTGTGTGGGCCAAAAGCAAAATCTCTAGCCGCCCCAGTGCCTTGAAAAAGCCGCACACGGGGACGGAGCAAGAGCCAATTCCAACGCTGGAACTTTTCAGTGTGGGCGGGGGGTTTCATTCAGAGGGCGAGACTTCAAGCCTGACATCCTTGTCTGCGCACGCAGATAGTGAGCGAGAGTTTCCTCCAAGCGCCCTGGGAGTGGGTGCACGCCCGTGTTACCGGACAGAGTGGAAGACAGAGCCAGAGGTCTCTGAGTGGGCAGAAGCCCCGCCTGATTATGCTAGCAGCTCTGACCGACTGAGCCTTACCCAGAGCCCTGTGCTGAGTGGAAATAGAGTGGGGAGTGGCCAGCTCTTTGAGCCTCTTACTATCCAGGCAGAGGCAGCAGCAACCCCATAGCTGGATTATTAGGCTACTAATTGAGGAAGGAAAGACTAGGAGAGAGGCTCCAGGAACACGGACTCTCTCACTGTCGGAGCCTATAAATGCTAATGAGCCTCGACTGCCAACGTGACTAAAGCACAATACATGACATCGCCATAGAGACTTATCAACTGCAAACCTCTACCTGAGCGTGCCAAAGGGGCAGAACCCGGG
Organism: Saccopteryx leptura; assembly: GCF_036850995.1. Taxonomy (NCBI): domain Eukaryota; kingdom Metazoa; phylum Chordata; class Mammalia; order Chiroptera; family Emballonuridae; genus Saccopteryx; species Saccopteryx leptura. Next base: position 235,680,414 of record NC_089505.1, on the reverse strand, counting down.
GTACAGAGTCACCGACCAGGAAGAGGAAGAGAAAAGAAAAAGCAAGAAGATAACCTCTCAAAATCAAGAATAATCTGCAGACTTTATAACCTATCCCATTTTATTATATTTGTTCATTTGTTTCTCGTATCTTCAGCCTTGATTTTTTTTTTTCCTCCTCCAATTTGGTCATTTAACTCTCTCAGATAAAGGCCTAATATCCAAAATATACAAAGAACTCATAAAACTCAACAACAAACAAACAAACAATCCAATAAAAAAATGGGAAGAGGACATGAACAGACACTTCTCCCAGGAAGAAGTACAAATGGCCAACAGATATATGAAAAGATGCTCATCTTCGTTAGTTATTAGAGAAATGCAAATCAAAACTGCATTGAGATACCACCTCACACCTGTTAGAGTAGCTATTATTAACAAGACAGCTAATAGCAAATGTTGGAGAGACTGCGGAGAAAAAGGAACCCTCATACACTGTTGGTGGGAATGTAAAGTAGTACAACCATTATGGAAGAAAGTATGGTGGTTCCTCAAAAAACTGAAAATAGAACTACCTTATGACCCAGCAATCCCTCTACTGGGTATATACCCCCAAAACTCAGAAACATTGATACGTAAAGACACATGCAGCCCCATGTTCATTGCAGCATTGTTCACAGTGGCCAGGACATGGAAACAACCAAAAAGCCCATCAATAGATGACTGGATAAAGAAGATGTGGCACATATACACTATGGAATACTACTCAGCCATAAGAAATGATGACATTGGATCATTTACAGCAAAATGGTGGGATCTTGATAACATTATACGAAGTGAAATAAGTAAATCAGAAAAAAACAGGAACTGCATTATTCCGTACGTAGGTGGGACATAAAAGTGAAACCAAGAGACATTGATAAGAGTGTGGTGGTTACAGGGGGAGGGGGAGAGGGAGAGGGAAAGGGGGAGGAGGAGGGTCACAAAGAAAACTAGATAGAAGATGACAGAGGACAATCTGACTTTGGGTGACGGGTATGCAACATAATTGAAAGACAAGATAACCTGGACTTCTTATCTTTGAATATATGTATCCTGATTTATTTATGTCGCCCCATTAAAAAAATAAAATTATTAAAAAAAAATTTTTTTAAAAATTAAACATCAAATACATACTTCCTGTTGCCCTACTAGCACAGCTGGTCTTTACCCACACAGCAAAAATGGCTGTGCTGGGCTTTCTTTAAATTGATCCTTGCAGGATATACAATCATTTTTATACTCATTTGATATGGCCTAAAGCAAACTTATTATTAAACCATAGAACTGAAACACAGACAGGACTAATCATTTCTACATCCTTATCCGACTCCCACAACTCCTGGTTCATGTGTTTCTAATACCAGCAATTGGTCTGTGGCCAGTGTCCGGATGGTACAATTCCCTTCTGAATGGGGACAGAGGGGCTGAGAGAAGATCTGAGGCCTCGGGAATGTTTTGAATTATTTACAATTGGAAGTAGGGACAGCTGTGTAATTTTCTCACTGGTATTTCAGAAGATCCCCAAACAGTGGCTCTCAAATTAATGGGAAAGTGGCTGAAAAGTTTGATATGGTTTCTACTTCAAGGCAAGGCTCTGAACGGACATTGCTCAGCAAGCGGCAGCCTCTGTAGCTTCCGTCTTCATAACAGCAAGTTGGTAGAGGAAGAGGTGCTTGCCAGTGGATGAAACTATTTTAAAGTTTCCTGGTGTTGTCACACGTTTACTGCTGCCCCCTTTATTCTGCTGATCTTTAACCAAATAAAAGACTGAATATCTGTATTTTTGCCTTGTTGTTGATTGCTGTTTCTCTGTAAAAAAAAAATTAGGTGCTTTGGGATTTGCAGGAAGAGGAGAAGAATTAATACTGGGTAGGTAGCCAATAAACTCATTTAGCAAAACATTTGCCTCGTATTCAATAAATAATTAATATTGTTAAGTGTCAGATAGCAAGTTAAGATAGATAGATATAGTATTTATGTAAAAGTGAAAATCATGAAATTTCTTGTTTTCTTACAAATGCTCTGTGTGAGAAGGTCCCTTACTCACTTTTACATGTATGATTATGACCAAGGTTCTTCCTTGCTCAACACACTCAGATGTGAGACTTGTCTCTCAAGTCCAGGTCCCCACATGCCTACTGTCTCCAACTGGAGCATTTTCATCCTGCACTCAATGATGGGAAAACTTATTGGGAAGGGACCATCTTTCAGATTGAGCTCTACATGATTTTTTGGCAAGGGATTGTAGTAGGTATCAAACCCACCCCAAAGCTCCTTTAAATATGGAAATTAATGGCTAAAATGGCTCCGTATTAAAGGATTGGTCAATATAACCCTGTTATTCTTCCTCTGGTTCACAGATTCCTTGTACATAGACATTCTCTCTCTTTTTTTTTAACATTTGTAACAATTAATACAGCACCTCTAACCATCAGAAATGTGAATTGAATTCTCTTTAGAAGGAAAAGTAGCTTTTTATGTAAAAATAAAAATCTAGGATTAATTGTTTTGGAAAACAGAATTTTTTTTTCAGTGAGAGGTGGGAAGACAGAGAGACAGACTGCTGCATGCCCCAACCAGGATCTACCCAGCAAGCCCACTAAAGGAGGGCAATGCTCTGTCCATCTGCAGCCTAGCCCTGTTGCTCGGCAACCAAGCTATTTGAGCACCTGAGGTGAGGCCACGGCCCCATCCTCAGCAGTCCCATCCTCAGCTCCCAGGCCAACTTGCTCAGAGGAGCCATGACTGTGGGAAAGGGTGAGGGAGAGCAGGTGGAGAAGCAGATGGTTGCTTCTCCTGTTTGCCCTGATCAGGAATCGAACCCAGGACTTCCACATGCCAGGCCACTGCTTTACCTCTGAACCAACTAGCCAGGGCCATAACAGGATTTTTTTTGTGCATGTGTTAGTTAATTCTTTATGAAAAAGAATTTGCAGTTTTGCAGTCTGAATTATTATTTGCTTTTTCCTGATAAAGAACATTCATGTTATTACATGTTTTTTATGAGAAAGTCCTTGTATTCTATTTCTTGTTGACAGTAGAATTCAAGAGCCAGTTTGTGGTGTTTTTAATTATCTTATTTAAAACACTGGGGCTTTGGCTGGATAGCTCTGTTGGTCAGTGTTTTTAATTATCTTATTTAAAACACTGGGGCTTTGGCTGGATAGCTCTGTTGGTCAGAGCATCATCCCCAAGGGCAAAGGTTCCCAGTTCGATCCGTGGTCAGGGCGTATACAGAAACAGATCAATGTTTCTGACTGTCCATCTCTTTCTAAAATCAAAATTGAAAATAATTAAATAAATAAAATAGTGGGAAAATTTTTAAAAAGTAAAACAGTGGAAAACTAATCTGAGTCATACAAAAAGTGAGTGAAAATAGATTGTGAGGAAATAAAACTAGTTATTTCAAAATTAAAGGCTATTAAGAGAAAACAATATGTTATAATTTTAATAAAATAAAGATCATTTTCTATTCTGTTGCATACTAATACCCATCATATATTGTATATCAATTAAGAGGATGTTCTTGAACAATATCTATCTAGTCAGAAGTTCATTTAATCCAGGTTCATCCTTTATTATTGTAAACATTATTTATAGTGGTCAGTGATTCAGCCCTTAGTAGAGTTTACACATGCTGTTTATTCTTGCTAAAGCAGTTGTTTTATCTGCCTTTAATTTATACATTTCAGCTTATTCTTGCTGAGGCAGTGTGTTTTATATACCTTTGCGATGACAAACTTGAATACATAGACAGAATTTAAAAAATTAGATGTTCTGTTTCAGTATTCACCTGAAAGCTTAAAAACATTTTATAGAAATAAAAACCACAATAAATAAGAGATCAGAATTAAAGCATTGTTATGCAAATCTCTCTTTTATTAAAATTACTACTCTTGTCATTTTTTTTTGTTACATTTCTTCTGTACTAGCCAAAGTACATGATTATTTGGCCCTCATATAGGTGAACTTTAACACATACAGAAGGGTAAAGATCTGAAAAGTCCCCTGGGTCCTTATTTTCCCTTCTCTGTTTCACATTCAGCCCATTCCATGTGCTAAACTGATCCCCTTGCTTTCACCATCATATCTCCAATAACTTATTGCAAAATAAATTTCTTTTAGTTTCCTGCTCTTGCTAAACTTGTTTCATAGTTGGGTCTCTGAAACTTGTTTCATAGATTAGAGCAGTTTGAATGAAGAATTTTGAATTACAAACTCCTCTTTCACCTTCAAGATTTACAACTGTCATTCAAGAGGGAGGCCCTTCTTATTCAACTAATCTATGAAGAAATTTCCCTCTCAGGTTGTTATCATACCAACCTATTGTTAATGTCTTTATAGAAAAGATAGTAGCAAATTTATTACACTCGATTTTTGTACTGAGAGTTTGCAAATAGAATTAAAGGTACAAAAATATATAAATATACTGAAGAACTTTCATGTCATAAAACTCATGTAATCTTTTTTAAGAACTCCCAATTTTGCCTGACCAGGCGGTGGCGCAGTGGATAGAGCATTGGACTGGGATGCGGAGGACCCAGGTTCGAGACCCCGAGGTCACCAGCTTGAGCGTGGGCTCATCTGGTTTGAGCAAAGCTCACCAGGTTGGACCCAAGGTCGCTGGCTCGAGCAAGGGGTTACTTGGTCTGCTGCAGCCCCACGGTCAAGGCACATATGAGAAAGCAATCAATGAACAACTAAGGTGTCGCAATGAAAAACTGATGATTGATGCTTCTCATCTTTCCATTCCTGTCTGTCTTTCTCTATCTATCCCTCTCTCTGACTCTCTCTCTGTCTCTGTAAAAAAAAAAAAAAAAAAAAAAGAACTCCCAATTTTTCCTACTAAAAACCATTGCAACTTAGATTGGTCAATTAATATCTCTTTTTAACTAAAAAATGTTTCCTTAACAGATTCAATATTCTCTTCATATCAGACCTCAGGCAAATAGAATTTTGGGTCACTAGTTTGTTTAGTAAATACTCAGTCATTTTCTGTTGTGCACCCAAAGCCCCACCTATTCTCAGGATAGAGTCATAGTGCACAGGGGGTTTACTCCATTATTGTGACATTAAAGCCATCTTGTTCTCTGGAGTGAAAAGCTGATGACATTTAGTTTCAGACACACACAGAAAAGTGACTGATATTTCTAGACATTTAGAATTAGAAACAACCATTGAAATCTGTGGTTCTCACTGTGGTCGTAAATACTTTCAGACATGTTGGCACCTTCGGCCTAGGCTCAGGTATATGATGGTTTGTGTTTTTATCCAAATTGTCACATGTTCTCACAAATTGTACAGAACTGTACACCTACATTCATGAGGAAACAGATGCATGAGCATATATTCATCTCTATGGTTTATTTTATATGCCATCTTTTTTGTATTGTGTTGGTTATGGAAAGCAACCTGCCCATATTCCTTTTTTGATGATTAGGTCACTTCTTCTGATGCATTCTGGCTTATATTTTCCATCACATTCTACCCATTACAGAGTCTGAGGGTGTGCAGGTGTTGGGCAAGTGAGTTTGTAAAAATTGTATTTTTTAAGTTTGTTCACTTTTATTATTAGAAAATGACACTGGGCAACCACATGTGTGCTTGTCCTCAGAGCCAGGCAGTTGATAGCAAATTGCAGATTGCATTCCTGCTTGAAAGGGGCCAATGTTTTGCTAATGTTTGCTGGAGGAGAGGTTTTTGCACCAAAAAGTTTTGAAAAGAGCAGAGAAGAATGAGAAGACGCAGAGAGAGAAGCCATGTTTACAGAGTGAGAGCAGAGAGAATTCAGAGTGCTGAAACAGAAGCCATGTGCAGAGAAATAGAAGGAGTGCAGATGAGAAACCATAGGTAAGAGGCTTTTGCAAGCTTCGCTGAGACTGGTGAGGCCTTTGATTCTAGGAGAAACCAAAGAAGATTCTCCTGGTTGTGGAACCGGAGAATGTGTCAGTGGCTATGAGAGCCCTGAGTGACAGGGAAGTGTTTTTCCTGTGTGTTGTTCATTGGCCGGTGCAAGACTTTAATAAAGAGATGGCCCACCATTCTTTGGCTCTACTGTTTCTTCACTGTCTGCCCAAATCCAATGGGAACCTGCATGTGCATGGTTACAACAGTGGCGACTCTTGGCCCTACAGCAGGAAAATAGGCAACGGAGCAAGACTGACACTTCTATCCTCGGAAAAAGCTCTTCGCAAGGTAATCCTTTGGCAAAAGCTAACTATAAAAATGGTTCACTGTTCTTAGACTCTTTGTGCAGTGATGTGATTATACTGATTACTTACTTGCTTTCTGGAAGTCTGAGATTTTGATAAATAGTAGGCAGCAACTGCTATGAAACCAACTGTCATTACATACTTTGGGCACTGAATCTCTAATGAGCTTCAAACTCATGTTGTATTTAGTGCTGTGAAAGATTGTATTTTATGATTTCATCATATGAAAACGAGAGCATAAAGAAGCTTGCATATAGATTTCTCCAGATCCTACTTATGTCTTGTCCCCTTATTATCTATCCTGAAAACAGCAATTCAATCAGTCTTGGCTATCAGATAACTATATACTAAATCCTGCTAGTCTTTCTAGTCAATATCCTAATGTGGGGGTGATCTTGAGGGCCCCCAAAACAGGCCGGTCGTGTAAGCTACAAATAAAAACAATAATAACAAATGGTGTCTTATGTTCTTGCTTTCACCACTATGATGTATCTTCTGGGATTTTTACCCGATAGGAGATGTTTTATAATTGTCTGTCTTTAAAAAAAAATGACATTTCTAAAAACATTTGACAATTAGCTAGTACATTGGAATGGTTTTGAGGGAATGTATGCTTATTAAAATAATTGGCTTGCCTGACCAAGCAGTGGCGCAGTGGATAGAGCATCGGACTGGGATGAGGAGGACCCAGGTTTGAGACCCCAAGGTCACCTGCTTGAGTGCAGGCTCACCTAATTTGAGCAAAAAATTCACCAGCTTGGACCCAAGGTCGCTGGCTTGAGCAAGAGGTTACTCCATCTGCTGAAGGCCCGCGGACAAGGCACATATGAGAAAGCATTCAATAAACAACTAAGGTGTTGCAATGAAAAACTGATGAATGATGCTTCTCATCTCTCTTCGTTCCTTTCTGTCTGTCCTTATTTATCCCTGTCTCTGACTCTCCCTCTGTCTCTGAAAAAAAATAAATAAAATAATTGGCTTTTTTTTTTTTTTGCAATAAGAAAAAGTATGTCTGTGAAAGATTTTGGTCAAAGAGATCACATGGAACACTGTTAAAAGAGTATATATAGTGAATTGCATTAAGCTGGTGGAAAGGCATTTAGTTTGCTGACCTGATGAAAGTGGCCTGAACTAAGAGAGTGGGAAAAATAGTTTAAAAATGTTTGAAGGGTTGAATTTATATGCCTGCACAACAAGCAATGCACATCAGCTACATGGTTAAAGGACTCTCCTTAATGTCCTTTTTCCAACCTGCCAAACATTGAGGATAATAAAATTTATGTGCCTGGAAGAAAGAAAATTAGACTCACTAACTTTATGTTGGCCATTAATATGGTACAAAGTCAGTGGCTTCTTTCTGAGTTTGCTTCTTATTTAGATTTTATCCAATGAATTCTGCCAGAACCCTGTCCATTTTTATCCCATTACTCTCATAAACTTTACTGTTTTCCATAATGCAATTTTCAACTTTTGAATACCATTAAGAGCAAAATGAATTGCTAAATGTCACCATGGTTGAGATGTGGTAGAGAATACTGAAGCACCTTGCCTTCCCCAGCCTCTTTAAGACTAATTTACCCCTTCCTCTCTTGCATTTCCCTCTAGCCATGCATTGTGTTAAATATAGCAGTTACACAAAGCTAAAATAAATAAGAATGAGGGAGAATATTCTCTGATAATGTAGCAGTGGGGACTTGAGTAATGACATGATCAAGGGCCCAGTTCAATTTTTACTGAAGAAATAAACATTTTACCTTTATTTTTGAACCAGGCCACATCTCGGGTGGCATGAGATTTACAAAAGTGAATAGTGTATGACTCTCTAATTAAAATAATTTATAGTCTTGTGTGTGTGTGTGTGTGTGTGTGTGTGTGTGTGTGTGTGTGTGTATTTAGAGGATTTGAGAAATATGCCTGCATCAGTCACTTTCTTTCTTCTACCCAACTAGTGAGATGGTAAAACACCTTCTTTATGGCCTTTCCTAAAATGTATTTTTAGAAATAACAAACTGTCAACAGTTAGAAGGATTCACTGTCTAGGGCAGAGTACTGTCAGGAGACAATGATAATATGCTCTCAGTGAAAAGGCCATTAAAAAAACAGTGATAAGTTCCACCTTGTAATGTGGGAAAAATAAATAGGACAGGGAGGTAGGGAAAAGGGAGAGGACTTGTGATTCTGGGTTTACTTGTGGCAGAAACACACTTTAGTTCTGTTTTAGAAAGTAAATATAAATTATAAAGAGATATTAAATGGGGGCATAATGCAATTTAAGGGTTGGGGAAGAAGGTTCCTGAAACTGTTAGTTTTTAGTAATTTTTGTCATGAAATAATTAAAAGAATAAGCTCTCTTCTTGATGCAGTTGTTCTTGCATCAAATATCACTACAATATACTTTTATCTTTTGACAAGATACTCCTTATTTATTGTTTTTAAAGTATTACTTAAATACAAATGCCATTGATTTCACTTATATGTAGAATACAAAAAATAACGTAAACAAACAAAACAGAAACAAACCCATAGATACTGAGAACAAATTTATGGTCTAGATAGGAGGGGCTGGGGGGGATGCGGGGTGAAAAAAATAGATTGAGAGGTATGAACTGCCAGTTACAAAAATAGTTGTTGGAGGTAAAGTTCAGTATAAGTAATGTAGTCAATAATATCATAATTGTATATGGTGTCAAAAGAGTATTAGTTTTACCTCTTTGCATCGCAAGGTCTAATCACAACTGTCCACACCTGAAACTAATATGTCAGCTGTAAATGAAAAATGAATGTTTAAAATAAATATGTTTATTGGGTACTTACTATGTCACAGACATTAGCTATATGCTTTACATAACATGTATTACTTTATGAGAACAATGTTGGATACAGGTGATATGATTTTCCTAGCTGTACATTTAGAATCCTGAAGCTTCATGAGCTTTATGACAGACCCAAGTTCTAACAGCTAATAAGTGGCAGAGTCATTTCTAGGGCCTATATCCAATAACAAAAAGCCAAAACAGCTTCATTCTTAATTGATTCTATAGACTTACTTTTATATTATTCAAATTCAGTAGCAGGTGCAGGAATGGTTCTTTAATGTTATTAAAAGTATACAGGCCCTGGCCGGTTGGCTCAGTGGTAGAGCATCGGCCTGGCGTGCAGGAGTCCCAGGTTCGAGTCCCAGGTTCAATTCCCGGCCAGGACACACAGGAGAAGCGCACATCTGCTTCTCCACCCCTCCCCCTCTCCTTCCTTTCTGTCTTTCTCTTCCCCTCCCGCAGCTGAGGCTCCATTGGAGCAAAGATGGCCCGGGCACTGGGGATGGCTCCGTGGCCTCTGCCTCAGGCACTAGAATGGCTCTGGATGCAACAGAGGGGCAGAACATCGCTCCCTGGTGGGCATGCCGGGTGGATCCTGGTCGGGCACATGCGGGAGTCTGTCTGACTGCCTCTCCGTTAACAGCTTCGGAAAAATGGAAAAAAAAAAAGTATACAAAGCATAGGCTCCTTTCTGTCCCAGCCATGGCATGTCAGGTCATCTCATTCTGAATACTCCCCATTACTGTTTTTGCGTTGAATTTGTGATCTCTGCTGATCTGGAGACAATATAGAAACTTTCTTCTACCAATTTTGGAAGAAATAATTAACCCCTCCTTCCCTATTGAGCTAAAGGTTCAGAAAGTTATTCTGAAATTTGTAATCCAGTAACCCAGACAGTACAAGGTTATATGCTGTAGACACAGGCTGCATATTGTTAAAAAAAAAAAAAAAGTAGAATCCAAAAACTTTATTTTGATGGCAATATGAAAAAATGGGGGAAGTTTTGAGATATTCTGGAAGGGAGCTTAAGAAGTTTCCACTTAAAAGTTATTACATAGCATTGAAACCCGAGCTAATGTTAGAGAGCACGAATGATTAACAGAACCATTCAGCCCTCTCTTCTGATTGTCTGCAGCGATCCTTTAAATATAATAAGGGAAGAGGAAACAAATATGGGCAAATTACTCAAGTATTAAGTTGGCATTATGAGTACAAACGAAGACCAGAAGGTAAAATGTGGGGAGATCTAGGGAAGCACTGCTGATAGAACAAAGGAGGGGGTGTCTCTGTCTAATGAAAGTGGCAAATAAAGTTAGTGTGTGTGTAAGAACTGGAAGCCCAAATATGGCTCAAGAGCAGCCAAAGGAAGACTGGGAAACCGAACTAATACACTCTCACAGGAAGAATTTATGAATCAGTAAAGTGTGGCTACTTCTTGAGTAACGGAGCAAATACTGGCATTGTCAGAGTATAGGACCTTGAGAAACTAAGAGATCATAATGATGCTAAAAAATTGAATCAAGGTAAAATGTTGATGAAATGGACTGAAGTTAAAAGATTGTTGGAAAGTTTGGAAAGCAATGGTAATACAACATTGAAGTTTCATTCTTTTTGCCCCTCAGTTATCCTTCTCAATATTTCATCTTATATAGCATTCAGTATTTTCAACTCTAATTTTTTATGTCTTTTCCCACACCAGAATGTGAGCTGTGCAGGGGCAAAGCATATATTTTATCTTCCTTCTTGTCTGGTGTGTACCTAATACACATTTATGAGATGGATGGATAGGTGTATGGATAAAAAGATGAATACATGAATATACTGGCAAAGGTATAATATATAGCAGAGACATGGATTTTACAGAAAAAAAACAATAATGTAACTGATGTATAGGTTTAATGGTGTAAGCATATTGGAAAGTCCAGTGTGTGGAAAATTTTCTCATTTATTTCATGGGGGAAAAAATCTTTTTTTTTTTTTAACCTTTCCAAGTTCTAATGACTCATCTGATATTCAAATTGATAAGAGACAAATTGACAGAAAAAGTAACTAAATTTATTATATATGACACATGGGGCACATGTAATAAAAATATGAGCCTGAGGATAAATCAGGCAGTTAAAGTTCCTATGCTCTTCTGGACTAAGGAGACAGAACTAGATATCTGGGACTTCAAAGAGAAAGTAGGCAATCATTTCACAGGTGAATGAAAAAGAGCAAACGTTTGGTAAAGGAATTCTTGCAGGCCACCAGAAACAATGAAGCACAGAGGGGAGTCTAGCAAACAAACTTTGCTAAATTCTTTCCTGTCTGTCACACTTAGCTTATATTCAGCTAAAGTGAGAGCTCTCCTCCTTTAAGCAGATTTTCTATCTAAATTTCTTTAGGTAGGTAATGAGGAGGATCAAAGTTTCTGAGTATTTTGTTTCTTTAAGATAACCAGCTTAAAATAGTATCTCAAAAATGGGAGTGGCCAACTGCTTCCTCATATAAGAAAAAAGAAACAGTAGTTTTCTTTCTTAAGAATTTATCAATTTGATTTAAAAGAACAAATTCTGCCTTAATGGTTATAAATGACACTTATCCAGGGTTTTTTATTAAGTGGTTGAATGAAAAATGAACTTTCAGAGCTGTTAGTGCAGCTTCAGCTGAACAGTAATAATAAATAAAGATTTAAAATGTTTAAACTTAAACATACCAAAGATCTAGTCCAATAATTTCAATCTCAGTCTCAAGATAGTTTCTTATCCCACAATAAATGTACTATGTAAATGTTGATTTTTTTCCTTTTTTTTTGTGGGATAAGATCCTTCAATAAATTCTAAGACCATAGTATCTATGAGAGTACTTATAAGTAACTATAAAATTTAAATATTTAAATTGTTATATACCCTACATCCTCCCAGTCAAATAGAAGTGTCTTTGATAATGTTAAATCTTGTGAATTCTAAATGTTTGGGCTCCTAGGTCATGTACCACTTCTTCACAATCACTGGGAGACAGTTTTCAATAGCTTATGGGTCTGAAAAAACATAATCTCAACTCTCGGGTCTCAAATAAACACATGATCTTTCTTGATGAGACTGTAATTTGACATAAGGCAAGTTTAGGGTACAACCCACAATAAAGCATTGACACCAAGTTAGTTAACATCAAACAAAAGTAACAACTGCCATTATTGGATAGCTATAATGTTCTACACACTGAGTAAAAGCCTTTTACAGATGTTTTTTCTTATTGGCAATGATCATGAAGATAGGTATTATCACTCCTCATTTTAAGGATAGTGAGTTACAAAGCTGGGAATTGACAAGAGTCAGCATCTATATAATGTTTCCAAAGTCCTTGAGCTTCAGGATAACAAGGATGCTGGTTTCTGAAGAAGAAAGAAAACCAAATGGAGTTAGGATTATGACTATAGGTAAAAGTCAGTTAACTCAGCCATATAACTGTGATACGGATCTTAGGAAGGAAAAGATACTTACCTCTGTGAAATGGAGATAGAAATACTGATAAAGACTGTTTATGAGCATTTGTCTGAACTATATATAAAATGTATAAAACACTTCCAGATGTTTTGTCGTATTTTAATAAGTGGAAGCTATCATTTGGCCCCAGGTTAGACAAAATTAAGGCCATGGACTGACTGTATCAACCAAGAGAAAAGAGCTTTGCAAGATCACACTGTGCTATATCAGCAAAATTTCCTTTACTTGCTCTGTTTCACTCTGCATCCTTCCCTTCCAAATGCATAAATACAGTATTTTGTGCTCTTATGTGTGTTTGGAGTATGCATATATTTGCTCATGTAACTGACCACTTTATTGTTAGTAATGACCATGAATTGTGTGAACAATTTTAGTGAAGTATACAGACTAGGACACCCACAGGTTGTGCCTTTATTTCAATTTATTTTTTATTGTATTATCTCAGTCTTAAAATAAGATCTTCCATAGTGAAGTGTAGGGCTGTTGGCCACTTATGTCAGTAATGTAAACACATCCCTTCTAATTCTTATCATCACCCTCCATTTAGCTATATCCAGGGGACGCTGTTGATATTGCTCCAGTCTTCACTGAAGCCCCGGTGAGCCAGAGTCCAATAATATTTTATTTTACCTTAAAATAAAATCATTACGTAGTTACATTACAGATTGGTTCTCTCTGTACTGAGACACCAGCCAGGGTTTAGGAAATTGGTGGAAGATGTGGGCATTGGTATAGAAGAGAAGTTTCCCTCACAATGGCCAAGGGCATATGTAAGGATGCCAAGGAAAGGTAAATCTCTGTTTCAGGAGGATGCTGGGGAGGGAGCACAGAAATAAAGGAAAAAGAGTTCCTAAAGGTGATGGGGTTTGGATTTTACAGATATATGCATAACATACAACTTTGGAAAGTCAGAGAAATAATTAGATTGAATAATCTTGGTTTTGTGAAAATGTAAATTAGAAGAGAAAACTTATGCAATCATGGCATATTTCTTATTTTATCTTCTGCTGTTTTTCAAAGAATTTTCTCTCGTTTTTTTTCACCTTTACCTTTCTTTCCACTCACCTTTGATTCATTTATTCTTCTACTCTCTCTGTTTTATGAAATATTTCTCCCTTTTTTAGGTCATCTGATCATAGCTAGAGATATATCCTGGAGGTTTTATTTCCAATTCTATTGCTAGCTTATTTTATAACCTGGAACAAACTTCAGCACTTTAAAAAAGTGCTTGAGTATCAGAGCTGAAAGGAAACTTTAAGATCATTTACTCTAATATTCTCTCATTTTTCCAAATGAGAAGATGAAATTAAAGCTTAGAGGGGTGAGGAGAATTGCCTGATTGTCACTAGCAAAACCAAACTGAAGCCAGACATCCCAGCAACTATTTTAGAACTCATAATAGTGAGCCATTCAGCTCAGTGAAAAATATGACTTATTTTATTTTATTCCAGTAGGCTGTTTTAAAAGCCAGAATAGTATAGGCAGACTTACACTGGGAAACCCAGTCATAATCAAAATTTGGTAGTGATAGTATTATAAGATGAAAAAGGTTAAATAAATTCAAATGCTAAATGTATTTAGATTAATATATTCTTATCAATACAATTAAAAAAAACAAGCTGCATTTTTAAAAAATGTTAGGCAGTCCCCGGATTATGAACAAGATAGGTTCTATAGGTTTGTTCTTAAGTTGAATTTGTATGTAAGTTGGAACAAGTATATTTACCTATAAAATGCAACTTAACATAATAGTTATTTTTACCTTTCCATACATATACATACTTAACCACTTTCAAATACAACCTTAAATGATCTTAGAAGATGCAGAAGATCATGGACTTGTTGGAGAGGCTGGGACTGGTGTTAGTCAGTGTTTGATTTCGCTACTGGAGACAGTTTCTTGAAGTAGGCATCAAGGGAGATTTGCATAGAGCTTTTTTTTCCCTCTATAATAAATGACCCTGTAGCATTTCAGGCCTGCGGTAACTGCATGGTAAACTTGATGAAACTCTCTGTATCAGGATCTTGCTTCTCTAACTTTGACATTTTTCTTTCAAGGAGATGAAAAGCATCAGCTACTCTCTGGTAGAAAACTTTTTTGATTCTGGAGTTTCTAGGTCCCTGTTTTCTTTCCTAGAGGCTGTCATCTGCTGCTCTAGTTCCATAAAGTCTTCAGTGGTTAGTTCTTTGCCATGGGAGTCAAGTAACTCTATGATCTCATTTTCACTGGTGACCAACTGCAGCTGATGACCATAGCCCTTATGGTGCTTCATTTGAGTTGAACATGTTAGATGTTTGCAATTCAGGGTTTTACTGTATATTTATATGTTTCCTTATTATGACATAACAAACAGAGCCATAATAAATCAGATATATATATAGATATATAGATATATAGATATATAGATATATATATCTGATCAAAATGCATGAGGTAATTATCCAGCATGAGAGTGAAAAGAAAAATTCACCTCTTTACCATCCAACTTGAATAAGAGAGAAGGGGATGAATTTGTCAGTGACAATCGAAAATAAGATTAGTGCTCAATAATCCCTTAGACATCAGAAGATTTTTGACTAAACAAAATTAGAATGAAGCCTGAAGCAATATCTAAAGTATGTTCCATCCAAATAATCCCTCTCTTTGTCTCCAACAGAAAAAAATGGGCTCTTCACTGACTAGAACTGTGAGTCCTTCCTTCCCGTTTGCCTTTGAGTTCTCTTCTCAACCTGGTTGTACTGCTTCTCCCCTTTCCTTGCTCATCCCAGTTCATTAGTTCTTCATTTAAACTTTGGACTATTCTTATCAGAAATGCAGTTTCACAGATGTGTAAAAAATAGAAAGAAATCCCTTATATTTAGTGATACTGAAGCACAATCACATATCAGAAAAAAATTGATCTTTTCTCTCATAGACACCTTAATTTAAAAAGAAAGTAGAGTGCAATAGTTATATATATAACAGGAAAAGAAATAAAGTCAAGCTAAATTCAGGAATTCTGTGCATTAACATAAACCAGGACTACACTTCAATGATGAGTAAACAGAAGGGGGAAAAAGCAGAATTTCAAGGTATTGGAAAAAAAGTGTCTTAAAAATAGAACAAAGGATTCAACATGTAAAAGTATAGTTTGCATTTATTTGTTCTCAAAAGAAAATTTAGACAGATTTATTTGATATGACTATTTTATTGAACTGTGAACAAGGAGACTTCTAACTGAAAACTAATATTAAGTTCAGATGGATAATGTTTTCCGATGGCTTATAAAATGAAAATGAGGAAGCTGTTTAATTTTTACAATTGATGACTACATGGGGGGTGGGTGTCTTCGGACAGTAGGGGATTAGTTAAAACTGATTATCTTATACTATTTTAGGAAAATGACTCAGGATTCATTTATGATCATCAGAAGCATTTGCAAAAGGTAACCTAAGTTTTATTTCATTTACCAAATAAACTAGACTTTGGCTTTATATACTTTAAATGGTTTGGCTACATGGGGATCTTCAAGATTGGTCTTCATTTTATGTTTGTTATGTAAGTGCAACATATACATAGAAAACTGCAAAATTTATACTTGTATGCATAAAGTACTTTTAAAATGTGAAAAAAACTTCTGTAAAGACTACCGTATATTCTGACGTGTGGTAGCGCAGTGGATAAAGCATCGACCTGGAACATTGAGGTCGCCGGTTCAAAACCTTGAACTTGTCTGGTCAAGACTACCGTATAAAAATAAATAAAATAGCCTGACCTGTGGTGGTGCAGTGGATCCAGCATTGACTTGGAACGCTGAGGTTGCTGGTTCAAAACCCTGGGCTTGCCTGGTCAAGGCACATATGGGAGGGAGTTGGTGCTTTCTACTCCTCCCCCCTTCTCTCTCTCTCTCTCTCTCTCTCTCTCTCTGTCTCCTCTAAAATAAATAAAAAATAAAAATAATTAAAAAAAATAAATAAAATATTACCAACTCCTAGTCAGTCTTTTTATATAGCTACTCACTTCCGTTCTGGTACTTTTCATTTCTATTCAAATTTCTGTGATTTTCTACATGAGATGTATATATTTTTTTTTCTGAAGAAATCGTTTTAATATTTCTTTTAGTGTTGTCTGACTAGCCATAAATTCTCTATTTTTTTTTTATCGGTCTACAGATTTTTTAATTCACATTTGCTTTTTAGAATTTTTTCTGTATTATAGATTTTTAAGTTGAAATTATTCTTTTTTCTATATTTTGAATAAGGAATTCTATTTTTATCATTTCTAATGACAAGTCAGTTGTAAGTCTACATATTTCTTTTTTTAATTTTTATTGAATTTATTGATGGCATTGGTTAATAAATTTATGTAGGTTTTAAGTGTATAATTCTATCATATATCATATGTATTTTTTTTTCTTTTTGTGACAGAGACAGAGAAAGAGACAGATATGGACAGGCAGACAGGAAAGGACAGAGATGAGAAGCATCAGTTCTTTGTTGTGGCACCTTAGTTGTTCACTGATTGCTTTCTCATATCTGCCTTGACTGGAGGGCTATAGCAGACCAAGTGACCCCTTGCTCAAGCCAGAGACCTTGGGCTTCAAGCCAGCAACTATGGGCTGATGTTTATGATTCCATGCTCTAGTAAGCAGCCCTGTGCTAAAGCTGGTGAGCCCATGTTCAAGCCGGCGACCTTGGGATTTCAAACCTGGGTCTTCTGCATCCCAGTCCAACACTCCATCCACTGTGCCACCACCTGGTCAGACATCTTTTATTTTGTTTTTATTATTTTTAGGTGAGAGGAGGGGAGATAGTGAGGCAGATTCCCCTATGGGCCTTAACAGCTATCCATCTGACAACCGGTTCTTTGACCTATTTTGCTTAGTCCACTTTCACACAGATGTTAACTCCAAGTGCACTCCCAATAAGCTTCCTGTATGTAAATATTCATCTCAGATTCAGCTTGTAAAGGATTCCAATCTGCAACAGTATGTGTGTGTTTTTGTACACTGCTTGAGGATTGTAGGGATTCTTGAATCTATGGCCTGATATACTTGATTTTTATAAAAATACTATTAAAAATACTCCATATTTCTCCTGCTCTGTTCTTTTTCAGTTATCTAACCTACAAATATACATATAATCAAATTTTCACCATTGTAAAATATATGTAATTTTATTTTATTCTTTTTGCTTCAGTCTGAATAGTTTATAATAATTTATCTTCCAGTTCACTAATCTTGCACATAGTTATGTCCAAATCTAAAAGATCTATGAGAAAAACTATTATCTACAATATTCCAAAAGAAAATTTTTCTCAGGTATGTTTCTTCCAAAATTATATTTTAGATAATAGGGTGATATTCAAAGACTAGAAAGAAAATTTTGACAAATCATTCTCTACTAATGAACTCATCATTTTATTTTTTATGGTTGAACTAAAGCAAATGTCATTATCAACTGCATAAAGGCTTAAATGTAATATTGAATAACAGAAAGTAGACACAGAAGAATTAATTTTGATTTTGAATGACAGAAACCAGACACACAAGGTGCTTTCATTTAAAAAATTCAGTTAAGAAAAACTATAGCTATAATAATAAAGAAACTAACTATGAGGAGGATAGAGAATTAGAATTAGGGAAATGCACAAGAAAGGCTTATGGAGTATTGGTGAAATTCTATTTCTTGACATAAGTGTTGGTTACATTACTATTTGCTTTGTAATCATTCATTGAATTTCATATGTTTGGGTTTTTGCCCTTTTGTGTATATCTGTTTAATTAGAACATGCATTAAATACAAAGATATAGATTAAAAACAACAAATCATATAAATAACAGAAAATGGCCCACCCATATACACAAAGTTACCTGCTGATATTATTTAATCAGTCATTTTGTTTTATATTTATTGAAATAACATTTGCTAATAACATAAATTTAAGATGTATAACATTATACTTCAGTATCTGTATACTCTACATCATGTTCACCACCCAAATTTAGTTTCCTTCGATTATCATAGATTTGACCCCCTTAACCTAATTTGCCCTCTGCCCACAACTCTTCCCCTCTGGTAACCACAACTCTGAGACCAGTGTTCAGAAGCTTAGTGCCTATGTATTTTCTATGTATTTTTTAAAATTAAGATCTTTTTTTTCTTTTTTTTTAATTTTTTATTAATTTTATTTTTTTATTATTATTTTTTTTATATATTTTTCTGAAGCTGGAAACGGGGAGAGACAGTCAGACAGACTCCTGCATGTGCCCGACCGGGATCCACCCGGCACGCCCACCAGGGGGCAACACTCTGCCCACCAGGGGGCGATGCTCTGCCCCTCCGGGGCGTTGCTCTGTCGCGACCAGAGCCACTCTAGCGCCTGGGGCAGAGGCCAAGGAGCCATCCCCAGTGCCCAGGCCATCTTTGCTCCAATGGAGCCTCTCTGCGGGAGGGGAAGAGAGAAACAGAGAGGAAGGAGAGGGGGAGGGGTGGAGAAGCAGATGGGCGCTTCTCCTGTGTGGCCTGGCTGGGAATCAAACCCGGGACCTCTGCACGCCAGGCTGATGCTCTACCACTGAGCCAACTGGCCAGGGCAAATTTTTTATTAATTTTAATGGAGTGACATCAGTAAATCAGGGTACATATATTCAAAGAAAACATGTCCAGGTTATCTTGTCATTCAATTCTGTTGCATACCCATCATCCAAAGTCAGATTGTCCTCCGTCACCTTCTATCTGGTTTTCTTTGTGCCCCTCGCCCTCCCCCTTCCTCTCTCCCTCCGTCCCTCCCCCCCCCTAACCACCACACTCTTGTCCATGTCTCTTAGTCCCACCAATGTATGAAATCGTGCAGTTCTTGGTTTTTTCTGATTTACTTATTTCATTCCGTATAATGTTATCAAGATCCCACCATTTTGTTGTAAATGATCCGATGTCATTATTTCTTAGGAGCTGTCACAAGGAGCAGGAGTCCAGGAAAAGTCCACATCCAGAAAAAGTCCGCATGGCACTGGAATTGTTGTCACAATTCTATACTTTGTAGCTCACGTCCAAGTCTCAATGACTGCTGCTTCAAGCTGGTAATGATTCAGGTAGACTGGAAAAGCCATCTGCAGCATGTGTGCAGATGGAGCTTCTGTTCTCCTCTGCCTGGAGAGATGGACCAGGTTGCTTTTCCCTGGAGCTCTGCGACTGTGGCATGGTAAAGAGAACCTTGGGATACACTAAACTGGGTGGCAAAGGTAAATTTATAATAGAAGTTGGCAAAAGGAGGAAAGAGAGCTCTAAATTAGGAGTAAGTCACAGCCTGAAATATGAATGGGGCATTGAGGTAGGAGGAATAAAGGAAACACTATATATTAAACAAAGCAGCAGAAAATAGGACTATCAACACCCACAATAGAGATCTTCGAGGGAAGAATAAAAAACCTGACCATTCAGGCAAGACATAGTTAAGTGGCCCTTGTGCAAATGAGATCAGTTTACCTGCTTCTTGGGAGAAATACCCTAGGCTCGTCCACAGTGTCATAGACAGGGCTGACGGTCCTGGGCACCTTCAGCCTTCAGTGGCAAACCCCAGCATTCTGGGCAAGGTTAGGTCATAGGTGGCTGGAGCAGGGCTGGAAGAGACTGAACCCTCCCTTAGAGGAGCGTAAAATTAAGATCTTACATTCAAGTTTTTAATCCATATTAAGTTAATTTAGTCTGTGGTATAAGATAGTGGTCTATCTTTATTCTTTTGTATATAGCTGTCCAATCCAAAATAGTTGTCCAACACCATTTATTGAAAAAACTTTCCTATCTCCATTGTATAGTCTTGGCTCCTTTGTTGAAAATTAATTTTTCATATATATGTGGGTTTATTTCTGGGCTCTCGATTCTGTTCCATTGGTTTGTGTATCTAGTTTTCTGACAATGCCATACTGTTTTGATGACTATAATTTAGTAGTATAGTTGGAAATCAAGGTTTATGATACCTCTGTTCTTTATTCTCAGAATTTCTTTGGAGATTAAGTCCCATAAATACTTGAGTATTTCTTTAATTTCTGTAAAAAATGCCACTGGGATTTTGCTATGAATTGCATTAAAACTGTTGATTGTTTTGGATAATATGGACATTTTAATGATATTAATTCTTCTGAGCCATGATTCAAAACAGATTTTAATTTCTTTATGTGTTCTTCAATTTCTTTCAACAATGTCTTCTGGTTTTCAGTATATAGGTACTCCACCTCATTTACAAAGTTTATTCCTAGATTTGTGTGTGTGTGTGTGTGTGTGTGTGTGTGTGTGTGTGTGTGAGTGTGGTGATTGTAAATTGTTTTTTAATTTCTCTTTCTAATATATTGTTGTTGGTATATATAAATGCAACAGATTTTTGTATATTGATTTTGTTTTAAATCAGGCATTTTAGAACAATGAGTTAAGACATAATCACTTAGTAAATTTTATTGAATAATTGGCTATCACACCTCATTCCATACATCACATTTAACTTAAAATGGATTAAAAACTTAAATATAAATATGAAATTAAACACAAAGTGTAAGATTGTTACACTTATTTTGGTCATCAAAAAAATAAAGTGAAAAGTTCACGAGGTATGGGAAAATATATTTAATTTTAACTATATTATTATGTACAATACATAGATCAACCTTGTAAATTAGTAATAAAGTACTCAAGAGAATCAGTTGAAAAACTGGGCAAATTATTTGAAAGTGTAGGTAAAACTTTTAAAGGAGGCAATATCTCTTTCTGAGTTGTATGGTAAAAAAGAACTCGTATATGTTAATAGAAGTAATAAATAGCTCAAACACTTTGGAAACTTTTGCATTACTGTTAAATTTAAACAATTTTGTAGTCTACTCATGAGTATATACTCCAGAGAAATTTGTGTAGTTTTTTGCCTTAGGATATATGTTAAAGAATGTAGCAGTCTTATTTAAAATAACAGATGGAGACAACCCCAAAACCTTTAAAGTTAAATGGAAAAATTAATTAGCATATATTTATATAATTGAACAATGTATAATGGAAAAAAGGCATAAACTGCAGCTACACATATTAGTTTGGTTAAATTGCATAAAACTTCCTAATTAGCAAGAGCAGCCAGTCACCAAAATATGCATACATAATGAATATCATAATATAATTTCAAAAATAATCAAAACTAACCAAATATTATTTACCATTATATACAAATATGTTCACACTATTAAGGAAAAAAAAGGACGATTAACAGAACAATCAGGATACTGCTTATTGCTGGGGGAGGGTATTAGGAGTCGGGCACATGATCTACTCCTCAGTTACACCTAAAAACCTCCTATTTCTTTCACCACAATGTAAAAACAGAGATGTTAATTGTGTCCCTTCTTTCTTAAAACACTGTTTTACACAAATTTTTAATATATGCTAAATTTTATTTCAGTCACTTTTAAAAGAGATTTTTACCTAGGTAACGGAAATAAAAGTTTGAAATAACACTAAGATATTTTCAGCATGAAGAGGCACAGAGAGGCAGAGCTTCATTTGAAAGTAAATATTTCTACAAGCAGGTTTTGTTGTTATTCTTTTTAATAGACGTTGTTCTGTTATTTTCAAATTACTTAGGAATGTTCTAGTGGAAAGGGGCATAAAAGAGGGTTTCAAGGTCAGCAGTGAAGGGGCATAGGCGGTGAGAGAGTATGGTCTTCAGGCTACGGAGAAGAGAAGTTATTTAATTTATCCAAGTTCTCCAGCCAATAAATGGGAAAGTCAGCATATTAGCTTTCTCTTTTCTGAAAGTCTGCTTTAGGTGACTGGATCTATCTCCATAACCTGCTTATTGCTGGTTTAAAAAAATAATAGTAAAAATTACTTTTTAGCTTTTTTATTATTCTGCAGTATCAAGAGATTTTTAAGTAGCAGTCTTCTTCACAGGGCTCAGGGCCTCTGGATTCTTTCATAACTCTGTCCCATGTTGTTCCTTATTCTTGAGTGAAATCAGATTTATCTTCTGTGCCTATGGCTATAGTTCATACCTCATTCATGATTAGAGAATAAATTACATTTAAGAGCTGAGTCATTAGAGTCAGACATAACTGAGTCTAACTCTGCCAGTTCTTCTCTGATCATAAGCAAATTAATATTTATAAACCCCACTTTCCTTACCTGTAAGACAGAAGCATCAACTCAACTCATAAACCACTGTAAGAACTAGTAAGCACCTTTAAGAATGTTGTGAAGAGAGAAATGTCATTAAGTAGATGGTTCTTAAAACTGTGGTGCATATTAAGCTCATATTAAATCTTAGTAATTATTTTATAAATTTCTAAGAGTGTCTACTGACCTCAATGAGAATGAGGATTTGGAAGTCTTGGGCTTTATTAAAGTATAGGCATTTTTGTCACCTTGTCAAACCATTTACAATCTCTATAGTTCTTGACTATTGAATGAGAAGATCATACTTCAAATTCAGACTATTTTGAAATTTAAGAAAAACAAGCATAGATATTTACAGAACATTTACTAACTGTAGAATATTATGTGTAATGATGAGATGAACAACAATTTATTTGCATTAGACATATTTCTTTCTTTTGTTCTTTTTTTTTTTTATTTGGTGGGCGGGGGAGTTCGGCAGAAAGACAGACTCCCACATGCATCCAGCCTGGAATCCACCCAGTAAACCCACTAGGGGGTGATGTCTGCCCATCTGGGGTGTTGCTCCGTTGTTTAGCAACTGAGCTCTTAGTGCCTGAGGCAGAGGCCATGGAGTCATCCTCAGCTCCAGGGGCCAACTTGCTTCAATCAAGCATGCTGCAGGTGGGCAAGAGAGAGAGAGAGAGAGAGAGAAAGAGAGAGAGAGAGAGAGAGGGAGGGAGAGAAGCAAGAAGGAAATAGGTGGAGAAGCAGATGGGTACTTCTCCTGTTCTGCCCTGAACAAGAGTCGAACCCAGGACATCCATATGTTGGACCTATGCTCTCTTACTGAGCCAACCAGCCATGGCCAGACATATTTCTTTAACATAAAAATCTAACAATAAATGCTTTCAATTTTGATAGCTTTTAACTTAAAAACATCTAATAGAATTTTTCTTAATCGCTCCTTAATTTCCACAGCTCAGATATCAAGTCTCTGTGGAAAGCACCTGAAAGCTCTCCTCTAAATAGGGAGAGGGAAGATCCACAATTTGCATTTAATTTCGAGTGAGTTTTTGTCCACTCCTCATGTCCAGAGACTTTCTCTGTGAATCCAACATCAAGTATTTCTGCCTTCACTTTCTTTTTTATCCAACTTTCTTTCTTGTGGCAAAATAGACCTACATAAAATGCACTATCATAAATATATTTAAGTGCATACTTAAGTGTTATTGAGGAATTGAGAATATTCATATTATAGAACAACTATCCACAGAATGCTTTTTGTTTTTGCAAAACTACAACTCTGTACCTATTAAAGAATAACTTCCATGACCCCTACCTCCCAATCCCTGGAATCCACATTTCCAATTTCTCTTCTTTTTTTAAATTGCATCTTTGTTCCATGTCCCTTTTAAGCACTATTATAGTCTCTATAACCATGAGTGTGGCTTTTGTAAATTTAAAGATAACACATTTAAGTGAAACAGGAAAAATTAGTTGCTCTGTATTTGGCTTATTTCACTTAGCACAATGTTTCCCAGGTTCTTGCATATTGTCACAAACTGAAGGATTTCCTATTTTTTTCTTCTCTTTTTATTGATTTTAGAAAGAGAAGAAGAGAAGAGATAGAAACATCTATTTGTTGCTCCCATTGATGCACTCATTAGTTGTTTCCTGTATGTGCCCTGATCAAAGCTCAAACCCACAACCTTGGAGTATCAGACACCACTCCAACTAAACTACTCAGCCAGGGCTGAAAGATTTTCTATTATTAAGGCTGAATACTATATTATTGTGTATGAGAGTGTATATGAATATATATATATAACTGATATACACACATATGTCATCTATGTATATGTATGCATATATGTCAGGTATGTATATATTATGTATGTATATATTATGTTTTCTTTATCCATTCATCCATTGTCAGACACTTAGTTTTCATGTCTTGGTTATTATGAATAATGCTGAATTGAACTAGGAAATATCTCTTTGAGATATTTTTATTTCTTTTGGATATATAACCATAAGTAAGATTGTTAGATTAAAATATAGTTCTATATTTTTTTTAAAAAAAAACCATATTGTTTTGCATAATGGCTTTACCAATTTACATTCCAGCAAAAGTGTACAATGGTTCCCTTTTCTCTACATTCTTGCCATTCAATATCTGTTATCCTTTAACTTTTAATAACAGCCATTCAAACAGATGTGAAGTGATAGTGTGGTTTTGATTCACATTTTCTTTATTATTAGTGAGGTTCATTATTAGTATATTTTCATATACTATAAATACTATACTATGTTAGCCATTTGCTTGTTGTTTTTTAAAAAGAAAGTTCTATAAATGTTCTTTACCCACTTATAAAATTGGGAATTTATTTTCAAATGAATAACTAGTTTACTCAATATTATTTACTAAGGGTTATCATTTCCCCATTGTGTATTCTTTTTGCCTTTGTCAAAAATTAGTTGGCTTTATATGTATGAGCATATTTCTGGATTCTCTTTTCTGTTCCATTGATCTATGGGTCTATTGTTATGCCAATATTATACTGTTTTATCATAGTGTTGCTACATTGTGTAAAACAAGAAAGTATGATGCATCCAGTTTTGTTCTTTCTGCTTTTTTGCTTGAGCTATCAAGGTCTTTTGTAGTCTATATAAATTTTAAGATTTTTTAAAAATTTCTTTAAAAAGTGCCAATGGAATTTTGATAGGATTGCATTGAATCTTTAGATCACTTTGGATAGTATGTACATTTTAAAAATATTAGTTCTTGCCTTCTATGAACATGAGATATCTTTTCATTTATTTGTATTTTTAATTTCTTTTAATAATGTTTTATAGTTTTTAATGTATAGGTTTTTCACTTCCTTGATTCAACTTATTTTTAAGGTTTTATATTTATATCATTATAAATGGGACTCTTTTATCAATACCTTTCATATAGCTTGCTGTTAGTTTATAAAAATGTAACTAATTTTGTTTGATTTTTTAACCTAAAACTTTAGAGAATTTTTTATTGAGTCTAATAGTTTACTGGTGGAATTTTTAAGGTATATATATATATGTATATATATATATATATATATATATATATATATATATATATATATGATCATGTCATCTGCAGTGACTATTTCATTTTTTCCTTTTCCATTTGGATGCCTTCTGTTTCTAATTTCAGAAATAAAAAAGGCAAGGAAGAAAACATAGAAGAGACAAGATGCTGCATTTTAATTCCATGCTGCTACAAAAGTAAAAGGCTGAGTTCCACACTGAACTGGAAAAAGATTTATTTTTGTGTATGAATACAATTTATTCCCACTTCTGTGTAATTTTAGCTCACCTATCCTCTTTAAACCATGTGAAGTGCAAATAAGCTCAATATCTCTCCTGCTTATTCCATATGATTAGTATAAAAATTCAAAAATAAAATATGTATAAAACAGCAATGTAAGTTATAATGTACTTTGCTAATATATATCAGAGCTTTAAATACGATCATGATCTGTTATATTTTCAAACTCTTATCTATTTTCGTGGGCAGAATATAGCAAGATGAAATGAAATACAGAATTAGTGACAATGTTCTTTGGCTTCTCTCTCTCAGATAACGGTTTATCCTCTCCTGGAATTAATTTTCAGGAATAAGACCAAGATGGAAATATTGTATAAACCAGGAAAAGGGCACTTAACTAGAGTTAAGAAATGATGATGAGACTTATTAGGAGGTGTATAAACTGGTTCTGTGTAAATGAGACCAAGAACAGGATTTTGGCTCACAGGCTACAAGAGAACTGATAGAGTTAGGGTAAAATATTATAGTAACCTTGAAAAGTCTGCTTTCATTTCAGTATTTTGATTTCTAGCATGGTATAAACCATAGGACATGATTCATCTCATTATTCTTGGGAATTAAAGTCTTGGGAGGAATGCTGAAATATTAAATGTTTCTCAGTAGGTTTCTAATTTTTAAAAAATTTATATTGTTTTATTAATTTTTTTATTAATTTTAATGGGGTGACATCAATAAATCAGGGTACATATGTTTAAAGAAAACATGTCCAGGTTATCTTGTCATTCAATTATGTTGCATACCCATCACCCAAAGTCAGATTGTTCTTCGACACCTTCTATCGAGTTTTCTTTGTGCCCCCCTCCCTTTCCCTCTCCCTCCCTCTACACCCCCACCCCCCCCATAACCACCACACTCTCGTCTATGTCTCTTAGTCTCCTTTTAATGTCCCACCTACATATAGAATAATGCAGTTCTTGTTTTTTTCTGATTTACTTATTTCACTCTGTATAATATTATCAAGATCCCACCATTTTGTTATAAATAATACGATGTCATCATTTCTTAGGCTGAGTAGTATTCCATAATGAATATGTGCCACATCTTCTTTATCCACTCATCTATTGAAGGGCTTTTTGGTTGTTCCCATATCTTGGCCACTGTGAACAATGCTTCAATGAACATGGGGCTGCATGTGTCTTTACGTATCAATGTTTCTGAGTTTTGAGGGAATACACCCAGTAGAGGGATTGCTGGGTCATAAGGTAGTTCTATTTTCAGTTTTTTGAGGAACCACCATACTTTCTTCCATAATGGTTGTACTACTTTACATTCCAACCAACAGTGTATGAAGGTTCCTTTTTCTCCACAGCCTCTCCAACATTTGCTATTACCTGTCTTATTAATAATAGCTAATCTAACAGGGGTGAGATGGTATCTCATTGTAGTTTTGATTTGCATTTCTCTAATAACCAATGAAGATGAGCATCTTTTCATATATCTGTTGGCCATTTGTACTTCTTCCTGGGAGAAGTGTCTGTTCATGTCCTCTTCCTATTTTTTTATTGGATTGTTTGTTTGTTTGTTGTTGAGTTTTATGAGTTCTTTGTATATTTTGGATATTAGGCCCTTATCTGAGCTGTTGTTTGAAAATATCATTTCCTATTTAGTTGGCTGTCTGTTGATTTTGTTGTCAGTTTCTCTTGCTGAGCAAAAACTTCTTAGTCTGATGTAGTCCCATTCATTTATTTTTGCCTTCACTTCCCTTGCCTTTGGAGTCAAATTCATAAAATACTCTTTAAAACCCAGGTCCATGAGTTTAGAACCTATGTCTTCTTCTATGTATTTTATTGTTTCAAGTCTTATATTTAGGTCTTTGATCCATTTTGAATTATTTGTAGAACAAGGGGACAAACTGGAGTTGAGTTTCATTCTTTTGCATGGAGCTTTTCAGTTATCCCAGCACCATTTGTTGAAGAGGCTTTCTTTTCTCCATTGTGTGTTGTTGGCCCCTTTATCAAAAATTATTTGGCCATATATACGTGGTTTTATTTCAGGACTTTCTATTCTGTTCCATTGGTCTGAGTGTCTATTTTTCTGCCAATACCATGCTGTTTTGATTGTCGTGGCTCTATAATATAGTTTGAAGTCAGGTATTGTAATGCCCCCACTTCATTTTTTTTTTAGGATTGCTTTGGCTATTCAGGGTTTTTTTATAGTTCCATATAAACCTGATGATTTTTGTTCCATTTCTTTAAAAAATGTCATTGAAATTTTGATGGAAATTGCACTAAATTTGTATATTGGTTTGGGTAATAAGGCCATTTTGATTATATTTATTCTTCCTATCCAAGAACAAGGAATATTTTTTCACCTCATTGTATCTTTTCTTTTTTTTTTAATAATTTTATTTTTTTAATGGGGTGACATCAATAAATCAGGATACATATATTCAAAGATAACAAGTCCAGGTTATCTTGTCGTTCAATTATGTTGCATACCCACCACCCAAAGTCAGATTGTCCTCTGTCACCTTCTATCTTGTTTTCTTTGTGCCCCTCCCCACCCCCTTTCCCTCTCCCATTCCCCCCTCCTCCCCATAACCACCACACTCTTATCAATGTCTCTTAGTTTCATTATTATGTCCCACCTACGTATGGAATAATACACTTCCCAGTTTTTTCTGATTTACTTATTTCGTTTTGTATCATGTTATCAAGATCCCACCATTTTGCTGTAAATGTTTCAATGTCATCATTTCTTATGGCTGAGTAGTATTCCATAGTGTATATGTGCCACATCTTCTTTATCCAGTCATCTATTGATGGGCTTTTTCGTTGTTTCCATGTCCTGGCCACTGTGAACAATGCTGCAATAAACATGGGGCTGCATGTGTCTTTACGTATCAATGTTTCTGAGTTTTTGGAATATATACCCAGTAGAGGGATTGCTGGGTCATAAGGTAGTTCTATTTTCAGTTTTTTGAGGAACCACCATACTTTCTTCCATAATGGTTGTACCACTTTACATTCCCACCAACAGTAGATGAGGGTTCCTTTTTCTCCACAGCCTCTCCAACATTTGCTATTACCTGTCTTGCTAATAACAGCTAATCGAACAGGTGTGAGGTGGTATCTCATTGCCGTTTTGATTTGCATTTCTCTAATAGCTAAAGAAGATGAGCATCTTTTCATATATCCGTTGGCCATTTGTATTTCTTTCTGGGAGAAGTGTCTGTTCATATCCTCTACCCATTTTTTTATTGGATTGTTTGTTTGCTTGTTGTTGAGTTTTATGAGTTCTTTGTATATTTTGGATATTAGGCCCTTATCTGAGCTGTTGTTTGAAAATATCATTTCCCATTTAGTTGGCTTTCTGTTTATTTTGTTATCAGTTTCTCTTGCTGAGCAAAAACTTCTTAGTCTGATGTAGTCCCATTCATTAATTTTTGCCTTCACTTCTCTTGCCTGTGGAGTCAAATTCATAAAATGCTCTTTAAAACCCAGGTCCATGAGTTGAGTACCTATGTCTTCTTCTATGTACTTAATTGTTTCAGGTCTTATGTTTAGATCTCTGATCCATTTTGAGTTAATTTTTGTACAGGGGGAGAGACTGTAGTCCAGTTTTATTCTTTTGCATGTGGCTTTCCAGTTTTCCCAGCACCATTTATTGAAGAGGCTTTCTTTTCT
This sequence comes from Saccopteryx leptura, assembly GCF_036850995.1. Classification (NCBI taxonomy): domain Eukaryota; kingdom Metazoa; phylum Chordata; class Mammalia; order Chiroptera; family Emballonuridae; genus Saccopteryx; species Saccopteryx leptura. The sequence continues at coordinate 235,650,771 of NC_089505.1, read as the reverse complement.
CCATTGTGTGTTGTTGGCCCCTTTATCAAAAATTATTGGACTATATATATGTGGTTTTATTTCTGGACTTTCTATTCTGTTCCATTGGTCTGATTGTCTATTTTTCTGCCAATACCATGCTGTTTTGATTGTCGTGGCCCTATAATATAGTTTGAAGTCAGGTATTGTAATGCCCCCAGCTTCATTCTTTTTCTTTAGGATTGCTTTGGCTATTCAGGGTTTTTTATAATTCCATATAAATCTGATGATTTTTTGCTCTATTTCTTTAAAAAACGTCATTGGAAGTTTGATGGGAATTGCATTAAATTTGTATATTACTTTGGGTCATATAGCCATCTTGATTATATTTATTCTTCCTAGCCAAGAACAAGGTATATTCTTCCATCTCATTATATCTCTTTCGATTTCCCTTAACAATGGTTTATAGTTTTCATTATTTAAGTCCTTTACATTCTTTGTTATGTTTATTCCTAAGTATTTTATTTTTTTGTTGCAATCGTGAAGGGGATAATTCTTTTGAGTTCCTTCTCAGTTGTTTCATTGTTGGCATATAGAAAGGCTATTGACTTCTGTATGTTAATTTTGTATCCTGCGACCTTACTGTAGTGGCTTATTGTTTCTAGAAGTCTTTTTGTGGATTCTTTGGGGTTTTCGATGTATAGGATCATATCATCTGCAAAAAGTGATACCTTTACTTCTTCTTTTCTGATATGGATGCCTTTTATTTCTTTGTCTTGTCTGATTGCTCTGGCTAGAACCTCTAGTACCACATTAAATAAGAGTGGAGAGAGTGGACAACCCTGTCTTGTTCCTGATTTAAGGGGGAAAGCCTTCAGTTTAGTGCCATTTAATATGATGTTAGCTGATGGTTTATCATATATGGCCTTTATCATGTTGAGATATTTTCCTTCTATACCCATTTTGTTGAGAGTCTTAAACATAAAATTGTGTTGTATTTTATCGAAAGCCTTTTCTGCGTCTATTGATAAGATCATGTGGTTTTTGTTCTTTGTTTTGTTGATATGGTGTATTACGTTAACCGTTTTACGTATGTTGAACCATGCTTGAGATTCTGGGATGAATCCCACTTGATCATGAAGTATTATTTTTTTAATATGTTGTTGTATTCGATTTGCTAGTATTTTGTTTAGTATTTTAGCATCTGTATTCATTAGAGATATTGGTCTGTAGTTTTCTTTTTTTGTGCCATCCTTGCCTGGTTTTGGTATGAGGGTTATGTTGGCCTCATAAAATGTGTTTGGAAGTATTGCTTCTTCAATTTTTTGGAAGACTTTCGGTAGAATAGGAACCAAGACTTCTTTGAATGTTTGATAAAATTCGCTGGTATAGCTGTCAGGGCCTGGACTTTTATTTTTGGGGAGGTTTTTAATGGTTTTTTCTATTTCTTCTCTACTGATAGGTCTGTTTAGGATTTCTGCTTCTTGACTCAGTCTAGGAAGGTTGTATTGTTCTAGGAATTTATCCATTTCTTCTAGGTTTTTGAATTTAGTGGATAAAGTTTTTCATAGTATTCTACAATAATTCTTTGTATATCTACGGTGTCCGTGGTGATTTCTCCTCTTTCATTTTGGATTTTGTTTATATGAGTTCTTTCTCTTTTTTCCTTGGTAAGTCTTGCCAAGGGTTTGTCAATTTTGTTGATCTTTTCAAAGAACCAGCTCCTTGTTCTATTAATTTTTTCTATAGTTTTTCTGTTCTCTAATTCATTTATTTCTGCTCTGATTTTTATTATCTCCTTTCTTCGGCTGGTTTTGGGTTGTCTTTGTTCTTCTTTCTCTAGTTCCTTAAGGTGGGAAGTTAAGTGGTTCACTTGGGCTCTCTCTTATTTGTTCATATATGCCTGAAGTGATATGAACTTCCCTCTTATTACTGCCTTTGCTGCATCCCATAGATTCTGATATGTCGTATTGTCATTTTCATTAGTCTGTATATATCTTTTGATCTCTGCACTTATTTCTTCTTTGACCCAGTCATTTTTTAAAAGTATGTTGTTTAGTTTCCACATTTTTGTGGGATTTTTTTCCTCTTTTTTGCAGTTGAATTCTAGTTTCAAGGTTTTATGATCAGAAAATATGCTTGGTACAACTTCAATTTTTCTGAATTTGCTGATGTTGTTTTTGTGGCCCAATATATGGTCAATTCTTGAGAATGATCCATGTACACTGGAGAAAAATGTATACTCAGTCACTTTGGGATGAAATGTCCTGTAGATGTCTATCATATCCAGGTGCTCTAGTGTTTTGTTTAAGGCCACTATGTCTTTGTTGATTCTCTGTTTGGATGACCGATCTAGAGCCATCAGCGGTGTATTGAGGTCTCCAAGTATGATTGTTTCTTTGTCAGTTTTTGTTTTAAGGTCAATAAGTAGCTGTCTTATATATTTTGGTGCTCCTTGGTTTGGTGCATATATATTAAGAATTGTTATGTCTTCTTGATTCAGTGTTCCTTTAGCCATTATGAAATGGCCATTTTTGTCTCTGAGTACTTTTGCTGTCTTGTAGTCAGCATTATCCGATATGAGTATTGCTACACCTGCTTTTTTTTGGATGTTATTTGCTTGGAGTATTGTTTTCCAGCCTTTCACTTTGAATTTGTTTTTATCCTTGTTACTTAGATGAGTTTCCTGTAGGCAGCATACAGTTGGATTTTCTTTTTTAATCCATTCTGCTACTCTGTGCCTTTTTATTGGTGAGTTTAATCCGTTTACATTTAGTGTAATTATTGATACTTGTGAGTTCCCTATTGCCATTTTATATCTTGCTTTCTGTTAGTTTTGTGTCTTGTTTGATCCTTCTCTTTCGTTTTTCTATCTTTTGATTTTATTTGGTTGTATTCCATACATCTTTCCTCTATTGCTATCTTTTTTATCTCATGTGCTTCTGTGGTGGTTTTTTCAATGGTGGTTACCTTTGAGTTATGAAAAGGGTCCCTACCCTGTTCATTGTAACAAACTGTTTTGTGAGTACTTTTGTACTCCATCGTCCTTTGCTACTGTTAATCTCCATCTTCTCCCCCCCTTTCTTTTTGTTGTTGTCACAGTTTAAATTTGGCTTTATTGTGTTCTTCTTGGAGCTTTTACTTGTGGCTCTGTTTTTTTTTTTGTTCTTTGTATCTGATTGGAGAACCCCCTTTAATAATTCCTGGAGTGGGGGTTTTCTGATGATAAATTCCCTCATCTTTTCTGTATCTGTGAATGTTTTTATTTCTCCTTCATAATTGAAGGATAGCTTTGATGGGTATAGTATTCGTGGCTGAAAGTTCCTCTCTTTCAGGACTTTAAATATTGGGGTCCACTCTCTTCTAGCTTGTAGAGTTTCTGCTGAGAAATCTGATGATAATCTAATGGGCCTTCCTTTATCTGTTGTATTCTTCTTTTGCCTGGCTGCCTTGAGAATTTTTTCTTTGCTGTTGTTTTGTGTCAATTTCATTATGATATGCCTTGGAGTAGGTTTGTTGGGGTTAAGAAAACTCGGAGTTCTGTTTGCTTCTTGAACTTGAGGCTTTAGTTCTTTCCACAGGCTTGGGAAGTTCTCATCTATTATTTGTTTGAGTATGTTCTCCATTCCATTTTCTCTCTCTTCTCCCTCTGATATACCTATTATTCTTATGTTATTCTTTTTGATGGAGTCAGATAATTCTTGTAGGGCTATCTCATTTTTTTTAATTTTTGAGTCTCTTTCTTCTTCTCTCTGTTGTGCCTCAAGTTGCTTGTCTTCTATTTCACTAATCCTCTCTTCTATCTGACCTGTTCTATTAGCTAAGCTTGTTACTTCATTTTTCAGCTCGTGAATTGAGTTTTTTATCTCTGTTTGATTTGTTTTTATAGTTTCAATTTCCTTGGACATATATTCTTTGTGTTCATTGAGTTGTTTTCTGAGCTCCCTAAATTGCCTTTCTGTGTTTTCTTGTACATCTCGGAGGATTTTTATGATTTCTATCTTGAATTCTCTGTCATTTAGCTCCAAGGTTTCCAATATATTAAATTTTTTCTCCATAGATTTTTCCTCATCTATCTGTGTTACCTCTCTTTCTTTTGTATCCATGATATTCGATTTTCTCTTCCTTAATGGCATCTGAGGGTGGTTTTGTTGATAGTATTAATGAGATTTTATAAAGAATAAAAAGTTAAAAAAAAATAATAAAAAAAATAAAAAATTGAAAAGAGTTGTTTTTTTTAATTAATAATGAAATAAAGAAAAATAAAATAAAATAAAAATTTTTAAAAAGGAAATTATTCCCCCCCTCCTTTTTTCCTCTCCTTTCCTCTTCCCTCTTTCTTGAGAAATTCTTGTAGTGAACTGTGAATTATAACAAACAATGCCTGTGATGGAGGGCCTGAATTGGGGAAAAGTAATAAAGGGGCAAAAAAAAAAAAAAAAAGAAAGAAAAAGAGCGTATGGACCCACAAAAAGCAAATAAGGAAAAAATTTGGGTCAAGAATAAAATGATTTGCTTTTAGTTGTTGGTTGTCTAAGAGTTATGATGAGAGGAATAAGAGGAAAATGGAAAACGGGGGGACAAATTAAAAAATTACTATTGTATTTAGTGGAACAATAACTAGATAAAATGGAGAGCCAGGGATGGGAGCACTGCTAGTGAGTTAAAAAGGTGAAGTAAAAACCCCCCCAAATGCCACAAACATAAGTTTTTGTCCCAGATAAGATAATTTGTTTGTTATTGAGGTTTGAATGAGAGGAGATGTAAAGGAGAAAGGAAGAAACTAATATAGAGGGAGAAAAGAAAGAGAGAGAGAGAAAAAAAGAGGGAACCACTAAAAGAAGAAAAAAGAAAGGAGAGAGAGAGAGAGAGAGAGTTAAGGGTTTTGGAGTGCAACCCTCATAGAGAGAAAGGAAGAGAAGAGAAAAGATAATGGGAGATGTAACACTTATGGGTAGTGTAGTTCAAGGAGAGGAGAGAGTAAGACCGGCAGAGAGTTAATCGGCCAAATTGGAGGAGGAAGGAAAGTATCAAGAATGAAGATAAGAGAAACAGATGAACAAATATAATAAAATGGGATAGGTTATAAAGTCTGCAGCTTATTCTTGATTTTGAGAGGTTATCTTCTTGCTTTTTCTTTTCTCTCCCTCTTCCTGGTCGGTGACTCTGTACCCCGGGTTCTGCCCCTTTGGCACGCTCAGGTAGAGGTTTGCAGTTGATAAGTCTCTATGGCGATATCATGTATTGTGCTTTAGTCTCGTTGGCAGTCGAGGCTCATTAGCATTTATAGGCTCCGACAGTGAGAGAGTCCGTGTTCCTGGAGCCTTTCTCCTAGTCTTTCCTTCCTCAATTAGTAGTCTGATAATCCAGCTATGGGGTTGCTGCTGCCTATGCCTGGATAGTAAGAGGCTCAAAGAGCTGGCAACTCCCCACTCTATTTTCACTCAGCGCAGGGCTTTGGGTAAGGCTCAGTCAGTTAGAGCTGCTAGCATAATCAGGCGGGGTTTCCACCCACTCAAAGACCTCTGGCTCTGTCTGCCACTCTGTCCGGTAACACAGGCAGGCACCCACTTCCGGGGCGCTTGGAGGAAACTCTCACTCACTGGCTGCGCACGCAGACCAGGATATCCGGCCATCAGTCTCACGCTCTGAGTGAAACCCCCAACCGCAGGGAAAAGTTGCAGCATTGGAATTTAGTCTCGCTCCGTCCCCGTGCGCGGCTTTTGCAAGGCGCTGGGGCGGCCCGAGATTCCGCTTTGGCCCACAAAAAGGCCCCTGACTCTGCCCCTTTGTGCGATAACACGGGCGCGCACTGCCAAGGCACTCGAAGGAATCTCTCATTCACTATCTGCGCATGCAACCCAGGATATGAGGCCGACTGCGTTTCCTTCTGAGTGAAACACCCTCCAGCATGGAAAATCTCCACCGTTGGAATAGTTCTCACTCCCTCCCGTGCGTGGCTTTCCCAGGGCGATGGGGCTGCCCAGAGACTCTGCCCTCGGCCCACAGAAAGGCCTCTGACCCTGCCTCTCCGTGGGGCAACATGGGCACCCACTCTCGGGGCCTAGGAAGAAATCTCTCGCCCACTAACTGCATGCACGCTGACCAGGAGACCGGGTAAAATGGCCGCCCCGCTTGTCTTTCTTTGTTTGGGTTTGGCGTGAGTGTTAGCTTGTATTGCCCGGGTTGCCACAGGATCAGTTTTTCCTCGGCTTGGATCTCCGTGCCACAGCCTGGTTCGGCCGTTTATGCCGCGGCCTGGATCTATTCACCCCCTTTGCCTGCCTCAGTTTCTATATTCACAGTTACCAGAGAAAGCCGCCCTGTTTAGGTTAGTGAGGAAGGCAGAGCATTTCTTACTCCCTATTTCCTTCGGGGTTTGGTTATATATTTAGCCAATTTTTCACTCGACCATACCTTCGGGTGTATTGCGAAGCATCTGGAGGCTCCAAGTATAGGTTTTTCTGTTTCTGGTTGAAGATCTTGTTGAGTTTTGGGGGAGATTTATTGGTATCGCTTCCTACTCCACCATTACTCTGACGTCATCTCATTGTATCTTTTTTGATTTCCCTTAACAATGCTTTGTAGTTTTCATTATATAGGTTCTTTACATTCTTTGTTATGTTTATTCCTAGGTATTTTATATTTTTGTTGCAATCATGAAGAGGATTGTTTTTTTGAGTTCGTTCTCAAATATTTCATTGTTGGCATATAAAAAGGCTTTGGACTTTTGTATATTAATTTTGTATCCTGCAACCTTACTCTATTGGCTTATTGTTTCTAGTAATCTTTTTGTAGAGTCTTTGGGGTTTTCGATGTATAGGATAATATCATCTGCAAAAAGTGATACCTTTACTTCTTCTTTTCCCATATGGATGCCTTTTATTTCTTTATTTTGTTTGATTGATCTAGCTAGAACCTCTAGGACCACATTAAATAAGAGTGGAGAGAGTGAGCAACCCTGATTTAAGGGGAAAAACCTTCAGTTTTATGCCATTTAATATGATGTTAGCTGATTGTTTATCATATATGGCCTTTATCATGTTGAGATATTTTCCTTCAATACCCATTTTGTTGGGGGTCTTAAACATAAAGTTGTGTTGTATTTTATCGAATGCGTTTTCTTCATCTATTAATAAGATCATGTGGTTTTTATTCTTTGTTTTGTTGATATGATGTATTACATTAACCGTTTTACGTATGTTGAACCATCCTTGAGATTCTGGGAAGAATCCCACTTGATCATGATGTATTATTTTTTTAATATGTTGCTGTATTCGATTTGCTAGTATTTTCTTTAGTTTTTTAGCAACTGTATTCATTAGAGATATTGGTCTGTAGTTTTCTTTTTTTGTGCTGTCCTTGCCAGGTGTCGGTAGTATAATCGTCTGGGCCTGGACTTTTATTTTGGGGGAGGTTTTTAATAGTTTTTTTTTTATTTCTTCCCTGCTAATTGGTCTGTTTAGGCTTTCTGCTTCCACTTGACTCAGTCTAGGAGTGTTATATTGTTCTAGAAATTTATCCATTTCTTCTAGATTGTTGAATTTAGTGGCATATAGTTTTTTTCAGTATTCTACAATAATTCTTTGTATATCTATGATATCTGTGGTGATTTCTCCTCTTTCATTTTGGATTTTGTTTTTATGAGTCCTTTCCCTTTTTTCCTTGGTGAGTCTTGCCAAGGGTTTGTCAATTTTGTTGATCTTTTCAAAGAACCAGCTCCTTGTTTTATTAATTTTTTCTATAGTTTTTTTATTCTCTATTTCATTTATTTCTGCTCTGATTTTTATTATTTCCTTTCTTTGGCTGGTTTTGGGTTGTCTTTGTTCTTCTTTTTCTAGTTCCTAAAGGTGTGAAGTTAAGTGGTTCACTTGGGCTCTCTCTTGTTTGTTCATATAGGCCTGAAGTGATATGAACTTTTCTCTTCTTACTGCTTTTGCTGCATCCGAGAGATTCATATATGTCTTATTATCATTTTCATTTGTCTGGATATATTTTTTGATCTCTGCACTTATTTCTTCTTTGAACCATTCATTTTTTAAAAGTATGTTGTTTAGTTTTCACATTTTTGTGGTTTTTTTACCCTCTTTTTTGCATTTGAATTCTAGTTTCAAGGCTTTATGATGAAAAATATGCTTGGTACAATTCTGATTTTTCTGTATTTGCTGATGTTATTTTTGTGGCCCAACATATGGTCAATTCTTAAGAATGTTCCATGTACACTAGAAAAAAATGTATACTCTGTCATTTTGGGATGAAATGTCCTGTAGATGTCTATCATATCCAGGTGCTCTACTGTTTTGTTTAAGGCCAATATATATTTATTGATTTCAAGTTTGGATGAACGATCTACAGTTGTCAGCAGTGTATTGAGGTCTCCAAGTATGATTGTATTTTTGTCAGTTTTTTTTTTTAGGTCAGTAAGTAGCTGTTTTATATATTTTGGTGCTCCTTGGTTTGGTACATATATATTAAGAATTGTTATGTCTTCTTGATTCAGTGTCCCTTTAATTACTATGAAATGACCATTTTTTTCTCTGAGTATTTTTGCTGTCTTATAGTCAGCATTATTAGATATGAGTATTGCTACGCCTGCTTTTTTTTTGGATGTTATTTGCTTGGAGTATTCTTTTCCAGCCTTTCACTTTGAATTTGTTTTTATCCTGCTTGCTTAGATGTGTTTCTTGTAGGCAGCATACAGTTGGATTTTTTTAAAATCCATTCTGCTACTCTGTGTCTTTTTATTGGTGAGTTTAATCCATTTACATTTAGTGTAATTATTGACACTTGTGAGTTCCCTATTGCCATTTTATAAATTGCTTTCTGTTAGTTTTGTATCTTCTTTGATTCTTCTCTTTTGTTTTTCTATTCTTTGTTTTTGTTTAGTTGTATTCCATACTTCTTTCCTCTGTTGCTATCTTTTTCAAGTCATGTGTTTCTGTGGTGGTTTTTTCAAGGGTGTTTACCATTAAGTAATGAAAATGGTTCCTACCATGTTCATTGTAGTACACTATCTTATGAGTAATTCTGCACTCCATTCTCCTTTGCTACTGTTAATCTCCGTCCTCTACCTTTTTATTTTTTTTATTTTTTGTTTTTGTTGTCACAGTTTAAATTTGGTTTTATTGTGTTCTTGGTGGAGCTTTACTTATGGTTTTGTTCTGTTCTTTGTATCTGGTTGGAAAACCCCCCTTAGTAATTCCTGGAGTGGGGGTTTTCTAATGATAAATTCCCTCATCTTTTCTGTATCTGTGAATATTTTTATTTCTCCTTTGTATTTGAAGGATAGCTTTGATTGGTATAGTATTCTTGGCTGAAAGTTCCTCTCTTTCAGGACTTTAAGTATTGGAGTCCACTCTCTTCTAGCTTGTAGAATTTCTGCTGAGAAATCCAATGATAATCTAATAGGCCTTCCTTTATATGTTGTATTCTTCTTTTCCCTGACTGCTTTGAGAATTTTTTCTTTGTTGTTGGTTTCTACAAATTTCATTATTATGTGCCTTAGAGTATGTTTGTTGGGGTTAAGAAACTCGGTGTCTGTTTGCTTCTTGAATTTGAGGCTTTAGTTCTTTCCACAGGCTTAGGAAGTTCCCATCTATTATTTGTTTGAATATGTTCTCCATTCCATTTTCTCTCTCTTCTCCCTCTGATATACCTGTTATTCTTATGTTATTCTTTTTGATGGAGTCAGACAATTCCTGTAGGTCTTTCTCATTTTTTTTAAATTCTGAGTCTCTTTCTTCTTCTCTTTGTTGTGCCTGAAGTTGCTTGTCTTCTATTTCAATAATCCTACCTTCTATCTGGCCTGTTCTATTAGCTAAGCTTGTTACCTCTTTTTTCAGTTCATGAGTTGAGTTTTTCATCTCTGTTTGATTTGTTTTTATCATTTAATTTCCTTGGAAATATATTCTTTGTGTTTGCTGAGTTGTTTTCTTAGCTCCCTAAATTGCCTTTCTGTGTTTTCTTGTATATCTCTGAGTACTTTCAGGATTTCTATTTTAAATTCTCTGTCAGTTAGCTCCAAGGTTTCCAATATATTGAATTTTTTTCTCCATAGATATTTCCTCATCTATCTGTGCTACATATCTGTTTTTTGTATCCATTATATTTGATTTTCTTTTCCTTAATGGCATCTGAGGGTGGTTTTATTGGTAGTACTAATGAGAATTCATAAAGAATAAAAATTAAAAAAAAAGGAAACAAGAAAAAAAAGAAAATTTATTATTTTCCCTTTTTTTGTCTCCTCTCCTCTCCCCTCCTTCTTGAGAAAATATTGTGATGAACTGTGAATTATATTGTGCTAAATAGAACAAAAACTACCTATAATGGAGGGTCTGAGTTGGGGAGAAGTGATAGAGAGGCAAAAAAAGGAGGTATGGACCCAAAAAATGCCAAAAAAAAAATTGGGGTCAAGAATAATATGATTTGCTTGTAAGTGATGGTCCACTAAGAGAAATAATGAGAGGGATAAGAGGGATAAAGGGGAAGAAAATTTAAAAATTTCTATTTTATTAAGTGGATCAAATACTAGATAAAATGGAGAGCCAGGGTTGGGAGCACTGCTAATGAGTTAAAAAGCAAAGTAAAAAGCACCCAAAGTGCCACAAAGAAAAATTTGAGTCCCAAATAAAATAATTTGTTTGTGATTGAGGATTGAATGAGAGGAAAAGGAAAGGATAAAAGAAGAAACTAAATAGAGGGAGAAAAAAAGAAAGAGGAAAAAATGAAAATAAGAAAAAAGAACAAAAAGAGAGAGAGAGAGTTAAGGGTTTTGGAGTGCAACCCTCATAGAGAGAAAGGAAGAAGTAAGGAAAAAAAATGGGAAATGTAACACTTATGGGTAGTGTAGTTCAAAAAGAGGAAAGAATAAGACAGGCAGAGAATAAAATGACCAAAGTGGAAGAAGAAGAAAATAATCAAGATAAGAAGATGAAAGAAAACAAACAAACAAAATAAAATGGAAAAGGTTATAAAGTCTGTGGATTTTTCTTGATTTTGAGAGGTTATCTTCTTGCTTTTTCTTTTTTCTCCCTCTTCCTGGTCGGTGACTCTGTACCCCAGGCTCTGCTCCTGTGGCATGCTTAGGTAGAGGTTTGTATTTGATAAGTCTCTATGGCGATGTCATATATTAGGCTTCAGTCTCGTTGGCAGTTGAGGCTCGTTAGCATTTGCAGGCTTTGACAATGAGAGAGTCTGTTTACCCGGAGCCTCTCTCCTAGTCTTTCCTTCCTGAATTAGCAGCCTGGTGATCCAGCTATGAGGTTGCTGCTGCTTCTGCCTAGAGAGTAAGAGGCTCAAAGAGCTGGCAAATCCCCACTCTATCCTCACTCAGCACAGGGCTCTGGATAAGGCTCTCTCAGTCAGAGCTGCTAGCATAATCAGGCAGGGCTGGCAGTCAATTGCTTTCAAGGTGCCTTTCTATGCACCTTGAGGCATGTCCAGTATGCCTCAGCAGTCTGTGGGACCACTTTCCCCAGGCTTTTTGTACTTTGTAACCTGTTTTGGCTGGGTAGAAGATGCCTTAGTTGCTGTTTGCAAAAAAGGAGGTCTTACAAGCTGCCAATTCCCTCTTCTTAATGTATAGCCCTGAGTATGAAAGTTCTGCCAATCAGAAGTTGCCCCCACCCCTACATGCATAGCAAAAGGCACTAAAAAATATCATGCCTCTTTTCTTAGATTGCTGAACTGAGGGATCTTGTCAGTTAGAGTCACATAGGTTAGTTGGGAGGTAAGCAGACTGTGGGTTAAGCTAATCCTTCATGGGTCTGTTAGCTTCTATGGCTGGGTGAGGCATTCCTCCTACCTGGAGAAGTTCGAGCATAGGGAAGTTCACTTTCACACACTCCCCGCACGCTGCTGTTCAGTTAGCAGGAACCACACCAAGACTCTGGTCACAGCCTACACAAAGGCCTCTGACTTTGCCCCTCTGTCCAGGAACACAGACACCCACTCCCGGGCCACTAGGAAGAACCTCTCACACACTATCCATGCTCACCAACCAGGATATTGGGGCTAATGGCTGCCGCCACTCGCACCAGTCTTTGTCTGGGTTTGGTGTGGGCATTAGCTTGTGTTTACTGGGTCGCCACAGGCTCAGTCTTTTCTCGGCTTGGACATTTGTGCCACAGCCTGGCTCTATTCACCCCCTTTGCCCGCCTTAGCTCCTATTCTCTCAGTTCCAAGTGAAAGCAGCCCTTGCTTAGGTTAGTGAGGAAGGTGGAGTGTTCCTTTCTTTGTCTTATTTCCTTTGGGGTTGATTATATATTTAGTCAATTTTTCGCTCGATCATACCTTCGTGTTCAGTGTGTGGGACTTCTAGACGCTCCAAGGATAGATTTTTCTGTCTTTGGTTGAAGAACTTGTTGAAATTTTGGGGAGATTTATTGGTATCGCACCTCATGGCGCCATTTCTCTAATGTCAATCACTCTGTTTTATTAATTTTTATGGAACATCCTTTTGTAAGAGTAAAGACCATTTTTTTTAAACCAATGCGCAGAGCATTTTATATATTTTTTTAATTTTTTTTAAAGATTTTATTTATTCATTATAGAGAGGGGAGAGAGAAAGAGAGAGAGAAGGGGGAGGAGCAGGAAGCATCAACTCCCATATGTGTCTTGAACAGGCAAGCCCAGGGTTTTGAACCGGCAACCTCAGCATTTCCAGGTTGATGCTTTATCTACTGCGCCATCACAGGTCAGGCCAAGACCATTCATGACTATGATATTTTTCTGTGTTATGAGCTCCAATGCTAAACATTTGATAAGAATAAAAACATTTTGTGTGCCAAAGTACTAGGTAGAGAAATTAAAGAGAGAATAGAGAAATATATTTTCAATAATTTGGTGATTAATCATGCATCTGACTGGTTTATTATTTTGTTATGGAAATAATGAACTTCTAAATATATTGCACTGTGCCCTATACATCACTTTTTTTTTTTAATTTTCTTCATTGGCACATACATAAAAGTTTCATTATAAGTGATGGAACTTATTCAATGTTGGCATGAACGTGTTTTTAATGAAACCTGTTGATATAGTTTTGTCAGTTTTTAAAATAATTTCCCCCCTTAATCAGTGGGAGAAAAAATAATGTGAGGCAGAAATCCTAGGGTCCATTATTCTACAAAATAATTTTGCCTTTAAACCCTGTCCTTTGTCCTTTTAGACATTCTTACAACCCAGGGACTGCTACAAAGTTGAGCAAAGTGAGATTGTACTAAAAGACATGGGAAGTCATTTATATAAGTTACCTCAAGACTGCTTTCAGAAAGAAAATAGTAATTAAAAAAAACTGAAATAACCATCTGTCCAGGCAGTAGTGCAGTGGATAGAGCCTCAGCCTGAAATGCAGAAGACCCAGATTTAAAACCCTAAGGTCACCAGCTTGAGCGTGGGCTCACCAGCTTGAGTATGGGGTCACTGGCTTGAGAATGGGATCATAGTCGTGACCCTATTGTCGCTGACTTGAGCCTGAAGGTCACTGCATTGAAGCCCAAGGTCGCTGGTTTGAGCCTAAGGTCACTGACTTGAGCAAGGGATCACTCGCTCTGCTGGAGCCCTCAACCTGATCAAGACACCTATGAGAAAGCAATCAATGAGCAACTAAAGTGCCACAATGAATAACTGATGCTTCTCATCTTTCTCCCTTCCTTCCTGTCTGTCCCTGTCTGTCCCTCTCTCTCTTTCTCACTAAAGAAAAAAAAATTGAAGTGACCATATTAAATACTATTTAGTTCAATGGTGCTTTAATCCTGTTTAAGAGAAAAAAAAATGCTAAATCTGAAATAAGAGTTAAACATAATGAATTGAAGGCAGAAATGTATTTCTTATTTCCTAGCAGATTTCACTGTGGGAACAGTAAAGGGAGAAAGGTAACAAATCCATAAGAATTGAGAAAATGAAAGTTTCACCGGCAGTGGGGCCAATATAACAACCAAGTTTTAGAAGGTTAAGATGTATTATAGAGAATTATTCATTGACTTACTAGATAAAAGGCTTTTATCTGATTTAACAGACCAGAGTGAGTGTCTACAGAAAAAAATGGCAAAGAGAAGCATGTTTTACCGATAAACATTTCAAAAACCTTGTGTTTGATGGCACAGATTACCCAAAAAGATGAGGGTGAGATTTTAAGCTAAAACCAAATAGATTAGTTGAGAACTAATCATCAATATTTTGGTAACCATGGGCATCCTCCCCTATCTACATGCCTTAACCTCAACCTCATACTCATGTAATTTAGCCTACACAGGTTGTCAGAAGATGATGTTCTCTGAAAATATTTCACTGGAGAGCCTCTGGATTTCTGGATATAGTGGCAGGAAAGTAGGATGGAGAGGTGAGGTGACAAAACAAAAACACAGCAATAACAGAAGCTGAAAACAGAATGATGTTTTTTGTGGGTTTTTTTTGTATTTTTCTGAAGCTGGAAACGGGGAGAGATAGTCAGACAGACTCCTGCATGCGCCCAACCAGGATCCACCCGGCACGCCCACCAGGGCGAGGCTCTGCCCACCAGGGGGCGATGCTCTGCCGCTACCAGAGCCACTCTAGCGCCTGGGGCAGAGGCCAAGGAGCCATCCCCAGCGCCCGGACCATCTTTGCTCCAATGGAGCCTTGGCTGCGGGAGGGGAAGAGAGAGACAGAGAGGAAGGAGGGGTGGTGGAGAAGCAAATGGGCGCTTCTCCTGTGTGCCCTGGCCGGGAATTGAACCCGGGTCCCCCGCACGCCAGGCTGACGCTCTACCGCTGAGCCAACCGGCCAGGGCCCAGAATGATGAAGTTTTTCGGGCACCTTCTATCACCGTGCAATCATTCTATATCTTCCCCAAGCTGGACCCTGAAAGATAATTTCAGAAGAAACTCAGATTCATAGAAATAACTGTCTTTTAAAAATCTGAAACATAGGTTCTTTCATCAAAAGTCTTCTTGTCATTATGCCCCATCTGTTAACTTGAGCTCACAATCAGCTTTCCAATGCCTTATTCTTAATTGTGAATAGAAAGTCAACAATTACCAGAATGGTTATCAGATATTTGAGAGAGCTTAAATGAAAGGAAAATTAACGAGTGAAGCTGAATAAAACAAACAATACAGGAAGCAGATGAAAATGACACACAAACACTAGCTTCAGAGACATAAAGATATCACATTACACAAAAAGCACTACAAAAATATCCAGAATAAAAAGATCATTTGAAATTATATAAGATAAAGAAATAACTTGAAAATAAGAATTAAAGTAATAAAATAAAAATTGGTTTTGAATATAAATTTAAGAAAATTGTCTACAAAGTACAATGATAAAAATCAAAGAAATGAACAAGAGGATAAATCCAAGGAGGTCCAACTACCAGACGTAACAAGAATATCAGGGAAATATGCCTGACCAGGCGGAGGCATAGTGGATAGAGCATCGGACTCGGATGCGGAAGACCCAGATTCGAGACCCCGAGGTCACCAGCTTGAGCGCGGGCTTATCTGGTTTGAACAAAGCTCACCAGCTTGGACCCAAGGTCACTGGCTTGAGCAAGGGGTTACTCCGTCTGCTGAAGGCCCATGGTCAAGGCACATATGAGAAAGCAATCAATGAACAACTAAGGTGTCGCAATGCGAAACTAATGATTGATGCTTCTCATCTCTTTGTTCCTGTCTATCTGTCCCTGTCTATCCCTCACTCTGACTCTCTCTCTGTCTCTGTAAAAAAAATTAAAAAATTAAATTAAAATTAAGAATATCAGGGAAATAAAAATAGGAAAATAGATATGGAGACATTTCAAGTAAATGATGTAATAATAAATGATAAAATATATAATAAAAATAATTCTCCAGAACTAATACACTTGTATTTTCAAAATAATGTATGCATAAGTGG
Organism: Saccopteryx leptura; assembly: GCF_036850995.1. Classification (NCBI taxonomy): domain Eukaryota; kingdom Metazoa; phylum Chordata; class Mammalia; order Chiroptera; family Emballonuridae; genus Saccopteryx; species Saccopteryx leptura. Next base: position 235,634,937 of record NC_089505.1, on the reverse strand, counting down.
GCAGTGCATTTAATGATAAAAAGTCCATAGCAAGTCATATCTTTATGAAGTTGCAGAATATCAAGAAGGAAGAAAAAGACTCAAAAGCATCCAAAGGGGCAAAATAAAATTCACATAAAAAATAAATGAGAAATAAATGTACTTTGTTTTTCTTAACGAACACCCAAGATTTGAGGATTAAATGGAATAGTGACTTTAAAATCTGAGAAAATTTACCTGGCTGGTTAGCTCAATCGATTGAGAGTGTTGTCCCACAATGACATGTTTGCAGGTAAAATCCCTGGTGAAGGCACACACAGAAAGCAACCAAGAAATGCACAACTGAGTGGAAGAAATAAATGCTTCCCTTCCCCCTCCCCTCTCTTTCCGTTCCCCTCTCGGTCTCTCTAAAGATCAATAAAAATTAAGCCCTGGCCTGATAGATAGCTTGGCTGGTTGGATCATTGTCCCGGCATGCAGAGGTTGTCAGTTTGATTCCCAGTCAGGGTTCATACAGGCAGGAGCAGCTCAATGTCCCTGCTTTCTCTCTCCTTACATCTCTCAAAATAAAAAAATCTGAGTAAAGTTTATTTCAACCAAGAATTCAATCCATTAACAACTATAAAACAATAATAAAGATAAAATAGCCCTGGCCGGTTGGCTCAGCGGTAGAGCGTCGGCCTAGCGTGCGGAGGACCCGGGTTCGATTCCCGGCCAGGGCACATAGGAGAAGCGCCCATTTGCTTCTCCACCCCTCCGCCGTGCTTTCCTCTCTGTCTCTCTCTTCCCCTCCCGCAGCCAAGGCTCCATTGGAGCAAAGATGGCCCGGGCGCTGGGCATGGCTCTGTGGCCTCTGCCTCAGGCGCTAGAGTGGCTCTGGTCGCAATATGGCGACGCCCAGGATGGGCAGAGCATCGCCCCCTGGGGGGCAGAGCACCGCCCCTGGTGGGCGTGCCGGGTGGATCCCGGTCGGGCGCATGCGGGAGTCTGTCTGACTGTCTCTCCCTGTTTCCAGCTTCAGAAAAATGAAAAAAAAAATAATAATAATAATAATAATAATAATAAAGATAAAATAAATATATTTTTAGGCCTTTGGATAATAAAATATTTGCTTACCATACAATTGTTCACCCTGTTTCCCAGAACTAAACAGGGGAGGAAGACAGAGAGACAGATGAAGAAGTCTCCAGAAACATAATGGAAATAAGTATTTGGTATGACATATGTTTGACCATTGAGAAAAACTACTATATCTGTGGCAGATCTGTTTGTAAAAACTCCATAAAAGGAAAGAAAATATAATCAGGGGACACTACTTGATGATCATTGACAAATATTTGTGGAATTATAGTCATAAATAAAAACTGTTCACATAAGAAATGGACATAGCTTAAAAATGGGGGTTGAAAGATGTATGGAGGTACTAGAAAGCTCAGTTTCAACAAGTATTAAGGTCAATAATATGGCTTGCTGTTTTAATTAAAAACTGAATTGTAAGCAAATTATTTACAAATAGGAGGACAAATCATGGAGGACACAGGTAAATGCTGAATACAGTGGCCTCCAAAGACAGGAAAGGTATTGGGGGTAGGTGGAGCATAAGAATGTTTAATATTGGAACATACATCTGAATACTATTTGATGATTCAAATGTGTAAAAAGCACAACTTTGATAACAAAATATATAAAAAACACTGATATTTTGGTTTGAAACCAGCAATAATTTATGGCTAGGTCTCTGGCCAAATACGCCTCTCTATAGTATGAATCATCTGTTTATAACTTTGTTTAAAGTCGTCAGTATTTATAAATAAATGACTATATATATTAATTATGGTAACATATTTAAGAACCCCCATAGCTTACTTGGTTAGTATCAGAATACCAATGCACTGCTGTGTTGCTGATGGCTTACTGTGATCTGAGGAACATCAAGTGTTTCCTTCCAATTTATTCAGACATAAGACTTATCTGTTGTTTTTGGTGATATAAGTATGCTCACTTCTTTTGTCTCAAGTACTGAAATAAGCTAATTAGCTATGTACCTCAAAATTTTATATGTGCATAGCTACATTACAATAAACACTAGAAACCTGTTCAAAATTGTTCTTCTGGGATCATTGAGAAAATACTTGCACACACTTAAGTTTATTTTATCTTTGATCTTTAAGCAGAAAAACATGGTTTTATATCCCCACCCCTTTTTCATCCAAAAAGCATAATGATGTAAATATAAGTTCTGATAATTAAATTCCACTGAGTTACACCCTGCTATGAAAAACAAAAGAAAAAGGGAGATGACTTTAATTTTAGTGATACCTTTAAAAAATTGAATAAACTAGGTTTAAAAAAGTGTCACAAGCTTGGAATTTCCTGTCTGCTGGGTGACAAGAAACCTGTTTATTCTTTAACCACATGTCCTGAGCACAACTGAATAACCAAATTATGTTTTGGTTTCCTTTATGTAGGCTTTTTTTGATAATTATAAATTATATAATTGTCAAATGTGAGAAATGTAAGCTAGTAGACAGATATAATGGTTTCATTTTAAGGACTGAGAGATGCTATAACTGGGATATCAAAAACTCATCATCTTATAGATAAGTTAAATCCAAGGAGGTGGCTTGTTTAGGAGACAGAACAAATTATTGAATAGGTATGTACGATACATGACAAGATATCTGTGCTGGGTGATAGCCTTCCTGCCCCCTCCCCCTCAAATATAAATAATAGAAAATCATACAATAATCAGATTTTATATTGAAAAATACAGATTCCTGGATTCTCTTACCAAATCAAAAGACCTGCTAGTATTGGCCCTGTCCACAGCAATGTCTGTAGGAAATGAATAGTAAGGTCTCATGGTAGGGTATCCTAAGACCTCACATTACTCACTGATACTTCACTCGCTTATGTTATCCATATGAACTGTAAAGGCATTACATTTTTTTATTACTATAATAAAATACAAAAACAAATCAACTGATCTCTGGGTTTGAGGGTGATGTTAATAACTGAATGAAAGATTTAATACTTATTACCTATTTTTGATATTTCCTCCTATATCACACCTATTCAAAATTCATTCTGTTTTCTCACTGCTCAAGAAAAGAGAAATAAGCATCTAGTCCAAAGGAAAACAGCCCAAAGGAAAACAAACAAGAACACAAAACATTTTTTTTGTATAATGGCATGCCTTTGACATCTACTTTCAGGAACTAAAAATTAGAGGTGGTTTAAGTTTATAGTTCATTTTTTATGATTTCTTTATACTTCTTTCCCCAATCTTTTTGCCTCTTTAAGCCACACAGTATTGTTCAAAGACATGCCTCCTTCTCTTCCCTCTATTCTTCTGCCCATCTTTGTTCCAACTGAAATGTTCTTCTGCTTCTCTCCACCAACCTACTTCTTAACACTTAAGACAAAATCACGCCTTCTATTAACAAATCTTCCCTAAACAACCCCGAATGTGTCCTCTGACGTGGTCATGCACTCACGCGGGCACACACACATACACTTTCCAGAGGGTATCAATGCCTCTTTTTTTGCTTCCAGAGAAAACTGGATTAACTATACCAAAGGCAATTTATAATTGTTTGCTTATCTGTCTTATACATAACAATGGATTTCTTAGTGGTAGGCACACTGAGCATCATTTGTTTTTACTGCCTTAGGATCTGGACCAGGGTCTGGTATGCAGGTACTTGCTAATGCTTGGTAAATGATTAAACAGTAAGGGGCCTGAAGTTAAAATGTAATCCATTAAGGAAATTTTTTTTTAATTATTCTATTTATTGGGGTAACATTGGTCAATAACATTACATATATTTTAGGTGTACAACTTTATATTATGACATCTGTATACTCTATTTTGTGCTTACAACCCAAAGTCTAATCTCCTTCTGACACCATGTATTTGACCCTCTTTACCTTTTTAATCCTTCCCCCACCCCTTTTTCCTCTAGTAACTACCATTCTGTTGACTGTATCTATGAGAATTTTTTGTTTATGTTTGCTTTGTTTGTTCATTTACTGCCTTTTTTTTTATCCCACATGAGTGAAATCATATTGTTCTTCTTTTTCATCTGACTTATTTACTTAGCACAATACTCTCAAAATCCATTCATGTTGTCACAAATGACATTTTTTTAATGAATGAGTAGTGATCCATTGTATATATGTATCATATCTTCTTTATTCAATAAGTTGTTGAAGAAAACCTAATTTTTCCCCATGTCTTGGTTATTGTGAATAATGCAGTAAACATAGGGGTACATATATCTACGAGTAAGTGTTTTCAAATTTTGTGGATACCCAGAATAGGGGTGGCTGGGTTGTATTGATTCTTCTTAGACTGCATAGAGCCTTGTGAGAGAGGTAGTATTGAAGCTTTTTTCAATCAATTAAACTTGAATGAGAATGATACTTATAATTATAGTTTCTAAAAAAAGATATTGAAACAAGTAAAGAACAGTATTTACAAGGAGTAAGGACATAGTAAGCGGAAGGTGCCAAAACTCTTCACACTTTTATAGAGACTTACCTTGCCTAGAGCTCTGTGTGAAGAAATAGAAGCAAGGATTTTATCTAGGTATTAACAATACCTATTTTTTATCTTTATATCCACTATCCCTTTCAAAACTTAGTTTTCCATGAAGGCTGAAAATTGATAAATTTGCCCACAATTGTTTGGCACAGAAATCTTACCTAATTTTTTTACTACATGAATTCAACCAAAATATATCTATACTATTCCCAAGGGGAAATGATTGCCTATGTGATTTCTGGAGTATAGAAGCAAAAAAGTTATCAAATGCAAAATAAATATGTATCTCTTATATTTATGCTTTTTTTTTTCAAAATAGAAAAATGAATACTATTTTGGTCTGATAGATTGACTGTCACAGTGTTACAAGGTTTTCACTTAGATTTATCTCATAATTTAGTTTGACTAAAAAGACTCATAAAAATATCCCAATTCTCAGCAACTTACAATTTCTATTTCAGGTACCTAGACACACACTTATGTATAAACAAAGACACAACTTTTTTAAACACTTCAGTTTTATTTAACTTCTTAAATATTAAAGTGGTGATTATTTTAGATTATTTTGGACACTTACCTGTGGATTTAGTTTATTTGTGAATCAATGGAGAGGGATTGATGGCATCTTTTCCAGGCTAAATATATGAGCTCTCTAGTCTAGCCAGAAACATTTTTTGTAGAAAGAAACACATGCTTTGTGTGACATGATAGTTTATGTAACATGGTGCTGTGTATATGCAAAAATTTGACTGTATCTGCCACTTGGGTAAACTTAGCTTGCTTTGAAAATAGTTGTATGTCTTTTATTATATTCAGTAAATTAGAAATGGTGAGAATGAGGGTGAGGTGGAAAGCAAAGATATCTGGATTACCTTTGTGTGCTTGTAACTCTGCATTTAATGATGTGCACGCACATACCTGGTTGGGGTAGGAATATGCAGGTGAATTTATTCCAGGCCAATTTGTTGGATTTTTAAAGGATTCTAGTGATTCAATATTAGTAACTTATTAAATTGTGAGTTGTTAATTCCTTTTTATAGGAAGTTTTCCAAAACAAAATGGGAGCAGAAAAAACTTTTCAAGTTACTGCAGATGCTTCACGTAATCCTACAGAAGTTTCTAAAATGGTTACACATCTGAATCATCTAACAAGATTTTCACAGATTGCTTGACCCCTTCTCAGTCTTACTGACTCAATTTTTATAAATGGGACTCACATTTCTGTATTTCTTAAAGTTTCCGCTACAAATTGTGAGGTTTTCAATTCAGCACTTTCCTGATTACCAACATTCAGGGGCAACTTTGTTAGATGGCTCGGGTCTCTTTCCACTCTACTGTCCTGCAATCCTGACCCTGGGAGAAGACCAGACCATTTATGTAAAATGTCTAGTCTATATTGCATTATTGCCAATAAAACAAGAGCAACATTAAAACTACTGAAAACACTGGCCAGTTTGCTCAGTGGTAGAGCATTGGCCTGGCATGTGGAAATCCTGGGTTTTATTCCCAGCCAGGGCACACAGGAGAAGCACCCATCTGCTTCTCCACCTTTCCCCCTCTTCTTATTCTCTGTCTCTCTCTTCCCCTCCCACAGCCAGGGCTCCATTGGAGCAAAATTAGCCCAGGCACTGAGGATGGCTCCATGGCCTCCACCTCAGGTGCTAGAATGGCTCCAATTGCAACAGGAAAAGCCCTAGATAGGCAGAGCATTGCCCCTTGGTGGGCTTGCCCAGTGGATCCCAGTCGGGGGGATGCGGGAGTCTGTCTCTCTGTCTCCCTGCTTCTCACTTCAGAAAAATACAAAAAACAAACCACAACAAAATACTGAAAATAATTTCAAAATCTCAGGGCACTCTCCTGTGCCATTTTTTCTTCCCACACAATTATATGCTGCAATAATATTCAAAGGAGAGTAACAATCTTATGGTTTATTAATTGAATAGACACATTATGTCTTTGGGTGCCATTTATATGGTCTCAGCTACATAACTGAGCTTGGAATCTTGTTTATCTAAACATTATCTTCCTTGCTTCCTATTGCACTCTCTTCCCTAATATCAGCAGATTATCATAATCAGAAAATATGTGCACATATAACTGAATTATTTTGTTCTGATTAGGCAGCTCTAGATAATCCTCTCTTAGCTGATAGTTATTGCCATTCATGGATATCATCACTGTCTTGGACTCTGTCTCATTATTCTGCAATTACAGGTTTACCCTTTGCATTCAGCCAGAGAAAGGTACTAGCAAATGCTTCCATAAAACCTATTTTTTTATTCTTTTTATTTTTTAACTTTTATCTATTTATTTATTTAATTGAATTCTATTGGGATGGCACTGGTTAACATAATTACCCAGGTTTCAGATGTCCAACTGTACAACACGTCTCTGTACACTGTATTGTCATTCAGCCCTCCCAAGTCAAGACTTTTTCCATCACCATGTATTCCCTCTGTACCCGCCTTCACCTCATCCCCCATGCCAGGAATCTTCACACTGTTGTTTGTGTTCGTGATTTTTGTGGACCTTTTTGCTTTACCCCTCCATCTCTCTCACCCAACACGCTCCCACACACGCAACAGCTGTCAGCCTGCTTTCTATGTATGATTTTTTAAATCTATTTTGCTTGTTAGAGTGATCTACCAGCAAATACTTCCATAAAACCTATTAACTCCACTAATTCTTTGCACCTTTTAAATGCAAGGGGATTTGGTTCTGAAGTTTCTCCCAAGACGCTCAATACGCCACTCCATTAGCAAATTACATCTGATGTGTGGCCTTGGTGTCAGCTGATTTTTTTTCACTGGCTCTATCAGTTCTTCCAGATTGTCACACTATTTCTTTCTTCCTGCTGGTTTCTGAGTGTTTGCACAAAAATGAAATGCACTGAATCCTAGCTTCTCTCCTAATTAAGCTGAATGTAACACTGTGTAGATGAGGCTAATTCTTCTGGCTTTATTTTAAATCGATCACTCTGTCCCCACAATAGACACCACAATTTCATCAGGCTAATGGTTTTCACAGAGAAATGGAAGCACAGGTGGTTCCTGTGGAATATTTGGATCTTAGGACCTATGGCTTTTGCCAACTTGAAGTTCAATAAATTTACCTCTTTATTGGTTGGGTTACAATGTGTCATCTATTATTAGAAGAGAAAATATTAACTGTCAAACCAGCAGTCAGTAGAGCTGACTTCAAATACAGTATAATACTGGTCACTCAGGGGTTTCCTTATTTGGAAGATACAATATGTGTCCATATCAATGGCTCTCATATGCCAAGAGAGTGCAGCAGATCATCAGGAACATATGTTTTATTATAGAATCTTAATATCCTGTTAAATGCAAATATGTAGGTGTAAAAAATATGTAGATATGCAGCTTAGCAATTTTTTGAAATCTCTCAAGGAATTATAATACATTCACTTCAGAAAGCTACTGAAATTAGATACCTATGACCCCATAAAATAACAATCTGGAGACTTTATTGGAGAAGAAAAAAATTGCCTGAACAAGTTTTTCTCACTCAGTTTGACTGATCTTCCCTGGCTACACTGTAAAAGGAACATACAATTCAGAAAATACAAAATAAAAATGGGTGCTTAGAAAGGAAAAAACTGACATCTTTGTACCATGTCATAAACATTTTTGACAAAAAACTCAGAATGTTGTTTCCCGTTAAACATATGCTCCTTTTAAAATAAACTTTTGAGAAACGAACATTTCTCTCTATTCCTAAAATGACAAAAGAACTGTATACATCTGGGTGATGGAGCGAGGTAAACCGGAGTCTTCAGTTAAAAGAGGTATGGAATGGAGGATTCAGGTTTACGCTGTGCTAAGCCTCAGGGAAAGTTGTTTTTATATTTTTTGAGTTTATGTCTTTAAGGTTTGCTTTTGCATTAGCTTGTTAAGGTGTTGAGGAAAAAAGCTAAACAGAAAGAAGTCAAGAATATTTTTCTGTTGAGATTATCTAGGTAAAAAGAATCTTTTTATGGAAAATATTACCCATTCTAGTTCTTAAGACACACTATTCATACATATGTGAATATATGTACAGGGGTCCTTGAGTTATGACACAGTTCCATTCTGAAGGCAGTGGCATAACTTAAATTTTGGTGTAACTCGGAACACAACTTAGCTTAAGTCACTTACCTATCCTAAAACAGTTGTAAAATCATAATCTAGAACACAAAACACAACGAAGCCACAGAAAAAGGAAAAGAGCATAAATATACTGTACTGTAAACTGTACTGTAAACTGTAACAGAAAAAAAAATTTCTTACCTTTATTCCTGTGGTTGGCTTGTACACTGGAAGGGGCATTGCAGGTTGGGAGAGAGTGACCTATCGGGAGGAGGAAGCTGGAGAGGCAGGAGAACCTGCTGGAGGTGCTGGAGATACTGGGCCAGATGAATCAGGATTGCCTAAGGAACATTCAGGCGACGCTGGAGATGATTCTACCTGTACTACATGTAGAGGGTACAGGGTCTGTTGCAGGCCTCTCTTTCTTCTTAAAGAATTGTTCCAGGCTAGTCTGGAAGATAATAACTTCTCTTTCAAAACTTGCCCACAGCATTGCAAGCCATCCATAACAGCTCTGTAGACCTTACTGAATCTGTCATCACTGGGGTCCTCCGCCTGAAATTTTGCCAACCCATCCACCATAGAGAACCGTTCTGCCAAACCATTGGTAGTAAATCACTTGAGTTCTGGGGTTTCTATCTTTTCCACTTTAATCACCTGCTTCTACAGCTAAATGAGGTCCTCAGCAGACAGCACCTTTCCTTGCAATGCCAGTAGCTCTGACTTTTATTTAGGAGCCACGATAAGGGCCAAAAAGTCACCAAACAAAACAACATAAACAGAACACTTGCACTTTTTTTTTTTATAAATAAATTTTTGTTTTAATGGGGTGACATCAATAAATCAGGGTACATATATTCAATGAAAACATTTCCAGGTTATCTTGTCACTTAGTTCTGTTGCATACCCATCACTCAAAGAAAGATCGCCCTCCGTCACCCTCTATCCAGTTTTCCCTGTATCCCTCCCCCTCCCCCTCTCCCTCCTTCCCTCCACCCACCCCCTGTAACCACCACACTCCTGTCCATGTCTCTTAGTCTCGTTTTTATGTCCCACCAATGTATGGAATCCTGCAGTTCTTGTTTTTTTCTGATTCACTTATTTCACTCCGCACAATGTTATCAAGATTCCACCATTCTGCTGTAAGTGATCTGATATCATCATTTCCTCTAGCTGAATAGTATACCATGGTGTATATGTGCCCCATCTTCTTTATCCAGTCTTCTATTTTTTTTTTTACAGTGATTAAAAGCCTTTAAGCAAACTCTTGGCCAATACAGCAAGAATCCATAAAAGAGTAGTGTCCTTAACATGTTCACCAAGTCCAAGTTGGCCCCATCACCATGCCAAATCCCTGAAAAATGCAACCCAACCACAGTTCAGTCTGTTAGGAGCTGTCACAGGGAGCAGGAGTCCAGGAAAAGTCCACATCGAGGAAAAGTCTGCATGGCACCGGAGTTGTCACCATTCTATACTTTGCAGCTCATGTCCAAGTCCCAATGACCACTCTTCTAGCTGGTAATGATTCAGATAGACTGGAAAAGCCATTTGCAGTATGCGTGGATATGGAGCTTCTGTTCTCCTCTGCCTGGAGAGATGAGATCAGGTTGCTTTTCCCTGGAGCTCTGCAACTGTGGCCTGGTAAAGAGAACCTTGGGATACACTAAGCTGGGTAGCAAAGGTAGATTCATAATAGAAGTTGGCAAAAGGGGGAAAGAGAGCTCTAAATTAGGAGTAGGTCCAAGCCTTAAATATTAGTGGGGCATTGAGGTAGGAGGGATAAAGGAAACACTATATATTAGGCAAAGCAGCAGAAAATAGGACTATCAACACCCACAACAGAGATCTTCGAGGGAAGAATAAAAAACCTGACTATTCAGGCAAAACATAGTTAAATGGCACTTGTGCAAATGAGATCAGTTTACCTGCTTCTTGGAAGAAATACCCTAGGCTCGTCCACAGTGTTGTAGATGGGGCCGACGGCCCTGGGCACCTTCAGCCTTCAGTGGCAAACCCCAGCTTTCTGGGCAAGGTTAGGTCATAAGTGGCTGGAGCAGGGCTGGAAGAGACTGAACCCTCCCTTAGAGGAGCGAGGGGGAAGCCTACCTTCCAGTGTCCCTGTTTCCTCACAGCAGAGGCATGTAAGCCTGGTAGGTTTTAGCTCAATAACCTTCCTTTCCACTATTGAAGCAGGATCCAGATGGCATCCTATGAGACCCCTTTGGGGCATTGGAGCCTTTAAGGGTGTATCCTAAAAGCTGGTAGTTCCCCTGATCTCTATTGGGCTTTTTCTGCCTCTAGGTATCTTAAAAGCCATGCTCAGAAGATCTCACTGAGGGGTTTGAGGATCCCCATCCGCCTATATAAATCTTTTCCATATATCTGGAGCTATTTGGAAAAAGACAAAACAGTATTATTAGCTGGATCTAATAAAGAAGGTAGTAGTTTGCAGGCGAAAAAGATTTGGTGTCTCCTGTTCATCAGCATTCCAAAGAAATGTAATTTTTTTTTTAAGTAAAAAGTATGATATGGTAGACCCATAGGAGTTCCAGGATATGACTACCCCCCTTTAAAAAAATTTTTTTTTAAATTGACCTTAAAATGTTTGCTGAGTACACTTTAATAATACCTTAACTTTAAAGATTGTAAGCATGACAAAATACAGTGAATGCTTTTGCTCCATATGCAGGAGTATTTTCAGTTTAGCCAGTTTAGGAAATCCAATAATAGAACAAAGCATACAATGAGCTATAACATGCTTAGCAGCCTCTCCTGTTCTGACAGAGGTTACTATAGATCCGGAATATGTATCCACTGTAGTGTGGACATACGACTGTTTGCCAAATGAAGGTATATGAGTAACATCCATCTGCCAAAGTTGTCCTGGTAAGGGTCCTTGAGGGTTAACTCCAAATGAAGGGGCAGTATAGGACCCCTTGGACAGGATTTCCCAATCTGCCGTGCTACTTCCCGAGAAAGTTGAAACTGTTTACACTGGGCTGCAGCGTTCTGGTGATGAATAGTATGAGACTGACTTGCTCGGTCTGTCATGGTTGCTCTATATAATTTTCTTTTGGGTAGCTTGATCAACAAGGGCATTCCTAGGCCCTGGCCGGTTGGCTCAGTGGTAGAGCCTTGGCCTGGTGTACAGGATTCCCAGGTTCGATTCCCAGTCCGAGCACACAGAAGAAGTGCCCATCTATTTCTCCACCCCTCCCCCTCTCCTTCCTCTCTGTCTCTCTCTTCCCCTCCCGCAGCCAAGGCTCCACCGGATCAAAGCCACCCTGGGCACTAAGGATGGCCACATGGCCTCTGCCTCAGTCACTAGAATGGCTCTGGTTGCAACAGAGCAACACCCCAGATGGGCAGAGCATTCCCCCCTGGTAGGCATGCCAGGTGGATCCCGGTCAGGCGCATGTGGGAGTCTGTCTGACTGCCTCCCCATTTCCATCTTCAGAAAAATACAAAAAATAAATAAATAAAAGAAAAAATACAACAATAAAAAAAATAAAGAAAAGAAAAGAGAGAGAGAGAGAGAAAAAAAAGGCATTCCCTTGTGCTAAAGCTCCAGGGAGCATGAAGTGAGCTTGAGTATGTCCTATGAAACATGGAACTCTATGTTGACATATAAGTCTTTGAAGAAGGAGGAACTGCTGAAATAGTTCATCAGCATTTGTCCCTAAGACAGCAGTCTTTACAGTGGAAACACCATAAGTAAATATTTGCTGTCTGTCTATAGATTAAAGGGGGAATATGGCAAATGCTGAAAAGCCATAATCTTTGTGCCCCTCCCCTCCCCCCATGAAATTATCATGTGGTTTTTCTCCTTTCTTTTGATGAATCACATTGATTGATTTGCAAATATTGTACCAGCCTTGCCTCCCAAGAATAAATCCCACTTGATCATGGTGTATGATTTTTTTCATATATTGCTGGATCCGGTTTGCTAATATTTTGTTGAGGATTTTTGCATCTAAGTTCATCAGGGATATTGGCCTATAATTTCCTTTTTTTGTGTTGTCTTTGCCTGGTTTTGGAATCAGAATTATGCTCGCCTCATAAAAGGAGTTTGGAAGTCTTCCTTCCTCTTGAATTTTTTGAAATAGCTTGAGAAGGATAGGAGTTAGTTCTTCTTTGAATATTTGGTAGAATTCACTTGTGAAGCCATCAGGCCCAGGACTTTTCTTTTTTCGGAGTTTTTTGATAGCTGTTTCAATCTCATTTGTTGTAATTGGTCTGTCTAGGTTTTCTGATTCTTCCAGATTGATTTTTGGAAGATTATATGATTCAAGGAATTTGTCCATTTCATCTAGGTTGTCTAGTTTTTTGGCATACAGTTCTTCATAGCATTTTCTTACAAAATTTTTTATTTCTGTTGTGTCAGTTGTTATTTCTCCACTCTCATTTCTGATTTTATTTATTTGAGTCCTCTCTCTTTTTTTCTTGGTGAGTCTCGTTAAAGGTTCATCGATCTTGTTTACCTTTTCAAAGAACCAGCTCCTGGTTTCATTGATCCTCTGTATTGTTTCTTTAGCCTCTATGTCATTTATTTCTGCTCTGATCTTTATTATTTCTTTCCTTCTACTAGCTCTGGGCTTACTTGCTGTTCTTTTTCTAGTTCTTTTAGATGCAGGCTTAGGTTGTTTATTTGAGCTTTTTCTAGCTTCTTGAGGCATGCCTATAATGCTATAAACTTCCCTCTCAGGACTGCTTTTGCTGTGTCCCATAAAGTTTGAGTTGATGTATGCTCATTATCGTTTGTTTCTAGGAATTTTTTAATTTCTTCTTTGATCTCAATGTTAACCCATTCATTATTTAATAACATGCTCTTTAGTTTCCAAGTGTTTGAATGTTTTTTAATTTTTCTATTGTGGTTGATTTCTAGTTTAATGCCATTGTGATCTGAGAAAATGCTTGATATGATTTCAATGTTCTTAAATTTGTTGAGACTGCTTTTGTGTCCTAACATGTGGTCTATTCTAGAGAATGTACCATGAGCGCTTGAAAAGAATATATATTCTGCTGTTTTAGGGTGAAAGGTTCTGAAGATATCTATTAAATCGAGTTGATGTAGTGTTTCCAATAAGTCTGCTGTTTCTTTGTTAATTTTCTTTCTTGAGGATCTATCTAGTGATGTTAGTGGGGTATTGAAATCCCCTACTATTATAGTATTGCTGTTGATCTCGCCCTTTAAGTCCATCAAAGTCTGCTATATATATTTAGGTGCTCCTATATTAGGTGCGTAGATATTTATAATGGTTATATCTTCCTTTTGGATTGCTTTCTTTATCATTATGTAGTGACCTTTTTTATCTCTAACTATGGTCTTTGTTTTAAAGTCCATTTTGTCTGATATAAGTATTGCTACCCCAGCTTTTTTTTTCATTTCCATTTGTGTGAGATATTTTTTTTCCATCCTTTTATCTTCAGTCTGTGTGCATCTTTTGATAAGGTGTGTCTCCTGTAGACAGCATATGTATGGGTCCTGTTTTCTTATCCACACAGCTACCCTATGTCTGTTGATCGGATCATTTAATCCATTAACATTTAAGGTTATTACTAATATGTAATTGTTTTTTGCCATTTTTTTCTTTAAAACTGTTTTCCTGGCCCTGGCCGGTTGGCTCAGTGGTAGAGCGTCAGCCTGGCATGCAGGAGTCCGGGTTCGATTCCCGGCCAGGGCACACAGGAGAGGTGCCCATCTGCTTCTCCACTCCTCCCCCTCTCCTTCCTCTCTTTCTCTCTCTTCCCCTCCCGCAGAGAGGCTCCATTGGAGCAAAGATGGCCCGGGTGCTGGGCATGGCTCCTTGGCCTCTGCCCCAGGCGCTAGAGTGGCTCTGGTCGCGACAGAGCAAAGCCCCGGAGGGGCAGAGCATCGCCCCCTGGTGGGCAGGGCGTCGCCCCCTGGTGGGCGTGCCGGGTGGATCCCGGTCGGGCGCATGTGGGAGTCTGTCTGACTGTCTATCCCCATTTCCAGCTTCAGAAAAATACAAAAAACAAAACAAAACAAAACAAAACAAAAAACTGTTTTCCTCTTTTGCTATATTCTTTTTTTCCTTTGATCTGTTTACAACAGGTCCCTTAGCATTTCTTGCAGCCTTGGTTTGGTTGCAGTGAATTCCTTGAGTTTTTTTTTTTTTTTTTGTCTGTAAAGCTTTTTATTTCTCCTTCAATTTTAAATGATAGCCTTGCTGGATAAAGTAGTCTTGGTTGTAGGTTCTTGTTCTGCATTACTTTGAATATTTCTTGCCATTTCCTTCTGGGCTCAAGTGTTTCTGTTGAGAAGTCATTAGTCATCCTTATGGGGGCTCCTTTGTAGGTGATAGTCTTTTTTTCTCTAGCAGCTTTTAATATCTTCTCTTTATCATTTAGCTTTGGTATTTTAATTATGATGTGTCTTGGTGTTGGTTTCTTTGGGTTTCTCCTTAATGGAGTTCTTTGTGCTTCCTGAACATGTGAAATGTTTTCCTGCCTTAATTGGGGGAAGTTTTCTGCTATGATATGTTTGAACAAAGTCTCTATCCCTTGTTCTTTCTCTTCTTCTTCAGGAACCCCTATGATGCGGATGTTATTTCTCTTCATGTTGTCACAGAGCTCTCTTAGAGTTTCCTCAGACTTTTTGAGTCTCTTCTTTTTTCTGCTCTGCTTTCGTGCCTTTATTTATCGTGTCCTCTAACTCGCTGATTCGATTCTCTGCTTCATCCATCCTGCTTTTAATTCCTTCCATTGTATTCTTTATTTTAGATATTGTATTTGTCATTTCTGACTGATTCTTTTTTATAATTTCAATGTCCTTTTTTATATTTGTTATCTCTTTATTTAGGTTTTGGTAATGGCCATCTATGGTTGTTCTAATATCTTTAAGCATCCTAACAATCATTATTTTAAACTCTGCATCTGGTAATTTGGTTATATCTGATTCACTTAGGTCCTTTTCTGGGGATTTCTCTTGGTTTATTTGTGTTGTATTTCTCTGCCTTTGCATTTTCTCTTCACAAGAGTGACTGTGATCACTCGCTCGGGTGTACAAGAGTTGGTGGCCTTGGCCTTTGCCCCGCCCCTGTGTGTGATGTTATGCTCAGTCCTGAGGGCACTGGTGAGCACCTTTGCTCAGCTGCGGGTCTCCGCCTGTTTCTGGGCTTTCGCCCTGCCCTTGCAGTAGGAGCCCGTTCAGGGGACAGCTGTTAGCCTTGGCTCTACCGCCGGGCAGGACTGCGTGCCAAAGCTCAGTTCAGTAGCAGAACTCCTCCTCTTCTGGGCTTTTGGCTCCACCCCCGCGGCAGGAGCTGGCTACCAAGTCAAACTGCAAGCCTGGGTTGCATGGGCAGGGCAAGGCTGTGCTCCTCTGCCCTTGCTCAGGGGCTGGTCTCCACCTTTTCTGGGGTTCCCGCCCTTCTCCCGCAGGCTGGATTACAGGCTGCCGGCAGCTGAGCTTGATCGCTTTTGCACGCCCCCTTCTCCCCAGCCAGGCAAGATTGAGCTCACACCTGAGCCCAGTGGTGGCCAGCTGGCTTCAGCCCCTGCCAGCGGAACCGCGCTTTTGTCTCCAGCTGCCGCCCACCCTCCGGTGATCCCTCAGCTGAGTGGGTGGGGGCGTTGCAGCTCGGAGCCTAAGACTCACTACTGTAGACCCAAAAGCTCCCTCCTTCTATGCGACTCTGCTCTGAGTGCCGTGGGGGAACTTGTTTGGCTGCTCTCCTGCTTCCCTTTGCTGGTTTTGCTGTTTCTGAGGGAAATATTCACTTCAGCTTTGGGGAGTGACTCGTCCCAGAGGTTACGGTGACTATCTCCCAAAATGTTTCTCCCTGTGACTCCTAGATTACACTCTCTTCCTGTTACTCTGGTCTTCTCCTCTCTCCCTGTCCCCAGGAGCCCCGGGTGAGTGGTTGTGAGAGAGTTCTGTGTGGTCCCTTTAAGAAGGATCCTGGGTCTGAGAAATCAGACTCTTTCTCACAAACAGTATCTTGACTTATTTCTAGCTAAATACTGCCTCTTCTTTGCTCTGGGGCTGCAGGCTGGGGCTCTGTTCCTGGGGATCCGGACCCTTCCCCCTCTGCTAAACTCACTTCCCACCACGCGAGTCTCTCCTTGCTACCATTCGCTCCGGGAAGCTGGGCAGCCGTTTCCACTTTTCCTACCAGTCTCGGTGTGGCTTCTTCAGTGTTCCTTGGTTGAAGAGTCCTCTTAGTTTAGTCCAAAGTTGGTTTTTCCAGATGCTAGTTCTTAAAATTAGTTTGTAATCCACTTTGGTTCTGGGAGGTAGATGTTGGTATGTCCGCCTACTCCAGCGCCATTTTCAACACTTGCACTTTTAACAGTCCAAAATGGAGTAGGTAAATGTACTGTGGGATGCCAACTACCTCACTCATAGGCAGCATTACTGCATATTCTTCCACCGTGCATAACCAAACTAGTTCACCCACGTAGTCCCTAAGTATAACACTAACAACGTAAACTGAAACACTCATGTCTCAATTTTTTTAAGTTTTTATGAGAGTGTTGACACTTGAAACATAATATATTGAGACTGTTGTAACCAGAGGACCCTCTCTCTCTCTCTCTCTCTCTCTCTCTCTCTCTCTCTATATATATATATATATATATATATATATATATATATATATATGAGAAAGAAGAGAGAAGAATATCAATTTATTTTCCACTTATTTATATACATTCATTGGTTTATTCTTATACATGCCCTGACCATGGATTGAAACCACAGCGTTGGCGTAATGGAACAACACTTTAACCAACTGAGTGCGCTGGCAAGGCTAAGTCACATTATATCATATTTTAGTGCTCAAATCCTGGCCACGAACAAAGTGAAAATTTCCTAAAACATACTCTAGGCCAAGTCCTGTTCTAAACACTTTATATGTACAGGTGTTTACATTTCTGAAAATTATCATATTCTTCAAACTTGTGCACCAGAATAATAGTGTACATAGGGAAAAATAATAATTCAGAGTAGATCACTTAAACCTCTACAACTTTGTAACCAGTATACCAACAAAAATTATAATGATCCAAATAAATACTCAAGAAAAATGTTAAAGATATTTAAAATTCCTAATAAAGAAATAATAGTAAACATAGAATTTTATATATATTGTAAATAAAGTTGAATGTAGATTGATGATAGAGGGTAAAAAGAAAGTTTGATGCTGATTAGTGAAGAGAAGAATATAAAGAGATTGGTGAGAATGAGAGAAATATTCATGACAAAGCATATGGCCAGATTGATCCAGAAGAAAAAATTGAGTGAATCTATTTAATGTTGGGTTCCTTTACAACCTGCTGTGCTTAGCTATGTTAATGCACTTTTCATTAAGCTTCTGTTACATACTAACACAAAATATGAACAGAACAAGGAAAATCATGTATGACTAAACATAATGGCCTTATTTGCCAATCACATATAAAGAATTTATACGGGCCTGACTTGTGGTGGCGCAGTAGATAAAGTGTTGATCTGGAAATGCTGAGGTCACCAGTTCGAAACCCTAGGCTTGCCTGGTCAAGGCACATATGGGAGTTGATGCTTTCAGCTCCTCCCCCCTTCTCTCTCTCTGTTTCTTCTCTCTCTCTCTCTCTCTCTCTCTCCCTCTCCTCTCTAAAATGAATAAATAAAAAAAAAGATTAAAAAAAAGAATTCATATGATATAAATAGAAACTTTAGCAGATCTATCTTGCATCTTGATCAATCCTCAGAATAATTACAATGTATAATTATCTATGCCTTACTTAGGAGAAAATTTAGAAACTGAAGATGCAGTCTTCCTAAGGGAATTCAACAAATGAAAGAGTTAACATTAGAAACATGAATGCTTGGCTCTAGAATCCAGGTGTTAAACTCTTACATTCTGTGGACAAGTCCTGCCGGGGGGTGAGGACGAAGAAGACGCAAAGACCCGACTCCGGGGACCAGGTTCAGTGACGCAGATCCACTTTATTCAGGAAGTAAGCTAGCTTATATACATGGGTTCAGCCTATAGGGTGTTACAGCATGTTCTTCATAGCCAATGGCTGATAAGATCAGGGAGCTGCCTGGTTGGCGCTAAGTCACTTCCTCATAGCAGGCGAGCCTCTTTCCTGGGTATGCCCAGGAGGCTTCTGAGAGCTGGAATATTCTCATAGCATTGCATCAGCTGCAGCTGCTAGGAATGCACTCTGTGCTCCACCCACATCTCCCCCTTCTGTTTTAATTAAGGCCAATTGGACTTGATGAATGACAGCTTGCTGTTGTTGTAGCTTTTGAATGCTACGCATTATGCAATGGAACCCTAGTAGAACTAAAACAACTATAATACCTATTATACTATATGCTAATAGATTAGCTGGATTAAACAATGAGGCAAGCTTCTGTAATGTTTGACTAGTTAGGAAATAGAATGGAGGTCTTAAACAGGGGATTCCTCCTAGGGGTTGGGATGTCATTTCCCTCCCATTGTATTACAGAAACCTTCTAGGTGCCGTTAAACACAGTTCCATTTTGATTGTAAAAAATGGATGTAGATCCATGCATGCCCCCTTCCCACAAAGGTCCCAGCATCCAAACACAGAATGGATTGCTTGCCGTGGGCTGCGTACTGCATATGGTTGCAAGGCACATTACACAAATTACAAACAATTACAAAGGTACATTTCACCAGTCTCTGAGCACTTTGCCAAAAGCTCAAAATCTCTTCAGACTTCTTTCTAGCCATGGGAAAAGCTTCCCGGGGCAGGGGATGGCCTCCAGCTAAGCCGCCCCCCCACACCCATCATGGTATTTCACATTGTCTAAAATCCGTAAGTCTATCCAACAAAGGAGCCAGTGTTCACTTGGGTCGTAGTCCAGGAAAACAGTCCATTCACATGAGGCCTCAGCCACCCCCTCATCCCTGCCATGCTGGCGGGTCTTACACTGTCCCAAAGAGGAGCACATGGCAATGGCAGTCAGCATTCCATCTCTGCTCTGGATAGCATGATGGTATCCACCCCTATAACCCAAAAGGTCAGAGAACCCACCAATGGCTTAGCAGGCACTCCCTGTCATTTCAGCGACCACTCGGTGATGCAAGCCTGGCTTCCATTCATCCTCCTGCCACAGCTGCCACCATTTCCCTTCTGGAGTCTGCAAATCACAACTCCGGCCGAATTCCTCCCATCCTCCAAAGATGAACTGAAAATACCAGCTCGCAATCCCCCCAGGTGATGGGGCATGCATGCCAGTCTAGAGGTCTTCTTCTGGAGCACTAAGGACTTCCTCACCTCACACGTAGTCGGTGTGGAGGAGGCCAGGGCTGTGGCTTTGGATGGGTGAAGACTGAACCACTTAGTGGGTGCCCAAAAAACCCTGTCAAGCAGGTTGGGGGTTCCTGGGATCCAAATTGGCTGAAAAACACAAGCATAACCTCTCCCTTGCATTAGAAGAGGGTGTGATCCCTGCCACTGTGTCATGGCTGGGTCCTTCCAGCGTCATTTCAGAGAGAGGGTAGGGGAGAAAAAGAGAGTGAGAGATAAAGAAAAATAGACAAGACAGACAGATAGAAAGAAAAAAGACACATGGGGGCATATAGGTTGGCCCATGGGTCTGCAGCAGGAACACGTGTTGGAGAAAATGGCGTCTGAGAGGCTGGGGTGGGGCATTGAGCTCTGGCAGGGAATGTGGAAGTAGAGACTTCTGCTTTTTCCAGCCGCAGAGCTGATGGTGCAGTTAGCAATTCAGCTGGTTTTGTTTCTGCGCACTCAGCTGTAAGTCTATCAAACTCAGAGGCTAAACTACTTTCCTCCTCAGTGGAGGGGGGCGAATAGGGAGGTAGGGGCTCCTCAGAGAGAGTTGCAGCCTGCAATATCTTTGGCTCCTGTGGAGGGTCCCCAGCAGGAGCACCGGTCAAGCAGGCATGTATTGCCAATAAGGCAGGAGTGAGGCCTAGAGGGAAGGCTTGCCCCCCATGCACCTCAGCCAAACGAACGCATCAGAGAGCTCAGGCCCAAGTATCTGGGTCTCAGAGAGGCGCATCATCAGTCCAGGGGTTGAGGCCAGAGAGAATCTCCCAGTAAGTACAGGGATCCTTTTCACAAACTTCAACTTGCCTACTCTGCAATAGGGCGTGCAGGGCTTGAGCCTGTGGGGCTCGAGAGTGAGGGAGAAGGTTTCCCATTGCAGAGGGTCACTCACCTGTCCCTTGGATGCCGGTTAGGTCCCTGCCCCACGTTGCATGCCAGTTGTGGACAAGTCCTGCTGGGGGGTGAAGACATTGGAGACACAAAGACCCGACTCTGGGGACCAGATTCAGTGACGCAGATCCACTTTATTCAGGAAGTAAACTAGCTTATATACATGGGTTCAGCCTATAGGGTGTTATAGCGTGTTCCTCAAAGCCAATGGCTGAAAAGATCAGGGAGCTGCATGGTTGGCACTAAGTCACTTCCTTATAGTGGGCAAGCTTCCTTCCTGGGTGTGCCCAGGAGGCTTCTGGGAGCTGGAGTATTCTCATAGCATTGCATCAGCTGCAGCTGCTAAGAATGTGCTCTGCACTCTACTCACAACATTCTACCTTCATCAAGATAATTTGCAATATATTTTGGAAGCTGTTTTAGGTTCAATAACTCAGGATCTCTGTCTCTACCTCATTCTCTAAGAAATAAGGCTAACCAGATATAATATCTTGCAGATTTGAGCTGTCTCAGAAACAATCAGGATACATTAAATAAGATTTTACTGTGGCCTGACTAAGCTGTAGCACAGTGGATAGAACGTCAGACTGGGATGCAGAAGACCCAGGTTTGAGACCCCGAGGTCACCAGCTTGAGCACGGGCTGCTCATCTGGTTTGAGCAAAGCTCACCAGCTTGTACCCAAGGTCACTGGCTCCAGCAAGGGGTTACTTGATCTGCTGAAGGCTCACAGTTAAGACACATATGAGAAAGCAATCAATGAACAGCTAAAGTGTCGCAACAAAAAACTGATGATTGATGCTTTTCATCTCTCTCCATTTCTGTCTGTCTTTCCCTCTCTCTGTCTCTGTAAAAAAAAAAAAAAGAAAAGAAAAGAAAAGATTTTACTGTGAAAAATGGGAAGGGGGCTAGAATTTTAGGTGAGAGTTAGAGGTTGGAATAGACAGGAAAGCATCACCATAAAGCAGTGCTAATTGAAGCTAAGAATGTGAATGCTCTCATGGAAGACTGAGGTACAAGAAAATAAAGCTTGTGATAGAGCCATAAAAAATGCTAAGATAAAATAGAAGGTGTATCTTAATATACAGTAATAGTACACAGAAGGGAAATGATTGTCCACAAAGTCAAGAAAGTTGAAAAAAGAGAGCGGTTCAAATATTTAAAAATATTTACAGTTTTTGACATTAATATAAATCAGTCACTATTTATACATCAGGAAAGTAAAATAAAGAATTTTAAGTGGAGAGCAAGATGGAAAAGGAGATTAAAGTTATTAACTTTTTAATAGTTTCAGGAGAATAAAGAGTAAAAAGAGCTTATTGACTTTGGTAACTAAAAGACTTAAGTTGGTGTACCTATAAAGTTCAGATTCTCTTCTTTAGAATTTCTTATTTCAACTCATCCTGTGAATATTAATGTGTAATAGCAGTGGTAGTCAAGCTGGTCCCTACCGCCCACAAGTGGGTGTTTCAGCTTTCATGGTGGGCAGTAGAGGAGCAACCAAAGTATAAATAAAAAGATAGATTTAAGTATAGTAAGTTTTTTTATAAAGATTTATTTTGCCAAACAGCAAAAATCTGACATAAAGTACTTGGTTAATAATTATTAATATATGCTTTAACTTGCTGTAACTCTGCTTTATAAATTTTATAAAGTAAAGTTACTTTCCTCTTTATAAATTACCATTACTGTGGAACTGGTAGGTGGTTAGAAAATTTTACTACTAACAGAGATACAAAAGTGGGCAGTAGGTATAAAAAGGTTGACTACCCCTGTGTTATAGGGTTATCCAACTCCTTGGCCATAGAAGGTTATAACTGGTGTGACACTTAACCTAGGGAAATGCAATACATTCAGAACAATACTAACCCAATGCTCTTTCCATGAAATTTCAATATGAAACCCCAAACAACTTCAATAATGAAATTGTGAGATCTGGGAACTAAGTGCCAAGATCATTAGAGGTTTATCCAGAGCGGGCAGTATGGAGACTTAAAGGGATGTACAACCTGAGAGTCCTCAAGAAGAAACCATCTGAAACACAAAAACAAAAATCAGAGTAAATATTCTTAAACATTCTATGTTTCAAAACACAAGAGAGATGGTTCCTGATCATTCTCCATTTTTCTTACCAACTGGCTTCACCTACTAAAGTTAGCTACCAGAGACATTTCTGTGTCTTTGCAATCCTACTTCTACTTGAAATAGTTTGAGTAGGCTTCTGTTACAATTCATAGACAGTCTCATGCTAAGATTGTCAGATATGTAAAAACCTTGTGCTGCTCACAAAGGCTGAATCAAGGACTTTTAGTCTTCTCCTCTTATTACTTCCTATTTACAATTTTCTTTCCTATCCCTTACTTTTCACCGTGCATTGTGAGTGTTTTGCCTTTTTCCAAAATAGTCTTCTTACCATCAAACTCTGATCCTTTCAACCCAATATTGAGTTTTATCAGAAAGGCTTCTCTTAGCAATCTGTGATGTTTTTATAAATACGCAGAGCTCAATACTGCAGTTTGTCAACTATATAGTCATAAATGGCTCAGTGACTCAACATTGCCTGATTTTTACCTCAGCATTTCTTCTTTTATATATGTTAACAGAGTGAACTCATCTATTTTATTTATGTACGTACATCTTTTCTAAGATTTTTTTTACACTTTTATATTTCTACAAAAGGTTGCCAAGGAACAAACACACATGAAAAGATAAATAAATGTATTGCTCATATTTTTTTTCAGGGTACAGGTATTATATTTCAAGAGTAGATTGTCAATCTCAGAATGGCCATCCACTGGCTTCCTTAGTAGAGGGCAACAGAATTTCCCTAAGTGAGATTACACATTCTGACAAACTGACTTCTTCACCTCTGTCAGACAGATGAATTCACCTATAACCTATGTTATACACAATATTCTGATTCAGGTTAGCAGTATCATAATCTTATAATTTCACAGTTTTTCCACACATTTTCTCCTGATATAATTTTTCTGTCTTTGGGATTGTTTAGGTTTTGATTTTATCTCCTAATATCTATTACTGGGCTGTGCCTTAAAACTTTTAGTGCTCTCTCATTATTTTCCCTTTACTTCCTAACATATCACATTATTTTGGTGCGCTGCTTGTGGTGATAGACAGTCTGTCCTCCAGTTTTAATCTGCAGACCTGTGCAAGCCTACTGGGTCTTCCTGGCTTCTCCAATAAGGGAGGGACATCAAACAAAAGCCAGCTTTCTTACAACACAAACACTTAGCCTCTTTTCACTTGAACTCTCCTCCCTCAGCTAAACCTGTTTCTCTACAGGCTCCAGAATACGTGACTGCTAAAAGCATAGAAAAATGCTTATTTTAAGAAGCAGAGCTCATGCTACATAAACCATGGTCATGTACTGAACTTTGCTTGAAAGCAAATATACTATTCAATCAGTACTCACTGAATGTCCACTCCTTTTATCCAAACTGATCCCTCTAGACTGAAATAGTAGTAGTATTAAAAGGTAGCATGCACTATGTGCTTCACATATTATAACTCCTTAAATCCTCACAACAACCCTATGATTTAGATTATTGTAATAATCTCTGTATCACAGGTGAAGAAATGAAAAATCCATACGACTCAGAAATGTATTATAAGACTGTTTAGTAAATAGTGGAGATATAGCTTGGGTTCAAGCTGTAGAGCTTCAGATACCACATATTTACTTATCTGGCTTCCAGTCCCTTCTAAAATTGATCAAGAAACCAGTTTCTATATCAAGAGGATGTGAAAATATATATTGTGTGTAGTAATGGTTGCACAGATCTGGGAATGGGAATGGGGTTATTTATTTATTTACTTATAGGTGAGGGGGGGGAATAGCAATGCAGACTTCCACAAACTCCTGACAAGTATCCACCTGGCAACCCTACCTGGGGCCGATGCTCAAGTATCATGCTATTTTTAGTACCTGAGCCTGACCTACTTGGACCAGCTGAGCTATCCTCAGCAGCTGGGGCCACGCTCAAAGCAATCAAGTCACTGGCTGAAGGAGGGGAAGAGGAAAAAAATGGGGAAAGGGAGGAAGAGAAGCAGATAGCTGCTTCTCCTGTGTGCCCTGACCAGGAATCAAACCTGGGACATTCTCATGCTAGGTCAATGGTCTATCCACTGAGCCACTAGCCAAGGCTGGGGGTTATAATAGTGATTGTTTTCTCTCTTAATTTCCAAATAGACTGGAAGTTACTAACAACATTTTGATCTCAAGTATTTAGGCATGCAAACCCCTCACTTACTGGATATAGAAACTCATTGGGAAGATCAATCTCATGGACTATTACTCTTGTCAAGCTAAGTAATTAAGCTTTAGAATTGAGGGCATAACTATGTAAAATGTTAGAGAATTTCAGAAGATTTAACATTTTTTCTAATAGTCATAAGATTAAAAAGAAAAAGAACAGCATGCTAACTAGCTTTATAATAGGAAAGATGTATTCTCAACTATTAGAATTGAGATATGATAAGGGGAAGAGGTTCAAAAACAGGAGAAACAATTTGGGAAGATACCAGAACTTAAAACACCAAGGCAAAAGCAGGGTCATGTCTATGTACAGATATCAGTTTATAACTGATATAACTCAACTGTACAGACTAAATTCAAAATAGTAAGTATAACCAGAATTTTTAAGAAAATCTGAGGCTAAAGATTATAAATTGGAATATGTAAAAGCTAGATTCTAAAGTAGATAAAATTTTGATGAAAGCATCATGGTATGCATTTTTTTTAACTGAGACCTCATTCTAAAGTTGAAATCTCTTAAAATTCTAAAGTTAAGTCAGTTTTATACTTTAACAGCCAATTCCGTAGTGTAAAATTCAAACACTGAAACTTTTGAGAATGAAAAGGGGTGTTATTAATGAATAACATGGAACAATGACTTAAATTTAATTGTCTCAGGAAGATAGAGACATATGATCACCTTACTTAAGAGTGCTACTATTTGAGCAAGTTTATGTTCCAAATTATTCCCAAAGTAATGTAAAAAGTTTGAAATATTAAAACAAATCTGGGCTACAGGTTGCCATGTCTGAACTCCAGTCCCAACTCGGTCTCTAGCTAGATAGGCAGACTTGACAAGTCACATGATTTTTTCCAAGCCCCTTTTTTGTTTTTCTTCTCCACAGGTCTACTGACACTAAGTTTAGAGCTCTGCAGAGGCTCAAATAAGGAAATGCTCTGAATAATAAACAAGATCATGTAAAACTTCTGGCACGTGAGGTTTTAAGGTAGGCAAGACTGGCCTCTGTCTACACGAACAATTTCTAGGCTACCAGGCAAATTCCTAAATTTTCTGAAATACAGTATTTAAGGCACAATATTAAAAATTAAAACATTTATTAAAATACATCTGGAAGAATTCATACTAATGATTTTTAGTTGCATATATTTTAGTATGCATCTTGGCTGGTATAATTTTGACTCTTTTGTAATAAGGATAAATTTTGAAATCAGGATTTAAAAATAAACTAGAATAAGAGCCTCAGTTATCCCTGCAGGTGGCCAATAGGGTGTAAAATTTAAGGTGATATGAGCTAAAGACAAATTGTTCACACGCCAAAATGTCTGGGCATACTCTGCATCAAGGAGTATTTAAATCAAGACAGAACCAGCCTGACCAGGTGGTGGCACAGTGGGTAGAGCGTCGGACTGGGATGCAGAGGACCCAGGTTCGAGACCCCAAGGTCACCAGCTTGAGCACGGGCTCATCTGGTTTGAGGCAAAGCTCACCAGCTTGGACCCAAGGTCACTGGCTCCAGCAAGGGGTTACTTGGTCTACTGAAGGCCCACGGTCAAGGCACATATGAGAAAGCAATCAATGAACAACTAAAGTGTCGCAACAAAAAACTGGTAATTGATTCTCTTCTCTCTTTGTTCCTGTCTGTCTATCCCTATCTATCCCTCTCTCTGACTCTCTCTTCTGCCTCTGTAAAAGAAAATAAAAAGATCCAGTGACTTTGTCCTCATGACACCAGTGAAGCATTATGAAGAGTGAAATATTAATTGAATCAGTAAGTTGCCATGTCTACACAGCTTGGAGTGATTAGTTTGACAGACATTTTCATCTGCTTGATGAAGCTGGCTGGTAGATCTGGCATTGCATAGAGGCAGCCTAACATCAATGATGCGTATATGGCAGGAAAAATTAGAGTTGATTGATGGTATTAACAAAGTGAAAGAATTTGATGATTGAATCCTGAAATACAAAATCTCAGAAGTTTTATTCAATGATCCCAGCCTTCAAGGTCTCTGTGTTAGGTCCCAGAACAGAGATTCTCAGAGAAAATATTAGATACACAGAGTACCAACAACAGTTTAGAGGCATGCCATAGTAATTTGTTATAAGTATTAGTTAATATACAGAAGTGCACCTTTGTATAATTTAATTCTACTCCATTACTTTTTGTGAACAATTATTTTGTCCCACCCCCAACTTTCTTGAGAGAAAAGCTCATAATTTTGTTAAATACATATAAAACTCTAACTTGAAGATATGTAGAGTTGAGAAGATACATTGCATGGTACACCTCTTAATTTTTTATTTATTTTTTATTTTTTGCCCTGGCCAGTTGGCTCACTGGAAGAGCATCACCCAGCATGTATAAAGTCTCAGATTCTATTCCCAGTCAGGGGACACAAGAGAAGTGACCATCTGCTTCTCCATCCCTGCCCCTCTCACATCTCTCTCTCTCTGTCCTTTCTCCTACCTCAGCCATGACTCGAATGGTGCAAGCAAGTTGGCCCTAGGCACTGACAATGGTTCCATAGCCTCTGCCTCAGGCACTATGAAGAGGTTGATTACTGAGCAACTGAGTAATGCTCCAGATGGGAAGAGCATCGCACTGTAGGGGGTTTGTGGGGTGGATCCTGGTTGAGGTACATGTGGGAGTCTGTCTCTGACTTCCTGCCTTTCACTTCACTAAAACAAAACAAAACAAAACAAAAATTTTATTGATCAATATTTAGATAGAGAGAAGGGAAAGAGAGAGAGAAATACAAATTTTTGTTCCACTTATTTATGTATTTATTAGTTGATTCTTGTATGTGCCCTAACAGGGGATTGAACATGTAACTTTGGTCTATGAGGATAATGCTCTGACTAACTGAGCTACCAGGGCAAGTCTGCCATAAAATAGCTTAATATTATCAAATTTTTAACCAGTTGCTTTCTTTGAATGGGGTTGGTTTTCTACTACACGGTGTATTTCTCAATGTTTAGACCAAGTAGATCACATACAGCTAGTGCTCGACTTAGGACCACGACTGGTTCCGACAGACAGGTCGTAACACGATTTGGTTGTAAGTTGAGTAGGCTATATATACAGTACTGTGCAATGATGTTATAAAAATCTTTAAGTCAAAGACAAAGACAATTTCCTCTTGGTAGACATCTTGGGAGGGGTTTGATGAAAAATATCCAAGACACAAAACACAAATTGCTGTACCAAGTCTGGGATAACAGTTGAAATGGTGCATGTGGAGATGGTAGTGCTGCCAGAAGCTGGTCCACACTGTCATATGCCCAGCTGGGTAACGCTTGTGCTGTCAGATGTGGAGCAGTCATGGCTAGTGATTGTGGTCGTAAAGTCAAATGGTCGTAAGTTGCGTAGGTTGTAAGTCTATCAATATCTGTATATTCAACTGTCTTTTAATATGCTGCTCATACACTAATAGAAAGCTAACTACAAACTATTTTGATAAACATTTATTATTAATTAATTTTAACCTAGACACTTTTGGTAAAGTATATTAAAATTTAGAGAAATTATATAAATTTATTCAGACAAAAATATGAATGTAACGAGTTAATCCAACAAACAACTTGCTTTTAGAATATAAATTAGTGGAGCAATAAAACAAGAATAAAACAGGTACGAAATCATGTTCTGAGCCAGGAAACAAGTGGCACCTGCCTACAAACAGAAGGCATGAAGAGACAAATCACTTCCACCCAGAATGGCAGAGATGCCCATCACAGCAATGAACTTCAGAGTGCATGTGTACACATGTACACACACACACACTGCAGTAATCTTTTCTCTACTTGTGTGCAAGCTGGTTAGTGTGTGTTCTCTATTGAAAGAAAGGGGAGAAAGCAAAATATGAGACAGTGAAAAATAGGGAAGAAAGAAATGAGAAAAATTGGAAGGCAGGCTATATTTTATCTGTCAAACTTCACTTCCTTGATGTGAGATTGTTCTTTGAGGTATTAATATATGGCTTCCTTAACATAGGTTAGCCCTCATCTAAATCCTTCACAGTGCATTTAGAACTAAATAAAGCATTAATATGTTCATCTATGTGAAATGGTCCCTTAACTGTTACCTCTGGCAATCGTTCAACTGAATGTGCTATGGAGAACACATGACATTGTAAAGGTTAATGATCCAGTGATTAACAATGCTCATTTGCAGAAAATGGCTTTAGCCACTATTTCATAGAAAAAGGGGGACAACAATTAGTTCAGTCGTTTCCAATGTTCCCATATGGAGTGTCTTTCTTTTCATGCTAGAAACAGGATATCATCATTGTCCTCTGGAACCTGAGAGTGCTCACAAATAATATGCACAGTGACTCCTGTGATGTCGTTCATAGCTCAGGCACAGAAGGGTTAAGTGAGGGAAGAGGGTCTCTTGGCATAGGAGCAGCCTAGCAGCAAATAACTGGAAAGAGACCAACCAGGTAGACAGAGCTTAGTATGAGTATGTGGTGACAGGTAGCATGAGGAAGCTACAGTCAGATTGGCAACGTGAAATCCATCAGGCAGATGGAGCGGAGCAACACAAGAGCTAGGAGTGAACAATATTTGGAGCTCTCTACGCTAGGCAAGCAGTGCATCAGGATTATAAGTAAAAAGAACTGAAGGTGAATCCTAAACAAATGTTAGAGGACTTCAACTTTTAAAAGGCGAGAGTTCACCTTCAGGAAAGGCAGAATCCTTTGGTACTAACACGACTTCAGTATAAAAGCTCAGCCTTGTTACTACCATGAATTATTGCTTCTTGTGTGTCAGAGATTATCAGGTTTTTTTATACTTAGTTAATATCCTCCTCAAATTCATGGGTATATATTGCCGTCCTCACATTATATATCCAGAACCAACACTGAGCAGTGAAAGGGTTTATTATGCCACAGCTACAAAATGGCAAATCACCCACTCACATATTACTGGTTTTGATAACAAAGGCCAGCAAAACCTCTATTTGATAGTAATGTGTTACCTCTAGAATTCTCTCATCATGGTTGATATTGTTGTCATCACCATAACAAGGGATGACAGCTGCAACAGTATCATCATCAACCACATCTTCATCATATTATACAGAATACTGTTCCCTGACTTTTTTTCTCTATTCATCAGTCCTATTATAGTCATGCAAAAGATAAGCTTCCTCACCAAGAGCCATAACTATTATAAATATATCTAGAGTTACCTAGGAAACTTCATATTACTCAGAAACTTATTGATCCACCACAGGTTCTGTTATAAAAACAAATGCTCTCTAGGTATATCAGATAGGGAGAATATAGTCAAAGGGTTTGGTTCCACAGGTGATAAGCAAGCCTTTCAGGTGAGAATGAAGTTTCTCAATGATAATCCACAAAAACTAAAGAACAGTGGGGAGAAAGTATTTCTGGAGCTAAGAATCTGAGACCATCTAGTAAGAACTAACACAATGCCTGCAACATCCAGTGCAGGATGGGATCACAGAAACGGTGAATCAAGCATTCATCTACAGCTTTTGCTGAAACAAAAGTAAAACCTGAATGAGCTCTAGAGCTACTAACCGAGGCAGAGAGAGGTGGGCAGAGCTGCTCTGGCTTCGCCTTTCTTCCTGCTCCCACTAAACTCTCCCTTCTGCTGAACCCTTTGGCTGAACCCAGCAGGAAATCAGCTCACACAGGGACCAGGGAAATTAAATGTGTAGAGTGACTACCCTTCTCCACTAAACGTGGCACGGGGGAGGGGGGGGCGTGGATCTATCTGAGTACAAACAGGATAATACATGGTACAACAATCAAGTTTCAAATGACAGTTGTTTATCTCTTTGGGGGGGGGGGGTCCCTCATCAAGTCTCCCAAACTGATTTTTTTTTTTAGCAGAATTCAGCTTTTTATTGAATGTTACAAAAGAAGTTTAGTCAAAAAGACCAAAGCCCATGTCATCATCAGACTCCTCAGATTCTTCTTTCTTCGCTTCCACTTTCTTTCCTCAGCTCGGGCAGCAGTGGTGGAAGGGGCAGAACCTCCTGCTGGTGCAGCACTAGCTGCTGCGGCAGGTCCACCAGCTCCTACACTGCAAATGAGGCTCCCAATGTTGACATTGGCCAGAGCCTTTCCAAACAAGCCTGGCCAGAAAGGTTCAACATTTACACCAGCTGCTTTAATGAGGGCATTGATCTTGTCCTCCAAAACCGTCACCTCATCGTCGTGCAGGATGAGGGCCGAGTAGATGCAGGCTAACTCCGAGACAGAGGCCATGGTGTGGGCGAGTGCTGGGCGAGCGCTGCCGGATCGGTGCTAGTCGCCGGATGAAGTGAGGACCTCACCCCAACGCGGCCTTGGCTTCCTCGGAAGAACCGAGCACCTTAGCTGCAGCTGGGGAAAGGGCCAAATGAATTTTTCATGAACCAAATAACCTGTGTTAATTTTCTATCACTTCTGTAAATTTTCTGAAGATTTTTACCTTACAATTCTAGAGGCCAAACGTCTGAAATGGGTCTCAGTGGACTAAAAATCAAATCAGATCTGTATTTTTCTCTGGAAGCTCTAGGGGATTCTTTCCTACCCTTTTCACCTTTCTAGAGACCATGTTTACGGTTCATATCCAACTTTCATCTCCAAAGCCAGCAAATTTTATTCTTACTCCTGTGACTTTCCGTGTCTCCTGTCTTTCTTTTAAAGATCATTTAAGGACCCATCCACTCAGGGGCTTTAGTGATCATATTGGGCACACCTGGGTAATTCATGATTGACTAATTAGCAAACTTAATGCCATCTTCTATCATAATTACACTTTGCTTTGTGAGATAATATATTCACAGTTTCTGGGCAGGAGAGCATGGACATCTTGGGATCCTACTATTCTGCTTAGCTCATACTGTATTATTTTAACAGTACCATTTCAAACATAATCTCTGATTTTGATAAAAAATACACTGCTGATTTCATTCAATACAGTGAAAGACAGGCAGAAAACTCATTTATGTTGATAAAATTCAATTGGATCTTATCAAAGGCTTTACCAAATTTTCAATGGCATTTTAGAAATTAGACATCATTTTGGCTGCTTGGAAGATTATGTTCCTTCTTTATTTTCTTCTTTCCAGACTTTTCATTGTGACAGATAGCTAGACATGCTTGTGATTGACTTCTGTTTAAGCAAGTTGTCACTATTCCAAGCACCAGAATTGAATAAAATGAATACCTCCTTTCCTAGTGAATTTAGATAATTGCATATTAGTAAAACAAATTAGTTCATCCAAATGGATTTTATTTTGCTTGTTGATTACAGTTGCTCAGTTGTTTTGGCAAGTATCCTGGAGATGAACATAGCTGCTTCTGAAAACTAATCTATACTCTGGAGTCTAAGCAAGGCTCCAATACTTAGAATTAGGTTCTAGGTTTCAATCTTCACATTGAAATCCTGGCCTCTTCGCCTAGGGACTGATCCTTAGCAAGACAAATTCTGGGGTAACTATGCATCTATGATGCAGAGAGAATGATTGTCTCTTTTTTCAAATTATCTTTTGACCACCTTGACAGTGGATACATCAGTATAAAGGCATGTGAAGTGACATTTTACTAAATTTATTGAAAATGTTTTATATATATGACAACTCTACCACAAAGGTATTAAAATGCCTACATTGATTTTAATTAAATCTAAAGAAATTTAGATGCTTTGAATAAAATGTGACTTAATTATATAATATGCTCAACACATTGTAGATTCTATACAGTCAAACAAATATAACATTTAAATTGGATGCAATTATACTGGTTTGTAAAAAGCACAGATTCAACTACATATGTTAAAATGTTGCTTTTTCCAATTTCTTGCTCTGTAACTTTGGGTGAGTTGTTTGATTTCTCTGTTTATATGTGTTTCCTCATATGTAAAATGAAAAATAAATGCTGCTCTCCATCTCATAAAATCAATGCCAAGACAGAATAAGATAAAATATGCAAAGTATTTAGAGCAATGTCTTTTGCATAATAAACATCTTTGCTGTTATTGGAATATCTGGTTAACTATTTCATTTAGTTATTTTTTTGTTTTTACCAAAATGATTGATATCGAGGATTATAAGGTCATGTATATACACCTGGATAAGAGATTGACCTATTGTTCGGTGTGCATGTGCCTTTATGCGTACACAGGGCTTTAGAATTAGCAAGTGATCTGTCTGCAGGGCTCTCTTGCAACACAGAATTTAATTTAACTACTTAAAAACTTCCCACTTCCCTGAAAACTGCTTCATCTTCAAGCAGATTAGCTAGGCTTTAGCCTAAGTTTTCCTTTTCACATGGCTAGATATATTCTGAAATAATGAAGAATACTAAATTAGAAACATAAATTTTAGAATTGTTCAGATCTAGAGCCACAGCACAGCATGATCAGTGGCAGCCCCATAAAAGAAACCTGGTTACATTTATAAATATACTTTTGTCACAGAGCAAAGCTTTCAGCTACCCAAATACCTCTCCCTACATACCCATGAGGTGGTATAGTGAGAATCTAAGAAAATTCCTTGATAAGTGGAATAAGAGAAACTGAGACAAAATAATTAAACAAGGCTAAACAATTTGAGAATTTACAGCCAGCTAATGAATCTCAAGGTTTTATCTTCCTTAATAATGAAGAACACTTAGGAGCAAATGGTTCACACATTCCAGACCATCCAGGGGAATACCAGCCTCCACCCCAGTCCCAGCCGCTCTTTAGTAATGTTCCTTAAAAATGAAAGTAACCAACCCTGGCCAGTTGGCTCAGTGGTAGAGCGTCGGCCTGGCGTGCAGAAGTCCCAGGTTCGATTCTGGCCAGGGCACACAGGAGAAGCACCCATCTGCTTCTCCACCCCTCTCCTTCCTCTCTGTCTCTCTCTTCCCCTCCCACAGCGAGGCTCCATTGGAACAAAGATGGCCCGGGTGCTGGGGATGGCTCCTTGGCCTCTGCCCCAGGCGCTGGAGTGGCTCTGATCGCAACAGAGCGACACCCCGGAGGGGCAGAGCATCACCCCTGGTGGGTGTGCCGGGTGGATCCCGGTCAGGCGCATGCGGGAGTCTGTCTGACTGTCTCTCCCAGTTTCCAACTTCAGAAAAATACAAAAAAAAAAAAAAAAATGAAAGTAACCAGAAAATAATCCTGACCCCTCTTTATGCACATTTTGATGAGTCAACAAATTGAAGGACACACCTAAAAAATTAATTAATATTCTGTTAAGACCCACCCTAACTCTTTCTCTAGGGCACACCCATGACTTTCTCCCTTAGGTGTGTATCTCTGGTCTCTTCTCCTAACCTCTAAGGGTTCCCAGACTTGTAACCAGGTAAGCAATGGACAGCAGCAGATTGTTCCGGGCTAAGCCCCTAAATCTGTCTCCAAAGACCCCCTTTACTCTGACTCCCACTGAGCTAGCAACCCAGCCTTGGCTCATGTCTGTCACTGTGATCTTTACTTCTCACTGAGTTCTTGCAGCCCAGCGTAGCCCACTTCTTTCTTATGTTTCTAAAAAGCCAAAGCAGCCTTGCCTCTTCTCTCTCCTGTTGCTTCTTCTATCTCAAACCCTTCCTTTGTTGCACTGTTCCCAGCTATAATAAACACATCCTCAAAGCCACTTGGACTCATGTTGTGAAATCTTTTTTGCACAAAGTCAAGAACCCACTCAATACTGGTCGGCCCAGGGCAGACTCGTTCTGGTCTAGTCCTGAGTGATAACAAGCAGAATAGTACCTCAGCCTGACCAGATGGTGGCACAGTGGATAGAACTTTGGACTGAGATGCCGAGGACCCAGGTTCAAAACCCCAAGGTCACTGACTTCAGCACGGGTTCATCTGGCTTGAATATGGGCTCACCAGCTTGAGCGAGGGGTCACTGGCTTGAGCCCAAAGATTGCTGCCTTGAAGACCAAGGTCACTGGCTTGAGCCCAAGGTTGCTGGCTTGAGCAAGGGGTCACTTGGTCTGCTGTAGGCCCCTGGTCAAAGCACATATAAGAAAATAATCATTGAACAACTAAGAATTTGAGCTGCAACAAGGAGTTGATTCTTCTTATCTCTCTTCCTTCCTGTTTATCTGTCCCTTTCTCTGACTCTCTGTCAAAAAAAAAAAAAAAAATAGTGCCTCAGGTTCTACCATTAAAGCTTCTGTGATTTTTTTTATTTGATTGATTTTAGAGAGAAAAAGAGAGGGAGGGAGATACAGAGAGAAAGAGAGAGAGAGAGAGAGAGAGAGAGGCATGCATTTGTTGTTCCATGTAGCATCCACCGGGTATGAGAACAAACGTCAGAGACTTTCAGGAGTTAAGATGTTACTTTATTGGCCAGTTTAACCTGCGCAGGGGCAAACTCCCAAGATGTCCAGAGACACCGTGCTCACGAGGAGCTGCAAACAGAAGCTGCACCTGGAGCTTACAGCCAGGCCCTTATATATCCTAAGTGAGCAAGCATAGTACAGAAGCAGATGTGGCAGTTTAGCTATTGGCTAGGGAGGTCACACGCAGCATAGCAACAGGGGCTGGCATAGCAACACGGTCCGGTTTTAGCTTAGTGGTGAATTTCAAACCTAAACTTCTAATAAGGGTCTCTGACCTTCTTTGTTCCCAGCCTCACAGAAGCCATATCAGCACTTACTGTTCCTTCAATAGTTACACTCTTTGCAGCACTCCCTGTGCCTTCAATAGTTACACTCTTTGGCAGCCCCAGTACTCCCTGAATCTAACATTCCACTTAGTCGTACTGGCTGTCTCCCATAGGTGCCCTGACTGGAGATTAAACCCACAATCTTGGTGTTTCAGGATAACACTCTAAAACTGACTGAGCCAACTGGCCAGCATTATAATTTATAATCTACGATTACTTGACAACATTGAAATACCTGTTATAGGGACAGAATTTTCTGATCTCAGCTAACAGTTCTGTGGGACTTACACAGCAGCCAGCTCAGGCACAGTCTTAACGGCAACTGAATAAGCACAAGGCACCTAAATAACAGGAAAGATGCTCGAGGCAAGAAAGAAGAGTTAGGTGGACCACTTTTGGGGAAAAGCTTTTAGGAACAACAAGGCTTAATTTCCAATATTGTAAGGGGAGACACCATGAAAGAAAACAAAGTTTTATTTCTCTGACAGAAGTACAGCTGCACACCTCAAGTCAAGAACCCAATGATATGAACACACCGAAGACTCTCCACAAGAAATTATTCTTTTCTTGTCAGAAGGAAAGTTAATCTGCCAAAGTGAGCAGAGAGTTATCTTTCTTTGTTTCCAAATATTTCATGAATAAAAGGTATAGAGATGAAATCAAACAAATAATATCTAATATTAAATTTTACAAGAAATAAAATAGTAATGTGTGCCACACATTGGTATCCCATTTATATTACTTGTTTCGTTGAACAACATAATGAGTCATTTTACTAGTACCTCAGCTTTATGGATAAAATTAAAAGTTAGGACAGTTGCACAAATTGCCTAAGTTCAAACAGCCTGTATGTCAGACATCAGACATATATATAAGTTTTAAAGTATATGTGTGTTTTATTAAAACTTTAGATATATATTTTTTGTTTTGTTTTTGTTTTTTTAAGTGAGAGAAGGGGAGACAGAGAGACAGATTCTCACATATGCCCTACTCACACCTGGCAACCCCTGTCTTGGGCAGACAATTGAGTCAACTGAGCTATTTTTAGCACCTGAGGTTGACATGCTGGAACTAACCGAGGCACTCACTGGCTGTGGGAGGGGAAGAGATAGAGAAGGGGGAGCAGGAATTGGAAAGAAGCAGATGATCGCTTCTCATGTGCGTCCTGACCACCTTTCCTAATTCATCCCTCCTCCTCAAAATAAAGAAATGACTTCGCCATGACTTACCAGCAGGCTCCCTTCTTCCACCTTTCCCCACAGTCTCCCTAGATCTTAAAAATATTTATTCACAAAGATGTATAAAAGAAATAATAATGGTTGAAGGCATTGCTTTCCTGAAATCATGTTAATTTAAAAGGTCATTTCAACCTCAAATAAAAATAATTTTTTATCTGGTGAACTTTTGTATTGGGTTGGAAGGACATCTGTTGGGGACCTTCTCATCACCCCATAATCCATGTGTTGTAGGCCTGGAGTGTTTCTTATACTGCCTGAAATAAGTGTCTTTTCTATCTGTCTTATGTTTTCTCTTCTTGGTCACCCTTTCCCAAGTTGGTCTATATTTCCTAGTAACATTCTTTCCTCCTGCTATATACTCATGTTTTTCAACAGTTGTTCCCAGCCTCCTCCTACCTTAATGATCACTTTGCTAAACATAAAATTTCTTTATGTTAAGCTATTTTCTTGTTAGAATACTAGTTCTCACACTTGGCTTTATATTGAAATAAACATGAGAGCTTATAAAAAAATAACTCCTACGTCCAGTCCTAGTAAATCAGAACCTCCTGAAGAGAAGGCCTTGGCATAAGCATTGTTCTAAGCTTCCTGGGTGAAGGCAGCATGTAGGTGGGTTGAGAATGATTGTTAAGCTTTCATCTCAGACACCTAATGATTTTTCCCTTAATCTACTGTTGAAAATATTCATTAGCAGATTGCAACATAACAGGGATTGATTTTTTTCCTTTGGAGTTAAGTTAGATAGAACAAGTGTCTCAAGGTTTGGGCTAGTCTTACTAAATGTTATCCTTGTTAAATGTTAAAACGTAGCACAATATTTTGTAGTCTAGCTAAAAATGCCATGAGCTTGATAGGAACTCAACTGGATAAATGTAACCAATTACAAAGAAGAAATCAACATGTAAGTGACCAATTAGTATATATAAGCAATGACGAAACCTCCCTTTGGGATGACAGAGCTTTGGATAGGAATCTTCTGTCTGCTTCACTTGCTGCAAGTAAATAAAATTACCTTGTGACATCTGCTTCTCTTTCTCTAGAACACCCCAAGCGCAAAACCCTTGAGTTCCATAAGTTAAAGGAAAGGAGCTGTTGGGCAATCAGGACAGGGCTGTACAGGATAAGAAATGAGGATATGGGTATGCAGCTTTAATAGTTTCAGTCCACCATCAGATATAATTTTTATTGCTTGAGGGTCTCATTTATTTGCTCATTCAATTTACTGGAGAAAGAAATAAACATTAGGCAAAGAATACAAGTAGAGGCGGTCCATAGGGAGATAGCTAAAGCAGAGGATGCAAGAGAAGTTAAGGGACTCCAGAGCCCAGAAAAAGTAGGTGAGCCCAGCAATGCGATGAGAAAATACTTATCTATACCCAGTGTCTTCCCAGTGTTGAAAATATTGAGAGTGAATAGTTTTGGCTTTGCCTCTTGGCTGAAACAATTACAACAAGGAAATGAAAATCTCTCAACAGTAATCTCTAGGCTTTTAGGCACATTAAAATCACTGGGGAACTTATAAAACCACCACGCCCAGGCTGAATTCCATGCTAATTAAATTAGAATGTCTGAGACTGAGGCCCAGGCATGGAGGGATTTTAAAGCCCTGCAGGTGATTCCAGAGTGCATCATTATAGAACCACTCTGCTAATAACAGCTTTGTAGAAAACAATTTACATTTTTCTCTCTTCTAGAGTTTGGTCCAGGAAGAAAGGCCAAACAAGATATTCTGATTCTCCACCATCCCCATAAGTGGCTCATGCCTCGACTGAGACAAACTTACTAAAGATCGTGTAATTGATTGCTGAGCATGTACTTCATTTTCCTTAGCATTGGACTAATGTCTTCGTTGCTCTGCTCTGTATTAAGACATTGTAAATCTTGTGAAAAATGATTTGTAGAAAATGTGCCCCAAAGTCAATTACATGGACCTAATTATAGGCATTTTTTTCTCTAACAGTCAATAATAGACTTTTCCTTTAAATAGTCAATGAATGAAATACAGTTGCCAAGTGCCTTTGAGCCACACATTAATTATCTCATTGGTCCTCTGAATAGTAGTATGCAGTAGACCTGATGGCTCTCATTTTCTGGAGGTCAGAGTAATTAAGAAAAACATTTTTTTTTCTTCACAAACAATTGTTCAATGGTATACCAGATGGCAAAGGTAGTAACTGAGAGATTGAAAACAGATAAATATAGATGTTCTTTTCCTTCTAGAAATTTCCAGTCTAGTTGAGGAAACCAAACACATACTTAAACTTAATCGTTTTCAGTAGTTCTCAATTTTTAGAATGGCTATGAACCACTCAGTATGCTAGAAAAAAAAATCTCAGATTCCTAAATCTCGTTTTGAGATTTTATAATATAGGAGTTCTTTTCTGTTTTCCTGGAATATGCATGTTTATCAAGCTGACTTAATGATTATGTCATAGTCAAATTTCTAAGCCACAATGCTTTCACATATAAAATAACAATAATAATGCCACCAATTTGTTTTGATGATGGAATGGTATAACTTATATAAAGCACTTAGTGCCAACTACAACTACATAGACAAACTATTAGTTATATGTCAGATCATGTGTTGTTGCATTATTTTATATTACAAATGAATGCAAAACATTTTAAGAAGCAGATTAATAATAAGTAAAAGGATGCAGAGAAGTGGTTTAGATCAGATGGAATTAAGAATTATTCACTGTGTTAGTGAGTTTTAAAGGGCCTTGAAATAGCAGTATACACACACACACACACACACACACACATATATAAATTACTACTGTTAAGAAAATTGATGATTAACAATAAGTGACAACACCATAACTGATCAACTTGGCTAAATTACCTTGTTAATCTTATAAAAAGTTCCAATTTAAAGACAATGTATTATAACATTATAATGTATCATTGTTGATTAATTCCTTTAAGAATCATCTAATATCATTAAGAGTTTCTGGCTCAGGTACACATATTAGTTAGTTGATGAATTAAAAGACAAAGCAGTATCAGTCCAAAACTGTCAGTGATGGATGCTTTGTGGACATAATGCAGTGGGAGGTAAAGACACTACCTTGGCTTTTGCAAGAATTGCAAGGGATGATGCTAACCAGAGGGAAGTTACTGTATCTAAAGCAGATGGTAGAGTCAATTGGCTCAATATTCTGAGTTAAGACAATGAGCAAACATCTTCAGTCTGTCTTTGGGGACCTCAACAACATTAAGATCACCATTCTAGTCAAGTAGATACATAACTCTTCCATGCCTATAAAAGCTAACAGAAAGTGGGCCGAGAGAGAAAACAACAAAGAAATGACACACAGAGACCTACAAGATCCATGTTTATACCCCTTAAAAAGAGATAGACTATACGTGTACCAAATTCCCAGAACACTGATCTCCAGGGTGCCTGTCTTCCCCCAATACAACAATTGGCTGATTTGGACAGGACGTTAGGATGCATAGTTACCTCAAAGCAATACTAGGTATTTGACATGTCAATCAGGTTGCACTAAGTTCTTATTTATGTAATGCTTTGAAGTTTCATGAATTTTGAAAATTTATATTAATTTAAATTTGTTGATGAAAATTACAAATATTTATTGAGAACCCACCATTTAAGGGAAGGACCTATGGGACATGGGAAAATAAAAATGAATAAGACATCCTTCTGTGCAAAAGTTGTGTTCAAACCTGGGGAGACATTCATGAGCCCAAACATCATGGGAAACACAAGTAGTTCTTAGCAGAAGAAAGATGTCTGTGTAAGGTCTAAACCTTAGAGGATAAGCCTCAATGGAAGGTAGGGATTTCATTATATCAGGAACATACAAAGGAAATTTTCAGTCTATCCATGTCTCTTATGTCTAAATACTTCGTGTGGAGGGTGTGGGTAACTATGAATGGTAATAAAAATGCCTCAGGGAGATACTGGTCTGTATGCTATGACCTGTGGTAAATCACCCAATAAAAGAAAAAAAGAAAAAAGGAGGAGTCTTTTCCCTCTGAGGTGTTCATGGAAAGCCTTTAGGAAGAGAAATAATTTATTAAAATATTTTAAAAAAAAACAACCTTTGAAAGAAAAAAAAAAATTTTCAAGAAAGAACCAATCATTTTTTTCAAATGCCTGGAGCACAAAGCTAATGATTCATGGTTTTGGAAAGACAGCCATGTTACAAGCCCTTGTCAACTCAGCTCCTGTATGGGACCACGTTAGTGTGATCAATGTTAAAAGATACCTAAAGGCCACTTCCCCCTGAGGGTGTCTTTGAGGGGTGTGCAATGGGTAAACCAACATGGTTGACACAGGACCAGCTTTACGGGCATGTGATCAGGTCAGTTGCACCCAGACTTGGCATTCAGAAGGAAGTTTTATATTTTGTAGTTGGTTGTCTTGAAACTGTCAATAATTTTTTCTTTGAATCTGCAGATTGTAAGTGAAGTTCAAAGGGCAATGGAGCAAGCCCTGGTGGTTTGGAGCACGGGCTCCCAGGCACCGTCTTCCCATCACCTCAGCATGAGGCTCCAGCCCCTGGCTCCCAGCTTCCTGCAGTCGGGGTTTGCTCAGTTTCTCCTCCTCCTCCTCAGCACCGCTACACTCCCCCTGGACTGGCGACCAGGTCCTTCTTTCAGGAGGAGACCTGCCTTCCACTGCCATCCTCTGCAGCCAGTGGGAGCTTGAGTACAGTCATAGAAGACATAGGGCAGGACAAGTCCGAACCATCCCTGATCCTGGCTGGCAGCTTCACGGCCAATAGGCACGAGAATCAGTAAAAGTGAAGTGCTGGTTTACCCCAGGTCCAGGTAATAAGCATGTCCTGCACTGCAATACCATGGGGGTCACCTGTCTGGCACGGTTTGAAGGGGAAAGTGGTGGAAAGGGAGACTGACTTCTCCACTCATGTCCAGAAAGACAAGTCAGTTCAGCATCCAGCAAGAGGGGACCCAGGAGCATATATATTTCTAGACCAGCACTGGGCACATGTGGCACTCTGCACATGTCCTGCAGTTATCTTCATGTTGCAAGGAGGGTAACAGTAAATAACAAATTAAAAATACCACACTCATGTCAAGAAAGAGTCTGTGAAAGAATGGAAAATATTTTATATTTTAGAACTTTTTGTGTTCTTAGTATAAAGATAGTATATTATAAATATCTTCTGAAAAAGGCATGCCTATGACTATTTTCCTGCTTTAGGAAAAAGAAGCCTTCCATTTTCATTTTCTTCTGATTCACTCAAATTATGTAGCTGGCCTTGATTCTAAGATTGCTTTTGTCTAATTAGCCTGAGTCTAAATATGTCCACATGTCAAGATTCAAGTACTCACCAATATAAGATTCCCATCTTCTTAGGGTGTGTGAATAGGGTATGTTCCAACCTTGCTGGTAGGTATGCCTATACCTATATGATTATCTCACCACCAACAGAATACGAAGAGAAGTGACATGAGGCACTTTCAGGTGAAGGCAACAAAAGCAGATGTGCCTTCTCTTTTTTTGGTTTGCAATACAATTACAAAGGACAGTAAACCTCCAGCTTAAAGGGCCCGACTCTCAATGACTAAATGTTGCCAACCCTTTCCCAACCTCTCTCAACCAACATGGACCCATCAGGTTCTAAATTTAGTCAAAAGCCAGCTTTAATATACTAAGCTGTTTAAATTGGAGAGTTGTTTGTCACCTAATCACCCGATCTCAACTTAGAACAAGTCATGATAACAGTCACCAAGCAGTGCTTGTCTGACCCTACCTCTAATTAAAACATGAGGACTCTGCCTTAAATCAAATCATCTCCAAGTTTCTTTTGGAGGCCTTAAGGTATCAGTCACATATATTCCTTAAATAATGCTATCACAAAATCATGTGGAATTTAACCTCTTCATCTTCCCCTGTTTTTACATGACTTAGAAAAGAGGGGGTGGAAGATGTTAAGGGTACTCCATTGGGCCTTGGGATCTGGGCATCAGAGAGAATCCAGAAAACCAGGATGGAAATGTGTAGTCATGAGATAGAGGAAGCAGGGAAAGTGATAACTCTATCTATGAATTGAAAAGTCAACACAAAAATTATAAGTCACACAGAATTTGACTCATCGCTTTTAAAGCATTCGAGGAAAATATTAAACCTATGAACATGGTGTAAAGAGAAGGAACCTCTCCAATCAGTGTTTCTATGAAAGGCCTTGACCCTTCATAACTAGTCAACCCTGTTAGCCTAGGCTTCAGCTTCTTACATATCCAACCTCACTCATGGACACTAATGCCACTAAAAGGTTAATCTCTGGCTATCAAAAGCAATGAAATAGAAATGGCCACAATCACATATAAAAGACTTGTTTATTACTCTATTTCTATAGACTATCATTATTTTATGTAAAAAGAAAAGAATTACATTTGAATTCCTGCCTCTATTCAACCATTTGATAACCATAAGAAAATGAAATATGTGAAGATACTCAAGCATATATTTGGATCTCTCATGACCTTGCAAAGAAGAAAAATAGTTCTCTAGATTTACTCATCTCTTTCATTTAAAAAGTGAAACCAGGACACAGTATCCTTTTTATACTTTTTAATGTTTTAATTACAGAAGTTCTCACTAGGTACAGTAATGTGGAATGGTAAAATAAAGTATGCAACCTGAAGTCACAAAGTGGTCATAAAAGTCAATAGGAATCTATTTCATGATCTTTAAAATTTTTGTCAACACATTAAAAATGCTTTCTTGTCTGTTAGAAATGCATTGGAAAATGAAAAAAAAGAGCAAAACAAATATTTTATACACTGTAATTTAAAATATTAGAAATTTTAAAAATAAAGTTTTTTTATTTCTTTGTTAAAAATAAACCTGAATAAGAGTTCAAGCATTACTTGTCTTTTTGTCATATAGCTTATGATCAAATGCGGGTATCTTGAATATACATTGGCAAAGTGTCATACTCTTTCCTCACTTTCAATCAGCATCTAATATTTAACCCTTTCTGTTTTCAGTGTTATGAAAT
Organism: Saccopteryx leptura; assembly: GCF_036850995.1. Taxonomy (NCBI): domain Eukaryota; kingdom Metazoa; phylum Chordata; class Mammalia; order Chiroptera; family Emballonuridae; genus Saccopteryx; species Saccopteryx leptura. The sequence goes on along the minus strand of NC_089505.1, from coordinate 235,591,023 downwards.
ATATCCAAGTGTTTTTTATTTTATTTTATTTTATTTATTTTTTTTTGTGTGTGTGTGTGTGTGTAACAGAAACAGAGAGAGGGACAGATAGGGACAGACATACAGAAAGGGAGAGAGGTGAGAACCATCAATTCCTCATTGCAGCACCTAGTTGTTCATTGATTGCTTTCTCATATGTGTTTTGCCAGGGTGGGGAGCTACAGCAGATGGAGTGACCCCTTGCTCAAACCAGCGACCTTGGGCTTAAACTGGTGAGCCTTGCTCAAAACAGATGAGCCTGAGCTCAAGCTGAGTTGGCGACCTCGGGGTTTTAAACTTGGGTCTTCTGCATCCTAGTCCGATGCTCTATCCCAGGGGCCCTCGAGCTGCATGCGGCCCCCTGAGGCCATTTATCTGGCCCTTGCCGCACTTCCGGAAAGGGCACCTCTTTCATTGATGGTCAGTGAAAGGTGCACATTGACCATCTCATTAGCCAAAAGCAGGCCCATAGTTCCCATTGAAATACTGGCCAGTTTGTTGATTTAAATTTACTTGTTCTTTATTTTAAATATTGTATTTGTTCCCATTGTGTTTTTACTTTAAAATAAGATATGTGCAATGAGCATAGGAATTTTTTCATAGTTTTTTTGTTTTTGTTTTTGTTTTTGTAGTTCGGTCCTCCAACAATCTGAGGGACAGTGAACTGGCCCCCTGTGTAAAAAGTTTGGGGACCCCTACTCTATCCACTGTGCCACCACCTGGTCATGCTTTTTTTCTTATTCTTCTCTTCCTTTAGACTGTTTGCCTTTCTTGATTCCTTCTCAGGATCAGGAGCAAAGGTACCATTTTGTTTTACTATTTGTCTTATGTACATTAGCTTCTGCTTTTTCCCAGGTTTGGTATCTGTCAACCTCCATACCCAAGTAGTTTAGGAAGATATTTGTGCTAAACATAAACTGTCAAAAATTCACTAAATGAACTGAGACTATAGCATGTCCTTGAGATTTCTCTTTCTCTGAATTCATAATGCCTTACTCTTACAACAGAATCAAGACTCTGTGTTTCCTGTCTTTCCTCACTTACCTTCACATTTAGTCACTAAGTTGTTCACTCAACTATCAGCACTTACTGAGCAATTTTCTGTATGACTCTGTTTGGTGCTAGAAATTTTAAGAGAAACATTATTATGTTTTATGCGACCTCAAGCACACGTATTTTTGAAGGTTCTTTTTTTATAAAAAATGATAACTATAAACTAAGCTATGAAACAGTATTTACTTATAATGACAAATTACAAATTTTTTAAATTTAATGCCACCAGTAATAAATTGTTCTTAAAATAATGTATTTTTCTTCATTAGTAGCCCGACAGTGCTCTATCTTACTTCCCTCCTACTTTTTTGAGGGTTGGGGGCTTTAAAATCACCTCCTCTTGTGACAATAATCTTTTTTTCCTATTATCTAATTGAAAAAAATAATTTAGTCCTTCATTTACCATGGCTATTTTTCTTATTTATTTATTATAGTTTTTGTTTTCTACTTCATAGTTCATTAATGGTGATGTCATAATATTTTTAGAATTCTTGTCAAATTAAAAAAAAATCTCTATCAACTTTATTCACAGAGGAGTTCTGCAAGATTTGGGTATTTCAGTTTCTACCAGTAAATAAACTCTTTGGGTTGATGTCACTTGTTAATAAGCTTTTTGTTAACGTCTTATTGCAGTGGCATATTATATATCTTATGTTGTCTTCTTTGATCTCAGTATTTCATGTCTACTATTTTTTAGCTCCTTAACGACAGTAGCCATCATCCCATCTAACAAGAGAACAAGTGTAATGAGAGATATCAGTGTGGGGAAAACCCTTTCATAGCTGATTGTGCTTAAAATAGTATACTTGGTCACTTATCTGACAGAGACCAAGCGAACAAGCTGCTAAAACTTCTTGTAAGGAGGCTCAGACAAGTGAGGGGTCATGAAACTTAGCTTCTTTTGCTTTATGGCAAATGAACAACTCTTCTTCTGGTTCTTGCTTTTAAGACACTTGCAGAACATTATGACAGTTGATTTATATAAACAATTTTAAGACAAGAATTTTATTTTTTTCCCTGACAATAACAGTTGTATGGATCATGTATGTCTTAAATTACATCCTAATTATAGTTAATAATATTAATACATAATAATCCCATCCAAAATGAATAGATTTGTATCATAATGCTGAAACCAAGGTAGTCATTTTTTTTTAGACCCGGAAATGTGATCACCAACATTATGCAAAGGAACTTTTGCATTAACAATGATATTCTAATAATTTAGCAAAGCAATTTAAATTACATTTAAGTTGCTGAATTGATTGTCCTTAAACTAAAACTAGCAATTATCAGTAGTAAATAATGAATCTAATTTTCTCCTTCAATGTCCTTTGTACTCTAGAGTTTAACTTTTTATTTGGGGTCCTGATAATCAGGAAAGGAAGTCCAGGTTATAGTTGTTCAGCTGGAAATTCAAATACCTCATTACTCCTCCATGCCTGCTTCAGGTACCATGACTCTGTCGAATAGTATTATTTATCTCTTTATTTCCCAAGAAAGAATAAAGGAAATCAGTCTATTCAGATTGTGCCTACCTGCATGTATTTTCTCTTTTGTACCTTCATAGCCACATCTGTAATTCAGGCACTTATCTTCATTTACCTGGGTTAAAATAAAAGTCTCCTTAACTTCATTCTTGCCTTTATGATGCTTGCCTCTTTCCAAAACTAATCTGTGTTTATCATTATAAAAATGCACTTTTTGAGACACTTTAAATGTTATTACTTTTTTTTTATTTTATCAATGTCTCCCTATAGCTTCCAAAATATAATTCAAATTTATTTGCACATGACATAAGACCCTTTATGACTTGGTCTGACCTGTGTGCTTGTTATTACTTTTATTATACCAATCTAGCTCTTGTTCCAGCCTCCAGAGATATTGAACTCCTTGTAGTTTCTTGAACAATTTCTGACATGTTCTTTTTTTCTATAATGTGTGAGCTTACACATTTGTAGTTCTAAGAACTCCTGCTCATTCTTCAAGTATTCACTTGAAGCCTATACTTTTTGACATCTTCCTTGACTTCCCTAGGCACAGATAAATCTTTTCATGCATTCATTTTAGAGATAAATTTGCATCTGAAAATTTCTCACAGAATTTTTCCTTTATGATTTACATATTTGTCTTTTCACTAGACTGTAATGCCTTCCATAATATATGTATGTATGTGTGTACACACACACACACACACACACACACACACACACACACATATATATATTAAATCCAATATAAAGCATAATGCTTGGTGCATAGGCATAATAAGCACAGTTGCTAAATGATTTAAATAACAAAAATAGTTATTTTCTTCAAATTATTGTCTGCATTGATACTTTCTTCCAAGTTCCTAGTTTTTTGTTGGCTTATTCACCAAAAGAAAATTATGATAAAATCATATGTATCGGCCCTGGTTGGTTGGCTCAATGATAGAGCATCAGCCTGGCGTGCAGGAGTCCCGGCTTCGATTCCCGGCCAGGGCACACAGGAGAAGCATCCATCTGCTTTTCCACCCCTTCCTCTCTCCTTCCTCTCTGTCTCTCTCTTCCCCTCCCACAGCCAAGACTCCATTGGAGCAAAGATGGCCCAGGCGCTGAGTATGGCTCTGTGGCCTCTGCCTCAGGCGCTAGAGTGGCTCCGGTTGCAATAGAGCAATGCTCCAGACGGGCAGAGCATCGCCCCCTGGTGGGCATGTCAGGTGGATCCTGGTCGGGCGCATGTGGGAGTCTCTCTGACAGCCTCCCCATTTCTGACTTCGGAAAAATACACACACACAAAAATCATATATATCTTTCATTATTGTGAAAAATTTTTAACATTTCATTCATGTCACCCAAATAATTCTGCATATACATATTGAGTCTGACATGGAATATATTTTCTTGATATACAACATCTACTCAAAAGTGAAAATGAACAAAACTTATCACCTAGATGATTTGACACACTCACCAGCTTCCTGGCCACTAAATTATGTCATAACTTGGTCACTGGATCCTAGTAGCTCTAACTTGAGAGCAACAGGGGTATTTGTTTATTTTCAACAGATGTCCATTGAGAAGTTGCTGTGTCATTGCCTGCTGAGAACACCTTAGAGAATATCTACCAATCCAGAAAACTGAAGCTCAGCCTATAATCCCTCCATATTCAGTCAAGTCCTTATAATGATCTTTCTACTACATCTTTATAAAATTCCTCTTAGCCATCCCCACTACTCTCACTTATCCATCTGGGTTATTGAAAAAGCCATCTATGCTCAACTTCCAGACACCAATATCAGTTATCTCAAAACTACTGATTTGAGTTACTCATACTTTTGATTTACTATCATTTGTAGATATGTGTTGGGCAAATAAGTTTGTCAAATGTGATTTTTATACTCACTTTGTTAAAAATGCTGCTGCTCATGTGACGATGCTGCCTAATTACTTTTGATATAGCTAATTACTTTTCTGTTTGGGAAGAGGCTTGGTTATGCTAATGTGCTGGTGGAGTGGTTTCACACCAAAAGGTTTTAAGAAGAAGGAAGAAAGAGGAGCTAGGAGGCCATTTTTGCAGAGACTATGTTGTTGCAGAGGAGAGAGACAGCCAAGATGGCAGGGTGCTGAAGGAGAAACCAGTTTGTGAAGAGTTTGTGCAGAGAGAAGAATATGGGGATCAGAGTTGAATAAGGCTGGTGAGGCCTTTGATTCTAGGAAAACCAAGAGAAAGTCAGTGGCTTTGAGAGCCCTGAATGGATAGGGAAGTGTTTTCCTGCTGTGTGTATTTACTCACCTGCTGGTGTGAGGCTAGAATAAAAGATGGCTCGTCAGTTTTTGGCTCCGCTATTTCGCTACCATCTATCCGAATCTAGTGGGAACCTGCATGTGCCAGGTAGCTGTGATGGCCGCGACTACTGGCCTTACAATATGCTACAGTCTTTCACTTGGGCCTTTCATTCTACTGACACAATGTCTTGATCACCTGTTCCTGCACCAGTAGAAACCATAAGAATTTTTTAAGACTTGACAGCTTCCTTGTCTGCTGTGTTCTATTTTTCTGATGCAGATGCTAAAATGTTTGATTTGAACCAAATCACCATTCCTATGCATCAGAGTTTAAAAAAGTGCTTTGCGAAGAGTGATGCATGAGATATGCCTTTTCTTAGAGAACAGAATTGTTATCACAATTCTGCCACTTATTTCTTTATTTGGAGTAAGTAAGAGCTCCTCAAACTTTTAAGTATGGGGTAGATCTTGAAGAAGTTCAATTCCTTTCCTCTTGATGAGAAGGCTGAGTTACTTTGAGGATATAAGTAGTTTGTACCAACAGCTGGTTTTGAATTCAGATTTCTTGGAACTACTCTGGGTTACCACTAAGCTTATTAAATTTTCTGAGCCTTTGTTTCTTATCTTTGAAATGAAAGTCATATCATCCCTTCTTACCTCATAAAGTTATTATAAGTAATAAGCAAACTCATGAACATAAAGCTTCTGATAAGTAAAAGTATACATTTTAATATGCAGTATTATTAGTGTGGAACTTTTCTGAACCCCCTTTTTCCTGTGTATAAAATTACAAATTGTCATTATTCTACTTAATTTTCTTAAATTGAGTTTTGATTACTAAGCCCTCCCCAGTTCTTTGTACATTGTAATTATACTTCTTTACATGGTAAACAAACAGCAATCTATGTGAATATGTTGATCCCACAGTGGATTTTCTCTAATCTAAAGTCAGCTGGGATTAGATGCAGGAAAGGTACCAAGATGGAGCAATAGGCATCCTAGGGCTGAGATGAAAGGGAAATATTACCAGAAGTATCGATGAAAAAAAAGTAGTAACAGAGTAAAGATATTTCATTATGGGAAAATGGAAAGTGACAGTTGTTATGAACCTAATATACACTAGGCATGCTTATGTACATTTCCACAGCTAACATTCACAAAGTACAGTAGTAAGACTGATGGAGTAACTCATCCAAAAGGAGTAGAATCACGATTTAAACTAAGCTTCACTATGGAACACCTACTCCTTTCACTACTCCATGGTAGCTTTTGATTAATTATTGCAGATAATTGAAATCAAACACTAAACGTCAGAGAGCCACAGTCATTGGGACTGGGCTACATATATAAAGAAATATAAAAATTCATCAGATTCTGACAGTAATTTCCTGATGATGATATGTGACTGCTATGATTGTGCCAGAAGCATACCTGTGCTACACCAGGAGCCACGCTAAAGGCCTGAGGACTGGGAAAGATTTCCTCACTAGCCAAAAAGATTAGTGAATGTGAGCTGAGGAGTCTAATGCCTTAAGACTAAATGAGTTTACTTAACTACTGTGACTTTTAGAAATTGATGCTTTAATGCATAAATTAATACTGTTTTCTCTTGTCAGTATCACTTCCCTTTAGGATATCTCATGTACTCCCATTTAAGAATTCCAAATAAAAATTTTAACCTATCTTATATGTTTTCATGCATATATCTAAATGCTTATTTAATATTTTCATTTAAGGCTCTTATGATAAATCTTGCAAAGTAAGTGTAAATAAATTTTTAAAAAATATTCCTTTCAAATTTGTTTTTTAAACTATGGCCTTTTTTAGTAAAAAATAACTAAGGAACTTCACATCTTTCTTGTCAGCACCCATATTCACACATAGCAGTCCTATAAATTTTGTCTTCTGAGTTTACTTATTCATTTCTTTTTTGACTCCATTCCTTTTACCATTAATATTTTTTTCATGCACTAGTGAAAAAAAGCCATTTTTCTTTGTATGCCAACTCTCCTTCTAAACCCCAAATCTATTCTTCACACATTAGGCAGGTCATCATCCATACAGAAGACACATATGTTCATGTCCTTAAGCCCCTTAGATTTCAGCACTAATGGGCTCATGGACTCCTGGAATTGAGTTAAATTTTGTATTTGTTTTTTGTTCCTAAAAGAACCTGGCACTGTGCTGAAAACACTGCAGAATCTATTATGAAATATGTGAATAAGTAAATGAATGAATAATTTGGAAATAGTTGCATATATCAGTGTTCTATAATGTAAGAATGTGAAATGCTCTGAACAAATTTATCTAATATTATTTTGGAATGAGTCAAAGAAATAGAAAAATTAAGACCATCTTTCATGACATTTCCAAACATACTATTATATGAAGGCTAGAAATTTTTTTCTCTAACAATTCATTTGTCTGATAAGTTTTCTTCTGTATCTTTATCTCTCTTTTAAATTCTTGAATATTAAATATTTTTGTTTTCAATATTTTGTATCTAAAAAGCAGTATCTCAACAGTATGTAACTTTTGAAAGAAAAATAATTCTTTTGTCCTAGCCTACCAGTTCCTTTATTTATATAAAATTTCTTTCTGAATTCTTTTTGAGAATTCAGTATGCTTACATTGTTATAGTAATAGTGTATGCTTGTTTTATTATTTTGCATTATGATTTGAGTAAATAATTATTTCATGGTTCTTTTGTCTTTATGTAAGAGACACATTCATTAAAAACTTGGTATTAATAAAGTTAGTTTTTTACTAAATTATATTAGTTTTATATTAGTGGAAGTTTAAATAAGATGAGCACTAGCATTTCCCTAATTTAACATAAAAGTTAGTAACATTTCTGATACATTTATCTTCATTTAAAATTAAAGTTTAATACACAATTACTCTCAGTGCTTAGTCAGAAGACAAATATCCTGGTAAAAATAAAAATAACAGGTTTAAAGGTTTATAAAGACTCAAGTTTGATTTGTGCCTTTGAGACTTACTAGCCATGTCATCTAAGAAAAGTTATTTTAATTTTTAAGTCTTTCTTCACCCATAAAATGAATACAATAATTCTTAAAAGGATATCATGAGAAAGCCCAAATAAGACACATGGAAAAGCCACTTACATGCTAGTTTATTCCTCTATTCCTTTTCACTCCACCTCTTTTTCCCTAACCATATCCTACCATGTGTGTGTGTGTGTGTGTGTGTGTGTGTGTGTGTGTGTGTGTGTATTTATAAACTCCTCATTCCTTCTAACTCTTAACCTCACATATTTTCCAACAAGCTGAAATAAAAGGAAGATGAATTTGGTTCCAATTTGGCAGAGATGTTTGGTTCTGCTAGCATTTTCTTTTCTTTATGAACATATGGAAGGATTACATTAAATATTATAAGCCTGACAGCCATTTTTATTGAATGGTAATCTTTAATAATAACGGCAGCAACAAATAAAAACAATCACAAAACCCACTCTTGATCAAAAGCTTATGTGCAGAACTGTCATAAATATTTTACATATATTATTTCTAATGCTTGGAAAAATTTAGTAGTAATCATAAGCTCATATTTTAGGAGAAGAAATGAATTCCTATGCCCAAGGCTGCACAGTGTGCAAATTCTAGAAAGCAGTTCCTATTCAGCAATGCCTCGTTTTAATTCCTATGTTCTGATCAGTTCACTACATTGTTTCCCTAATAAACATTTACAAATCAACTTACAACATAGGTCTTCATTCAATAAAAGCACTTACTGCAAAATGAATAAAGTTGCTATTTTAAAATATCTAAGGTAAACACATACATATTTATAAATTATGCATACACAATTTATTACCTGTTTTGAACAGTTGTCTATCACTGATGAATATTTTGAAAACTATTAGTGGTGACGTCTTCTTGCATGTCTATCAGCACATAATCTTGGTGACTGTCTTAAGAATTTTGGAGCACTTATGTTGCCATTGGAGACAGATTAACAAAAGTTAATGAGAATACAATATCACATCAGTTTTCTTAGTGTCAGAATCATTATCCTGAATAGACTTATAGAACAGAGTAAAGCAATTTTCCCTCTGAATGTAATTAATTAACAAAAATTTATAGATTCAAGCTTTAAGAATTAAAAAAACAATTTCTAATGTGCATAAGTCATTCATATAATTTATGCATATTTTTTCTCAGTATTATTTATTCAGATGCTATAATATTCTAATTCAGAGCTTGGAGTAAATCATATGAAGTAGATTATCACTTTGGTGTTAGCCCATTGCAGGAGATTACAGAATAAAAATGCAGGTTTACATTGTTTCTTAGGTGTTTTGATAATGAGAAGCTTAGCATGCCATAAGAGTCTATAGAAAAAAGGGGTGTTAGGGCATTAGAAAGGCATATTTTAGATGAAAACATAATGTCAGGTGGGATTTCATCACTAATAGTCTAATTTGGAAGGGAGTTTCAGGCCAAAGTAGTGGTATTTACAAAAGCCATGAGTTATGAGTTAAGACAGAGCCTGGGAATTTGGGGAACTCCAAAGTAGATAGTGAAGTATGATCAGAATTTTGCTTAAAATCAATAGAAACTCACAAGAGGGTTAAATTTAATTTGGATACCATTACATGCAAGAAGCTGGCAACTCCATCAAGCAGACCAAATCATATGGAAATGTATGGGGTGTTGTAAATGTATTTCCAAAGATGAAGAGGTCTTCTAACCTGACTCTATCCTGTTTGTCTGGTACTATTTCCCTAAGACTTCTCTTTAGTTTGGTTTCTTCATGATTCTGGATTTTATTATGGTAGATAATAAATGGCTTAACAATGTTATTGCATGTCAATATAGTTTCACAATATCCAGAATAAGAGTAGACAAATAATAATGTCCATTGAAACTCTTGGAGAATAATAAGGTTATATTTTTATTTAAAAAAGATTGCAAGGTCTGCAATATGAACAATATCCAGATACAGGAAGGTTGAAAGTGTTGGAGATATAGAGACTGTTTTAGGAGTTCTTTGCTGTTATCTACTGGGTAGTTAATGTAATCTAAGGTGCTGAAAGGTGTTCAGAAGTAACAGATTATATAATCAGTTTCCAACTTGTATTTTTAGTTGAGATAACTGGTAGTATCACAAATGTCTAAGAACAGACATTAAAAATAATCTTATCTAGGCACATCTATCATGGATATCAGTGTGGTTATAACATTTCATTTTCTCAAAGTATTTATACCTGATGATCGATAATGGTTTTGATAATATACATATTTCTATGTGGCTTATTTAGGTAAATTTTATGTATTTGGCATTTTATGCATGTGGAGAAAAAAAGACAGAATATAAATACTCAAATCTCTTTTCTATAAGGTTAACAATAATAGGCCTGCCTGTGGTGGCACAGTGGATAAAGCGATAACCTAGAACAGGTGTCCCCAAACTACGGCCCGCGGGCTGCATGCGGCCCCCCGCTGCATTTCTGGAAAGGGCACCTTTTTTATTGGTGGTCAGTGAGTACTGTATGTGGCGGTGTCACAAAGTGCAGCATCGCTCACGTACAGTACTATTTCCAGTGACATGGGACACATGTGTCACGGCTCCAGAAGCGCATCATATCACTTGTTATGGCTAGCAGTGACAAATATGGAACCGGACATTGACCATCTCATTAGCTAAAAGCAGGCCCATAGTTACCATTGAAATATTGGTCAGTTTGTTGATTTAAATTTACTTGTTCTTTATTTTAAATATTGTATTTGTTCCTGTTTTGTTTTTTCTTACTTTAAAATAAGATATGTGCAGTGTGCATAGGGATTTGTTCATAAATTTTTTTTTATAGTCCAGCCCTCCAATGGTCTGAGGGACAGTAAACTGGCCCCCTGTGTAAAAAGTTTGGGGACCCCTGACCTAGAATACTGAGGTTGCTGGTTCAAACCCATGGGCTTGCTTGGTCAAGGCACATATAGAAGATGATGCTTCTTGCTCCTCTGCCCTTTTCTTTCTCTCTCTCTCTCCTCTCTACAGTGAATAAATAAAAAAATAATAAAAGAAAAATAGTAATGTAGCCATATTCAAATTACTAACTAGGAAATTTCTATAGTATGACAGAAGCTCTGTATGTGCCCTGATGTTAATGATTGTGATTTTTATGATAATTAGATCTTTGCATTTACTAATAGTTTTTGTACCAAATATGCCTTTCTAAATGCTCTAGTTTACATTGCCTGGTTTTAAATTTTATACAAATGCATTAATAGTAAATATTTCTGACATTGATCTTCCTCAATATTTTATTTTTAGTTTCAATGTTATTGTATATAAATGTAGTTTATTGTCTTTTTTGCATGGTATATTACAATTGTTTTAGGTAAGATCATAAGATACCCTTCCCCCAAGATTTTATACCCTAATTATCAAGACTGTGAGTATAATGAGACACTACCCATGATTATTTTACTATACAAGGTAAATTTTGCAGATGTAATTAGAGTTACTAATCAGTTGACTTTGAGTTAATCAAAGGGGAGATTATCCAATTGGGCTCATTCTAATCACATGAGCTCTTTAAAAGCTATGTGTTTTATCCAGTTAGTCTTAGAAAAGGACAGAGAAATTTGAAGCATAAAGGGCATTTGATAGGAGGACTTTCCTCTGTTGCTGAGAGAGACTTGACAGTGAGGTTGACAATCTTAGAGCTACCTGCTGCCAACACGTGGCGAGAATACTGGGACCTCAGTTCTATAATCAGAAGAAACTAAATTTAGCCAACATGCTGAATGAACTTGGAAATAGAATCTTCTCCACAATCTCCAGAGAAGAGGCTTCTATGACCCTGAGAGGAGAACTCCAGCTCTCCAGTCCAAATTTCTAAAGTATTGTACTGTGAGATAATAATGCATGTTGAATAAGCCACTAAATTTGTAACAATGATTTTACATAAATAGAAAATGAATAGAAGTTGTAAAATTCATATATTTATATATTCTAATGTTGATGAATATTTGGATTGTTCCTGGTTCAGTCACATCATATGCAATGTAATCATGAACTTTCTTGCTTTTGTTCCCTGGTTCACAGGTGCATATGTTTCAGTGGATATATCCATAGGAGTTAATTGCTGAATTAGAGTACAACATTCTATTGGGTGTTTCGTAATTTCTCGCTGGGGTTCCATTAATATTTTACTTTATTACTAATGAGACTGAAAAGCTTTACAAATGTCCATGAAATTTTTAAAATACTAGGTTTTGAAATGTCTAAGTATCCTCTCCATATTTTCCAGTAAGTGATCTGTCTTTATCTTACTAATTTCTGGAAGTTATTTAGTTCCCTGGTTTAAGCCCATTGTTCAATATAGGTGTTGATAATTTCTAACATGCTTTTTCCCCCCTCTCTTTTACTGCTATGTTTTGATTAACAGGGTTTCTTAAATATAATTCAGTCTGATGTATCAGTCTTTTTCTTAATGGTAAGGATTTTGTATCCTTTTTACATTTTTTTCTCTACATTGAGGACATAACAAGTCTCCTCAGTACCTTCTGATTTCTTTGTTCTTTTTCTTTTTTGCATTAAAATTGAAAATATACCTATAGTTTGTTTTGGTTTACAGTGGGTTCAAGAATGGTTGTCTTTCATCAGATAGATATCTAAATGACTGTGAAACTGAATGTGGAAATTTTTATTTAAAACAGAGTAGGGAGGCCAGAAGGACGATTTCTCACAAACCACAACTTTATGTCCATCCCGCACCTCAACAGAAGCATCAGTAACAGGCCACAACAGGAAGAAAAATTCATTGTGTTCTCAACATGAAGCATCTTTACATTTACTACTCCAGCAAGAGGAAGGACACTTTTCTCCTTGCCCAGGAATAAGCCCAGCCAAGCTCCTGAGAAGCCACCACCACACTGATTTCAACTTTTCCTCCACTAGACATTCCTTCAAAGCATCCCTTTCTAACTTTCTCCTCTCCTCTATAAAGTAACAAACACTCTTCTCCCTTGTTTTCTGGACTTGCTGATAGTTTTTACTATAGCATGATTACCCCAAATTACAATGTGATTGAGCTATTTCTAGGGTACCCTAACTTACTCAATACTGAGCTACAATCTGTGCAACTGCTTGTTCATTCACCACCATTTAATCCTACTTCCAAGAATGCAGTGCTTTGGACATCTACCCAGAATATGCGGGTTCTATCAGGATGGCCCATAAATGAGCCTTAGACACCAATTTTTATACCCTAACCACATCATGTCAAAAACCAGCCTCTCAGCCTTTTTTCTGCATTAACAAATGATAACAGAGAAATGGCCACAAAAACATAGCTTAGTAATTTGGAAATGTGCCTTCTGCTGTCTGCTTAATTTTGTCCTGGTTCTTTTAGAAAGTAAGAACAAACAAGTGCCCTGGTCCGAAGCACAGGGGTTGCCGGTTGGATCGGGGCACATACAGGAATATCAAACTGTGCCCTGTCTCTCTCTCTCCCCTCCTCTCTCATTGAAATCAACAAATATGAAATAATAAAAATGAAATAAAATAAAAACTAACAAATGAACCAACAACCTAAACACTGTTCTACCAAACCCTGTTTAGACTGTACTGAGTAAAATTGCATGAGATTCTGCTGATTGATGGGCAAATATTGCTGATTTATGGGATACCATCATAATCTCCATAGCAAGGGAAAAAGACAGATTACCAATGATCACAACTTTCCCAGTTTACCCACGGTAACTATAATCTAAGTTGTCAAACATATGACCTGCTTGATGAGGAAAATATTTTAGTTGGTGCTTTTATTTCAGATAAATTTTACTACTTATTACATCTCCATTTCTTTCTTGAAAAGATAATGAGTCATGGAACAATCATTACAACAATCTAACATTGTCACTATGATTTTTGACATGAGACTATTATATAGTTTCATTAAAAATTTGCCTCTGCCAGGAAAGTAAATTTTTATTTTAAAAGTATCTGCTAAGTCAAAATTTCTCGTATAAAGCATTTTTACAATTTATTTCAGATTCCTGCATATAGCTAATTGTTCCTATTCTTTTACACCTTAGAAACATTTTATGCCCCAGATATAAAACTCTAAATTTGCATAAATTAATGAAAATCTTTTCTGGATATCAGAAACGTAGGGATTTTAAAGTCAATCCATTTACATCTTTGGAGTCACAGTAAATAAGATTTGTAGGTAGTTTTCATTTGACCTGTAGTTCACCTCATTCAAAAGTAGCAACTTGAATGATATTTAATTGAACAAAATTGTACCTGTAATTTAAAAAATTGATTATATCCCTAATTTTAAAAGTTCATAAATTAGAAATTACAAAAATAAAACCATAAAAACAGCTTTACTTTTTAGTATATCATATTATGTCTTAAATAGCACTGCAATAAGATGAGTCGTGCTTAATCCACTGAATTGCACAGTTATAGTCAGACAACCAAAGATTTGGAGATATTATTTTGTCATACCTGAGACCTTAACAATATAATAATTCATTACTTTTCATTTAATTCTTTAGAGATCTAGTCAAACAAAGCAAACATACAACAATCATGTCTGAATTTTCTGAATAAAAACAGCCTATGACATATAATCCTTCCAGGGGTCAAAAGTCTTCTAGGCTAGTCTGTTCTGTTATGGGTCAGTAAACTGTGGAAAAGGGCCTGTTATCCAATCATTGCTAGACAGAATTAAAAGGAAAAAAAAGCTCAATTTGCTATAATTAAGGACCTCTTAGTCAAATTTTATGAAAAAGACAAATTAATGCATATTTGCAATAGTGTGAATTACATGATGAGGTACCCCAGAATGCAATGGGAGGACTACGCACTGCTGGCATGGGTAGTAATTAGAGCACTTAGTGTGTAAAGCTGTTAATGCTGATTATCTCATTAAATCTTCATTATAACCCTATGAGTTAGAAAGTACTGCGTCCTTATTTTCATCTAAAGATGAAAAACAGAGTGTTTAATTAAATTGTCCAGTGCCTTAATGTTGTCAAATAGAAAAGCCAAGATTTGAATCAAGCCAATGTGGCTCCAAATCTTGTCTGGGATAAAAGAAAATTATATAAATAAAGATCAAGAGAAAGTTATTCCCCAAAAAGAGATAGATGGTGCTTGCGGTCACACTTGGACAAAGTCATGACAAAGGGAGATTTCAGAGTGGGGTCAGAATTTTCTAGGCACCATCAGGAAATTTCGGTGTTGCCTGCATAGCCCCCACACACAGGACCCATGTGAAAGAACAATCAGAGGTGTGGGAGGACTTGGAGAAGACAGGAGCAGCATGTGTTTGAATATTTAAGAGTCTATTAGCAATCAATGAACAACTAAGGTGCCACAATGAAGAATTAATGGTTCTCATCTCTCTCTCTTCTTGTCTATCCCTGTCTGTCCCTCTCTCTCTAAAAAAAAAAGTCTATTGGTTCTGTCAAGTAAGATTTCTTTGGATTTTTAACATCTTTTGTGGGGTTGATAAGGAAGCAAGTTGCTAGTAGCAACAACCAATTTCTCAGAATTTAATTCATCAAAATTAAAACCTGAAGCGCACACAGGACTGCATTTCAGTGGAGTTCCAGTGTATCTTTACCTCAGTTGTTATCAAGTAAACGCTTGGAGAACACAATGTATCTGTTACGACAGTGGTTAAGCTGAGGCTGGGGAAGAAATCTTAGTGCTTGACTACAACAAAATTGTACTTCTTATGCATATTCACACCCAACTGAGGATTTTGCTCACCAAAGTTACTCTAGATCTAGCATAACATAAATGAATGTCACACACAGAGGAAGTATAGCACAAAATCCTAGGAAATGTTTTGGTCTATTCTCAGACAACCAAGCATAGGAAATGGGTTAGAAAGTGAATGTATTTGAGTTAGTACAGTATAATGATATGGTTTCTTTCAGAAATTATACACTATAACTTATTGAAGATTTTCAACCATTCACTTCAAATAAATGGTAGACATCTCTACCTTGGAATAATAAGACCTTTTCTTTCTTTTGTGCAGACAGTAAAGATTTTTAATTGTTCAATTCACTAGTTTTCATTGAACTGAGAACAGCCCTTTGATGGAAGAAAGTAAGAGTTGTTAATAAACCAAATTACAACATTGGCCAGAACCATGATCTACAAGGGCCTGAAATCTGAGCAGCCTTTTTGAAAGCTCAGTCAGGCACGTATTAGAACTCTGCAGGGCAGTGAGCTGTTCAGCTATTGATATATTATATTCGACACCTATGGAGAGATACTTGAGGTGAGAAATAAGATGCAATTTCAAATACATAAATAAGTGCTGACTGCAAAGCCTTTTTCTCAGAGAAAACCATACAAAATAACCTTATGAAGCAATGTTCCCTTCCCTTGTCATATTGCTTCTATCCTCCAAAAATAGTCATAATATTTTCTTTTCATATGATACATTAAAAATGTAATTCAGGTTCCTTAATTATTTCAATATACAATGATTGGATTAGAGCAAGTAAATTCAATGTTTCATTTTTACTTAATTGAAGCAAGTATAACATACTATTTGGAAGAAATAATTATATTATGATTCTTTAAGAAAATCATTCAACTGCATAGAGAATTTTTGTAATTTAAAATACTTTGTTTAGCAAATTTAAAAATCCCTGATAGCTACAAGTAGGTACTTTGGAGAGTTTTGTGTCATAAATATTTCTTTCGCATTTCCTTTGGAGACATTTATTCTAGCACAAAATGAAATAAAATTACTTTTATTATATAGACAAGAGAATTAGATTATGCAGCTCAAAAAGTAAATTCGACAAATAAAAATATATTTTAAAGATTCTTAAATATATCTTTTATCTCAAAGTATCACCTTTGGGTTTTACAGAAGTAACAAAATTATAAACTAGCTAAAATGGTTATTTCTTACACATATATTTCTAAGATTCATGTTCAAGAGATCTGAATTTGAATCTTAACTCTGCTACCTACTTTTATGCCTTTTTGCCAAGTGATTTAACCCCTCAGAATCTTAAATTTTACACAGTATTTTGCTGATATTTCACATATTACTTATATAAATTTGTACTATGAACTAGACCACACCCTAAGAAAACCATAAGATACCCTAATATTATTATGACTAAAACATTTGCACTTAAGATCATATAAATTATTAGTGCCATATAATGGCCACAGTGGCAAAGTGGTGGGGAAAAAAACATCGCAAAATTTTAAAAATTAAAAAAAAAAATCCAAAAAACTAAATGTCTAGATGTACCCAAGGATCCACTTATCAGAAATTGGTTAGAAATATCATAAACATCATTTATTGGATTACTGATAACAAAGCTTTATTTAATAAAAAAGAAAGGGTCATTTCCAAAAGTGGAAAAAAGATTCTTCATCTCTCTCTTTTATCTTAATCTTTTTTTAATTAGTTGCTGCATTAGCGCGCGCGCACACACACACACACACATACACTTTTAAATCAGTACTTTTTATTTGCTGTCTAGCAGTTGATTGACTTCTAGCTCTATTAATCTTGTATCTGAGAAATTTGAATTTTCAAAAATTGTCTAAGAAACTACTTTTGTCGTTTCCTAAGTCATTCAGAGTGTCCAAACCAAAGGAGGCCTGTCTTTTTCTCTGACATGCATTGAGTAGCTTTCAAATTCATGGGGAATGTTATGAAATCATAGTCACGCTTGAACTGAGACAGAGAACCAAGCATTTTCTTTATTTTAAAATAAATGTGGGGTCACTGTGACAGATATATTTCTTTTTATGTGAAGGCCTTAGTTATCTTTTAGAATTACGACAGGTGCCTTCACCTTCTGCCTTAAGTCTTAACAAATGTAAAATCAATGGTATACATGCATCTCTGTCACCGATTATTCATTGTTCATTGATATTATTTTTTTTCTTTTTCAGAGAACAGAAAAAAAAGATACTTTTCTCTGCCTCCCAGTTGGATGTGGTTACATGACTTACTTCTACCAGTGAAATGTGAACGAAAATGTATGTTACTTCCAGGGTTCAGCATTTAGTGAAAAGGCTGCTGTGATTAAGGAAGTGTATGCCAATGTGGAGGTGAGCTGCTGGACTTTCCCATGCAGGGCAGCCTTCCTGGACAGGTAGCTGAACGCACAGTGGACTAAGCATGAAAAAAATAAGCCATTGTTGTTTGAGTCGCCACAATTTTGAAGCTTGCTAGTTTCCATGGTATACAGTATAGGCAAACTCAGCCTGATTCACATAATCACTTTTCCCAGCAGCTTCCAGAGTTATCTTCAAGAAATGTGATCAATGACTCATTCTTTCCAACTAAGCAGATCTAGTTTTTCTTCTCTTCCTTATATATTTCACTGATCTAAAAGAGCTGATTCGTGACAAGTTAAACTAAAGGCCAGGTTTAGTTTTTAAAAAATACAAAATAAAATATCTTTCCAAATGGGAATTTATTTTAACATCATCATGCCAGAAAATTACCTAACTGGAGCCCTTAAGTAAAATTTTGCTCAAAACTCAATAAAATGACTCTAACATTCTCTTTCCTTAATTTTCAGTATATATATGCCTTTTAAAGTGAGTCCTATTAGGTATCTACAACTAAAAATTGCATTATGGGTAATTTTCATCATTATTCTATGAAATTGTGGTGTCAATTTCTCATCTCTGTTACTAGCACTTAAAAAAAAAAAAACATTTCCATTGCTTTACACATTACAAAAAGCAAGACTTTTACAGTTGCTCCTCCAAAGACAAATTATTCAGCAATTTACTGAATTCCTAATAAGTGCCAGGCCTGGGATTAGACTTCATTTGAAAGGGGACTAAGGGCCACTGGACAGATGTAAGCAGGATGTAGCTCTTTCCTCAATAATTTACAATCTAGTGGGAAAGCAAATCTACGTGTAATAAGCCCTCCTTCCCAAGAAAACAAAGCAACAGAAATCAATATACATAATGTATTAAACCAGAAATATTGCCCAATAAGAAAAAATGACATAGAATGGCACTTCTTGGTACTGACACTTGAGTCTCTATTGCAATGGACAAGTCACTCTCTCTTTTGGACTCTCAATTTATGTATTTGTATATTAAGAAGAACAGATCAAATAACAGCCAAGGTTCCCACAAACTCTGAGAAATTGTCATTCAGAATTACAAAGTTCATGATGGTACTATTTCTATTTTTGGGGTTTGTTAAAACTATCCAATAAGATGCTGTTTTGAAGTTTATTTTCTCCATTTGAAGATGCAAAATACCTCAAGGTTAGCTCTGAGTCTAGATAGATTTAGCATTTGGTTTTACACATAGAAGGTAAATGTATTTTCACTCAAAGCATGTGGATGTGGAGAGACTCCTGAAAAGTGAAGTGATCTATGCTTAGAGGCAACCTTAGAGGCTACACAGATTGACGAAGGGGTGATTTCCAAAATAGAATGTATTAATGCATCTTAAAATGAAAGAGAGAAGAAAGGCTTTGATCTTAAAATCAAAGAAGCCCAAGATATAAATTACTGAAAATGCTACCCTTTCTCATTGACACATTGAAACGTTCTTGAGAATTAGCCTTTTTCAATGCATTATAATTAAAAATTTTCAACAGAAAAAAGTAATTTCTAATAGATTGTTTAAAATTGTTTATAAAATTCATTATTAATCAATTTTTGCCTGAATCATGCTATCTCTTTATCCTAAAATATGTTTTCTTAATTATCTTGCTTATATTATAAATGTTTATGCTAATATTCAGTTGAGGAAATATTTATATTAAATTTTAGCAAAACAGAAAGGATTACATGCATATTAATAATTTTTTGGAAATTGCCAGACAAGATATTAGTTAATCATGGGTTCTGTTAGAGTCTAATAGGTAACTTAATTAATTTGTTATTTAATCTGTGGAAATATTTAATATATATATTTTTTCTGAAGCTGGAAACGGGAAGAGACAGTCAGACAGACTCCCGCATGCACCCGACTGGGATCCACCCGGCATGCCCACCAGGGGGCGACGCTCTGCCCACCAGGGAGCAATGCTCTGCCCCTCCGGGGCGTCGCTCTGCCATGACCAGAGCCACTCTAGCGCCTGGGGCTGAGGCCAAGGAGCCATCCCCAGCGCCCGGGCCATCTTTGCTCCAATGGAGCCTTGGCTGTGGGAGGGGAAGAGAGAGACAGAAAGGAAGGAGGGGAGGGGGTAGAGAAGCAAATGGGCGCTTCTCCTATGTGCCCTGGCCGGGAATCAAACCCGGGTCCCCCGCATGCCAGGCCGACGCTCTACCACTGAGCCAACTGGCCAGGGCCAGAAATATTTAATATTAAATAGTATGTTTATTGTTTTCTAGGAAAATTATAATGGATTTTTTTAAAAGAAAGTAAAGCAAATATAATGTGATTAAAAGTTATTTTATTTTATTTTATTTATTGATTTTTAGAGAGAGGGGAGAGAGAGAGAGAGAGAGATTGAAAGGGGAGGAGCAGGAAGCATCAACTCCCATATATGCCTTGACCAGGCAAGCCCAGGGTTTCGAACCGGCAACCTCAGTGTTCCAGGTTGATGCTTTATCCCACTGCGCCACCACAGGTCAGGCAAAAGTTATTTTTAATGGATCAGTAAGGGTAAGGAAGAAGGCCCTGGCTGGTTGGCTCAATGGTAGAGCATTGGCCCAGTGTGTGGATGTCCCAGGTTTGATCCCTGGTCATGACTCACAGCAGAAGTGCCCATCTGCTTCTCTACCCCTCCCCCTCTCGCCTCTCTCTCTCTTTTCATATCTCTCTCTTCCTTTCTTCAGCATGGCTCTATTGGAGAGTGTTGGCCCCAAGCACTGAGGATGGCTTCATGGCCTTTGCCTCAGGTGCTAAAAAGAGATCAGTTGTTGAGCAATGTCCCAGATGGGCAGAGCATCACCACTTAGTGGGCTTGACGGGTGGATCCCAGTCAGGACACATGTGAGAATATGTCTTTTGGCCTCCCCTCTGCTCACTGAATTAAAAAAAAAAAAAAAAGCTAAAGAAGAAAACAGTGGAAAAAATAAAATGGTAAAAAATACAATAGTGCAAAATATTTTTTAAAAAAAAGAAAAAATTGGGAAATGTAACTAAAATGTAAAAATATCAAAGTTATATAGTATTTATTACATACTAGCCAGTTTTGAAAAAGACATAAATATTACCTCATTTAATTTTCAAAAGAACCCCACGAGAGAATTGCTGCTATAAATCTAAATTAACAAATAATAAGTAAGCACAGAAAGTTTTAATGACCTGGGCAGGGTCATGCATTTTAAAGACGTCTCAGATCCAGAATTCAAATCTAGCACTCTGCCTTCAGTGTTTAGTTTATTTTAACTGCTATACTGTGACTAAATTGATTATGGTAAATGGTAATATAAATGGACTAAAATCTTAATTTAAAAGACATGAATAGCAAACTATATTCTAAAAGTTAAACAGTTTTATGCTCTGAACTGGAATTCATCTAAGATATAAGGACAGAGAGATACTAGAAAAGAAAATAGGAAAAGTTCAGGCAAGTACTAACTTAAATGAAGTTAGTGAAGTTATATCGATAGTTATTAATAGCAAATAACATAGACTTTATATAATTGATATAAGAGAATTACTTCAAAATGTTAAAACTTTAATTTAGAGGATGATTAAAACACATTAAACAAATTACAGTAATGCAAAAGTAGCAATAAATTGAAAAATATAACCTCAAGTATTTATATTCAAAATGACAAAAATCTATCTCACCCTGGCAGAATAGCTCAACTGGTTAGGGCATTGTCCCCATGTGCAAAGGTTGTGGGTTTGGTCCCTGGTCAGGGCACACATAGGAACATATCAATGTTTCTGTCTGTCAGTCTCTCTCACTTCCTTTCTCTTTGAAATCCACAAATAAAAATTTGAAAAGTTTCAAAATGATGAAAATCTTTAATGATTAAACTAAAAAACCAATTTTAAATGTTAAAAAGTTAAAATTATTATTATTATTATTTTTTTTTTTTTACAGAGACAGAGAAAGAGTCAGAGAGAGGGATATATAGGGACAGACAGACAGGAACGCAGAGAGATGAGAAGCATCAATCATCAGTTTTTCGTTGTGGCACTTTAGTTGTTTATTGATTGCTTTCTCATATGTGCTTTGACTGTGGGCCTTCAGCAGACAGAGTAACTCCTTGCTCAAGCCAGCGACCTTGGGTCCAAGCTGGTGAGCTTTACTCAAACCAGATGAGCCCACGCTCAAGTTGACAATCTCGGGGTCTCGAACCTGGGTCCTCCACATCCCAGTCCGATGTTCTATCCACTGCGTCACCACCGTCAGGCAAAAAGTTAGAATTATTTTTTATTTGAATTATTTTAGTGAGGCAAAAGAAGAAAGAAATTTATAAAGTTTATAGGATCCATTTATATAAAAATCACCTAGGGGATGAAAACAGTCAAGAATTTTCTTTAAAAAGATAGTATTAATAGTGGTTGGCTAGATTAATTTAAGCACATACAATATCAGTAATTAAAAGGGAGAACTAAGCATACTATCAAAACCCAGTTGCTTTATACATAAGTTAAAACTAAATATTCATAGGTAATCTAATTTTAAACAAGGTAATACAGAGAATATGAATAAAAATAAAATAAAAGAAATATTACTCAAGGCATGTTATGTGACTAGTAAAACGTTGACATTAAAATCATTGCTTGAACAACAACAAAAAAGGAAATTTATAAACTTGAAAGTAAAATCACTAAACTCTATGTCACAATATATAAAAGAGATAATGCATTACAGTTTCTTAAAATATTTCGTGAGGCATGTGTGATAAATTTACAAAAGAAAAATAATAAATTACTTCAAATACTTTATTTATTAAAACATTTTAAATGCCAATTCCTGGGAGGAAGGAATGAATTAGACTGATTTAGATAAGGCACGCAGGGAGCCCCATAGCAATAAATTTTCTATTTCTTATGACAGGTGGTGAGTGCATAAATGTCCTTTTAATTAAAATGTATTAAACTGGTCAAAGGCACTTACTACTCAATTGTGTAAAGATAATTGGAACAACATGTGAGAAGTCATGGACTGGGAGTAGGGAAACCAGGTTTCTAGGCTACGTCTTGACTAACAGCAAGCCGTTGGGCATACATTTCAATCATTTAGCAAGTTTATCCAGGATAGAAAGATATTTTATTTTGGAGTTACTAAAGAAAATTATAATGTTAGGTGAAGAGGAGTCAAGAGAGCAAGAGTTCATTCCAGAGTGGCTAAAATATAAGTTTGATGATTTTGTGAAAAGAAAATTTTAAGACTTTTTCTATCTTATGATAACTATTTTCACTGTGAGAAATGAGGTAGCATTTCAAAAATATTATTTCATCCCCTTACTAGCTATTTTCAAAACATTTCCTTAACTCTCATTGTTAAAGGATAAGGTCCATGAACTCTTTTTTTTAAGTAATATATTATTATTATTAGATTTATTGGGGTGACATTGGTTAATAAAATTATATGGGTTTCAGGTGCACGATGCACTGTGTTCACCTCTCCTTCCATCTCCATTTAGCCCTCCCCTTCTCCCTCTCCTACTTCCCCACCCACTTTCCCTCTTGTACTCACCATACTCTTGTTGTCTGTGTCTGTGAGGTTTTGTTGTTGTTTTGTTTTTCCTGCACGCTTGAATGAAGGCTTGATAATATTGTTCTAATCTATTTTTCAGGTCTCTTCCTTTAATCTCTTTCATAAATATTACTCTGTTCACACTGACTCAGTGTTTTCTAAATGATGATTTGGCTTTCTCATTTCCTAGTATTTTGCTGATACATTTGAAATGCAGACAGCATCTTTGTCATCTCCATGCACTGAGCACCACTGCGTCTTCAGGATCAGATGAGGACTGCTCCCCTCATTGCAGGGATCCTCCCAGTTGCACTTTTCTGAAATGCATTTCCCCTTTTCAAAAACTACAGTAAGTCTTCATTTAATGTCATTGTTAGGTCCTTAAAAACTGTGGCTTTAAGCAAAAGGAAATACAACAAAACCAATTTCACCATAGGCCAATTGATACAAACAAGAGTTAAACTCGTACAACGTATTTCCGGTCACAAAAACCCAATCTTCTAAATAAAGACCCCAAACACTTCTAATAGTGAACATTGAAACAAATGGGAGCTATCTATAAATTTAAGAAAGATTATTAAAAATAAAAAGATTAGTATTTTCCAAACTGCTGACTCCAATTCAGGAGGTGACTTCTCCAATTCTGGCAGGGTGGCCAGAACCTCCCAGGCAGCTCAGGGTGCCAGGTGGGACCCACGCCTGCAGGACGTCCGTCCTTCCTTCACAAAGCACACCCACACACACACTCACTCAGATTGGGACATTATAGACATGCCGATGCACCTTTGGGAGATGGGAAGAAACCAGAGTCCCCACAGTAAACCCACACAGACATGGGGAGACCGCCAACTTCACACAAACAGGAACTCCTGCTGCACATATCTCGGTTTTTTCCTCACCAACATTGTAACATAATAACATTGGAGCAAAGGACGTTTTGTTGGAGTGTGCAGTGCATCTATCCTACTCAGTCACCTTTGAGCAGCAACCTTAAAAGGAGGTGCAGCTGATTCCTTCAGTCTCCTCACCCCTGCCTTCCCTGCGCTCCCCTTACTGACTTGGATGGGAGGTAGGGAAAAATGGCCTGGTCTCATCTTCAACCCGTTTCTCTCTGTACTTAGATTTAGTGGAAATATACCCCACTCAGTAACATCTTTCTATTCTGGCATCACTCCAAGCCTGCTTCAGATAGCCCAAATTCAATTATACAAGATGGAATATACCTTAAAACTCTCTCACTTACTTTTAGCAGGCTGCATTTTGTGGAATTATGGATCATCCAAGTCAAATCATGCTGTTCTTCATTCAACAAATAGAGGTTGAGAGTTGCAAGGCCCCTGTGTGCCAAACAGGGCAAAAGCTTGAGCTAAATACAACAGCTTGGTCGTGCCTACATGGAGGTTAAAGATGCTTTTAACTCCTCTAGTACATACCTGCCAGGTAATATTTTTCAGAGCACATGGTATGCAACTGTAATAATTTTTAATGTATTACAAACTATTTATTTATTTATTTTAATTTATTCTTTTACCCATTTCAGTGGGTTTCAGGGAGGGGGTTATACAAAGGTGCTTTTTCCTGAAATCTCTACTTACCTTATTTCTCTGAATTTTGTCTTGCCTTGACTTTCAGAGAATATGCGCTTTTATATCTATTGATATCTACCGGTGTGGCGACTCTTCCTATTCCCTGGTTTGCAAGTCCTTCTGGAACTTGATTCATTTCTTTCCTGAGTCTTTTGGTTTATTTTAGCTCTATTTTTATTCTTTTTGTCCAAATTCTTCAGGTAGCCTTCATGAATAAAATTTGCATATTGAAAATTGAGTTTGCTTTTGCCAGAGAGGAAGACCAGGCAGCTGTCATGAATTCTTTCAGCATAGCATTCCAAAATTTACAGAGCTCTGTGCAGAGGAGCCTCCACACTTATTTTGTATTTTACTCCATGCAATAGTCTCTGGAATAAAGTATGGTATGCATAATCATTCAATAAAAATTCTAGACACTGTGTGACTTACACCAGTCTGTGTCTTTGATGAGATTCTTGAAAGATAAATTCTGAACAACAAAAAGTATGACTCACCATTCATTCCATTTATTTTTTTTTTTTTGGCTTTGAATTATGTCAGATACTGTGATATTCTACTTTGATAATTGCATATTGTGATGTTGCAGACTATATGCTTAGGTATTCAATATACTGTGTTTTATAAATCCCTAAATAGTATTAAAGTGTATTGTTTGACATTCTTGAAATTTCACAGTGGCCTTCAAATCAAAGTGATTTAACAGGTATAAATGACTATCTGTGGGGAAATATTACTGTATTTTTATTTTTTGCCTTTTATGTATTAAAAAGTGCCCATTATTTTAAGATAATTAATATGATTGTTATGCACATTTAAAGGCGAAGGTAACTATGCATATGGTTGTTTCAAGAAGAGACTTTGATTTCCGATGTCTGTTATCACCCAGGCCCAGAATGCAGCAAGGTCTGTCTACCTTAATGGTCTTGAAATTTCTGGAATGCCCAGCACTAAGACACCCTACTATAGATCAAAGTCAGATAGTCTAAATTTTTAAATCAACTTGCTAAGTATGCAGCCTAATGAACTCTGTTGTTTTTTATGTCTATAAATTTTTTACTGTTATTTCACTGTGACCACAATCTGCTCTTTCTTGATTTATTCATTTCTATCTATACTAATTTCTTTCATGAAATCACATTAATTGAATACCATGCCATCATGGAAAAAACATATACTCATCATTTTAAAAGTTGTCTTTTCTAGTGCTGATTTTATAATACTGCTATTAGAGTCAGGCACACACACACACACACACACACACACACACATATAAATTGCTATGCATACTTTATTCAGAGGAACACTGTCATTGTGACATTTTGCTAAGTTTGTTTTATATGCATAGATTTTACAATGTATATTTAATTTATTAATACTATGTGGGTGTATTTTTTAATTTTCTCACATATTTTGGTATTTATTTTTCTATCTGTTCAGTCTTGTTATACAGTAAAATTGAAGTTAAAAGGCAAAAAAATGAAGAAAGGAAGGAAGGAAGGAAGGAAGGAAGGAAGGAAGGAAGGAAGGAAGGAAGGAAGGAAGGAAGGAAAGAAGGAAGGAGCGAAGGGGAGGGGAGGAAGAAAGAATGTGCGAGTGCCTGACCAGGCAGTGGTGCAGTGGATAGAGCATCAGACTGGGACATGGAGGACCCAGATTTCAAACCCCAAGGTAGCTGGTTTGAGTGGCTTGAAAGCAGTCATATCAGCTTGAGCGTGGCGTCACTGGCTTGAGTGTGAGATCATACACATGACCCCATGGTCACTGGCATGAGCCCAAGGTCTCTGGCTTGAGCCCAAAGGTCGCTGGCTTGAGTCCAATGTCCCTGGTTTGAGCAAAGGGTCACTCATTCTGCTGTAGCCCCTGGTCAAGGTGCATATGAGAAAGCAATCAATGAACAACCAAGAAGACTAAGGAGCCACAACAAAGAATTGATGTTTCTCATTACTCTTCTTTCCTGCCTGTCTGTCCCTAGCTGTTCCTTTCTCTGCCTCTGTCTCAGTCTCTCTCTCTCTCTCTCTCTCTCTCTCTCTCTCTCTCTCACACACACACACACACACACACACACACACACACACACACACAGAATGAGCAAGCTTATTGGAAAAAGGAAAAAGAACATGCTTTTATTTAGGCAACTCTTTCTCTACCAGTACCTATTAAAGCTCTGTGCTCCTTATGAAACTTATGAAGGGTTTCTTCTTTTCTTCTCTCTGCTCCTTTCTTTTTCTTTCTTTCTTTTCTTTTTTAGTTTTCCTTTTTTTAAAAAAATTGAATTTATTGGACTGACACTGGTTAACATAATTCTATAGGTTTCAGGTACCCAATTCTATAACATTTCTCTTCACACTGTATTCTGTCTTTACCCCACAAGTCAAGTCTGCCTGTTCCTGTTTACCCCTCTGTACCCTCCTCCATCTCCCCTGCCCTGGCAATCTCCACACTGCTGTCTGGGTCCATGAGTTTCTCCTTCTCTCTTTCTTTCTTTCTTCTTTCTTCTTTCTTCTTTCTTTCTTTCTTTCTTTCTTTCTTTCTTTCTTTCTTTCTTTCTTTCTTTCTTTCTTTCTTTCTTTCTTTCTTCTTTCTTTCTCTTTCTTTCCTTCCTTCCTTCCTTCCTTCCTTCCTTCCTTCCTTCCTTCCTTCCTTCTTTTGTTCAATCCTTCCACTCCCCATATCCAGCCATCCCCCCTCCCCATAGCTGTCAGCCTGCTTTCTCTGCCCCTTTCACCAGTAACCATTTCAGTCTTCATTCATCATTCTTTAAAGAATATTTCCCCTTTCTCTCACTGTTATGTTGCAATTTTGATTATATAAATGATATTTCTGTTTATGCTCATAGCCAATTAGCCAACAAAAAAGTGATATTGAAGAAACAGACATTTAGCTGGATTTTGTATTATAGAAATAAATTCTAGATGGTGTAGCATCCACTGACACCTGTTAAGTCAATACAAGAGTAATGTATTGAGCTTGTTATTTCATTTCTAACTTTGAATTGAGTTCTCTCTATA